>NC_056056.1:212462468-213712468 GCF_016772045.2 Ovis aries
TTCCTGGGGGAGAAACGTGTCTGCACTACCATGGGAGGTCTGGAGCAGCGTTCACCTCAACCCCCTCCCTGCACCCCGAAAGGCCAGCCATCCCTCTGCCTGCTGCCTCGGTGATGGGGAGATGCCAGAGCAGTGGGCGCTGGCTGGGTGGGGCTGCTTCCTTCTGCATCACTGAGGATGCAAGACCTAGGTCAGCCTCTAGCTCGACGGGGCTATCGCCATCAAGGGACCCAAGATGCCTTCCACAAGGGCCCCCGAATTCCAGGTCAGGGGGCAGCACAGGGGGGCACGGAGGCTCACCTCCCAATACCTCCTAACAGCCAGGTGGCGGGAACCCAGAGGGAGAGAGGCATGAACAGAAGTTTGGAAACATCAAACAGGAAAAAAAAAAAAAACAGAAAAATAACTCCAGTAAACTAAGCAGCAGGGCGGCACCCTGCCCACCCCCTCCTCCCCAGCCCTTCCTCCAACCCTGGTTCAGAGGTCCACTCTGGCAGCCTAGTCTCCCCCAGGACAGCGAGCCCTTGGGGTAGTGGCCTGGCCTGGAATTCCATGAGGGCCCTGTGAAGCAAGGGGCCGTGCCTGTCTTGTCTAAAGGCTGGAGGTCAGGGCCTTAGCAAAGGAGGGTCACGTTCCCATGTTTCCCCAGGACGCCTGCAGCTGCCTGGAGACACCGGCCAACAGCGGGGAGCAGGCAAGGGGCTGCAGCAGATCCCTGGAGGAACCACCCAGCCTGGAGGCCAGGCCACCTCCTGCCCCATCTAACACACTTGCGCACCTATGGTTCCACTGAAGCCAGGTGGGCTTCATCTATTCCCCATGTGGCTGGACCCCCAACCACTCAGCCTCCATAAAAGCAAAATATGGTCTTGACACTCTCCAGGGAAGACGTGCTTCTGGCTCCTCAGAGACAGTGCAGAATGGGGAGGACCGGGCTGGAGAAGCTGCCTGAAGGTTCTCGGAGGGCCTGGCCCTGCCCACAGATTCAGCAGCACTGGTCTAAGCAAGGGTGTCTGCATGTGTCTGGGGAAGGAAGGAGCCTCTGGTCTCCCTGAATGGAGAAAGGAGTGGTCCATGGTGATGCAGGCGAGCATCGTTCCCCAGAAACATACCTCCACCTCCATGGTTGAAGCACAAGCCGCGGGCTCTGTCCAGCAGAGGACAGGCACCTGATCTGGGCAACCCCATGGGGCAGTTACAGCCAAGAAGAATATGCTCCCCCAGCACAGACCTAGGCAGGGAGCGAGGGCAGGGTGCCCCATCAGCCCCAGGTCACAGGATCCGTGCTGTGTGATCCCGAGATACCCAGGGCATCCCACGGTCATCCCAGGACCCCGGAGCCCCAGAGCAGCCAGAAGCCCGAACCAGCCCAACAGAGCTACTCTCTCCAGCCTCGGTAGATGTTTCCAGGCTGGCCCACTTCCCCTCAACCCAGCACAGAGCCTCAGGTGGGCCCCCACTCAACTCCCCACTTCCCGGGGGTCTTGAGCAGGCTCTGCCGAGGTGTCAGCCTCCATGGGCACCTGGGCAGGCGGCCTGCAAGAACCAAACCCACACACAAGGCTGCCTGGAAGGAGAAATGCCTCAGGGAACAAGCACTGCCAGCTTTGGGGCCACCCAGAAACAGCAACACGGACACAGAACCATAGGCAGTCACAGAAAGAACAAGACAGGCATCGTAATGTACACCAACATCACCCTCTACAGGTTTCAAGGACTTCCCCAAACTCCCCGATGTGTCCTCCGGACAATTCTCCCAGGCCGGCCAGCCGAGTGTTAAGGTTTATTCCCATTCTGCAGATGAGAAGCTCAAGTCCTCACAGGCAGGCCACGGCAGAGCGGCCAGGGGAACCCGCACACCTGTCGAGGCTTTTTCCACGTGTGCCCTGGGATGGCCCTCGAGACAAAGTCGGAAGGACAGAGGGTCGAGAGGAAGAGGAGATGCAGCCAGTGGTGGTGGAGAGCCAAGAAGTAAAAACTGTGTGTCCTTTCCAGTGGGGGCAGGACAGTCCTGCATTCACAGTGGGACAGCATCACAGCCTGTAGCCGTGCGTTTGTGGGGGGGTGGGGGGGCAGTGGTGTTTGTTTGTTTTCTCAAAGGGCAGAGGCTGCCAGTACAGCAAGATGGGGAGGCGCCCGGATGGGAGTGGGTGCTGGGAGAGACAGAGGTGGGAGGCGGAGGGAGGCAAGAGCAGGGGGCTGGGGAAGCAGGAAGAGAAAGCTCTTCCTAGTGCTGCAGGGTGGAATTGGAACAACCGTAATTAAGGCTTCTTTCTAACAATAGGAAGGGAGCCGGGAGGCGCTGGGTGTCAAACACAGCACCGTGCTCCCCTCCCCTCCTCTCCTCTCCGTAGCGGGGGTGCCTAATGAAGCAGGCCGCCCCTCATTACCACTTGGCTTGGCTCGGTGGTGACAGCCCTCCCAGGAAGGGAAGGCGATGGGGGAGGTGGGGGGCAGGGGGTGCGGCTGGATCCCCAGCCAGATTCCCCTCTCCTCCTGACCTCGGGTGGGCCATGGGGCCCAGAGACCATGCACCTGGGCCCAGCCCCACAGCACAGCAGCTGCAGGTTCCCGGCCAGGAGGCCCGAGATGAAGCAGAATGTGGGGCAGTTTGGTGAGGCCTGGAGAGTGAGTTCCAGCACATAGAGGACACATCGGATCCTGGCCAGTGGCTCCACCCTCGCTCTGGCCTCAGTTCCCCCACTTGCGAGACGTAAATAACTCCACCCCTAGTCCCTAGCTCCATCTCCGGTCCCCAGCACTATCTCCAGTCCCCAGCTCCATCCCTAGTCCCCAGCTCCATCTCCGGTCCCCAGCTCCATTTCTGGTCCCCAGCACTATCTCCGGTCCCCAGCTCCATCTCCGGTCCCCAGCTCCATCTCCGGTCCCCAGCACTATCTCCGGTCCCCAGCACTATCTCCGGTCCCTAGCTCCCTCTCTGGTCCCTCACTCCACCCAGGCTACTGAGAGGAAGAGAAAGATAAAGCATCTTGAGAAAACACAAAGGGGAGCATAAGAAATGCATAAGATCACAGGATGTCAGACCCCAGAGGGATCTTAGAGACAAGCTGGTCCAAGTCCACCACTGAGCAGATGTAGTAACTTCTGCCCAGAGAGGAAGTAACTTGCTCAGGGTCACACAGTCAGCCAGCAACAGCCGGGCTGGAACCCAGGGCTCCATGCCCCTCTGCCACTCTTTCCTACCCTCCCACCTGGATCCCAGGAGCGACTGAAGAGTTAACTAGTGCACATCTCCCGTGAAAAGCAGGACTTCTGCACTTCTAGAAGCGGGGAAGGAGGCAGTCTACATAGCTGGGCCCACTGGGGGCTGGGAGGCTGCCCAGCCCCTCCACCCCACCCCACCCTGACGAGACGAGAGGCGCCTCCATCCACACCTCCATCCAGGAGGGAGGAGAGGAAACAAAACAGCGATGCTGAGAATCCTGTCGCTCCTCCTCCTCCCACCGCTCCTGACTCACACCCACACAGGCGCCCCATCCCCGGCAGGCGGTGGAGCTCGGGGCAGGCGGAGGGGGCTCCAGGCAGAGGGGAGACGGGAGGGGATCGCTCGCTTTGGCTGCCATAAATGGTAAGGAATCAAGCACCTTGCGATCAGCTCTTCTGCCTGCATACACGTTTCTTTCCCCCACCTCCACCAGGGTCCCCATACCCTCCCCAGCGCACCCCACCCCCCAGGCCTCAGGGCCCAGTCAGCACCGTGTCCTAAATGGCTCAGACATCCCAGGGCTCGTGCCCAGGACCCAGGCTCATCGGCCTGACAGGCTGTCACTCTGATTTGGGTCCAGCGACTTCTCGCCCGCAGGTGGGAGGCCTCCCTTCAGCAGGTGGGGGGGACAGTGACTTGGAACACACCTGACCGCCACCACCACCCCCGCCCCCGCCTGGCCACAGAGAACGCTAGGGCTGCTGCTGCTCACCGCAGGAGCATGGAAGGCTCAGGAAGGTCCTGCCAGCAGCCGCACCTTCCTTAGTTGTTCAGTTGCTCAGTCGTATCCGACTCTTCGCAACCCCATGGACTGCGGCATGCCAGGCTTCCCTGTCCTTCATTATCTCCTGGAATTTGCTCAGATTTGCGTCCGTTGAATCAGTGATGCCATCCAACCACCTAATCCTCTGTCTTTCCTTAGAGCCCATGGCAAAGGGCCGTGGGGGTCTGCGGGCCAGGCCACCTTCACCTGTTCTCCAAACCCACCACCTGCAGTCTCCACCGACGGCGGGGGAGAAAGTCCCTGCCCACCACACTGGACGCATCAGAGCCTTTCCAGGCTTCCAGTATCACCTTATTTCTCCTGCCCCCATGTCCTCCACGCTGCCTTGCCCCCTCTCACGCAGAAACTTCCACGACTGTCCCACTGCCCTGCCTTCTCCCTGGCTGTCCATGCCCTATCCTTCGGGTTCTGGAGCCCCATCCTTGCCGGCCGTCAGATATTCCCTGAGACCTGCCTCCTCCATCTAGCCTGCTCTGCTCAGAAGTCAGATGGCAGGCACTAGACACAGAGATGCAGACATCGCCCGCCAGGGTCAGGAGAGCCCCCAGCACCATCTCTGGACACGGCAGCCACTCCACGCGCGGGGTTCCCTCCACTCCCGAGGGGCAGCCACAGGCCCCCCACCCCTCCCCTCCTCCTCCAAGCTCACCTCCTTCCCGGGGTCCATCCCCAGGTTCACACCCTGCTGGGCTCAGATTCCCCTTCTCACGTGCCTGCCCCTTGTCCAGGCCAGTCTGGGGGGTTAGTGAACCAGGGCTCATCATTGAGGACACATTTAGGGAATCAAGGGACTCAGCACTGAGGAAGGTCAGGACACCCCAAGGCAGGGCTGAAAAGAGCAACATGCCCACACCCACACCCCAGGGCACTGGCTGGCCCGGGCTCTGGCCCAGCGTGGTCACCGGGGAGGCGTGTGGAAAGGGGCTGACAGGCTAGGATCCACGGGGGACACCCCAAAGAGTGTCTTCCCTCTGGGGAAGCCAGAATACCTACCCCCGAGCGACTCAGACACACCCGGATGGCACAACCAGACGCTGGGCACACAGAGGAGCACCCAGGCTGCCCACCTCACCTGCGGGAGTCAGGGCAGCTGCGCAAACAGAGGCAGAGCCGCTGGCCGGGGCCCTGGGTCTCACATCTCCACCTGCTCCTGCCCTCTCTCTCCAGGAGGTATGGAAGGCACATCTCAGAGGACGAGCAGACCCCAGGAGCGGCATCGGGCCCCCAGGAGCAGCCTCCCGGGGGCTGGCAGGGGGCGAGCACTTCACCTACATTCTACCCTCCCCTTCTTCTGGCATCAGCATCCGCTTATTCTCCAGGGAATTCTCCTCCTCCCCCGTGCAGATGGCCTTGTCCTGTCAATCAGGGACAGGACACCTCTGCCCACCCCTGCCCAAGGGTGGGCTGGTGACCAGCCAGCCTCTTTCCCAGGGATGCCAACTCCTGAGCAGTGAGCCCCAAGGGTCACAAACAGCAGGAGCTGTGGCATCCTGCAGAGCCAACGGGGCCAGGCTTGCTGTCATCTGTCACCCTCTGCTTCTACTCTGTGTGTGGTCACACGACTGAAGCAGCTTAGCACACACGCACATGTAAATGCACACACACATACTTACACTATGAAAGTGTTAGTCACTCAGTCACGTACAACTCTTTGCGACCCCCTGGACTGTAGCCCTCCAGGCTCCCTCCTCTGTCCATAGGATTCTCCAGGCAAGAGTACTGGAGTAGGTTGCCATTCCCTTCTCCAAGGATCTTCCTGACCCAGGGACTGAACCCAGGTCTCCTGCATCGCAACCAGATTTTTTACCTCTGAGCCACCAGGGAAGCTATTCGCACATGCATACATGTTTGTGTACATACATAAAACATTAGTTATACACACGTGTGCACAGGCATACACATACATATCTGTGTGTGCAGCGGGGAGGAAGCTCTGAGAATGTACAATTTGTGTACCTCAGGGAAGATGCAAGTGCAGAACCAGACCAGTGGAGGCTGAGGATATTTTAAAAACCCTCAGCCAGGGGAGCTTCCCTGGCGGTCCAGTGGTTAAGATTCCATGAGTTTGATCCCTGGTCAGAGAACCACACGCTGTATGGTGCAGCCAAAAATAATTGTAAAGACCCTCAGGAATTTGTCCTTCCCTCTGTGCTATCACAGCAACTTCAGACAAAGACAGATTCACGCTGGCTGTCCCTCACCCCTCCTTCTGCTTGTACTCTCTGTATTGTCACTGAGACATACCAAGGTTAAAAGAAAAAACTCATCACTGAGGACTTCCCTGGTGGTCCGCAGCTAAGACTCTGCACTCCCAGCACAGGGGGCCCGGGCTTGATCCCTGGCCAGGGAATTAGATCCCACCTGCCGTATTTAAAGATCCCACATGTCTCAAAGTAGATCTAAGATCTCACACGCTGCAACTAAGACCCAGCACAGCCAAAGAAGTAAATAAAAATAAATATTAAATAAAAAGAGCAGCAGAAACATTCTTGAAAAGCATAAGATGAGCAGACTTGCCCTACCACTTATGGAGACTTGTCATAAAGTATTGGGAATTGAGACGGTGTAACACAGTGAAAGCTGTACGGTACCCATCGGTGGGGAAGGAAGGCCTGGCGAGTGGGCAGGGGGGCGCTCAGGCAGCTGATGTTACAAGAGGAGAGGAACAGGAGCTCTGCTCACATCACACACCAATACATTCCAGATCTACAAAGCACTCAAGCATGAAAAGTAAAGCTTTCAGAAGTAAACACAGGGACTCGCCTTTGATCATTCATTCATTCAAAAATTTATGAGTGCCTATTATCTTGTGACAAGCACTGTCCTATTATCAGGGACATAAAGATGTCCCCGAGATATTATATATTTCCTAAATAATACATAAAACGTACAATCTCACAAAGAAAAGAGACTGAAAAGTTTGACTACATTAATGTAAAGAATTTGTTTATCAAAAGACCTGTGAAGAAAGTGAAAAGACAAGCTGGAAATTGTGTTTGTTCTGCACTTAGAAGATAACAGATGATTATCCAGAACATAAATACAATACCTAAAAATTAGTAGGAAGTAGCAAACAACTCAGTAGGAAAATGAACAAAAACATCAACAGGCATTCCCAGCAAAGAATGACTGATAAACCTAGGAAGAGAGGTTCACGAGTAATCAGAGAAATGCAAATTTAAAACAAAACACAGCACTTTACACCCACTGTACGGGAGAATGCCCAAAATTTTCTACTTTCAATTGCCACTCCACTGGGGGAAATGTCAACCGATGCTGCCACTTTGGAAAACAACCTGGCATTCTCTGATATGGTGGAGACGCAAGCATCCTGAATCTGAGCAATGCCAATCCTTGCTGTGTTCCCTGGAGCAATTCTCTAAGTGGGGTCCTTGGATGGGCTCGACACTGAGGAACTTTATAGCCATTTGACATAGCCGGAACATTCCTGCACACAATCAGTGAGCTCAGGAATGCAGGGGGTCACCTGTGACTGCAGCTGGCTACCAGTCACACAGGACACCGCCATCCGAGCACTGGAAGGAAAAGAGCTGCTCCTTCAGAGATATTTTTGGAAGCGCTGCCCTAGAGACACTCCTGCATATGTGCACCGTGAGGCTTGTTTAAGAACGCTCCCAGAAGCATGTTTGCAAAGAAGGAAATAACCCAATGTCATTACGAGAAGAACACACCGCCACACACTCACACAACAGAACCCTCCGGAGCAGCAAAAACACAGACGCTCTTATAACACACATCAACATGGATGGATCGATAAGTGTAACATTGAACTTCTTCAAAGTTCAGAAGGCTTCCACCTCTCACAAGTTTAAAAACAAGCCCAGCCAAACGACGCGGTGTTTCCTACACATGCAGAAACGCTATAAAGAGACACTTAACACAAACTGTCAGGAGGACGGTTCTCTCCAGGGAGGGTGCTGGGTCTATGGCCCAGGGAGGACCACAGAGACTTCACGGGTGGAGATAATGATCCCTGAACTGCACGGTGGGCACATGTTCGTCATATACATTTTCAAACTATATGAATTTAGATATGCTATATTACACATTTTGAAAGTTTTAAATGACCATTTTTTTGGTTAGTAAGGTGACCTGGAGGAAGCCCAAATGCCTGGCATCTCTTGTCAGCTCAGATTCTGGCCAAGCTGCCCAGCACAGCCCAACCCTGAGTGCACCAGCGCCCATGACCTGCCCTTGGAGCACCCAGGGCAGAGGGCCATGAGACCCTGCTATGTGACTGCAGGCCCAGTCGGCCCGATTCACAGCCCCAGGGACAAAGGGAGGCAGAGAAGGTATGGTCCGACTGGAGTCAGAGGGAAGGGTGCAGTGAGGCAGGGCAGCTGCAGGCCTGAGCTCTGACACCCCTGCCCTCAACCACTGCCTTCCACCCTATCCTCCATTCCCACTTCTATCCCGTATGCCTGAGAGCAGAGGACATCCAGAACTCTCCCCAGCCTAACGAGACATCTGGGGCTCTGTCCAGGCCCCAGAGCCCTGTCCAGCACTGTCATGCCAGCCCTGGACACCTGACTCACAGTGGGGAGGCTCCCTGGGGGGCCATGCTCTCACTGCAGCAGGATGGTGACAACACCTGCACCCACCGGTCACCAAGTGCAACGTGCCAGCATCTCTCTACGAAGCGGACCTGGATGAGGCACACTGCCGCACCTGGGCCCCGGGACAGCCCCACAGCACAGGTGATGCTGTCACATGTGGGGAAACCCAGGCAGCAGGAGGGGCAGGAGACCCCAGCCACACAGGCCTCATTCCTGGGGACTCTGAGTCAGTAGGTCACAGGTCGAAGGGCAGGATGTCTGTCTGTACAAAGCTGCCTGGGTGACTTGAACCTATAACCCTAGGGAAGAGCCCTGGAGTGGACAGGAAGCCCCTGAAGGCAATCACCCTAGCACACCTCCTGCATGGTACTGAGCTGCCTGACATGACAGAGAGGATTTGAACCCCACAGCCTTGCTTTCCAGGGGCTTCCCTGATGGCTCACACGGTAAAGAATCTGCCTACAGTGCAGGAGACCCAGGTTTGATCCTTGGGTCAGGTTTGATCCCTCAGTCAGGAAGATCCTCTGGAGAAGGGAATGGCTACCCACTCCAGTATTCTTGCCTGGAGAATCCCATGGGCAGAGGAGCCTGCTGGGCTACAGTCCATGGAGTCATTTCCAAGGCCTCCTCCAGGCTCTCAGGAGGCCTGCCAGGACCCAAAGGAGAATATGGCAGAGCCCATATGAATGGAAGCACAAACTAACGCTGTTAAAAGAGATTTCAGGTCCCCTGAGGTCCCAGGGCTAGAGGAGGACAAGCTGGGGGTGACGGCCCTCACCCTCCCCACCGCATGCCATTTTTAACGTCCCAGTCCCAACCCCCCACCGCTCCTGCCGGCAGATTAGCTTTCAACTGTGAACAGGGACAATGGTTCAGAAGACTTAACTCTGCCTGACAGGTCTACCTCTGCCTCAAAGCTTCCTAACTGGGACCAAGTAAGCAGGCACATCGCAGCCGGAGGGGAGCGGCAGGCGGCTCCTAAGCTGGATTATGAGCTGCAACAGCTTGCAGCCTGAGTGGCAAAGCAAGACCTGTCATGGTGGCCACTGCCCAGAAAGCAAAACATCACTCTCCACAGAGCCCTGGCACCAAGCCAAAGAGCCCCAGCCGCTCACCAGCCCAGGAAGCCACGTGCTGCTGGCCCCGTCCAGGCTGTTATTACCCATTGTCTCCTGTGTTAAGCCCATTTCACATGTGCTGGAGACCGTCTGGATCACTCTTCTCCCTGGCCTCATCCTCATCTATCCAGCAAACTCCTATTCATCCTTCAAAACCCAGCTGTCACTGTCCTCTCTGTATCTTGTTGCTATTAAGCAGTATTAATTACTGGGTCATTGTGGCTCAGATGGTAAAGAATCTGCCTACAGTGCAGGAGACCCCAGTTCAATCCCTGGGTCAGGAAGATCCCCTGGAGAAGGAAATAGCAACCCACTCCAGTATTCTTGCCTGGAGAATTCCATGGACAGAGGAGTGTGGCAGACTACAGTCCATGGGGTCACAAAGAGTCAGACACAACTGAACGACTTTCACTTTTTTCTTTTTCAAGAAGCTCTCATTGAGACTCACTGCCCAGAACTGCAACTGCCTATCTTACGTGCCTGACTCCTCTGTCGGGCTTACAGCAGGTGCTCAATAAATGCACGCACAGCACACTAGCCACAGAGCACCTTTCCACAGAAGAAAGAAAGAAGACATAATTCACGAGTGCTTTTTTATAAACGTGGACACTCTTTAAAAGAAACAAGAGGTTTTTCCCTTGCCTTGATGTCTGATGGACACACTTTGGAGAAGGGGTCAGACAGCCACCATTCCACATGGGAGAAGGGAGAGACAGGTTAAGTCAGGCTCCCAGGATGGATGCAGGGTCGGGGCCACGGCTGCCCCAGCCCAGAATGCTGGGGCGGGTGAGGGGTGCTCAGTGTCCAAGTGCCCCGGGGGGAGGACAGGCCAGGTGACCTCTCCAGCCGCGACTTCCTGGCCGGGAAAGCTGATCCGCCCTGTACGAGCCCAGTCAGCCGGTCCCCAGCGCTGGAGGCCCCTGCGCACGCAGCGGGCATTCAGGAAATAGTTGTGGCATGAGTGCATGGGCTCGATTGAGACCCCACAGCCCAGCGAGCCTGCCATCAAGTTCAGCCAAGGGCAGCCGGGCGCACGGAGGCAGGGCAGGGCGAGGCCCCGTCCTCCGGGGAGGGCTGTGGAGGTGCCAGTGGCCTTTCTGTGCTCCTTCAGGGCAGCAGCAGACGGTGGGGGACAGGCCTGGGGCCTTTCCCCACCACGGTGACAGCATTTTTCCCGTTTCAGAGGGACTCTCTCTCTCTCTCCACTCTTCCTCCCCGCCCCCTCTTGACTGACACCAATGCTGGCTCTGACATGATTTAAAAATAGATATCAAGACAAGGAAGTTTAATTTTTAATGCTTTGGAAAGGAAGCGAACACAGCCGGCATCCCCTCGCGGCCACATGCCCGGGGCTCCGGGCGTCTGTCCCCCTCCCCCGCCTGACCCACCCCGAGGATCCACGTGGAGCTGCCCTGCGGGGAGCAGGCCAGAAGCCCCGGGGTGCGGGGCAGGGAGCCTCTCCATGCCTCCTGCTGCCCAGCTTGGCCTGTATGTCCTGCTCGGATTCTGTGCTGACCCCTCAGAGCCCACCCTCGCCTTCCCTGAGAGAAGGCAGCCCACAAACTCAGGACACGAGGCCACCCCACCCGTACCATGCACAGACCTTGTCCTGGGCGTCATGGACCACGGGGCAGCCACGGCAGCCACTGGCAACCAAGCCAGGACCGAATACGAGCCCCCGAGGTGACTAGAGAGCTGAGATCACCCTGCCCGCACCCAGAGGGCAAGTGAGCAGCCTGGGGGGAGGCCAAGCTAGAGCCCTGCCCCCCCACATAGGAGAGGTCAATCAGGGCACCCCCCCCCCAACCCGACCCAGCCCTGCACCAGCCTTCCTCCTGCTCCGGCAGGCACCCTTGGGTAATTGGCCTTTATTAAGGAAGCAATCCACAAGGAACAGACTTTCCAAAGGGGCCAGAATGTCACCACTCTGCCAGGCATGATTTAAAGCGATGGGACAGCTCTGCCAGCCACGTGAAAAGTGACCACGATCCTCAGAAACAATCATGACAGCACCCCCAGCTCTACCTCCAGCACCCCCTCTTCCATACAAGACAGGAACTCAGTGCGGGTTGAGAGGAACAGGGCTGGGGTCACAACGTGCCGTCCCAAGAAGGGGACAGAGGCCCCCAGCACTCGGAGCTCCCCCTGTACTCAGAGCTAAAAGCCCTGAGCCTTTTGTGCCCTCCTGGAGGGGCTTAGATGCACCTGATCTCTGCCTGGAGAACTCCACCAGATGGTCCCAGGAGGCCGGTGAGATTGGGGCTGACTGCCGTGGCCGGAGGACTGGTGGAAGGGCCCCTCGGGTCGGGGAAACGCCTGCCCAGCTCACTTCCTGTCCACCTCAAAGCCAGCCTTCTCTTTGGCCCTGAGGATCTGGGCAGGGTATATGCAGGCCCAGAGGAGATGAGCTTCATTCAGGCAGGCTGACCTCTACCCCACCATCTATATCAGGCCCTCAGAAATGCGGCCCCGGGTGCCAACCTGGCTAGCACCAGCTGGCTCTAGTCTGCGGTGCCAGGGGCAGACCTGAACACCACCCCCTCCTCCGCCCGGCAGGCACCCAGCAGCCTGCAGGCACCTGCCCTTTCCTGGGGAAGAGAAGGAGGCGGTGCCAGCCCCAGGGCCCCGCCTCCATCCTGCCCCCGGTGATGTCACCCCAGACCTCGCCAATACCAGCACCCCAGAAGCTCCACCCAGTGGCCAGGAACTGAGCCCACTCAGGCCTGCGATGGGGGCTGCAGTGCAAGAAGGCTGCACCCCTTCCGGCAGCGGGACTCCTCCCTGGGGGGCTCCCCCCGAGGCAGGGGGTGTAGAGACAAGAGGCGGGTCTGGAGAAGGACCAGGTAAGCTTCAGGATCTATGGGAAGATGTCTATGTATGGACTGCAGGCCTCAGGTTCAACTCTAACGCCTCCTTAGAAAAAAAAGCCTCCTTTGGGGATGTGAGCCAGGAGACTAGAGAACAGATGCTACACAATTCCTGACAATCGCTCTGGGTCCCCGAGGGCTCGGCTCTGACCGCTCACCTCCTGGCCCCCACCCTCTCACTCCCCGCTGTGCTTTCCAGGAGGACTCTCCAGGGGTCCTGCCTCATCAACAACCCCACCCGCCTTGGATCTTTCTCTCCTGACTTGGCTCTTCCCTCCGTGGCTCCCCCCATCTCAGACCCCCAAGCACCTCCCGCAGGAAGCCCCTGCCGCACTGGAGCACAGGGACCACTGGCCCAAATCCTGGCCGCACCTGCTCTTCCCCCTCCCAAGAAACGCAGTGCCCACAACGGTCCCACACACACAAGCATTCTCTTGTGCTGATTTTCCATCTCTCCTAAGGTCCGGGCCTTATGTCATCATCTCATACACTACTAGCACGAAAGAGCTGGGTCTCTGAGACTCCAAATTTTTCCCAGCCCATAGCATGTCATGAGAAATCTGAAAATACTAAGTAACCGGAAAAGTCAGAGGCTAGGAGAGAGTGACTTCTTGCCTGGTAAAAGACAGGTGGGCGGTGCTTTCTTAATAGGAGGAGTATGTTTTCTCACTGTAACCAAAAGGAAAGGCCGTTCCACCGACCGGCTCGTTCTCCTTGGGATTAAAAGTTGCTTGTCACCCTACAGCTAAGCAACTAGGGCAGCCTGCTCCACTGACAAGTTTGAGAACTGACTTCTCCTCCCCTTCAAGTGGGATGTGGGAACCCCTACCCCACGTTTGAATTTTGTGCACTGATCCTTCGTCCATTCACCCACAAACACATAACTATTAATAGTGCCTTCTACAGGCAGGGCCAAGGTCCCTAAATTCTTGGAGAAATGAAGGGGCGGTCATACCTACTCCGGCCAGAAGGTGGCGGGGTGGGGGTGGGGAGGAGCGCAGCTGAGTGGGAGGTACTGGCCAGGGCAGGGTGTATCCCATGAGGGTCTTTCTAGCAAGAGAGGGGCATGGGCAGAAAGGCAGAAAGGGAGGTTGAGACCATGAACAAGGGCAGAGAGGGAAGCGAGCGGGCCGCATTTGTGCAAATCCACGGGCACCAGAGAAATACACACGGGTGCTTGACTGACACAGATGCTGGCAGACGAGCCAGAGGACCAGCAGCAGCTGCCCAAAGGCGGCCCCAGAACCATTCCTGACATTCCCATGGATCTGCCCCAGTCTCCCCTCACCACGGGGCAGGTAACATCTTACAGCCGTGGCCAGAGGACCCCAGGCCATGGAGGTGTCTGGGGAAATCCTACTCAGACCATCTCAGACCAAGTTCCTGGGAAGAAAAGAGACGGGGGCTCCCTCCCCAGAGTGAAGGCAAGCAGGTGGGACGTCCCGTAACTAAGGAGGTGAGGCTGTGAGGGAGACCATCACAACTGCCCACTCCCACTGGACTGCAAAGGAAACCAGTCCTTGGGGATAAAGTGATTTGCCCAAGGTCACACGAAGAGCTAATGCAGAACCAAGGCCGGAGGCCAGGCTTCTTCCTGCCCTAGCCTGAGCCCACCCCATCTATGAGAAAACTCACCCTGCCCAACCCTACACACCCACAAAAGTTTTCCAGGTCAAGTGGGCCAGTTCACACCAACTCTTGACCACCAAAGCACACTGCGCCCAGCCCACTGCACTGAATGACTCCCCTGCCCCACCCTCCCCCGGGGACTCCTCCTGGACCATGGGCAGCTGACAGCCTCCAGGAGGCAGAAGGACAGCCCTGGGGCAGAGCCAAACATCTGTGCTGACTACATACATCTGGGCTCTGGAGGAGAAAGGCGAAGGCAGAAGTTGAGCTGAAGAAAGAACCAGATATGAATGTAAGAAGTTTTCAGATTCGCCAAACTAGGATAGATATTTCTCATGCACACAGGGAAGGGAGGAGAACAGCAGACGGAGAATAATTCTGAGCCGCCCCACCCACTGACACCTCCCCTGGAACATCATCTCTCACCAAGGATGGGGCACGCCCTTTGTCCCTTCCAGTCTCCGGGTTCCACGGCCAGAGCACATGGTTGGCCCGCTCGCAGTCCACTGCAATCCCTCAAAAGCAGCTGCCGCCACCCGATGGCAGCACCCCTCCCACATCCTCCTTCTCCCCGCAAGCCCCAGCTCCTGGGGGTGAGGGTTGGGCAGAGCTGCAGGCCACTCAGAGGCCCCCTTGGGCTGGGACAGGGGGCCCCCCAGCTCTTCCTGGGATTCACTGGAAGGAGGGGGAGGGGCGTGACCTCCACCGCTAGCCCACCTCACGCCCATAGAACGCAGCAGACTTGCGTTCTCCGATATGCAAGAGGAATACAAGAAGAAACTCGGAAAACCATGTGCACTTCTGCCTGAATTCAACTCAAGGTCACAGCTGTTAAAAACACCGACCCCCACACCTATATCTGCACAGGGCCCAGTTGGAGGCACGGGTTTCTTGGGGACGGGGGTGGCGTGGAGGAGGTGGCGGCAAACTTCAGCAGCCTCCTAGGAGTAGAACAAGTCTCTCCTGGAAGAGTTGCAGTCTCCATTCAGCCACCAAGGAGAGAGAAAGATGTATGAGAGAGGGAGGGAACTGTGTTTTAAGACCCACTTACCACTGTGCAGAGAGCAGGGCCATGCTGCTCGGAGCGGGTAGAGGGTATGTGCTTAAGCAAAGAGGAGAGCCCACGGCAGGTGAGACACTCGGAAGGACTTACCCAGAATATCAGATTGAAGAGGAACATCGCGTACTTGAGGCAGCACAGGCAGCCCCTGGCCATGTTGCACTTCTTAAATTCTAGGAGGAAAACAAAGGACAGGTCCAGATAAAACACCACGTACTTGCTGCCTTTGGGCGCATTGTACTTGTCGGTTTTCACGCCGGCCTCGGCGTGGCTCTGGCCGCGGGAGCCCGCGGTGCCGTAGAAGGCGCCGGCCGTGAAGCCACGGCCGAACGGGCGGCCCGAGGTGGACGGCTTGGCAAAGTCCGAGTCCTTGCTGTCCAAAGATGGACTCCGGTGGATCGAAGAATCCTCGCTACTCGACTTCTCCATGCTCGCGTCGCTCCCGGCGGGCGCGGGGGGCGGGGGGCATCGCTCCCGGAGTGGCACGGAAGGGGCGCCCGAGAGGGGCGCTGGGCTGCGAGCGGGTCGGAGGAGCCTCGCACGCCCCGGCTCAGCCCCCGGGCGCGCCGCCGGCCGGACTCCGCGCTGGAGCCGGGGTGGGGGTTGTGGGGGTGGAGGGGTGAGGGCCCCGCTTCCCACCGGCCGGCCCGGGAGGGCTCTGCGGCGCGGCTTGGCTGCACGCGCGCTCCCCGGGCGCCGGCTTGCCGGCGTAACTTAGCGCCTCTGAAGAGGCTGCGATTGTATTTCTCGATCCCAAACGTCAGCTCGCCTCCCAGGCGCTGCACCGCCGCTCCACACGAGGCACCGGGGCGCCGGGCTCGGGCTCCAGGGCACACCTCTCTCAGTCTCAGCCCGGCCCGGCCACTTTGCGAGAGCCCGCCTCCTCTCGCTCCGCGACTTTGCGGAGCTGCCCCGGGGCCCTGGGCTGCCGGGCGCGCGCGCGGCGGCTAGTGACGAGGGATCCGCCGCAGCTGCAACCACTGCTGGGCTCCCCCTGCGAAATCCCGGCCCGACTCCCGACTCCCGACTCTGAAATCTCCGGAGCCCCCTCCCCGGCCCTCGGCCCCGCCCCCTGGTTTGCATTCGGCCAATGAGCGCCAGGCCTGCAGGGGGGCAGCCCCCCTCCCCGATGACACCACGGCTTTAATGGGATTAGCGTTCTGCCGGGTGCCTACACCAGTGCGCCTCGAGCCCAGATAAATGTCAAGGGCTCCGGAGCCGCGGTGAACCAGAACCTTCATTGCAAGGCGCTGGCCTCTTCCAGAGGAGAAAAGGGGGTGGGAGGGGAGGGCAACGGCTGGAGGGACCGCGATCCAAGGAAACCAGAGGAAAGGGCTGGGGAGGACTAGAGGGGACAGAAGCGCGGCCACAGGCGAGCTGTCCGCCGCCCCATGTGTCCACGGGGCCTTTCCGAGCTGGGGGCACACGGTCTGCGGGCTGCACACACACAGAGGCTGGTGCGTCTGCACACGTGGGTCTGGCTGGGGCACGCGGGGAGACGGGGACCGCAGGGGAGGCGGGAGGTGTGGGAAAGGCGCCGGCGACCCGCGCCGCCCGCCCCGCCCCCTTCCGCGCACGCGCGCGCGGACCCGCGGCTCGGGAGGCTCCTGCAGCTGCGCGAGCTCCCCGCACCTACCCACCCTCCCCTGCCCCACGCTCCGGGCAAGACCCCATCCGGCTGAGAAGAGTAGACGGCCCAGGTAGGGTCCTGCCTTGCCCCTCCGAATCCTTCCTCGCCCAGGGTGACACCGGGGTGCGCGGGGGCTACCGGATGCCCAGGGCGCAGCACCAAGAATGCTCTGGCGGAGGACTTGGGAGCATCCAGGAGCCCTGCATCCTACCGCGAAACACCAGCTGCGCCCCGGGCTCGCGCGGAGGTCTGCACTGCCCAGTTAGCAAATAGAACCAGAAGACGGGGTTGGGCGGGGGAGGGCATCTCTCTTTTCGCCACCAGCCAGAGGGTGAGAGAGCCCCAGAGCACCCCAGCCCTGTATCCCACGCCCAACACCGCGCCTGGCCGCCGGGAGGCGCTGCGTAGGGTAGCTGACTCCGGTGTGAGTGTGCCATGTCCTCCCGGGATCCCATCAGACATTTACTCCACACCTGCTCTGTGCTGAGCGCCCAGGGGAAAATGTGTGAGGTGTGCAGCTCCTGCCCTTCAGGTACACAAGATCCATCCAGGAAGGCAGAAAGACCTCAATCACCAAGACGGCGGGCAGGAACAAGAGCTACCATGCGGCTAGGGCCGAGGGGGACATTCATTCCGACCAGACCCTCATCACAGATGTTCCGCAGGGCCGTAGGCTGCTTGCTGAGTCTGCATCTCAGAACTGGAGGCAGGGCGGCATTCCGGGGTGCAGCCACTTATTCTGAGGGCACCTCAGCTTCTTTAAACGGACCAGCAGGGGTGCTACTATTCCAAGCCCCTTCCCCACTCACATGGCAACCCAGAAATGGAACCCAGTGTGCGTCACAGCCATGGCAACTTGCCATCCCCTGGTTGGGCACTGCGGTCCCATGGGTGCTGTGCACACGGTGGGGGCAGATGTCTGGCTAACTCTGATGGGCCCCCCCGCCACCCAACTGGACTGACTAACGCCTCTTGTCCGCTTCAGCCTGGACTAGCTCCGGAGGGCTCCCAGCTGCACTTCATTCGCACCACATCTCTTCTTTGATGCAGGAGAGATCATACCAGCTGGAGAAACCTGTTTTTCACTCTGAGCTGAGATTTTAGTGTGTGATCAGGGTGAGGTAGTTCACCTTTCTGAGGTGCCATCTCCTCCTCTTTAAACTGGGGTTCACAGAGACCACCCCCTAGAGGAGTGGGCCAGTGTGAGAACCATCTGACGACGCTGAGTGCTGTCCAGGGGCTGTCATCGCTAGTCTCGGGATGGGCACTTGGAGTAAGTCAGGGCCCCCAGGCTGGCCCTCTCTGCCTTCTAATTTCCTTTCAACTTGCTCTTCTCCCCAACTCACACTGTCCTGGACTGTTCCACACTCATTTCCGATTATACGTGGATTCCTGCCAGTAACTACTTCCTCAGCAACTGACGCCCTGGGGGGAGCAGGGGGGCCAGGGGCAGGGCCACAGGCAGGTAGGAGAGGAGGAGGGGTTGTCCAATGTAACCAGAGCTCTGCTCTGCTCCCTCCTGGCCTTGCTCGTCAAAAGGGCACTGAAGTCCCAGTCGTTGGCTGACCCACAAAGCCTCAGTGAGGTTCCACGAGGGCATGCAACTTAGTCATGATCAGAAGAAAAACCGCAACGCCGATATACAAGTCCCCAGTGTATCCCAGGCACTAAGCGTCAGCCACGATCACCCACGGAATCCTCAGACAAGCGCGCGGGATCGAGATGGTTATCACCTCATTTCACAGTTAAGGAAACAATGCTTTCAAAGCCCATGCTCTTTACTCCCTTGAGCTCTAAACCCAGTTCTGCCCTTAGGAATCTGCCAGTCTAACAGACAGAATCTGAAAGCATAACAGGGATGGGACTTCCCTGGTGATCCTGTGGCTAAGAGTCTGAGTTCCCAATGCAGAGGCCCCAGGTTCGATCCTTGGCCTGGGAATTAGATCCCACATGCTGCAACTATTAATAAGAGTTCCATGCCACAACTAAGACCCAGTGCAGCCAAATAAATAAATTTAAAAAAATAATAAAAGCATAACATGCAGCCTAGTGAAAGGTCATTAGCAGAAGGAGCTGAGTAAGGGGCAAAGGGAAGGGGACTGGTCAGGGCAGTGCTGCTGGACCGACGGTCAGCAAAGGGGAGCCCCTAGCTGCCGTCCCCTGGTTAGGCACACCAGTCCTGTGGGTGCTGTGTACACGTGGGGGGCAGATGTCCAGTTAATTCTGATGGACCCCACGGCCACCCGACTGGACTGGCTAACGCCTCTTGTCCACTTCAACCTGGACCAGCTCCAGAGGGCTCTCAGGTGCACTTCATTCTCACCACGTCACTTCTTTGATGCAGGGGAGATCATACCAGCTGGAGAAACCTGTTAGATCAGCCCTGCATGATCTTGTGGAGGGCTAGAAGAGGAAGGGGTGCAGGGAGAAGGCAGTCTGCAAGACAGGAAGCAAGTCCCTGAAAAGAAGCAGCTCTGGAAAAGCCGGAGAGGAGCCACGGGAAGGCAGTTTCAGCTAGCGGCTTTGTCCTCCATCTACCACGAAAAGACCATGCATCCATAATAGATGGCTCATAGCGGGCAGGACGTCCAGGGACACTGGGAGAGACAAACATGAGGACGTGGCTGTAGGCCCTAAGGAGTTTGAGATGCAGTGAACAGACCAGGCTTCCACCCCACTCCAGACCATCCCTGGAGAAGCCCACACACAGCAGAGGGACAGAGCGTGCACGAACCACAGCATGCAGAGTGAGCTCAGCACAAAGCTGGAGCATGGCCCCCCCTGGAGAAGGGCCAGCCGGGACAGGCGAGGCAGGGACCAGGGAGGGCATGGTTAGGCGGCCTTCCGGGGGCAGCGAGGAGATGGGGCCTGGGGGTGCGTCACAGTGAGCTACCTGTGAGGCCTCACATGACACACGGGGAGTCTGGGCTTCATCTTGGGGCTTCTCAACCAGCGGGGAATGGCACAGACTCAGGGCCCTAGGAACCGGGCCTGGCAGCAGGGTGGAAAGGCGAGGTCAGGTGCTGTGCTGACTCTGTTTCTTGGACTTCAGGCACAGAGGGAACAGCGGAGAGAGACGGTGATGGCAGACAGCATCCCCCCTTCCAGGTCCTCATCGACTCGCCGGGCTCAGGAGAGCTGGAAGGTACAGACTGCCCTTGAGGATCTTGGAGCATGTGAACAAGGCAGAGCTGCCTTTTTTTTTTTATTATTAAACAACAATGACAAAAAGTGAAGCAGGTACAGAATTCCCAGAGGAATGAAGAGACGTGAATACGTGAAATCTCTGCTTCACAGCAGCTGGGGAGGTGAGGGCTTCAGAGTGAACACCAAGTTCTTGGCCTCTCCTTGCACTTCTTGGGCCTCTGGGCTCTCGCCCACCTGCACACATCAGAGCTGACGGGCCACATAGACTCCCTCTGGTCCTACACTGAGGTCTCTGTATCTGACAACATGTGTGGCTCATGAGGCATCCTGGACCTCTGAGGTTCAGATAAGGCGGCCCCACCGGAATTTAGGTGAGGCGGGGAGCACTTGCTATCCAGAGGGCTGCCCTCGGAGGAGAAGGGGGACTTAATCCCCTCACCTCAATTTTTTAAACTCCAGAATTGAGATCATCTTCAGCAATATATTGCTAAGCAAACAGTTTATGGATAGATGGCATCAGAAGGAAAGAAGGATGGATAGATGAACAGATAAAAAAGATGTAGGGTACGTGGAATCTAAAAAGTCACGATACAAATGAACTTACAAAACAGGAAAAGATTCAGACTTGAAGAACAAATTTCCAGTTGCTGGGCAAAGGATGAGGGGAAGAGATGGTTAGGGAGTTGGAGGTGGACATGTACACATGGCTAAATTTAAAATGGATAACCAACAAGGACTTATTGTATAACACAGGGAACTCCATTCAACGCTATGTGGCAGCCTGGATGGGAGGGGAGTTTGGGGGAGAATGGACACATGGGTGTGTGTGGCTGAGTCCCTTCGCTGTTCACCTGAGACTATCACAACATTGTCAATCGGCTATACCCCAATTTAAAATTAAAATTTTTTAATAAAAAAAAAAAGATATGTATACAATGGAACACAACTCAGCCATGAAACAGACCCTGCCATTAATGACAACACAGACGGACCTCACGGGTTAAGTGAGACAAGTCAAAGGGAAAAAGACAAATACCATGTGATCTCACTCATATGTGGGATATCAAACAAATAAACAGTACAAAACAAGCCACAGACACAGAGAACAGAACAAGGCTATGGGGGTGTGGGAGGGGGTCAGCGGCGTGGTGACGCATGGGAACCACACTCTTGGTGCTGAGCAGCCGCAGAGCACACAAAAGTCAAAATACCATGTGGTACAGGTGAAACTTACATGTTATAAACCAAAGTCACCTCCACGAATGTTCAAAAGAAAGAGGTCGAGGGAAGGATGGAGAGGCCCCTGGCAGGGGCCACACCCCAGGATGTTCACAGGAAGGTTCACCCAGCAGGGGGAGGTGAGGAGGGTCCAGGGTGGGGCAGAGGCAGAGAGGGAGGGGGAAGAGGCCTCCTATTTGCTGTAGAAATTAAATAGCTCCAGGTCAAGAGTCACCAGACTTGGCTAGGATTCACGAAGGACCATGGTGATGGTCAAGGGTTGGGGAAGAAAGGAACTAAAGGTCAATGAGGCCCTGTCATTTGGATCAACGAGCATAATTCTTACAGTAGCTACGGTCCCAGTCCCCAACTGATCAAGAGGTAACTGAACAGAGAAAGATACGAGACAATACATAATCAATATAAAGTGTTCTTTGGCTCAGATTCTAAGGGCAGGTGCTGGTGGGTCCTCCTAAGGGTTTACCTGGGCCTCACCTATCTTCTGAGCCCCAAGCATGTGTACCTAGACCCTGTGCTTGGCAACCCCCAAGTGGCTGTCACGAGGGCAGCTCCAGTCTCTCAAGCCCCATGGGACTGACATCGACCCTGCCCCTGCCCGGCGCCTCTGGCAGCACTTCTCAATAAATGGCCTAAACACCCATCCCAGCACTTACACCGGAGCGCCCCACCTCCAATCAAGCAAAAGTCCTTCCGATGAGCCACGTTCTTCTCGCTGGCTCCACGGGCACCAGCCTGGGCCAGCTCCCTCACAGCTCGGGGAGGATTCTCCTTCCCACCCTTTCTCCAGGGAGCAGTCACCCCATCTTCTCATTCACCCTGCCCTCTTATGGCCCTTAGTGTCTTCTGTTTTGCTGATATTGCGGTCGTGTGTGTGTGTGTGTGTGTGTGTGCACGCGCGCGCGCGTGGGCGCTGTTCTACTTTTCTACCACAATCCACAATCCTAAAGCGACCTCAGAGGTCTGGCAGGCCTGGCCCCGCCCCTCGTTCCAGCCCACTGTGCTCCCACCAGCGAACCCTCGGAGCCCACCCTCCTCAGAGACTTTGCCGTGGCTGCTCCCTCCGCCTGGAATGCTCTTCCTCAACCCACCACCTGAGGACACATCCCTGAGCTCTGGTGAGTTCTTCACAACAGTCCCTTCCGCTTCTCTGCCTCCTCCCCGACCCTGCCATCTGAATTAAAGCCTGAATCCTCAGAGCCCCCTTCCCTCCCTTGCAGCACTTTTGTCGGCTTGGAAGCACATGTTTACCTGGGTGACAGTCTGCTGTCTGGGTCTCCGACCCGACCAGAAGCCCCAGGGCAGCAGGGGCTGTATCCAGGACAATGCCTGACCAGCAGTGGGACCACTGAGTGATGATGAACAAGGAGGCGCTCAAAGCAGGGGTGCGTGGGGATGGGTGACCACCATCACCGGGAAGGGCTTCCTGGGTCCCCACCTGAGGAGCACAGCTTCAGGATGCCGGTTACCCGCGTGACCTCTGGTTCCTCAACTGCAGGGCAAGAAGCCTGCACTGGTTGCTTCTCTAAGGCTCTTAACAGCGCCGAAACCTCCCCACCCAGTGACATGGGACCCAACCTGCTTCTCATTCAGGACAGGGCAGGGCAGGAGGAAAAGCATCTTGGTGGGCAAAGGCTGGCGAAGCCAGAGGGAGAAGACTATCAGGACGTGCCAGCAGAAATGAGGCTTCACGGGACGTGAACTGCAAAGAGCAGCAGGGTGGAGCAGAAACAACTCCGGATGCCAGTGCACCCACCCTTGCCCACTCCCCCTCCATCCCCTGAATCCACTTAGCTAAACTCCCCCAGGACAAACCTCCCCGGTCTTCCCTGCCCCCACTCTTGGCACCTCCCCCTCCCCGCCACCACCTCCCACCCCGCCTGCCCATGTCCACAGTGGGGCTGGGGCCCATGCTCAGAGCACCAAGGCACCCGAGTCCATCCCCTGCCCAGCACCGAGCTGCCTGCTCAGTGCCATCTGGCCCCAGACCTGGAGCCCTCGAGTGCGAGGTTCGTCTTTGTAGCCCAGAGCCAGGGCCCAGCACTCAGGAGCCATGAAATCACCGCTGAACACACTCAGGGAGAGGGCGGGCCTCCTGGGGGCCTGGAGCAAGATGACAGAGGGATGGGCCCTGCCTTAGGGCAGGTGGGGGTGGGGGCATGGTGAGCGCTGCCATGCCTCCTCTCTGAGCAGGCTTACAGGGTGGGGGCGCAGGCTGGGGGCCCACCAGGGAGCTGCCCAGCCTGGGCTCTCAGGCCCTTTTCTCCAGGCAAGTCCCAAACAAGTGCCCCAAGTCCAACCAAGCATCCCAGTCAGGTCTCCCCAAGGAGGGCCTGCTGCACACGAGGGCACTTACCACACCAGCCCCTTCCAGACGCCCAGAGCCAGGAGCACCAGTAATGAGCACTTATCACGGAGGGCAGGCGGCTCCCGGAGGTGAGATAAGACCAGCTGCAGGCACCGGGCAGTGTGGTGAAGCCCCAAGGCTACCGCCATGCACCAGTGGAATTTCCTGACCCAGCAAATCCAAATATGCCTAAACCGCTCCGTGGAGGGCATTGACTGGCTGGCCGGGACAGTGCGCTCTCTGACCCAGGGGCTTGCCTGGGCGGGGGGGCTCACGCAGCTGGGACCCTCCCCCAATTCAGGAGCTGCCACCCTCCCTCCCCCTGCACTGAACACAGAACCAGTGCAGGAAGAGCAGACGGCACAGAGATGCTCTTGAGAAGACGGAGAAGCGACAGAGGCCGGGCCCCCGCCTGCTCTAAAGCCACGAGGGACGGGAGCCTGCACACACACACACACACACACACACACACACATCCCCCACTCCCAGCCGAAGGGAACAAGAGGCACAGGGTGGGGGTGGACAGTGGTGGGGAAGCCCCACTAGGGCATTCCTGTCGGGAAGAACTGGGCTGTCTGAAGACTCAGAGGTCTCAGGGCCTGAAGCCACGTGGTCTCTGGACCACCAGCCACTCTGTACTGTAAGGCTCCCTCCCCTGTGCCCACTCAGGCTTCCCTGAGTCCAGGCGGCCGCAGTTCAGGGTGCCGCCCGCCCAGGGGGCCTCAGAGAAACATCTGGTCCACCCCAGACCTGGAGGCATGTCTCTCACCTCAGAGTGCTTGAGGTGAAGACGGTCGCAGACCACACGCTCTAGTCTGCTGTTCGGGCTACTAAAACCCTCAGGAGAGTCCTTTCGGCAATGTCTAGGTTGCTCCGGCAGATGGCCACTCCAGTCGTAACCTAGCCGCACGCGATACAGACCCAGACTCGTTCAACCCTCACACAATGCACGCAGCCCCCCAGCCCGCCTCCCCCGCTTCCCGACATCTACTCACCTCAACCCGTGCATCGGACACCCCCCACCTCTGCCCTCAGCCTCTCCCGTGGGTGTTCATCTTGCTAGCTCACCACCATGTGTCCTCTCCCCGGAGGCCCTCTCTGGGGTCACCGGCCAGCTTTGGTCACCTCCTGAACCCTGGCGAGCTCAGATGTCCAGGCTGGAGCTCAGAGAATGTGGCTGGGCTCCGCGAGGCCTGAAGCGTCTGGGTGACTGCGTGTCACTCACCCCCAAGCTCCGGCCCCGAGGGGCACTTCCATGTCCCCGTCAGGCCAGGCGCCAGGGCACACCTGCTTGTCCCCTCCCCCACCTGCTGCCGGAGGAAATGCCAGCCCGCGGCCCCGAGCAGAGGGCTCCTCACTCCTAACAGAGATCTCTCCTTACGCCAAGACGTTTGCCCGGGCCCAGGGCTGGACCCTGCTCCTATGTATGGAGGCAGACATGGAGCCATCCCTCAGGCACAGGGGGAGGAAAGAAGTCAGGTGCAGGGGGGGGCCCTCAGGCTCTAGGACCACCCAGCCAGAACAAGAGCCAACCCCCTTCCCAACCCCAGTCGACATGGGACACATTCTGGGAAATCCCAGGGAACACGCCGACATCCCCAGCACCGCTCTGTGTCAACCCCAGTCAACGTGTCCCCAGGCTCTGACCTCACACAGCAGGAACCAGGGGCAGGTGCCAATAACAGAGGCCGAGGCCCTGACCCCAAGACCCCGGCCGTAGCAGAGTAAGGATGATGACCAGGGTGGGCTGTCCACGTCTAACGGCCGGCTCTCTGGGGCAAAGCCAAGATCTGTGGTGCTCACCACCTTCCATAGTGTAAATATTCCCCGTGGCCAGTTTCAAGCTACTCGTGGTGTGACAAATAACTGGCAATGTTCCTGCTTATTTACTACCAGGCTCTTGACCACTGGGACAGCAAGGCTTTGGTCAAGCCCTGCAACAGCCCAGCTCCCTCCACCCAGGGGAAACTCCAAGCCAAGGAGAAGAAGCTAGCACCCTGCTCATCCTCCCAAGAGAAGTCACATGTCAGGGTGGGGACAGGAGTGGACACGTCATGGGGAGGGTCCTGGGATCCCCCACAGGTGGCCTAACGACCCAGAAAGACCACGGACATTGGCTCCTGGACTATGGTGACCCTCTCAGGTAAGACAGGCTTGTGGATTCCCTAGGGGCTCAGATGGTAAAGAATCCGCCTGCAGTGCAGGAGACCCAGGTTCGATCCCTGGGTTGGGAAGATCCCTGGAGAAGGGAATGGTTACCCACCCCAGTATTTTTGCCTGGAGAATCCCATGGACAGAGGAGCCTCGCGGGCTACAGTCCATGGGGTCCCGCAGTCCATGGGGTCCCGCAGAGTCAGAAGCAACTGAGCAACTTTCACTATTACTGCTAAGGTAAGTCAGGCCAGGTCCCCACTCTGCTCCAAACCCTCTAAAGGCGCCCATCGCTCCCAGAGTAAAAGACAAAGATCTCACAGTGTTTTCTCAGTCGACACACACGTCCACCTCCCTCCTCCCTCCACTCGGTCCTTCCTGCTGCTTCTCACGGGAGAGCCTTTACACTGGCTGTTCTCTCCTCTGGACACTCCTCGTCCAGGTGTCTCCTTGACCAGCTCCCACCTCCTTCACAGCTGCCACCTCCCCAAGGGCTGCCTGCTGAGCTCCGTACCTCCCCAGCGTGCCCAGCATCACCGGGCCCTGCTCTTTCCACAGCACTCAAACCCATCATTCAGCGCAGTTTGCTTTATTAACTGATGGTTTACGATCTCTCTTCCCCACCAGAACTAAGCTTCACGAGGGCAGGGGTTTGCTGTGTTTCACGAATTGCTGTTTTTCCACGGCCAAGAGCAGCTTCACACATGACAGACCCAAGTGCACGCATGCTCAGTCATCTAACTCTTGCGACCCCGTGGACTGCAGCCCACAGGGCTCCTCTGTCCATGGGATTCTCCAGGCAAGAATACCGGAGTAGGCTGCCATTTCCTCTTCCAGGGGATCTTCCAAACCTGCATCTCCTGTGTCTCCTGCATTTGCAGGCAGATTCTTTTACCACTGAGCCACAAGGGAAGTCCCTTACACATGGCAGGTATCCAGTACACATTTGGTGAGTAAAGGTAAGGCCAGGCCAGGGGAGGTGTCTGCCAAACCCAAGAGGAGGTGGGTGGGGAGTGAGGGGCCCAGTGGTCAGTGTCCACCTGGCTGGGACTCAAGGTGCCCTTGACCTGGCACCCCACCCCTGCATCTCCTTTTCTCTTTTTAGGCTGCATGGGAGCCCCACGTGGCTAACTCTGAGCAGTACCAAGGGTCAGGGCCAAAGAGGATGCCGGCTCTGACACCTTCTGACCCTGCAGTGGGAGGCCCTGCGGTCCAGTCCGAGGCCTTCCCCAAAAGGTCTCAGGAAAGACAAACTCCCTGCTTCCCCGTCTGTACCTGCCACACCTGAACCCCCAGCCTTGCGATCGATCAGGAGACGCCCCCAAAGAGCACTGTCCACCCACGGGTTAGAGCCACTGATACCCCAAATCCAGGCAGCTGCCCCATCCCGCCTCAGCGGGTGCCCCACACGCACAGCGGCCAGCTCACTGGCTATTTTAAGCTCCACGGCCCAGCTGCAGCACACTGCCCAGGCAGGCTGGTGGCCTGGGGAGGAGGCAGGGGCTGCTAACTCATGGAGGAGCGCTGACCTGGGGAGCTCCTAGAGGGCTGGGCATCTTCTGCAACCACACTCCCTCCAGGAGGGACTGGAAACTCCCGTCCACACCCTCAAAAGCACCAGCCGTGAGAAAGTGAGTCCAGGGCTGCCCGGGCACGCCCAGATTCCACTGCTGAATGTGACCCCTGAGCCTCCACATCAGAATGAGTGCTAGCCCCACCCTGCCTGCCCCCAGAAATGCCAACGCACTGGAGCTCCCGCTGCACCCGCTCTCTGGGGCCCAGCGACGCAAGACAGGCCACACTGTAGACCGAAGACTTGGGGACCATTCACCCCCGAGCCCCCAGCCCCTTCTCCACATTGGTCTCCCCAGCGGCCGCTCAGTGTTGGCTCACAACCACACTCAACAAACCCTTGTTGACCAAACGGTTGCTTCTAAATGTGTTCTCAACCACATGGGATGGAAGCACGAGAGACACAACCCAGTCTTGACAGCTGGTATCAGTATCAACGCTACTAAGTACATTTCTGCCAGCCCCATGGGGCACCAAGCCTGACGATAAAGACCACAGGACTGGGCTTCAACTGGTGGCTCAGTGGTAAAGAATCTGCCTGCCGATGCAGGAGACACGGGTTCGAGCCCTGATCCCAGAAGATCCCACATGCCAAGAGGCAACCAAGCCTGTGCCCGACAACTACTGAGCCTGTGCTCTAGAGTCTGGGAGCAGCACCTACTGAAACCCACGCGCCCTAGAGCCTGCGCTTCGCAGCAAGGGAAGCCGTCACAGTGAGAAGCCCAAGCACCGCAAAGAAGACCAGCCCCCGCTCACCACATCTAGAAAAAAGTCCGTGAAGCAGCAAAGACACAGTACAGCAAAGAAAATTTAAAAATAATCATAAAAAAAAAACACGGAACCAAGGAATCCAGAGAGTTCAGTGACAACACTAGGGCGCCCCAAGCTGCCCTTCCAAGGAGGGAGGTCACCACCCAACTCACTCCACGGGGATGTTTACACCTGTGTTCTCTGGGAAAAGGGTCCCCTGAAGTTGTGCAACGTGGAGGCCCTGCTCCAACCCACCCTCCTCCATAGGACATCCAGCAACCAGGAGCTGCCTTCCTCGAGAAGCAGCGTACAGAACAGAAACCCCGGGGCGAGCTCTTCCCACCCCCAGCCTCCGCCGCAGGACATCGGCAAGCCCAGGGCAGGACAGGTCACACGTCTGGGGCTCTGGCCACATCGTCCGGCTCTAATTGCTCCGTTGAAGCAACATCAGAGCCAGAGAGGAGGGAAGGAGACCCAGAAGGTGCTGTAATTAGGAAGCTCTGTGACCTAGCTCCTTGCTCCCGTCCACCTCGAGATGGATCCGGCCACCCACACCTTAAAGAAACAGACCTATACTGGGGGAGGAGCGGGAAATTCCTTGAATTTCCTTGTTGGAGGAAGACTGCCAGAAGCTCTGGGTCTTCAGAGACCACTGGGTCCACTCCGCCCCTCTCCTGGCAGCTCCTTCCCCTGGCCTCCGTCCTTCCAGACTCTTTCTGAATATTTCTATTATAACTATGAAAGCAATGGCAGCAGCTTGCATTGACAGAAGATTAAAACATTCCTTGTTGAAAGGGACTTCATACAAGTGACTCTCCCCAGAGTCAGGTCAGAGACAGCGTCACGTGGAAGGCAAAGGGCCTCATACCACCATCCAGCCCCATGTCCCCTCAGCGAGCTGTCCAGGCCCCCACGTCAGAGTCCTCGGATGTCTGGTACCAAAATCGAAATTTCTGGAGGCAGTTACTATGATAAGCTCCTCTGTGACCAGCGCCTCCCCTTGAGAAGGTGGTTAACTGGACTCACTACCCAGGCAACAACTGGGGTCCCCCCCAGCTCTAGGAAATCTTCCAGAACTGGAGGCTCTGGGGGGTAATGAGGCCCCCCACGGCCCGGTTCCGTGCGTCCCCTGAAGAGACATCTGCGCGTGATCACCGAAGTGGCTGAGACATTTCAGTCCGTCATCTGAAGTCACCCCAGCTGGGGGAGGCACGCGGGCCAAACTCTCCCCCTCCGGCAGGACAGAGCTGCCAAAACCACTCTGTCAGCTGAGCCCATCCTCACAGACGCGCCCGAAGAAGGGGGATGGGGGTGCATTATGACGGAATGAAGTCACTGCCGGCCGCCCCTCCCCCTCGCGCCGTGTCATCAGCCCTCGGACAGGCCCTTGGCGACCCAGCCACACAGCACAGAGGCCCGGGGCTCCCTGCACCGCCCCAGAGATGGCTTTCAATCTGTCCTCCACGAGCCCTGACCCTGAATCCACTGCGACCCCCGCTTCGAGGGGGGCGGGGGGCAGGGGGTGGGGAAGCGCCTGGCTCGGCTCTCACCAGCCTGGCCCAGTTCTAGGAGCCTGGGGGCTGCTCAGGCCGGTGGCCCAGTTACCATCCCCTCCTCACGGTCCCCCCGTCACGTGGCCTCGCTGACTCAGCCCGGCCAGCCGCATGGGCAGGTCGTGCCTCGGCCAGCGGACTGTCAGCCTCAGGAGACCAGAGCACAGATTCTCGCCGCACCCCTTGGCTTCCTCCACATCCAGTCCTGAGCCAGGGACCCCCGCACGAGTGCTTGTCGAATGAATGAACAGAGTCTGGAAATTTGGCCCAGCTGGCTCTCCTGGCGGCATCTCGTGCCAACAAAAAAAAAAGGGGGTGGGGGGAAGGAGAGGGAAGAAAAGTCGAGGGAGAGAAAAAAGGGAATAGAGGAGAGCTCACCCACAAGGCAAGACCAAGGCCACCGGTCCGGGGAGCCTGAGCACCTGGGTACTCCCAATCCCCCGCCCCCATCAGGAACCAGAAGTGGTTTCCTCCTTCCATCAGTAGGGCACACCCGCCCCCCTCCAGCTGAAAGCCTGTCTGATCTGAGTGAATTAACTGAGTAATTAATTTCTCTAAACTGCTGCCCTGGCCCACCTCTCAGAAAGGATGGGAGACCTAGGGGGAGGGGGCTAGAGTCGGGGGTGGAGTGAGGAATAGGGCAGACACCTGCCCTTCACGGTCTCACCGCCTTCTCCACCAGCCCCACAGTGCTGGGAACTCCAGCCTGCTCACCCCACGTCACACACAGCCCCGAAGCCTTCACACCACCCTCAGGGCCTCCACAACACACACACACACAGGCACACGTGCACACAAGCACACACACGTGCACACAAGCACACGCGCACACACACACATGCACACTGGCTGTGGTGACACCTCTCCAGCAGCCGGGATGCCGGCCCCTGTCTGGAGCTCCGGAGCCTGTCCGGTCCAGAAAGGAGCACGGAAGAGCAGGTGGAAGGAAGCACAGACGGCAGGCCTGCTGGGGGGCGGGAGGCGGGGGGGATAGCAGGAAGGGCACACGGGGAAGAGGGGCGCTCAGAAGACCCAGACTGCCTGACTCCTGTCTCTGTGACTCTGCAACTCTGAGCAAGATACGCAGCCCCTAGAGCTAAAAGCAGTCTTCCTATATGCAAAAAGGGGATAGAGTCCACCTTTCCAGAGGATTTTCAGAAGATCCAGAGAGCCCAGGAAGAGTTACTTGCTTATGTCACTATCCTCCCCTCCAAAGAAATCCCCTGAGGAGACAACCCCCAACACACACACACAAACAGCCTTCACCCTCTGCTTGAACACAGTCATCAGGCAGCTGTCCGCTAACCTGAGCCCCACCTGCCCACCTCTACCTTCTACCCAAAAGACTCGGCCCTGGAACCAGCCAAGCTCTGCCCCTTCCCACGTCACCCGCTGCTCCATGCCTCAGCTTCCCCACGTGAATCATAAACACAATCACTGCTGGAGCCCAGGGTCTACACGCGGTGCCTTGATCAGGGCCTGGCATGTGCTGCACCTGATGAAGAGTAGGTAATATTTCTCTTTGTAAGTGTCATCGCCACTGTTGCTGTTTAGCTGCTAAGTCGCTTCAGTCTGACTCTTTGTGACCCCGTGGACTGTAGCCTGCCAGGCTCCTCTGTCCATGGCATTTTCCAGGCAAGAACACTGGAGTGGGTTGCCATTTCCATCATCACTACTCTGGCTAAAAGAAAGAGTTCTTCCCTCTGGAGCAGTAAAGTGGGGGCCCAATTCCTCTCTCTGGTACCAGACTGTCACACATAGGGAGACAGTGCCACATGGCCCGAGCTTCTCTCTCCAAGCCTCACACCCCCATCTTAGCAGATCCCTGACACCCCCTCCCAGCTCTCCTTCCTGCCCTCCCTAAAATGCAGTGCCCTAAACTGCTACATCCGAGCACCTGGCACACAGTAGGTGGACAGAAATGTTCAGTGACAAACATTTGATGAATGAGCAGGATGCTCAGTGGAATCTGAACTTTGCCAGTGACAACAGACTGGTTGCCTGGGGATGCTCCCTCCCCACCATTGCAACCTGGTGACACCTCCATGCTGTAACCATTACAGACAGAGTCTTGATCAGTGCCAGGCCAGCCCCATCTCCCCTCCAGCACTTTAAGCCAGAGCTCCTCACTCACAATTCCTGTCCTGCCACTGCTACATCTAAGTTCAGGATTTGGGTTACAGGGGTGAGTGTGAACACCTGCTTACTGTCTCATCTTGTTAGATTTGCTCCATCATTACAGACAACGGGGATTTAAAGCCCCAGTTCCAACGTCCAATATATTGGTCTTCTCTCAGTGTTCAGAAGACCACAGAATTTTCAGCACTTCCCCGGTAGTCCAGTGGCTAAGACTCTGTGCTCCCAGAGCCGGGGCCCGAGTTCCATCCCTGGTTGGGGAACTAGATGCCACATGCCTCAACAAAGAGCCGTACAAACAAATAATTAAATAATTTTAAATTTTAAAACAAAGGAGTTTTGCCCCAGCCTACATGGTCAAATTCAAGGCCTTCCATATTCAAATAAGCAAACCAAGGCCCAGAGCAGTGATGTAACTTGCCCGAGGACACCTGTAATTTTGTGACAAAACTGAGATTTGAGCCCTGGACAGTTCCTCTCAGCCAAGATAATGAACAGTAATGCTATAAAACTTTAGAGAGCTTGCCCTGCGCCAGATGTTTACATGTATTTTCTCCAATCCTCATATAACCCTGTAAAAATTTGACGGATGAGAGAGCTTAGGGTAGGTAACTGGTGGTGGACCATGCAGACTAGGAGCCGTGGCCAAAGCAGGCGGGCAGTCTGCTCCGTCTTACCCTAGACTCCTCCCTGCCGGACCGCTTGAAGCCACTGAGCACCAGAACATCTCCAACCAGATGTCTGACATAAACATTACCAACAGGTCAAAAATCTAAATTCGTTCTCTTCTCTCTCCAACACCTAGCTGTTCCTCCCGTGCTATTTTCTACTGTTAACAGCATCACCACCAACGTGGTCACTTAAACTAGAAACCGAGAGAGTCCTCAGACTCTGTGACTTTACCTCTTTACCCTGCAGATTCAAGCCAGCCCCCAGGACCTGCAGCTCACCCCTCTTTCTCTCCTCATTCTCCCTGGCAAGGCTCCTCATCCTACCTCCTCCCTCCAAAACCAACACGAAACAGTTACCCACACCTCTGCCTGGTTTCTCTCCCAGCTGCAGCTCCTGAGCACCTTTCACCTTCTTCCTCACAATCACCTTTCTAAAATTAGTCGACCAACTTGAAATAAGTGGCTCCAACTTGAAAACTTGGTTAGTTCTACAGTAAGTCCCCTACATACGAACTTTCAAGTTGTAAACGTTCAAGGACGCAAACGTGCGTTCCATCAGTGTCAAGAGGTGAGCGAAACAGCAGCTTGCCCCCCGTCTCCTGTTGCTGACCATCCTTCAGCTCCGCCACCTCCGACCCCGCCTCCCCCAGTCAGTAACTCGTCTCGCCTGGTCACTCGATGCCAGCCCCTGGGTGCCAGCTGTTGTGCTGTCTCGTACTTTTCAAGGTACTGTACTGTAAGGTTAAAGACGAAATCTTTATTTTTTGCGTTTGCATTTTAGGTATTATTTGTGCAAAAGTATTATAAACCTATTATAGCACAGTGCTATATAGCTGATTGTGTTAGTTGGGTACCTAGGCTCACTTTGTTGAACTTACGAACAGATTGGACTTTTAAACGCGCTCTTGGAATGGAACTCATTCGTATGTAGAGGACTTACTGTATCTCAGAGTTCTCTGAAGAGAAGAAAACCAGCACCTTCATCACAACCAGGCAGGCCTTTTTCTCGAACTCCTATGCATCCTGCAACACCCAACTCAAAACCCCGCTGCTCCTGCCCTCCTGACCCACCGAAGTCGGTGGTTCTGACTCAGCCTCTGGGAGGCCTCTGCTCCACCCTGCATTTCGTGGGCAGGTCTCTCCCCTCTCTTTTTGAGGTGAGCTCCTTGATGGCAGGAAGGTGACACTGCTGAATCCCCAGCTCCAACTCATGGATCTGCTCGTTTATTCATTTGCTAATTTACTCCACCTTGAAAACACGAAACAGGGTGAGTAAATGAGCAAATTCATAAAGCAAGGCTCGGCTACCCACTCCAGTATTCCTGGGCTCCTCTGGTGGCTCAGCTGGTAAAGAATCCGCCTGCAACGTAGCTGATCTGGGTTCTATCGTTGGAGTGAGAAGATCCCCTGGAGAAGGGAACGGCTACCCACTCCAGTATTCTGGTCTGGAGAGCTCCATGAACTGTATAGTCCATGGGGTCACAAAGAGCTGGACACGATTGAGCAACTTTCACTAAAGCAGGGCTCTGTTTCTAATTGCATTATAAAAAATAATCTTCTGTTAACTTAAGCAAAGACCTCTGTCATGAGTTAAGATCAAGTTTATTTTAGAAACACGATGTTAAAACACTGACTAAAGTCCTGGTTAAAAAAATAAAAAAGCATGAAACTCAAGCTTCCTGGTTGTCAGGCACTCACTTTGGAGGCATCAATGACAATAAAGAGGAGAAAAATTCAATTTCAAGAAATGGAGACTCTGAGCTATCATGGATATAATAGATGTGTGACTGTGACCCAGATGAATTAATTTGCTAATCATTTCCATTTGCTCTCATCTGGAGCAACTCCCAGATTAGTATTTTTTCAGACAGTAGGTCATTTCTCATTAGTGGGTCATAAAATCAGTTTAGTGGGTCAGGAAGAGGATTTTTTAAAAATTAAAACAAAACACAAATTCTCAGAATGTATCTCACACAGCAGTTTCATGGAACACTTTTTCAGGGGGAGCACACACATACACGGCCTCCCTGGTGGCTCAGTGGTAAAGAATCCGACTGCTAATGCAGGAGACGCAGGAGATGAGGGTTCATTCTCTGGGTCGGGAAGATGCCCTAGAGAAGAGCATGGCAACCCACTCCAGTATCCCTGCCTGGAGAATCCCATGGACAGAGGAGCCTGATGGATTACAGTCCATGGGGTCGCAAAGAGTCGGACATGACTGATCAAATGAGCACGCCTGAGCAAACACACACACACACACACACAAGCACATACTGAGTCATGAAGTTTGAGAAACACAGCCCTGGGCCTCTCACGGTGACATGTGTGGTCCACGACAGTCTCAGAATATGGGCTGGCCGCTCATGAGAATGTGTGCTTTCCAGACACAAGCTCATAATGAATTGTTTTCTGCAGGCAGGCCACACCTGGATGCGATAGTTCACCCAACTGCAGGAAATACACTTGGATTCAGCCTCCAAGATGGAAATGTGGCTACAAGATGCCAAAGAGTTACATGTCCCATGAAGAGACAGGGCAGGAAAATGCGTCTGAGTCCCCAGATTCAGCAACAGCATCTGCCGGGCAGAACTCTTGCTGGGAAAGTGGACGCAGGGTGCTGGGCTACGAGACGGGAGATCAGTGCCCACTTCACAGTGAAGCAAAACCTCAAATGGACCGTGAATAACGTGGGCTCTTTATTCATGTATTCCCCTCTTGATTGCTGAAACAAATCAAAGTTGGTCTAAAAAATGCATGAAGTTCCCTCAGCACAGAACTCTACCTTCCTAACCCATTAAACCAGAGAAAACCAATTCTGAATTGAGCCAATATTTTATCCGTTACAAATTCCACTCAGCTGTCCACCTCATGCGGCTGAAGGAGACACCACCTCCCTCTGGTTCCCCCCAAACTGAAAGAAGACATCAGCCCTCGTGTGTCCGAAGGCCCTGGACCCAGGATGGTGGGCTAGGGTCTTGTTTTGCTTAAGGTGGGGTGAGAGGAAGGGTCTTGAACCACAGGGGGAAGTATCCAGAAGAGAGTAGTTAAGGACAGGGACAGGTGAGCGGAGCACGTGCTCGGCACCACCCCAGTCTGGCGGAACCCCACCCCACCTGGAGCCCGGCGGGGCCACACTGTGTCGGCTGTGTAACGCAATGACCCGGCATGGCAGCAGCCTCGTCCCTTCCTTCCTAGATGACTTTGGGAGGTGCCTTCCTGTCTGAGGCATCTCTGGTTCCAGGATGAGGAGCGATGGTGACCACGGCGTTGCCACCAACAGTGGGCCCTCCCCCCTGGGGCCCCCCGGGGCCCCCGGCCTATTTCCAGCCCCCGAGAGTTCCTGTCTAAGGCCAACGTCGCCTGAGGAATTCAGGGCATCCCAGGCCCAGCATTGTTCACATCACACATTCCTCTTCTTGAAAAGCTCCTGGATAGCTCTCATTCCTCCACCTCCCGGTAGAAACCATAGCAGACATCAGGCCACCAGATCCCCGACGTGATGAGAACAAAGCGGGGACAGCCACAGGCTACCCCTGCCCACCAGCTCCCTGGCAGGGGGTGCTCAGACCTGCCCAGAGGGCTCGTCCACCCCTGACCCGTAAACCCTTGCCCACGGAACCCCTGCCCATCAGTTCCCTGGCAGCAGGTACTCAGACCTGCCCAGAGAGCTCATCCACCCCTGTCCATAGAGCCCCAGCTAACGGGCCTAGCCCATCCTCAGCCACGGCAGCCGAGAACACCTATAGGCAGTCTGTGCCCCACCTGCGCCCACGGCCCCAACACGCTGCCCTTGAAGTGTCCGTGTTTCTACACCATCTGTCTCCCTGGTTCTTTGTGAAAACTGCGGTGAAAGCCTTGGGGAAGGGAAAAAGATCACTGATTGTCACCAAGAGCCTTACTCTCAGGCTTAGCAGGCGGGGTGAGAACCCTCTTGTTCCCTGTGGGTCACCGGTCATGGTGGGAGACTGACCTGCAACTGGGGGGAAAAGACCACAAGTCTTGAATACAGCAGGAGGGGAACAAGCAGAAACAGAAGGATGGATGGAGGCTGCCATGGGGAAAGGCTGACACTGCCCCCAATCTGTCCACGAAGTGAAGACGCCACCCTCTCTGTCTTGCTCGCAGAGGTCGGGCATGACGTGCCCACGAGGAGCCCACTCTCCATCAGGTCAATCAGAGGGCCAGACTCACCCTGGGGCAGAGCTCACAGGACCCCACACTCTGGCTGCCAGTCACCCCATCCTTCCCACCAACCACATCACCAGGTGGTAACCGGGGCTCTCTGTGAGTACCTTCTGCCACAAGGAATTTCCCTTCTTTGTTTCTTGGCAGTAAGAAATCTGGGGACATGACAAGTCATGGAAATATTACAAATTAAAACAGCAAACCGTCACTGATCACCTATGGGGCTGGTACAGCACCTGCATACGGTGAAGCCAGGCCGCCCAGTGCTGGCAGGAGTGGGGTGCACCTCCTCGGTCCCTCCACCCCACACCTGCCCCCTAGTCGCATCTGCCCTCCTTCCCAGGGCCTCCCCAGGAGACAGCAGGCACCCTCCTGACACTCAGACCTGCTCATCTCACTTATCTGCTGAAACACGTCAGTGGCCCCAATTTCAAGGAGGGTCTAAAGAAGAGGTACACTGAGGGGGTTGCCTGGGGGCAGACTGAGCAGGACCTAGTAGGGCCAAAAACATGCACGATTCACGGCCAGGTTGGGGAGGGGGGCCAGGACAGGGTACAGTGTAAAGATGGCACCTGGGGTATCTTTTCCTTGGGATTTCCCTCGCACTGACCTGACACCCTCTCCCCTGTGACCAGGCCCCAGAAAGGGCTCCAGGTCACCTGATGATCAGGAAGGAAGCCCCAGGGATGGCAAAGTTATTTAGTCAACGGCTCAGCCTCCTTTTAGCTAACTTTTCCATTGTGACCAGGCCAAGGGATAGAATACTCAGCGAATCAGCAGACATTGACGGAGCATCCTCTGACCCCAGGGAGGCTAGCAGGGGACGGAGGGGAACATTACGCAGATGGTGCCATCCACTGGTCATGCTTACACGCACCCCCTCCCCGGCCACACTGCCTTCCTCCCCCAGCCCAGGCCCAACAGGACCTTCTCTTCTGCACTTGGAGCCAGGACCAAGACTCATCCTGTACGCTGCTCTGCAATGGAGCCAGGACCAAGACTCATCCTGTACGCTGCTCTGCAATGGAGCCAGGACCAAGACTCATCCTGTACGCCACTCCGCAAGTCTCGACGCCCAGACAAGGAGACAGTGGAGGAGGGGGTATTGCCGTGCACCCTGGAGTCCCAGAACCTAGCACAGGTCTGGCCTCTAACGGGGAAATCAGCGAATGAATGAATGAATGAATGACCCAGGGGATAGATGCACGGCCACAGAGAACATCAGAGGGCTCGGGGAGACAGACCCAAACCCCTGGAAGGCCTGGGCTGGCCTGGGCTGGGCAGCAGGAGGTCTGAGCAGGGGAGGAGAAGGCTTGGGGCGAGCGGAGCCCTGGCAGCCAGCAGGGTCTGGTTAAAATGCAGTATGCAGAGTCCCAGAAATCAATGCTCATTTTTAAAACACTGCTGTCCGGAGCCACCTCCCTGTCTGACTCCAGGCTCTGCTTCGGTGTTAAGTATCTTTCTATTTATAAAGTGACCCTCCCAGCGGCGGTGCAACTCTGGCCCCACACCGGCTACGTGGCAGGGCAATGGAGGCTGGAGGAGAAACTGAGGCCTGGAAACCAGACGCCAGGAACGCCACGGGGTTGCAGCCAGGGAGAGGCTCCCCAGCTTCGGGCCTCTCGCCAGCTGGAAGGCGCTGCCCTTCCCCTGGGTCCCAGGACCACCGCCGGGTAGGCCAGGCCTTCCAGAGTGAGTCCGCGGAGCACCCGGCACAGAGCACCCGGGGGTGGAGGGACATGAGCATGGCAGCTTGGCCTCCCACACCCCCACCTCACACCCTCCCCCAGCACGGCCTCTGCCTGGCAGGCCCCCTTGCCAGGGGGCTGACCTCCCAGTGTCTTATCTGCGGCTCCCTTGAGGCCTCCAGGAGCCTGGATGACTTCGTGCTCAAGGCCAAGGAGGACGCTGACTCCTCCCACACTGCCCTCGGGGCGTCTTCTGCCCACTCAGGCTTCAGGCTGAGGACTGTCCTGCTCCCTAGTTCCAGCCCCCGGCTCCTAGGTCCCTCAGGACGAGCACATCACAGGCGACACCCTCACTTAGTAGGGTGACCCACAGAGCCCTCGAGACGTCAGAGGCCAGCCCCACACCGCACATCACACTGGGCACAATGCCACTGAGGAGGGCCTTGCAGGCGGCTCCTGGCCACCTGCTCAGAAAATAGGGAAGGAAAGGGAAGGGCCAGAGAGGGGGACACTCAGGGCCTTGCAGCTTGTGTGCCCCAAAATCGGGGGCTGCTGAGGTCCTGCCCAGGTTAACCATGCGGCCGAGAAGCACTGCACAGGCACCTGGGAGGCCCTGGACCAGGCACGAGGGGACATAGGCTCTGCACCTCTCACACCGAACCAGGGTCAGACCTGGACAGCGACCTAGAAATCACTCAGGCGGGTGCTTGCTTCACAATGGAGCACAACGGGCTTCCGGGGTGAAGAATGGGCAAATCTGGGGTCATCCAACAAGGCAGTCAGACAGGCAACAGGAGCCCCAAGGCTCCCGGCTGCACACTCAGGCTTCCCCCCTGCACTCAGCCCGCTCGACAAACGCTCACTGGACAGAGGTCTGCAGGCACAGCACCCGGCTCCTGGGTTCAGGACACAGTTGGTTCCTGCCTCCAAGAACCTGAAAATCTAATGAAGGAAGACGTCAATGGCTGGACTGTCTTAGCTCTTCTTGTCAGCTCCTCCTGGAGGCTACGATGTCATCTCTAGACACACTCAAAGATTTCCTTGGGGAGGGGTCACGTGTACTTACAGCTGATTCACATTGTGGTACAGCAGAGACTAACCCATCATTATAAAGCAACTCTGCTCCAATTTAAAAAATCAAATAACACTAATAAATAAAAAATTAAAAAACAAAGCAAAACACTTTAAACAAAAAAACAAAAAAAATCTGAAATGCAAAAAAATAAATTTTAAAACAATACAAATTTTAAAGCTTAAAAAAGATTTTTTTAAAACATAATGATAAAAGATCTCAAAGTTTTAAAAAAAAATGAAGCTTAAAATTTAAGAAGAAAGAGAGAGAAGAAAACAGAAGCTTCAGAACAGAGCAAACACTTCCGACAGCAGATGTGTTCAGGGGTACAAAACCAGGCAGTGTGGGGTGATGCTTTCTCCAGGAGCACACATGCCCCAGCCCCAACCCCTCGACCCCACAGCTGAGACGGACCTGCCTGCCTGGCAGAGGGGAGGAAGGGCACCCGGGTCCCAGGGGGAGCTGACGGCACGGGTTGAGACCCAGAGACTGGACAGCGTGGTGGGGCCACGTCAGGACCAGAGGAGGAGGAGGGCCAGCACTGCAGCCAGTGAGAGCCTTGGCAGCAGGGCTGCAGAGCCCAGAAGGCCACACAGAGCCTGGGCTTGCTCCCCAGACAGCCGGTGGCCGCTGCAGTCAGTCCATCCAGACCCGATGCGCAACCCCATCCCCCAGCCCAGCAGCAGCACAGGTTACCAGGCCCCCAGGCACGGCCACTCCAAAGAGCGGGGGAAGACAGCACAGAGGGGGCTGGGGAGGAAGCTGTTCCAAGGTTCAGGCGGGAGTGTGGGAGCACCTGCACTGGAATGGGGGGGATGGAGAGACAGAGCCAGGGAGGAGGCCACGAAGGCTGGAGGCAGGCGTGGGGTGGCGGGGGGATGGAGGCTGGAGGCAGGTGTTGGGGGAAAAACGGAGGGAGACTCCCTGCACCTGGGGGAGGAGACAGGGTGGGGAGGGCCGCCCCGCAGGAGGCCACCCGCTGCCTGGAAGAGACATCCCTGCCTCCGGTTAGTCACCTCTGGTGCCTACATGCCTACAGCAGCTCTGTGCCCACCAGGAGCTCAATCAATACCTGCAGGCAGACGCTGATTACAAGGCAAGTGTGACACCGAAGCTGAAGAAAGCCAGGCTAGGCGACAGCGCTGATGGATCTAGAGCCAGAGCGGGTCACACGAAAGGCCCATCCCACCACCTAACCCACCACCCGACTCACTCTTCATCAGTACTGTCCGTGGCTCCTGGCCAGGAGCAGGTAGCTGAGCGACCAGGCAGGGCCCAAGGAAGCTAAGTAGAAACACCCAAGAAGAGCCCCCCGAGATACCAACTCTGTGCTCTGGGGTGGAGCTCACAAGCTGCTCTTAAATTCCCAGATGACTCAGATGCTTGATCCAGACTAAGAACCACCAAGCATTAACCCCCTCATTTTAAAGACAAGCGGGCCTGCAAAGGGCTTCCCAGGTAGCCCTAGTAGTAAAGAACCCACCTGCCAGTGCAGGAGACATAAGAGACGTGGGTTTGATCCCTGGGTCAGGAAGATGCCCTGGAGAAGGGAATGACTACCCATTCCAATACTCTTGACCGGAAATCCCATGGACAGAGAAGCCTGGTGGTCTACAGTTCATAGGGCTGCAAAGAGTTGGACATGACTGAAGTGACTCAGCAGGAACAGAGCTAAGCAGTGGCATACGGCTTTGAATAGAGAACAGCCACAGTCCGGTCCATGCCTTCTCCCCAGGGCCACGGGCAGAGCTTGCCAGGAAGGCAGAGTAGCACCTGCCTGCCGGGACCAGCGTGCATCCCTCCCTCCAAGGCAGTTCGTGGAGAGCAGATGGGGGTGGTGCTGCCGTGATGGATGGGTCCTGCTCTGGTGGCTCCTGCCAGAGGGCCAGGGAGGAAGAGGAGAAATGAAAAGCAGCCCAGAGATATTTTCCCTGTGATTTGTGCCGGCCGAGATACCCTGGAGCAATATTTATCCTGCGGCTCTGCCCCACTTTCGTTTATTATCCAGCTTAGCCTGAGTTATCACAACCAAGACGGGACCCATAAACTAGCTACCTGACACCATCGGGACCATGCAGCGTATTTTAACATCTCAAGGAGCAGTTTCCACCCTCTACAGAAATTTAAAGGAATAGGTGCACTCTTGACCCTCTGGGGACAAAGGCCATTCTGGAAGGAGACGCAGGAGCCCAGTCACTTGGCCGCCACTCCTGGAGCTGCAGCCTGGAGCCAGCACTGTCCACACCCCTCCACGTCCCTCCAACCAGAATCCCTCCAACCATCCTCTGCCACTGCCCCTTGTCCAGTCCCTAAGGCACACCTTTCAAAGGGGCCAGGTCATTTTCAGTGTTGAATATATGTCAGTGAGTTCAGTTGTTCAGTCGTGTCCGACTCTTTGCAACCCCATGAACCGCAGCACACCAGGCCTCCCTGTCCATCACCAACTCCCGCAGTTCACTCAAACCCATGTCCGTTGAGTTGAATATATGTATGTATATGTATATATATATGTGGTTGCGCCAGGTCATTTCAGAGTTGAATATATGTATGTATATATACATATGGCTGCACTGGGTCTTTGTTGCAGGGTGCAAGCATTTTTTCTCCAAGCAGCAGCAAATTGGCTTAGTTGTCACTCAGCATTTGGGATTTTAGTTCCCCAACCAGGGATTGAACTGACACCCCCTGTAGATTCTTAGCCACTGGACCACTAGGGAAGTCCCCCAGGGTTGAATTTTACTCATTTGTCAACAGCAACTGATTAAAACATTTGCCAGTAGAGGAATGGATAACAAAATTATTGAGCATCTTCTATTATGGACTAGATCCATGCTGGGCAAAGGGGTTGGGGGTATACGACCAGGTCCCCAGTCATTACACCTACCAGATCAACCCAAACAAAGCGCAGGGCTGGACAGCTAACCACTCAGGAAGGACAGACACCCACTGCAGGAGGGGACAGGACAGCAGGGCGGCCAGAACGTCCAGGACAAGGGATCCCCAGGGTTGGCACTGGCATCAAGGAAGACTTGATGAGAGGATGGACAGTAATTCCGAGACTGACGACAGTTTCTAAAGATCACAGATTACTTATGCGATCTAAGTTACTGGGCTTAGAGCACTGCACAAAACCAGAAGGCAAAAAAAAGATAAAAAAAAAAAAAAAAAAAACCCTGCCCTCAGACGGCTTACATTCTGACTTGAGGACAAGGAGATGGCCACGAAGAAAGACAGAAGTCTGTCATGCACAGTGAAGTCAGAAAGAGAAAACCAGATGTCACATATTGACGCAAATGCATGGAATCTAGAAAGATGGTACTGATGAACCCATGTGCAGGGCAGCAATAGAGACACGGACGTAGAGAATGGACTTGTGAACACAGCGGAGGAAGGGGAAGGGGGCATGAACTGAGAGAGCTGACATAGATACACTCCTGCGCGTAAAATAGATAGCCAGAGGGAAGCTACTGCACAGCCCGGGAAGCTCAGCTCCGTGCCCTGTGCTGACCTAGAGGGCTGGGATCGGGAGGGGATGGAGACTCAAGAGGGAGGCAATATACGGAAACATATAGCTGGTTCACTTCATTGTACCGCAGAAACCAACAGTACATCGTAAAGCAATTGTGCTCCAATAAAAAAAAAAAAAAAAAAAAAAAAGAACTGAAAAATATAGTCTGATGTGCTAAGCAGAAAATGAAAAGGATGGGGGAGACCAGGAATATATGAGGGGTGGCGTTGGCAGGCAGCTCTTTTAATCAGTAGTCAGGCAAGGGCCGCCTGGTACCTTTGAGCAAGGGCAGTGGCAGGGAGACGCCTTGGGAAGTGTTTATCATATTCCAGGCAAGAGATGATGGATGCTGTAGAAGCGGAAGCACTAAGGAGGGCTGGACCCTGGCGCAGTAGGGGGAAGTAGGGTGGGAAAGCCCAGGGGGTTGTCAACACATGAAGGCGTCCGTCAGTCTTCAAGTGGAGGGGCGAACCCATGACTTTGTGAGCTGAAGAACTTTAGAGACAGGAGAGACTGTACAGAGGACCATCTGAGAGTCCCCACCCAACGGGGATATGCTGGTGGCCCTTGAGGCCCCCCTTGCCTTCTGCCCCACTCAGGTTCCACGTCAGCATTCCCCTGCACCCTGCTCTCACTGGAGAGGCCTGCTTTCTGCACCTGTCTCATCCTACAGGTGAGTTCCTCTGAGGCCGTGTGATGAGGCCATCCCCATGTGATGGGGCCGACACTACCCTCCTGGGGGCAGAGGTCAGCTGGATGAGCCCCTTCCTATGCCGCCCAGATCCACACACTAGATTCCGTTTCCAGGAATGGGATTTTGACGCCTATGAAAAGATCTCTGCTTCTACAAGTTTCCCCATAAAGTTGCTTTCGAACTCTGAGTTCCTTCACAAGAACCTACGTTCCATACAAAACCCATGCTACCTGATATCCAGAGGCAAACTGGACACAGACAGGCAGGTCTGGACCGAGAATATAGGCTTTTGATATGAAACAGGCATGGTCGCAAAGTCTGTCTCCACAGGAAGGAAGGCGAATACTGAGCCCCGGCGTGGACCCACATGGATGTGTCAAGAGGCTCTGGAATATTCCTGGCAAACGCCATAAACGAGATGGATGGGAGAGAAATTCAGATTTAAGTGACATTTATTGAGCACCTTCTATTTCCAGGCTGTTCTGTGACTTCACTCAATCCTCACAGCGACCCTGTGAGACAGGTACTGTGATCCCCAGATGAAGGAAGCAGAATGTAGGGGAGGCACGACATGCTCAAGGTCACAGCAGCTGGAAAATGACAAGACACAGGGGATTCCAGACACCTCGCCCAAGACGTTCTCCTAAATCACAGCCCTCCCACTGCCACTCCTAAACAGAGGGCAGAAGGGCCCCACTCGCAGGCCCCAGGCAACGGCTCACCCTAAGCCCGGGGCACCGCCACCTCCAGGCTCCCTTCTCTCCCCTCAGGACCAGCATCCTCCAGGATGTGATGCTGACATAGTCTTCTTCCCTTTTCTAAATACATTCAAAGCTGCCCCCTTTATCCAGGGCTCCACGCTCACCACTGTGCTCTACACCCTCCAATGAGCTGGAGGGCCTGGGAGAACCTCACAGATGCCAGGCTGTGCCCCGCCTGACCTCAGCCCTCAGATTCACAGCTTTTCCAGCTGCGACTGCTCACAACCCCGTCTGTACCCAGATACCTATGGCCTGAGCATAAGGACAATGGTACTCGTTATCAACAGCGATGTCGCGTGACTCCTGGGCTGCACTTGCCCTGGGCTGCCATGTGGTGAACCCACGCGGCCCTTCTCACCACTCTGGGTGGCTGAAAGGCAGGCACGCATCCATCACTTGACATGTGCGGGAACTAAGACATTGGGGCCAAGGGACCCTCCCAATGACACCAACTCATGAATCTCTGAACCAGAACTAGAAATCAGAGCTGCTCGCTTTGAGGCCAGAGACCTTTCTGCCAAACCATCGGTGCTCCCTGTCTCTGCCCCGATGCCCTGAGTGCTCCCCTCCACGTCCTCAGAGAGAGCCAGAGCCGATCAGCCTTCCCCACAGCCCATCCTGAAGCCCCGGAACACAGGGAGTGCCTTCTGCTCCCTATGGGGAGGGCAGACCGCTTTACAGAGGGAAGGCAGCACGCGTGGAGGGCCGGCACCCTCTCCGAAGCTCCCACGGGCACTGAGACCTGTGAGAAGGTGACAGGGCGGCCAGGGTCCTCTGACTGATCACCCTCCGTGGAAAGTCCTGTGGGGGGCAGGGGTACTGGGATGAGGAAGGAAAGATGAGAGGATGCGGGTACCTACCCCTCGTGTACCCACCACACGAGATCACCCCTTGAATTTCTCCTTCCTTCCTCCTGAGTCAGGTCCAAACCTGAGCTCATCCATCCGCACGCCAGCCGCGTGCCAGCCAGAGCGGAGGCGGGTGGGCGGCCACGCACCGCTTCTCATTTAGTCACGTGCTCCTCAGGTGCTTGGCTAATAGAGGAGGGGGGCCGCCTTGGCTTCCCGACGGGCCAGGGAGGGCTGGGAGGGGGGCTGTCACCAAACCCTCCCACCCACATCCTGTTCCTCCCTAGGCCCGACCACCTCCCTAGAGACATCCATCAGAGGAGAGCCGGGATGCCCACGGCCTGAGTGAGTGATGACGCTTCCCAGATGGGTGGGGAGGCAGGGGAATGAGGGGGGTGGGGAAGAGACCACCCCCGCACTCCCTGCTCTCAGCTCCCGTTCTCTCCCGCTCGGTCCTGCACACGCTCCTAGAGTCTGCAAATCCTGTCCTTGGTGCCACCCACTGGGCAGCTTCGGGCAGGGCTGGTGGCCTGCCCACCCAGTGCCCCCAGGACACCTGGCACATACATACTGGGGACGCACTCGTACGACCCCCCTCTTTTGGTTCTGAGGTGAAGGCAGGCCTGTAAGGCAATTTCACAAAGACCTTATCAGCTGGGAGGTTTGAAGCGTGTGGTAGGAGCTGGGATGCCAGAGAGAGATGTGGGTTGTTCTGACAGTAGAGAGAGGGAGTGGTCTTCGCTGCGGACTGTGCAGGGCCCCTCGCAGGGAGCTGAGCTGAAAGGTGTGTGGGGTCTTTGAGCTCCTGCAGCGAGTTCAGTGCATTGTCTGTGACAGACGGCCCCCCAGGGCCCCGCAGCGGAGCCACCCAGAGCCTGCCCTCATCCACAGAGGCCATAGCTGCTGCGGACTTTACTCCCTCTTGGGGCATCTGCCCACACCCTGACCCTGCAGAGTCATCCCCAGAGCTCCCGCAGGAGCCAGAGGAGGTGACCAGCAGCACGCTGCCCCAGACGGGGATTCTGCAGGTCCAGCATAAGGCTCTCCAGCCCACACCCGGGTCATGCCAGCCAAGGACGCTGGGAGACTCCAGCCTTGGCCCCTGCATTCCAGGTCAGGGGTCACCTCTGTGCCCCACGGGCTTCTAGTTCCTCCCTTCCCAAGCCTGCAGAGGGTCCATGGGAGGTATGCTCACAGCGCTGAGCCAGAGGCTAACAGAACTGGCCACATTTGAGAGGCCTATGCACACCCCAAACCCAGCCCACCCTGGGCTCCATGCCCCATGCCCACTCCAGACCCCATGTCATGCCTCTCCAGCTGGACCTTGGGTCCACACCATCCCCCGTCTTCACCGGGCACTAGGGTGCCCGAGCATTACCCTCACCACCAAAGGGGAGGTTGGTACAAAAGGCACAAGCCACAGTGTCAGCCCCAGGGTGCTTGCAGTCGTTTCTAGTCTAAGCTCAAAGGTAGATATTGGGCATGGCAACCCACTCCAGTGTTCTTGCCTGGGGAATCCCATGGACAGGGGAGCCCGGTAGGCTACGGTCCATAGTGTTGAAAAGAGTCAGACATGACTGAAGCGACTTAGCATGCACCCACCGTCCCAGAAGTATGTCTTCATCTCTCTGCTTCTACCACGGCTGACACAGAGTAACTTCCTCAGCAGAAGAGCTAGAAACACAGTCTCCGCTTAGAGTCCTGATTCTAGGGTTCAGTGCCACTGGTTATCAGCGAAATCAAATCAAAGCCACAATGAGACACCACTGCACACCTACCAGAAGGTGAAAACAGAGACAGGAAACACCACGTGCTTGTACAGACACGAGCATCCAGATCCCTCACACACCACCGTTACTGGGAGCAGAGATTGAAACCACCACTTAAAAAAACTGGTCATGTCTACGCAAGCGCAATCTACCCGTGTTCCACATCCCAGCAATTCCACTCTTGGCTGTAAACCAACAGAAATGGGTTTTGACGAAAAGAATATGCAGAGATACGCTACTTAAAAATAGCCCAAACCTGGAAACTACCAAAATACCTATCAATGGTACAAATCAATCAGATCCGTTAGGCAGAGTCCCACGTGTGGCTAGACCACACAATGATAAAACATAATAAACTACGCCACTTGCAGTTGGCGCGGGCAGGGAATGTGGAGGAAAAGTCAGACACAGCAGAGCACATGCCGTACGATCCTCTCAACATCAAGTTCAAAACTCGTCTGTGTAGTCAGACACCTGGGGAGTGGTTCTGCTGACCAGGATAGTGGCTGGAGGGAGAGGCAGGGGGTGGGGCACGCTAGCGACGCTCGGTTTCTTGATCTGGGCTCCAGCCACTTTCTAAAGGTCCACTGAGTGCTGCATGTTCGTGTGTGCAGCTTATACATCGATAAACGGTTTGGAGAATTCCCATTTCTCTCTATTCAGAAGAGACGGCTTCAGGACTGCCCTAGTGTTCCGGGGGCTAAGCCTCCACGCTCTCAATGCAGGGACCCCGGGTTCAATCCCTGGTCAGGGAACTAGATCCCGCATGCCGCAACTGAGATCCAACACAGTCAAATAAATTCAAAAGAATAAAAAGAAGAGAAGGCTCCACCCCCTGCAACTCTTTCCTATTAAGGGACAAAGCTGTTCGTGTAAAAGAAATCGCTGACCGTCTGCCAGTGCATGTAATAATGTAGTATTTTTTCATCTGCAAAATGAAGACAGTGAGATGATCTCTAAGGAACCTTCCAGCTCTAGACAGTCTGATGCTTTGATCCTATTCTTAGTAAAACCTCATTAATCGGTAATCAGAAATCCTCCTCAAATTAGTGAAAAGTAAAAAAAAAAAAAGATACAGAACATTTGTTTAAAGACGACAGGGTGACTGCTTTCAAGAATAAGTGTATCACAAATTAAAATGTAAATGTCCACTAAATTGAAGTTAATGAAAAAAATGGCAATATACATTAGGCTTACACTACTTAACAGTGCTCGAATGTTATTAAAATTCTGTGTGTCGCTCATCTGAGATCTTTATTTCAACCATTTTAATCAAGAGGAGTCAAGAATGCCAAATGACTACAGAGGGTGAAACGGGCAGATAGCCCTCACTTCTGAGCCTGGCCCTTCCCTTCTCACACCAGGGACAAGGCGAGCCCAGGCTGAGCCCCGAGCTGACCCCCTCCTAGAGGACCATCTCTGCACCAGCCTGCCCTAGAACACAGATTACTTAGGAGACTTAAGACACCCCCGGGAGCGGGTCAGCACCAGCGTCGGCCGCCGAGTCGTGCAGGCAGCAGGGCGGGATTCGAGGCGTCATCATAAATAAAACCTCTGCTCGGTGGCTAATCTCCCGGGCGCCTCACAAGCACACAAACAGATCCACGAGGAAGGCCCGCAGTCTGTGAGCTTCTGCCCGAGGCGCCTCCCCGTCCTGCCTCCTGCACAACAGCAGCGCTACCGGCCCCTGCCCCAGGCCTCAGTGTCTCCCTCCGTACAATGGGCACACCCGCTCCACAACCCCCCTCGCCTGGCCTTGCAAACACAGGGACCGATGAGATTGGACTATTTCTGGGCTCCCTTGGCATGCAGGGGAGCAAGGAAGCACCACTCAAAGGAAGTCACTTCCTGGGGCCATGAAGCCACTTGAAAGGGCAGACCTGATCAGGGCATCGGCTCCTCCAGGACGTTCCCTGACAAGAGAGCCAGGGGACCTGGGCCCCTCAGTCAGCTCTGCTTTTCCACTGGCCAGGGATGGGGGTGCCAAGTACTTGGCTCACAGGGTTCAGCTCCTCTGCTGAGATCTAGATGCACTGAGGACCTGGCTGCAGATCGTCAGTCCATCAGAAGAAAGGCCAGCTGGGCTGGGCCTCCCATGTGAACTCCCCCCTCCTCCAGGCTCCACCACCTGTCTCTGGACCAAATTCGGATCACAGAGAGGCATTTCCTGAGCTCTGCCAGCCTGCTGACCCCGAAGGTTAATCCAACCCCTCCACAGCCAGGCCTCACGGTGATGAGGGTCCCCCCACCAAAGCAAGGAAACCAGGAAATCCTAACATTTCAGGGGCCTGAGACAGGGTTGAGCGCCAAATCCAGAAAACTCTGCCCATGTGTCTGATTGGCTACTCATTACTGAGTGCCCGCCGTTCATTTACGAGACAGCTGTGCATGAAACATCCACTGTGCACAAGGAACGGGGTGCCTTCCTACCCACCCTACATCCCAGGAACGGGGCCCTGCCTGTCCCTGCTGCCACCCTTCAGGAGCCAGCCGCCTGCCACTCCACTCTGCAGACCTGGACCTGAAAACAGGGGTGAAAACAGCTCCCAGGATTGTTGTGAGATGCACACTGGAAATCTACATGAAAGGACGTTCATTGCTGTTGTTCAGTCGCTGAGTTGTGTCCAACTCTTTGCGACCCCATGGACTGTAATCCGCCAGGGTTCCCTGTCCTTCACCATCTCCCGGAGTTTGCTCAGATTCATGTCCATCGAATCGGTGATGCCATCCAACCATCTCAACCTCTTCGGAAACAGAAGGCTGTATCAGCACTGGTGGTCAAACTATCCCTCCCCTCCCTTTTCTTTCCTAGGGACAAGATGCCTGCCCAGCTCAGGCATCCACAAAGCCCTATGCAGCTCAGCGCCCCAAGAGGCTCTCCCCCCTCCCGGCAGCCTCTCGCCCCAGTCACCCCACCTTCCAGGTCAGGACTGTGGGGGTAGGCAGAGGTCCCACAGAGACAAAGAACTGAGAAGGCCATCCCATCAATGGGAGGGAGGCGCCCAGCAGCAGCAGGTGAGTCCCTAGCATCCAGGGGGTGGCAGCTCACTTGGGAGATTGTCTGTATCCTCCAGGGCAGAGCAAGGATTACACTGCTGTTATCTGCTCCAACTCTTCCTGCCAGGAGTCGGGTATGATACCTCAGTAACACGGCCGGCTGATGCTCCCCACAAAGATATGCAACTTACACACGCTGGATCAGGCACCGCATGCTGACATCTGTCTCCTACAAAGACTTCCCACTCCAGGATGTGAGGCCAGGGACACCCTCCTCAGGGCAGCATGAAGCTGCAGGCAGGACGCGAGCCTGGGGTCAGGGGGCGCAGGGGGCCAGCCCCAGTGGCCTGAGGCCCAAGCACCATGACCAGTCAGATCATTGAGTTGCAGAGTCTGCAAGACCCAGCGCCAGGTGTGGCAGGGAGGGAGCAAGAGGACACAGAGGGGGAAAATGCAAAAGGAGAAAGCACAGTTCCTGCGCCACGTCCTGGGCTCCAACGCTGGGGTTAAGACGTGCACGCAAATATTTTACCACAGGGCAGAGCATGTGTGCTAAGTCGCTTCAGTCGTGTCCGACTCTTTGTGACGTTATGAACCATAGCCTGCCAGGCTCCTCTGTCCATGAGATTCTTCAGGTGATAATACTGGTGTGGGTTGCCATTTCTTTCTCCAGGAAATGTTACCGACCCCAAGGATCAAACCCGAGTCTTCTTCCTATGTCTTTTGCATTGGCCAGTGGATTGTTTACCACTGGCACCACCTGGGAAGCCCGAGCAGAGTGTGGCAAGTGACAGGACAGAGGCAGACACATAAAGAGAAAATTCGAAAGAGAAGAGATCAGGACTTCCCTGGTGGACCATTGGTTACGACTGCATGCTTCCAATGCAGGGAACGTGGGTTTGATCCTTTGTCAGGGAACTAAGATCCCACATGAGCCCCAAAAATAAAACTAAATAAATATTTTTTTTAAAAAGGGGGGTGAGATCATCATATTCAACTAGGGGACAGATAGGGGTGACAAGGACTTTAGGGCTTTAAGGGCAAGATCTTTACACCGGACCCTGAACAGGCTTCCCTGGTGGCTCAGATGGCAAAGAATCTGCCTGCAATGCAGGAGACCTGGGTTCAGTTCCTGGGTTGGGAGGATCCCCTGGAGCAGGAAATGGCAACCCACTCCAATATTTCTGCCTGGAGAATCCCATGGACAGAGGAGCCTGGCGGGCTACAGTGCATGGGGTGCAAAGAGTCGGACACGACTGAGCAACTAAGCACACATATACATACTAAACAGAGATGCCACAGGATGACACAGAAGGAGAGAGAGAGGACAGATTGTGACCCAGGTGGGGAAAGCCCAGGGTCACCCACCGGCTTGCCCAACCACTGCCTGTAGCGCCAGGTGGCTCGCCTGTGGCAGCTGCAGAGGCGGGCAGGACAAACTCGCCTGGGAGGGTCTGCATGGCCACAGCAGGGACCAGGGAAGAGGACGCGAGGAAGCCTGGGAGAGAGCATTAGGAGCCTGCTGGAGAGACTCGCTCCTCTTGCCAGGTGTCAGCAGCAGGAGGAAGGAGGAGGCCCGTGTCCTCCGAGAGCCCCACTGCCCTCCGCCCAGCAGGCATCCCGGGGCCCAGCCATCTGGCCCAGCTCTCAGGATGGGCGAGATGAAGCTTTGAGCTGTGGCCCAGGACGCCTGGGAAGAAAACGGGGACACACAGCCCAGAGTCTGGTATAACCATAAGTTGTCTCACTAACTCCCCTTAAATCCACCCAGGAGACCTATTAGCACAGCTGAAAAAGTGCTGAGGGGAAGGAAAATGGTCCTTGCTTGGCCCGAAAGCAGAGTTGGACTAAAGAAGCCAAGAGCTGAAAATGCCCTCTTTCTCCTTCTCCCCAAACATCCATCACCTGCAGTCCCCATTGTCACTGTCCTTTCCTCCCCAGCTGAAGGATGGGCCTGCCAGGGCCCATCACCGGGACTCTGATGGAACGAAGCTGACGCCTACTCTGCTGTTGGTTCTGGAGGTCTTGTGAGCCAGGGACAATCTTGTTACGATGGAAGCCCCCAGCCTCCACCATCACAGGATCGCTGATTCAGCACCCAGCTGCACACAACACCATTCCGGAAGTGGTGGAGAGTGAGTTAAACAAACACAGGATGATAAAATCTCAACACAAAAGACTGTCCAGCAGGGGCTGGAGGCTATGTGTGGGCGCTGGTACCCTGAGCGCTTTCCCTGGGCCAGGCTCTGCTCTCCCCATACCCATACTTCCCCCTCAGACGGTGGGCTGCTCTAAGGGACCCCTGAGGTCCCTAGACAAATGGTGCTGGACCTCCACTTACCCACCCACAAAAAAACAAAGCTGGACCCCTACCTCACACCATAGACAAAACCTAACTCAAAAGGGATCAGGGATATATGTGTAAGAACTAAAACCACAGAACTCTTAGAGGAAAACACAGGAGTAAATCTTGCTGACCTTGCACTAGGCAATGGTTTCTTAGATATACCAGAAGCAAAAGTATTACAAGAAAAATTAGATAACTTGGGCTTCATCAAAATTAAAAACTTCTATGCTGCAAACAATAGCACCAAGAAAATGAAAATGAAAAGACGACACACAGAATGTGAGAAACGATGCGCAGATCTGATAAGGGGAGACATATAAAGGGCTCTTACAGCTCAATAATTAAAAGACAACTCAATTTAAAAATAGACAGTGTATATTAACAGATATTCCTATATAAACGGCAAATAAGTATGCTCAACATTATTCATTATCAGAGAAATGCAAATCAAAACCACAGTGAGATACCATTTCACATCCACTAGGATGGCTACAAAAAAAGACAGACAATAACAAGTGTTGACAATGGTTGGAGAAACCAGAATCCTATACACACTGCTGGTGGGAATACTTAATGGTGCAGCTGCTTTAGAAAATAGCTGGATGGTTCCTGAAAAAAGTGAGACCCAGAGTTACCATGAAAAGTGAAAGTGAGTCACTCAGTCATGTCCGACTCTTTGTGACCCCATGGACTATGGTCCACGGAATTCTCCAGGCCAGAATACTGGAGTGGGTAGCCTTTCCCTTTTCCAGGGGATCTTCCCAACCCAGGGATTGAACCCAGGTCTCCCACATTGCTGGCAGATTCTTTACATATTGGATTAGGATGCACCCTCATGACCTCATTAACATTAATCACCTCTTTGGTAGTGGTTTAGTTGCTAAGTCGTGTCTGACTCTTGCGATCCTGGACTGTGCCTGCCAGTCTCCTCTGTCCACGGGACTCTCCAGGCAGGAGTACTGCAGTGGGTTGCCATTTCCTTCTCCATGGATCTTCCCAACCCAGGAAGGGTCTCCTGCACTGCAGGCAGATGATTTATCAACTGAGCTATGAGGGAAGCCCTAATCACCTGTTTAAGCACACTATTTCCAAATACGGTCACATTTGGAGGTCCAAGGGGTTACAACTTTGACATATGAACTTAGAAGGGCCACAGTGCAGTCTGTAACGATGGGAGAATTTTATGGTATGTGAATTATATCTCAATACAACTATATTTGGGCTCCCAGGTGGCGCTAGTGGTAAATAACCCATCTGCCAATGAAGGAGATATAGGGGATGCGGGTTTGATCCCTGGGTCAGGAAGATCCCTGGAGGAGGGCATGGCAACTCCCTTCCGTATTCTTGCCTGGAGAAACCCATGGACAGAGGAGCCTGGCATGTTAGAATACATAGTGTCGCAAAGAGTCAGACACGACTGAAGTGACTTAGCAAGCACACACGCATAGCTATATTTAGAAATACCCCACAAAGCCTCAGTCCAGTTCAGACGCTCAGTCGTGTCCGACTCTTTGCGACCCCATAGATTGCAGCATGCCAGGCTTCTCTGTCCATCACCAACTCCTGGAGCCTACTCAAACTCATGTCCATCATGTCTGCAATGCCATCCAACCACAAAACCTAGAGCCAGGTAATTCAACCATACACATTACAGCTGGGGAACTGGGGCCCACAGAAGGGGAGCTGCTTGCCCTGAACCCCAGCAGGTCAGAGGCCAAGTGAGAGGCTCCTACTCCAAGTGTGGGGCTGCACCTACTACACCCTCCTTCCATCTTCACCTCCTAACCCCAAACTGAACCATGGGGAAAGTAGGAGAACATTGCAGTTAAGAAGAAAAATGCCTAAGAAGCTAGATCTTGTGCAGTTAAGAAGCAAACACCCTCCACGACTTGTGGGGACAGGGGGCAGACAGCACAGCTCCCAGGAGGCCCTGGAAGAGTCCCGCCGTGACACGCACAGTCCGGGAGACAGTTCGAGACTCATCTCATGTCTGTAATCTGCCAGGCGGAACAGGAGCATGTTCCTGGGAAAGATGTGGTTTCCAGAAGAGTTGGCACTTCAGCTAATCCTTGAAGCACGGGCCTGAGTCCACTGGGCTGGGGGCTTTCCAAGCCAAAGGAAATGCATGACACCAGGCAGGTCATTTCCAGACCTGTTCAGCAAACAGCAAGCTGGCCAGAGCAGCGGAAGCAGAAGCTTTGTTCCAAGAGCAGCAGGGGATACCCAGCAAAGGGACACCAAGGTCAGGTTCCCGACAGCCTGCCCGCTATGCTCAGAAGCACAGACCTGAGCTCGTGACCAAGTTGCCAAAGGTTCTGGGCAGAGGAGGGATGTCACCTGAGCTGGGCTAGGGGAAGGGGACTCGCGCACGGCCAGCAGACAGCTGGGGGCCGCTTCACTGGCTCTCGCACGAGGCATTCACAGGATAGGGGAGGATGGGGACAAAGAAAGCAGAAGAAAAGACTCAATGGGAGCCGGACCCTAGAAACTCCCTGCTTCCAAGAGGGGCACTCTCAAATTCATCGTAATCAAATTTAGGAAGCAAGAAGTTGAGGGGACTCTCTGCAGGCCCTGAAAAGCTGCCAACTCCTGGAGCCTGTGTTGTGATCCGGTGCTGACAGCCCTTCATCTTTTCCATTTCTTGTATTTTTTTAGGCAATAGAGGGAGGGAGGGGGAGGGGAGAGAGACACAATGGAGTTGCTTGGTGAACAAAAGCCCCGGTACATTTCTGTTCATCATTTTCATCAGGGCGTGCTGCTCCATCGGCACCCTATAATCAGAGGTAAGTAGGGGCGCAGCCCGTAACATGCAATTCAGGCATCAAGGCACCTGGACGGCGCTAGGCCTGCCTGCCCACGTCCCGCCAAGCCTCTGGCTCTTCAGGGGCGGGGAAAGAAGGGCCAGGGACTCAGAGGAGGAGAAATGAAGTGAAGATGAAAGTCGCTCAGTCATGTCCGATTCTTTGCAACCCCATGGACTCTAAGGAATTCCACAGAGTCCATGGAATAGAGTCCATAGGGTCCATGGAAGTCCATGGAATTCTCCAGGCCAGGATACTAGAGTAGGTAGCCTTTCCCTTCTCCAGGGGATCTTCCCAACCCGGGAATCGAACCGGGGCCTCCTGCATCACAGGTGGATTCTTTACCAACACGGAGGAGGGGAGGACTCAGCATAAGAGGTCAAGTGGCCCCAGTTCGAGCCCTTGCTGTTCCCCCACCAGGTCTGTGACCTTGTGCAAGACACCGCCTGTCCCAGCTTCCGCTGCTCGGACCACAGGGACGGCGACTGGTAGTTATTCCACGTCTACTCTGTGCCAGTGACTACTTCAGTTGCTTTGCTTTCACAAAACCTCCTGTGAGAGGAACATTAGTCTCCCCTGTTCCACAGATGGAGAAACCGGGGTCCAGAAGTTAAACAGGTTAATCAAGGTCAGAAAACTCTGTGTAGTTTCGAAACTCCCATTCTTTTTTAAAAAATTATTTTATTTTTTAATTGAAGTATGGTTGATGTACAGTGTTTGCTGTACAGCAAAGTGGTTCAGTTACACACACACACACACACACACACATATATACACACATTCCTTTACAATCTCTTTTCCACTGTGGTTTATCACGGGATATTGACTATAGCTCCCTGTGCTATCCTGTAGGGCCTCTTTGTTTCTCCATCCTACGCATAGTTGTTTGCATAATCCCAAATTCATTTCTTCTCTCCCCAACTCCCTCCCTCATGGCAACCGCAAGCCTGTTCTCTGCATCTGGGTGTCTGTTTCCGTTTCACAGACAAGTTCATTCGTGTCGTATTTTAGACTTCATATGAGTGCTATCACATGGAAACCCCCATTCTCAAACTATACACACCAGTGTGAAACAGGTGGAAATAACCCTGCTCTCCACTCTCTCACCCGCTTGCCTGAGGCTCAGTGGGGAGAACTCGTGCCCGATACTGCAAGGGTATCACCTGTATCAATATCATTGGCCTTCAGAAGCTGCAGGATTCAAACAACCATGGATTGAAAAAAAAATTTTTTTTTAATTCCAGAAAGTTCCAAAAACTCAAAAGTTGAACTTGTTGCACACTGGCAACTACTGACGTAGCACTTACACTGTGTACGGGCTTCCCGGGTGGCGCGAGCGGTAAAGAACCCGCTTGTCAGAGCAGGAGACATAAGAGACGCAGGCTCAGTCCCTGGGTGGGGAGCTCCCCTGGAGAAGGAAGTGGCAACCCACTCCAGTATGCTTGCCTGGAGAACCCCGTGGGCAGAGCAGCCTGGCGGGCTGCAGTCCACGGGGTCAGAGAGTCAGACGTGACCGAAGCGACTGAGCATGCCCGCACGCACGGATGACTTACAGTACACGGCAGAATGTGCTCAGGTTATTTGCAAAGTCTATGCCATTTTATCAAAGGGACTCAAGCATCTGCAGATTTTGGCATCTGGGAGATTCCTGGAACCCCATCCCTGGATACCCAAGGGCAGCTGTACTGTACTTACTCCAGGTCATCAGCTAGACCTCCCCTCAGCTAGGGCCTTCTCGTCCAGAAAGTGGTCCCAGCAGGTCCAGGCTTGCTCCACTGCTCACCCACGGTCACATCCTCACGATGCTCTCGGTCCCTGGACTCTACTCAACTCTTAGAAGCAAAGTCCATCTCGCCCTGATTCCAGATTCTGGGAGACTGTCCTCTCCAGAGGTGGTGGGTGGGATCGGCACCCACTCCTAACCACTGGCCCCCCTGTCCTGGAGGGGGTCACGTGAGAGGGTGCAGAGTGCCCAGCGCAGGGCCCCACGACAGGCTCTGGACCCAGGCACTCCCACACCCTGGAAACACGTCCCCTTCACAGTCACTCCTTCCAGAGGAGCATCCAGACACATCTGGAGCTCCCGATGCCTCGGGAAGGACACCAACCTGTTATTAACAGAGGAAAATGGGACCCGACACTGTCAGTGATCTGAAACCTCCCAGCTGAGGGAAGCTTTGTTTTTTCAATAAATAATAAATAACACAGGGTGTTTATTTCTCCAACAAGTCATATTTCTTAAGTACCACTAGGCTCGTACGTCAGGGCTGTCATCCGGGGAAGGAAACAACGATACGGTGGCTTCAAGCCCTTCTCTCTCACGAGGAGTTCACAGCACCTCATGCAGACCCGCTCTGTCGTCCCTCCGGCTATCAGCGGGCAGGGGACCGGCAACCCAGCTGCAGCGAACGCCCGCTGATGGCCCCAGGGGCCAAGTCCTCCCTCCTCGGCTCAGCCAGCGCCCACATGGCCCCATCTCCAGTGCCCATTCTGCATCGGGCAGGGGGCCTGCAAATGATGACACGGTCTCTTGCTCGAGACTGACAGACATTCCCATCTCAGCACACACCTGACGGTGCACAGAGAACACGTCCTTCAAGACGGCTTGGTTAGTTCTAACCCCTGAGCAGCCTCCTCAGGAGGACCGACGAAGGACCTCTTCCAGCCAGGCACTTTCAGAATGGGGCGTCTCTGCTCAGGAGTGTCAACCATCACAGGACGCTTCCTACATCGTGCTCCTTGTGCAGGTCATTCCCCTGCGTGTGATTTGTGGTCGTCCCAGGTGGCATGAGTGGTAAAGAACCCGCCCGCCAACGCAGGAGACATAAGAGACGCGGGTTCGATCCCTGGGTCGGGAAGATCCCCTGGAGAAGGAAATGGCACTCCTACTCCAGGATTCTTGCCTGGGAAATTCCATGGACAGAGGAGCCTGGCGGGGTCGAAAAGAGCTGGACACGACTGAGCCGCTAAGCACAGCACAAGGGGCCCAACATAACAAGTGACCCAGACACAACACAGAGAGCAGGGGCCACGACTGGCACCCTAATGGCAGGTATATTTCATTCCGGATGCATCGTGTTTTACATTTTTTTAGTTAGTTGCCAACAGGTAAAAATCAGATTTTACCCCTCAAGTCAGGGGTGCGGGCTTCCCTTGAGAAACGGAGGCTCGGGCAGTACCAGGCTGTTTCTGATGCGGCAGCAGGCCCTGGACAGCAGGTGCATCCGCACAGTGGGGCGAGGCCTGTCTCACGCACCTGAGCCTGCAGCGCTGCGTCCAGTTTGGCTGGAGGAACCGAAGGTGCGCGGTGTTCACTTCCGACCACGAGCCCCCGCGGGTGAGCACTGGATCTACTTCTCTTGCTGTGGAAGGACGGCCTCTTAGGAACCACTCAGAGTGAAACATACGCAGTGCAAATCCACGCCCCTGGACAGCGGCTTCAACAACAAGCCTCTAAAACAGGGACTCCGCCTTCTAACTCACTGCCTTGGGTGGTTCCAAGGTCAGACTTAGACGAAGATCTGAGTCCTGTGTCTGCCCTCAGGCACCTGACTGCAGGCTGGCATTTCACAGCCCAGAACAAGATCTCCCATTACGCTGGGAAAGAGTGCCCGCTGTTTGACACATACAAGACGGGGAGAAACGGGGAGGGAGGTTTAAGAGGGAGGGGATATGTGTATACCTATGGCTGATTCATGCGGATGTATGGCAGAAACCTACACAATATTATAAAGCAAGTATCCTCCAATTAAAAAAAATTTTAAAGGGAGGAGAGGCGAAGAAAAGGAGAGAAAGAGAAGAGACAGACACAGACAAACATATAATATTAATATATCAATGCATATTAATACAGTTTTATTTGCAAGTACTATTAATGCATGATTATTTAGGTATATTAAAACCTCAACAAACTTAATGTCCAACAATGGGGAAATTGATAAAAACTCAAACTCAGCCACTTAAAAGTCTAATTGTGATGATTATGGGAGAGTATTAAAGCAAATAGAATGAAAAAATCTACCCACATTATGACTATAACCATGTAAAAATTATGTTTGCAACTAAGAACGGACTAAAGGCATGGTGGAAAATGGAAAGTTGATTTATCAAGGTGGCAGGTGGCAGGTCTTTTCTCTCTGTCTCTTCCTTTGATTTGTATTCTTTTCGCACAGCATTATTTATACAAGAAGCAATTTTTTTAATATCCATCCCTCTCCTGATCCCAAATTGAGTGAGTACAGCCCAACCAGAGAGTGATGAGATCAGGCATGGCTCCTTTCCCCGGGAGTCCCTGGGGGTTACACACACAGGTCGAGCAGCGAAAAGCTGGGGGCTTCAAAGGAGATCCCCCCTGTACCCGCCGCCCCCACTCTACAGGGTAAAGGGGAGTTCAGCTCCTCTGGCCCAGTTGACACCTTGGGGCCACCCTCTGCTGCTCTGCCATTGGTCATGGGTTCAGAACCTGTCTTCTGATTCCATGTCAGGAAAGAGAGGTTCTGGGGCCTCCAGACAGGCCTGTCCCTCACTCGCTCTTTTCTTTCCAATACACGCTTCACCATGCCCATCACTGTAGACTCAGGAGCCAGGTCTAGGGAAGGGGCTGGTAATTCAGAGCACAGGAAGCACCCAAGCACCTTCTAGAAGGCGGGCTCAGCTTAGCATCAACCCAGACTCCATGGAGAGCCTCCAGGTGAGGGCGGGCCTGAGGTTCTGGTCCTGTGGACACCAGAAGACCTGACCCTGCAGTGGTCAAGGGAGGGGGGACAGGTGGGGTGTCCCCCTCTGCTGAGGGCGGTGGGGTGGCAGCCGCCTCATGTTTGGTTAACCATGATGGAGAGCTGGGGCCTCGGAAGACAGAGAAACTCTGTTACCCGCACCATCCAAAAGCTCAGGCTCCCCGGGGAGCGATTTCCTGCTCTGAATTCCCGTGGGACCAAGAGCTGGAGAAGGAAAAGCCTCCTCAAGGCAGCCCGCATCCACAGGGCATCCCATTTGCAGGGGAAGGCGCTGAAACTCAATTGTCGGGCTTTCATTTTTCAGTTCCTGAGATGGCTTTTTTATTAAAAAAAGAAGGAAGGAAAGAAGGGAGGGAGGGAGAAGGGAGATTTCAGTCCCTGCTGCCCCATTGGGTCCAGCCCCTGGGGCTGGCAGAGCAAGTGCCCAGGGATGGGGCCACGCTTCCTTACCAGCAAGGGTGGGAAGAGGGCAGCCACAAGGTCCGGCCATCAGGCCCACGGAGGGGCACTGGCAGCCCCTGGAGCTTGCCCAGCTGGTGGCATCTGCCAGGAGGGGAGGAGGTGGGGACAGGCTGGAGAGGCGGGTGGCAGGCGGCCCCTCCTGTAAGCAATCCCCATGGGGTTATTTCCAGGCACTTTTTCCTGTGAGAAAAGAATGGGAGGAATGCGGCCCAGCTATTACCCAAATCCCCCCTCCCTGGTCCTCCGCGCCCTGATGTGCAGTTGTGGGGGGCGGTGGGGGGGGCCCAGCGCCAGGAATCAGCAAATCTGTTTCAGAAACTCCAACTGGCAGCGGACCCCAGGGACACAGGTAACGCCAGCCCTGGGCCTCCCGGAGGAAAGAGGGGCCAGGAACACTCCTGAACGTTTATAGCTCCTCAGGGATCTAAGCTCCAGGAAGCGCAAGCAACTGCTATCCAACTGTGTCCCTGGCCAGAGAAGCCGGCTGGAGACTGGAGCCGTGCTCGGGGAGGAAGGACTTCATTGGGAAAAAATGTTGACAGAGTTTCATGTGAGCGGAAGGACAAAGGCTTGGATGGGGGTGGGGGGCCTTCCTGAGAAACAAAACATGGAGCACTCCAGCAATTTGCATGGGGCTGTGTGGGGAGGATTGGGTTCAAAGCCCTGGACGAGGGGCCGGACTCCCCCAGGCAGGGCCAGGCCCAGGGTGAGGAAGGGGCGGCAGGCATCCCCCTGCAGTGCCTGAGCTTGGCACCCCAACCCAGCCCTGCAGTGGGAATTCGCTCCCGACCACCCCCACCACCCCACCCCACCCCACTCTATTCCCTCCCCGCGCCCCCCACCACCACCCCCGCCGCTGGAAGCAGGGTTCAGAAAACTGAGGCCAAAAACAATGCTGTCCTCACTCCAGAGACCAAATAAAATGGTGGAGAAGAAATTCGAGCATCTCCCGAGCCCCTGGCATGGATCACGCACACGGTCTCCTCTAAGAGCCTGTAGTAAGCGGGCACATCATTCTCGCACTGCAAGCAAGAACCTGGAGTTCTGGACATGGACCGACGGCATGTGGCTGGAACCAGGCCCGACGTTTCATCTGCACACACCTCGGGGGTGCAGAGAGACCGCACCCCACCACAGGCTACAAGGTGCAGTTTTTCCTAAAGGAAGCCCAGTCCCCTGCAGACCCCGCTCTCAACAACCACCACATAAGCCAGCTCACCCAGAAGGCCTCAGTCAAGCCCCTCGGTCTCTGTGGGCCTCAGAGCAGGGGTGACTGAGGTTCCTTCTTATTCAGTAGGTATAGGAAGAGTGGGTAAGCCCCTAATTCTGGCCAAGAACCCGATCAGACCACGGGGGCTCCATTCTGCCTGCACCCCTCCGCCCGGAGCCGCCTCCAGCATGCTGCAGACGCTGGGTCAATGTCAGCGGGCCAAGTGGACGAATCCATGAACCAGCAAGTGAAGAAGTGTCCTGGGAGTCGGGACCGCCCGCTCGGAAAGGAGCACTGGAAATATCTATTTGCCAGACTTCCCCCCAAAAGGCGGAAGACCTGGACCGTCCCAAACCTCACTTTGCATTGAAATCATCTGGGAAGTTTGTCAAAATACAGATTCCTGCCCCACTGACGCAGTGTGAGACACGGATGTTCTGGGAGGGGTGTGGGGGGCCCAGGAGTCTGAATTATTCAAGGGCTCCCAGATGTCTCCAGCTCAATGCCAGGTCTGGAATCACAGATGTACGTTACTTGGCTGAAGCCCATTTGGTCCTGGAGCTGGGACCGGATGAGGCTAAGAAATCAAAACAAAAATAAATGACTCTCTCCTAGAGCTATTTTCCAAAGAGCTCAAGTCAACTTTCTACGCCAAGATGTTGTTTGCTACCTGTCGGAATGAAACAGGGTAGCAGTGCCTCTCTCCATTTTGTAGGTTGGCAAACTGAGGTCTGCCCAAGAAAGAGGGCTAACTCTACTTTTCACCCCCTGCCTTTAGCTCCTGAAGAATGCAGAGTACTAGAGCCTGTATTAAGGTATTGGAGACTCAGCTAAACTTCATGAGAAAGAAAGAACGAGGCCAGGCACACATTTGACTGCAGGAGAGGCTGATGCCAGGAATGATACCTGTCCCTCTCCTGCCCAGACTGGAGGATGTAGCCCACCTGTTTCTTGACAGCTGACATCCTCCCAGAGTCCCACCACATCAAACCATCAAGCGGGAGGAAGGAGACCTGTCCCCTTCATCTCCAGCCTGAGCCCACCTCCCGATCCTGAAGGTGGTGGGGTCATTCCCTGATTTGTGCGCGAAAACATGCAGCAGGAGAGTCCCGGTGAGGTGAGGGAAGAATTCATCCCTATTCTTTTCAGTAAAAGAGTGGCCCTGCTGGGGGGAGGAAAGCTGAGCCATCCACAGCCCACAATTCACCCAGGAGCCCGGGGGTGGGCGTGGGGGCGCACACACTACCCCAGCCCCCTCCCTTGGCAGCTGGAGACTCCTCTCAGAGGCAGGGGCCAGAGTAGCCTCGGCTGGACACACCCAAGAGGCCCCCTCTTCCCCTGGCCCCCTCCTTCCTCCCAGCCCTGGATGAGATTGATGGAGCTGAGACAGCTGCAACAGCTGGACAGAGGGAAGCCCCTCCCCCTGCCTGGGCAGAGTCCAGCCAGAGCTGGAGAGAAAGGAGAGAGAAGGGGCCTCCGCCAGGAGCCCCCTCCCACCTTGCCCCCTGCCCTCCTGGTCATCCAGGTGGCCGAGTGTCCCCAGATCCCCCCAGAGCAAGGCTGCACAGCAGCGGTCACACATCTGGGCCCTGGAGCAGGCAGCCCCACACTGCCTGGCTGTGTTCTATGCAAACGGACCACACCCTCCACCCGCGTGGGACTGGACTGGTTACACCTGGTACTGCAGGTAAATGCCCAGGTCCTGACCCCACCCAGCACGGGGAAGGGCCACACAATGACCTGTGGTATGGAGGGCTGGCCTGGCGGTCAGCTGACAGTGGTTCTGTCATAAATTAAGCTTGCAACTCTTGACAAACTTGGGGTCACTCTTGGTTCCACTACAAACCTTTGTGACTTTGATTTATCATCGCCTTTGTCGCGAAATTTATCATTTTGCCTTGCAAAATGAGGATGACACTCTCTACTTTGTAGGGTGGCCCTTACTTAGATGGCTTCCCTTGTGGCTCAGACAGTAAAGAACCTGCTTGCAATGCAGGAGACCTGGGTTCAATTCCTGGGGCGGGAAGATCCCCTAGAGAAGGGGACGGCAACCCCCTCCCATATTCCTGCCTGGAGAATCTCCATGGACAGAGGAGCCTGGCAGGCTCCAGTCCTTGAGCTCACAAAGGGAGGGACACGACAGAGCAACTAACCCTTCCACTTTGGATGGAGAGGAACCACACCGTGGCCTGCAACAGGCCTTCAGCTTCCTCATCAGCAAGAAGAGTGAGCTAGACTCGATGGTCTGTGGGTCTCCTCCAGTTCCTATGAAACCCACTCAGCCCTTTGGCCAATAACCCTGGGATGTAGCCCCTTCATCCCTTTCCTTTAAGAGACCCGCTCAGAACACTGCCCCTAGTTCTGCTGCGTCTCCCAGATAAATGCAGCCCTTCCTAACCCCTCTGCAGACCCTAACTCAATCTCCAAATGTGCCCAGATCAGACTCCCAAGGGCCACCCTTTCCCTGCCAAGCTATGCTCCCCACACCTATGTAAGCCCCCCACACAGCTCAACACCTCACCAAGAGCACATCACCCACTCAGCACATCTCACACCAAAGGGGACCCCCACCCAGGGGTAGTAACACTGCAAGAGGAAACTCTTGATGGAGAACCGTCCTGTCCAATGCGGCAGCCACGAGCAACACGCAGCCACTGTTAAGGGAAGGCTAATTGAGCCTGAATAAAAGGGAAAATTCAGTCCTTTGGGTGCACCAGCCACACCTCAAATGCTCAGAGGCCATGTGGAACCGGTGACTGTGCCCTGGGCGGGGCGAGTGAAAACGTCTCCAGCTCTGAAGCTCTGGTCAAGTAGATGCTCTTCTCCTCCAGGGCAGGACGGGACCAAGCTGCTCAGACAGAATCCAGAGGAAGCGTTCTGGGGCGGCGGGGGCGAGCGGGAGGGCAAACCTAGAGGGGAGGGGGCCGCTTCCCACTGCTTCACGGGAGACACCGCCAGGATGGAGGGCTGCAGCAGACCCACCAGCTCGGCAAGGGTCTCCCTGGCCCCAGCACCTGGCAGTGGGCAGCAGGCAGCTGTCACACACACTTCATTTTTAGGATGCCTGGGGCGCTTGTCATTCTCTCCAGCCCCTAGAAGACTCCTGGCCCGCCTCACGCGAGGTCTTCACTTTGCCTCAGAGCAGAGGCACACTCCTGCCATCGTCCTACTGCCCAATTTCTGCTGAAGGATGTCCTGAAGAGAGCTGGGCTCCTCTGCTTCCATCCCAGACTCAAAAATACCTGGCTGCAAGCCCAGATGGAGGGGAAGGGAGGGGCAAAAGCTAGTTGCAATCAAGCTCCTACTATATTTGTGGGGGGGGGCCTCTAAAATCACTGCAGACATTAACTGCAGCCATGAAATTAAAAGACGCTTGCTTCTGGGAAGAAAAGCTATGACAAATCTAGACAGCGTATTAAAAAGCAGAGACATCACTTTGCCAACAAAGGTCCATCTACTCAAAGCTATGGTTTTTCCAGCAGTCATAAATGGATGTGAGAGTTGGACCATAAAGAAGGTTGAGTGCCAAAGAACTGATGCTTTTGAACTGTGGTGAAGACTCTTGAGAGTCTCCTGGACTGTGAGGAGATCAAACCAGTGAATCCTAAAGGAATCAGTCCTGAATATTCATTGGAAGGACTGATGCTGAAGCTGAAGTCCTAATACTTTGGCCACCGGATGCGAAGAGCCAACTCATTAGAAAAGACCCTGACTCTGGGAAAGATTGAGGACAGGAGGAGAAGGAGACGAGAGAGGGTGAGATGGTTGGATGGCATCAGTGACTCAATAGACATAAGTTTGAGCAAACTCTGGGAGATGGTGAAGGACAGGAAAGCCTGGCATGCTGTAGTCCATGGGGTTGCAGAGCTGGGCATGACTTAGCAACTGAACAATGAGAATATTCAAGGTACCACCAAGGTAGTTACTTTCACTTGCATTTTCCCACTTGATCCCCCAAAACTGCTGCAAGGTAAGCGCAGGTAAACCCATCTTCCGGATGAGGATGCTCAGGCTCAGAGAAGGTGAGTGACTCATGCGGATTTGTTAAGGGTCACAGTCTGAACACAAACCCAGAATGTCTGATTCCAAAGCTTAGGGCCTACTACCCTTCAGAGGCTATGGGGTCTAGACAACAGTGCAGGAAGAGGGGCCCTGCCATTCCTCTGCCAGGAAGGCCGCAAACACACAAGTAGGAAGGGCATGACCCAGGGCTTCTTGAGTTTCCGGCCCAAGAGAGCCCAGAACCTCGGGAAGGCCCTGGCTTTGAAGAGATGAAGAGAGCTGCACAGCGGGATAAGGAAGGGGCAAGGAGGCAGTGCAGGGGGCAGAGAAACAAAGTCATGAAGAGAGGCAGGCGCCCGGGAGTATTCCAGGTGCCATAAATTAATCCAGCAACGCTCTGTCTAGGGCCTACCTTCCTCTCTGTTAGACATCAGGTCCTGAATGAAATTTACTCACCTTGTTCACAGCACAGAGCCTGGTGCACAGCAGGGGTGCGTGTGTGTGTATGTGTACCTGTGTGTACCTGTGTATGTGTGTGCCTGTGTGTGTGTACCTGTGTGTGTGTGCCTGTGTGTGCCTGTGTGTGCCTGTGTGTGTGCCTGTGTGTGTACCTGTGTGTGTGTGTACCTGTGTGTGTGTGTACCTGTGTGTGTGTGTGCGCGCTTAGTCACTCAGCTGTGTCTGACTCTTTACGACCTATGGACTGTAGCCCGCCAGGCTCTCTGTCCATTGCATTTTCCAGGCAATACTGGAGTGGGTTGCCATTTCCTCCTCCAGGGGATCTTCCTGACCCAGGGATCAAACCTGCATCTCTTTTACTGCCTGCCTTGGCAGGTGAATACTTAACCACTGTGTCACCTGGGAAGCAAGTTCTCAAAAAATACCTGTAGGAAAGACAGAGAGGTGGACAACATGACAAACAGAATGTCCAGAGGGAGTATATACAGAAAAGTCCTCTTTCCTACCTTTTCAGAGGCCACCTCCTCCAAGAAGTCTTCCTGACTGCAGGGCCAGCTCAGCTCTGAGACCTCAGGTGGGGAGAGCCACATTCTGCCATGCCGGGCCACGGTTGCCCCTTTGCCATCAGCCACAACCCAGTCACCACTCTCTCAGTGACCACAGATCATAAATCTCGGCGATGTCGGAGCCCAGAGACAGCAAAGGTCATCTGGTCCACTGTTCGCAAATTATGGACGAGGAGACTGAGGCCAGCAAGGGAATTGTCCTGCCCGGGCACACAGCTTCTAAGTGGAGAGAGTTCCGTGCCTGCGCCAGCAGGAGCTTGATCGCAGAAGCTCACGCCAAGCCCCGAGGGCCTGCAGCTTGCCTGGGGGGCCAGGCCCGGTGCCCGCAGCCCATCTGTCTCTCCAGCCTGCCAAGAGGCCTCCCCTCCCGCGGACCCATGTGGATGAAGCCCACCGCGGGTGATTTCAGAACACTGCACCATGGGGAGGTGATGCTGGCCCCAGCTCCGGGCCTTTAATTTCCGATCTCCCAGCCTGACACCCCTAATGTCCGAGCCCTCGCTGCTGAGCCCTGTGTAGTCATACATCACCTTGGCCGGTGCCAGCCATGCCTCCCCCCCAGCCATCTGGACACGAACACGAGGAGAGAGCAGGACAGGATGATCCTGGCTGAGAGGACGGCTGGGATGCCAAGGACACCTGGTCCCTGCCCTTCCTGACCTCGCTATGCACATGCCATTGACAAACAGGGCTTGGCATGTTTATCTTTTCCCAGGACTCAGTTTCCCCATAAGCAGTGGGAATCTCCAGCCCCCAACTCAGTGAGATACGTTGAGACGGGGGTGCCCTTACCCCCGGATATAAAGAAGGCCACCCCATGGTCCCTTGGACTGCAAGGGATCAAACCAGTCAATCCTAAAGGAAATCAATTCCGAATATTCATTGGAAAGACTGATGCTGAGGCTGAAGCTCCAATGCTTTGGCCACCTAATGCGAAGAACTGACTCATTGGAAAAGACCCTGATGCTGGGAAAGACTGAGGGCAGGAGGAGAAGGGGGCGACAGAGGATGAGATGGTTGGATGGCATCACTGACTTGATGGACACGGGTTTGAGCAAACTCTAGGAGATCGTGAAGGACAGGGAAGCCTGGAGTGCTGCAATCCATGGGCTCACAGAGTTAGACACAACTGAGCGACTGAACAACAACCTGTAGGATAGAATACACATCCGTGATCCTCACTACACAACACACATCCATGATGTGTTATATAGTGTATAATTTAAACAATAAATACTGTGACTCTAATGATAAAAGACCACTTAATAAGTTAGCAAATAAATAAAAGAAGGAACAAAGGAAAGAGAAGGGCCAGCTCTTTCCAGAGAATTCCAATTAACCAGTGTAGTGGAAATGAGGAAAATAGGAAATGAACATTAGGCAGACACCACAATAATAGCTACTGCAGGAAAGAACCACTGATAGACGCTAAAATTAGTGAGTAAAAGTTGGAGGATAAACAGGATATTTGTATAGTCTCAACGCACCTCCCCACAAGATGTCTATTCATTACCAAGAGAAAAAGAGTAACTTCACAGAGGAGCTGCCTGGCCAGCATCACCTTGTCTAAGCATCGAGGTTAACATCAGCAGCGATAAGACATGCTGGGACTTCCCTGGCAGTCCAGTGGTTAAGAATTCGCCTTTCAACGCAGGGGACTCCGGTTCGATCCCTGGTCAGGGAACTAGGATCCCACATGCCAAGAGGCAACTGAGCACATGCACCACTACAAAGACCCAGTGCAGCCAAAAAAAACATACCGATGTGTGTGCCCCGTGGCTCAATGCCCTGAGGACCCAGCCCCCCAACTGCAGCATCCTTGCCAAAAACGCACAACCTCACCCCAGTCACAAGGAAATGCCAGCCTCCTACAAAGTGACCATCAAGGCCACAAAAGGGAAAGAAACAGCAGAGCATGGTCGCGGGTTGGAGGAGCCTCAAAAGAGACATGACAAGTAAATGCAAGGCGGGGTCTGGGAACAGCAAGAGGATGCTGGTGGGAAAACTCAAAGAAACTCTTCAGTTGAGTTAATGACAGCACACCAATCTGGGTTCCTACTGTGGTTGGTTATGTAAGATGTTTACAATGAGCCAAAAAACAAAAGAAAGAGGGTGTCGGTGTGTGTGCAAGCCGCACTCATGCACGCTCCGGGGAACACGGGTGCAAGAGTGCCCACAACCGTACAGGAGAGCAGGGGGGGTGGGGGCGGGGGGCCAGGGGCAGGCCCTCTGGCTGCTGGAGCCGGCGTGCTGAGCCTCCAATCCGATTCGCACAAAAGGATTACTAGATTACATTCTCCGCTGCCGGCAGCTGTCCCTGTCAAATAAATAATCATCGCCTTACATGTATAGATCACCTTTCATCCTGCAGCCCTTTCCTACGGTGGCGAGGACCAGCCTGGGAACCCACTCAGCCCTGCCCAGGGAAGGCGGGAGGCGGGAGCCACCCCGAACCCCACGTGGCTCCCAAGGAAGGAGGGTTGGGACTCCCGTCAAAGAAGGGAAACTCAGCTACTAAGAGGGGAGAATGGGGTGGGTATGTGGTTGTGTGTGTGCTGGGGGTGGGGGGTGCTCCAGAAAAGGCTGGGCAAGGGACAGAGTGGCAGGCGGCAGGCCCCCTAGAAGGGCACGTGCTGAGTAGTGTCAACCCAGGAGCAGCAGTCAGCAGCGCTCAGCCTCCAGAAAGTGTGGGCCAGGCCCCTTCCCCATCCGTGAAGCGCACCTCTCACAGGATCCTGGGAGCATCTACCCCCATTTCAGCTTTAGCATGTCGTCTGAAACCACAACTTTTATATTTATTTATTTATTTATTTATTCAGCTACTCCAGACCTTAGTTGTGGCATGTAGAATCTTTAGTTGCAGCATGCGGGATCTAGTTCCCTGATCAGGGATCAAACCCGGGGCCCCTGCATTGGGAGAGCAGAGTCTTAGCCACTGGACTCCCAGGGAAGTCCCCTGACACCACATCTTGCTATTCACCTGCCGGCCACATGGGACAGGCCAGACAAGGGCCAGATGGAGAAAGTGGGCGTCAGGCATGGTGGGAAATACAGGGAAACAGCTGGTCCTGAGGAGAAAGTCCTTAGCCCCCAACGTGGATGAGTGCCACCAGCCCCTGCTGAGCAGCATGGGGAGGCCCCCTGTGCCCGTCGCCCACCCAAGGCAGTGACTTGTTCATGTGCAGGGCTGTTCTTCCAACAGCTGCCCTGTAAGGTCTGCAGAGTGGACCTGGGCTGGGCCAGGGGGCAGGGAGGGACGCCTTCAGACACCCAAGCACCTAAGACAGGGTGTTGGAGCCGCCCAGGCCCCACTGGGCAGGCATGTGTGCACGGGAAGGTCAGGTCAGAACCGCGCCAGGCAGGCCAGGGGCAGGTGAGTGAGCAGGGGAAACGCCGTGATCACCTGGGGAGGACAAGGTCACACAAAGTTTCCTCGAGCAAGCAGGGCTCCTGCTGAACCCCGAAAGACACGTGGGACCCTGAGGAGTAGAGTCAGGGAAAAGGGGAGGGGAGGGGAGCTGGCAGAGACTCCAGCACGCTCTCCGGGCAGGCTGGGCATCCATCACTGCTGTGGTGGGGGCCGGGCGGGCTGGAAAAGCCATCTGGAGCGAGGCTGACGAGAGCTGGGGCAGGGGCTCTGAGCTCAGACCCCCTGCAAGCCCCTCAGAGCGGGCACGCTGCCTTGGCTCTGAGAGAGCCGGAGAAGCTGAGCCAGGGAAGGTCTTGGCACCAAGGAACAAGCCTTCAGGGGACAGGTTGAGAGGTTTTTGCAAACGTTCTCCTTCCCTTTTACATTCCACATATAGGAGATGTCATACGATATTTCTCCTCCTCTGTCTGACTTACTTCACTCAGTATGATGCTCCCTGGATCCATCCATGTGGCTGTGTGCGTGCTTAGTCGCTTCAGCTGTGCCTCACTCTTTGTGACTCCATGGACTGTATTAGCCTGCCAGGCTCCTCTGTCCATGGGGTTTCCCAGGCAACAATACTGGAGTGGGTTGCCATTTCCTTCTCCCCCTCAGCCTCCTGTACAGCATCCCAAACCCCCTCCTGTGAACCCAGACACCCCCTCTCCCCAGGGCTTCCCTGTGGCCTCCTCCAGCAAACCCTGAAACTCTCTGAGTCCTTACCCGACACCCATCCAAATGTCCTTCTCGTCTTCCAAATAAAACCCCAAATTTCTCCTCAGCCCCCCACCATGCACCTCCAAACCTCCACTGGCTCACATGAGTAAGCCCATTCTCCCCTCTGTCCTTCCCAGGAACCTAGTGTTTCTTTGTGTCATCACCCAGGGGACCTCAAGGAGCCATCTGCTCTCCCAGCCTAACCTCAAACCATCCCCACATCCTCCAGCACAGACCCCAAGCTCCCCGCTAACTTCCCATGCCTACAAACCTTCCTCATTCCAAGTCCCCTCAGAACTACTGAACTTTCCCTGAGCCTGCATCCTCAAAGTTGAGCCTGTTCTCAACTTCCCACATCAAGTCTGAGCCTGCAGCTTCTCCCAAGAAACCCCCGAGTTTCTTCCCGGAATGCAGGCAGGTTCAGATGCTGAGGGCAGCGCTTCCCAACCAATCGGTGGCAAGTGCCAGGCCTTTCATTTCCGGTCCATCCTGGGCCCTAAGGTGGTCATGCTCGGGAGGGACAATCCCAGCTTTCACCCCTGGAGAACCGCCTGGAGAGTCCAGCAACATCCAAACTGGCCGATGCCCTGTTCCACAAGACAAGTCCTTCAGCTTCAAGGAAAAGTCCCAAAGAATCTATTTGGTTCCAGCCACCAGGATCCATGACCCCTCCTCCACGCTTTCCCTGGGAAACAGCACACTACCCTAAGACAGCCACGTCAACCACTGCAAATAGTTCCCTCTCTTTCTACACTTTTTTATTTTTATTTATTTATTCAGTCACGCTGCACGGCTTGTGGGATCTTAATTCCAGGACCAAGGATGGAACCCAGATCCCTGGCAGCGAGAGCGTAGAGTCCCAACCACTGCTAGCGTGCTAGGCGCTCAGTCATATTCGACTCTTCGCGACCCCATGGACTGTAGCCCACCAGGCTCCTCTGGCCACGGGGATCTCCCAGGCAAGAATACTGGAGTGGGTTGCCATTTCCTTCTTCAGAGGATCTTCCCGACCCAAGGATCAGGCCTGGGTCTCCTGCATTGCAGGCATATTTTTTTACCATCTGAGGACCCCCAGGGAAGCCCCACTGCAAACATCTCTGAATGTGTACTTTCTACTCTGGACCTACGTCACCATCATCAGCGCTGGCCCACAGGCCCCACTTTAAGTAGCACTAGCTTAGACGATCTTTCCCTCTTAGACTGTTCTGGTGGAGGCCCCGAGAGGCCCTTCCACAGCCCAAACAAGTCACTTCCCCGGGTGTGGCTAGCCAAGAAGCGGGTGGTCCAGGGCAGATGTCCACGCGACCAGCTAGAATCCACTGTCCCCTTGCTTCTGGGGAGATGTGGGCACAACAGTCTGAGCCTGGTGCGTTGGCCTGGGGATTGGAGGGTCACCCCCCGGAGAGGGAGAATTAAATCCACCGGGGGCTGTGGCAGGTCCTGAGGCTGCAGACCCTGTCCAGGGATGTCAAGGGAGGCAGGCTAGACAGAGTCCACTGCCGCAGGTTGTCCCATGACGCAAGCCGGGGCCCCCAGGAGGAAGCCCCTCCCACTGCAGGGTGGGGGACACTAGGGGGCAGGCTGGCCTCAACTGCCGAGCGGAGGAGGGAAGGTGCGAACAGAGAAGGGAAATCTAATTACAACCAGTTCCTGCCCCGCCACCTGCTAGAAACCACAGCCGCCCAGGACTTGGACGGAAGGATCTCTAACGACATGGCCCAAGCGTCTCTCCCCGCAGCCGCCGGATAAAGGGAGGGGCCAGCTGAGCCTCCTCCACCCTGAGCACCGCCCCCCCCCCCAAGAAAGAGACTCCTGGAGCTGAAACCCGAGCAGATGCCAAGGGGCAGTGGGAGGCGATTTACAGCCGGGAAACCGAGCACTCCGGCCAGATGTGGGCCTAGGGGAGGGCGGGAGGGGCTCAAACGCACGTGTGCACAGAACGGGGTGCAGAGGCCCGGGGCGCCGGACTCTGGTGGGGCGGGGGTCCGGCTCTGCCTGCCCAGAGAGCGGGGGAGGGGGCTGAGGGCCTGCAGGGCTGGAGGACTGGATCAGGGTCAGCACTGGAGGGGGTGGGCAGACGGGCGTGATGAGAGGCATGGAGGGATGAGAAGCAAAGCGAAAAAGGTAGGCGGAGCAAAGCAGAAGGAGCAGCCAGGAGTGGTGAGCCCAGGGCAGGGGCCCCCAGGAGCGCATGGCAGGCTAGACGCTGAGGCCTCTGCCCTCTGGCCAATCGGCCCCTGGACGGCCCCTAAATCCCGAGACTAGAGGAGGCGCTGTGGGGGAACCAACCAGAGTCAAGGCTGCCTTTGCTTCTCCAACCCCAGACAGAGCCGGGTCTTCCTCCACCCTGGCCTGGCCGATGCGCCAGGCCCCCTAGGACCCTGCCACACCCACCAACCCCCTCAACAGGTGGAGGGGCTGCCCCAAGGTGGGAGCAGAATGGAAATTCACTCCATCAAGTGAGAGCTGCCCCAAGGTGAGAGCAGGATGGAAATTCACTCCATTAAGTCCGCTCTCCAGAGTGGGATGTGCTGGGCACTGCCCACCTGCAGATGGCAGGTGGACTCCGGGACACGAGCAGGAAGCCGAGGCCCAGAGAGGGCAAGGGCCCAACCCAGATCACACAGCAGTCGGGGGGAGCAGACCCTAGACCCCTGACTCCCAGCTCCATGCTCTCCCTGCTCCCTGCCTTCCTCTGGGCCCCAATTCAAGGAAACTAATCTGTCCCCTTTTTCAGAGCATCGCGGGGTGGGGGGAAAGGAGGAGGTGGGAGGAGGAGGGAGGAAGCCAGGCCTCTAAAGAGCTGAATGCAGAAATCCCTGTGACAAGGGTAGAATTATTTCCCCTGGAAAAAAATTAATAAAAGGCCCTCCCTTAGCAGACCCCAGGGGTCCTGGGATGGAAGCTGATGTAATGTGGAGAGGAGAGGGCCCCCCCCACCCCCAGCAAGCCCCGCCAAGAGACAAGGGGAGGCTGCAGCTGGAGTTGCGGGAGAGGCCACGCCCACTGAGCAGGGTGCTGGGGTCCCGGTCCCCGGCAGCAGAAGCCTCTGGACTGGCAGCCCAGGGGCTGGCAATCACATCGGACCCAAACCTGGGCATGTCAGGGCATCAAGGGGGCGGTGTCTCCTGGCAGAACCCGCAGAGTAGGAGCCCAGGAGGTGGGAGGCAGGAGGTGGTGCTCTGGAGAGCTGGGGTTAAGACAGCGACTGGTTCCTCCCTCGAGGAGTAGTGGGGACCCAAGGGGCCTCACGTGGGCCCCATCTCCCCATCAGCGCCCGTCACTCAGTTGCTATAGTTCTGATAAAGCTGACTGGGACATAGCAGCCCCACACCTGCACCCAAAGAGATCAGGGGAGGTGGGGGATGAAGACCAGGATCGCGAGAAGACCCAACCTGGAGCAGAGAAAAGACAAGAAGGAGCCAGAGCCGCCCCTACAGCTGCCCTGAGGTTGGCAAGGGCTGCCCTGAGCAAAGCCCAACCGGAAAGGGGTCCCAGCAAGGCCCCCTGGCTTCAGATGAGCCCAGAGCAAGGCTGAGAGAGCAAAAAACCAACAGGAAGTTGATTCCAGCATAAGAACACCCCTCCTGGCCCAGGCCCTCAGGGCAGGGTGCCAGCAGAAAGTTCTGGCAGCTCCACAGTCCAAAGTGTGAGTCAGGACCACGTCCCGATCAACCTGCCCTCCACCCCATACAGTGGGTGGGATGCTTGGAGGAGGCGGCAGGGCGCAGTGGCCAGGCAGCCCCACACACACACACACCTCATCTGCACCCCCTCCTCCAGTCCCTGTTCCTAACAGGTTGGGCTCCCTCTAAGAGAGGCGCTGGCTGGGGCTGCAAGGTAACAGGACAGGTGTCCTAACAGTCATCCTGATCGAGCGAATCCTCCCAATCCCACATCCTCCCTGCCGCCCAGCATACAAGGTGCTTCACTACAAAAAGAAACAACAGTTTGCAACACAGTGTGTTCAAAACAAAAGGCCCCTGGGCTTGGAATCTGGTGCATGGGGCCAGCACCTTGCCTCTTTTTTTTTTTTTTTTTTGCAGCTTTTGGGATCTTAGTTCTCCAACCAGGAATCGAACCCAGGTCCATAGCAGTGAAATCGTGGAGTCCTAAGCACTGGACCGCCAAGGAAACCCCTGGCAGTCTGTCTCTGAAGGGCACGCCCCACCCTTCTCTGGGCCTCTCAACTGTAAAAGGAGACAGCCCCGTACCCAACAAGGGGCCACTGGGCAGACGGAGGGAGTGCACGCTGTCGAATGAAGTGCTAGGCGCACAGCCACCATCAGCAGCCTGTGACTCACGCTGGAACCAGTCTCAGAGCTGCGGCCTGACCCAAAGCCAGCGCAGGTGAGGGGAGCATGTGAGCCAGGGGGACTGGAGCAGAACTCCCTCCATCCCCCCGCCAGAGTGCTACATGGACCAGTGTTCGTACGGCACCTGTCCTGGCCTGTGCTGTGTCCACCGCACACACCACCACAGCATCCAGCCGCAGCAGCACGGATTCCACTTGGGGGACTCTGCCAGGAGCAGCTAGACTTCCTCAGTGACCCTGGATCTCAGCTTCCAGTCGCTCTGAGGCACTAACCCCCAGCCTGGGACGTAGGACAAAATGAAAGTGTTAGTCGCTCAGCTGTGTCCACCTCTTTGTGACCCCATGGACCATAGCCTGCCAGGCTCCTCTGTCCAGGGGATTCTCCAGGCAAGAATACTGGAGTGGGTTGTCATTCCTTTCTCCAGGGGATCTTCCCAACCCAGGGATCGAACCCAGGTCTCCTGCATTGCAGGCAGATTTTTTACCATCCGAGGCACTAGGGAAGCCCTAGGGACATAGGACAATTCTTTCCCAAGTGGGAGCATTGAGAAGCCACCTCCTGTCACTGGGCTGTCTGAGCTGAAATGGTCACTTCTCAGGAACGTGTGCGGGAGAGCCAGCTGCCTCGGCTTCACCCTGGAACCAGTGAGACGGGGAATCAGAGAGTCCCTGTGCCAGCCAAGAAGCGATGCCAATCCACCCCAGAGCAAAGGGCTTGACCTAAAACCACATGGAAGACAAATTGACAAGCTTCCTGCTGCCATCTAGTGGCCACAAGCGCGGGCAACGCGCCAGAAGGCCACCAGCAGGCCTCGGTAACCAATGGTCAGCCCTGGACGCCTGAACGAGAGGGAAGGACCAGCTCTGGGAGGCAGACCCAGCAGAAAGGGCTGGGGAAGGAGTATGGTTCATTCTCCACATAAGAGATAAAAATGGTGTGCCAACGGGCCAAGGCGCTGCCCAGGCCCTGAGAACGAGCCCAGGACCTTCCTATGTGCCTGTCCTCCCTCCCCCTGGGTCCGGGCGGCCTGTACTTTGGTCACTCTCGTCTCTGCAGCCCCAGCTCTGCCAGGCTCCTCGTCATGCGGCTCCCTCCCCTCTCTGCTACAGCCGGACAGTCTGCCGTGCAAAGGTTCTCCCAACGTACACATCACCCTCTGTTCATGCTCCCATGCTGGATAGTGGCCACTGGACTCTATGTCCACCTCTCCCACTGGATACAGTGCCCTCCCCACCAGCTCTCAGCTAGCAGTTACATCTACAGGGCGGCAGAGCCAAATTGCATCTCAGCCCCAAACACTTCTCTCCCTCCCTCTTGCAAGACGCAGGGCCGGCCCCAAACCTGCCAGGCCAAGTCCAGGGCCCTGTACCCAAATCTCCCTCCATTCCTCTAAAAGGCCCATCTGTGAGCCTCCTGCCTCGGGGACCCTGCACCTAGAAGCTGCAGCCCCAAGCAGAAGCGGGCACCCAGATACCAGGCTGGACGTCGGACGGACAGAGCACCAATCGGAATCAGGAGTCTGGGCTCCGTCTCGACTGGCCCTTAACTAACTGCATGACACGCCTGGAGAGTTGCTTCTTACAGCCTTATGACTTCCTTATTTGTAGCATGAAGGATCATTTCTTGGGTCTCTTTTGGGTCAAAAAACTCCATGACAGTAATTCATACTCATGTGTCAAGGACCAGTAATTTAACTGTGTGACTGTTCCCAAGAGCCCATGAGACCCTCAGCCTGAGCAGAGTGGGGAGCCTCAACCCACCACCCATTCATTCTTACAATACAAACACACTGAGCACCCGGGCGCTGGCGCTGGGATCACTATTTTTAGCGCTGTGACCTGCTTAGCTCTGCTCTGGCCACAGGGAGAAAGGCCAACGAGGAAGGTCAAGGACCGATGCTGAGCTGACACAGGCAAAGCGGGGGAAGGAACACGGTCCCCGGGCCTGGCACTCACACCGCACCTTCTAGGCCATGCTTCAGTGCTAACTCCTCGCAACAAGCTAGGCCTTGACTTCGTTATAATTGACAAGACTGGGGCCCAGGGAGTCACCTACATTCGCCCAAAGGGACACAGGCAGTGAGTGCAGAGCGGGGACTGACCCGGGGCAGCTGCAGCTCTCACTCTGTGACGGAGACCAACATAAATGGCAGGGCCCTGTCTGGCCCTTGGTCTATCCATCTTCCTGGTGTCTGCCTCCTAAGAGCCTTCACCGTCCTCACTCAAGGTTTTCCCTCCCGCTCCCCCTCATTCAAGCCCCACCTGGGGAGGAAAATTCCAACTGCTGTCTGGCTTTTAAGAAGCATCACTCCGGTGCACAGCTGAACCCTTTCTCTTTGATACACTCAGCCTAATGGTGTTATTTATCCTGCATGCGTGCTGAGTGTTGTCAGTCAGTTGGGTCCAACTCTTCTGTAACCCCATGTAGCCCACCAGGCTCCTCTGTGCATGGGATTCTCCAGGCAAGAATCCTGGAGTGGGTTGCCATGCCCTTCTCCAGGGGATCTTTCCAACCCAGGGGTCGAACCTGAGTCTCTTACATTTCCTGCTCTGGCAGGCAGGTTCTTTAACCACTAGCACCACCTGGGAAGCCCTATTTATTCTGGAGCTGCCCTTAGATGTGAGAAAATGAATGCACTGGAAGGAAAGGCCTTGGAGGATCCACAGTCCACACCAGCTTTCACCTGCAGTTCCCCCTGGGAAGGGCACTGGGGTGGGGGGTGGGCTTGGAGATGGGCTCTCTCACATTTTACTCAATTACTCTGTTGTTATTTTATTTTTGCAGCAAACCAAACTTTCATATACTAACCAAGTCATCATTTAAAGGAAACGCTCTGTGCACACAGATCAACGGCAGACGACCACACCCTGCACTGGCGAGAAAAGGGCCCGAGGCAAGGAGGCAGGCAGGGCAGGTCTCACCAGACAGGCCCTAGAGCAGGAGGTGATCTTAGTCTTTCCAGGATGGGCCGGGTCTCTAATTCAGAGGCAGATGCGGGAGTGGTTTCTGGAACACAGGCACAAACTCTCTGCCCCCCAAAATACCTCCTCCATCTGCTCAGCCATGCCTGGAATTCCATCACCAAGGGGCAGTCTTTGATTCCTCGGTCAGAAATAGGCCTGAAACTGTAAACCCACCCCGGAGATGCAAAACGGCGCCTTCAAGTCACACTTGGAGGGAACGAGGTTCCTGGACTTGAGGAAGCCAGGCTCTTAGGAGGCTCTCAGAATAATCCCACGGACAAGAGAGGGATGCTCCGGCTGGGAGCTGTCATGGCCGGACGGATTAGTCCCTGCCCACAGACGAGGGGGCGGGGGAGTTGTGTGCCAGGCTGTCCTCACCCCGACCAGGCTGGAAGAGAGAGCCGGGGCCCAAAAGTGAGAAGGATGAGGCAGAAACAGCTGGGACCAGCTGGGAGGAAAGAGTCAGAACCTGAGGGGCCCCAGGAGCTGGAGCAAAGGATGGCGCCATTCAGAGCGGACCGGGGAGAGATAGCAGCGCTTCTGGAAAGAGTGAAGTGGGACCTCCATCCCCATAGAGGGCCGCCCTGGGATCCGAGGGTCGTGAACAGGGACAAGACTAATGAGGCCATGCTTGGAAAACCATGAACAGAATGGTCTCAGGAAGACCTAGGAACTGGGTCAAGAGAAAGCAGGAATGTTAAAACTGCAGGAGAATGCTCGATGTCGTTGGCCATCAGGGAAACGCAAATTGAAACCACCGCCAGCTACCACTTCACACCCATGGGGACGGTCATAACATTTTTTTTTTTTTTTTTTGGATGGAAAATAACAAGTGTTGGCAAGGATGTAGAGAAACTGGAGCCCTCTTACAGTGCTGGTGGGAATATAAAATGGTGTGGCCACTGTAGAATATAGCTTGGCAGAGCCTCAAAATGTGAAACATAGAATTACCACATGATCCAGCAACTCCACGCCGAGGCATATCCCCAAAGGAATGGAAAACAGGTGTCCAAACAAAATCTGTGCGTATGCATGCTCACAGCAGCTCTGTTCACAGTGGTCAAAAGATGGAAACGGCCCAAACGTCCATCAACAGACGAACGGATAAACAAAATACGGTATACACACGCCGCGGAGTATTATTCAAGCCATAAAAAGGAATGAAGTACTGATACGTGCTACCACGTCAGTGAACCTTGAGAACATTATGCTAGTGGTTGAAATAAGCCAGACACAAAAGGCTGTATATTGTACGATTTTATTTATAGAAAACGCCCAGAATAGGCAAATCCATAGACAGGAATCAGATGAGTGGTTGCCAGGGGCTGGGTTTCAAGGGGACTAGGGGTGACGGCTAAAGGTGCGAGGTTTCTTCTGTCTGGGGGCGATGAAAAAGTCGAGGAACTAGGTACGGGTGATGGCTGCAAGAGGGTGTGACTGTCCTTAATGCCACTGAACTGGACACTTCAAAATGGTTAAAACTGTAAATTTTACGTCATGTGTATTCTACTGCAGCCTTTTAAAAAGGTCTAAGAAATGGAGAGGACTTTGGGAAGGACAGGATACCTGACATCAAACCCCCGCGGGTATGTCCAGAAGAGGCCAGGAAGCTTGTTCTGTGGGTTCCCAGAGTCAGGACCCTCAGGACATCAACCCCAGGAGGGGGCTCGCACTCCCCAGACCAGGCTCGTGGTGTCACCTGATGCTAGTGACACCCCCATTTCCAGGTGGACAAACTGAGGACCCCCAGGCACGCAGTGATGGGGGGGGGGCAGGGCGACCGTGTGGTCAGCCATCAACGCAGAGAGCACGCTGCAGCTTCACACATCCGGGCTTCACCGAGGCCCACTGCCCCCTTCTTTTTTTCTGTGATATTTTCTCGTCTGCGCCAGGCCTTTTTTAGTTGCAGCGTGTGGGCTCTAGTTCCCTGATCAGGGAGTCCCTGACCCAAGACCCTGGCAGTGGAGTGCGTGGTCTTAGCCACTGGAGCACCAGAGAAGTCCCCTCCACTGTCCCCCTGACCTCCAGCCATCTCCTCAGCCTCCCTTTGCCTCAGCTTCCTGCCCTGTGAAGACAGGCACGACACCATCACTAGGCTCTGAGGCTGATGGGACGAGCTGGCGAGCCCGGGAATGCGCCCAGCAGCTCCAGGTACAGACGGGCTCCTTACAATTCGGCTCCTTTTTCTACCCCAAAGTGGGGAAAATGACAAAGACAGAACAAACTATCTCAGCAGGGAGAGAGCTCCAGGTCAGAGGAAGTAAGGAAACGCAAAGGCATCACTCGGCCATAACTCGTATCAGGTGGGGACGGGCCAGACTTGCGCTTCCACCCGTGAACCTGGCAGGGCCACAGTTTGAGACCCTGCCCAGAGTGGGCTCCACCAGAGGAATGTGCATGTATGCTCAGTCATGTCTGACTCTTTGCGACCCCAAGGACTTGTAGCCACTCAGGCTCTTCTGTCCATGGGATTTCCCAGGCAAGAATACTGGAGTGGGTTGCCATTTCTTCTCCAGGGGATCTTCCCGACCCAGGGATTGAACCCAGGTCTCCTGCATCTCCTGCACTGCAGGCAGACTCTTTACCCCTGAGCCACCTGGGACACCCCCACCAGAGGAGCGAGGGGGCAATGAAAGGATGAGGGACCCAGCGGGGGCGGAGCGGGGGTGTGCATCAGGGCTGCCACAAAAAGAAAAGGTGGAGAGAAACGAATGGCTGGAAACAACAAAAATAAAGTTTGCCAATAAAAATAGCAGTAGCTTACGTTTTTAGAGCGTCCCATGTGTGCCAGACGCCACGCTAGGCATTTCACACAGATTATCTCACGGAGGCCTCACATCTCTGTAGGCACATGCTATTATTATCTCATCTCACTGGTGAGGAAGCTCAAGCGGAGGTCAAGAAGCATGCTCAAGGTCACACAGGTGCCACCGAGCCACGGGCCAGTCCTGAGAGCTGGCCCGGAGAAGCCCATCGCCAAAGGGTGACCCCCTTCAGATACCAAGTGCCAGTTCCTGCCCTCTGCTTTTAGGCAGGAGCCTCCCCACCCCAAGCAGAAAATCAGCACAGAGCCCAGAACCTTCTCCCCACCTCCCCACGCGAGAAAGCTGAAGCCAGAAGCCAGCATAAGAAGAAATTGTGAGAAGATCCAGTAAATATTTAGGAAACATTTAAGAAGAGAAAAAAAGAGAGAACTGTTTTCACCAGCTCCATCAGCTTCAGGAGAATACAGGCCGCTTTTAGAGGTTGTAAATGCTGGTGTTCGGGCTCCTCCAGGCCAGGGAGGCTCAGGTTTCCTGAGCTGGCCGGCAGGCCGTCCACAGAGACACAGCTGACATGCTGCAGTGGCCTGGGGAAGTGACCATCCCAGCCATCCCAGCAGGATGCCCTTAGGAGCCCAGGAGTCCGTGTGACGTCCAAGTCCACGTGGAGGACCAGCGACTCCGCAGGCAAGAGGATGCCAAGGAGGTATCCAAGACGACCAGGGACCACCTGAGTGGGAATGGAGAGCATGCAGGGGACAGGTAGGGACAAGTGGGAAGTGGGCTTCCACTCTGGTTCTGAATAGCTCCCCCCTCTGACCCTTGGGACTCCAGTACATATCAGGACTGGAGGGGATTTAGTATTTAAGGGAATGCAGAGATCCAGCTTCTTCTTTTTTTGGGGGGTATAGTATATTTTTTTTATTTTTAATTGGAGGATAACTGCTTTACAATGTTGTGCTAGTTCCTGCTGTACAGCAACATGCTGTAAGTATATATCTACCCCCTCCCTCCTGAGCCTCCCACCCCCTCTCTCCCATCCCACCCCTCTAGGTCATCACGGAGCCCTGAGCTGAGCTCCCCTTGCTGTACAGCAGCTTCCCAGTAGCTGTCTGTTTCACACATGGTAGTGTATTTCTGTCCATGCTACAGAGTTCTAGTTCTGAATGATGAGTAAGTCCTAGAAATGGACAGTGGTGATGGCTGCACAAGAATGTGGAGGTGCTTAATGCCACTTGTGAAGGTGACTTTTATGGGTCAACTTGACCGGCTGGGGGATGCCTAGATTAAACTCTTTCTGGATGAGGGTGTTTCGGGTGAGGTCAGCACCTGCACTGGTGGACTGGGTAAAGTAGGGGGCCCTCCCCAACACGCATGGACACCATCCCATCCACTGAGGGCCCAAATAGGACAAAAGGAGGAGGAAGGAGGGACTCGCCCCTCTTCTCTTGCCTCAGTATTTGAGCTGGGCCATCCCACTTCATTTCCTGTCCTGGGACGAAGACCTATACCATTGGCTCCCCTGGTTCTCAGGCCTGTGGACTCAGAATTTCACCACCTGGGTCTCTGGCTGGCAGATGGCAGATGGTAGGCCCTCTCAGCTGCCATAATCATGTGGACCAAGTCCTCAAAATAAATATATAGCATAAGCTGCTCAGTCGTGTCAGACTTTTGGCCACCCCTGCATTACAGGAGGGTTCTTAACCACCTGAGCTACCAGGGAAGCCCGTAAATATACGTCACATATAAATCTGCTTCCCTGGTGGCTCAGATGGTAAAGAATCACCTGCAATCCAGGAGACCTGGGTTCAATCCCTGGGTCAGGAAGATCCCCTGGAGAAAGGAATGGCAACCCACTCCAGTATTCTTGCCTGGAAAATTCCATGGACAGAGGAGCCTGGTGGGATGCAGTCCATGGGGTTGCAAACAGTTGAATACAACTGAGCAACTAACACGTTCACTTTCACATATAAAATCACCATGCTAGCGGGTCAGGATCTAAATCTCTCTGATCCAAAATCTGGCTTCTTAACTGCAACAGAAGACTGTTCTCTTTGTCCACCTGAACACAAGCTCACAGGACGTCTCACTGCTGGGAGTGAAGGTTGCCGCAAAGGCCAGTATTTATCCAAACAACACATGCAGGGTCTTCAATGCCACGTGATACACCACGTCCTGATCAATATCCACAAAACACAAGCACAAAGGCTGTTCTGAGCCAGGACCGTAGGTGTTCTCCAGGCTCGTGTGGGGGTCAAGTTCAATCGTATCATCGGCCACAGAAATGCAGGCAGAACTGCAAGCTTCCCTTCTTCACGCCTGTGTGAAACCGGGCCCGACCAGTATTACCTAACAGGCCGTGGCAGCACGGCTTCATTTTAAATTGGGCTTTCAGAGCCCATTTGGAAGGCCGGAGCAGAAAATTCTTCTATCTGACAAAGACCATCTGAACTGCAGAGAAGCAAAATCACCTGGGATCACATGAAAGGAACTTCAATTAAGCTTTTCTTTCAGAGGGAGACACAGAAAATGCCTCCTTGTCAGAACACGCAGGAAACACGACAGAGAAAAAGAATGCATATTTTTAAATCATCCTTCAGTTGTAAATTTACAGCCAATTCAGAGAGAACACTGGAGGGGCAGAGTGTGATGGAGAAGGAAAGAAAGAAAGGGGACCCAGGGCAGAGGCTTCGCCCCCCCCACAAGAGCTCACCCCACGCTCTGCTCAGGAAAAGCGCTGGAGACCTGGGGTCACAGGCAGGAGGGTCTTATCTGTTTCATAAGCACCCGGAAGTCCCCGGACACCCAAGACCTTTTTGTTGTTACTGTAGGTTACTAAAGAAAAAGAATTTAAGTCACTATTGACTTTGTTACAATATTGCTTCTGTTTTACATTTTTTGGGCCCCAGGCATGTGGGATCCTAGCTCCCCAACCAGGGATCAAACCTGCACCCCCGGCACTGGAAGGCAAAGTGTTAACCCCTGGCCCGCCAGGGAAATCCCTGAAGAAATTTCAGAAATCACAGAAGAACATAAAACAGGAAATAAAAATCACTAACAATCACTACCATCTTTAACATTTTTGGTGTATTTCCTCTACTCTTTTTTTCTTCATCTTGCAAAAGGATTGGAATTTATAGTATATGTAGTTTTACATCTTATAGTATTTGCTTGATAGTTTTAGACTCAATGTTTCCTTTTCTTTTTTTGGCTGCACCATGCAGCAAACAGGATCTCAGTTCTCTGGTGGTGGTTTAGTCGCTAAGTCATGCCCAACTCTTGCGATCCCATGGGCTACAGCCCATCAGGCTCCTCTGTCCACGGCATTTTCCAGGTAAGAATACTGGAGTGGGTTGCCATCTCCTCCTCCAGGGGACCTTCCTGATCCGGGGATCGAACCTGGGTCTCCTGTGCTGCAGGGGGTCTCCAGGACTGCAGGCAGGTTCTTTACTGACTGAGACACCAGGGAAGCCACTTGCTCTCTGACCAGGAGTCAAACACGCACCCGCTCCTGCTCTGGAAGGAGTCAAACACACACCCCCTCCTGCACTGGAAGGAGTCAAACACGCACCCCTCCTGCCCTGGAAGGACTCAAACACGCACCCCCTCCTGCCCTGGAAGCACAGAGTCTTAACCACTAGCCTACCAGGAAAGTCGCAAAGGTATGTTTTTTTTTTTAAGGCTGTACTGTATCAAAATTTACAAACTAAACATCCATTGCTGATAATTTGGTATGTTTCCAATTTTTAACTATTGTAAGAAACATTACAAAGAAGATACACATGTATATACACATATGTATCTACGTCTATACATATACACCTATATATGATTAGTTCCTTAGTATAAATTCTAAGGAACAGAATTACTGAGTCAGAAGGAAAGAATACATCTCAGGCTACTGATATCAATTTCCAACGAACTACTAAAAACAATTCTAAGTGACATTGCATTTTTGCAACTCTAGACATAAATAGCATTTATGGGATTTCCCTAGTGATCCAGGGGATAAAACTCCACCTGCCAACGCAGGGGACATGGGTTCAATCCCTGGTCCAGGAAGATCCCACATGTGGCGGGCGGAGTAATTAAGCCCGTGTACCACCAATACTGAGCCTGTGCTCTAGAGCCCGAGTTACAACTACCGAAGCCCAATCGCCCTAAAGTCTGTGCTCCACAATGAGAGAAGCCACTGCAAAGCAACAAGGATCCAGAGCAGCCAAAAGAAATAAGCAAAAAAAAAAATTTTTAGAGGAATTTAAACAAATACTCTTAGAGAGAAAGAGTCACTGGAAGAATTAATTTGGATAAGTCATGAAAAGTACCACTTAGCAAGCATGACAGGAACCGAGAAAACACTCATAAAACAATAGCTTTTGTTTAAAAAAAAAAACATAATACACAATAACAAACCCACCAAAAAATTGCTTAATCCTCAACCCACTGGAGGAGATTAGAGTCCCACAGCTGTCTCTCTTGTCGGAAGCTCATCCAGGTCTTGGATGCATGGGGGGAGACTCGGGGCCCCAGGGACTGCGCCAAACCCACAGAACCTCAAACCAGGGGTGCAGGAGGTCTGCCAAAGCTGGACTTGGAAAGGCAGGCGGGCAGCTGGTCAGCACGGAGCCTCAGTGGCTCTGAATCAGCTGTGCACAGAGGAGGAGGAAGACAAGCCACTGGGAAACTGAAGGGCCACAGCCACCCCAGCCAGGACAGGCCCTGGGACACCAAGAGTCAGCAGCGCCACGGTTCCTGGTGCCACCGGCCCCTTCTGACCACGAGCCTGGAAGCAGGTGACCGGCACAGCACGGCTCCCAAACTGACCCTGACATATTGTCCACGAACAGCCCTGGGAGGTGAGTCAACAAGGCATTGTCTGACCGCTCTATCGAGAGGAAGCAGCTGGACAGACCGACACCAAGTGCAGGAAACCTCCACCTCCACCAAGGCTCCCCTTGGGCCCCGCCCTGTGCAGGAGGCCCAGCATTAGCATCCTGCCTGCCTGTCCCCCCGGGAACCCTGGCCAATCCCGCCGCACCCACTGCCTGAGCTGACATCCTTACATTCTGCTCCCCTTTGCTTGGGGGCTAAAATATTGATACAAGCTCCTTGCACGGCATTTTGGCAACACTCATTGGGGTGGGGAAGTGGGTCTCCCGGGTTCAACCTACCAGTAAACAGAAACCAAGCGGCAGAGAAACAGGCAGGGAAACAACAATCACCTTAATTTGAAAAGGACACGTCTCGTGGCAGGGAGGTGACTGTTTTTCCGGACTGAAAGGTGACCAGCAAGCAGACACCAGCTCACCGCCACAGCCCAGCCTGGGGCTGAGGACCAACCTCCAAGAGAAGGGGAATTCTTGCCAATTTCCTCATCTAGAGGCTGGACGGGGGCCTCTGAGGCACCAACAGAGGAGCCCAGAGTCCCGTTTGGGAACAACTGGGAAGAGCAGCTGAGTGGTTCACATTTGACAGAGAACCAGGCCTGCCTTCTGCCCTCATGCTGCGTAGCTGTTGGCCTAAGGCATGAGGTACTGCTGCTGCTGCTGCTGGTAAGTCGCTTCAGTCATGTCCAGCTCTGTGCGACCCCATAGACAGCAGCCCACCAGGCTCCGCCATCCCTGGGATTCTCCAGGCAAGAACACTGGAGTGGTTGCCATTTCCTTCTCCAATGCATGAAAGTGAAAAGTGAAAGTGAAGTTGCTCAGTCGTGTCCGACTCTTTGTGACCCCATGGACTGCAGCCTACCAGGCTCCTCCGTCCATGGGATTTTCCAGGCATGAGTACTGGAGTGGAGTGTCATCGCCTTCTCCAGAGTGAGGTACAGCACACCTTAAATCAGGGTCTGCAACTCAAACCTGCAGACGCAGGCAGAACATGGGAATGAGCAAGTCCAGCCAGACACCCAGGCATGTCCCCGGCTGCATCAAGACCTGGGTGGGTGGAGGGAAGGGGGTGTCACGAAAGCACAGGCCCCACCCCGCTGTGATACATGAGGCTCAGATGGAGCCAACAGTCGTCTCTGGGCCATTTGGGCTCCAGGCAATGGACCTCCTTTCATCTCTTTCAACCCAGAACTCTCAAGTTTCTGAGATCTCTTCAGGGCTTCAATGTTGGCTCTGAAAAATAGTAACATCACTGGGCCCAGATGTGACTTAGGGGCCAGATTATAACCTGGGTCCCAAGGTTGGCTTTCTCATCTATAGTGAAAGTGAAAGTCGCTCAGTTGTGTCCAACTTTTTGCCACCCCATGGACTTATATAGTCCATGGAATTCTCCAGGCCAGAATACTGGAATGGGTAGCCTTTCCCTTCTCCAGGGGATCTTCCCGACCCAGGAATTGAACCAAGGTCCCATGCATTGCAGGCAGATTCTTTACCAACTGAGCTTTCAGGGATCTATATCTGTATCCTCATAAGTGGGGGCAAACCTGAAAGCCTGGCATGGCGGGGTGGGGGGGGGATGAGATGGGGTCAGACCTGACCCCTGACCCACAGAAAGCGCCGGAAGAATGGTGGGTGTAAAGCAGGTGGGGTTGGAAGGGCCTTTGGGAGGGGCACCCCCAACCCACTCAGTTTCTAAAAAGGAAACCTCCAGAGGCCCTGCCACCGAGTCAAGACGCACAAACAAGCCAGCGGCCAGAGTGGGGCTGGCCCCAGACCCCGAGGCTCCCACCATGTCCACAGAGAGCCCAGGAGCCTCTGCCGTCTCATCTGGTTTGTCTCTGCTGGCTCTGTGACCGTCTCTCACGAGTTCAGCCTCTCAACTGTGACAGGCAGCTGCCTCAGGCAAGGGCCCTGTTCTTGGCTTTGTTTCGCCCTCGGAGCGCAGCCCCATCAAGGTGACCCAACCAGGTGACTGGAGGTTGCTCCCCGCCCCCTGCAACCCCACTCCCAGTGAGTGGGCGCCATGGGCTGGCCCTGCGCCAAGCTCAGCCCCTGACCTCCCCCAGCCCTAGCTGTCGGCTAAGGGAAGAGGGCAGAGGGCGCGAAAGGGAGGGAGTACCCTCAAAGGTACAGAGGCTGGGGCTCAGGGAAGGCAAGCAGAGGCCAGGGAGCAGGGCTGGGCCGGAGTGGGGCTGGGGCAGAGGAGGAGAGAGGATGAGCGGATGGGATGGGGGCGGGAGGGGGCCTGGAAGGAAGGCCAGGGTCCCCAGGTCAGGGGGGCTCTGAACCAGCTGGCCTGCTGGCCTTCTCCCACACCAGGGCACTAACCAGGCAGTGTGCAACCAGCCACGTGTCACCAGCCGGGTATAACCGGCTGGATCCCAAAGGGCTCGCTGTGTTCCCTGAGGTGGACCAGGGTTGCAGCCTGTTCCCAGGCCCTGGGGGTATCCTGTCTGAACTTGAAAACTTTTCATGCCCATGTCTGGAGCAGCCAGGCCCTGGACGTCTCCGGGCCAACCCCACAGCACACATGGAAGCTTCCAATTACCAGCAGCGGAGAAGCACACATCAGCCTTACAGAGGCAACGGGGAGGGAGACAGGAGAAGTCCGGTGGCTCCGGCGTGGGGAACCTGGAGGGCTGAGGGAGCTGCGGGACCGCTGGGTACACGCCTCCCGCCCTCACGATACAGCCAGGCCACCGGCACTAGGCAGCCCTTGGGAGGGCCTTCCATCTCCTTCCATCTCTCCCCTGGGAAGCCACCAGAGCCACAGGACGTCTCAGCTCCCCTGGTGGCCAGAGAATCCTAAGGAAGCCCAAGGTCACCCACACCTTCCAGCTCAGTCGCTGTCACCTGATGCTCTCCCTCCTCCCCAAGTCTCAGCGGGCAGCGGGGATGAGACGACAGGCAGGGGAGGTGAGGGGCGGGATGGGAGGCAGAAGAGAGAACACGCAAGCATCAGGTGTTGAGAGATTTCACAACGACGATGGTCCAGAAAGTCAGAGAGACTTGGGAAGTCTGCCCCAGAGCCGGCCTTCCCCGTGTGGAAAGAACACAGGCTCTGGAATGCCCCAGACATGCGTTTACATTCCTTCTCTGGCACATTGCACCGTGTGACCTCGGGGAGGGGAGGACGTTCATGAGCCCCTCTGAGCCTTGCTCTCTTCATTCCACAAAGCAGTGGCCCAGCACAGTGCCTGGTGCAGCAAGGGAAAGCAATGACCCCAGGTTATTCAGGGCTCTAAGACTCCCCTCCTGATATTGAACCATCCTCTGCCCCTTTGCAGGCATCCTGAGGGCAAAAAGCATAGTCCAGCGACTTCCCTGATGGACCAGTGGCTCTGACTCCCTGCTCCCAATGCAAGGAGCCCTAGGTTCTATCCCTGGTTGGGGAACTAGATCCTACCTGCCGCAACTAAGACCCCGCACAGCCAAATAAATAATTTTTTTTTTTAAACAAAACATTGTCCAGGCTGGGGTCAGAGAATGAGTGCATCTGAGCTCACCTGCTCACCTGCTCACCTGCATCCCACCTGCTCCAATGTAAGCAGGGCCACCCAAGGGACATGTGTCTGCTCACAGCACCATACCGGGGGTACTCAGCTCCACTTCCAGCCCACGAGAACCCCCGAGACTCGACCCTGAGCCCCCAGCCCTCCCACACCGTCCACCAAAGTTCTGTCCTCCTACCTGTTGGCCTCAGTGAGTAGAGGCCACTGGACAGTATTCACATCCCTGGAGGCACTCGCACGGAAAAGGGAGGGGTGAGCGTTTTTCCTCCAGGTCACAGATGAGGGCAGCAGACAGCCCGCTGCCCCTGGCCATCAGCCCTCGGCTGCTCTCACCTGGTGTGGGAGGGAGAGTGAGTGGGCACTAAGGAGCCTAAGGGCAACCGCAGTGGGCTTGAGCTGAGGACAAAGGTTTTCCATATTTGTTAATAAATACAGACGAAGCGTCCTGTCTTACTGGTGAAAGAAGGATGGGGACTTCCCTGATAGTACAGTGGATAGGAACCTGCCTGCCAATGCAGAGAAGATGGGTTCGATCCCTGGTCCAAGAAGATCCCATGTGCCCTCAAGCAACTAAGCCCGTGCGCCCCTACTACTGAGCCGGTGCTGCAGGGCCTGCGTTCCACAAGAGAAACCACTGCAGTGAGAAGGCCGGGACTGCAGCGAAGGGTCACTCACTGCAACGAGAGAAAGCCTGCAAGCAGCAACGAGACCCAGCACAGCCAAAAATAAACAACTTTTTTTAAAAAAAGAAGTACGGATCGGGGAACCGCATAAGAAAGCTAGGTAAGCATCCTGACTGTCACCACTAACGGCCGCAGTGCCTCCTATATGCCAGGCAGGTTCTAGACGCTTGACTGTGTTAACTCGCATCGTATTCATAACCACCGTGTGAAGCAGGTCCTTTATTATCCCATTTCACAGAAGAGAAAAGGTCTCCGAGACCTTGTCCAAGGCCACATGACTGGCAAGTGGCGGCCAGGGCATGAATCAGGATGCACGCGGCCTTATCCGCTGAGTGTACCCCTCTTGCCACCCCTTCGCCGCCCAAGCCCTGCGCTGCCCTCAGGCCCTGGGATCCCTGCACCTGCAGCAGCGGCCCCCAGGGTGCTCTCCCCAGCCGCAGAGTTGGGACTCAAGTCTGCTACAGATGGGCTCCCCTTCCTGCAGGGACGAGACCCAGGAGGAGGCAGGGGCCGGAATTCTACGCTGATGCTCTGTTCCCATGGATTCAGAACCCTGGGAGAACAGAGAGATGGGGGATTTCTGAATGAGTGAACACAGAAGAACACATCTCTCTCTCTGGCCGGGAACCCAGAGAGAGAGATGGGCTTTCAAACAACCAGGCCTGGGAGTGGGGAACGCCCCATGAGTGCGGCTCCCTCGACGCTGCCGCCTACGGGCAGAGCAGGGCTGGCTGTGGGCTTCCAGACGCTCCTGATTACAGAACCACAAGGTTGACAGAGCCCAAGGGCAGCAGCAGAGGGGATGCTAAACACACGTGGATCCCTCCCACCAAGAGAAGACAAGACGCCTTAGGACACAAAAACCAGACAAACGGTGCCGCCTCCCAGGCCTCTCCTTCCCCGAGTTGTTTCTGCTAAATTGCTTTAATCAATGGGCTTTTATCACCAGCTCCCTCCAGCAGCTTATACAGTGGAGCCCAAGAAACATATCAACAGCTCTGCCCTTTCGGGGCAGGAGGTGGATGACAGCGGGGGAGAAATTCTCCAATCGCCACCCCTGTGGGCAGACCTTGTTGCGCCCATCAGCGAGCCAGACGCTGCAGGCGGCCTGGGCTGCCTGCCTGCACTGAACGTGGGGAGCGGGAGGGGGAGATCGGGCAGGCTTTGGCTGGAAGTTTATTTTTTCCATAATTTAGAATGAAGTTATCTTTCCTGCCCGAGCACTTTCTCCCATAAAACCGTCCTGCTGGGAAAGGTGAAGATTTGTCATCTTCCAGGCTTACAATTCATTCTGGCACTGAGAGTGCGGAGCTCCTCGAGAAAAGGCCAGGAAACCAGCAAACGAGCTGGGAGGTGCCCAGAGGCGGCCACTGGGCTGTGGGTCTGGGGATAGAGGTAGTGGCAAGACAGCAGGTGGGACTGGAGAGGAGACGGGGGTAGCTATTGACAAAGGGTCCTGCACGGTCGAGAGAACGAGGCGGCCGGCTCAACCTCGGCTGTGCCCGCAGGGTAATGGCCACAGGACGGCTCCAAAAAGGCAGGAGTGGTAGGGGGTCTAGAAAGATGCTGCTGATGAGCGTATCTGCAGGGCAGCCGCAGAGATGGTAGACAGAGAGAACAGACTTGTGGGCGCACGGTGCGGGAGGGAGAGGGTGGGACGAACCGAGAGAGCAGCATGGAAACACACCCGTTACCACATGTAAAACAGACAGCCGGTGGGAATTTGCTGTGTCAAGCAGGGAGCTCCACCCAGGGCTCTGCGACAACACAGAGGGGTGGGAGGGAGACTCGAGAGGGAGGGAATACATGTCCACCTGCGGCTGATTCGCGTTGATGTATGGCAGAAACCAACACAGTAGTGCGAAGCAAATATCTTGCAATAACAAATTAAATAAATAAATACCAGCAGGGGGAAAAAAAAAAAGGCATGGTGAAGACCAGACCATCCAGCCATGGGGGGAGGGGATGCTCATCCTTGAACTGTCCGAGCAGAGGCTGGAATCCACCAGACTGGAGCCCCAGGGCCAGGCGTCAGAGGGGAGGATGAGCTGTGAGCATTTTCCATCCTCTGAGAGTCCCTGTGGTTACTTGACCACAACCTCGAGCCCTGAGGAGCTGCGTGGCCTCAGGAAGGGCAGGTCCTGTTTTCTGGATTTTCATTCTTACCATTTATAAAGTGCCTACAAGGGCTTCCCTGGTGGCTGGGACAGTAAAGAATCCTCCTGCAATGCAGGAGACCTGGGTTCAATCCATAGGTCAGGAAGATCCCCTGGAGGAGGGCATAGCAACTCACTCCCGTATTCTTGCCTGGAGAATCCCATGGACAGAGGAGCCTGGCGGGCTACAGTCCATGGGGTTGCAAACTTGGGGCTACAGTCCACTGGGTTTGCAAACATGACTGAGTGACTAACATGTTCACTTTTCATAAAGCGCCCAAGACTATGCTCTGTTCTGCACGTGTATCACCTTGTTGAATCTCCACTGTAAGCCAGAAGACAGGCGCTGTGCCCACCACACAGTAGGTGCCCAGTACATATCTATCGAATGAATGATACATGAGTGAATCCTTTCCACCAACGAGAAAACGGGCCTAGAAAGGATGAGCGTCTTAAGGTCTGGCAGCCGCGGCAGCAGAGCTGTCAGTAAAGCTGGCTGAGCCCCCAGGGCCTGCATCTAAGCCACTACATTGCTCCTCGTGGCCACCTCCTCAGTCTTCAGAGACCCTTAAAGAGCCAGTGGCTGTGAACAAACATGACTAGTGCATCGCAAAGAGGTATCAGGTTTTGTTTTCCAAATCCGCTCTAATAAGCCTGCATTTAGAGGTGGTCATACCGAGTAAAGGAAGTCAGAGAAGGAGAAATATCGTTACGATGTCCTTTATACGCAGAATCTAAAAAGAAATGATATAAATGAATGTATTTACAAAACAGACTCACAGAGTTTGAGAATGAACTTAGGAGTGCCAGTGGGGAAGGACGGGGGGAGGGATAGTTAGGGAGTTTGGGATGGACAAGTACACACTGCTATATTTAAAATGGGTAACCAAGAAGGACCTACTGGACAGCACAGGGAACTCTGCTCAAAGTTACGTGGCAGCCTGGATGGGAGGCAGGGGTGGGGAAAATGGATACATGTGTCTGTATGGCTGAGTTCCTCTGCAGTCCACCTGGAACTATCACAACATTGTTAATTGGCTATATTCCAATACAAAATAGAGTTTTATTTTTAAAAAAATAAGCATGCATTGCTCTCACAAATGAAAATAACAAAACTTCTCAAAGTATTCCTGTTCAGCCCACAATCTCACAACCAAGGGTGGTGTGTCCATTTAAGAACTGGTCAGCCAATCAAAAAGACAGAAAATAAATGAATCGTTCAAAAAATCAGAGTTGTCTGCAAGGACGCGGGGAAACTGGAAGGCTTCTACGTGGCTGGTGGAAACGTAAAATGGTGCACCTGCTTTGGAAAAGAGTCTGGCAGTTCCTGAAGGCGTTCAGCCTCCAGTCACCATATGACACAGCAACTCTAGATATCTTCCCAAGAGTCGTGAAAGCACATGTCCACACACACACACGGCCGTGCGTGCGCACAGCCTCATTATTCGTGACTATTCAAAGTGGCGGCAACCCAAAGGTCTGTCCACTGATGAGTGGATAAGGACGAAACGTGGAGCGTCCCTGCAGTGGAGTATGACTGAGCCTCAGAAAGGAATGAGGTTCCGGTACGTGCCACCACATGGGTGAACCTTGAAATACCACGCTAAGTGAAAGCAGTCAGTTACAAAAGACCACATAGGGTCCGATTCCATTCGCATGAAACATCCAGAACAGGCAACACTATAGAGACGGAAAGTACATTAATGATTGTCTAGGGCTGGGGAGGGGGTGGAAACTGGGGGAAGAGAAGAGAAGCTGATGGGGACAGCATTTATTCTGGGGGGAGAGGTGACAAAATGCTCTAGAATTGATACTGCTGAGGGTCACACAATGGAGAATGTGCTGAAAACTACTGAACTGTATACTTCAAATGGGTGAATTTTAAATAGATGGTAGCGAATTATATCATAGTAAAGCTGCTTTAAAAAAAAAAGAGCCAGTTGCCTATCTTCCTTAATTGTAAGGGATTACAAGGAACCTGCTAAGGGGTCAAGATCATGATGTGAACAGAGGGAAAGCAGCAGCTCACAAGCTCACTACCTACTGCCCATGGCCAAGATGTCATTCAGGCATTCACCAAACATCTCATTCAGTCACTCAACAAACATCTATCGAGAACCTACGCTACACCATACACTGGGCAACATCTGAGGTCAATAAACCGCAGCCCACAGGCTGAATCCAGCCATCGCCTGTTTTTGTACAGCTTGCAAACAAAGAATGGTTTTTGCATTTTTATGAGGTTGCAAAAAAAAAAATCCAAAGAAGGATAATATTTCCCGACATATAGAAATCATATGAAATTCAGATTTCAACATCCATACATAAATTTTATTGGAACGCAGCCACACTCATCGGTATATGTTTTGTCTTTGAGCCACAGGGCAGAGGTGAGTAGCTGTAGCAAAGACTGGATGGTCCGCAGAGCCTAAAATGTTTACAATCAGGTCCTTTACAGATAAAATATACCAGCCCCTGCGCTAGATGCTGGAGATGTAGGGGAGAGAAGAGATGAGCGTCACAGTCGGGGCCGCTGTCCTTGTCTGCCCATGGCCCCAACAGCCAGACAGCTGGGCACTGAGGACCACAAGCTGAGCGTGTGCAGCGAGCCAGAGCAAGGGGGTGACCTGGCCAGGCTGCGCACAGACTCCCCTGGGAAGAGCTGGCCATGAAACCAGGAGGAGCAGGAGGTGCAAGGCCCTGGAAGGTCCTGAGGGTCCAGAAGAAGACCACCGAGGAGGAGCACCCAGTGGAGGGCAGGGAAGGCAGGGCGGCACCAGGGTCTGGGCTCCACAAAGTCATCCTCCTCCTTCCCTTCCCTCTCCCCTCCTCCTTCCCTTTTCTTCCCCTCTTCTCTCCCCTGTCCCCTTGTCCCCCTCCTCACCCCTCTAACACCCAGACATCCCTGAAGCCCTTACTTCGCTCAGTTTTCTCCCCAGCAATTAACTCTATCTGTTATACAAGCATTTGCTTGCTCACCCATCAACTCTTACACTAGAATCTGAGGACAGGAACTTTGTTTTTTCACTGCTGTATTCCCAGTCATGACCTAAAGTAGAGTTGCCTCTCATAAAAAAATCTGTGGAATAAATACAAACACCAAGCCCTTAAAAGAAAACTTAAGAGTTAAATGTCCTTGATTTGCAAACTTGGGCAAGCTATTTCTTTGCGGTTTGGTCTCCTGCTTTGTAAAACAAAAATAATAAAAGTAACTCCTTCACGGCAAATAAGGAAATGCATATATATGTTGGTGATTATTGTTATTTTTATCCTCTTGAGTCACAGATCTATTTCGAGTCACAAGTTAAAGGGGGAGTTTTAAACCTATCTCATTTAATTCTCATATAAGCCCCATGAGATAGTGATAACTTTTATTACAAATTCCACCTGGATAGATGAGGAAACAGAAGCTCATAGAGGCTAGGTAAGCAGTCCAAGGTCACACAGTAAGCCACAGAATTAAAATTCAAACCAGCATCATCGGACTCCCAAGGCTCCGCCCCTTCCTCTACACCCTGCTCTAGACTGAAAGTGCCCGAGGAGGCTGGGGGAAGGGAGCCAGGGTGTCCTGGAGCAGCTGGGGAGCCCTCGTGATGGCAGCGTGCAGATCTGAAGGACTGAGAGGATGCAGAGGAGAGGCTGAAAGGCATTCTAGGTCAAAAAGCAGAAGAGGCGGAGGTGGGGGCAGGTCTTTTCCACAAGCAGTTACACTGTCGCAATACGAACAAGAGAGGACGAAGGTGGGCTCGCAGGGCCGGTGCTCGGACGAAACCTCAGCTACACCCAGTCCAACGACTTGTTTTAAAGAATGAGAAACAGAGGCGAGGTGAGCTGGGGACACTGCACCCACACTGGCGCTTCATCTCATTCACCTTCCAAAATCACAGGGGTACACAGGCTCACCGCAGACAGAGAAACACTCCAAAGGAGGAAAGCCATCACTGCGCACCCCTCACCAGCCACGACGAGTTAGTTCTGCGCTCAACAGGCCTGGAGCCACAGTGAGCGGCTGGCATCCCAGAGCAGGCTGGGACCTGCCGGAACTGTGCTCCGGTTCCCTCGTTTGGTTGGTTGGCTTTTGTTTGCTGGGGGCTGGTCTGCGCGGGTTTTGTGGTTGGTTTTTGGCCTGACCACGTGACATGCAGGATCTCAGTGCCCCAGCCAGGGCTGGGACCCGCGCCCCCTGCACTTCCAGTGCAGAGTCCTAACCACTGGACTGCCTGCAAGTCCCCGGTTCCCACTCTGTCACCAAGTCTGTCTTCAATTCCCGCATTTGCTCCCTCGTCCACTCAGCCAGTGGTTATGAGAATCTCAAATATGAGAATCTCAAATAAACCCGGCCCAGTTCCAGGTACGGGGGTCTTGCAACGGACACGATGATGAAATGATCATTCATTCCTTCCTCACAAGGGCTGAGCACCCTGGTTTGTGAAAAACGACAAATGGGAGCAATGAAACAGACCCACTCTGCTCTGACTAAGCTCTCGAGAACAGTGCGTCCCCTCCAAGGCCCTGATGCCCCGTGAAAACAAGAATAAAAAGGGTTGTTAGGGAATAAACAGGCTTCCCAGGTGGCTCAGATGGTAAAGAATCTGCCTGCCAATGCAGGAGACCCAAGTTCGATCCCCTGGGTTGACAAGATCCCCTGGAGGAGGAAATGGCAACGCGTTCCAGTATTCTTACCTGGAGAATCCCATGAACAGAGGAGCCTGGCAGGCTACAGCCCATGGGGTGGCAAAGAATTGGACAAAACTCAGTGACTAAACGACAAGGTATAAATGTCCGCAAGGGGAGACACATATATAACTGATTCACTTTGCTGTATACCTGAAACCAACACAGCATTGTAAATCAACTATACTCCAATAAAACACTTCTGAATAAAAATAAAATTTAAAAAAAATGATAAGGAAGAACCCTCTGTCCCAGAATAAAACTATCATTAACAGCTTCAGAGTGAAAGAGGAAAGGCTGCATCTGTGAAAACAAGACAAGCTGCTATAAAAACAGAAAAGGTCTATTTAGAAAACAGGAGACCTTCTAGATATTAAAAATATGCTGCTGTTGCTGCTGCTAAGTCGCTTCAGTCGTGTCTGACTCTGTGCAACCCCATAGACGGCAGCCCACCAGGCTCCCCCGTCCCTGGGATTCTCCAGGCAAGAACACTGGAGTGGGTTGCCATTTCCTTCTCCAATGCATGAAAGTGAAAAGTGAAAAAAGTGAAAGTGAAGTCACTGAGTCGTGTCCAACTCTCAGCGACCCCATGGACTGCAGCCTACCAGGCTCCTCCGTCCACGGCATTTTCCAGGCAAGAGTACTGGAGTGGGGTGCCACTGCCTTCTCCGAAAAATATGCTAATGAACGTGAAACCCTCAACAGAAGTCTACAAGATAAAACTGAGGAAATCTCCCGGAGCAGGGGGCCAATAAAAAGAAAGACAGTAAAATTATAGGACTAAATCCAGGAAATTCAATATCCAACTTCTAGGAGCTCCAGAGGAAAGAAGAGAGAAAATGACAGGAGGAAATCAATGAAATTATTCAAGAAAATTTCTCAGAACTAAAATAATGAGTGTTTCCAGATCGAAAGGTTCCTGGGTGCCTGGATGGACACCCATCCACACTGAGGTGAGTCATTTGTGAAAATTCAAAACAGCAGAAAGGAGATGTTAACACCCACAGCACTAAAGATTTCAGGAAGAAAAACTGTGTTACCTGCCACAGATTAAAACTGGAGTGACATTAGCCTTCTAAACATAGATCCTAGAACGTAGGCAAAAGTAAGTACATGCATGCTCAGCCATGTCAGACTCTTTGCGACCTCATGGACTGTAGCCTGCCAGGCTCCTCTGTCTATGGGATTTCCCAGGCAAGAACACTGGAGTGGGTTGCCATTCCCTTCTCCAGGGGGTCTTCCAAGACCAGGGATCGAACCCGAGATTCCTGCATTACAGGCAGATTCTTTACCACCAGCACCACTTGGGAAACCCAAAATTAAGCAGTGCTTTGCACAAAAAAAAAGCCTAAAGCAAGCCACAGCATCAGTAACACGTGAGCATGGAAGGAATGCTTTTTTCAGATCCGTGTGGCCAGTGAAGGTTCAGAGCACCTCCTGTGCAGCCGGAGCACTGACGGCAGGGTGTTTCTGCACGACGTTGTCAGCGCCAGATTACCACGGCCCACACCCTAGACTCCAGCGCTGAGGCTGTCTCCGCACGAGGTGCTCCCAAGAAGGGCGAGGCAAGGGTCACTTAGTGAAGAAAAGGAAACCCAAATGGACTCCTCAGGGATACAGAGTCACAGCATTGCACCGTCCAGACAGCAAAGACTAGGGGCTGGGGCCCCTCCACAACTCATCAACCTGCTGAGCACAGACAAGAGTTCTAGCCGGTGGTGAAACCTAAGCAGGAATGAATGAACTCATGCCCAAGCAGGACTGATGATGTTAACCAGGTATGCGGGGTTCTTTAATCATCATTTCTGGGACGTGTCGATGAGCTACAACCAATCTGAGCAGGAAGAACAGGAACACTGAGGCAGTAGACGCTTTGGGTGTGACCCAAGGGTCCCCAGAGCAGTCTGGCAGCCCCACGGGGCACAGGCCACCAGGACGCCACAAAGGGGCAGCCGGACTTTACAACCAGCACACAGGGCCCCTGGAGGAAGGGTGCCTGGGCCTGGGGCTGGACTGGGCCAGGGAGGCCCTCTCTCCTCACCCTCACCTGTGAGAGCCAGAGCTTCCAAGACTCAGAAAGATCCAGGCCCCGAGACCAGTCACCTGGCTGGTTAGCCAAGCCAGCCAGGAATCCAAGCCGGTCTCCAGGCCTCCGACCGCATGTTCTCGTGAGGATGTTCGCCTGCTGGATTTCCAGGTGGGAAGAACCAGCCCGGGGGGCCTCCCTCCCCCATGTCCGCCCCAAGGAGGCTCCAAGTCTAATTGGATTGCCATGGCCCGTGACGATGCTACACTCGGCAGCGGTGTCAGTTCTGAAATAGAAACTAGTCAGGGGCCCGCCTGCTTGGCTTCCAAGGCTGGGAATCCGCTAGAATCTGAGCAGCCAACAAGGAGCCTTTCCTTCCCCCAAAAGGTCCCGAAACAGCACTGAGCTCTCTTCCCCGGCCGCCAAGGCCTGGCTCTGCCGATGGCGTACGTTCAAGGTGGGCGGCGGGAGGGTGGCGCACTCAGGGGAGCCCGGCAGAGGGGCCGCCTCCTTCCCTTTCAGAGTCTCCCCACTTTCCATGGCCAGTCCCCTCCCCCCGCAGCTGATTCTACAGGACACGTTACCCGTCACAGGCACAGCCCTCCTAGCTGAGGTGTCCCCTCATCTCTGCCAGGTGAACCGAGGCACGGGTGGGGAGGGCGAGGGCCTGGTGCTGTGGGGTGCCCCCCACTGCTGCCACAGCCTGGCCGCCAAGCCAACTGCAGCCGAGGTCCTGCCTCTGACGGGCGCTGTGGGCGGTGTGTGCATGGGAAGCTAAGGGTGCACGCGAGGAAACACACGGGCATGTGCAGAGCGTGAGTGTGAACCAGCACAGAGGAAAGCACATGTGCAAGCGTCTGTGTGCATGCTACATGTTAGCGTGCAAGGGGGGAGAGTGGAGGGAACGTGTCAGAACAGGAGATATGTGTGCAAGGGGTCTTGTGCAGAGACCAGAAGCTGAGTCCCCAAGATGCCACTAGGGAAGCGCAGGGCCCTCCTCCAGGTGCAAACACCAAAGAGCACAGTAAACACAAAAGGAGCAACCCCCGCCATCTCCCACCCAGCTCACCTCAGCCCTCCCTGCCCACCTCGAGGTCAGCAGCACCCAGCCTGGGCCTCTGGGTTCCCTCCCCCACTCTCCCCCCCCCACCCCACCCCCCCAGCATTCTCTGACCGATTTTCCAATCCCAGCATTCTCTTTAAAGACAAGGGAAAATTCCCCTCATTTCCTTTGGGAGCAATAAATAGGAGGATTACGGAAGTGACATTCTGAAAGTGATCTGAACTACTCCGAAGACAGGGATGGATAAAATAGAGGGCACTTTGGCCCAGACTCACTCGGAAAGAGAAGGAGGTTCTGCCTCCAGGGAGGGGGCACCATCTGCAGAGGCCTCAGGCTGAGCCCCAGTCAGTAGCAGAAAGCCCAGGCCTCTAAGTCACCGGGCTTGTCTAACACGCCAAACACAAGATACAGGGCCCTCGAGGGCCGAAGAGGCTGCTGTCTGGAGTCGGGGCACAGACTCCAGTCTCTAGTCCCTCACCTGGAAGCAATTTGCCGACCACAGCAAACAGTCTCTCACCCCCTCCTGCGTAGCCAGCTCAACACCTGAGCGAGGCCAGAGATCGGACACAGGGCAGCCTGATCTGCACTTCAGATGTTTGCACCTGTCATCCTAAACAGTCTCTCCCTTCGACCCTGAAAACTGGACCACAGTCAAGAGCGCGAGCTTTGGACTCAAACTGACCAGAGCAAGCAGCCTCTCCAGCAGCTGAGCCTCGGTGTCCTCCTCGGGAAGATGTGGGTAACTGTCGTCAAGAGGATCAAACAAGACATGTGTGCAAGGGGTCTGCCCAGGCCAGGCGCACAACACGTGCTTGGTAGACGGCAGTCACTACTGTGCCTGCCGCTGCCCACTCAGCTGACCACACAGCAGCCACGCGGTCCTTCTGGAATGAAAGGCAAGTCTGTCTGCTTGGTCTAACTCCTCCAATGGCACCTGCCTCACCCATCAAAAAAGCTACAGCCATCAGAATGGACTTCAAGACCCTCTGGGGGGACTTCCCTGGTTGGTCCAGTGGCTAAGACTCTGCGCTCCTAATGCAGGGGGCTGGGATTCCATCCCTGGTCCGGGAACTAGATCCCACATGCCGCAACTAAGACCTGGCACAGACAAATAAATAGATGAGTAAAATAAGCATTGCTCAGAAGGTGGGGTACCAACCAACACTGTAAAGCGAGTATACGCCAATAAAAATTAAAAGGCCTATAGGGTCTGAGTCCCCTGAACTTTCCCTTGCTCACTTCACTCCAGCCCTACTGGGCTGCAACACACCTCTCACACTCCTACCTCAGGGCCTTTGCACAGCCTGCTCCCTGGGCCCTGGGCCCCACCTCCCCCACATCTCCCCAGGACTCATCCATCTCCTCTCCCCTCTCTGCTAGACCGTCACCTCCTCAGTAAGACCTTCCCTAAGTGCCCTGTTTAACCCATAACACCTGCTGCCACCCCGTTATCTCACCCCCTTCCCTATCTTGCTCTTCCCCATAACATTTGTCGCTACAGGTTTTGTTTATTACCTGCCCCCACCCCACCCCCCCCCACCAAAATTATAAGCTCTTCGATTTTTCTTCATTCCTGCATTCACAGAGCCTGAGCAGGTTGGCCAGGAGATGCCCTCTCACATGTGCGGGATGAATGAATCTCAGGATACTTAGGACAACCCCACTGGGGGTCACCAGCCCTCTGAGGCTTAGTGGCCTCCTCTAGAAAAAAACAGTCGAGGGCCTCCCTGGTGGCTCACGGTAAAGAATCCGCCTGCCAATGCAGGAGACACGGGTTTGATCCCCGGTCCAGGAAGGTCCCACCTGCCACGTAGCAACTAAGCCTGTGTACTACAACTACTGAGCCTGTGCACTAAAGCCCAGGAACTCAGTTCCTGAAGCCCAAGCAACCTTAGAGCCTGTGCTCCACAGTAAGAGAGGCCACTGCAGTGAGAAGCCCATGCAACACCATTAGAGAGTAGCCCCCACTCATCGCAACTGAAGAAAGCCCAGCACAGTCAAAAAAAAAAAAAAACATATATGTATATAATTATTAAAAAAATAAAAACCAGTCTAGCCACTTCTCAAGGTCACTGTCAGGAGGGAGCGACAGTAAGATGACTTCTGGGAATATGCTTGGGTGCTTTCACAGTGGGGTCCCACAGAGAGATGGAAGACCTCAAAACTATTTCTCTGGCAGCAGCTGTCAGGCCAGCTTTCAGTCCCAGGGTGAAGGCTCTGAGCACTAACAGGACACTGCAGAGAGGGACTTAGACGGTTCCGCCTCCCGGGACTGCCTGAGGCCCTGGGACAGGCAGGCACAGACTGTGCTGTTCTTCACGGAATCACCAGCACACAGCAGGTGCCCAGTAAATGTCTGGCAGAAGCACACATGAGCAAGTCCCAGACAGACAACCACACAGAGACCAGAAAGATCGCCCACAAAACCCTCAGTAAAACACCAGTTGACCTACAGCAACATGCAGACAACAGTTACTGCAGATGAGACCAACAGAAAGAGTGAATATATTTTTATTACCTTCACAACAGGAGAAAACGTGTTCCTACACAGATGCCAGGAATTGGTGCAGAAAGCCCCAGGGGATGGAGAACAAGCCCAGGAAACTGCTTCCCAGTGAGTGCATTTCAAGAATTAGGCCAAAATCCTGCAGATCATGACAGAATGCGCTCCGTCGATATTAGCTGTGATTATATCATTGTTTTTATTATGGTCTTGGCGCCCCTCCAGTGGAACAAGCAGGAAACGAGGAGACAGAACACTCAGGTTTCCATCGAACAGTGAGCAGCCCGGGCGCACTGCTTCCTGCTGAAATGCCACTGGACTGGGGAGCGACCCTAACCACGGGATGCTGGGCCACCTTCACTGGGTCATCAAGGGCTCCGGAGTGCCTGCGTTGTGCCAGACATCAAGTGGACGCTGGAGGGACAGAGCAAGCCCAGAGCGATGGGCCTCCTCTCCCCATGGCTCCCTTCAGGGGTGCTGGCTTTGTGAGCCCAGGCGCAGGCAGGAGCCAGCCCTCCAGATCCACCAGTCTCCAGAGGACATTCCCTCTCGGCCTCCAGGAGAAAGGACTCTCATTCCCAAGGGTTCTGATCACCTGCTGGGGAAGAAGCCAGGTCTACGCTGCTCCGGACAGAGAAAGCTACTCTGGGCAGTCAGCAGCCTTAGGCACCAAAGTCCTGCAGCTGGACTTGCAGTTCCCAGCCTCCAGCCCCTCACAGTCTTCCCTTTTTACAGATATAATGTTATTTATCTATTTTTGGTTCTTCTGGGTCTTCACTGCTGTGCCTTTCTAGCTGCAGTGAGCACGGGCTACACTCTAGTTACAGTGCGTGGGCTTCTCCTTGCGGTGGCTTCTTTTGCTGCGGAGCACAGGCTCTAGGGATCGAACCTGTGTCTCCTGCACTGGCAGGTGGATTCTTTACCGCTGAGCCACCAGGGAAGCCCCTGTACCTCTCATTTTGCAGAGGGAGAAACTGGGGCTTCTGCAGGTCACACTGGTCTGGCGGCCAAGACCACAGAATTCAAGAGCGAGTCTCACACCCACCTGTGACGGCGCCTGGCTGGTGAGCTGGGGGAGGGGAGCCCCATCCTGGGAGAGAGGTTCCTGAAGTTTAGGCCATTTGCTCAGGGTACAGATAGGCACTTGGCTGTCAGGAAGCACTTTCTACAGAGCCCTTACCCCAGAGCCCGCCTAGCTGTGACTTCCCCCGGCGCCCCTGATGACTGCAGGGGCTACGAGGGGGGCTAGGGAGGCAGCATAGATTTCCCCAGTAGCCCACTTACAAGTGACCTGACCAGGCTCCTTCCACACAGAGGTGGAGCAACAGAGCTTTGGGGAGATGGGACCCTTGGCTTGCTCCTTGAGACGCTGACCCCTTCCCCACCCCCACACCAACCGAGCTGTAGCCCTGCCCATCCTTCCCACCTTGGAGCCTTATTTGTAGCTCCTTGGAGGCCACTTTGAAAGGGGGAAAGGCAGGTACTTGAGGCAGGTCCCTTGAGAATCTGCCAGGACCACCCTGGTGGCTCAGAAGGTAAAGAATCTGCTGCAATCCAGGAGACCCAGGTTCGACCCCTGGCTTGGGAAGATCCCCTGGAGAAGGGAATGGGTACATACTCCAGTATTCTTGCCTGGAGAATCCCATGGACAGAGAAGCCTGGTGGGCTATACAGTCCATGGGATGACAAAGAGTCAGACAGGACTGAACAACTAACACTTTCTCTTTCACTTTCCCCAGCACCCCTGAACCAGGAGTGACATCTCCTGGGTGCGAGCAGTCCAGGGAGGAGAGGGCTCCCCCAGAGGCAGAGACCCAAGACCCAGAGAAACAAGCCAATGACCAGGTCTAGGGCAGCAGTGCCCTGGCACAGGGATGTTCACCAGTGCCTAACTGCCAGGGTTTGCCGTGAGGGAGGCAGGAGGCTCAGAGCCATCGTGTCTCGAAGGCTCTGTGTGTTCAGACACAGAAGACAATGCAACGAGGCGCTGACACGGGACCAGCCGGATCCACGGGGTGCCAGGCAGGCAGAAGGGGAATGACAGGGCCCAGCGTGGGCAGTGGGCGGCCAGTCATCAAGGGCCCCAGACAAGGCCCAATAATGGAGGCTGGCAGGAGAGTCACAAGAGTAAGAGGGAGCATGTTGCAAGTATGTTTCCTGAACTTGGTTGTGCACGTGTATGTGTGTGTGTGTGTGTGTGTGTGTGCTGCAGAGTTGGGAGGGGGGATGAATCATGGGCTCAAAGGCAGGAGTGAGATGGGGAGGTGGGAGGGAGGTTCAAAAGGGAGGGGATGTATACTTAACGCTGACTCAGGTTGTTGTATGGCAGAAGCCAGCACGATATTGCAAAGCAGTTATCCTTCAATTAAAAATAAATTTTTAAAAATAGTTAACATCGTTGAGTAGAAAAGTATCTTGGAGAGTATCTTGTGTAACACTGTATCTACTCTTACAATCCCTCACAAAACTCCCGATCAGTATCAGTCTTTGTTTAAACCCCAGCAGTGGTGGGGAGCTCAGGACCTCCCAAGGTAGCCCACCCCTCCTCTGCCAATGGCTTTAGCTGTTAGAGAGTTCTTTCTGGAACCGGGTCCACCCCTGACCTCCTGGAATCCCCACAGGTCCTAGGCATTTGGGGATCTCGGCTTTGAAGCCATAGGACATGTTTAAACCCTCCTATTCCACATCAATCCCACACATGAGGGGAGACCACTACTGCATATGCCCTCTTCCCCATAACACTCCATAAAGATAATCCCCAGAAAAACAAGCATTCCCAAACCCTCATCCAATTCCCATGGGGTGTAGGTCCCACCATCTTAGTCATCCTCCTCTGGACGCATTCAGATTTGCCAACTGGGAAATTACAGAAATTACAGAATTAACAAAACCCAGATGCAGACGTGGTGTAGAAGCCACAGAGCAAGGAGGGAATCGAAAACTTCATACCCAGGGCAGCATCATCGTTCTTCCTAGCAACCTGTAACAGCACAGTTAGCTGACAGTTCCTTCCATCCATCTCTTTTATTCACTGGATCAACAAACATGAGGGACTTCCCTGGTGGTCCAGCAGCTGAGATTCTGCACTCCCAATGCAGGGGTTCCACCTCTGGTCAGGGGATAGATCCCGATACACACCGAAACTAAGACCCAGAGCAGCCAAATAAATAAACAAATAAAAATATTAGAAAAAAGCCCCCAAATCCAAAAACATGAGCTGCCTCCGATATACCCAGCACTAGACTAGTTAAAAGGGATACTAAGAAAAATACCATATCATCTTGTGCTCAGGGAGACGGCCTATGTAGAGAGATAAGAAATAAAACCACATACAACATGGGGAAAAAAAAAAAACATGGTGCTTATGGGGTCTTTCCTGTAGAAGGGATGACTAGAGACCCCTGCCCCAGAGGGCAGCAATGCCCGAGGGGAGTTTCGCGTGATGCCAGACTCGGGTTGTAGCCACAGTGAAGGCTGGCTTCACCCTTGCCCCTTGAACAACTAGAAAGCGGCAGAAGTCATGAAACAAGGGCTTCAGACGCTGGACAGCAGGTAACTCTGGACTGTGATCTCTGAAAGAAGGAAATGAAAGAAAGAGTTCTGTGATGCCCAGCTACTGCCTGGAGGCAGCACCCACGTAACAGTTCAGGGTGAGGAATCCACGTGGAGTCCAGTGGGCCCTTCAAGTTGAGGAGACAGAAATTGGTGTTCATGGAGACAGAATTCTCAGGGCAGAACACTGGAGAGAAGAGCTTCCCTGGTGGCTCAGACAGTAAAGACTCTGCCTGCAATGCAAGAGACCCAGGTTTGAACCCTGGGTTGGGAAGATCCCCTGGAGAAGGAAATGGCTACCCACTCCAGTATTCTCGCCTGGAGAATTCCACAGACAGAGGAGCCTGGCGGGCTACAGTTCATAGGATAGAGTCAGACACGACTGAGTGGCTGACACTTTCGCTTTCTTTGGAGAGAAGGGCACTGCATAGAGAGGGTGCTCTAGAGAAGAGTCCCCTGGATTCCCCACCTGACCCACACAAGTATAGGGTAAAACGCCACAAGCCAGGGGACAGAACAGACAGAAAGCGGGGAGCCAGCCAACCTGCAGAGCTCACTCGGGGCCACACTCCCACCAGCGAGAGCAGAGAGCTCATGACACACCAGGGGCTGGTGTGTCCTTAGAGGGCGAGGCCTCCGTAGTGAAGCTGAGCGAGCCCTTGGCTGAAGGTGGGTCCACCCTGACAAAGCTTACAAGCAAGATTCACTGGAGGAGGAAATGACAACCCGCTCCAGTATCCTCGCCTGGGAAATCCCATGGACAGAGGAGCCTGGAGGGATATAGTCCGTGGGTGGCAAAGAGTCAGACACGACTGAGCAACTCAACAGCAACCACAGAGCCGTTTAAAGGCATGCCAGAACAAACTCCAATACTATTTGAAGAAACAGAACAAAATCCAGCAAGATTCAATCCACAGTGTCTACCATTCAATCAAAAGCTACCAGGCACTCAAAGAAGCAGAGGAAAAAGCAGGAGAAAAAGCAGTCAGGAGTACAGACCCAAAAACGATAGAGATGATGAAACCAGTGGACAAGGATGGAAAAACAGCTATTGTATGTTCCGTGAGCCCAAGAAAGTAGAGGAAAACATAAGGGTAATGAGAAGAGAAATGAAAGATATCAAAAAGACTTAGACGGAACTTCTAGAGATGAAAAACCCAGTATCTGAAATGAAAGATACACTGAAGGGGAGTTATTAACATCAGATTAGACACTGCCCAAGAAAAAGTCTTGAAGACATAACAACAAGATGAAGCACAGAAAGAAAAAAAATGACAGAAAAGAAAAAAATCAATGGCGCATCAACAACCTACAGGACAACATCAGTCTAAATACACATGCAATTAAAGTTCCGGAAACAGAGAAGAGGGAACAGAAAAATACTTGAAGACGGAATTCCCTGGCAGTCCAGTAGTTAGGACTCCACGCTTTCACCTGGGTGCCGTCCCTGGTCAGGGAATTAATATCCCACAAGCCATGCGGTATGGTCAAAAAAAGAGAAAAATACTTCAAGATATAATGGCTGACCAAGTTCTCAAATGTGCTAATACAATGCTTATAAGAGAAAAGAACAATGCAGGATGGGAGGGGCATTCTGAGTCAGGCAGACCACGCCAAGGACACTGAGGAGTGACAGGCTGCATGGAGAGCATCACAAGACAGACCGGACAGACTGGCCTCGGGTGGGCAGCAGGGAGGCTGGATACTGCTCCAGGCCCCTGCAGACTCTGAGCCTCACTCAGCGGCTTGAACCTCATCTTGTAGCCCAAGGGGTGACCACCTCCTCCTGCACGAGGACAGCCAAGCTCTTGAACCTAAAGTCAGACTTCCCAGTGTCCCATGCAGGACAGGAGAGAGGCTAGAGACCCAGCCGTGACATCCGAGCCCCCAGCCTGTCCCCATGGGGATGACCCAGCTGAAAGGTCCACCCTGGGAGCCCGTTTGGAACACAGAGGGGAGGCAACAAAAATATTCCACCCGTCTGAGACAGGTCTTCCTCCCCGAGACCCCTGGAATCAGGGAAACTCTCAAGCCCAGAAAGGGCTTGGGGATCACAGACTCCTCACTTTACACTGAAGAACAGGAAGGTCCAGAGAAGTGACGTGGCTGACCCAGGACCAGGGAGGGGTCCTCTGGGGCTGCTCTTTCCCCTGACCCGCTCGCCTGCTGTGATCCCCACTGCCCCTCCAGCACTGCGGACGGTGCTGAGTCTGTGGCGGTCTACACGGTCTCTGCACACCCAGCCCAGCTCCTCTGGGGCAAAGGCAGATGCCTGGCACCCCTGGGCTACTGACCTGCCACAGGGTGGGTGCTTGGTACCTGCCCCCTTCATGTGCACTGAACAAAAGGGTCCCTGAGCCTGACTCTGGGGAAGGGAGAGAGAGATGAGGCTTCCCAAGACCCAAGGCCAGAGCTGCCCCGAGCCTGCCAAGGCTCAAGAGATCCAGAAACAGAAAGAGCAGAGATCCAGAGAGAGGGAAGTACCAACCCAGCTGCTGGGAGTTCACCAGGCAACCCCCTCAAGAAGCAGGGATGGGCCAGCGTGGGGAGGGACACGCCTCCGGCCTCTAAATGCTGCTCCTTATCAGACTGGCCTCAAGTCAGCCCTGGGCTGCCTCCCGCTCCTCCCCGGATGAAAAAGAGGAAACTGCCTGAGACCTACCTCCTCCCTGCTCCCCATTCCAGCACTCTGTGGGCTCCAGGCAGGGCGGCACCTCGTTAAGGGGTTAAGAATGAGCAAATTCCTGCGCTATTCCTGGAGCCTCAGTTTCTACCATCCTTCCATTCTGGTCAATTCTGAGAGAGGCCAGCGGCCAGGAATGCCAAAGAGATCCGAGCCCGGCCCACCAAACCCAAAATAACCGCGCACGTGCCTCTCCCAAGTCCTCCGGGATTTGGCCATTTTTGATGCATGTTTTCCTACAACGCTGCCCGCGGGCCCCGTGGGGTCAACACCTACAGGTGCCGGAGACTCTGAGGCGCTCCCAGGGGGAGCTGAGGAAGGTGGGGGCAGGTGAGGCGGGTGGTAAGAAAGACAGAGTCCAGGGTCGGGGTCTGGCTAGGCTGGCTCCAGCCCTCTCTGCTCCTCTAGCGGGGAGCTCCTGGGGGAGTCAGCCTCGGGCTCCTCCTCGGGAAACTTCCAGGCAGTGTCCTCCTCTTCCCCACAATTTCCTGTCCGCCTCCTCAGGAGAGGTCACCATCAGTCTCCCTCCCAGATACAGACACATTAATAAGAAGCTCCCGAGTTGAGAGTCCTTAGCCCTCCCCAGAGACAGCTCCCAGCCTTGAGACTGAAGATGTGTTAACTGCTCAGTCGTGTCCGACCCTTTGAGACCCCACGGACTGTAGCCCTACAGGCTCCTCCGTCCACAGGATTCTCCAGGCAAGAATACTGGAGTGGGTTGCCATCTCCTTCTCCAGGGGATCTTCCCGACCCAGGGATCGAACCTGGGGTCTCCTACACCGCAGGCAGACTCTTTACTGTCTGAGCCGCCAGGGAAGCCCACCATGAAGATGGATGCTTTTAAATCAAGCGAGTGCTCCAAGTGTCTGGGGAAACGGACTGGATGAAGGACATGTTTCTTTTCAAATCTCGAAGCAAGTATTCATTCATTCAAAAGAGATTTGAGGGCACACCGAGTGCTCAGTGACAAGAAAACAGGCAGAGCATCAGTGGAGGGGAAAATCCAGGCCCCTGCCTTTCAACAGAAATAAAGAGACAGAGGTTAAGGTGAGTTGACGGAAATGCCCCAGCCGGGCAGAGACTGGAGGCTACACAAGTCTTCAGTGTGAGTCCTCTGGCCACACAAATACTGCTCAGAGTCCAGAAGTAGGGAAGGGGATGCAGGGTCTCAGAAACACCAGCGTGGGTGGAGACTGCACCACGGGGTTTAAGATGTGGCATCCCCGAATGGTTTAGCTCCTGACACAGGTCAGAAATGTCAATGAAACTTGACTTAACCACTGTCCTAAGACAGATACTCTCTCTTAGGTGTTTGTTTAAAGATGAACCATCCCTCCAGTGAATGCCTGTGAGGATTTTTTGGCAATGAAAATTTATTTTGAGGCAAGGAAAATTTAATTTTTGGCAACTTGAAAATGTAGCCATTTTTGGTGGGGGTCCAAAGGAGAAAAGCCCCACAGTCTAAGGAATTGCGGTCTACCCCTCCCTGTGCCCCGCGGTCAGGGTGGGGCTCACCGCCCCCCCAGCCCAGCGCCTTCCCTCACCCTGCCCCACAAAGAGAGGGTCAGATCCCCCCACCTCGATCATGGGCACAGCACCATCAGCTGAACATCATTTGGATGAGCAGGGATGAAAGCAAATGATGAAACAGACGTAGCCTCAGTTTTATTCCAAACTAGGTCAGGCGGGCTTCTCCTCTGAGCCCTGTAGAGAGAGCTCTGGCCCCCTCTACAAGCGATCCCATCCCTTCTCACTCGGCCTTCAGAGCCCAGACCTGGTGCCATGGACGCTGCGGGGCCAAGCCTCAGGGGGAAATGGGAGAACTTGATGAAACAGAGAAGGCCTCTGGTAGCCCAGAACAGGTCAGAGACTCACCTAACCTCACATCACCTGACATTCTCTGATCACACAGAGCACCAGGGCCAAAAGATGACTGGGACCCTCACAGACTCAAAATTGGCCAGGGCTCACCTGCCAATGACTCCTGACGCTGCTGACATGTGAATCCATTCTCCCAGCCACAGAGAACCAGAACTCTGGGTGGAGGCATGGGCAGAGAAGTCAGGGATCAGAGATGGGCCTCCTGGGTCTCCCCGGAGGGAGAGTTTACCTACCATCTGCCTGGAAGTAGCAGACTCTCGACTGGTGCAGGCCGAGAACCTCCATTTAGTTTTTCCAGCTCCTCGGCCAAAAGGAGAGGCTGCGGTTCCTTGTCTCACTTGTGAGGCCAGATTTCTCCGAGGTCTGCAGTGTCAGCTCTGCACGTTCTTAACTCTAAGCACCGGGACACATTAAGCCCGAGAGCTGATCAGATATCACAAACCCAGCAACAGGAGCAGGACGCCGGCGGCCTGGCACCTGGGAAAGCATCAGGGCAGCTGCAGCGGCCTGCTCCGTCCCGCCCCCAGTCTCCACCGAGCCCTGTCCTGTCTCGGAGCCGGGTCCCTTCCCACCCCCGGGACAGCCTAGGACGGGGAGAGAAGAGCCACAAGGCCGAGTCGTGTGGCCTGGACGGCTTCACAAACAGCGAACCTTTCAGCCACAAGACAGTTCTTTTCTGAGAGATGCTGGGAGAGAGCAGGGAGAAAATAAAACATCAAGGGGTTTTCAAACGTGAAAGCCCTCTCGGCCTTTGTTCTCGGCTGATGAATGCACAAAGCACCCGGCAGACGACAGGGGAAACGAACAGGGTGTGCAGGAAAGTACTTCATCAAGGCCAGGCAGGGGCCCCAGGGAGAAGGAAGCGGGATGAATGAGAACCCTGGGAGGACTTCTCCAGCGGCTCCACCGCAGCATCCTCGAACCTGGGAGCAGCATTCCCCAACGACCCCCGAGCTGGCTCTCCCCCGCCCACCCTGATTCCTCCTGCCTCCCTGCCACTTCAGACATTTCACACAAAAGAAGAGATACCACACGTGGCAGGTGATAAGACAGCCATACAAACAGAAACATCAGGGGAAGTCAGAATGTGAGGCTCACTGTGAGTTGTCTGGGAAGCAAAGTCGGATCGAGCGGGAGGGTCTTCTCGCTCCACCTCTGAAGGTGGGAGGGGACAGGGAGAGAAAGTCTGGAGCACTAGGGGTGTCCCACTTGCTGGGCAAATGAATAAATGAGGTGAGGGCCGGCAGAGGCCTGAGTCTGGAGTGACCGGCTGGCTTTCATTAGGACCCTTGCTTCACTCACTGACACACATTCTCCGGAGATGCCATGAGAATCAGCAGCTGGTACTAAGCAGCCAAGGGGCCAGTAGTTTCCGAAGGACAGGCAGGCTCCCACCCTACTTCTCGACCAGAGAGCTGTCCGTTACAAAGCCCTCACTCTAGCTCACTCTCGTCTCCTGCCAGATAAGCAGCTCCCCACACACACACACACGTACACAGAAGGTACCACTAAGCCAGCAGGAGGGTCACGCGTCCTGCCTTTGCCAGTATCCCTGGGTGACCCACGTGGGCAAAGGGGGCTGAGAAGGGGCAGAGCCTGGACTGTCCTCCAGACATCTGTGAGGTGGAGCCCCCAGCATCCCAGTCTTTCCTCCTGGGCCCGTGCAGGGACTGCACAGCCTCGCCCTCCCACCTCTCAACACACCTGCTCTTGATATGACTGCCAGCCCTCCCATCAAGAGGGGCGTCTCTGCCCCAGCCCTAAGGTTCCAGTGGGTCTAGTGACTTGCTCTGACCAAGCAGAGGGTAGATATTACATTGTGAGACCTCAGAACTTCCATCTCAAGAGGTCTTGAAGATTCCAATTTCACGTAAAAGGCCAGGTCCCTTGAGAATGAGAAATCACATCGGGGAAGAGAGGCCAAGCAGCGAGCCAGTACCAGCCCGACATGTGCCAGAGGGGCTTCTGGACCACCCAGGCCACCCTCCAGAGCTCCCAGCTGACTGCCACCAGACCACCCAGGCCCTGCAGGGCCCCAGCTGACCACATCCGTATCCACAAGCTCAGGGGCCAAGCCCAATGAGCTGTGCCTGGTCCCTGAGGATCAGTTCAGAAGGACATCTAAAGAAGTTTCCATTTAGTATATTGTGCTTGTCACGCAATCATGTCTGACCTTTTGGGACCCCATGAACTGTAGCTTGCCAGACTCCTCTGTCCATGGAATACTCCAGGCAAGAATACTAGAGTGGGTTGCCATTCCCTTCTTCAGCGGATCTCCCCAACCCAGGGATCGAACCTGATCTCCCACATTGCAGGCAGATTCTTCACCATCTGAGCCATCAGGGAAGCCCTTCCAGTTAGTATAATGCGATGCTATTTATGGAAATTAAGATAGTAGGTAGACAGCTGGATGCTAGTCTATCATTAAAATACCTGGAAAGAACATAAACCGAAGTATTAATAGTGATTGCCTCAGAAGGGTAGGATTATAGATTTTCCCTTTCTACAACATCTGTATCATTTGCAGGTTATAAGGAGTTTGTATTATTTTTGTGCAACAACAAAAACAAAAAGGTACTTTTTAAAAATTCACCTTGAATTCTGCAACAAGCCTATTTTCCTAAAAATCCACTTTCATCCTGGCACTCCGCTGTTTAGGGGCCAACACCAGCTGTCCACTGCTAGTCTGCCAAGATCAGTCTCCTCTGGGGGGCACTCCAGGTGCCCCTGAGTAAAGGCTCGCCCCCATGGCCAGCTTGTTCCTCCCCCTTCCAGCCGAATCACCGGGCCATGCCCGTCTTGATCCAACCTCCCAGCTTGCCATCCTGGTCTCTTAAGCCCCAGCCACACCTCCCCTGGGCTCCTCTAGGGGTCCTCAGAGAACAGCCCACCCAACCCTGCCCTCAATGAGACAGTGTCCTGTATTATTCTCCCTACACTGCAGGGACTGACTGCCTCTAGTAGGAGACATCCGTGGACCCAGGCCAGCTGGCCACCACCATTCCCAGTTTCTCGGTCTACAGCAGGGGCAGGCAGAGCCCAGACCAGAATCTACCCCGCTTCCCTCTCTACTGCCCCAGCCTGGATGGCAGGTGGTGACCCCGTGCTGGTGCCCCAGCCCAGCAGCAAGCCAGCAGGAGCCCCTCTGTAACAGCTGCTAGTGTGGAGCGACTCACGCCCCGGGGGTGCTCCGAGAGCTCCCCCCACCCTCGGGTCCCTCGGGCTACATCCAGAGCCCAACTGTGGCTTCAAACCTGATCGCCTTCCTGGGGGACCCAAGGAAGATTCAGTTCTCTGCAGTCAGCATGTCCAGTGTTTAAACAAAGCTGTTTAGAATCTCCCAGGATGAGACGAGCGGAAATGGCAAGCTTCGAGCTCCACCTCACTTTGCCTGAAACAAAACATGTCATTCTACATGTTCACACCCCCTACTCTGACCCGCCTGGCACCCCGCTCCTCTGAGCCCTTCCAACCGTGGGGTGGGGGGCTTGCCAGGGCAGGACCCATGCCCCCGGGGCTTGTTGGAGAGCACTGACCCAAAACCTCAGCCTCCACACTGGGGCCGGCAGCCAGGAACTGTGTTTGCTTCACACTCTAAAGGGAGGGGGGCGTTCGCATCACAGGTATATGCTGACCTGGTGAAAGGGCTCAGGTGGGCCTCTCAGCTAAGAGAAGGATGCAGGAGAATGCCCTTCTAGACAAACCCACACGCGCAAACACGCTGAGACAAGCACACACACACTCGCACACACACACACTGACACACATACACTACTCGCACACACTCACACACACGCATACTCAAAGACACACATATACACACAGATATACTCATACACACTCACACATACACACATGCATACTCACAGACACACACACATACACACAGACATACACACACTCGCATGCACACTCACACATACACACACATATACTCACAGACACACACATATACACACATGCATACTCACAGACATACACACACTCACAGACACACACATACACATAGACATACACGCATGTGCACACACATACACACACATACATACACACATATACTCACAGATGCACACATATACACACATGCATACTCACAGATACACACATGCACACACACATATATACTCACACACACACACAGACACACACATATACACACAGACATAAACACACACTCGTGCATACACATACTTGCGCGCACACACACCCACACACACATATACTCACACATAAACACATACTTGCACATGCACATACACATACTGACACACACACACACTCAGACAAGCACAAACACACACACATACACACAGACATACACACACACACACTGACACACACATACATACTCAGACAAGTGCAAACACACACTCACACATACACAGACATACACACACACACACTCACTGACACACACACACAGCCACACCCAGTTCTACCCTTGCTCTGAGCACTCCCTGAGATCACGCCCCTCCCCGTCCACTGCTCTCAGAGGCCCGTTCCCACCCCAGGCCCTCTCCCCAGCTCTGAACCCAAGCCCCTCTCCTCCCGGGGTTGCAGGGAGCACAAGCTATGCTGGGATGGACGCACAAGCACAGGGCCACTGCTCGCCAGGGCTCCAGAAGGCTGGCCCAGGTAGAGAGGGACATTGTTCAGGTTTACAACAATTTACTCACTCTAATTTATTTTCTTTTTCACCTGTTATTTTCCAGTCACTAAGTCATGTCTGATTCTTTGCAACCCCATGGTCTGCAGCACACCAGCCTTCCCTGTCCTTCACTGTCTTCTGGAGTTTGCTCAAACTCATGTCCATTGAGTCAGTGCATTTTTTGAATCTGCACAAAGATGCTTTGAGGGTTAGCAGTGGCCCTGCGTTGCCAAGGCCAAGGCCAGAAACACATCAAGATCCTACATGGGGGGCTGAGGGACCCTCAGTCTTCCTGCAGTGACAGCCAAGCCTCCCCAACAAGTAGGGGGTTCCAGGGACAGGCTGAGATGCCTGACTCTTCAGACCCCCTGGGCGGCTCTCCACCCCTATCCTTTCCTGCTTGCAGCACAAGGTCAGATATTTTTACAAATGCTGACACTGGGTGTAGAGATGATTACAAGACTCTCAGAAAGCAAGGAAGTATTCAAAGTGCAATAAATTTCCATGTCCTGGAAAGGGAGTGGGGAGGGGGTGGGAACCTCAAACACACAGACAGTATTAAGCCAGACACTCAAAACTCATCTCTAGGACTTCCCTAGTGACTAAGCAGTAAAGAATCTCCTGCCAATGCAGGAGACACTGGTTCAATCCCTGGTCTGGGAAGATCCCACATGCCTCGGAGCAACTAAGTTTATGTGAGTGTGCTAAGTTGCTTCAGTCGTGTCTGACTCTTTGCGACCCCATGAACTGGGGCCCACCAGGCTCCTCTCTCTGTCCAGGGTTTCTCCAGGCAAGAATACTAGAGTGGGCTGGCATGCCCTCCTCCAGGGGATCTTCCCAACCCAGGGATGGAGCCTGAGTCTCCCACGTCTCCTGCACTGGCAGGCAGGTGTTTTACCCCTGGGAAGGCCGACTAAGTCCAAGCACCACAACGATTGAGCCTGTGCTCTAGCAACCCGGGGTCTGCAACTGCTGAAGCCCACGTGCCTAGAGCCCATGCTCTGCAACCAGAAAAACCACCACGATGAAAAGCCTGTGCATCGCAACTAGAGAGTAGCACCCCCTTTCCGCAATTAGAGAAAAGCCCTCACACAGCAACGAAGACCCAGCACAGCCAATAAGTAAAAATTATTAAAAAAAAAAAAAAAAAAACTCATCTACACGTGGCTGCTGATCAGGGACCAAAGCGCACATGGTGATGGGTGAGCCCGCAGACTCGCAGTTCCTGGCTGCCTCTTCGAGAGCCCCGCCAGTGCCGCTGAGTTTGGGCTGCAGATCTGGTTTGAGAGGAGGGCAGGGGGAAGCCGGCCTCCACCTGGCGGATGTTCTCATTCCACCAGACTGGGGCTCTAAGAAGATGTTAGTCGCTCAGTCGTGTCTCACTCTTTGCAACCCCATAGACTATAGCCCACCAGGTTCCTCTGTCCATGGGATTCTCCAGGCAAGAATACTTTAGTAGGTTGCCATTTCCTCCTCCAGGGGATCTTCCCGACCCAGGGATCAAACCCACGTCTCTTTTGTGGCAGGTAGAGTCTTTACATCTGAGCCACCTGGGAAGCCAGGGGCTCTAACTGACACTCAGACTATTAATGTATTGGGCTGGAGCCCAGAGATGGGGGCTCTTCCTCCTAAACTCATCAGGCTGGGGCAGGAAGCAGGTGAAATGAGAGTGGCCACAGAGGCGTCAGCGCAGGACAGAAGTCAGGCCGCTAGCTAACCAGTCGGGCAGCCGTCTCTGTGGACATCCTCAGCCCCCAGCCCAGCTTCCATCAGGACTCAGAGCTCTGGTTCACTCATTAACCTCGTCCTTCCATCCTCCGTCCACCTCAAGGCCAGACACAGAAGGCATCTGAGCGATGGAGGGGAGGAGACAGGCCTGCCCCAGGTCACCTAACCAGGCAAAGGTAGACAACCTTCCACCCGGAGCTGGTCACCACTCCAGAGGCTCAACCGCAGGAGAAGACCTAGCTAAATCAAAGCCTGAGAAAGCCTCAGGAGGGGATAAACTTCCTGTCCAGAAGGGCCTTTACTCAGACCCCCGACTCTGCCTTCAGCACAGACCCACAGAAGGACAGCCGTCTGGCTAGATGGCAAGTGATGCTCAGCTGTCCGGCTCCTCCCTTGAGGCTCCTCCCAGCATGCTGGGCTTGGCAGGGCCCCTCCAGGCAGGCCCTGTGGGATTTCTGTGATGGGGCAGGACAAGGCAGGACCGGCGATGACCCTCACCCACTTGTGCACAATTCCCTCCATCCCCGCCACCGGATTTTCAGCAGACTGGCTTCCTTCGGCCTGGCCTCGTGCCGGCTGCCGGCCAGTCGTCCTGTAGGCGGTGCCCCAAATCCCAGGGCGGCAGACTGAAAGCACAACCCCCCCCCTCCCCTGCCAGGCCCCAAGGGAGCGGGGAATGACTTAGAATGAGAGCCTACATCCTGGCTGCAGCAGACTGCAGACTCAAGGAGGGACAGGAGCAGATTCCCTGGCCTGATAGGAGGGGCCGAAGGTCAGCTGGAACGGCAAGGCTGAGGGCTTGTTGAGCTGCTGACCCCGCCCCCAGCACTAAAGATGTGGTCTTAGGCAAGTCTCTGGCCTGCGTTCCACTTAACTGCTGCCATTGCGAAACGGGAAATGCGAGCTACCCCGCAGGACCCTCGTGGAAACTAAATGAGAGTAAAAGTAAGATTCAATACTGCAGCCATGTTAAATTAGGTGTGTCTGTGTGTGTGTGAGTCACTCAGCCGTGTCGGACTCTTTGCGACCCCATGGACTGTAGCCCGCCAGGCCCCTCTGTCCATGGGATTTTCCAGGCAAGAATACTGGAGCGGGTTGCCATTTCCTTCTCCAGGGGATCTTTCTGACTCTGGGGTTGAACCCAGATCTTCTACATCAGATGCAGATTCTCTACCGTCTAAGCCACCAAGGAAACCTAAAGTAGCTGTGGACGTACTGACACTGGCAGACGATGACGATGACAAATATGAATTCTGGCACCTGAGTGTCGTGTGACAAGCACAGCAGGCCAGTAAGAGGCCCGAGGCTGCTCCTGGGGCTCCAAACAGCTGTGCTGGGACTCACAAAGAAGGGACTCTTGACAAGAAAACTTCCCACCCACCACCCTTATCACCACACCACCCCCTCCACCACGCAGTCAGGTTCTGAAAGGTAAGAGATTCACAAACCACCCAGCAGGAGGAAGCCACAGGATAAAACGCACATCAGGTAAAACATTAAAAGACCCAGGTCTGTAGGCAGCGGCGCTGGAACCTGAATCAGCACCATCCACAGCAGAAGCCTGGGTAGGCTGCCATCCACATCCAGCTCCGCAGGGGCCTCAACACACGGGTGGTGGGAAGAAAGAAGCTACCAGCAATATCCCCCCGGAGCCTGCAGGAGCAGAGATGAGGACCCCTGGTGAGCATCCTGGCAGAGGGTGCCCACCCAGAGGGCTAGAGGCTTTCCTGCAGGGCCCAGTAAAGAGGAACAGATACAGGTGGGACTGGCCAGATTCCCAGAGATTCTTTTCTGGCCGGCTGGTGGGAGGTCCTCCACTCTGGCTCCCGAGCCCACTGCCCGGGAGGAGACAGGAAGCAGGAAGTTAAAGGCCTCTCCTGTATTCCCCCAGGCTTCCTCCCTACCATCAGGGTGGTGAAGAAAGAAATTAAGAATACTGCCAGCTACCATTCAGAAACAGCGAGGAGGAGGGACTATCTCCCTGGCCCCCAAAAGCCCAATTTGAGGGGCTTATCAATTCAAAGTCAAGAGCTGGGGGGCAGAGAGACAGCTAGAAAATGTCAACATCCCAGTCCATCCTCAGCCCCCAACTCACAGTGAAAGGGCAAGAGAGACTCTGGCTTTTAACAGTTTATAACACTCAGACTTTCAGAGGCCCCACCACATGGTGAACCCAGACCGGCACTGACCTGTTTTTTCCTTGAATTTCCTGCAAATACCTTGACGGCTGACAGATCAGAGACGATCCCAGGATATTTCTGCAGGAAAATACACAAAACACTAGGTGATTACCTGCTGTAAAGGCACTCCAGGGCGAAATCTGTCCAGCAACGGCCATTCTTTGGTCTGCAGTCTCTCCCATCAAGAACCCGCTCATTAGGACTTCCCTGGTGGTCCAGTGGCTAAGACTCTGCGCTCCCAATGCAGGGGACGCAGGTTCAATCCCTGGTCAGGGAACTAGATCCCACAAGCCGCAACTAAGACTCTCCTAGGCGCAGCCAAATAAAATATTAAAAAAAAAAAAAAAAAAAGAAAAACCTTATTCATTCAACAACTGGAGAAGGCCAGAAGGGCAAATGGGTTTTGGCTGCTGTGATAGTCCATTCAGCTGGTGCATGCTAAGTCGCTTCAGTCATGCCCAGCTCTTTGCGCCCCCTTGGATTGTAGCATGCCAGGCTCCTCTGTCCATGGAATTTTCCAGGCAGGAATACTAGAGTGGGTTGCCATGCCCTCCTCCAGGGGATCTTCCCAACCCAGGGATAGAACCTGCGTCTCTTTCGTCTACCTGAACTGGCAGGCAGATTTTTTACCACTAGCGCCACCTGGAAAGCACTCAGCGGGTGGTCGGTGCTAAAGACTCAGCGGGAAAGACATCCAAGATGGATTAGTGATGTCTGCTAGGGGCCCTTCTAACAGTAAGAGTATCTGTCCCAGGTATTTGCCATCCCTGGGGTAGACCCTTGGCATCCAAAGGATTTACTGTCTGGAATTCTGACCACTCACAGTGAGACAAAGTTTCGTGTATCTGAAAGTGTGTAAGTTGACTGAGACAGGAGAGAGACCCTCTGAGGCCACTTTGTTGCATCCATCTCTGCTACATCCAAAGTTCCTTTTTTTATATAATTTTATTTACTTATTTATTTTTGGCTGTGCGGGCTCTTTGTGCTGTGCGGGCTCTTCTCTAGTTGCAGGGAGCAGGGACTACTCTCACTGCGATGAATGGGCTTCTCATTGCTGTGGCTTCTCTTGTTGTGGAGCACGGGCTCTAGGGCACACAGGTTTCAGTAGCTGCAGTTCTCAGGCACTAAAGTACTAGAATACAAAGTCGTGGTGCATGGGCTTACTTGCTCCAAGGCATGTGCGATCTTTCCAGACCAGGGGTTGAACCCACATCTCTGGCACGGGCAGGTGACTTCTACATCACTGAGCCACCAGTGAAAGCCCCAAAGTTACTTTCGAGGAGCAATAAAAACTTGGTGAAAAATGGCCATCAAGTGAGAGATTAAACTGTTGCAGAAGTTGAAAGTGTGGTTAATTTGGGATGCGAAGATATATACAGGAAACATTTGGCCCTTCGTGGAAACATGACTCCGGAGAAAGCCAGGCTCGTGCACAAATGGTGCTGCAGATGCAAACTTGGGATTCTAGAAGGTTCAAGGTTCCCCCAACACAATCTACTCATTGGCCCCACTGAGCTGTTCAAAGCCCCAGCACTTCCTCAGTGCTGTTCCTCAGGCTCACCTTCCTTCCTTCTGTCGAAAGGAAAGCGGTCCTTCAGTGTTCACGACAAACACATCTGGTACATGATGTGTTCCTCTAGAATCAGAGTGATCAACTCCAACCCCGTTTGAATCCATATTATACTTTCATAGGCTGCTCACCTTATATTTTGAACTGTCATTTTTCGGAAGATCTTTCTTAACCCTTTATTGCATTATGTGCCCCATGAAAACAAGGACCTTTACCATTTTCATTTTTGTATCTGTTCAGTCCAGTCGCTCAGTCATGTCAGACCCTTTGCAACCCCATGAACCCCAGCACACCAGGCTTCCCTGTCCATCACCAATTCACAGAGCTTGCTCAAACTCATGTCCATCAGGTCAGTGATGCCATCCAACCATTTCATCCTCTCCTGCCTTCAGTCTTTCCCAGCATCAGGATCTTTTCTAATGAGCTATTTCTTCGCATCAGGTGGCCAAAGTATGGGAGCTTCAGCTTCAGCATCAGTCCTTCCAATGAATATTCAGGACTGATTTCCTTTAGGATTGACTAGTTGGATCTCTTTGCAGTCTAGGGGACTCTCAAGAGTCTTCTCCAACAACACAGTTCAAAAGCATCAATTCTTCAGCCCTCAGCCTTCTTTATGGTTCAACTCTCATATCCATGCATGACAACTGGAAAAACCGTAGCTTTGACTATAGGGGCCTTTGTTGGCAAAGTAATGTCTCTGCTTTTTAACATGCTGTCTAGGTTTGTCCTAGCTGTTCTTCCAAGGAGCAAGCATCTCCTAATTTCATGGCAGCAGTCACCGTTACAAGTGATTTTGGAGCCCAAGAAAATAAAGTCTGTCACTGTTTCTGTTGTTTCCCCATCTATTTGCCATGAAGTGATGGGACCAGATGCCATGATCTTCGTTTTTTGAATGTTGAGTTTTAAGCCAGCTTTTTCACTCTCTTCTTTCACTTTCATCAAAAGACTCTTTAGTTCCTCTTTGCTTTCTGCCATAAGGGTGGTGTCATCTGCATATCTGAGGTTATTGATATTTCTCCCGGCAATCTTGATGATAGTTTGTGCTTCCTCCAGCCCGGCATTTCATGTGGTGTATTCTGCATATAAGTTATATACGAGCAGGGTGACGATATACAGCCTTGACACACTCCTTTCTCAATTTGGAAACAGTCTGTTGTTCCATGCCCAGTTCTAACTGTTGCTTCTTGACATGCATACAGATTTCTCAGAAGGCAGGTAAAGGTGCTCTGGTATTCCCATCTAAGAATTTTCCAGTTTATTGTGATCCACACAGTCAAAGGCTTTGGCATAGTCAATGAAGAAGAAATAGATGTTTTTCTGGAATTCCCTTGCTTTTTCTATGACCCAAGGGATGTTGGCAATTTGATCCCTGGTTCCTCTGCCTTTCCTAAATCCAGCTTGAACATCTGGAAGTTCTCGCTTCATGTACTATTGAAGCCTAGCTTGGAGAATTTTGAGCATTACTTTGCTAGCATGTGACATGAGTGCAATTGTGCAGTAGTTTGAGCATTCTTTGGCATTGCCTTTCTAAGGGATTGGAATGAAAACTGACTTTTTCCAGTCCTGTGGCCACTGCTGAGTTTTCCAAATTTTCTGGCATACTGGGTGGAGCACTTTAACAGCATCATCTTTTAGGATTTGAAATAGCTCAGCTGGAATTCCATCACCTCCACTAGCTTTATTCAGAGTGATGCTTCCTAAGGTCCACTTGACTTCACACTCCAGGATGTCTGGCTCTAGGTGAGTGATCACACCATCACAGTTATCTGGGTCATTAAGATCTTTTTTGTATAGTTCTTTGTATTCTCACCATCTCTTCTAAATCTCTTCTGCTTCTGTTAGGTCCATACCATTTCTGTCCTTTATTTTTTCTGTCCTTATATGCAGTGCCCTTCTTTGCATGAAATGTTCCCTTGGTAGCTCTAATTTTTTGAAGAGATCTCTAGTCTTTCCCATTCTATTGTTTTGTATCATCAGATGTAGATCAGCACAAACTCTTTTTAACATTAAGAAAGCTTTATTAATTATTTATTTTGGCTGCACTGGGTCTTACTCCTTGGAAGGAAAGTTATGACCAACCTAGACAGCATATTCAAAAGCAGAGACATTACTTTGCCAACAAAGGTCCGTCTAGTCAAGGCTATGGTTTTTCCAGTGGTCATGTATGGATGGGAGAGTTGGACTGTGAAGAAAGCTGAGCACCGAAGAATTGATGCTTTTGAACTGTGGTGTTGGAGAAGACTCTTGAGAGTCCCTTGGACTGCAAGGAGATCCAACCAGTCCATTCTAAAGATCAGTCCTGGGTGTTCTTTGGAAGGAATGATGCTAAAGCTGAAACTCCAGTACTTTGGCTACCTCATGTGAAGAGTTGACTGGAAAAGACTCTGATGCCAGGAGGGATTTGGGGCAGGAGGAGAAGGGGATGACAGAGGATGAGATGGCTGGATGGCATCACTGACTTGATGGACGCGAGTCTGAGTGAACTCTAGGAGTTGTTGATGGACAGGGAGGCCTGGCGTGCTACAGTTCATGGAGTTGCAAAGAGTCGGACACAACTGAGCAACTGAACTGAACTGGGTCTTTGTTGCAATGCATGTTCTCCAGTTGAGGTACGTGGACTTAGGTGCTGTATACGAACTCTTAACTTGCAGTATGTGGGGTCTTAGTTCCCCGACCAGGGATCAAACCCAGGCCCCTGCATTGGGAGTGCAGAGTTTTATCCACTGGACCACCAAGGAAGTCCCAGCACAGACTCTTGTACTAAGACACACATTAAAGAATCACCCCCAAGCAGTGTGGCAAAGCCAGGAGAGATGAAGACATAAAATGCCAAAAGGTTCTTTGGGGATGGCTCTGTGAAGGAGCTCAGACATGAGTAGGATCCTAAAGAGTGGAAGGAAGGAATGGGGAGGCACAGTTCAGGAAGGTGGAACAGTCTAAGAGACAAAGAAGGAATGAGCCAGGCATGCTGGGAGATGAGTCTGGCTGGCACCGGGGATCCCTGGGGGAAGAGAGTGGAAGATGAAGCTGGACAGGCAGGGCAGGTTGGGTAGGAAGGATGTGTGTGCGCGTGCTCTGTCTCTTCGGTCATGTCCAAGTCTTTGCAACCGTATGGACTGTAACCCACTAACCTCCTCCATCCATGGTATTTTCCAGGCAAGGATACTGGAGCCATGCCTTCCTCCAGGATCTTCCCGACCCAGGGATCGAACCTGTGTCTCCTGTGTCTCCTGCATTAGCAAGCGGGTTCTTTACCCACGGAGCCATCTGAGAAGCCCAGGAAGGATATGTGGTACCAGCTAAGGCACCTGGACTAGATCCACACCCTCTCAGTCCGTGGGGTGCCCACCCCAGCAGGCCTGGGCCTCGACAGTGGAAGAAGTCCTCTCCTCCCCTGTGAGTCCAGCTTCTCAGCTAGGTTATAAATAACAGACACCACTTAACTGCACACCTGCTGTGTCTGAGGCCCTAAGCTACGTGCTTCACATACATGCTCCCACTCCTCCTTCCAACAGCCCTGAGAGCTGGTATTGTTATCCTCCTTTTGTAAGCAGCAAGGGAAAGCTCAAAGAGGTGAAGGCACTTGCCCCAGGCCTCACCTGCTCACTCATTTACTGAACAGATCGGCTGGTGCTGGGGCTTCCCAGGTGACTCAATGGTAAAGAATCTGCCTGCCAATGCAGGAGACTCAGGAGACACAGGTTCAATACCTGGGTGGGGAAGATCCCGTGGAGGAGGACATTGCAACCCACTCTAGCATTCTTGCCTGGAAAATCCCATGGACAGAGGAGCCTGGCAGGCTATGGTCCATGGGGTCACAAAGAGTCGAACACAACTGAGCAACTGGCCGGTGCTGAAGTTATATTCACAGGGATGAGGACTGGCACTCCAGCCAGCTACCTACTTGTCTTATTCATTCCTCAAGGGCAACATTTATTAAGGACATGCTTCTGCTGCTGCTGCTAAGTCGCTTCGGTCGTGTCCAACTCTGTGCGACCCCATAGATGGCAGCCCACCAGGCTCCCCCGTCATAGCAGGAGCCTAATGAACCACACTGAGTAGAGTGGAGGTAGCCGGGGACTGAGGGGATGGGCTACAGTTTAATGGGGGTACAGTCTCAGTTTTGCAGACAAAAAAATTCTGGAGATCTGTTGCAGAACCATGTGAACATACTTCCTACAACTGAACTGTACATTTTTAAATGGTTACGATGGTCATTTTTATGCATTCTTTTTACCACAATTAAAAATAGAAAATAAACAAAGAACACATTAACTCACTGATTGGCTGCTGATAGCATTTTACACTGTTAGACATCCAAAGATGGAAGAGACCCTACAAACATTTTAACCCATAATCATCCAAAAGAGAGGACTGGGGACTTCCCTGGAGATCCAGCGGTTAGGACTCTGAGCGTCCAACGCAAGGGGCACAGGTTCGATTTCTGGTCAGGGAACTGCCAGAAGCCCTGGGGCATAACCAAATTCAGAACACAAAGAGAGGCCTGGAGAGGAGCGGTAACTTGCCCAGGGTTGCACAATTAGGCGATGTTAGGACGAAGGTCGGAGCCCATGTCTTCCAGGTTCAACAGTGAAGAATGACAGAGGCAGCTGACATAGCAGAAAACACAGCCTAAGGGGTCAGAAGCCACGGGTTCAAGCTCTGCTTCTCCCACTTACGCGTTCAGTGACCTCAGGGAAGTCATTTATTCTCTCTGAGCCTCATTTTCCTAAACTATAAGGGGGCAATTTAAAACGACATTTGCTTGGGGACTTCTCTGGTGCCCTACTGGCTAGGACTCCATACTCCAGGAGGCCTAGGTTCGATCCCTGGTCAGGGAACTAGACTCACACGATGCAACTAAAGATCCTGCATGCCACAACAAAGATCGAAGACTCTGAGTGCTGCAATGAAGATCCAAAGCAACCAAAGAAATAAAAAATTTTATTTCAAAAATTTTTTAAATTATGTAAAAAAATAAAAATGTGTTCATCAACTTAAAGATTAAAATATGACTTGCTGCGGTTGTTTAGTCACTAAGTCATGTCCTACGCTTTGCGACCCCATGGACCCCTCTGTCCATGGGATTTTCCAGGCAGGAATACTGGAGTGGGTTGCCATTTCCTTCTCCAGGAGATGTTTCCAACCCAGGGATCAAACCCACGTCTCCTGCATTGCAGGCGGATTCTTTACCGCTGAGCCACCAGGGAAGCCAGCCCATAAAATATGATTTAATCAGATCAAAAAAAAAAATCCTCTCTCCATTCTGGTTCACTCTCAGCTGTTCCTGGCCTTGCACACAGCAGGTCTTCAACAAGCGACTGTAGAACTGAATCACCGTTCAAGTTTTATCCACCCCAACCCTCCTCCCTCACTCACCCCTCCAACCCACAGCTCAGTTGCATGGGCCCTGCCAGGACCCGGCAGAGGGTAGGAAGCCAGTGTGAACGGTCTGCCTCCCTGGCTGCATTCCTTAGCTAAATATAAATGATTTGTCCAGGCCATTGTTTGAAATTGTCCATAATATGTCTCCTCCCCTTCCCATTACTTACAATGACAAGTTGACTACACATCTTTATAGCAGAACATACATACAAAACATTCTCTGTGGTTATTTTTAGTAAAGAGAGGGAAGCTGGCTGATATGCAGGGATCAGAGCATGAGTCCTCAGTATTCTCCACTAGTCCAGGAAAGCTTCCTGGAGGAGGAAATACTTGAGTCACCCCAGGGAGGGGGACAGCTGCCTGTCAGAAGGGCACCATCTCATAAAGAGTTTGGTTCTCTGAAGTTATCCATGTTTGGGGTATGGGGAGGAAAGGTCTACCCAGCCCAGGGGACCCCATTGTACCCTAATGCTTCAAACCTCCCCAGACACTAGCAGCATTGGGGAAAGAGACAGAGAACGGACAGTATCTTTTCCAAAGACAGGAGATCCAAGACTCCAGCTCTGAAATACACAACTACAAACACTGCTCTTGGTAAGGAGCCAGATTCTTGTTTGGACTTTTTAATTTCTTTATAACCACAGAAAGTTTTTTAAAGTCCCAAACTTGGATGCACAGATGGGCTACATCCCAGACCTCGGGGCCTGCCAAAGCCCTGTCACTGAGTGCCGACCTGCCAGCGGTGGCCCAAGAGGTGGTCGGGGAGTTCCGGGGCTGCAGGCGGTACCCAGCCCTGCCCGAGCTCCCGACCCTCCCTGGGGGCGCTGAAGGGACCTCCCCCGGCCGTCCCGCTGGGTTCCACAGTCAGAACCTCTTGACAGCTCCGGAGCTCCGCCTTCCTGCTGCATCCTACCGACCCCCATCCCTCCGCCTAGGGTTCCGCCGGCCACTCCCGCACCCCGTTCCCGGAAGGTCCTCCTCTGAGCCTTTCCCCGTGAAGACCCCTCCTCGCCCGGTTACCGGGCACCGCACACGTCGCGCCCTTCAGGCGGCTTGCCGCCCCCTCACAGGGCGCAGATCCCACCCCGCCCTCAGTTGGCCCACTGCCGCCCCCGACACCCCTTCCAGGGGCGCCCTGGGCCGCTCGCCCCTCCGCGGACCGGGTCGGGGGATTGCCGGCCCGCCCCCCGCCAACCCGGACCTGTAACCCTGCTCGTTCCTGAGCCCCCGGCCCGCGGCCCGCCGCCCTGCCTGCCCCGGGCCGCACTCACCGAGCTCCCAAGAATGTGGGGTCCTGCTCGATCGCGCTCGCGCGCCGCCGCCACTGCCGCCGCCAGCGGAAACAGGGGGCGGGGCCTGTCCTGGACTGCGAGGCCTCGGGGCGGGGCCTGCCAAAGGGGTGGGGCGGGGCCTGCCCTGGAATGGCGAGGGCGCGGGGCGGGGCGCGGGCGCGGGGCGGGGCCTGCCGAAGGGGAAGAGCGGGGCCTGCCCTGGAACTGCGAGGGCGCGGGGCGGGGCGAAGCCGAGGGTGGGGCGGGGCCTGCCCAGGAATGGCGAAGTCGCGGGGAGGGGCAGGGCCGGCCTAGCGGCGGGGCTGGACAAGGGGGCGGGGCGAGGCGGGGCCGGCCGGAGAACTACAAGGCCGGCGGGGGCCAGAGCCCCGCGCGAGGTGTGGGGGAAGGGACGGAAGCGGGGACCTGGAGCGGACACTACGGGTGGGGCGGCGGCTGGGGAAGGGGTGCGCGAGGCTGAGGGCGGGGTCTGGGGACGGGGACCTCCAGCAACCCCGACCAGATCCCCAGCGTTGGAGCTAGAGGGACCCAGCCGGACAGTGCCGGGCTCGGACTCCCCAGGCCTGGCATCCCGGGCCTGGCCCAGGCTTGGCTGCCGTCCGGGAGACTTCCTCCCTCCCCGCCGCCTGGATTCTTGGATCGGCCGCTCCTCTGGGGCACTGGTACGACCCCTGCCCCTGCCCCATGCATGGGCCACAGTGTAGGGGGAGATGAGGGCCTGGAGGTTCACGCCCCTGTGCCCAGTATGGTCCCAGCTGGGGTCGCAGCCTTGCGGCTGGAGCCGGGCCCTGTGCCCCCGCCGCCACACCTAGGCAGGAGACCACGTCTCTCCAAGAGTCTCTAAGTGTTGGTAAAGGGCACCATGCGCCCTGAGGACCTGACCAGCAGCTGGACAAACTCAGGTTACAAACTCCACCCCAGGGCTTCCTATATGCCTTCCTTCCTGGGCCTGGGCTCTCTTTCAGAGTGACCCCTGAACAGCCCCATTGCTGTCATAGAAATGCATTCTGTGCTTCTCACTTGCACCATCCCCTGCTAAGTATGATTTGAGACAAAGTTTTCTTAACTGACTCATCACCACGGTCTCCTTGGCCTTTCCTAGTTGGACTGGCAGCTAGGAAATCATACACACAATCTTATTTTTGTCTGTTAGATTGAACCCAATAACCCATTGCCTCTGACTCCCCTCTTCCTTTAAACCCTTGTTCAATGCCCCCATAAAGTCTTCCCAGGACCCCCCCTGCCCCACCCCACATCTCTCCAGTCACTAGGACAGCCTTTAGCACATGTAACTACTCCTCCCAGCTTCCAGAAGAGGAAGGTGAGACCAAGAGAGGGAAACGGACTTGCTGTGATGTCTGCTAGATGAGTGATCTTACCGTAAAGACACTGGGAGCTGCCTCGGGTGGTAAGACAGGGCTTTGGAGCCAGACAGCCCTGGAATTGAACCCCAGCCCTGCCTTTCATGGGCTGTGACCACTCTAGGCCTGTTTCCTCACCTGTGAGATAGGGTTTAATAATAACAATCCAGTAATACCAATCCCCAACCAGCAGTGCTGAAGAAGCTGAAGTTGAATTGTTCTATGAAGACCTACAAGACCTTCTAGAACTAACACCCAAAAAAGATGTCCCTTTCATTATAGGGGACTGGAATGCAAAAGTAGGAAGTCAAGAAACACCTGGAGTAACAGGCAAATTTGGCCTTGGAGTACAGAATAAAGCAGAGCAAAGGCTAATAGAGTTTTGCCAAGAGAACACACTGGTCATAGCAAACACCCTCTTCCAACAACACAAGAGAAGACTCTACACATAGACATCACCAGATAGTCAACACTGAAATCAGATTGATTATATTCTTTGCAGCCAAAGATGGAGAAGCTCCATACAGTCAGCAAAAGCAAGACCAGGAGCTGACTGTGTCTCCGATCATGAACTCCTTATTGCAAAATTCTGACTTAAATTGAAGAAAGTAGGGAAAACCACTAGACCATTCAGGTATGACCTAAATCAAATCCCTAACGATTATACAGTGGAAGTGAGAAATAATTTAAGGGACTAGTTCTGATAGAGTGCCTCATGAACTACAGACGGGGGTTTGTGACATTGTACAGGAGACAGGGAGCAAGACCATCCCCAAATAAAAGAAAGGCAAAAAAGCAAAATGGCTGTCTGAGGAGGACTTACAAATAGCTATGAAAAGAAGAGAAGCAAAAAAGCAAAGGAAAAAAGGAAAAATATGCCCATTTGAATGCAGAGTTCCAAAGAATAGCAAGGAGAGATAAGAAAGCCTTCCTTAATGATCAGTACAAAGAAATAGAGGAAAACAATAGAATGGGAAAGTCTAGAGATCTCTTCAAAAACTTAGAGATACCAAGGGAACATTTCATGCAAAGATGTGCACAATAAAGGACAGAAATGGTATGGACCTAACAGAAGCAGAAGATATTAAGAAGTGGCAAGATTACACAGAAGAACTGTACAAAAAAGATTTTCATGACCCAGATAATCACGATGGTGTGCTCACTCACCTAGAGCCAGACATCCTGGAGTGTGAAGTCAAGTGGGCCTTAGGAAGCATCACCACGAACAAAGCTAGTGGAGGTGATGGAATTCCAGTTGAGCTATTTCAAATCCTTAAAGATGATGCTGTGAAAGTGCTGCACTCAATATGCCAGAAGATTTGGAAAACTCAGCAGTGGCCACAGGACTGGAAAAGGTCAGTTTTCATTCTAATCCCTAAAAAGGCAATGCCAAAGAATGCTCAAACTACCACACAATTGCACTCATCTCACACACTAGTAAAGTAATGCTCAAAATTCTCCAAGTCAGGCTTCAACAATACATGAACTGTGAAATTCCAGATGTTCAAGCTGGATTTAGAAAAGGCAGAGGAACCAGGGATCAAATTGCCAACATCCGCTAGATCATCGAAAAAGCAAGAGAGTTCTAGAAAAACATCTATTTCTGCTTTATTGACTATGCCAAAACCTTTGACTGTGTGGATCACAACAAACTGTGGAAAATTCTTCAAGAGATGGGAATACCAGACCACCTGACTTGCCTCTTGAGAAATCTGTATGCATGTCAATAAGCAACAGTTAGAACTGGACATGGAACAACAGACTGGTTCCAAATAGGAAAAGGAGTACGTCAAGTCAGCATATTGTCACCCAGTTTATTTAACTAATATGCAGAGTACATCATGAGAAATGCTGGGCTGGATAAAGCACAAGCTAGAATCAAGATTGCTGGGCGAAGTATCAATAACTTCAGATATGCAGATGACACCACCCTATGGCAGAAAGTGAAGAAGAACTAAAGAGCCTCTTGATGAAAGTGAAAAAGGAGAATGAAAAAGTTGGCTTAAAGCACAACATTCAAAAAACTAAGATCATGGCATCTGGTCCCATCACTTCGTGGCAAATAGATGGGGAAAGAGTGGAAACAATGGCTGACTTTATTTATTTATTTATTTAGGCTCCAAAATCACTGCAGATGGTGACTACAGCCATGAAATTAAAAGACGCTTGTTCCTTGGAAGAAAAGCTATGACCAACCTAGACAGCATTTTAAAAAGCAAAGACTTTTGCTGACAAAGGTCCTTCTAGTCAAAGCTGTTGTTTTTCCAGTAGTCATGTATGGATGTGAGAGTTTGACTATAAAGAAAGCTGAATGCTGAAGAATTGATGGTTTTGAACTGTGGTGTTGGAGAAGACTCTTGAGAGTCCCTTGGACTTCAAGGAGCTCCAACTAGTCCAACCTAAAGGAAATCAGTCCTGAATATTCATTGGAAGGACTTATGTTGAAGATGAAACTCCAATACTTTGGCCACCTGATGTGAAGAGCTGACTAATTTAAAAAGACCCTGATGCTGAGAAGGACTGAAGGCTGGAGGAGAAGGAGACAACAGAGGATGGGATGGTTAGATGGCATCACTGACTTAATGGGCATGAGTTTGAGTAAATTCCAGGAGTTGGTGATAAACAGGGAGGCCTGGCCTGCTGCAGTCCATGACGTCTCAAAGAGTCGGACATGACTGAGCGACTGAACTGAAATACCAGTCCCATGGGGTTGATGAGATGACCAAGATGGTTGAAGAAAAAGTATAACATTTGAGTCATGGTGAGTGGGAACACTGGCTTTCCCCTGCCCTTTAATGGAAGATAAGCAAATCTGAACTAGGATGATGGAGACTAGGGATCAGAAGAAACCTTAGAAGAATCCCCTCAATAGAGTCACAGAGGTAGAAATCAAATTTATGGTTACCAAAGGAAAAACAAAGGGGATAAACTGGGAGACTGGGATTGACATACAACTGTATACAAAATAGATAAGGACCTACTGTATACCACAGGGGGCTTCCCTGGTAGCTCATCTGGTAAAGAATCCGCCCGCAATGCAGGAGACCCTGGTTAGATTCTTGAGTGGGGAATCTCTCCCCTGGAGAAGGGATAAGCTACCCACTCCAGTATTCTTGGGCTCCCCTGGTGGCTCAGATGGGAAACATTTCCCCTGCAATGCGGGAGACCTGGGTTCAATCCCTGGGTTGGGAAGATCCCCTCGAGGAGGTCATGGCAACCCACTCTAGTATTCTTGCCTGGAGAATCCCCATGGACAGAGGTGCCTGGCGTGCTGCAGTCCATGGGCTCGCATCAGACTTGGACACGACAGAGCGACTAAGCACAGCACAGACAGTACAGCACCGGGAACTCGACTCAGTACTCTGTAGTGACCTATATGGGAATAAAATCTGAAAAAGAGTGGGTATGTGTGTATGTATAACTGAGTCACTCTGCTGTACACCTGAGACTAAGGCAACATTGTAAGTCAACTATGATTCAATTAAAAATTTTAAAATAACATGGAAAGTGGCCACTTACTCCCTCTCTTTCTACACATCCAGAGATGGAGGACTCATGCTTCTGAAGGGGTTTCCAGCTGGAAGAGAAGCCGTAGAGGATACAGCAGAGAGGAGGCCTTGATGCCTGGAGGTCTGTGGGGCAGACACATGCCCACCACGTCCACCAGGGACAAAACTCAAGCAGATGACCTGACAAGCAGGCAAGATCTCTTAAGGCAAGAAGACAACACCTGCCGGAATTAAGACACACCCTAAAGCACAAGGTCAGTTTATTGTTCTGGGATCTTAAGGTATGTCAGGGAATTTCTGTCTGGGGATTCTGAAAATACTGAGGAAAAACCTCCATGGATGGGGTGCTCATGTTTAGATTCTTGGGAAACGCCCAGTGTACTTCTCTTGTCCTGGCATCATTACTAATGGTCCCCTTCTTAAAATATCTTCCATTTGGACAATAAAGTACTTGTCACATTAACTCTGAACAAAGGCAGAAGTCCAAAGAACCTCTTCCAGGCCTGGACACTAGCAATTCTGCTGGAATTTCTGGATCCCCAGAGACTTCAAGAGATAGTGTGCTGGTTTATCCCCTTGAAATCACCGAATCCAATCGAAAATGAGAATAAGCAAAAAGTCAAGCTAAGGGACGGGCAGGGCCTGCTGAATTGCGACACCTAGTGGGGAGAGTTCACAGTGCTGGAGGCCAGGTTAAAGGGACATCCCAGGACTGGCCATTGGTTATTTCAAGTCAGCTGGTAAAGCAAAGAACAACAGCTAACATTTACCAAGCACTATATTTTCCAATAGTCATGTACGGATGTGAGAGCTGGACCATAAAGAAAGCTCAGAAAAGTTAGGTAACATCCTCCAGGTCATTTAGCTAGTGAATGGGCACCTCACTGCCTCTTGGTCCAGTCTCCATCAGCTAGAGGACGAAGCTCCTTCAGAGGTATCTCCCATCTAAGATGATTTCAACTAACCCTCTGACATGGAGATGATGTAAAGGAACGGTGAGAGGCAGAGTGTGTACCAGGAGGTCTGTTTCCACATCTAACAGAAAAGAGTGGTTGTTTCTGTACCAATTAGGGATTAAATTTGGGGCATTAAACCAGACAATGAGGAAATCTATAAACCATCTGTTCAAGCCACAGTGGAGCTGTTCATTTAAATAAACACTCTCCAGCAGGAAAAATGAAACAGCTCCTCCCCTCCCCATCCCCTTCAACAATATTTGCTCGTGGAATTTGAAGAGTGGTCACTGCAGCTTGCCAGCTGCCCCCAGGGGACCCAGACCCAGACGTCCCACCAGTCTCACTGCAAGAAAGGCCAAAGTGACCGAAGACTTTCTCCTGCTTCCTTTACACATTCTCCCTTCTAAGGAAGGCAGATCATCCCCAGGACCTCTCTCTCCTTCAACTTCTTTCTCTTCCAAAGTTAAAAAGTGAGGCAGGTGAAGCAGGGCCAAGGGACCATAGACCGTGGGAAGTCTTGTTAGAAGTCTTTGTTAGAAGATTGCCAGGCGACATTTGGGACATGCTTATCGTCAGTTCAGTTCAGTTCAGTTCATTTCAGTCGCTCAGTCGTGTCCGATTCCTTGTGACCCCATGAACCACAGCACGCCAGGCCTCCCTATCTATCACCAACTCCTGGAGTCCACTCAAACCCACGTCCATTGAGTCAGTGATGCCATCCAACCATCTCATCCTCTGTCGTCCCCTTCTCCTCCTGCCCTCAATCTTTCCCAGCATCAGGGTCTTTTCAAATGAGTCAGCACTTCGCATCAGGTAGCCAAAGTATTGGAGTTTCAGCTTCAACATCAGTCCTTCTAATGAACACCCAGGACTGATCTCCTTTAGGATGGACTGGTTGGATCTCCTTGCAGTCCAAGGGACTCTCAAGAGTCTTCCCCAACACCACAGTTCAAAAGCATCAATTCTTCGGTGCTCAGCATTTCTTTACTGTCCAACTCTCACATTCATACATGACTACTGGAAAACCATAGCCTTGACTAGATGGACCTTTGCTGCCAAAGTAACGTCTCTGCTTTTTAAAATGCTGTCTCGGTTGGTCATAACTTTCCTTCCAAGGAGTAAGCGTCTTTTAATTTCATGGCTCCAATCACCATCTGCAGTGATTTAGAAAGCATTAATTGCTTATCTGAAATTTGCTGTTTATATACGTGTCCTGTATTTTTAACTGCTAAATCTGGCAACTTTACTTTGCAATTGTCACTGAAACAGCTGGGAAACATAGACAGTCAGAGTTCTGCAAACTTCTTCTGTAAAGGGCCAGATGCTAAGTATTTTAGGCTTCGAAGACCTTACTGTCTCCATCACAGTCACTCACCTCTGCCACTGTAGTACATAACTCGGCCACAAACAACGCAGAATGAGTGAGCATGACTGTGTCCCAGTAAAGCTTTATTTACAAAAATAGACATCAGGCCATGGTTTGCCAGTTCTTGGACTGTTAGATCCTTCAGACTTCGGGCTATCTTCACAGGTGTGGTAGAGGCAAGAGTGGCTTAGATCTGAGTTCTGAAGCGTGGAAAAAGTGAAAGAGCATGATCAAAAATCACTGAGCATAATGCATACGAGCAGTTCAGGGTGGGTGTGCACACAGGCACATGTGGCCCTTCGGAAAGCAGGCACTTCTAGAGCAGGGGTGGTCTGGAGCTGCTGAGGTTTTACAAAGTCTCTGCCAGCCCCCGTGTGAAGAAGTACAGGTTCTCTGCTGGAATTCCTGACAGTCAGCATGCGCTCTGTGAAGACAGAAATGCGCAGGCAACATCGTGAGATCAGACAGAAGGCACAGACAGCAAGGAAAGCAGGCCAGCCCAGGAGGAGGCCTTCAGGTGAGCTCAAGCTGTTGGCACTTGTCTGCCTGAGCCTGCGTGCCGCAATGAAAATCAAAGGTCCTGCATGCCACAACTGAAACCGGCACAGCCAAATAAATATTAAATGAGAAAGAGCCAGGTATGGCTGAGTCCCTTTGCTGTTCGCCTGAAACTATCACAACATTGTTAATTGGTTATACCCCAATACAAAATAAAAAGCTTTACGTTTAGGGAAAAAATAAACCACAGCCCTGGGACACCCTAAGCGCTCCAGTGGTTAAGACTTTACCTTCCAATGCAGGGGGTGTGGGTTTGATCCCTGGTTGGGGAACTAAGATCCCCCATGCCTCTTCACCAAAAAACCAAAACATAATAACAGAAGCAATATTGTAACACGTTCAATAAAAGACACACACAAAAATTTTTTTTAAGGAATCAGGTCTTAATTGACCAACTCTCCCACAGATAAGAGACTTCCCTAGTCGCTCAGACAGTAAGGAATCTGCCTGCAATGCAGAAGACCCAGGTTGGGAATCCCTGAGTTGGGAAAATCCCCTGGAGAAGGGAATGGCAACACACTCCACTATTCTTGCCTGGAGACTTCTACGGACAGAGGAGCCTTGTGGGCTACAGTCCATGGGGTCACAAAAGAGTCAGACATGACTGATAGACCCACAGATAATATCCATACATGCTGGAGAACATACAAAAATACAAAACCAGAAAAAACAAGCAAACAAAAAACAACGAAACCAAAACAAACAAAAAACCTCCCAAAATCCAACTGCCTACGGGCTATGAAAACTGAACCCAAGCACAGAGACTTTGGAGAGGATTCAAAATGTGTGCAAAGCAACTGGCATTGGATGATTTCCCATTTTTTAGAAAATGTCCCCCGCATTGGCCAGCCACAGTGCAGCATGAGATGGGTGAAATGCAACAGAAAACCCGCTGTCTTTCTGGCAGGAGGACCAGAGCCTGGAGCCCAGAGCAATTAAGCTTGCTGAAGAGGTGGGGGGGCGTGAATCTTGGAAAGGAGAGAACCCGAGAAGAGGAACCCTGAATTCCCTGTATAGCAAACTCTGCCCAAGTCTCCAGTTGAGACGCCTGAACCACATCTGAGCAGGGAAAACAGCAGCTATCCCTGCAAAGATAAAAGAACCAAACTGAGCCTTGAGCAGTTGCCAGCTGCAAGGAAGACAGTGTGTGTAGTTTGACGTTAACCAAGTTAATTACCTACTCAAGGGAAATATCAGCAATTTCCTGAGGGATAAAGTAGAATTCAGGGTCTCTTCAATACAATCTTCAAAATATTCAGGGTATAACCTAAAATTCTCAGTGTACAAAGAACCAGGAAAACATGACCCATTCTCAAGAGGAAAACAAAACAGAGGCCAATCTCAAGATGATTGAGATGCTGGAATTATCAGACAAGGACATTTAAAGCAACTCTTATAACTGTATTCAAGGATATAAAGAAAAAATACATTTATAATAAAAGAACAGGTAGGAAACCACAGCAGGAAAAAAAAAAAGAAAATATAAAAGAGAACCAAATGGAAATTTTAGAACTAAATATCTGGAATAAAAATAATTCAGGGTGTGGGCTTAATGGTCAAATGAAGATCCAGGGGAAGAGAACATGAACTTGAAGAAAATAATAGAAAATAATGAATGGGAAAGAAAGAAAATAGATCAGAAAGGAAAAAGATGACAAAGTGTCAGGGACCTGTGGAATAATATCGAAATGTCTAATATATAGGTAATTAGAGTCCCAGAAGGAGAAGAAAGGGAAAATGGGACAGAAAATATGTATACATGTATATTTAAAAGTTTGTGGGAAGAGATTTCCCTGGTGGGTCAGTGGTTAAGAACCCACCTTCCAGACTTCCCTGGTGGCGCAGTGGATAAGAATCCATCCGCCAATACAGGGGACATGGGTTTGATTCCTGGTCCAAGAAGACTCCACATGCCTCAGGGCAATAAAGTGTGTGTGCCACAACTGCTAAGCCCACCCCCCTGGAGCCTGTGCCCCACCACAATGAGAAGGCCACGCACTGCAGTGAAGAGTAGCCCTCACTTGCTGTAACTAGAGAAAGCCCACGCTCAGCAGTGAAGACCCAGCATAACCAAAACAAAATAAAATCTGCCTTCCAACAGACGTTGATAAAGAATCCGCCTGCAATGCAGGAGACCCCGGTTCGATTCCTGGGTAGGGAAGATCCGCTGGAAGAAGGGATAGGCTACCACTCCGGTATTCTTGGGCTTCTCTTGTGGCTCAGCTGGTAAAGAATCCGCCTGAATGCAGGAGACCTGGGTTCGATCCTTGGGTTGGGAAGATCCCCTGGAGAAGGGAAAGGCTACCCATTCCAATACTCTGGCCTGGAGAATCCCATGGACTATATGGGGTCACAAAGAGTCGGACACGACTGAGCGACTTTCACTTTCCAACAGAGGAGACATGGCTTTGATCCCCTTGCGGGGGAACTAAGACCCCACGTGCAACTAAGCCTGTGTGCTGTGACAAAGATCTGAGACCTGACGCAACCAAATAACTAAAAAATGAAAGAAAAACAAAAGCTCCTGGGAGGCTCCTGTTGAGAGAAACAAGTTGCGTACATGGGGAAGACAAGCAACCACAAACTGTGGAAGTTTTCATAGAAGGAGGACAGGGATGACAGAAGTAAAGTGTAGAGATTTGGCTAACGCAGGAAAGATGCCAGTCTTTGTACTGGGAGCAGGACGGGGAGAGGAGGGACGGGCAAGGAGAGGTGGATTTCTGCTCTTCGTGGGGATGCTACAGTCGGGACGTCACCAGACAGCAAAACGACGGAAGATCGAGGTCAGGCTGTCACCAGGACTGTCAGAAACACGCACCTCCAGCCTGATAAGGACGGCAGACAGCAAGTGAGAGGCCTAGAGGGCGGGTAGTGTGAGGGTGAGAGCTGCGGTGCCGACGGGGGCGGGGGGGGGGGCGGTCCAGTGGGAGCAACCGAGCAGACAGCAGGAAAGACAGGAGGGAGGCTGGCTTTGGGGTTCGGAGCAGAACAGTCTCCTGTGATGCCAGACCCAGCAGGGCTCAGCAGGGCTCCCTGCTGAGGATATCACAGGCGGCGAACGGGGTACTGGCCAGGTTGTGCTCACTCGGGCTGTGGTCAGAATTCACTCGCTCACGGGCCCTGGATGATGGCTGGCTCCTTCTGGAGGCTGCCCCAGCGCCTGGGGCCCGGCACAGCCACCTGCTTCATGGCACCAGCAGTCTCTGGACTACATCTGTTAGTGACATGGAGTCTGTATAACATAATCACAGTTCGACATCCCATCGCCTTTGCCACGGTCTCTTCATTAGCAACACGTCGCAGATACACATGCTCAAGAGGACAGCATCTCAGAGACGGGTGAACACCAGGAGTCAGGGAGCTGGGCTGGGAGGTGCGCCGTGGTCTCTGTCCTCCACAGAAAGCAAGCAGACATGGGGATTTGCTGGTCACTGCAGGGCCGCATGCTGGGAAGAGGTGCGAGCTGGGTCAGGGCAAGGGCCTGGCGAGGGATGGGTGGGCTTGGGGAGAGGGTCTTAGACGCTGATGGAGACTGAGTTCTCTGCCTTTCATGTGACATAGACTATGAAAAAGCAATCTGCTTACCTATGGTAATATGCTGTGTCAAATAGGTTAACTTTGTTCAGTATATATTGATTTTACTTCCTCCCAAAGGATGGCCTCTTTAAAGAGCAGGTGGTTGAGCACAGACACCAAGACAGCCTGAGAGGAGTCCCGGAGAGGACAGGGAGAAAGAAAATGACAGGCGTTCCCAGCAGAAGAGGCAGAGGAGAGCCAGGAGGCGAAGGAGAGAGTCGAAGCCGATGCTCTCAAATTAGAACTCAGACTAGTGAGCTCAGTGAGGATGAGAGATGAAATTGTGTGACTGTCAATAAAATGATCAGAGGACGATGGCTGATAAGACCCGAGGATCAAAAAAGTGACGAGGGCACACTTGAAGCCCTGGCCGGGACAGCCACGATCCAAGTTGATATACATCCATGTGTGACATTTAAAAATTCATTATAATTAAAATATGCATTGAAGGAAAGTGTTAGTCACTCAGTCATGTCTGACTCTTTGCAACCCCTTGGACTCTAGCCCACCAGGCTCCTCTGTTCATGGAATTCTCCAGGCAAGAGTACTGGAGTAGTTAACTGCTGCTGCTTGGGCATCCCTGGTGGCTCAGATGGTAAAGAATCCACCTGCAATGAGGGAGACATGGGTTCGAACCCCAGATTGGAGAGATCCCCTGGAGGACGGCATGGCAACCCACTTCAGTATGTCCATGGAATTCTCCAGGCAAGAGTACTGAAGTAGGTAGCTACTCCATTCTCCAGGGATCTTCCTGACCTAGGGATCAAACCTGGGTCTCCTGCATTGCAGGCAGATTCTTTACTGCCTGAGCCACAAGGGAAGCTCAAAATATGTACAGCATGATGATAAAAAGAAGCAGCAGCTGGTAGCTAAAAGCTAGTCATTTAGAGGGGCAATCAAATGAGAAGCTCTTATAATATATTTTCTTTTTATTAGTTCTTTTTTTAAATTTATTTTTATTTATTTGGCTGAGCTGGGTCTTAGTCACTGCATGTGAGATTTAGTTCCCTGACCAGGGATTGAACCTGGGTCCCCTGCATTGGGAGCACAGAGTCTTAGCCACTGGACCACCAGGGATGTCCCCAGCAGAGTATATTTTCTAAAGGATGGAGCAGGATTGGAGTTAACTGGACACGTCCACGTGAGCTCATGTTCCAGCTCTCTCACTGGAGTGGACAGGAGTGGACATTCCTTCCTGCCCTCAGTGCCCATGGAGACAATGTGATTTGCGCCACGAGGGCCCAGGTGTTTGTCACTAATAACACTCACCGTTTAAAAAAGCAGGGCTCCCTGGAGAATGGCTGGGTCCACATCTCAGTGCAGAGAAGTGCCAGCAGACCTGTCTGCTAGCTGAGGCCAGAGCTTGCTAATCCAGAGGACTCAAAAGGTGGTGTTGAAAGGAGAAGGGACACAGCAAAACAAACCAAAGCTGGCGATCTGAGTTATCAGAAAGGAATCAAAACTTGTGAAAAGCCTGAGTCCCTAATAACACTGAATACCAGTTAGACTTAAAAAAAGGTGCATGGGAGCTCTCAAAAATGTCAGCTATTCCAGCAATGTGCATGCCACAGCCAAGTGTGGGTTGATAATTAAGCTGTGAATTTCTGGTGCTTTTATCCAGGCAGTGAGATACCTAGGGATGAAAGAGGCCCTGAGGTGTCTTTTTTTTTTTTTTTTTTGGTGAGGGTTTTGGGAATTTTGTTATTGTGGCAGGCAAAATTTGACCCCAAGAAGTCACTCCCCACAGATAATTGCCAGACTGGGTGACATCTAGGCTCTATCCCCAGCCTCCTGCAATCTCTGAATCTGTAACAGTACGGTAGCTTCAAATACAAAGCTTATAACCCCAAAGTGTAAGGATCCTCAAGTCCTAAATCTTCACTGTAGTCATCTCAGCCCACCCGTGAGGCTGATTCTGCTTGCTTTGTTTGGACAGAGGCTTGAAAATAAATGTAAATATGATAAATGACACAAACATGTATCGATACTTGAATTTTGTGATAGGTTTAAGGATATCTGTAGCAGTAATTATTATAACCGGAGAAGGAAATGGCAACCCACTCCAGTAGTCTTGCCTGCAAACTCCCATGGGTGGAAGAGCATGGTGGGCTACAGTCCATGTGATCGCAGAGTCAGACGTGACTGAGCGACTTCACTTCTTCACTTCAAATGTTATAATCATTAGGGTAATTTATATTTTCTCTTGGTTTGGGGATAATTTTAAAAACATGACCTTTGTTGTTGTTGGTCAAGCCAAGTGGCTTGCAGGATCTTAGTTCCCCAACCAGGGACTGAACCTGCGCCCTCAGCAACGAAAGCTCAGAATCTTAACTACTGGACCACCAGGGAATTCCCTAAAAATATAATAACTCAAATTTTAACTTTAATTAATAAATAGCTTAAATTTTACATCCTCTTGAAAAAGTCACATAACATGAAATTAACCATTTTTAAATGAACAATTTTTATCTGCTTTTTTAAGTTGTTGGAAAAGTATAAAAGTATGTGATATATTAGACTTATGATGTTAATTTAATACTAAGGTGGCTGAACGGTGAAGGTTAAATGTTTCAATAAGTCTGCTTAGATCTCTAAATTGAAACTTACTATGTTTCATGAATAGTGTGTGTTCCTAGCATTACATTCCAAGTGTCTAAGATTTTGTTAGATTTGTTTAAGTATGGCTTGTTAGATATTTGAAGTGCTTAATTATAGTTTTGTCTAAGCTAATTTAACCAAGTTTGTAAGTGATAGTAAATGTTTAGAGAATTTGTAAGCAAATTAAACATTAATCAAAAAGAAAAAGAGATTTAACATAAAATACTAGCTTTCTGAACAAAATAGCAGGATTTGTAAGTTGAACTTAATAAAATCAGGCTTTAAAATTTACAGCTTTAATCAACTGAAAAAAAATTAAAATATACAAATAACTTGAAGTATTCTTTCCCATGCACGAAAGTTTCCCCTCAGGCATTAAAAACTCAATTAATAGTGACTTAGCAGTTTATAAATTAATACAGTGGTATAGAATGATATTGTTGAAATTTTTGACCGCTTAAAATATTACAAGTCAAATTAAAAGGAAGCATCCTTTTTTGAATTTGTTAACTTTTTAAGTTCTATTTTTATTGATACTATTTTATTTATAGTAACTAAACCAAACAGTGATGAGGGGGACTTCCCTGGTAGTGCAGCGTGCTTCCAGTGCAGGGGGCCTGGGTTCAATCTGGTGGGGAACTAAGACCCCACATGCCATGCGGTGTGGCCAAAAAATTAAAAATAAATAAATAATGGCAATGCCTTAACTGACTTGATTAAAAATCCAGACCCTTCTCTGCTACATATTAAAGATGGCCACTAATTCTTCAAAAGCAAAACAAAGAAACAGAAAAACCAGTGATGAGTGTGTTGATCAAATGCACACCTTTCCCAGGGGAGGAAGTCCATCGCGTGCTCTGCCTCCAAGGAGGAGGCGTGATCATTGACGAGTCGCGGGTGGGGGGCAGGGCTTTTCTCTGCACCTGGTTAGAAAGCCTAGCCTGTTGCTTCTCAGATTGCACTGTGTGTAGGAATCACCTGCAGATTTTGATCCCGGGAGGGTGGGGTGAAAGTATATGGGTTCTGAGCCCCAAGTGCCTGCTCTGCCCACGTGAGCACACACGGATGTGGCTCTTCTCAGGGGTCCCATTTACCAAGGGCCGGAGCTGCCCCCTCAGCCAGATCGGCCACGTCTGTGTCTCTGTGGCTGGAACAAGCCATCTTGCCGTCACACTACAGCGGGACTTGGGGGGTCACTGTCTCCTCTAAGGAGGCATTGAAGCAAATGCTCTCTGTTGCCCTTGACTCACTTCCTCCATCACAGAGACCAGATCCAAGATTCTCTGGGTACAGCCATGGGAAGGATAAACAGAACAGGAAGGCGGCCCAGTTTTGCTCGTTTGTTGTGTGATCCCCTGCTAGCGTATAAGCTCTCCCAGGACCTGGACTTTGATTCTATTCACCGCTGCATCCCAGGAGCAGACACGGGAACCGTGCCAGACACATCCCAGGTGCTCAGCAATTGTTTAACGAGATAAACTCGGCCTATTTGGGCTGTAGGCTTTCAGGCCAGCCCTTCTAGAATTTGACATTGGGGTCCAAGTCTCCGCTGGTAAAGACAATGGTAAGTGCCTTGCCTAGCCTCAGTTGTGCATCTCTCTCTCTCTCGAGGGAGAAGAACTATGATCAAGAGTAGATCTGGGTCTTCTTAGGCCCCTGGCTAAAATGACAGCTGAAGACCACTTCCATCTCAGAGCCCAGGCCAGAGGAGGGTGGTCCTCACTCAAGGCCGAGGGAGGACACACACCAGAGGCAGAAATAGAGCAGACGGCAATCGAGAAAACCAAGGCCCCCAAAGCTGCAAGGGGAATGCGATGAGTTGCCAAACCCAAGGGAGCAGAAGCAAATATCAAAGCCAGGGACCACGGCCAGGAATCCAAGACCCAGGGAGATGAAGGGGAAGAGCAAGTGGGCCTGCAGCAAGTGGGGAGGAGCCGGGCCGTTCCCCGGAGCAGGCATGTGAGGCTTGCTTTAATGTGCCTCCAGGAGCGAGGCCAGGGCAGTCTGTCAAGATTAAAGGGGGCCTGGGTGGGATAGACAGAACGGCGTTCCCTGGGGGCTCCTGGTTTTCTAGAGCTAAAGCTGGGAATTGGGGGAGTGGGCTGTGTATGGTTTCTCAAGTCCCAAGGCTGCTTTGAATTGCAGCTTGCACTTCCCGACTTTGGAACCTCTAGCAGTCACCGAAAAGTCTTCTCACCTTCACTTGCTGTTTGTTTTTGTGAGGAGCCAAGCTCTGTCTGACTGTCCATGACATCTATGGACTGCAGCATGCTAGGCTTCCCTGTCCTTCACTGTCTCCCAGAGTTTGCTCAAACTCATTGAATCAGTGATGCCATCCAACCATCTCATCCTCTGCCACCCTTTGCTGTTAGGAAGGTGCAAACTCATAATCAGTTTAAAGTCTGTTTCTCCCCGACAATCTCCAAGTGATATAGGCATATACAGCCTCCACAAAGTGTCTACATCAGGATCAGTGGGGGATTCAGAGAAAGAAACTGGAAAGAAGTCGGCCAAGTAGTGACTGGAGAGGAAAAGCGGAAGGAGAGAATCGTGCCAAGCTTCAGAAGTGCTGGGCTCGCCTTTGGGAGGGAGTCTGCAGAGAGAAGCAGATCCCCTTTGATATCAAGAAAACATTCCCCCACCCGCCCATCACAGGATGCTCAGCAGGCTCTTGCTCTGAACATCTCATTGCTACCCAATTACTTCCAAAATGGGACTGCTCGCCCGCCAGCTGGCATGCACATTTCCCTCCAGTGTTTGTGGTTGTCTGATCTTTACTTCTCTAATTATCCTCTACAGTCTCCACCCCTGTGCAAATAGGAGCATTTTCCAGAGAGATGAGAAAGCTTCCATCGTCAATGACTGCCAGTGACTCTCAGGGTCTCTGGGGCCAGCTCCCAGCTCTCTGCCCAGCACCAGCATCTGGAACAAAACCTCCTACACGTTCCTAACCTGTTCCCCACTACAGTCACCAGGTGAGGAGCCAGAGGATCCAGGTGGAAGCACAAGATCTGTGACGCAGTAACCGGGTGCCACGAGTGAGCGATTCCTCTGAGCCTCGGTTTCTTCTATGAAGAAAGTGTCTACAGCATCACTACAGAGCAGCTGCGAAACCAAGCAAGACAGTGTGTTTAAAAGTGGTCTGTAGGCGCTTCCCCGGTGGTCTGGTAGTTAAGAATCCGCCTGCCAGTGCAGGGGACTCAGGTTCAATCCTGGAAGATTTCACATGCCGAGGAGCAACTCCCCGCAACAACTGAGCCCACGTGCCTACTGCCTGTGTTCCACAACAAGGGAAGCCCACGTGTGATAACAAAGAGTAGCCCCTGCTCGCCACAGCTAGAGAGAGCCCTCAAGCAGTAACAAAGACCCATCACAGCCAAAAATAAATAAACAAACCTTAAGAAAAAAGTGCTCTGTAAACTGAAAAGTACTACAGAGTCAGGAGTGGGATTATTACTGTTGTTGTTATAGCCATTCATGCTTCAAACGTTATGCCATGATGCATGAGTTAGAAATATGTTTGGCTGCAAATTACAAAAAAACAAAAGTGACTTAAAGAAGATAGCTTATTTCTCTCTCATATAAAATCAGTCCAAAGCTGTAATGGTGCTTCATGGAACCAAAGATCTGAGATCCTTTTACCTTATTGGTTTACCACTGGTAACTTCTATTCCTAAGGTTATTTCCTAGTACAAAATAGCAGCAGGAAATCCAGCCATTACATCACAATCCAGTCAACTGAAAAGAAGGAGAGGTGAAGAAGAGCATGCCCTCTTTCTTTTTATTTATTTATTTGACTTCCCCATTTCTTAGTTGCAGCATGTGGGATCTAGTTCCCTGACGAGGGATCTAACTCAGGTCCCCTGCATTGAGCATGGATTGTTAGCCACTGGATCATCAGGGAAGTCTCCTTCTTTCTATTAGGACACTTATGAAAACTGCAGCTCTATTTGCCTCCATTGGTCAAACTTACACAGCCTCATCTAGTGGCAAGAGAGACTAAGGAATATGGTTTTTATCCTGAGGGCCATGTGCCCAGCTAAAAATGGGGGATTTTATTATTCAGGAAGAACGGAAAGCAGAGCATCTCTGCCCCAAATGATTGTTTCTCTCTCCTCACTTTAATATACATGTCAGTGCACAGCTCCCCTAGAAATGCTTTCTTTTCTTTACGACTGAGAAGAAAACCACTATTTCCTGCTTTCCTCCCCCCTCTCCTCTGCCCTTCAATGTTGGAATGACTCAGGGCAGTCCTGGCGACACCTCCTCTTCTCCAGCCATCTTCTCCTAAGTAATCTCATCTAGTCTTAAGGGCTTAAATACCAACCCAGGCGCCAGTGAAACCGCTCCCCTTCATTCCAGAATCGCAAGGGCAGCTGCTATGGATGCCTCCACTGGGAGGTCTAACAGGATCTCAACTCAGCTCCGATCTCCACCCGCATATTTGCTCCTCCTTGAGTCTCTCCCATCACTCTAAGTATGTGACTTGAGCCAGGAACCTTGGAGTTAACCTTGCTTCCTCACTTTCCTGCCCGCCCTGGACCCAAGCCTCAGGAAATCAAAGTGATGGTCTTCAAACACATCTCAAGGTCATTGGCTTTCTTTCCTCTCCACCACTAACCCACATCCAGAGCACTCTCTCCCCTCGACTCTGCAGCCACCTCCTAATGGGGTCTCCCTGCTGCCTCCCACCCCTGCCCTCCACTTATGTATCCTCACCTGACAGCCAGGTTGACATTTCAAATAAGTGACTCGGCACAAAGGTGGCAGATTCCACACATCCATTTTTGTTTTCTCTTGAAATCCTTATAAGATGGCTGCATAGGGATTTTTTTTTTTTTTTAAGATATAAACCTCAACAAGATCAGGAAGGTGGGGAAAAAGTTCAGGAGCTGAAAAAAAGAAGAATGGGTGCTGACTGACTTAGCAGACCAAGAGAGCAGAACCCTAACCTGGAGGAAGCCAGAAAGGAGCATGGTTTCTACCACTGATCCAACTCGCCAACAGTCAAGACCCAATGGCTCTGGGGGTCTCTGCAAGTGGAGGTGGAGGTGGAGTTGGCGGCGGGGGGTGGGGGGCTGCTCCAAGTCAGTTCTGGAAGAGATAAATGGCCCAGAGCCCCTCCTAACTCCTTGTAGCTCCCCCTCCCAGCCCCGGCAGAACTCTGAGCTCTTCCCCACGGGCTGAGGGACACCAGGTCCAAGCGAGCAGAAGAGGCTCGTGCAGAACAGGGGGTCCGTGGGCAACACTGGGGCACCCTTCTCCCACTTGGTTCACAAGATGCTGGCGGCCGGATGGTTCTCCATGGCAGGAAATTGGGGGAGCCCTTTCCACGGAACCAGATGCAGCCAGGAAGCAATGCCCTAAAGCAGTCTGCGCCCTAACACAAGAACCCCACCGGATGGTCACAGACGAACCAATCCCCCACTCACAGCTGCCCACCTGCTCAGAGTCTCCCACGGGCATGTGGGACCCTCTTAAGCAGAGGTGGACAACCAACAGATGACTGGGTGGATGATCAAGGATGACTAGGAGTCTGAACAAAAGCTCCAGTGCAAACAGCAAAGTCTTAAACAGATCCGGAGGAAACAGGTCAGGTTGGGATGGGACCCATACCCCTGAAACCATCGCTGCCCTCACTCAGGCCAACCAGTGATGACGTGGCCCCCTGAGAGAGGGGCAGGATGTCACCTTGCCCGTCTTCCCTCCTCAGCACCCTCTCAGTGGGTCTCACTTCCCGGATCGTCATGTGGCCGCTCTTGCTGTCCCGTGGACAGGCCCTCATTGGCCCCTGCTCTGAGGGAGGCCCTTGGTCACTCTCTGACTCAGGAGTTGGGAGCAGCTCCTGGAAAGGGCCACTGTGAGCCAAGCCACCAGAGCCCAGTGCAATGACCCCCAGTTTACCGACCCTGGACTTGAACTGCAGACCATTGTCACAGGCCATGTGCTAGTGTCCCTTGGATTTCTTTTTAGCCATTTAAAAACAGAAAAACCGTACTGTCACCAAACTGTCCAGTTAAATATGGTTACAACAGGGTGCTTTATGTTATGTGACATTTACTACAATAGAAAAAAAGGTTTAATAATAAAAAATCAAAACCTTTCTTAGCTTCCAGGCTCTACAAAGGCAGGCGGTGGACCGGAAATGGCCAAACCATGTTCTGAGACACCCCCCGACACACCCACCACCAGTGACCTGGCTCCCCAGGGAGGAAGGGCCCCTGGGAGGGGTGGGGGTGACACCTAGGTCCCGGGTCCCAGGGAGCAGCTCAGGGTGAACTGAAGTGTGTCTGGGCCCCTCAGTCCACTATCACCTACAGTTCTGATTTGGGGGGACCAGCCAGCCCCATGGGCCTGCTCACTCCCAGGTCAAGGCTAACGTCATGTCCCCAGAAGGCCAACTTAGGGACTGCACCCCTAAGGATGCCCGGCCTGAACCTCTGGCTTTGACCACTCTCTGAATGCAGGGGGCGTTAAGTCTGTTTGCTGTTTACTGAGTACCTAACGCTATGCATCTAGAACCACGGTGCACGCAGAGCCCGGGGCCTCGAAGGAGGAGGGGCGGGGGTGGCTGGCCCGGGTGGCGGCCGAGGCTCGTTCTCCCTGACGGCCCGGCCAGCTGGACCTGCTGCTCTGTGTTCCATCCACAGGGACCCCTTCGTTTCCATACAAAGAAATCACCGCACAGACACCTTTGTGTGTGGAGCAGACTTTACTGAGGTTTGGAGACAAAGGGGGTTCACATAGCGAAATACAAAACACTTGAAGTTGAATATCAGACAGCCATGAGCCCAGGCACCATTTCCCCCCGCGGCCTCCCGCCTGCCCGGGAAGCACAGGCCCACCTCACCCGTCCTGTCCCGGGGATTGAAACAAAAACGCACTTCGGATAGCATCTCAGTCGGAGCGGCCCGGCGCTCCCTTTCCAGAGTCATTTTCCCAATGAAGAATACCTGCTCCTTGTTTCCAAGCCCCCACCCCGCCACCCCACCAGCCGCCACAGAGTGAGGAGGAGGGTCTAAAGCGGTGGCCCCCTTGCTGAACCAGGCGCCCCGAGGCCTCCTCTCTGCCTTTTCTTGGGGCCACAGTGCAGCATGTGGGACCAAGCAGCATTCGAATCCACGCCCCGGACATTGGGAACCCAGAGTCTTAACCACTGGGCCACCGGGGAAGTCGCTTCTCTCTGCCTTTGAAAGGACATCAGAACAGAGCTTTTGTTTCTCTAAAACTGTGTGTGTGTGTGTGTGCGTGTGCTGACACCTACACATCCATACATGTGTGTGTGTGGTGTAAGTATGTATGTCTGTATGATGAATGTTGAGTGTATGTGTGTAGGTGTATGGTACACGCACATGTGTGTGATGAGTTTATGAATGTGTGTAGGTGTGTGTGTCTATGTGTAAGTGTGTGCATACAGTGTGTGTAGCTGTGTGCTGTATGTGTGTGTATGTATATACAGTGTGTGTGCGTGTAGGTGTGTGGTACATGGGGTATGTTTGTGATGGTGCGTATGTCTATGTGTGAGTGTGTGCGCATGATGTGTAGGTGTGTACCGCACGTGTGTGTGAGTGTGTATACAGTGTGAGTGTGTGTATAGGAGTGTGGTACATGCGGTATGTTTGTGATGGGGTGTATGTCTATGTGTATGTGCATATAATGTGTGTAGGTGTGTACTGCATGTATGTATGTGAGTGTGTATACAGTGTGAGTGTGTGTGTAGGAGTGTGGGACATGCATATGTGTATGGTAACTACGGGAATGAGTGTGGGTATGTGTGTCTGTGTAAGGGTGTATACAGTGTGAGTGTGTGTGTAGGAGTGTGGTCCATGCATGTGTATATGGTCACTACCAGAATGAGTGTGGGTATGTGTGTCTGTGTAAGGGTGTATACAGTGTGTGTGTGTGTAGGAGTGTGGTCCATGCATGTGTATATGGTCACTACCAGAATGAGTGTGGGTATGTGTGTCTGTGTAAGGGTGTATACAGTGTGAGTGTGTGTGTAGGAGTGTGGTACATGCTTGTGTGTATATGGTAACTACCGGAATGAGTGTGTGGGTATGTGTGTCTGTGTAAGGGTGTATACAGTGTGAGTGTGTGTGTAGGAGTGTGGTACATGCTTGTGTGTATGTGGTAACTACGGGAATGTGTGTGGGTATGTGTGTCTGTGTAAGAGTGTATACAGTGAGTATGTGTGTAGGAGTGTGGTACATGCTTGTGTGTATGTGGTAACTACGGGAATGTGTGTGGGTATGTGTATCTGTGTAAGGGTGTATACAGTGTGTAGTTGTGTGTGCTGCATTGCATGCATGGGTGTGTATGCAATGTGTGTGCCTGTATGTGTGCTGTGAGTGTGAATGTGTAAGTGTGTGTGGCCAAGGCGGCAGGGGCAGAATCAGGAGCGACCTCTTCATGCATCACACCCCGGGTGTGGGGCTGCCCCCTCGCACGTGTGCTCACCCTCCTCCCCACAGCAGCCCACTTCATTCCCGTCTCGCAGACAAGGCCACAAAGGTTCCCGAAGCTCAGTCCCTTGCCCTCAGCCCCCAGCAACCTGGCTCCGGGTTTCCACCCTCAGAGCAACTGCTCCAGACTCACCTTCTTGCTTCCGTCCTTGGCTGACACAACAGTAATGTCAGAAGGGGTCAAACGCAGTGACCCCTGGGATAACTGGGTAAAATGGGCCACAACTCAGCTCCAGCTCTGCCCCTCCTCCGGGCAGCTGCGGCCCAGGTGTGCATAGGTGGCCCTGTCCCTGCGGGGTCGGGGGCTCCCTGTGGTCACCACCCCTGCCAGGAAGGGCCACGCCGCCCCTGGCTTCACTGCTCTCGAGTCCCATGGGTGGGAGGGGAGCAAGTGCCCCGGCCCCACACTCCTCACCCATTGGATCCAGCCCACATGCCCCTCAACTCCTGTTGTATGGGGCTGACCCCATCAGGAAGAGCACCCCCACTCAATGTAAAGTCCCTGATGACCGTCAGGGCCCTGCCTAGTCACCAGACCCCACGGGTCAGGCACAGTCCAGTTTCAACGTCCCCACCTCCTGGCTCCCAGTGCCATCAGGAGGGTTCTATCCCTAAGGGGCGCACAGACTCCAGGAACCTCACAGCCCCAAAGGCACAGATCACGCACCTTCGAATGTTCACCAGGCAGCTGCCGTGCCCCAGACGTGGGGTTTGGGTTGTGGAAGGTGGCAGAGCAGGACCCCTCTGCCCTGCAGTGGCTCCCCTGCCCCTGATGCGGCGTCCAAGGGTAAGACAGACCCAGAAACAATGGCACTGTGCTGTGGGCCACAGCCGCCTGGTGGTGTTTCCCAGAAACCAGACTCGACAGTATTACTCCCTCACTTGAGACCCTTCCAGGACCTCCCAGCATACAGAGGAAAATCCAAGCTCTTCCTGACCTTGGGGGCCAGGACCTGGGCCACATCTGGACCTGCAGCTCCCTCTCTCAGCTCCTGACACGGCCTCCCCACTGTCCCCACGCACACGCCACCCTCCCCAGGTCCCAGGGCCTCTCTCGTCTCCTGGTGGTCCCCCGTCAGTCTACCCACCCTTTACCCACTCGGTTTGTCTTCCCTCCTTAGTAAGACATAAGCTTCCCAGAGACCCCATCTGTCTCAGCCGTCTGTACATCCCTGTGTCTGGTACGAACCAGAAGTTAAATAAACATGTGTTAAGCTGGTGAATACATGCATTCAGATTCCAGAAGACTCCAAGCAAGTTAGCTGGCCTCTCTGGACGCCCCTCCCTCATCTTTAAAATGGGGAGAGCACAGCACCCCCGGCTGAGAATGGAAGAGATGTCTCAGCCCCAGTGCGCAGGGACGGGTGACAGGTGCCCTGATGGGTTGTGAGTGGAATGCCTTTCCCCCGCCAGGCAGGAGCCAGCATCCCTTCTGCAGGAGTGGCTCCATGCTGGGAGTGTCACTCCATGCAAGAATGAGTGACAGTTCTCCAGGGGCCTGCTGGCCAGGGGACATGAGGTGCCAAGACTAGAGGCAGAGAGTGGCTAGGAGGGGATGTGTGTGAGATGATGGCGCAGGAGAAGCGGGCCGGGTGGGACCTCCCATTTGTTGGCCCCGAGGGTCACGGTCTGCACTGCGCCTCAGGGAGAGGCGCCTAGACCTATGTTCCCGGTGGTGGAACGGTCTGGACTTTCCAGCTCTAAGTAGGTGACTGTCCATTAGGCTGCTGAGACCAGGCCCTAAAGAGAAGGGAACACTCGAAGCCAGCTCTGGCCCCAACATCTACATGGACTCCCTAGACCCAGGACACAAAACGATGGACGCAGTTTGTGCATCTGTCCCAGGGCCCAAGGCTACTCATACACCAGTGTTTGTCCGAAGGTTCAGTCCTGTGCGGGCACAGAGGTCACGGGCTCCCTTTATCCTGACAGCTCCGGGAACACGGGTGGGGAGGTGGGAGGGCAAAGGCCATGACAGTGACCAGGGGTGGGCAGGAAAGCCTCCCCAGACCCAAACCACACAAAGACGGTAGACAATTCTCAGAGACTCAGGGACCCCTCGCACCCAGGCCCCAGCACCCAGGAGGGAGATACGACTTGGCCCGGGGTCTAGCAGCTGTCCAGAAGGAAGCTGGAGGGCTGGTCCTCCTGCCCTGTCCAGAGCTGCCAGCAGACTGCCCCTTCAGGCTGTTCATCTAGGCAATGCCTCTCTTTCAAGAAGCAGCCCCTCTCAATTTCCGCCTCTTCCCTGAACCTTCCAAGCCCCACCCCCTCCCACCTCTGAATTCCAGTTGCTCTGAGGACCACCCCACCCCCACTTAAGAGTCTCCCAAGCTGACTCCTCAGACTGCAAGAGTCAGTGCTATTAATAATAATGCATACTCACAGCACGCGCTCGTGTGCTTGGCACCACGCTAGGCACTCTACATATACGAGGTAGGTACTATTGTTATACCCATTGTACAGATGGGGAAACTGAGGCACAGTGAAATTAGGTAACTTCCCCAAGGCCACACAGTCCAAAGCTGAGCACCAGGATTCCAATCCTAGCCACTGACTCTGGAGCCCTGGCTCCTAACCACACAACACCTCCTCAACACCATCTTATTCACTTCATATCCCCACACATGTCCCTGAGATCAGCACACAAAACTCCTGCACGTGACTCTTAGTCTCCTTGGGTTCCAGGCTCCGGGAAGTGTGGGTCCCTATTAGGCAAGATGATAGCAAACAGCCACTAGATGGCAGCAAAGAGCCGGTTCCCAGTATCCCAAGGGCCAGGAGGGGTAAGAGGACGGTAACTTTTTCTCTCTTTAGTGCACCTTGCGTCAGGCACTATACAGACATGTCCTCCTCACTAAGGCCGTCCCCCTCTACAGGCAGGAAAGGACACACGCTGAGACAGGGCAGGCAGCGGGGAGCCCTAGGACTGAGGCCAGTTGCCAGGAGGAACAGACCAGGGAAATTCCCTCAGCTGAGGGGTCCCCCCAGGCCCAGGGTGGGCTCCACTCCCCTCTCCTCCATCCCCAGGGTGCATAGAACCTTCCGTCCGGGGAGGGGGTGGTCAGCGCGGCTGCCTCGAGGTGGTCACCACCCAGCAGGCTTCTTGGCTGGGAGGCGTTTGCTGTGAGATGGCAAGGCATACCAACTGCATGGTCTCAAAGACCACCAGAACAGCGCGGACCTCAGACCAACGTTCCTGGCCTTCACCACCGAAGAGGACACCGAGGAACCCCAGAGCCCCCACCCACACTCAGAAGCTGGCCCCAGCACTCCTACCCTCTCTGTCTTGGGCCCCCCCTGACCTGGAACCCACCCCCCAGACAGCTGGCAGGGCCAGAGAGTTCACGCCCACTGGAGCTAAAGAGCTCTGATTGCCCCTGTCTAACCTCCACACCTGAAACCCACCCCCGAGCTGGGCCGGCCTCCCCGTCGGCTGTTCAGAGGGAGCGGCAGCAGAGGCGGTGGGGAAAGTGAGGCAGACACATCACTCCCGGTGGCCGAGGTGCCCGCACAGGACACACAGGTGGGGGACCCGTGCCTGTCCCCAGGCCTCCCACTGTGGCCGGAGCCGGGGGCAAGGCCTCCAGGGCAGCTCGGGGACATGCCATCTTGAGCGTCGGCAGCTGGCAACCGTCCTGGCCGAGTCCACGGAGCCCTGGCTTCACAGCCACGCCCGGGGTGGCATCCGGCCCCTTTTCCCTCAGCCCTCCCGGGGCTCGCGCAGCCAGACGGGGCCTCTGAAGACGCACAGAGCTGGGGTTTATTGGGCTTGGGCAATTGCAGGTTCAGGCAGAATTTGCTCCTGGGTAGAAGAGTCACCACCTCAACTCTCGGTGCTTCGGGGGCTGCCCCATGGGGCCCCTCCCCTCGTCCCTGCACACGTGATGTCACCCCCTCCCTGTCCCTGGTCTCTACTCCTTCACCAGCCGGTAGATGTGGTGCTGAGCCCCGTGCTCGCTCGCTGACACCTCGAAGACGTACGCGACGCACAGCAGGGTCTCCTGGGTGTCTCTGTTGGTGACCACCTGTGGGGTGTGGGAGACAGTGTGCTGTCCGCTCCGCCCACCACCCACCCCCCCACACACACACACCTACCTTCCCACACCTGCACACAGCACACACCTGTCCCCCCACACCTGCACACACCACACACCTGTCGCCACACACCTGCACACACCACACACCTGTCACCCCACACCTGCACACACCACACACCTGTCCCTACACACACATCTGCCTTCCCACACCTGCACATACCACACACCTGTCCCCACACACACACCTGCCTTCCCACACCTGCACACACCACACACCTGTCCCCCCACACACACCCGTGCCTTCCCACATTGGCACACACGCACACACCTGTCCCCCCACACCTGCATATACCACCCACCTTCCCCCCACACCTGCCTTCACACCTGCACACACACACACATCGCACACCTGTCCCCACACACACACACCTGCCTTCCCACACCTGCACACACACACATCTGTTTCCCCACACTTGTCTTCACACCTGTCCCCCCCAGACACCTGCCTTTCCACCTGCTCCCACACACACACCTGTTCCCCCACACCTGCACACACCACCCACCTTCCCCTCACACCTGCCTTCACACCTGCACACTCCACCCACCTCCCCCCCACACCTGACTTCACACCAGCACACACCACCCACCTTCCCCCCACACCTGCCTTCCCACACCTGCACACTCACCTGTCCCCCCCACACACATCTGCCTTCCCACATCTGCACACATGCACGCCTGTCCCCCACACACACACCTGCCTTCCCACATCTGCACACACGCACGCCTGTCCCCCCACACCTGCAGGATGGTGAAGTTCTCCAGCACACTGTTCATCATGTGCTTCTCGGGCAGGTGCCTCAGCTTGTGGATGAAGTTGACCATGTACTCGCAGAGCGGGGAGCGGTGGATGCGGTAGGAGTAGTGGCCGTTCTCGTAGCGCGCGCACTCGGTCTGCAGGGCCGGGGACGCGCGGCTTAGGAGGCCGCCGCCCACCGCCAGCCCGGCGGTTCCCAGACACCACCCGCAGGTGGGAGAGGTCTGGGGTTAAACACTGTGGGGGACTCAGTGCCAGGGTGTTGGCCCCCCAAGACCTGATGTACAGCCGGTGAGAACCACCAGGATGGGGGTGCCTGGCCTCCCACCACTCCCCGGCTCGTGCTGGGCGTGAGGCAGGCTGTCAGTGGTAAGGACGAGGTGAGGGTGAGACTGCCCTAATTCAGACAAATCTAGGGGAAGAGGCGAGAAGCCCAAGCTGGGGGCGGTGTGTGTGTGCGCGTGAGGGGCCAGAGCCCAGGTGGGCAGCATGGCCTACCTCTACTTTCTCCACCACCTGCTTGCCGAAGGAGCACACCTTGGTGGAGCAGGTGATGACCATGTTCTCGGGGCTCTCGTACTGGCTGGACACCCCGTAGAAGGAGCCGCCCTCGTCCTCCATGTCAGTGTTGAGGTCTGCCTGGAGGGAGACAAGGGCGAGGGCCGGGTAGTGACTCAGAGGGGTCTTGGTGGAGGTCACGGCCCAGGCCCCAGGGCCAGGACACGACTGAGGGGGCGGTGCTCAGAAAGAACATGGATGAGGAACCTCAGAAAGCCGCCCCGCCCATTCACACGCAGGCCTGGGGTAAAGTCAGGCTGTGCGACAGAAACAGTGTCAAGAGCCTGGCCCCTGCTGCCCACCAGGTACCAACTGCCCAGCAGACAGGACCTCACACTGGCCTTCAGCACAACGAGACCCTGCCGGTGCCTTTCAGCAATGGCTCTGGGGGGTCAGCCCCTTGCCATCTCTGTGGCCCTGTGAGCCCAGCCACCCTAGACTTGCATCTCAGTTCTGCCTCCAGATCAGTCTCCCCAACACCGGTCCCCTTCCACTCGGCCCCTCCTCTAACTGCTCTGAGAGGTATTGGCACCCTCGTGCAGAACCCCTTTAAAATGGGAACAGCACCGGGTTGGCAGGGCCTGGCCTTGCCCCTTCTGAAAACCCCGGAGGCAGGAACCAAGCTCTCCCAGGGCTCGGCCAGGCGCAGGGTGTGTGCCTTCAACAGTGTGGCACGTGACTGTCTGAGCCTGCCCCCTCACGCTGGCTCTGGGCAAGGAGTGGTCCTATAGTCACAAGGGGGACACCTAAGCTTCCTGCACCTGCCAGTCCTCAGAACCGCAGCCCCACCCCAGCCCAGAGACGCTCCCGGGTCTCCTGGCATCGCCTCCCACTCACCTGGCCTTTCAGTCACCCATGCATCCTGCCTGGCCCAGAACAGTCAGGGTAGAAGGGGAGAGGCTGCGACATAGTCTCTGCCCTCAAGGAGTGTGTGTGTGACTTGGGGGGTGGGGGGGAGCAGCAAGAACAGGTGAGCTGGCAGCTGAGAGAGAGAGAAGGAGATGAAGCAGAGATGCAATTCCACAGGGACCTCCCTGGCGGTCCAGGGGTCAGGACTCTGTGCTTCCACTGCAGAGGGCCCGGGTTCAATCCCTGGTCGGGGAACTAAGATCTGGCATGCAAAAAGAAAAGTCCCACAAGCGACGGTCCAGAGTCTGCCCCAGAATCTACCCCTGGGGACCTCAGCCAGCGACAGCCACAAGCATCCTCCGTGACATCCTAACTACGATCCCACTCCCTCAACAGCCCCACTGCAGGATTTCCTGCCCACCATGTACCCCCACTCTGAGCAACGCACCCACACAAGCTTGGCGTCTCCACCTTCCCAGCCTGAGAGCAGAGCTGCCTCCCTGTTACCCTGAGAGGCGCCCCACCCCCGACCCCTCTTGGCCCCTCACTCCCCTCCCCCATCCTATTCATAGCCGCGGCGTGGTGGGCAGCTCGCAGGCTGTGCCCAGAACAGGTGTGGGGGATCGGGTGGCTGACAGATGAGCCAAGACAGCTGGGCAAGGGGGCTGGGGGCTCAGATTCATTGTCACGCGCTGGTATGTGCCCAGGAGACAGGGTCCTGCGACGGAGGAGGGGCAGGGGCCCTGTCCTCCCTGCCAGCTTGACCCAGCCTTTTCAATCCGGAGTTAACAGCCATCAGTGCCCAGGAGGCCCCCCTCCCTCCGCCAACAGACAGAGGAGGACTCTGCTGATCTCACAGGTCCTGGGGAAGGAGGGAGGGGTGCTGGCCTCTCAGCCCCTGCATCTCACATGCATAGGGCCCAGCCTGACCCCCCAACCCATCCTGTGCCGATGTCCCTGCCAGCTGGAACCGACATGCACCGGCGGACACAAGCCAACCATTCACTCCCTATCCCCCACCAGTGAGGGCAGTAACTCGGCAGGAGGGGCTGGGAGGCCGAGCTGGGGACACCAGAGTCCCCCCTCCTCCCACTCCAAGCGCCCTCTGACCCACCCTGCAGCCTGCATGCCCAGGGCCTGGGGCCAGATGAGAAAACCACCAGGCAGGAAAAAGGAGGCAGGGAGGGGGCAGGGAGGGGGCTCACCATGTCCTTGCCTAGCTGTGTCCCTGCCTAAACATGTGGCCCATCTCGCGCCAGCTCCAGGCCAGGGCACAGGAGGAGAGGGTTTTGGATGACTGGGGTCTGGGGCTGCCTGGGAGGACCCCGAGTCCCATGATTAGCGAGCACGAGAACTGCCTTCCCCACATCACAAGTCTGACCTTCCCTGGCGCCTCTGCCTTCCCCACATAGGAGGAGAGGGTCCAGATGGTGGCTGAGGTCTCCTGGCCACCAACATGCACCCCCCACCCCACCTCCTGAGCCTGCTGCCCCGTCCCCAGCTCCGATTTCACCCACCCTCACCCTGCCCAAGCCTCTGGCCATCAGGGCTCAGGCCGAGGGCATAAGGCAGGCACACAGCCCCCTTCACCATCAGCGGCCCGCACACGCCAGGGTCCTCAGACACATAGCCTCTCACACGACCCCAAGAACCAAGTGCTGATTCTGCAGGTGGAGAAACAGGGTCCAGCGGAGCCAAGACTCCTGGGAACACAACTCTCCAGCCAGACTCTCCACTGCCCGCCTGGCTCTCCTTACACGCTGGAGGGCTCGCTGGTAGCCCGCCCCCAGTCCTGTGTGGTGACCGCCCCTGGGCGCTGAGAACGCGAGCGCCTGTCGGTCCATACAGCACAGGCTCTGTGTGCAGCCCACGGATGGGGCACTGAGGCCAGCATGGAACTTGCCCATTCACGCTTCCTGGCATCTCCGTCCCCACCCCCTCTTTTCTCATCATCCCACCCCCAGCACCCCCAGAGTCAAAAGGAAGAAGAGGACCAGGGCCATGGGCCAGACTGGAGAAGGATGCTCTGGCTCCTCCCCGACTCCTGCCAGCTCTGATCTCCAGGCAGGATGCCCCCGACCATCTCCTGGAAGCGAAGTCTGGGCTATAGAAAATGACTCTGAATGCACATCTAAGTCTGCTCTCTTCCTGCCCCCGCTTAGGGGCTGCGGTCCCTTTTTAGGCAATCCACAGCCTTCTCCACCAGGACAGGGGAAGCACCAGGGCCCTGAGGGAGGCACCAAGCACCTGGCGAAGCAGGAAATGTAGGGCAATGGCTACAGGCACACTCCCAGAGCTGGGTCTGCACTCTGGGCTGCCGCTACAAACCGGGTGGCCCTGGCAGGCCATTTCCCCTCTCTGTGCCCCAGTTTCCCCTCTAGGGACCAAGGCTGTCAACTGTACCTCCCTTCGGTAGGGTGGCGGGGATGCACGCGCAGTCACTCAGTCATGTCCGACTCTGCGACTGCATGGACTGTAGCCGGCCAGGCTCCTCCATCCACGGGATTCTCCAGGCAAGAATACTGGAGTGGGTTGCCATTTCCTCCTCCAGGGGCTCTTCCTGACCCAGGGACTGAACCCGCATCTCTTACGTCTCCTGCCTCGGCAGGCGGGTTCTTTACCACTAGTGCCACCTGGGAAGCCCAGTGAAGAAGAAACACCCTAATAAAAGTCTCCCGACGGCCCTGACTTTCCGCAGCACACCCGTCACAAGAGGGACTGCAGGAGCCGGGCTCGCTGGGGCTGGGGGTCTCCCAGCCAGGCCCTTGCTGACTCCAAGCCTCAGTTTCCCCATCTGTGAGATGGGGGTCTAGGGTGGCTCTCATCTGAGGATGGCTAGAACACAGACTGTTATCTCTGAGTGGAGGAAGGCAGGTGCTGGTGAGAAGGGCCCCCACGCTGCTGTCTCCCCCGACCAGGGCAGGGTTCCCATCAGTGCCTCCTGCCAGCCAGGCCTCCCTGGCCAGGCTTTTCCCTCGGGGCAGTTGGTCATCGCCGAGCTAGGGCAGGAAGGAAGAGGCCACCAGAGACTTACCCAGAACTTCACGAGGAAAAAGGCGTTGGAGGGTCCACGTTCAAAGAGCTCCTTGAGGCCGCCCTTCTTCTCGGGGAACTTGTCGTAGATCTGGTGGATGTCCACGGCTTCGAGGTAGGGGTCGCTGTAGCTGGGGCTCGACTGGCCGATGTGCACGAACAGGTGCTTGTTGTACTGTGGGCACAGGAGAGCTAGTCTGAGGGGCTGCGGGGCGGGCGGACCAGCCCTGGGGCTCCGAGCCCAGCCAGGGGCCCAGAGCAGGGATGCCACGGCAGGGCCTCAGTCTCCCCCCTGGTGACACGGAGCAGGAAGAAGGGCTGGGTGCACAGCAGAGTAAACAGGCATCCCGCACTTGGGGCAGGTCGGCCCCCCACAGGCGCTTGGCATGCGTTGGTCGCTATTTGCACTATTCTGAGTCGTGGCTCAGTCACTGAATATCCTTAGGCGGGTCATTTCTATCTTTGGACCCCCTCAATCTCATCTGTGATGGAAGACCACTGAACCAGAAAAGGGGTGTTTCCCCCGTTTGAAGTGGGGGGCGGGGGCTGGGAACCCCTTGCTGCAATCCGAGAAAATCCACTGCTTTCACAATACATGCTGGGCTTCCAAGGAAGGGTTTGTCTCACTAACAAGTTCCTCACCTGAAAAATAAGCTTCTAAATGTCAAACTGGGAGTGGGGGGTATAGGAGGGAGCTCAGGAGGGGAGGGGATATGTGTGTGCATGCGGGCTGATCCACGTTGTTGCATGGTAGAAACCAACACAGCACAGTGTAGCAATTATCCTCCAATTTAAAATAAACTGAGAAAAAATAAGGACCTCGAGAAATCTTAGCGTTTAAGAAAAAAAAAGTGTTAAACTGAAATGATTAGTGAAGATTCCCAGGCTCTGGCCTCCTGTCCACCCGGCCAGGTGCTACTCTGAACTCTGCAGGTGACGCGGGCCACCCAGGATGGAGACACAGAAGGGCTCAAAGTGGGGGTGGGCTGCCGCTCCTGCTGGCGCCCCCGAGGATGTGCGGCAGACAGACGGCTCCTTGGAGCCACAGGGGACAGCGCAGTGCAGCCTGGGGTGGGGCTGGGACCAGCGTCTTCAGAGGGAGAGGTGACTAGATGGGAGGAAGGAGGGCGTGAGGGACTGGGGACTAGGGTGGGGCACAGAGACCAGGGGAGGCTTAAGGGAGGGAGAGATGCAAGGTCCAGTGAGAAAGAAGCCAGGGGGAGGACAGGTGAACCAGGAGAGGATAAGAAGGAACAGGAACCTAAATTCAGTCCCAAGGTGGAGCAGGGCAGAGGGCAGGGAGAGAAAGCCAGAGCAGGCAAAATTGGAGCTGGAGGAGGCTGGGGAGCAGCACGCTCCAGGAATGAGGATGGGGCGGGAGAAAATCCAGCTGGCGACGGCTAGGACCTACCGTATCGGGGTCCTGCTGCCGCTCCAAGAAGGCAGAGAACTCCAACATCCAGAGCTTGGAACTGGCCACGCTGCGGCCCTGCCACGGGGGTGCGGGGGGCGCAGAGGGCGACGGGGCAGGTCCTGCCGGAGACTCGAACCCTGCACGCGGTGGACGGCACATGGGAGCCGGCCCACACGGCCTCCCCACACCAGCCTCCCCCAGACCCCCAGACCCATCGGAACCTGCTGTGTGCCTCCCAGCAGGCATGGGGGTGGGGGCAAAGCACTGGCCAGCGGTCCAGGGGCAGCCCTGGCAGGGGGCTCAGTCCTGACAGTTCAGTCCCCTCTGGGCACAGGATGGCTCTCAAGGGAGGTGATGCTGACCGGGGACAGGTTGTGGGGGGCAAGGGGACGGCGGTGGCTGGGGGCAGGGGGCGAGTGGAATGCCTGCTGGACCCAGGGCTTCCAGGGCAGGCACCGCTTGGTTCTTGCTCTGGAGGCGCTTCAGGTCCAGCCTGAAGATAACTGGACAAATGACTACAATGACACAAGTCTCTGCCCAGCCCCTGTGACAGCATCTGGCCCAGAAGGGCATGCAGGTTTGTGACTAAGTGAAGCAACGAACGTGATGAAAACAGACTGAGCGCTGCAGGGGGGCTCCCGGTCCACCTTGGCAGTGGTCAGAAAGGCTTTCCGCAGGTGATGCTTAAAGAGGTTATGCAGCAGGGGTGGGAGGGAGGCTCAGGTGGCAGGGCATATATGTATACTTATGGTCGATTCACACTGTTGTACAGCAGAAACTAACACAACATCTTGAGCAATTATCCGCGAATTAAAAATAAACTTAATAATAAAAAAATAAAAAGAAGTGATGTGGCAGGAGCAGGAGGCAGCAGCAGAGACAGGGGAACGGGCTGCAGGCAGAGGGCACGGGGCGGCCAGACGCTCAGTGGGCTGGGAGGTTCCATCCAGCAGGTTTGTGCAGGAGCTGGAAATGAGGCTTGAGAGTTGGGGCCTGGCTGCTGGGTGGGGAGTACAGGTTTCAGCCTGAGCTCAGGAGGGTGACAGAGGATTCTAAGCAGGGCCGAGGAGCGACTGGCTGAGCATTTCTGCACATCTTGTTCCTTGTGGACGAAGGAATGGGCAGGGGCAGTGCTGGCCAGAGACGCGGGCCTCGTGGGCTCTTCTCAAGGGGGGAAAAGAAGAGGGCAGTGAAGAGGAGGGGACACAGGAGGGACATGGAGGGAGCAAGACTGCAGGACTTGGTAAGAGACAGGACGAGGGGGCAGCCGAGGCAGGTAGGTCAGGAGCTCGGGGAGGAGACAGAGAAGAGATGGCAGAGGAGCGGGCAGAGGACCACGCTGGACACACCAGCTCACACACTGGATGCGTGAGCTGAATCCCTTGTTCATTTGTCCAAGGGCAGCTTCCCGAGTCCTGCCCAGTGGGGGCACACTGGACGTGGCCCAACACACGGAGGACAGACACCAGCCCGGGATGGTGCCCGGGTGCACGGAGAGGGACAATCACCAGGGAGCCTCTAATGGATTCTCAGCTGGAAGCACCGTGGTGAGAAAGACGCTTTAAGATGATGGGTGAGTTAGGGGGTGGAAGAGCAAGGATATGGTTGCAGATGGGGAAGCTGGTCAAGAGGCCATGGCAGTGACCCAGGCAGGAACGAGGAGGGCTTAAGAGAAGCTGATGGGCAGACAGGGGAGAGCACAGATTAGGGGGGGTGGAGGGTGGCCCCAAGTGGCCGTCAAGAACCTAGGAAGGCGGCAGGGCTCCTCTCGGAGCAGGAAAAGCCAGGCAGGAGCCAGTCCCAAACCAGGAAAGGTGGCTAAGGGTGAGGATCCTGTCTCGCCCCGCAGAGGGGCAGGTGGAAGGACCCTCCTGAGAAAGAGGCAGGGACAGAGCTGGTCACACGAGCAGCCAGGCTGCCACCCAGCCTGCCCCGTCTCAGGAGCCTTCCCTCTGCTGACCAGGGGCTCCAGGCTGGAATGCCAGGCTCTGCGGGAAGCCCATCTTGAAGGAGAGGGTTACAGTGTCCCAGAGGGAGGCCAGCCCAAGCGCCAGGCTGGACGGGACGCACATGCAGGTGGGGCAGCTGCCCGGGGCACCCACCGTGCCCCTTGAACCATGCACACGCTGCCAGCCCTGAGTCTCTCTGAGGAGGATGGCAGCCCTGGGCACACAGGGGTCTTGGCTCTGGAGAAGACTGGGGTACACAGTCTGAGCACGCACCAGGATGGCATCGAAGGGGGCGTGAGTGCCCAGCTGTCAGGGCTTGGGACCGGGACAGGAGCCACAGAGTGTGACACAGGAGGGAGTCAGACCCTGCCCACCCACCTGGCAGAGGCAGTGACGGCTGGACAGTGTAGGTTTGCTGGGAGAAAGGTTTCACACTGCAGGAGACGAGAGAGGACACGTGAGCCCAGGGCAGCCTTGGAGCCTCGGTCAGGCCCCAGCGCTGTCTGTGAGGCAGCCCGGGGGGTCGGGACTCTGGCCTCCTGCTCCCTCAGGATTCTGGCTGGCCCACGGAAGCAGCATGTCTGTTGGGCAAACCCATCACTCCCTCCCTCCCACCCACCCAGGCCAGCCTCCTCCCCTCAGGTCCCGAGCTCAGGCCCTGCCCCACCCAGGACAGACCAGGGCTTTGGCAAAAGCTGGGTGCGCCATCCTTAAGCACAGGGCCACCCGGAAACGCTGACTCCACCCTGTGGCCCACCCACCCTGTGGCCGGGGTCAACAGAATGGTTCACCGGCTCAAGTGCAGCTCGGGGAGCAATCAGAGGCCATACTCACTCGTGGGACGTTCCGGCTTGGCCTGGCAGAGCTCCTTGCCAAAACTGAGGAGGTAAAAGCACGGGGTCAGCAGAGCCCCGTGGGCACGGCTGGCATTGTGGAGTCAGACATGGCAGGGGCCCTAGAGCTGGAAGGGAGGCTGGAGCCTGGGCCCGGGGGCTAGGGAGGGTGTTAACACCCCTGCCTCCATCCAGGCAGCATGGCCTCCCAGAGAATGCATCCAGGAAGCCCAGCCCCGGGAACATCCCCCAATGCGGGGCTCCCAGGAGAAGCCCCCAGACTCACAGACACGGCTCCTCCCGTCTCCTCCCTGAGACAAGTCCTCTGTGACGGTGCCAAGCATGGCCCCCAACAGTCCTGGAGTCGGGCATCCTGCTTAGATCTGAGCGCCCCAAAGTCATATGGGCACACCCCAGGTCCTGTCGTCCTGTCTACTCAATGCCCTGCTGGACTAGAGGCCTCTGGACACCTGAACGCCGGCCGGATGGGAGGCTCGCCAGACGGCCCCTTGTTCTCGGGCCTGGGCTGGTGCATTAGTCCCAACAGCCAGGAAAAACCCTGTGTGGACACAGCCCTGGGAAGGAGGGGCCTTTCTGGACTGTCCTTAGAGAGGCCAAGAGACCCGTTCTCAGGCCAAGAAGTTCACATTCAAGACGAGTTTGCTCTTGGACGTCAGCCTCCACCTGGGAGGAACACCTGAGGGGGAGGGGGCATGAGGCCAAGTGGGGGTGGGGGTTACTGGGGACTGGCCAGTGCAGCCCCACAGCCTGGGGCCCAGGCTGCCTCTTCCGCACGTGCGCACGTTAAGCTGCTTCAGTCACATCCCACTGTTTACTATGACCTGCAGCCCGCCAGGCTCCTCTGTCCATGGGATTCTCCAGGCAAGAATACTGGAGTGGGCTGCCATGCCCTCCTGCAGGGGATCTTCCCCACCCAGGGATCGAACCCAGGGATCTCATGTCTCCTGCACTGGCAGGCGGGTTCTTTACCACTAGCGCCACCGGGAAACCAGGCCAACTCTGCAGAGCCCCCAGGCCGGCCATCTGATGGCGTGGCTTCAGCCTGTGTCCCTGCCAAGACCCCTAGAGGGTGGTTCCAACACCTGCACGGCCCTCGGTCCTTGGTCCCTCCTTCCCTGAGAAGACTCAGGTGAGGACTCTGGCGTGGCCAGCGCCGTGTCTCCTCAGAAGGGGGAGGAGGGAGAAGGACAGGGTGGTCCAGCCTCTGGCTGCAGGCAGCTCCACTTACCCCTGAGACCGCTGGGTAGCCTGGGCCCCGGGTGAGGGTCATTTTACTGTGGAAGGCTGCGGCGGAGATGATCTGGGCGGACGACATGGCAGCCATGCTCTGCAGGGCCTTGTCCTTAGCTGCCTGATCCTGGGGAGACATTGGGGGGAGGCCTCAGCGCGAGCACCCTGGCAGGCCAGGAGAGGCCCCAGGACCAGGCTCCCGCTCCTGCAGGGCTGTCAACCTTCCCTGTGACTCTGAGTAAGTCACTGGGTGGCTCTGATCCCTTTCCTCATCTGTCAAAGGGGACACTTGGCCTGCCTGTCACACTAGCGTTTAAAGAGATTTTGACCCACTCCCAGGCATATAGCCAGAGAAAAACATGATCCAAAAGGATACGTGCACCCCAGTGTTCATTGCAGCACTGTTTAAAACAGCCAGGATGTGAAAGCAACCTAAATGTTCATCAACAGAGGAATGGATAAAGATGTGGTGTATACATGCAATGGAATATTACTCGGCCATTAAAAAGAACGAAATCGAGCCTTTTGCAGCAACAGTGGATGGACCCAGAGAGTGCCATACTGAGTGAAGTAAGTCAGACAGAGGAGAAATGTTGTATGACATCCCTTATGTGTGGAATCTAGAAAGAAATGATACAAATGAACCTACTTACAAAACAGAAAGAGACTCACAGAAAACAAACCTACAGCTGCCAGGGGGAAGAGACAGTAGGGAGTTTGGGATGGATGGGTACACACTGCTGTATTCAAAATGGATACCCAACTACCGCATAATACAGGGAACTCTGCTCAGTGCTGTGTGCCAGCCTGGATGGGAGGGGGTTTGGAAGAGAATGGATACATACATACGTAAGGCTGAGTCCCTTCCCTGTCCACCTAAAACTACTAGAACATTGTTAATCAGTTATGCTGCTGCTGCTAAGTTGCTTCAGTCATGTCCGACTCTGTGCGACCCCATGGACGGCAGACAACCAGGCTCCCCCGTCCCTGGGATTCTCCAGGCAAGAACACTGGAGTGGGTTGCCATTTCCTTCTCCAATGCATGAAACTGAAAAGTGAAAATGAAGTCGCTCAGTCGTGTCCGACTAGTAATGACCCCATGGACTGCAGCCTACCAGGCTCCTCTGTCCATGGGATTTTCCAGGCAAGAGTACTGGAGTGGGGTGCCATTGCCTTCTCCAGTTAATCAGTTATACCCCCAATGCAAACTAAAAAGTTTAAAGTTCGAAGAAAAATAAAGAGACTTTGAAGGTCACCTGCCAGACCACAGCTCTCCTGTTACCAACCTAAGGGACACCTGTGAACAGAGACCACCCAGGCCTCGCTCACCTCCACACCAAGGGTGTCTGGGGCCCCACCTGGCCCCATGGGAGAGGATGTAGGAATATGCTCAGCAGAGGTCATCTCCGGTCACATGGACCAGTGGTCCCTGTCTCAGACCTGGCCTATGGGTGTCAACTGTACCATGGGCACCCACAGCTCCTGAGCCTTTTATGTGTCAGAATGTGACTGTCTGTCCTCTGTAGTCCAAAGACCCTCCCCAAAAATTGGGCTCACTCAGCACAGGCTCTGAATGAATCAGCAGTATCATCTGCTTATAATAAATCTTTGTTAATACTTGTCTAAGCCAACGGTCCCAGTCTGAGCTCCCCAACCCTGAAGGGCCTCTCAAGCAATAAGAAAACATCCTGTATTCCAAAAAAGTCCATATGGATCAGAAATAAGACCATACATACAGACAGTAGGCTGGTACAGGCAGCATTACTGGGGCTAAAACATTGGGTTATGTCAACTCGGGAGCTGTGATTAGAAATCCTGTATCTTTATGATGGATTATTTTAAATGGGAAAAATACATGGGCCCTTTATTTAATCACCAACTTGGTGACCCAAATCTGTCCTGAATGATAAGCAAGCAGATTGCTGAGGGAGGGCCTCACAGCTCACAGCTGGGTTTGCTGTGACTTCACTCGCCCAGTGGGTGGCATTACAAAGGTCCGAGTGTTGAGCCCGGCACCCTGTGGGACACAGTGTGGGGCCAGGCCCTTCTACCCAGACTCTCAGGGACCTTTACAGTCACAGGGCACCAGACAGCCCCCAGAAAGTAAAGAATGCTATCTCACTTTGGCTCTGAACATCACAGGATCTCTGTGAGGCTGGCAGGACTTGTCACACCCCCTTTCTAAGATAAACTGAGGCTCAGAGAATTTAGGGGACCCGGGTGTTGACAGGGGTCGCAGGCCAGTGCCCTGCGAAGTGGGTCCAGGACAGGCCATCCATGACCTCTGACCTCTGCAGGCCCAGGGGCTGAGCAGACCAAGGAGGGGGCAGGTCAGGACCTGAGGGCAACCCCGTCTTCAGCACAGAGAGGGCAAGAGGCCACGCTGAGTGGTGGGCACCCCAGCCCACTGTCCTTTTGGGGCCAATCTTGGATCCTGCTCTCAGGCGATCCTTGTTAACCAAAGTATCAGGCTGCCTCTCTGCAAGGACTCTGGGGGTCTCAGGAGCATCACCCAGGCTTGCTTCCTTCAGGACTTGGATGGGGCAGCACCCCAGGTACAGGCTCTGTTAACAGACCCCTGTTAACAACAGCACTGGGAGGCTGGATGGCTCCAACCCGAGGTCAGAGACCTGTACTCCTTTCTCATAGCTGGCCTAATGAACAGCCGGGGACCAGCAAGTGGAATAGGAATCGGGGGGAGTTGGGGGGGGGTGGTGACATCAGTGACCTGGTACTGAATTTTGAGGTCGGAGGGGACCTTAGATAGCACTTTGATTAACCCTGTCATTTATAGGCAGGGAAGCTGGCAGGAGCTTGAGGTGGATGACCCAGCCAAGTGTCCATAGGCAGAGCCAGGCCAGTGACCCAAAGATTTCCACCTGACCTTGCTGCCCACGGAGGAGCTTAACTGCCCTGGGCCCCAGACCCCTTGGAGAATGTGGTAAAATCCTCAGACCAAATTCTCCCCTAAGTGCATACGCAGGAAAATGTGTGTATTACTTAAAGGACCAGTGGCTCCCCTTGAAGTCTGTCTGGTGATCCACTGAGGCTGTTCCTGGCCCCTCATCAGAGTCTATGGACAGGGACAGGTTCAGTCCCCCCAGCACATGTGGGCCATACAGCTGGGCCCCTTGGGAATCAACAGCTCCCCTCAACAGCTCTAAACAGAAGCCTGGACACTCCAGTCTCCATCAGGTCCCCTGCTGGGCCCCACGGAGTCACAGGGCAGCCAGAGAGTAGAGCGGGGAGCAAGTGGGCGCCAGGGCTGAGGGTGTCCGGGTACATGTGCCAGCATAAGAGGGAGGGACCAGCAGCTGTGGCCAGCCAGCTGTCCTGGGGGCAAAGGGGCGAGGGCTGGGCCGCAGCTGTGGGGGGCGGGGACGGCTGGGTGGGCAGCGGGGGCAGCCTCCTGTGGCCTCCCACCCACGCCTTCCAGGCTCCAGTGGCAGGGTCATGGGCCGCAGTCCCAGAGGGGTCCTCTGTGGTCCTCTAGCCCAGGGGCTTTGAAACTGGGTTCTCGTATGTTTTCAGGTTCGAGAGTCGTGGGGCCTGAGAGGGACGTAGAGGAGGGGTCCCTAGCCCACCCCTCGCCAACTTAACTTTGACCACAGCAGCTCCTCTGACATTGTATCAGTGATAATTCAGTTAGGAAGGAAAACAGAAAGGCTTCCACTGCTTTAAAAAAATGTCTGTGGGGAATTCCCTGGTGATCCAGTGGTTGGGCCTCTGCACTTTCACTGTCGAGGACCCACGTTCAGTTGCTGGTCGAGGAGCTAAGATCCTACAAGCCGCACAGTACAGTCAAAAAAATTAAAATTAAAAAAAATTTTTTTTAATGTCCATGGATTTACTGGTCTGATCTAAGGCCCCAATGCTGGCTCCTCCACGGGAGAAGTAGTCACCCAAGGGGCCCTGGCTCTGGGGTCCAGAAGGCCTGAGTCCCACGGGAAGAGGGCTCCCACCAGGGCTGGCCCCCTCGAGCAGTCACCCGTCCAGGCCTGCAAGGTGGGGCTGATCCAGGGAGGGACAGGAACCTCCAGTCCCAGAGAGTGGGGTGGGAAGAATTCCACCAGCCCCTCCTCCAGCATGGAAGCCCTCTCCCCAGCAGTGCCTCTCAGGCCCCACCACCTTCAAACAGTAAGGGGCTGAGGGGTCCTCAAGGAAAGGGGCCTGGAGGTCAATCCTGTTGCCCTAGCCATGGGATTCGGGGCATGCACCATCCCTCTGAGCTGGGCGGGGGGTGGAATGCACAGCAAGAGACGGGACTGTGCCTCCCAGGATGCTGAACCTGGCCTTTCACACACACAAACACACACACACACACACACACACACACACACACACACACACACACACACAGCTGCCAGTCAGTGGTCAGTGTCCTCTGCTGGATGGGGGAGACAGGTTACAGGCTGAACCCCACTTTCCTCAGCACCTTGAAGCCCACTGGCTCCGCGGGCAGTCCCGAAACACATGGAAAGGCTTTTCCTCCTGGGAAAAGAGCCCAAAGTCCCAGATGCCGGCCCTCTCGAGCCCTGGGCCCTTGCTCTCACCGCCATCCCTGTCTTACCTTTAGCTTGGCCTGGATCTCACGGGCTTTTCGCCGAGCCAGCACCTGGATGTGGCTGGACACCTGAGGCAGGAAAAGGGACTCCTGTTCCTGCCTTCTCCCCAAAGGCCACTCCCCACGGGGTTCCCCCCGGCCCTCCACCCGCCACAGCCCTCCATCCACATCACAGACTGACTGAATGAAAGATCCATCACCGATGGGCGCTCGGTTCTGCCCTCCCCGCTAAACAGAAGTGAGGTCCTCCTGATGGCCAGGAGAAGCAGGGGAGGGGTCTCTCTCCTCCCAGTGATGGTGGCGGGGACCCCAGGGAAACCGACCGTCTGGGGCACACTCAGTGGAGGATCCCTCCCGAGCTGGCCCCCAGAGCCCACACTTGGCCCCGCAGAGGGCCAGGCCCACCCCGGGAGCCACCGCTGGTGCCAGGGCACCCGCGCCAGGGCCCACCTGCTTCCTGGTGCGGGTCTTCCCTGTCCGGAGCTTGATGTAGCGGGCGATCAGCTCGTTCCGACCTGCAGAGACACAGCAGCCTCTCAGTGGGAGGGCCCGAGGGACCCCAGCCCTCACCTCTGCCCACCTGCCTGGCACTTGGGATGATGATTCTGCAGGCCCCTGCCCCCCCCCCCCTTAGGTCCCAGGGGTCTCCAGGCAGCAGGAGGGAGCCAAGACCTTGCTGGGGATGGTAACCTGAGGACACGGTGACAGGGCCATGGGTCTCCGGCTGGTGAGCACACAGCTTGAAACTCCCCCCGCCGGAGCCTCCCCTCACCTGCAGCCTGGCAGTCACCTCTGCTTATGCCTCCCCTGGAGCCTCCCTGTCTTGGCCCTGGCTCTAGACAGCTCCCTCAGTCCCCACGACCTCCACGAAAGAGCAGGACCGGACAGGGTGTCTGTCTTGTCTGTGGGCAGCAGAGGGCACATGGGACGCAAGGAGCGTCTCTGGAGGGGAACCCGCGGCCCTGACCCGGATACAGCTCCAGGGCTCCTGCCAGACCATCACCAGGTCACACGAGTGCTTCCTGCCGGCCCAGCCTCCTAGAGGAGATGTCGCAGGACCCCACATCCTCCCCGGTCATAAATGAGATCAGGATGAGGGCTCCCTGCCTTCCAGGAGCTCACCACCTGTGTGGCCAGACGACGGCCCAGTGCCTGCATCCAACGGGGCCCACGCCGTATGCTGAGGACGAGGCCCCAGATCAGGCTGGGTGGCCAGGTGAGCCTTGACCTGCACTGACCACTGGTAGGATTAGATCATAAAGAAGGGCACTGGGGGAGACGGAGGGTGAGAGGGCTTGAGCGGGAGTGATGACCTCCTTTCTCCACCTATGGGCACAGTCGCCAGCCAGCCCAGTCCTCTGGGCTTGGCTGAGCCAGGAGGCCTGCGGGGGGTGAGAAGCTGCTGATGCAGGGGGGCAGCGAAACGAGCAGGCCACCCGCCACCTGGGTGGTAACCAGGGCACCCAGCCAAGGCCACGCGGGTCTCCCAGCTGACCTCTCCCCACTGCCAAGGCTGAATCAAGAGCCGCCCTCAGGAGGTCTTGTCTGCCAGGAAGACTCGCCAGCCTAGGAGCACAAACCTGTCTGTGTCAGGGAAAGAGGGGGAGGTCCAGACCCTGGGGACACTGCCTGTGGGCTGATCTCTCTAAGCCCACGGTCCAGCACCATGCCCCTTCTCAAAGCTTCCCAGAGAAAGGTATTCCGCAGGCAGTCCAATGGATGTGAGACAGTCCTTCTCCACGTCTAACCAGAGGCAGTCATGCTGCAGCTATGAACATCAGAGAAGTGGGTCACGGGCTGGGAGTCGAGGAGCCAGGTTGCAACCTGGCAGCTCCACAAACAAGCTCTGGGGGCTCACTGCCCCTGGACCCTCACACAGCCTCCTCATCTAGAACCTGGGCCCTGACGGCCGTAGGCTCATCATTCAAACGTATCCAGATTGTACAGACTTGGGAACAGACCTGAACTCTGGCTCGACCACAGTTCTCTGGAACTCATTCTCCCTTCCTGTTAATCAAACGAGCTCCAGGCCCACAAGAATAGTCCACTGCCAACAGTTCAGGGGCAGAGGGAGGACGGGGTGGAGGTCCTTGGGGCCCCGAGGCTGAGCATGGTGCCGGTGGGCATGGTGCCGGCAGTGGGGGAGCCGATGGGGACCCTTTGGTCAGCATCCGGGATCCGGTTCTCCTGCTGCTCCAGCCCAGCCCTCATAAGGGCAGCAGCCCATCACTTCTGGGTCTGTCTTTTCCCACTAGATTCTTAGCATCAAAGAAGAGGGGACCACACCTCCCTTCAGGTCTGCACCCCCAGACTTGGCATCTCTGTGTCAAATGAATGAACGAGTCTGCCAGCAAAAGCTGATGATTCTGTTTTCAAACTAGGTTGGAATCCAGCCCCTTCTCCCCCATCCACTACCACCACAGTTCAAGCTACCACCTTCCCTGGCTGAATTCCCTGCTCTGAGTCCATTCTCTACACAGCAGCCACTGTGATGCTATTAAAACTCAAGCCTCCTCCAGGGGCTCCCGCCCGCCTGCTTAGAAAGTGTCCAAATCCCTACAACAGCCCAGAGGCTCCCCCAGGATCTGTCCACCCATCCCCAGCTCAGTCCGTCCCTCATCCCACACCACCAACCTTTGAAGCTCTGAGCTTTTGCTGGACGTGCCAGGCCTTCCCACCTCAGGGTCTTTGTATGTCCGGTCCTCTGCTCAGAGACCCTCGAGGCCCTCTCCCTCATCTTCACGTCCCGAAGGCAACTTAGGCTCAGCGGCCACTAGACGGGGGGACGTGTTCCCTAAACACCCCACTGAAAGCTGAGGTCACCCCCTCAAACCCCCCAACTGCCCGTCTACCCCTGACTCCCAACAGGAGGAAATCTCCTGTTTATCCCTAAAACTAAGAAAAGTGCTGTACAGAGCAAGCGCCCAGTAAATGCTTGCTAAATGGATGATCTGACATTGGTCACATCTTCTGTGGGAAAAGTGAGTTAAATTTTAAGTGCAAATAGGGACTTTCCTGGTAGTCCAGCGGTTAAGACTTCTCCCTTCAATGCAGGAGGGTGTGGGTTTGATCCCTAGTCAGGGGAGCTAAGATCCCACATGCCTCACAGGCAAAAAACCACACCTAAAGGAGAAGCAACATTGTAACAAATTCAATAAGACTTTAAAAACCAGATCCACATCCAAAAAAAATATTTTTTATGGCTGATACACGTTGTTGTAACGTAGAAACCAACACAACACTATAAAGCAATTATCCTCCAATTAAAAATAAAATAAGTAAAAAGAATAATTAAAGAAGAAAAAAATATGCAGATAATCCACTTTTGATGAGTCTGGCATCATTCTCAAAGTGCTCTCCTAGCCAGGTCTCATTTGAGCTTCTCAGGGCAGAAACAAATCCAGATTTCCGTGGGGCCTAAAGCATATGAAAACTGTGGGGCTCTCTTTGAGAAAAGGAAATTAGAAATACACACACAGAATTAGGTTCAGACCTTCTGGAGGTGAGGATGGGCTCATTCTCTTGATGGTGGTCACGGCTCCATAGGTGGACACATGGTCAAACCTACCAAGCTGTCCACTTCAAATATGTGTCGTTTATTGCACGTCAATCAGATTTCAATAAAGTTATTTTAAATTTTTAATTAAAACTAAAAAGTTTCGGAAATTCCCATGGTTAGGACTCAGTGCTTTCACTGCTAGCTGCTAGTTGTTCAGTCGCTCGGTGGTGTCTGACTCTTTGCAACCCCATGGACTGCAGCACGCCAGGCTTCCCTGTCCTTCACCGTCTCCTTGAGTTTTCTCAAACTCAGGTCCATCGAGTCGGTGATGTCATCCAACCATCTCATCCTAGGTCGCACCCTTCTCCTCTCACCTTTAGTCTCTCCCGGCATCAGGGACTTTTCCAATGAGTCAACTCTTCACTGCTAGGGCCCAGGTTCAACCCCTGGTCAGGGAATTAAGATCTTTCAAGCCACACAGTGCAGCCAAATAAGTAAAAGGAATTTTAAACATAAATAAACAAATTAAAAGTTTAGGCACCTGGAAGGGGCCCAGGCAGGTGAGGGCCCTGAAGCGTGAGCCTCACTGACTTCACTGGAAATGCACCTACCTGCCCCACAGAAGCGCAGGCAGATGGAGCATCTCACCCAGGTGGGCACCAGCAGATGCAGGGGGTTAACGTCCGGGTTAGAGTCCTGGCTCAGCCACTCGGAAGTGGCTCCGGGCCTGGCAAAGAAGTTGCTCCGACTGCGGGAGGTCACTCCCCACCTGGCCTCCTGGCCTGGACATAGTGGCACCTCCCTTACTGCTGTGCGTGCTCAGTCGTGGCCGACTCTTTGTGACCCCATGCACTGCAGCCCGCCAGGCTCCTCTGTCAGTGGGGTTTCCCAGGCAAGAAGACTGGAGTGGGTTGCCATGCCCTCCTCCAGGGAATCTTCCCAACCCAGAGATTGAACTTGCGTCTCCTGCATTGGCAGGCGGATTCTCTACCACCGCCTCACTTGGGAAGCCCTGTTAAACAGCAGCCAGGAGGCCCCTGCCCACCCCTGGCTGAGACCGTTTCTCCCCACATCATAGAGACCCCCCAGGCCCTGAAGACAGAGCCCTACCCAGCTCTAGAACCGCCTGTGTCTCTGCTATGGGGTCCAGGAGCTCTGCCTCCAGACAGGCCTCCTGGTCCTGGGCACGAGGCCAGCAGTGGGGCCAGAGGAGCCAGGGGTCCAAGGCTGGCTCGGCTGTCTTTGTGCTTTTCAAGTTGTGCTTCTCTCCTTCTGGGGAGATTCGCCCTCCTCTCCCTGACCTGCCCCTCTCAGACCATACCCCATTCAGGCCCTTTGTGTTGATCAGCAGTGGAGGATCCTGGGGTGGCAGTGGAGCCCCAGGTGTCTCTGGGTGTCTGGAGCCAAGGGAGACAAGCAGCTTCCTTCCTGCACCCTGAGGTCCTCCCGAGGTCAACCTGGCCATTCTACTGCCTCCAGACCAGCTGGCATCTGATCCAGACTTTATACAGACATAGGGAACCGCTATAGTTTCTTTTATTTTTGTGATGATAGTAATAATAATGAATGCTTATGGAGCACACAGGAACCTGTACAAATACAGAGAGAAGACAGTATCTGCTCTATATGCGTTCACACTTTTGCCCTCCTGGGGCAGCTGTTCTATCTTCCATTCCAACCACAGGGAGATCGAGGCACAGAGAGGTTTACAGGCTTGTTTACATCACAGGCAAGCCCGTGGTTGAGATCAAATCCAAGCAGTCTGGTTCTCTCTCTCTTTTTTTTCCTTTTTGGCCACGCCATGTCACATGTGAGGTCTTAGTTCCATGACCAGGGATCAAACCTGCATCCACTGCGTTAGGAGGAGGAAGTCCTATTCACTGGACCACACCGCAAAGTCCCTAGAGCCAATCTCTTAACTTCTCTTTAACATAAGAGTGAGAGGACTGACCAGGTGGCCCCAGGGGTCCTATGTAGCCTAAGTGAGAAGAAACTAAGGCCCAGAGAGGGGACGTGATTCATTCAAAGTCACATGGCTTATTACTGACCCAGGGCCATGGAACATCCATTTTCTAAGGCCACACCCAGGGCTTCGCAATGGCTCCTCCTCCCCATGGATGGTCTGGGAGTTGCCCGAGACCATCCTACTCCACCTTTCTGGACCAGTTCCCCCACCACCACCCAGGCCTCTGCGTGAAGTCCTTAGTAATGGCTCACTGTCCCTTGCCCTGACCCTGCCCGGGTCCTGCAGGGACAGCCAACTATCTAGGCCAAGAGCCCGTCCCCCCACTTTCACTCTCTCCTGGACAGTGGCCCCAGGGATGTGGGAGCCAATGTGCCCGAGGTTATGGGGGTGCCAGGAGGACCCCGGAGCCTGGGCAGCAGCAGAGAGAGCCAGGCAGTGTGCAAAGCTGCTAAGCCACAGTGAAGGCAGCAGAGAAAAGCAACGGCGGAGGGAGTGGAGTGAAGTGAAGTCGCTCAGTCGTGTCCAACTCTTTGCGACCCCATGAACTGTAGCCCACCAGGCTCCTCCGCCCATGGGATTCTCCAGGCAAGAATACTGGAGTGGGTTGTCATTTCCTTCTCCAGGGGATCTTCCTGACCCAGGGATCGAACCCAGGTCTCCCGTATGGTAGGCGGACGCTTTAACCTCTGAGCCACCAGGGAAGCCCAACGGCAGAGGGAACCTAATAGGAAATCCAGATGAGTCAGTGGGGAGACAGGAGACCCACACTCTGTCCCAGCTCTGCCCCCAGCTGCAAACCCCCTCCGGGGGCTGAGATCACAGACTGGGGCAGCGGGAGGCCAGCTTGGAACAAGTGGAGGCCAGCTGGGCAGCTGGGCATTGCAGTCTAGCAGTGACCTTGGCCAACCCCAGAGAGAGTCTGGGTGGGGCTAGAAAGGACCAGAAGGTGGCCCATGTGTCAGAGAACATGTGCCCAAAGCCCCCACCCAGCTCAAACCCATGACCCCACCCTCCATGGGCAAAGACAGCCATAGGGATTGACCCTCAGGCTAAAGGTGGGCCCTCCCAATGCAGCGGCCCACTCCAGTATCCTTGCCTGCAAAATCTCATGGACAGCGGCCACACCAAGTGACCATCCTCGACTCTGAAGCCCACACCTGGAGTCACACATGTCCTGCCAGTCACCCCAGGCTCTTCCTCAGTCACACATGAGCCACGCATGAACCTTCAGTTAGTGTTAGTCGCTCAGTCATGCCCGACTCTGCAACCCCATGGACTGCAGTCAACCAGGCTCCTCTGTCCATGAGATTTTCCAGGCAAGGATACTGGAGAGGGTTGCCATTTCCTTCTCCAGGGGATCTTCCCAACCCAGGGATCGAACCCGGGTCTCCTGCACTGCAGGCAGATTCGTTACAACTGAGTTACAAGGGAAGCCCCTCATGAACCTTTATGCCATCTGTAAATCCTGTCTGGGACAGGCCTCTTGTGTGTCTCATCCCCTCCCTGCACCACCCCTACCCCTGGGCCATAAACATGTTCAAAGTTTATGTCCATTAAGAAAGGTCGAAAAGACAGTTGTCTTTGCTAATATTGACAATACAGTCCTGTTAGAACTAGTTTTCTAGTCAAAGCTATGGTTTTCCACTAGTCATGTATGGATGTGAGAGTTGGACCATAAAGAATGCTAACTGCTGAAGAGTTGATGCTTTTGAACCATGGTGCTAGAGAAGACTCTTGAGAGCCCCTTGGACAACAAGGAGATCAAACCAGTCCATCGTAAAGGAAATCAGTCCTGAGTATGCACTGGAAGGACTGGTACTGAAGCTGAAACTCTGGTTACCTGAGTAACCAGAAAAGATCTGGAAAAGACCCTGAAGCTGGGAAAGACTGAGGATGGGAGAAGGGGATGACAGAGAATGAGATGGTTGGATGGCATCGCCGACTCGATGGACATGAATTTGAGCAAGATCTGGGAGTTGGTGATGGACAAGGAAGCCTGGCGTGCTGCAGTCCATGGAGTGGCAAAAGAGTCGGACACGACTGAGCGACTGAATTGAACTGAAAACTAGTTTTCAAAGTTGAAAAGGGCATGAGCTTCCCCTTTGAAGCAAAGGGAGATATTCAGCAGAGTCCTCACAGGGAGGGAGCTCTTTAGAGGGGCTGACATTTCACTCTTGCAGTGGGTGGATGCAGAGGAGGCCAGCCCCTCCCCCCGCCATGCACATGGCCTGGCCTGGGGGCCGCTCTGGCCAGGGGTCAACTGATGCTATAAACACCTGCAGCTGGAGGAGAAGGCTATTTGTGGAGAAGACACTTTTCAGGCCTGACATCCGAGCTGTCACCACCATTGTCCCTGGAGGGCTCTTGGACTTCTGGTGAAATCCAACCCCATCTTCAAGGCCACCGCCCAGGTGGGCATCTGGCCTCCAAGCCTGGTGCACAGGCTCTGTGGCTCTCTGGGCTCAAGTCATTTGAGCTCCTCCAAGGCAGGGAAGAGGTCCCCCACAAGTGCTGCAGCCCGTTCACTGGGCACCTCTCGGCCCGCAGTGACACCAAAGACTGTGCCGTCTTTCAACAAGAGCGTGAAAAGGTGCTCAACATCGCTAACCTTAGGTGAAGGTAAGGTAAGGTGAAGTTGCTCAGTCGTGTCCGACTCTTTGCGACCCCATGGACTGTAGCCTACCAGGCTCCTCCGTCCATGGGATTCTCTAGGCAAAAATACTGGAGTGGGTTGCCATTTCCTCCTCCAGGGGATCTTCCCAACCCAGGGATCGAACCCAGGTCTCCTGCAATGGAGGCAGATGCTTTAACCTCTGAGCCACCAGGGAAGCCCTCGCTAACCTCAGGGAAATGCAAGTGAAACCATGAGATACCACCTCACACCCGCTAGAATGGCTACTGGGGAAAAACGGAAAATAAGTATTGCCAAGATGTGAAGAAATTAAAACACTTGTACGTTGCTGGTAGAATGTAAACTGGTGCAGCCACTGTGGGAGATAATCTGGTAGCTCCTCAAAAAATTAAACAGGATCAGCACACGATTCAGCAATTCCATCTCTAGGTGCACACCACAAATGACCGAAAGCCGGGTCTTAAAGAGCTATCTGTACACCCATGTGTACACTATTCATAATACCCGGAAGGTAGAAATACCCACATATAAATTAATAGCTTAAATGGATCAATAACATGTGGTCCAGCCATACAACGGAATTCAATGGAACTGTTCAGCAGTTAAAAAAAAAAAAGAACGACGTTCTGACCCAGGCTGCAACGTGGATGAACCTTGAAGGTACTGTCCTGAGAGAAGTAATCGAGGCACAGAAGTGCAAGGACTGCGTGATTCCACTCCCGTGATGAACCCAAGATGTTGCTGCTATTGTTTAGTCACTAGGTCGTGTCCAGCTCTTTGCAACTCCATAGACAGGCTTCCCTGTCCTCCACTACCTCTCGGAGTTTGCTCAAACTCATGTCCACTGAGTCAGAGATGCCTCCAAACATCTTATCTCTCTGTCACCCCCTTCTCCTCCTGCCCTCAATCTTTCCCAGCATCAGGGTCTTTTCTAATGAGTCGGCTCTTTGCATCAGGCAGCGAAAGCATTGGCGCTTCAGCGTCTGTCCTTCCAATGAATATTCAGGGTCGGTTTCCTTTAAGATTGACTAGTTTGATGTCTCTGCTGTCCAAGGGACTCTGAAGAGGCTTTTCCAACACCACAGTTTGAAAGCATCAATTCTTCAGCACTCAGCTTTCTTTATGGTCCAACTCTCACATCCATACCTGACTACTGGAAAAACCATAGCTTTGACTATGCAGATCTTGGTTGGCAAAGTGATAGCTCTGCTTTTTAATACGCTGCCTAGGTTTGTCATAGCTGTTCCCAGAATAGGCAAATTCATAAAGACAGAAAATAGATTAGAGGCCATCAGGGCCCAGGGGGAGGGAGGAAAGGGATTTACTGCTTAATGGGTACAGTTTCTGTTGGGAAGAAGGAAAAAGTTCTGGAGATGTCCGTGAGGATGGTTGCCCGACACTGTACGTGTGCTTAATACCACTGAGCGGCGTACTTAAAAAGGGTCTGGATGGTACATGTTAAGCTCTGTGTATTTTCCCACCATAAAGTATATGACGAGTTGGCTGTTCACATGAGTAATGTGAGTATATGTGTAATATATGAGCAATAAAATGAAAATACATGAGTAATAAATAAAACCAACCCCCCCAAAGGCAGTATTATTACTCTCCCCATTTCTCAAGTAAGGAAACTGAAGCTGAGAAGAGGTACACAACATGCCCGAGGCCACGCTGGCCCCTGGACAGAGTGGATGTGGGCAGAGATGCCCATCGTCAAGCCTCCAGAAACAGGAGGCCAAGGACGCAGGCTGGATGAGGGAGACACACAGCACAGGGAGGCGGAGGGTCCAAGGATCACAAGGAAGCGGGCAGAAGTCGACTGAGGCTTCCTGACCTGTGCCGTCCCTGCAGTGACCAGAGCCCCACCCAGGTCCAGCCTATGCTCTGCCTCTTGCAAGCTAGCGATTCACCTCTGATGAGGGCCTCCCAGGTGGCGCTAGTAGTAAAGAACCCGCCTGCCAATGCAGGAGACATACGAAACGCAGGTTCATCCTTGTTTGGGTAAGATGCCCTGGAGGAGGGCACGGTCACCCACTCCAGCATTCTTACCTGGAGAATCCCATGGACAGAGGAGCCTGGTGGGCTACGATCCATAGAGTCTCAGAGTCAGACACAACTAAAGCAACTTAGCATGCCAAGCATCTTGGATGGGCCCTGATCACAGTGCTTTGCCCAGATCCCCAGGGAAACCCCCAAACCCACACGGCTAGTCTCCACCTCTGGGCCAAGGATCACTCCCTTCGGCCCTCCTCCACCCAGCCAAGCTCCACTTCCTCCCAGAAAGCTCTCAAGGTAAGCCAGCCCCTGGCTGACTCCTCTACCTAACATGAGTGCCATCCATTTTCTTTAAAAAGATGTTCCTCCGGCATCTCCCTCAACCATGAAGCTGGCGAGAACAGAGACCATGGCCCCAGCCTGGCCTCTTCCTGGATAAGAACCACCCGACGGCTAACAGGCCACGAGGCACCCAGGGAGACCTGGGAGAAAGAGGGGTCGGGGGGAGGGCAGACACAGACACTTGGGAGATTCAGAGCAGCATCCAAGAAGGTGAGGGGCCTGGTGGGCAGAGAGGAGGAAGTACAGGAGCAAGACAGCAGCCGGAGGGAGAGTGAGGCCACTGGGGCCAGACTCACCTCCCACCACCTGCCCACGGGGCCAGAGCCAGGCTGGGCAAGGAGGTCAGAGTGACCAGCAGCGCCAGGGTGAGGGTCACACCATGACGGGGCAAAAACAAAGGCTGCCGTGAGCCGGGGAAGGGGAGCCCCGGCCCAGGAGAGGCTCAGCATAGACAGGTCCCTGCACCCGAGTGTCACCTGCATGTCTGTCTGACCCTAATCGGCGGTCCTGCTCTCGGTGTGCGTGGGCTGGGCTGGGGGCAGGCCTGAACCCCCATCCTCAGAGACTCCAGGTCTCGGATATTCCTCTGGGCATTTTGTGCTTCCTGCCTGAGAAGCCAGCTGCCTACCTGGAAGCCAGGTTGAGGACTCTGGATGCAGAGTCAGGGGTTAGGGGGGTAGGGGAGGAGCCCTCCAGGGTGCCCAGGGCTCAGATGGGGCAGAGGCACAGAGGGTGGCAAAAAAAATGGGTCCGGGAGCCGAAGAGGGTGGTGAGCAGCCCGAGGTCTGAGTCAGCTTGGCAGCAGGTCCCTCTCCCCCTCCCCCTGGGCCTGGGGCCCATCCCACGCCTAGGCCTGAGCTCAGAGTTATATATACCCCCCAGCTGGGCCACTCACTCGGGCAGAGAGCCCCGTCCACTCCCCGGCGAGGCCCCACCTTGGCTCAGCCCCCGCGCCTGTAAGAGGAGACGGGGAGCTGGGAGAAGCCAGCGTCTGGGCCCCAGGCAGGATGTGTACCCGAGGAGGACAGGTGCTGTGGGGGCTGGGTTGGTCACCAGACTCTGCAGGGATGGGGGGAGGCCCCCCTCCCGTCCCCCTGCCCAGAGCCTGACCCACCTGAGCCGGGGCCAAGCGGGAGCTGAACTGGCTTCAAAGAGCTCACCAGGGCCACTTGGGGTGACAGGGAGCGCTGAGCAAACCCCCCCCAGCCCCCACTTACTACCTGAGCGACTCAGGGACTCAGCCTCTCTGAGCTTCTCTCTCTGCATCTACAGAGGCTGTAAACCCTCCCTACTCACCCCTCCCCGACAAAGACGGTCACTATGAAGCTCTGGCCTCCTTGGCCCCTCTCCTCTTCCTCCTTCGGGGTGGCCCCCCCACCCTCAGCCCCTCTCTATCTCTGGGCACACGGGAAGGAGGGCCACAATAGACACCAGCAAGACCCACAGTGAGCCACTGTCTTCATCTAGCTTCCCCCGCCCATCGGCTCCCCTCCTGTCAAAGAGAATTCCACCCCCGGGACTGCTGAAAGTGTGCCTGCCTGCTGAAAGTGTGCCTGCCTTTCCCAAACCCTGCCTCAGTCGCATCGCCAGGGGACTAAGCTCAAGTCTCTCAACCCCGATATCTCTCTACGTGAATAGAGATAGAAATAGCCACCCATAACGACTGTCGGTCTGGTCAAGGCTATGGTTTTTCCAATAGACATGTATGGATGTGAGAGCTGGACCATAAAGAAAGCTGAGAGCCGAAGAATTGATGCTTTTGAACTGTGGTGTTGGAGAAGACTCTTGAGAGTCCGTTGGACGGCAAGGAGATCCAACCAGTCCATCCTAAAGGAAATCAGTCCTGGAAATTCACTGGAAGGACTGATGCTGAAGCTGAAACTCCAATACTTTGGCCACCTGATACGAAGAACTGACTCATTTGAAAAGACCCTGATGCTGGGAAAGGTTGAAGGCAGGAGGAGAAGGGTATGACAGAGGATGAGATGGTTGGATGGCATCACCAACTCAACGGACATGAGTTTGAGCAAGCTCCAGGAGATGGTGATGGACAGGGAGGCCTGGCATGCTGCACTTTGGGGTCACAAAGGGTCAGACACGACTGAGTGACTGAACTGAACTAAACGATTGAATAAACTGAAGCATTCACCCAAACGTCTGTCAACTGAGTCAACAGCTGTGCACCACGGGGTCCATCCATATGACGGAACGTGACCCCGTCTTCCAGAGGAAGGAGGTTCTGACACCCGCTACGTACGACGTGGAGGAACCTCGAGGACACGACGGTCGTTTAAACAAGGCGGACACAGGAAGACAAGCACTGTGTGATCCCACTTACGTGAGGTCCACAGAGGAGTCACAGCCACTGAGACAGAAAGTGGATGGCGGGCACCAGGGGCCGGGGGGTCGGGGGGCGGTGCAGGTGAGTGTTTAAGGAGGACAGAGTTTCAGTTTGGGAGGATGAGAAAATTCTAGAGACGGATGGTGGGGATGGTCACACAGCCGTGTGAATGTACTTAATTTCACTGAACTGCACACTGAAAAATGGTTAAAACGGTCAATTTGATGTTCCGTATACTTTACCACCATGCACAAAGGAACAGCTGGTCCACAGCGGCCCTCAAACACTGTCCGCTGGCTCTCCACGGTTTGCAATCCCTTGGGGTCTTCCCCACACAGCAGTGACCTCAACTTCCTCCCCACGCTGAGCACCTCTGCCCACCTGTGTTTGCCAGGCCCTCTGTCCCTTGAAAGCAGGAAGAGAAATCCTGCCAGGTTCCCCAGGAACCCATCACAGTCCCACCAGGGACCTGCCAGCTCTCCAGCCACCCACCTGTCCCTCCCTGCACACCCTGCCCTCTTCTCACCCTCACCCCTCAGCTTGTGACCAGCAGGCACCCCACTCTTCAACTGAGCAGTGGGAAGCACCCCAGATACTCGAGACCCTTCCTCCCCAACTCCACAGGCAAAGCCTCCATGAAGCAGCCCCATCTGGACGCACGGATGCTCCATGCACAGTGCTGCCTCCTCCACGAAGCCTCTGCAGGGACCAGAGGTAAGAAGCAGCCGCTAGAACAGGGGTCAGGCAGGGCGGCCTAGGGGCTGACACAGGGCTTGAGTAGAGCCACGGCAGAGGGGCCAGTAAGGAGGGATGAGCAGCTTCAACTGCTGACCGAGGAGCAGACCCGGGGTCCAGAAAGGACCTTGCTTCCCCAACAAGCAGGGGAGAAGGAGTCCTTTGTCCTCACAGGTGAGGTGCAGGTGAAGGGTAAAGGAGGCAGGGCTGTGTGGCTCCACAGCACCCCAGGCCAGTGAGTAAGAGGCTTTGGGTTTGGTCACTTGAATTGAGTTGAACAGTGTCCCCCCAATATTCATGTCCCCCCGGAACCCCAGCACGTGACCTCATCAAGAAGCAAGGTCTTGACAGACATAATTAGTTAAGATGAGGGCATACTGAATATAGGGCTTCCCTGGGGGCTCAGTGGTAAAGAATCCACCTGCCAATGCAGGAGACACAGAAGACGCAGGTTTTATCCCTGGGTCAGGAAGATCCCCTGGAAGAGGAGATGGCAACCCATTCCAGTATTCTTGCCTGGGAAATCCCACGGGCAGAGGAGTCTGGTGGGCTACAGGCCATGGGGTCATATAGTCAGACACGACTGGGCTCACATTGGATTAAGGTGGGCCCCCGATGTCTGGTGTCCTGATAAGAGCAGGACACACAGAGACTCGGAGAGGACAACAGGGTCAGAGACGAGAGTGATGTGGCCACAAGCCAAGGGCACCAGGGCCGCCAGCTGCCACCAGAAGCCAGGAGGGAGACATAGCACACATCCAACCCTACAGACCCCCTTGGGTTCAGACTTCTGGCCTCCTGACCCTCCAGAGGATACATTTCTTTGTCTAAGGCACCCCTTAAATTTGTGGTAATTTCTTACAGAAGGCCTAGGAGATGAGTTGGTTCAGCCCCTAAGGGCCCCTCACAGTTGACGAAGCATCTGTGCTGGGGAAGGGCATCTGGCTTGGAGCCCTCTCATTGAGGGCAGAGGGCGACCCAGGGAGCAGCACCCTGAAGCACCTCCTTTCCTGGGAATCACAGCACGGGGGCTGGAAGGCTTCTGTCAGTCACAGAGACTCTCTTGCCTGCCCAAGACCCATGTCTCAAGCTGGGTGTCCTGGGGGACTTTCCAATGGCTGAGCTGAGCCTCCCAACGGCTGTTACTATTTGCTCTGCTTCCCCAAAGCCTTCCTTCAAGGCTATGGTTTTTCCAGTAGTCATGGATGGATGTGAGAGTTGGACTATAAAAAAGCTGAATGCCAAAGAATTGATGCTTTTGAACTGTGGTGTTGGAGAAGACTCTTAAGAGTCCATTGGACTGCAAGGAGATCCAACCAGTCAATCCTAAAGGAAATCAGTCCTGAATATTCATTGGAAGGACTGATGGTGAAGCTCAAGCTTCAATACTTTGACCACCTGATGCAAAGAGCCAACTCAGTGGAAAAGACCCTGATGCTGGGAAAGACTGAAGGTGGGAGAAGGGGACGACAGAGGATGAGATGGTTGATAGCATCACTGACTCAATGGGCATGAGTCTGAGCAAACTCCAGGAGTTGGTGATGGACAAGGAGGCCTGGCGTGCTGCAGTCCATGGGGTTGCAAAGAGTTGGACACGACTGAGCAACTGAACTGAACTGAACTTGCTTCCCCATATACCGTATCTTCCACCCAAAAGTCAAGACAGAGCCTGGATGGGAGTGGAATCTGGGGAGAATGGATACATGTATATGTACGGCTGAGCCACTCTGCTGTGCACTGAAACCATCACAACAGTGTTAACCGGCTATACGCCAATCTAACATGAAAAGTTTAAAAAATAATACACAGTCACAGAAGTCAACACAGCCCCAGGAGAATGGCTCAGCCCACCGGCTGCTGGACACTGAGCATGTTCCCAATCTTAATGGCTCAGGAAGACCTAGCCTTCCTGATCACTGTCCTCTCTGGGGACACTCCATCTTCCCTGTGTACGGCTACATGTATGCTCACCTCCCCCACCGCCCCCACCGAGCAGGGCTTAGATCTGCCCCACCCCAGCTGGTACACAACAGACTCCTGCCTGGGGGAAGGAGGGAGGGAGAGGATGAGCAAGGACATCTTCCTAACACCCTTCACACGTGGGAAGCTGGGAGAAGGTCAGGCATTTGCCTGGGGGGTGGCTGGAGGGATTTTCCCAGCCTGCCCTGGGGGGATGTTCTGCCACTTTCCCAAGTCTTCCCCCACCACCTTCTTACCAACCTCCACATCCATCCACGGGCATCTCCTCCAAGATCCTTCCATCCCTTAGGAGTCCAGACAGAATAAAGCAGCGTCCACCTGGGAGGAGTCCCAGGAAGTCACACCCCTCCATCACTTGGTGGGAACCTGACTCAACCCTGAACAGGGGTCCGGCTGCCCAGACCCAACAGCCTCCTTACCATACATCTTGCCTTCATCCGACAGGATGATCTTGCGCCGACCGCAGGGTGGGTAGATGGCCAGGGCCTCCTGGAAGCTCTGCTCAATGTCAGGGCTCCACACGCCCTCCGCGTCATTGTCGATGGGCTTGTCCAAGGCCTGGCTGCCCCCAGAGACGTTGCTCCCCTCGGGGGAGTTGGGAGAGCCCCACTCGTTGGAGGTAATGGTGCCGGCCTTGCCCTCCAAGGCTCCGCTTGGAGGAGCGCCTGTTGGACCTGTTTGGGCAGAAACCACCAGGGCATCAGTGGGCGAATGTGTGGATGTGGGGCAGGACGCCCAAGGAGTGCCACCCCCCGGAACTGGGTGCTCCTCCTTTCTTGCCCATCGCAGCTCAGGAGCTCGAAGAGAAAAGCCAGGGACCCCAGGGAACAGAGTGAGGCAGAAGGTAGCAGGGGGGCAAGGGCAGGTCATCTTCAGTCCATCACCCTCAGCTTCCCACCCTGTGAGAGCTCAGTGACCAGGCCCTGATTGTGGGTCTAAGGCCCAAGATGGCACTGGGAAGTCAAAAGTGAGGACCAAGTATCAGGGTTGTTCTATGTTAAACCACAAAGGGGCAAAAGAATGCAAAATATTGTGCACTGTAACGTAAAGTGGGAACAACAGCTAGGGAAAACAGTATGGACGTCCCTAAAAAATCAGACTACCGTATGGTCCAGCAATTCCACTTCTGCATATACAGCTAAAAGAACTGAAAGCGGTGTCTCAAAGACATGTGGGTACACCCCTGTTCATAGCAGCATTATTCACAATAGCCAAGGGGTAGAAGCAACCCAAGTGTCCATGGATGGATGAATGGATAAGCAGAACACGGTGTCTACCTATTATACAGCAGAGATGAACCTTGACACTTTATCCTAAGTGACGTAAGCCAGTCACTAAAGACAAATACGCTGTGATTCCACGTTTATGACGTCTGAGAGCAACCAAAGTCATAGAGACAGACAGTAGAACGATGGTCACCAGGGGATGGAGCGGGGAGGAGGCGGGGAGTTGCTGGGTACAGAGTTTCTGTTTTGCAAAATGAAAAAGTTTCGGAGATCTGCTGCTGCGCAACAATATGTATATACATTTTTTCCCCTGGTTTTAAGTTTACCTTTTATTTTTAAAAATTTTTTATGGCAGTACCATTGATTTAATGTTGTGTTAGCTTCAGGGGCACAGCAAAGTGTTTCAGTTATACATATATCTCCTTATGAATATACTTTGACATGACTCAACTGTATCCTTCAAAACGGTTAAGATGATTAATTTTATGTGTCTTTTTAACCATAATTAAAATATGAAATTAAAAGAAGCATACAAAATAAAATACAGGTCACCATTCTCCTACTTCATCCCAGCTCAGGCTGTTTTTAGAGGAAGAGTCTAACCCTGGCAGATTCTCGGGTGTTAGGGCTTCCCTGCTAACAGTCAGTAAAGAATCCGCCTGCACTGCAGGAGACCCGGGTTCAATCCCTGGGTCAAGAAGATCCCCTGGAGAAGGAAATGGCAACCTACTCCAGTGTTCTTGCCTGGGAAATCCCATAGACAGAGGACCCTGGCGGGTTACAGTCCATGGGGTCACAAGGAGTCACACATGACTAAACATGAACAACAGCAGCACATGCTAATAATCTTAAGGCAGTTTTTGGATTATAAAAACCAGGTGGACACCAGCTACCTCCCAAAGCCCTCTGGAGCCCCCAGCATCCCATCTCTCTCAGCCACCAAGCACCTCTGCAAAGGAGGACCCTCTCCCCATCGCACGTCAGCCCCTCCCTTCTTCCTCATTAGCCATCAGGAACAGTGTCAGGAGTCGGAACACCTGAGTTCCCACCCACTACCATCCAAGACTCTCTGAGATAAGACCTCCCCAAGCATTCCTCCTCCCTGTCTCTCTCTTCCCCAGGCTTGTTAGAGGCACCACTGTTCACAGAAAGGTGGGCATGAGGGTTAGCACGGTCAAGGCCACAGTGGAGGAAAAGGAGGAGCTGAGTCGGGGGCAGCGCCTCCTGGGAGGGGTGGAGGGTCTAAGGAGCTTGGCCTGGCTGCTGGCACGGACATGTAGTGGGAAGGAGGGTAGAACCACTGAAATTCAAGGCAGGAACCCCAGCGGAAACCTAACCCAATCCCCTCAGCTTGAGGATAAGCACCCTGAGACCAGGGAGGCCTAGGGACACGCCAGAGGTCACGGAGCCAATCGCTAGTGCAGCTGACTCTCGATCTCTGCCCCTAGGGTCCCAGGTTTTTCAGCATAACAAACTTACATCAACCTCCTCTCTGTTAAAATAAGTTTTCCTACAGCCACTATGGAGAACAGTATGGACGGTCCTTAAAAAACGAAAACTAGACCTACCATTTGACCCAGTGATCCCACTCTTGGGCATCTACCCAGAGAAAACCATAATTCAAAAAGATACATGCATCCCAGTGTTCACTGCAGCACTATTTACAATAATCAGGACAGGCAAGCCACCTAAGCGACCGTCAGCAGAGGAATGGATAAAGATGTGGTGCATACATGTAACAGAGTATTACTCAGCTATAAAAAGGAATGAAATTGCGTCATTTGCAGAGATGTGGTTGGACCTAGAGACTCTCACACAGAGTGAAGTCAGTCAGAAAGGGAAAAACAAATATCATATATTAACACATATATGGGGAATCTCGAAAAATGGTACAGATGATCTGATCTGCAAATCAGAAATAGGGACACAGACACAGAGAACAAACATCTGGGACGCCAAGGGGAAAAGGGGGTATATGGGATGAACTGGGAGATTGGGATTGACATGTATTGATAATATATATAAAATAGATAGCTAACAAGAACGTACTGTATAGCACAGGGAACTCGGTGCCCTGCGGTGACTTAAATGAGAAGGAAATCCAAAATAGAGGGGATATATGTATCTGCATGGTTGACTCACTTTGCTGTGCAGCAGAACCTGACACAGGGTTATAAAGCAACTATACTCCAAATTTAAAAAAAAGTTTTCTTCAATAGTCTGAGGGTGTCACAATAATACTGGAATGGGTTGCCATTTCCTCCTCCAGGGGATCTTCCTGACCAGGGATGGAACTCACATTTCCTCATCTATCTCCTGCATGGGCAGGCGGATTCTTTACCCCTGAGCCATCAGGGAAGCCCAGTAATGAAGCCGCTGAGTTTTAGTGGCCACACCTATGCGACCTTACACCAGAAGCATGCAGGGTGGCTGTAACTCAGTCCTCAGAGAAAAGGTAGACTGTTCATAAAATACGACATGGAAGATGGTCTGTCTTGGTCTAAGCCCTAGGTATAAAAAAGAATCGTCTTTCCTCAGAATTTGCAGCCAACGTTCTGCCCTTAAGTGGATTTGAGATCTGAACTTCATATTACAGGAAGCCCCAGTCAATTCACAAAAATAAACAGTGACCCCAGGCTAACAATCTCTAAGTAGACAATCTTAACTCAGACTGCTGAGACCCAAAGCCTTGCTAAAGAATCTCAAAATCCAAAATGACAAATATAAGAGGAAACGATCTCAGAGCTTCTGAGTATGGTGACCATATGAATAGGCGGGGAGAGGGGCTGCCCACAGAAAGGGCGTGGAAGCTTGCTTCCTTCCCCAAGCCACGTCAGATGCATACCTGGCATCTGCTGTTCCTGAGTTACATCCTTTTATAGCAAAGTGGTAGGCTGGTAAGTGAAATGTTTCTCTGAGTTCTGAGAACCACTCTAGCAAGTGAATTGAACCCAAGGAGGTGGGGGTCTCTGGAACTTCCAATGTACCTATGCGTGCGTGCTCAGTTGCTTCAGTCGTGTCCGACTCTTTGTGACCCCGTGGACTGTAGCCCACTAGGCTCCTCTGTGGAACTCTCCAGGCAAGAATACTGAAGTGGGTTGCCATGCCCTGCTCTGGGGGATCTTCCCAACCCAGGGATCGAGCCCGTGTTTCCCATGCACTGCAGGTGGATTCTTTACCACTGAGCCACCAGGGAAGCGCCCCAGTCTGTCTGTAGTTGATGATAACCTGAACTTGCAGGGTGAGGGCCGTCTTGCGGGCCTGAGGCTTTAGCCTGTAGGAGCCCGTGCTACTTCCAGATAGATAATGTTAGAACTGAGTTGAATTGTAGGGTAAACACTTGCTGGCTGGTGACGGGAAAAACACTTAGCCACAGATTGGACTTGGTGACCAGAACTTTTAATGATTAAACACTAAAAGTATTACACTTCAAGTCAGAAGTAAGATAAAGAATGCTCACTTTCAACACTGAACACTCAACACTGTAACATAAGTCCTAGCGGGTACAGTAGAATAGAAGAGCTCCGCAGATCGGAAAGGAAGACGTAAAACTGTCCTTGTACTTAGGAATCGTGATAGAAGACTGAAAAGAAACAAACCATAAAAAGAGCTTCTGAGTTCAACAACACCAACATAACAAAATCAATTCCATTTTTATGCCAGAAATAAGAAATTTGATAACGCAGTTTCTTAAAATATCCTGTTTAGATACAAAGTCATAATTTATCGAGTAGTGATAAATCCAACAAAGGATGAGATCTTTACAGAGAAAATGGTAACTGCTTTAAAAGATATCATTTCTGCATGAGACAGGGTGCTCAGGACCAGTGCTTTGGGATGAGCCTGAGGGATGGGATGGGGAGGGAGGTGGGAGAGGGGTTCAGGATGGGGAACACATGTACACCCATGGCCGATTAATGTCTTTGTATGGCAAAAACTACTACAATACTGTAATTAGCTTCCAATAAAAAAATTAATTAAAAAAATAAAAGACATAATTTCTAAATAAATGGAGAAGAAACTGTGTGTTCGTGGAAAATAGTATCGCCAAGAGGTTGAATCTCTCTGGATAAATCATAAATTCAGTGAAAGTATGACTAAAATCCCACAAGGTTTTCCGCAAACTTGAGTTGATTTTCAAGACACATGGAAGCCCAAGACAGTTCTCGAGTCATCTAACCCACTGCCTTCACCTTGGATTAGACCTTCCCATCCAAACCCAAGTCTTCCCTGGGTTCTGGCTGCAGAGCGACCACCCACCAATCATCAGACATCTCCGAAGCTCTTCCCTCTCGACGCGTCCAGAGTCACAAGGCTCGAGATTGAATCCCGCTCCTCCTCTGTCTCTCGGGAGAGGACATCACCATCTGCCCAGAGGCCAGCAGCCAAGGAATGTGCTTTGACTCCCCTCTCATCTCCCATCAGCAGTTAGTGACCACATCCTGGCTTTCTCTCCCGGAGCCCTACCCCAAAGCTCCAGCTTCGCCAGTGCTCACCTGGACGACCAGGCCAGTCCAATCCAGACTCCATCATCTTTTCACTGCAGCTTCTACAGAACACATCTGATCATGTGACTCCTGCACTTAAACTCTTTCCCAGGCTCTTAGGTAATGAGATTTTACAAGGCCCTTCATCCGCTGATTCCAGCTCTCCAGCCATACCTTCTGTCCGTCCACACCATCCTCCCTCTTCTTTGCACCCACCCCAAGCCCCAAATGACACCCCAACATGCCAAGCTCTCCCCCTGCACAGGGGCCGAGCTGCCTGTGACCTTCCTTCCCACCCCCTACTTTTCATCCGGCCAATTCTCACCCATCCTTAAGGTCCAGCCAAAATCTTCCTTCATTTTTCATTTTTGTCACTGAAGTATCCTTGATTTACAATACTGTGTCAGTGTCAGGGGTATGGCGACAGTTGCAGGCAAACTCACTTCCCCTGGGAGGACGGTCCCAGCCCAGTCTCTGTGCTCTGGGCACCCTCAGCCCCGGCTCCCAGGTGCAACCACCAACCCCCCAACACACCACAGCCCCTCAGAGGGCAGGGCTCGTCGTCTTTCTCTACTAAATCTTCCGCACGCTGCACACACTGGGGCACAGAAGGACGAGCACATGAACAGCTATTTGGTGCGTGTTGTGGATTAATGATTTCTCTGTAGGAAGGACACAGGATTCTGTTTAGTGTCAGGAAACAAGAAAATCTCAGCAACCTCTGGGCCTGGGCACACCCAAGGGAGGGCTTGAGTATGTATGCAAATCCCTTTGGGGTTTATCCTGGAACCTGAAAAATCAAAGGATGATGCCTGGGAATCAAGAGAGTCCCAGGATCTGGCTCCTGTCCTACAAGCAGCTACGACCATGGACAAGTCCCTGTGTTTCCCTGGACCTCAGCCAGCTCACCTGTGAACTGTGCAGGCAGCTCCTCCCTGCCCCAGCAGAGCCTGTGGCTCTCGACCTGACCCCCAGTCTCCAAAGGAAAGAGAAAGTGTCAGTCACTCAGTCATGTCCAACTCTTTGCGACCCCATGGACTGTTGCCCGCCAGGCTCCTCTAGAGGTTCGTGGGATTTTCCAGGCAAGAATATTGGAGTGGTTTGCCATTTCCTTCTTCAGGGGATCTTAGCAAGCCAGGGATCGAACCTGGGTCTCCTGCATGGCAGGCAGATTCTTTTACCAAGTGAACCACCAGGGAAGTCCAGTCTCATTATCAGAAAGATTTCAATAAAAGCTGTAAGTTCCCAGTTCCTTGGAAAAGTTCTGAGTAACCAGCATCACTAGTCCCTAGGAGGGAGCCAGAGTTTGCTTTGGGTGGGGGCAGAACCAAAGGCCTCCGGGGCAGGCCCTTGGGCCAAGTCAGGGATTATTTTTGTTCCTCTGCTGGTGGCACCTGGCCCAGGCTTAACGAGGCCATCTGTCCCCTCCAGCTCCTCCTGGCAGGCCTCCGAGGGTCTCTGGGGAGCACTGGGGGAGGGGCAAGGGGACCCTTCTCCCAGATGCTGCTGGCTCACCCCACTCCACACCCTTTGAGCCACGGGCAGAGGCTGTGTGGGAGCTCTGTCACAGCCATGGCCTGAGACAGAGGGAGAGGCCAGGCAGCCGGCCTCGTGGGCCAGGAACAGCAGGCCACACAGGGCTGGGAGCAGCTCCATTTTGGTAACGGATCCCAGGTCCAGGACCTCAGGTGACCCGCTGCCCTGCTCTCCCCAGGGCAGACCCAGTGCAGGGCCTCGGCAGACCTGCCTTGTGGGGCAGCGTCCAGGCCTACCTCCCAGCTCCGGGAAGGAAGGACCTTGGGACCACAGTCCTTATTCTGCCAGGGCCACATGGGACATCAGGGAAGTTGGAGCACCCTCCTGTCATCTCCCAACTTTCTGGCCTCCAGGGCACTTGCTGTGTTTAGTGTTAACCCCAGCAGAAAACCTAGGCATAGCCAGGAGACACGATGCCTTAGATATTCACATTATTAACTAGCCAGTTTAATTATTACTGGGACTTCCCAGGTGGCTCAGTGGTAAAGAACCTGTCTGCCAAGCGGGAGACATGGGTTGGATCCCTGGATCAGGAAGATATCCTGGAGAAGGGAATGGCAACCCATTCTAGTATTCTTGCCTGGAGAATCCAATGGACAGAGGAGCCTGGTGGGCTACAGTCCATGGGGTTGCAAAGAGAGTCAGATATGACTGAGCGACTGAAGAACAACAGCCGTCCTGCCCCCAGATTGGAAGTGATGGAGACGGAAACTCAGGAAGTTCATAGGACTTGCCTGGTATCACCCAGAAAGTTAAGGAGAGAGCATTAGGACAGGGCTCCTTCCCAGTCACGAGGATAGGAGCTCTGGGATCCAGGCTAAAGTTTGCAGCCACACAGGACTCTCGGGAGGGGGTCTGACATCCTGCCCACTGATGTCTCAGCCCTCATGCTGCTGTTCCTTTCCTGGGGGCCTCTGGAAGAACCACCTCCTGCATCCCAGTGACTCCTAACTGAAAAGCTGGGAGGAGAAGAAAAAGTGGGGTTTCCTTCCAGAAATCACTCCCAATCTTCCCGATACAGGAGGCCAGGTGTAAAGATATAGGAGATGGGGGAGTTGTTCCTATTGCTGTACAGTCGCTCAGTCATGTCGGACTCTTTGCAACCCCATGGACTACAGCACGAAAGGCTTCCCTATCCATCACCAACTCCCAGAGCTTGCTCAAATTCATGTCCATTGAGTCACTTCTCCATCCAACCATCTCATCCTCTGCCGCCCTCTTCTCCTCGTGCCCTCAATCTTTCCCAGCATCAGAGTCTTTTCCAATGAGTAGATTCTTCGCATCAGGTGACCAAAGTATTGGAGCTTCAGTTTCAGCATCAGTCCTTCCAATGACTATTCAGGGTTGATTTCCTTTAGGATTGATTGAGGTTGACTACAGTAATCTGGGGTGGGGAAGCGGGTCCTGTCCGCCTCAACCCCAAACAGGGATCCTTCTTCAGGCTGAAGGACTTGTCTGCGCGACCCCGTTATCAGAGCGTTCATATGTGCTAAGTCGCTTCACTAGTGTCCAGCTCTTTGTGACCCTGTGGACTCTAGCCCTCCAGGCTGCTCTATCCGTGGCATTCCCCAGGCAAGAATACTGAAGTGGGTTGCTATGCCCTCCTGCAGGGGGTCTTCCTGACCCAGGGATCGAACCTGCGTCTCTTATGTCTTCTGCATTGGCAGGCAAGTTCTTTACCACCAGCACCACCTGGGAATTCCGGTTATCAGGCCAGGCGGGGTCAAGTCTCTGAACCCCAGGTGCTTTGCCCGACCTGACTCAGTTGTTACAGAACCCACAGAACATCACGTTGGATGGAACGCGAATGTTTTCCATCCAACAGACATCAGAGCTGGGACGAAAATGGCTCTCCCATCATTACCATGGCTACTGCCACCAGCCTAGGCTCTGGAGATTGGACCCAAGGGTACGAGGACCACAAAGTCTCACACACACCGAAGCAGGTGGAGACCTCCGGTGAGCTGGGCTGGGGCCGAGGGGTAGTCATCTCGGAGGCTTTGCTGCTCTGACCTCATTCCTGAAACTAGATCTGGAGGGAAATTCAGGACCAGTGGGCTCCAGCCTTCCTCCAGCCCCGCCCACTCTTTCCTCCAGCTCCTGGTCTCCTTACCGTCTCCAAATTCACACATATCACTTTCCAGAGGCCAGGGCTCTGTACTTAATTCTGGACACCAGTCCATCTACAAATATCTACTGAGGGTAGAGAGAGAATGGGAGAGGTCAGTAAAAGGGCACGAAACAGTTAACCTCTAAGAATAAGGTCTGAGGTCTAATGTCTCACACGGTGACTGCAGCTGCTAGCCCCAGATTGTACAACTGAAATCTGCTAAGAGAGTAGCACGTAAATCTTCTCACACACAAGAGAAAACTATGTGAGCTGAGAGATGTGTTAACTAACCAGATGGAGGGGGCCCTTTCATAGTGTACATGTACATTAAATCACCAGATGTGTGCTTGAAGTCTCTTACATTTCCAGATGTCAATTATGTCTCAAAACAGTTGAAACTGGGGCTTCCCTGGTGATTCAGATGGTAATGAACCCACTTGCAATGCAGGTGGTGTAGGTTCAATCCCTGGGGTTGGGAGGATCCCCCGGAGAAGGGAATGGCTGCTCACTCCAGTTTTCTTGCCTGGAGAATCCCGTGGACAGAGGAGCCTGGCAGGTTACAGTCCATGGGGTCAAAAAGAGTTGGACATGGCTGAGCAACTAAGGACCCACACAAAGTTGAAATTACCTACTGGATGCCAGGCTTGAGGTCCAAGATTACTAGGACATGGTCCTGCCCTCTACTTCATTCAATCTGTGGGTCCAGGGGTCCCTGTGATGTGACGGTGCAGGTACAGTCATCCTTTATTATTCATAGATTCCATGTTTGCAGACTCGCCCATTCACTAGAATTGAGCTGTGAGACCATCACCCTTGATCTAGCTGAGGTCCAGCGAGGCTGCCCTGCCTTCCAGTTTCAGCTCAGACCCCAAATAAGCATCCTTTCCTCCGTCTATTTAGTGCCACAACTTTGACACTTCTATCTTTTTTGCTGTTGATCTCACTGTTTAGAACAGCACCCAAGTGAAGCGCTGGGGGGCTGACTGGTGACCCCAAGGGCAAGAAGGTCGTGACACGCCTTACAGAGAAAATCTGTGCATTAGATAAACCCTGTCCAGGCATGAGCGATGGCGCAGCTGGCTGTGAGTTCAATGTTAATGAATCAACAATCTGTAATAAATTATGTGTCTCTGGACAGAAATACAGATAAAACAAGGTTACGAATTAAACAGATGACAAAAATGTTGCAACCAGGGACTCACAGGACCCTAACCTGTGTCTGCCCTTGGAACTCTGGCTCTGTACCTGCTAATTCATGTTCCCAGTGACTCTATGGAAGTCAGGAATGACAAGAATCCAGTGTACCTGGGAGAGTAACAAGGTAAGCCATTACAGGTAAACATCTCAGGCAGAGGGAGGATTCTAACAGGCGCCAAATCAAGGCCCTGGGAAAACCAAAGTTGGTGGCGAAAAATGTGCCCAAAGTCCCCAAGACAGCCAAAAGGTGGAGACAACCCAAATGTCCATCATGAGCTGAAGGGATAAACAGAAGGTCATCTATCCATATTATTCAGCTTTAAAAAGGAATTAAAAAAAAAAAAAAAGATGGGGGGCAGGAGGAAGGGAGATGGTGTTGCAGTCGATAGGACTTGGCACTTTGACTGCTGGGGTCCAGTTTCAATCCCTGGTCAGGGAACTAAGAGTCCACAAGCCAAACAGCATGGCCAAAAAAAAATTTTTAATAAAAAAATAATAAAAAGGAATGCAATTCTGACACATGTTACTTGAGGACATTATGCTAAGTGAAATGTCAGACACAAAATCACTAATATTCTGTGATTCCACTTACATGAAACACCTAAAACAGGCAAATCCGTGCAGACAGAAAGTAGAAGACAGGTTATGAGGGGCTGGGGGTTGGGGGAAGTTATGAGTTAAAGGGGACAGAGTTTCTGTTTGGAATGCTGAAAAAGTTCTGAAGACGGAGGCTGATGGTAACACAAGATAACGCTACTGAACTTAACAATGGTTAAAATGGTACATCTCAAGCTGTGCACATTCTACCACCCTTTTTAAAAATAAGCAATGGCCACCCACTCCAGTATTCTTGCCTGGAGAATCCTATGGACAGAGGAGCCTGGTGGGCTATAGTCCATGGGGTTGCAAAGAGTCAAACACGACTTGGTGACTAAACAACACCACCAGGAGATAGAAGGGAAAAAAGATGCAGATGGAAATGGGAGATAAAGGGTCACTCCAGAAGTCCAGGGCCCACCATACAGGAGAGAAAGGAAGCTGCCTGCTCATAACCAGAAATGAAGAGAAAAGGCACTCCCCAAGGATGGGAGAAGGAACAGGGACAGGCCAGGCAGGGCAGTCCGTTGGACAGAAGTGACCACTGTGTGACTCAGAAGGCTAGCCAGGGCTCGAAGGATGCCAGCAAAGGGCCTTTTGCAAAAAACCACACAGAACCAGAGGCCATGATACCCAAACGTCCCCACAGTCCCTTTGCACTGGGCAGTACCCCTTCCTCCCGGAACACACACAGCTCTGAAGAAGCTGAGCATGAGGCCATGTGGTCCATCGTGAAGTTCAGAGTCTCAGGACCTGGGTTAAGGTCTGCCTCTGAGCAGCTCTGCAATCACCTCCTGAAGCTCCTGCATCCTCACCTCGAAAACCAAACCAGACATCCACCCCTTGCAGAGCGGCGACAGGGACCGCATGGGATAAACAGCAAAGCCCTGGAGGGTAGCAGGGTGCCCCTCCCTCTCCTTTCAGTGGGGATGTCGACTGCATTCCACTTCTTGACAGGACAGGATGGGGAGAGGGTGGAAGGGAAGAAGGCAAAAGACGAGCAGACACAGACCTTCCAGTGTGAACACAAGCTGGAACCAAAGTCACGGAGAGCCAGGCTTGGCCAGGAGGGCTGCGCTGCGGAGCCCAGGGTCAGAGGCCTGGCTGGGCCGCACACTGGCCAAGGGATACCGACTTGGCAAGCCATGACTCTCTGGGGCTACATCCTTGCAGATATACAGCAGAGGCAGTAACGATCGTGAGGACCAGGAAAACTCCTATCTACAGGCATGGCACCTGGCTGGCTCCCAGAGGAATGATGGATGGATGACGGAGGGGGCAAGGACAGTGAGGAGCATCGCCCCTGGACAGTGGGAGGTGAGGAGCAGGAGGGGTGAGGGGCACGGAGAGAGGTAACAGGAGCAGAGGGAAGCAGGCCACAGGGAGGAGTCAGCAGGGAGGGACAGAGAGGCTCAGAGAAGAAAAGAAAGAGGGGAGATAAGATCCCTGAGCAGACACAGGCTAGAGGCCCATCCCCAGACGCCCCACCCACCCCAGGGGCAGCAGTGTCAACCAGGGCGAGGCACCAGCACGCCACCCCCTCAGCTCTGACCCTAGCCCTCCTCCCAAATGGCCAGGCTGTGGGTGTATATGGACCAAGCCCTAAGGCATCCAGGAAATGGGTGCCCAAGGCCCTCCACCCCCACCCCACCCTGGAGGCCTGCGTTGGGGCCCCCAGGGGGCCTTGATGAAGCAGCTCTGAAGTCCCTCTGATCTCAGAAGGAAAACAAACTGGTTCTGCATTCAGACCTGGGGCCATGTCCCCTCCCTGGATCTCAGAATGTCCCCACAGACAAAGAGAAAAGCTGGGGAAAGTGGAATATTGCTCATGATGAAAAAGAAACAAGCTGTCAAATCAGGAAGAACATGGAGGAAGCCTAAAGGCATATTCCCATGGGAGGCCCACCTGATGCCATCGAGAAAGGCTACGGATGCAGGACCGCGCCTACAGGACATCCAGAGAGGGCGCCACTGTGGGGACACGCGAAGCTCCACGGAGGGATGAGCGAGGGGGGCACGGGCGTTCTTGGGCACTGAAGCTAGCCCATCCGATGCTGCAATGGTGCACGTCGCTTCAGTCGTGTCTCTTTGCAACCCTATGGACTGCAGCCTGCCAGGCTCCTCCGTTCATGGGATCCTCCAGGCAAGAATACTGGAGTGGGTTGCCATGCCCTCCACCAGGGGATCTTCCCGACCCAGGGATCGGACCCGGGTCTCATGTCTCCTGCATCAGCAGGCGGGTTCTTTACCACTAGCGTCAGTCACCTGAAATTAGATATTTGTCCAAACCCACAGGGCACACAACACAGAGATCAGACCCTAATGTGGCTTTCAGTTAATAATGTAGCATCATTAAGGCTCATCAAGGTAACAAAAATGCCACAGAAGCAAGAGTTAATAAAGAAGAAACTGGGGGAGGAGGAAGGGTATTCTGTGTAATTTCTGCCTAATTTGTATGTAAACCCAAAACTGCTCAAAATAATAACAAAAGCTATTAATTTTAAAAAAAGGTAAAAAAGAATGTAGCTATGTGGAACTGAATCACTGCTGTACAGCAGAAATTAATGAAGCATTGTAAATCAACTATACTTCAATAAAATAATCTTTAAAAAAGGTAGGGACTTCCCTAGCTGTCCAGTGATTAGGACTCCACGCTCTCACTGCTGAGGGTACAAGTTCAGTCCCTGATCCGGGAACTAAGACCCCACCAGCCTTGAGGAACAGCCAAAACCAAAATTTTTTGTATCTATATACACACACGTATATATTTTATATACATATATATATATATATATATATATACACACACACACACATTTGGGGAAACTGGGCGGGTCAGGGGAATGGTGAGAGGGTTAAGCCTTGCAGCCTTGCATTTATTTCTCCTCTGGGCCCCTCTCAGGATTCTAACATAAAGCAAAAGTCTCGAAAGTACTGGAGGCGAAAGGACTGAACCAACCCACTGGTGTCCCTCTGGGTGCCTGTCTCAGAATTCAGATCTCTCAAGGGATAAAGAGCCCGGAGTCTCTGAAACTCCTCGAGTAGCGATTCCCCAGGCTGGGCTGGAGAGAGCTCCCCGAACACTTAGTCCCAGCCTGGGGGCGGGGGGTGGAGGGTACAGCCACACTCCATTGCTCCCCCTCTTCCCCTGCAGAGTGCGTGATGGTGCCCAGCAGTCAGGACCCTGGCAGTGCCCAGGCTGGGCGCCCCTGCAGCACAAGGCCCCGCCCAGGGAGGAGCAGGTGGGAGGCCTTGCCGTGGCTGGGAGAGCAACCCAGGACCTACGACATCAGCAAGCCAAGGGTAGGGGCAGAGGGAGCCCCGTCCTCAGCTCTGACCACTGTCTGGTCATCCATGGACAAGGCCTGCCCAGCAGAAGAGTGAGGACTCTGCATGTGGGCAGCACCCCAGCCCCTAGCACACAGGAGTGGGATGGGCTGGACGGAGCTTGGAGAGAGGCAGGAGGCAGCACCCACCCCACCCCAGGTCATTTTCATAGGAATGTCCTCATGTCTCAGAGCCACCCCCCGGACCAGGGTAGAAATTCCAGTGGCCAGAGCCTTCGGACTCCAGGCTGAGGTCACACAACCCAGGACCCACCCTAACCCAGAAACTCACCCTGTGATTCCCTCCTGCGCCAGCCAGACACCCACCAGGCCCTTGCTCCTGCAGGCCAGCAAAGGCCCCACCTCCATACCAGGATGCACGGTCATCTTGTTAGGAAACGAGGCCATGTACTCAGCTGATACCCAGGCTTCAAATAAGCATTTGTTGTTCTTGATGGGGTGCCCCAGCCTGGCCCAGTGGCCACAGGGAAGTCTAGCGTGGCCGGCCAGCGCTGGCACCTAGAGAGATGCCACCGGGGTCTCCTGATCTGAGACAGATGCTGTGCAGGGCAGGACCTCACAGAAGACCAGGTTCATTTCTCACCTTATCAGGAGTCTTTAGGGGACTCCCAACCCCCACCTCACAGGGTCCCTCCTTTGCCCCTGAAGAAAAGTCAAGGTTCAGGACACCAAATTCGAGCACCACACCCACTATCTTTTTTTTCGCACTTTATTTTTCTATTTTTATTTTATAATATCTTAGAAAAGTTTAAGTTGTTTGTTGTTCAGTCACTAAGTCGTGTCTGGTTCTTTGCAATCCCATGGACTGCAGCACGACAGGCTTCCATGTCCTTCAACATCTCCCAGAGTTTGCTCAAACGCATGTCCATTGAGTCGGTGATGCCATCCAACCATCTCATCCTCTGCCCCCTTCTCCTCCTGCCCTCAATTTTTCCCGGCATCAGGGTCTTTTCTAATGAGCCGGCTCTTCACATCAAGTGGCCGAAGTATTGGAGCTTCAGTTTCATCATCAGTCCTTCCAATGAATATTCAGGGTTGATTTCCTTTAGGATTGACTGGTTTGATCTCCTTGCAGTCTAAGGGACTCGCAAGAGTCTTGAGTTTATAACAGCATATAGATGTATCATTATACATGTATATGGGCTTCCCTAGTGGTTCAGAGGGGAAAGAATCTGCCTGCCAATGCAGGAGACAAGGGTTCCATCCCTGGGTTGGGAAGATCCCCTGGAGAAGAGCATGGCAACCCACTCCAGTATTCTTGCCTGGAAAATCCCATGGACAGAGGAGCCCGGTGGGCCACAGTCCATGGTGTTGCAAAGAGCCGAACACGACTGAGCTACTGAGCTACTAAGCACAGCACACAGCACAGCATACATGTACATATGTATGAATATGTAATAAACTGGATAGAGGAAATAAAATATTCACTTTATTTTAGGCTGGAAGATCTTTGTAGAGTTACACTGGAAGATCATTTAGTCCTTTTCCAGTTATACCCCATTGTGATTTCTTACTTTTCTGATTATTTAAGAACATTTTCTGACATTTAAGAACATTGTTTAGGAGCTTCCCTGGTGGCTCAGCTGGTAAAGAATCAGCTTGCAATGTGGGAGAGACCTGGGTTCGATCCCTAGGTTGGAAGATCCCTTGGAGTAGGGTATGGCAGCCCACTCCAGTATTCTTGCCTGGAGAATCCCCATGGACAAGGAGCCTGGTGGGCTACAGTCCCTGGGGTCACAAAGAGTCAGACATGACTGATCGACTAAGCACACAAGAACACTGTTTACAATAAGACGTCAGGTTGTTACAAACACATTGGGATGCAATATCTAAGGTAATAATTATCTTAACAAAATGACATGTAGTGAGTACTAGAGACTACGGACAGAAATAGCCCTGGAAACTCCATGGATGAGAATGAGATGACAAGGGCTTCCCTGGTGGTCCAGTGGCTAAGACCCTGTGAGTCCAATGCAGGGGGCCTGGGTTCAATCCCTGGTCAGGGAACTAGATCCCATATACCCTAACTAAAGATCCCATATGCTGTGGAACAACTAAGCCCGTGAGCCACAACTATTAAGCCTGTGCTTAGAGTCCCTGTTCAGTGACAAGGGAAGCCACTGCAATGAGAAGTTCACACACAGCAAGTGGAGAGCAGCCCCCGCTCGCCAAAACTAGAGAAGGCCTGTGCCGGAAGGAAGACCCAGAGCGGCCATAAATAAATAAATACATAAAAATTTTTAAAAGGTTGAAAATAATAAGCTTATAAATAATAAAAGAAAAAAGAATGAGATGATAAAACAGTATTATTCCTGATAAAGTTAATCACCATGTTCTCAAATAACAGGGTTTTTTGTTTTTGCTTTCTTACACATATCTCTTTTTTTATTGGAGTATAAGTGGTTCAGTAGTAAAGAATCTGCCCAGGATCAATCCCTAGGTCAGGAAGATCCCTTGGAGAAGGAAATGGCAACCCACTCCAGTATCTGCCTGGAAAATCCCAGGGACAGAGGAGCCTGGCGGGCTAGTCTGTGGGGTCGCAAAGAGTCAGACACGACTGGGTGACTCAGCACACATAGTTGCTTTACAACTCAGCGTCAGTTTCTGCCGTACAGCGAAGAGAATCAACCCACCATCTTCTTTCGGAAATTTCCTCCTTAACCGAGTTTTCCAAAAATCTATATAAATCAGACATCTGAGAAGCGACTTGTAACCAGAATATTAAAGACAAAACAATCGAAAGAAAGAAAAAAATAGGCAAAAGATGTGGACAGACATTTCCCCAAGGAAACTGTATGAATGGCAAGTAACTAACCTGAAAGGCCAACAAGGAAATGCAAATTAAAACCGTGGCCTCGATGAGATTCTACTACACACCCTGGGGGATGGCGCAAACAAGCCAGAGGGAAACAGAGCACCACCACGAGCGACAACAGATACTGCGAGGGAGCACCGCCACTCCGCTGGGAGGAATGCAAGACACGACACGTGGAAAAACAGTCTGGCAGCTTCTTTTTTGAGATGTTTCTTTGATGCGGATCTCTCTCTTTTTTTTTCTTAAGTCTTTATTGAATTTGTTGACAATATTGCTTCTGTTTTATGTTGTTTTTGGCCACGAGGCACGTAGCATCTTGGCTCCTCGACCAGGGACTGGAACCATCCTCCTTACAGTGGAAGCATAAAGTCTTAACCACTGGACCACCAGGGAGGCCCCTTGGCAGTTTCTTACACCATTAAACATACATGCACGGTGTGACCCAGCAGTCCCACTCTAGGTATTTATCCAAGAGAAACGGAGGCCTGTGTTCACAAAAAAACCAACACGTCAGTGACGATAGCAGCTTACACAATCAACAAAGGCTGGAAACACCCCAAGTCTTTCAACCAGTCAGTGGCCAAGCACACTGTGGGATGTTGTATAATGAGATCCTTACAACTCAGCGTCTTCTGACCCACACGCCACCTAGTGAAGGCCACAGAGCCCAAAGCTCCAGGCGATGTGATTCCACAGGAGGACAGGACCACAGGAGTGAGAGGAGATCAGAGAGGGCAGAGTGGGTGAGGGGCGACAGGGCTGCAGTATCAGGCAGTTGTCTGGGGAGATGGACAGTCATGGACCCTGATTATGGTGGCCACCACCCAACTCTGTACATCTGTCAAAGTCCATCGGACTGAGACTTCCCTAGTGGTCCAGTGGCTAAGACTCAGCACTCCCAATGCAGGGGACCCCCGTTCAATCGCTGGTCAGGGAACTGGATCCCATGTTCTGCAGGCCGGATGGAAGACTGAAGATCCCACATGGCACAATTAAGGTCCAGTAGAGCCAATTAAGGAGAAGGCAATGGCACCCCACTCCAGTACTCTTGCCTGGAAAATCCCATGGACGAAGGAGCCTGGTAGGCTGCAGTCCATGGGGTCGTGATGAGTCAGACATGACTGAGCGACTTCACTTTCACTTTTCACTTTCATGCATTGGAGAAGGAAACAGCAACCCACTCCAGTGTTCTTGCCTGGAGACTCCCAGGGACGGGGGAGCCTGGTGGGCTGCCGTCTCTGGGGTCGCACAGAGTCGGACACGAATGAAGCGACTTAGCAGCAGCAGCAGCAGAGCCAAATAAATTCAAAAAGAAAGAGAAAAAGCCCACAGGACCGACACATCACAAGGAGTAAACTCTACTGCAAGTTGACAAGTAAACTTTTAACAGGTCCTCCTTATTCTGCCCAGAGGCCCCCAAATCAACCTCGTCATAAAGCCTAGTGATCTCCCCCCACTTCCCCTCCCCATTGTCTCATGACCACAGACCCGCAATCACTACTACTTCTGTCTTCTCGCGGACGCTTCTCCCACTCGCTTCCTCCTCCCTCTCTCCTTCTCTCTGTCCCTCTTACACACACCCGCACACACAGCTGTCAAATACCCATCCTTCAAAGTCAGCCCGAGTACCTCCTCCTCCATGAAGCCTTCCCTGGCTGCTCCCTCTCCAAGTGGGAATGAATCCTCTTCCCTGGGCACCCCCTCAGCACCGATCAGTGCTTCTCCGTCGCCCTCCTTGGCGCACCCCCACAGGCTCTCAGTGTTTGCCACTCAGGGTGTCTCCCCTGCCTGATGGGACACTCCTCGAGCACAGACACCAGGCCCTCCCTTCCAGGTGCCCCCCACCACACCTGGCCCAGCGCCCGGCACACAGTGGGTGCTCTGCAACCACTGTGGCTTGGCCAAGGGCAGGTGCAACCAGGGGGTTGGGGGTTGATGCCAAGACAGAGAGCTGGCACTGCTGGCGCTGGCGGAGCTCCAAGGTGGGTATCGGAAGCTACTGATCATGTCTCCCTTCTTCTCCTGCACAAGCAGCAAGACTACCAAGAGCTGGAGGCAGCCCCGCCTCCCATCCCAACTCAAGGTCCTGCCATTTACAGTGGAGCATCTGGCCACACAGCAGAGCTCCGAGCCCCAAGCAGACAGACACCCAGGACACACCTCTTGAGGTCTGGACCCTGCCCTGTCCTGTCCTGTCCTGTCGTTGGGGTGCTGACATTTCTCTCCCATGAGGCGGCCCTCTGCAGCAACGGTGGATCAGCCCATCTGATCTGAACCCATTTCACTCTGTAGAAGTAGGGGGCCACCCAGGGAGCACAGGGTCGCCCTACAACAGGGCTTTCCCGAGTTCATCACCACCTGCCCCTCTAGCCTGTCCAGGGGTTAAGGACCAGTTACAGGTCATTTATTTGATAAGCACTTTATAGAAAGTTTCTGGAGAAGGAAAGGGCAGCCCACTGCAGTATTCTTGCCTGGAAAATTCCATGGACAGAGGAGCCTGGCAGGCTACACAGTCCATGGGGTTGCAAAGAGAAGGACATAAAAAAGAAATGAAAAAGCAAAAAAATAAATAATAAAAAACAAAACAAAGAGAAGGACACGACTGAGCAACTTTCACTTTCACTTTTATACAAAGTTTAATACGTGCCAGGCCAAAAAAAACCAAGCGCTTTACAAACATTGCCTAATTTAATCTTCACATCAACCATATGGGCTTGGCACTGTTAGTATTATTGACCCCATTTATAAGAGGGGTAAGAGACTTCCCTGGTGGTCCAGTGGTTAGGACTCTGTGCTTCTGCTGCACAGGGCACAGGTTCAATCCCTGGTCAGGGAGCAAAGATCCTGCACACTGCTAGGCCAGGCCAAAAACAAACAAACAAAAAATGTGGAAAACAAGACACACTGAAGTCTGAAAACTTGCCCCAGGCCACATAGCTGATAAGAAGCAGAAAGAGCAGGCCAGCTGTGAACCTACACGGTCCGAAAGAGTGGCCAGTCACATGTGGCTGCCGGGCACTTGAAAAGTGGCTGGGCGACAGAGACGAGCCGATGAGTATAAAACACAGGCTGGATCGCCAACCCTTTATATGAGAAGCAACGTAAACAATCTCATTATATTGTTTTACTATTGATTACACAGTAAGCGGTAATATTTCAGACACAGTAGCTTAATAATATGTTATTAACACTCATTTGGTCAGTTTCTTTTTGCTTCTTTAATGTGGCTCCCAGAAAACATACAATTTCACATTCCCATCAGATGGCACAGCTCTGCAGTCTGCTCACGGCCGCTACCCCCAGCCAGAGCATCTTCCCCGGCCCCAGCCTCGGGGGCAGCCTGCCCCTGACAGCTGTCCACTCAGCTTTCACAGGGTGATGGGGGGCCATGCAGTCCCACCACAGCCTCTCCTCCGGCATTACCTCCCTCTAGCAGGATGGATTTTCCAGAAAGTCCAAATGGGAAATACGCCCCCACCCTACTGGTGGAGAAACAGGCCAGGACCACAAAGTGGAGGCGAGATCCCAGAGGTCACTAATGCTATCTCCCAGCCAGAGCGGAGACCTCCTGTGAAGTATCCCGAACACATTCTTCACAGAAATAGAAACTGGATGTGGGTCCGCCTGGTCCTCCCTCCTCAAATGGACCGCAGATCAGATGGAGGGGTCTGCTGCTCCCAAAAAGAGGGCTGCCTCCTGGGAGAGAAGTGCCAGCAGCCACCCTTGCTCCATCCTGGCCGAGACAACCACAGCTCAGTGCTCCCTAGGTCTGGTGTGTCCACCCTCCAAAACCAGAAGAGGCTCCCAGTGTGGCCAGAGCACCGCAGTGGCCTCAGCCCTCCTGTCGCAGGCCCCTCCCACACCACTGTCTCCGCAGCAGAGAGCCAGATGGACCTGGGCACATGCCCCAATCCCACATTAATCTCCATGTAACTTCCTCCTCCTCTGTAGCCTAAGTTATCTAAGTCACTTCAGTCGTGTCCGACGCTGCGACCTCCTGGACTGTAGCCTGCCAGGCCCCTCTGTCCATGGGATTCTCCAGGCAAGAACACCGGGGTGGGTTGCCATTCTCTTCTCCAGGGGATCTTCCTGACCCAGGGATCAAACTCGCATCTCCTGCATTAGCAAGCGGGTTCTTTACTACTGAGTCACCTGGGAATCCTCCTTTGTAAAGTAGAGGCTAAAAAAACAACACAAAGCCTATGTCACAGAGCTGCTACAAAGATTAAATGAGAGATTTCAAGAGAGATGCTTAGAATACTGCCTGGCATCCAGTAGGCATTTAATAAATGCTCATTTCCCTTCCCCTTCCTTCATCAACCAAAAACCTCAAGATTTTTCTCCTCACAAGGATTGACAGTAAGTTCCTATTCTATATAATTGATGTTCTGAAGTTAAACACACTATTTTACAAGTCAACTTTTTAGATTTCATCTTCAGATAGGCAAACACACTAGATGTCAAGCAATTTTGAACTGGTTAAATATTGAAGACAGTTTTTAAAAGTCCAGCAGGGCACAGTTAAATAAATTGTCATAGGGTACAATACTGTTTGGGGCTTCCCAGATGGTCCTAGTAGTAAAGAACCCACCTGCCGACATAGGAGACTCAGGTTCGATCCCTGGGTTGGGAAGACTCCCTGAAGAAGGGAATGGCTACCCACTCCAGGATTCTTGCCTGGAGAATCCCAGGGACAGAGGAGCCTGGTGGGCTACAGTTCAGAGGGTTGCAAAGAGTTGGACACAACTTAGCGACTGAGCACATAGTGTTCAGTAGCTTAAAATAAAAAAAAAAAAATAGAGTATAATTGCAATTATGCTAAAATATACAGATTTGCATGAACACAAATTTGGAGGGACATATACCAAAATACCAACGGCACTCATCCTTAAGTTGTGGTCCTAGGTATTATTTTATTTTCCCCTTTATGTATTTATTTTCCTGGCGTTCAATAATGAGCATGTATTTATTTTAACTGAAAAAAAAATTTTTTTTAAATTTCTGAGTTCTGCTTAACCTCAGCCTCCTAGCCAATTGAGATGGTTCTGAATCCTGGTTCTGTCATCCTATGTGCTTGTTATCCTGAACACCCACAGAACTGATAAGAGGACAAAGCCAAAAAAAAAAAGAGAGAGAGAGAGAGCCCTGTGACACATCACTACAGACCTCGCCCCAGGGCGACACGAGGTCGTACCAGGACACAGGGTGCTCTTTCAGGCAGCTCCAAATCCCTCTTACCGCTCTTATCAGCCAGAACACGCTCAATTCTCTTGAACCCAAGAAAATCCTACACCCAAATTAGATTTTTTTCCCATGACTTGGTGAGTGAACACACACTGGCTGCTAGCTTCCTCAAATTCATTTCTGAAGCACCCCCCAGACCGAATGTTCAAACATCTGAGCTGGAATTTGGTAAAGGATCCATAAGAAGTATATCAACTAGTCTTGCCCTCTGTGTGTGTGTTAGTCGCTCAGTCGTGTCCAATTCTTTGCCACCCTATGGACTGTAGCCCGCCAGGCTCCTCTGTCCATTGGATTCTCCAGGCAATAATACTGGAGTGGGTTGCCACTTCCTCCTCCGGGGATCTTTCCAACCCAAGGATAGAACCTGTGTCCCCTGCATTGGCAGGCAGATTCTTTACCGTCAGAGCTACCTGGGAAGCCTTGCCCCCTAGAAGGGTTGAACCAGGACAATGTGGGTTGCTCTGCCATGCTCACCTCCTCCCACTGGTCAGGGCTCCTCCCAGGGCCCAGAAGCTTCTTTCTGGTTCCCAGAACCCGATCTGTGAGCACTGGCCACCTGAACTGAGGAAAAGCAAGTAGTCTGACTCACTTCTCCTGAAGCCACCTTAGCTCTCTCCCAGGTCGGCTCTGCTCTTACAAAGATGAAGGCTAGATAAGGGTGCTTCAATCCCAGAACATCCTGCCACCTGCTCTGGGTAGGATCTCCCTCTGCCTGTCCTGGTCCTAATAATCCCTCTCTGTCGCCCAGCTGACCCAGACCAGTTGCCTCCCCACCCAGACCTCTGCCCACTGCCCAGTCAACGATTACTCGAGGCTCAACGCCAAGATGGCCGTCAGCCAGGAAGGAACAAGACTGGTCTTTTATCCCAGCCAGGCCCATTCACACAGACATCCCATCCAGGGAGCTGGCAGGAAGGGAGGACCGTGGTTCTGGTGGGAGTGAGCACGGCTGGCGGACCCCAGGGACACCTCTGCTGAGAAGACACTGAGCAGGAGGTTCAGCCAGAGTGGGCTTCAGCGGCCCAGGTCTCTGAGTCAACAGCCCCTGCAGAGAAGACGCCCACCCTGTGTGTCAGCGGCCTGGCCTCAGTGCCCTCTGCCCTGCCCCCAATGCCCTGCCTTTCCTCCAGGCCGGATGTGATTCCCCTCCCCCACGACAGTCACCCAGCCTCAGCACAGCTCCATTTCCTGCCCCTGGTGACTCCTCTGAAGTCCATTGTTCCAATGAAGTTTGGGTCAAAGGAAGCCGAGTCCCACCCATGGGGGCCCGCCCACCCTCAGCAGGACGCACAGCAGGGAGCCAGTCCCATCCCCCTGATGGGCAAAAGGCCAGAAGGTGTGGGCACCCTGGGGAGAAGGGGACTGCAGTTCCAGTGGAAATCTTCCCAAAGGGCCAGTCGCAACAGCTGAGGCTTGGGGACCACACCTGGCAGGAGCTGGCTGTTGTTCAGTCACCAAGTTGTGTCCGACTCTTTGTGACCCCAGGGACTGCAGCATGCCAGGATTCCCTGTCCTTCACCAGCTCTCGAACTCATGTCCGTTAAGTCGGTGATGCTAACTAACCCCCTTCATGGATCACAGCCTTGTCGTGGTGACTTGCCCCGAGAACCCCATGGACATGAATAGTATGAGAGGAAGTGCGCTAGAATCTCCTTGCTGTCCACATGGCAAAACCAGAAACGTAGGAAGAACTGTCATTTCAGGAAAGGTCAAGGCAAAGCTGGAATGAGATCCTAGAGCTGGAGGCTGTGCCAGCGACACAGCGCTGCCCCCACGTCCACCTGGGCCCTGAGCTGGTCACACCGCCGGGAGGGGGGGCCGACAGCAGCTGTTCAGCTACAATTTCAGAGCCTGAAAGGGAGCTGTGGTCTCAGCCCCTGCCAGCAACAGGTCACAGGGGGCAAAGGCACGCAGGCCACCCGGGCCCAACCTCGGCGGCAGGAAGGCCATCATGTCCTCCACTGCCACGCTCTGTGACAGTCACCCGTACAAGGCCGGGACGGAAGTCCAAGCTGGCTGTGCTCCGCATCCCAAGATACCTGGAAGGACAGGGACGCTTCTCACCTGGCTAAGTGACCTGCAGACCCAGGAAGAGAAAGGCGGGAGCATTTTAAAGATCTCTTGTGTGAACTCCCTGGCAGTCCAGTGGTTAAGATCCCGAGCTTCCACTGCAGGGAACACGGGTTCGATCCCTGGTCAAGGAACTAAGATCCCACATGACACCATTGCGGCAAAATAGGAAAAAAAAAAAAAAAAGACCTCTTGAAGTCCCTACCCACTTCCAGAGGTCATTCTCAGGTTCCACAGTTCCTAAGGGAGTATTTCTGCCCAAACAAGCTTATCTGAGCCACAAGATGGAAGACATCCCCAGGCGGAATACTTCAGACTCCACACCTGTTAGACCGAGGTGGCCAGTGGTCTGGGCATTTCCACCCACAGAGCAGGAGAGAGAAGGCATCAGAATGGACCACAGTGGACCTCCATTCCTAGCTCTGCCACTCACCAGCCATGAGACCTTAAGCAAGTTATGGTCCCACCAGGGCCTCAGTTTCTCATCTTTATATTTATTGTTTTTAAAAATGTTATTGAAGTATAGTTGATTTACAACACTGTACTAATTTCAGGTGCATAGCAAAATGATTCAAATATATATATCAAATAAATATATATATGTTTTAGATTGTTTTCCATTATAATTTATTACAAGATACTGAGTAGAGTTCCCTTTCTACAGTAGGTACTTATCTATTTTATACAAAGTAGTGTGTATCTGCTAATCTCAAACTCCTAATTTATCCCTCCCCCACTCATTTCCCCTTTGGAGACCATAAGTTTGCTTTCTATGTCTGTGAGTCTATTTCTGCTTTGTAAATAAGTTTTTTTCTACCATTTTCTTTTAGATTCCATGTGTAAGTGGTATCACATAGTATTTGTCTTTGTCTGACTTACTTCACTCAGTATAAAAATGTCTAGGTTCATCCACGTGCTGCAAAGAGCATTATTTCATACTTAATACTTTTTATGACTAAGTAATATTCCCTTGTGTATCTATATCACATCTTCTTTATCCATTGATCCATCGATGGACATTTAAGTGCCTTCCGTGTCTTGGCTACTGTAAATAGTGCTGCTATGAACATAGGGGTACATGTATCTTTTCCGATTATAGTTTTCTCCGATACATGCCCAGGAGTGAGATAGCTAGATCATATACTAACTCTATTTTTAGGGGTTTTTTTTAAGGAATCTCTATTCTCTTCTCCATAGTGAGTGCTTCCCATCTTTAATACGAGGGGGGTTCGGTGCTGACATTAGAGTTCTTTAAAGTTTAGCAAGTTCACCCTGGGTCAAGGCAAAACCAGAATCTGAACATGGAGAGCCTGTGCTGTTCAGTGACGAAGCCCAAACCCCACCTCCACCTGGGCTGCTGGCTACCCTGGTTCCTAAACCCGAGATAGGAAACCTGCAGGGTTCAGCGTACAGTAAACACTCGATCCGTTTTGCTAAATAATCATGAATGACAGGGCAGGGTTTAGCAAAGGTGTTCAGGAAATTTCCTGGATAAAGGGGTTCTGTGGTGAAATAGGGTTAGGAAACACTGGCTGTTCCTGCACGCTGCAAGTCGCTCTGCCAACAATGAATTTTCACCACGAAAACTTCTTGGATAGATGTTAATTACCCCTCCCCCATTACTCATCAGGACACTGAGCCCGAAGCCTTAAAGGTAGTAACTGTCAGGATTTATACCCTGCTATGTCTGCCCCCAAACCTGAGTCCTTTCTACTACATCTATAGACCAGACACCCTCAAAGCCCCACCCATACACCTGGCCTGAGCAGGTGAAGGAGGAGGTGGCTCCCAGCAGAATATCTGTGTCCTCAGGGTGGACGGAGGACCAGTGGGAGTCCCCACCCCTCAGGGCATCTCGGCCCTTCCTTGCAAGAAGCCCTGAAGGTTATGCCCACAGCATCTTGTCATGGGATGAAGAGATAACGCAAGGATCAGTCTGCGGCCCCCAGCCTCCTCGAATGTTGTCAGTCTCAAACTTCTGCCCATCTCCTGGGCACAGGGGCTCTCGCCCCATCCAGTTCCACCTTCTGAAATGTTTCCAGTGGTAAAACTCCAAAGGGAGAGAAAACAGAAGGCATAGCAGAAAGGAAGAGATGAGGAAACAGCTATCCAGAAGGGCCTCCCCACAGGTCAACCCAGTGAATCAGAGGCAGCCTTCCCCACTAGGAGGGCAGGAAAACATTCTCACTACATGGTGGTCCAGTCAGTCAACAAGAATGAGGGTCCTTCCATTTGACCCCCAGGCGGCTCCAAGGAGAGCTGGACCAGTAGTTCAATTTACCCCTGTCCTTGGAGCCAACTTTAAAAGCACTGTCTAGACAAATACTATATGATATCACTCACATGTGGAACCTAAAAAATACAACAAACTAGTGAATATAACATAGGACTCACACATATAGAGAGTCAACGATTGGTTTCCAGTGGGGGAGTTGGGGGTGGAAGGAGCAAGCTAGGGGTGGGGGAAGGGCAGGTACAAACTATTGAGTGTCAGACAGGTACAAACTCAAGGATGTATTGTACAACACGGGGAGTATAGCCAGTATTGTTGTAACTGCAAATGGAAAGTACCTTTTACAAATTGTATTTTTTTTAATCAAAAAATAAAAGCACTGCCTACACAAATCTCAAGATGCAAAATGAGCTCTTTCTGGGGGGAGGGTGTCCAACCCCTCCCACAAACATGCCCAAGTCTCACTATCAACAACCCACCCCTTCATGGAAAGGCAAGAATCTCAGCTTCCCTAAACTTGCTACCAACGTGTTCCCTAAACTCTTCCAGGCAAGAACAAAACCGACCTCCCCAGAAAGACAGCTGCCTGCGAGAGGCAGGTGTGCACAGCTTCCCTGCAGCTTCGCGGGTCCAGGGCGAATGAAGCCCGGGGACCACACAGCCCCACAACCACCGCCAGCTCCTTGGGCACAGACACCACCAGAGACTCGCTGTCCTGCCCCCGCTCCTGCAGGGAGGGAGGACTGTCCCGCCCAGGAACATCCTCACAGGGGAAACACACACTGAGAGACGTGGCATCTCGCTAGTCCTCCAAGACGCTCAGCTTACAGACAAACAGCGCTTTTCTAGGGTGGAAAGGCGCTCCCGTTCAACACAAACATGCCTCCTGAAAGGTAGGTGATCTCATCGGTGAGCAGGTATCACCCTCAGACACCCGGAGCTAAGGAGGCGGCACAGTCACACGCCACGTGAAATCATCACTGACCTGCCAGGTCTGGCCCCGAACCCCCTCTCCCCTCGACACACAAGCGCACAGAGGCGCGAGTCCCGGGTCTGCTCGCCCTCCGGGGAAACGTTCGCTTCGGGCTGTGGAGCTCTGCTCTTCAGACTCACTGGCCTCCAGCACGGAGCGCACCACGCTTCTCAAGCCCTGGGAAATGGGGACCTTTGGCGGAGGTCCTCTCCGCTCTCGCAACGCCTCGGCTTGAAATCGCCAGGACACCCTTTCCAAGCCCGAGAGGCGCCCAGCAGAAGAGAGGCGCGGGCGCTGGGTCTCTTTTCGGCCGCCGGCGACCTGGGCTCGGCCTCCGATCTTTTCGGCTCCGCGCGCTCCCCTTCCTTCTGGCCCTCGCGCCCACCCCAGCCTCGCGGTTCGCGCGACTCCACGTGCCCGGCTCGCCCCCAAGTCCGATCCCGGGTGAGAGCTCCTCCCGCGCCGCCGTCTTACCGGTCCCAGGGTGCGGGGAGGTGGGCGGGTACGCGGAGCCAGCCCCGCGGAGTCCGCCGCGGCGCCGCTCTTCCAGCCGCGGCTCCGCTGAGGTCCGGCGAGGCGGGCGAGGGCGCTGCAGAGACAACGCGGGGTCGGCGAGCGGAGACCCGGGCTCCGGCCCCGGGCCGACCGGCTGAGCCGGGATGAAGGCGGATCGCGGGACGGAGCCGACTCCGCGCGGGCCCAAACCCAGCTCGCCCCGCCCGGCGCGCGGTACTCGGTGCGCGGTGTCCGGTGCGCGGTGTCCAGCGCGCGGCGGCCGGTGCGCGGAGCGGGGCGGAGCAGAGGGCGGAGTTTTCCCAGAAGGGGACTGACGGGAAAGCACGGGCGATCCCTATTCCTGGCGGGGTGAGTCAACGGGAGAGGAAGGGAGCTGGGGGAACAGAGCGCGCGCGGGAGGGCGGAAGGGAGGGAAGCGGGAGAACGGAGACGGGAGAGGGGGACAGCGGGCCCGGCGCGCAGGTCCCAGGCGGGAAGGAAAGAGCGCCCGCGGCGCGACCGAGGGGCGCGGCGTCCGGGCCACTCACCTGGGGGATGCGGCAGCGCGGCGGAGCCGGGAGCTGCGGGTTCTCCCCGCCCCCGGCCTCGGGTTTGAAAGGAGGAAGCCTGGAATGCGCGGAATGAGGGCTGGAATGAGATGCGCGCGGTCGAGGGCGGGAGCTGGAGGGAGTGGCGGCCCAGCCCCGGGCCCTCGGGGAGGAGACTGGGACGCGGGGAGGGGCCGCGGGCTGGGCGGGCCGGGGGCGGCCGCGGGGACCCTCGGCTGTGACCTCGGCATCCGGCTCCGGCCGGGGCCATCGCCCGGCACACGTGCTTCCCCTTTGATCTCAGCCCCGACTCTCCTCCTCCTCCCCGGCCCGGGTTCCCGCCCCTGCCGGCCAGTCCCCCGCTCTCTGCCGAGGCCGGAACCCTTCCTCCCGACCCTGCGGGCCGGGCTCTGGCTTCGCGCCCGGCCTCCTGCTCGCCTCTCCCTCCGCGCCGGCCCCGAAAGGGCGGGCGTCCAGCGCGCGGACAGCTGCGCCCTTCTTCCCTACGGGGCCCATCCACCTGGGACCCCGCTCCGGGGCCCAGGACGCAGGAGCTCCGCGAGCCCACAGGTGCCCTCCCCGCAGAGTCTTTCGGCCGCTCCCCTCCGCCCGGCTCCGGCCTGCATCGCGGTCATCGCTGAGAGCCGCGCACGAGGGGACCGGATGCCAGTATGACGGGCGTGTGGCGTGGCCGGAGACGCGTCTAACCCTGATCCTGCGTCTGTCACTCGCCCACCGGACACTGTGGAACAGCGAAGGAGAAGACCTCAGCACCTGCCCTCTCAGAGCTTATCATTGAGCTGGGAAGACTCGATCTATTGTGGAGCATCGCCAGAAAGTGGGGAGTCTGCGTCTTAAATACGCCAGGATGGATTTAGCGATTGGGTTTGTTTTCTGGAGTTTTGTTTTTGTTTTTAAGTCTTCAAAAGATACTAGCTTGACACAGGGTGCAATCACAGACCTCAGTCACCCTTCTTGCTGGGAGGTTGAAACCAGAGGACTTTTATCTTTTTCCAAAACTCAGGTCCAACCTCCCTGGAGCCTTATTGCTTAACCCTGTGCTGTAGTGGGTGTCCAGATCTTACCTCCCTTACCAAACAGAAACTCCCTTAGAGACAGACTAAATGATCGATTTATCTTATCTTTCAGCCAGCTCCGGCTTGGTGCCTGGGATAGATAAGTGTATAATAAATATTAAGTTAAAAATGAAAAAGCAGAAAGCTACTGCCACAGATCCTGAAAAGAAAGTGCTACAAATGCTGAAGTGACTTCCAAGAGAGATGTTCCAGTGGTGTGTGTTTTTAATAATTTTATTTCTCCAATTTTGGCTGTGCTGGGTCCGCTGCATGCTTTTGTCTACTAACTGCGAGCAGGGGCTGCTCTCTAGTTGCAGTGTGCAGGCTTCTCATTGCAGTGGCTTCCCTTGGTGCAGAGCACGAGCTCTAGGGCTCAGTAGTTGTGGGGTCCGGGCTCTAGAGCACAGGCTTAGTAGTTGTGGCACAAAGGCTTAGTTTCTCCGCAGCATGTGGGATCTTCCCAGGTCAGGGATGGAACTCCTGTCTCCTGCATTGATAGGCAAACTACCGCTGAGCCACAGGGAAGCGCCCAGTGGCCTTTTGAGCATCACAGCATCGCTGACAAAGTATTGAGTCTCTTGAGGTGGAGATTTTGAAGGAAGCAGGTCTCATTTGCATATAAATTCTGGTCTGTTTGTTAACTAATGCAACACATCAGGGCTTGGTCACAGCTTGTCCACATGAGACATGTCTACAGCTCAGGACAACAGGCAGGCATTCAGTTCAGTTCAGTTCAGTTCAGTCGCTCAGTCGTGTCCAACTGTTTGCGACCCCATGAATCGCAGCACGCCAGGCCTCCCTGTCCATCACCAACTCCCGGAGTTCACTCAGATTCACGTCCATCGAGTCCGTGATGCCATCCAGCCATCTCATCCTCTGTCGTCCCCTTCTCCTCCTGCCCCCAATCCCTCCCAGCATCACAGTCTTTTCCAATGAGTCAACTCTTCGCATGAGGTGGCCAAAGTACTGGAGTTTCAGCTTTAGCATCATTCCCTCCAAAGAAATCCCAGGGTTGCTCTCCTTCAGAATGGACTGGTTGGATCTCCTTGCAGTCCAAGGGACTCTCAGTGAGGCACAAATGGTGAGCACTGGCTACTTAGTATAATAACCATTTGTTGAGTGACTGTGAGCTTTGAGCCCCATAGAGGAACCCAAGGGAAGGCTCAGAAAATCCAAGCTATAGAGGTGACTAGCGGAGGAGCCTGGTTGGCTGCAGTCCATGGGGTCATGAAGAGTCAGACATGACTGAGCGACTTCCCTTTCACTTTTCACTTTCATGCATTGGAGAAGGAAATGGCAACCCACTCCAGTGTTCTTGCCTGGAGAATCCCAGCGACAGGGGAGCCTGGTGGGCTGCCATCTATGGGGTCACACACGACTGAAGTGACTTAGCAGCAGCAGCAGCAGCAGCAGTGACCTAGATCTTGAAGGATAAATGAGAGTTTGCTGAATTGAGTCTGGAAGACTCAGGAAGGCTGGTGGTCTGTACTTGGGTTCGGGGGTTGGGGAGCGTGAGGGGACGGTGGGAGGAGGGAGGAGGTTAGGAAAAGTCTGGTAAACAGGAGTGGCTGCAGAACAGAAGGCAGGGAGGATGGATTGCAACAGCAGTGTCAGCTGTGTTGTTTGACATTGTTTCCTTTAATGTTTTTAATTAAAAAAATTATTTTTTAATTTTTAAAGTTTTTTCAACCCACATTATGTGTGCTCAGTTGCTTCGGTTGTGTCTGACTCTTTGCGATCCTGTGGACTGAAGCCCACCAGGCTTCTCTGTCCATGGGATTCTCTAGGCAAGAATACTGGAGCGCATTGCCGTGCCCTCCTCCAGGGGATCTTCCTGACCCAGGGATCGAACTAGTGTCTCCTGGGTCTCCTGCATTGCAGGCAGATTCTTTACTGCTGAGCCACTGTGTTAATAAATTTTTTCAAACCATACTATGGTCATAGTTAAATTATCCATGTGATACTGTGTTAAACAAACTCAGCCACATCCATGTGATAGTATTCTTTAAATAAGATTTTTTAAAATAAACCCGACAAACGTTCTTGATATAATAAGTGGAAAAGCGGATTTAAAAAAAAAAAATAGTGTATATAGGATGATCCTGGGGTTTTTTTAATTTTTTATTTTATATTGGCGTATATAGCTGATTTACAGTGTTATATCCTGTTTTTAAAAAATAAATTGAAAGGTATTTTTGAGTGATTATCTCTGATAGGTTGACGATTAAGGGGCTTTCTTAGTCGTTTTGTTATTATTTATAACAAACGTACTTCTTTTATAATGGGGGGTTGTGAGTGAGATGTGACTGGAACTATATGTCTAAGTGAAAAAAAGTGAATGTGAAAGTCACTCTGTCTTGTCCCGACTCTTTGCAACCCCGTGAACTGTATGTAGCCTACCAGGCTCCTCTGTCCATGGGATTCTCTAGGCAGGAATACTGAAGTGGGCTGCCATTCCCTTCTCCAGGGGCATCTTCCTGACCCAGGGATTGAACCTGGCTCTCCTGCATTGGGAATGTGGAGTGTTAGCCACTTTATCATATGTCTAACCCTGCTGTAATTTTTCCATATCTTAAAAAAAAAAAAAAAAAAAAAACCATGACTGGATTTAATAGCCTAATACGAAGCTGACCAGGGCAGAATCAAGAGAAGATTATTGCCTAGTCTTTAGGTCAGAGGAAGATGCACTACTTTAGAGATGCCCCTAAAGCATGCCCCCTCACCCTCGGCTTAAAAGTGGGATGCTGCTGACTTGGTGGTAGAGTGTGAGTGCTGTGACTCTGGGTCCTTTGCTTTTTTAAAAGTGTTTAGTTATTCGTCTGCACCCAGTCTTTGGTGCAGCACACGGATCTTTAGTCGTGGCATGTAGGATCTAGTTCTCTGACCAGGGGTCGAACCCGGGCCCCCTGCGTTGGGAGCAGGGAGTCTTAGCCACTGGACTCCCAGGGCAGTCCCCAGCCACTATCCTGTATTTCCTTTTGCTTTTTTCCCTTAAGAAGACTCTTCATTCCATACCGTCTTCACTGCATCGTGTATTGAAGGGCGAAACAGTCCAACTTTTATCAAAGCTGCAAGCTTTCTTTTCCTCTATAGAATAAAAGCAGTCTGTAATTTGAAAAGCATAGTATTAGTCCTGTTTTCTCTTTATCAAAGAGAAATGTGGATAGGCTAGACTCCAGGTCTACCTTGGAGGACAGTATGTGCCGGGAGCTGACTTGTGCTTCCTCCCCCCATCCCCAACCCCCAGCCCATCTGTTGAACTCCTAATCCTCAGTACATCAGAATGGGATTGGATATGGAGACATCTTTAAAGAGGTGATTAAGTTAGAACGAGGTCTCTAGGTTGGCCTAATCCAACTTGCCTGGATCAGGGCCCTTCCTAATCTTCTTTGTAAAAAGAGATTAGGATGAAGACTTCTCACAGAGGAAGGACCATGTGAGGACATGGAGAGAGGATCCATCTCTAAGCCAAGGAGAGGGGCCTCAGGAGAAACCAAGCCTGCCTACACCTTGACCTTAAACTTGCATCCTCCACAACCGTGAGGGATAAATTTCTGTGTAAGCCACCCCATCTGTGGTACTTTGTTACAGCAGCCCATGCAAATGAATGCGGTATCCAGACTGAAACGGGACGCTTGTTGTCTGGAGCCCAGAGGTGAAGCTTTCTCACCTCTGGTTACAGTTCTTGACAGAAATTTTTCTGAGAGTCCCAGAGGATCGTTAGGATCCAATATTCGGGAGCTTCCTGGAAAAAAACTCAGAAGGGAGGAAAGGCTTCCTCCAGCCTTACTGTTAAAGAGTTTCATTTTCAGTGACTCTGATATTTTGGCAACGAAAGGCAACAGAAGTCACGTATTATGTGGTTACTGGGGAGTTTGAACAATAACAGTTCAGCCGAGACTAATTATGACCCTGGGGACACTTAGGCGTCCGAACCTGTCTCCTGTCACACGGGTTTCCATCCCACCAGGACGGAGCATGGATACGGTCCTTGGCACTGTACCAGGTAGACACCAGTGATGCACAGATGTCAGCCCTTGCCTGCACGCTGCCGACATTCTACTGGGGGAGCTAGACAAGCGCCGCTTCCACTGAGAGGACACCTGGTGAGCAGAGGTTACATTTTCGGAACCTGAGGTTGAATTTCTGTGGACCCACATTCTCCGACAGAACATTTTAGAATGATGAAGGGTTCTTTATCCACACTGTCCAGTATGGTAGGTGCCAGCCACATATGGCTACTGAGCCCTTGAAATGTAACTAGTTGACTAAATTTTAATTTGAATAGTTCCATGGGACTAGCAGTGACAGAGAGCACAGCTGGGCGCCATCCAAAAGGAGCCGCTCAACCAGCAGGTAGATGAGACCTGCGGAGCAAAGGGGAGAACTTGGGACTGTGGGAGATGCCAAGCGCAATAATGCCAGGGGAGTTAGTGAGTTACTTATTACAGTAAATAACAGGTCCCTGCAGCACTGTATATACTTAAAACACACTGATACAATTTCTCAGTGCTCAAACTGTACATGCATGGGGGACTATGTAAAAGCATTACGGTACTTCCCGGAGTGAATGAAATACTGTAGCCTAAAAACAGGCACATGCACATCTGAGAGACACTGCAGCCTCAGTCCCAGACCACCACAATGAGGCAGCTATCAAAATAAAGTGAGCCACACAAATGCGGGGCTTTCTCAGTACATACGGCAAAATTTATGTTTATACTATACAGTAGCCTGGTAACCACGCTGTGCAACAGCATTGCTATGTCTAGAAAACAATGCTCATACTTTGATTTTAAAATATTTTATTGTTAAATGATAATCGGCATCTGACAACACAAGGTTGCCACAAAACTTCAATTTGTGTAAAACACACACACACACACAAAAACAGTGTCAACAGATCATAATAAAGCAGTAAAATAAGGTATGCCTCTATAAGGAAGGATTGTATTTATTGATATGGAAACATCTCCAGGATATATTAAATGAAAAAAAGCAAGTTACTGAACCAAAGCCTGAGGATGGGAAAGATTGAAGGCAGGAGGATAAGGGGGCAGAAGGACAGAAAATGAGATGGTTGGATGGCATCACCGGCTGGATGAACATGAGTCGGAGCAAACTCCAGGAGTTGGTGATGGACAAGGAAGCCCGACATGCTGCAGTCCGTGGGGTGGCTAAGAGTCGGACACGACTGAGCGACTAAACTGAACTGGACTGAACCAAGTATGTATTACGCTACCTTTTGTGCACAAAGATTGGGAGATTACAAATACATTTTTATTTTTGCATGAAGAAACACTGGAAAGATACCCTGGAAACTAAAATTGGTCAACTGTGAGAGTACGACAGGGCGAGAGAAACAGAGTAAGGGGACAGGTATGGGAGGAGGCTTTAACTGTATAAACACTTTTTGAACCACATGAAATCATCAGTATTTAAAATTTGTATCCATATGTGACACAGGATAACATAAGACTGACCAAAGGCAAAATCGGGACGTGTTTCTAAGGGCACCCTTCTGTCTTACCCTGATTGAGTCCACACTAGGCATGCATCAGCACCCCAGAAATTCCGTCTAGACCCACTCTTCCAAGCTTGACCCAAGTCCCAGCCCCCTCTGCCTGTCACCCTTCTTTCCTCTCAGAACAGCCTTCCTTGCTGACTTCCCTGCCCCCAGACTATGGAAGAAAGGGAACTACTGATTATTCTTGGAGTCTCTGAAAATCACAAGGGACGGAATCTAGGTGGATAGTACTTAACCAGACGTTAAAACCCCGAGGTTTGAGAGCCACTAGATTACACCACCATGTGTAATAAAAAGTTGGAACAGACCAGGAAAGTCCCACTTCCACCCTTGCCCCCACCAGGTCTGCCCTCCACGTGGCTCACTCTTCTTGCGCCCAGGCTCCTGGGTCTCAGCTTGGCCCCATGCATGGGAGAGTGGACCTGATAGACAGAAGGACTCGGCAGAGCCAGAGAAGACCACGGAGGCCTACTTCGTATTTGAAATATTTCAGAAACTTGCATTAATCTCAGGGCTTTTTTTTTTTTTTTTTGGCATGGGCTGTTCCTTCCAATAGGAGAAAGTGAAAGTGTTAGTTGCTCGGTTGTTTTCGACTCTTTGCGACCCCATGAACTGTAGCCTGCCAGGCTCCTCTGTCCATGGAATTTTCCAGGTAAGAATACTGAGAGAGGGGTACAAAGTCAGGAAGGCAAGGTAAGCTCAGGCCTGAGACCACAATAAGAATGTTTATCTCCCTAGTTAAGTCATGCTGTTTTCCTTTCCTTGGGCCATAGTCCCTGGAAAACTTTATGAGCATTTATAAACCATTTTGTGTAACTGCATGGCTAAAAAAAAAAGTCAACTGAGACGCATTATTCTGTTTGTAAAAAGACACTAGTAAAAATGAGAACATTGATATCTGCCTAGGCATTTGGTGCTGGAGCCCCGGCGTTCTGCCTGGAGTCCATCCACTGTCTACCGTCCAGAAACACTACTGTCCCTAGAGCTTCTAGCGCTGTGTTGATGCTGAAGCACAGAGTGCCTAGTACAATACAGCAGCACAGGACGACAGGGTCTGGGCCTCGGACTCTGTGTTCCCTACTGCACTTGTAACATGCCCCCTGGGTCAGCAGGTGGTGCTAGGGAGCTGCCCACAGTTTAGGGAGGTGCTGTTGCTCAGACTCTTTGCAGCCCCCTGGACTGTTAACCCACCAGGCTACTTTGTCCATGTTTGCCATTACTCCAGGGCATCTTCCCGACCAGGGATGGAGGGATGGAACCCATGTCTCTTGTCTGAACTGGCAGGCAGATTCTTTACCACTAGCACCACCTGGGAAGCCCGGTGGCTTAGAAGGGCTTGCCTGAAAACTTCACGGGCAGTGCCCCGCCCCCCAAGCTGGGAAGAGCCATGAGACTTAGAGAACACACACTGACTAAGACAGCTAGCTGATAGGGCGGGGGGAAAGGGGCAGACTAGCTCACGTGCCCTTGGCCAAGAGATGTGTGAAGCCAGACATGCAGAGGGGGGCTGGAGGCTGAGGGGGGGCAGTTCTCAACATCCAAGGGTTTTCTCTGGGAACAGTTGTGGCCAGTGGTTGGGAAGCGGCTTCCTCAGTTGCAAGGTCACGCCCTTCCCCAGGTGTGCTCCCCTCAGTCCAGTCTCCCCTCCCCAGGTTTCTCCAGCTACAAACAGTGGAACAGCCAACAGCAGCTGTGCAGGAGGGAGAACCAGAGCACATGGCTGAAAATACGCTGTGGGGTCTTGGGTGACTGTGGGTGTGGGCAGGGAGGACTGGGTTCACGTGAGGACAGGAAATCCTATGTTAATAACTCTAACTCCTCAATCTACAGGAGAGGCAAATCCCTGGCAGAAGAACCAGAACCCAGGGCCTCTGCCCGATTTGACCGTTGCTTTATTTCTGTACCCATGTTGCTATCTAAAGGCAGGGAACTGATCCTTGTTCATTTCTCTCTCTCACCCAACCTTCCACTCAAAAAGAGCCTTGTGTAGAGGGACGGAATGGGGTGGGAGGTGGGAGGTTCAAGTGAGAGTGAACATATGTATACCTATGGCTGATTCATGCTGATGAATATGACGGAAACCAACACGATATTGTAAAGAAATTATCCTGCAATTTAAAATGAATTTTAAAGAGCCTTTTGCAGGCTTATTCAGATGTTTGAAAATCACCTGCTGATATCTTTCATATCAATGACCACTGATATTATTCTTGGCTATTGAAAAGTGTATAAAAAAAAAAGTGTATAACCTTTTGGCAAAAAAATCAAGTGAAAAAGAAAACCCAAGCTGTACACATCAGACTGACCCCAGCCCTCACCGTGATGTGACTCTTCCCACTTCTTCCACGGGACTCATCCCGTGACCCTAACAGCAGGAAGGCCTCGCCAGGACTTGTGAACATACTCCTTTTAACTTGTCTGTAGAAGGAAGCCTTAAATGTGACCACTGAGAACTGAGAGTCCCTTCATTCTGTTTTATTCTGCTGGGAAATCAGGAAGGTGACCCAGGAAGCTGACGGGTGCAGGCACCACCCTCTGGGCCCCCTCAGTCTCAGCCCATCATCTTGCCCTCTGGGGCCCCCTCAGTCTCAGCTCCCTCGTCTTGCCCCCTGGGGCCCCCTCAGTCTCAGCTCCCTCGTCTTGCCCCCTGGGGCCCCCTCAGTCTCAGCTCCATCGTCTTGCCCTCTGGGGCCCCCTCAGTCTCAGCTCCCTCGTCTTGCCCCCTGGGGCCCCCGTCTCAGTCTTAGCCTCATCATCTGCCCCCTGGGGTCCCTGTCTCAGGCTCAGCTCCATCGCCTGTCCAGGAAACGCCGTGTCGTGCATGTGATGAGTCCTCAGACTCCTGCTCTCCTGTGATGGAAACTCACAGTGAGACTCACTTGGCTTCAAAGAACTGACTAGTTCACGGCTGTAGCAATGAAACTATCACAACAGATGTGATGGAAGGAGCCATGCGAGGGATGGGGGGTCTGAAAGAATGGCAACACTCACATTTTTATAGAAATCATTTTTATTTCTGAAGCATACAAAAGTATAAATATGTAAAACTGATCACCTGCACACTTGAGCAGGAAGGACAGGAGGCTGGGGTGTGTCTGCGCCAGAGTTGGGGCAAGAGGCAGGTCAGATCAGCCACCCACCAGGTCCCTCCCCAGACACTTCATATCCCCTGCTGGAGGCAAGCGAGCAGCCTCAGGAGAGGCCAGCGGGGGAAGGGCACCTGAGGACCGAGGCACTTGAGGGACACAGCCTGAGATGACCGCCAGGTCAGGACAGAGCAGTGGACATGCGGGGGGTGAGCCATGGGTCAGCTCACCCCCAGTCTCTTTCCTTCCACTGCTGTTCGATGTGGAGCAGGGACAGGAAGCAGGGACAGAAAGGACATCCACATAAGGAAACAGAAGGAGCAACAGAGGCTGCCGCCCAACACCAGGCTAGCAGACAGGCCTGGGGGTGACCGACGGCAACATGGAGCTCATGGCGCTCCTGAGTCAGGATGTGGGTGCCCGAGCAGGCCGTAAACCGGCAGCAGAGCCATGCAATTTGTTGGGAGAGGCTAATAATCTGAACAAAATAGCAGAACGCTTACAATCTGCGAGCAGAAGCGACAGGACGTGACCTGGCTGGGGGAGCCAGGCCTTGGGGCTAACGACACTTGCGTTGAGAAGAGAGGCCTGAGTGGCCTCGCCCTGGACGGTGACAATGGCAGGTTTACACACCCACACGGTTCTCTCCCTCCCATGGGGCGGCAGGTGTGTCTGCACTAATGGCTCCACGGTAACCCATCGAGGGAGGTGCTCGGGGCTGAGAAGGTGAAGGCCACGTCAAAGCTTCTCATCCATGACCTGACCAGGTCAGGTCCCCTCTTAAGTCCACGCTTCCAGCCTAAACCACGATTAAGACAATTTGTAAATTTCTCACATCACTAATCACAAATTGGACCACAGCCACCTTGACTGAGACAGGAGCCAGTTGGCCAGCCTTGAGGGAAGAGGGGATCACGATCAGGTGACCCCTGAGCCCCCAAGTGGAGCGGCTGGCTCTGGGGAATGGGCGCCGCACTCCCCCACCCCACCCCTGCCCCCTGACAAAAGACAGCAGGGAGCGAGCACTTCTCCCGGGGCCCCTCCCCCGTGGGTGAGGCAGGTGTTGGGTGGACTTGGAATGACCACTGATGGTAAATGATACTCTGCAAACCTCTGTGGGCAGGACACAGCAAAGGCTATGTCGCAGCAGACAAGGCCTCAGCTGCGACCTGCACTCCTGGAGGCAGTCGTCCCCCAGGTGCTCTCGTGACCACAGGCCCATTATGGAAGACCGCCAGGCCCAGGGCAGTACAGAGACCCTGGAAACTGGGGACGGTCACATCTCCATGGATGAACCGGCCATTTTCAGAAAAAGTCTGCAGACCTGGAGACTGAAGGTCACTGAGGGAACTATCCCTCTCTAAGAAGGTCTGCAGGAAAGGGAAGTCAAGCTGATTCTGGCTGCAAATTTCCAAAAATGAGACTCTGATGGCTGGACGATAACGTCAGATCACTTCTGTGCTCTGCGAAACCTCTTACCCGAGTTGAGCCATGATCCCTGACCAGGGCTGTGTGACCAGGGAGTGGGGGTGTACAAACATATATGTGCACGCACATGTATGTGAATCCACACACATCTATACACACACTTCCAGGGACCACTCCACAGGGGCAGCCTCTTGCTCTGGGTGTCCTGGGGCGAGAGCGCCCTGCTCCGGCTGCTCGGCCTCACTCGCAGGCCAGCTTGCTGTCAAAGCTGGAGAGTCCGATGGCAAAGGCCTGGAGCGCGCAGAGCGGGTAGTTGTAGTCCAGCGTGAACACGTCGTCGGCCACGCGTCCAAACTGCATGATTATGTAGTCAGCTGGAAGCAGAGGGCAGGCACATCAGTGGGGGAGGTGCTTCTACCTGGAAGGGCCCACTTTAGATACGGAGACAAACCTTCCACACAGGCCAGCAATCCCAGCTCTCTAAAATGGGAATCCCTCAGCAGGATGGAAAGAGGCGTGACCAAGAGTGCCCGCTCCCTGCCACCACAGGCTCTACTATGATCCACTCCGCTCCGGGGAAGAAGGCTGCCCAGGGCAGGGCCAGAGGAGGGGACGGCGATGAGGAACCTGCCGGGCGCAGCACAAGCTCCGTGGGCCCGACTGGACTCGCCCAGAATCTTCACTGAGGAAGGGAAGGTCTGTGCCCCTGCTTCGCACGCTGCCTCCCCCGGATGTCTCTGTCTCACTTCTGCCCTCCACACAGCGACTCAGAGGTCCCAACTGTACAATGCAGCTCTGCCTTTCCAAAGAAACCATTTCTTTCTTTCCTAAACCACTCTTTCCTGAGTGCAACTTCCTACCAAACAAGGCAAATGCTCATTTCCGAATCTCGCCAGAATACCCTTCTCCCTGGGGGCTTACGGTCGTTGTCGTGGACGATCTGGAAGTTCTTCACAGACGCCTGAGTGACCCGGCCGTGGAAGTTCAGGACGTAGGACTGGGTGTCATCGTTCCAGACCGGGGACTTGTTGTGCAGCTCAATCAAGTTCTCCATGGCTTTGTTCTGCCACTTTGAAAGCAAGCTCTCGTGGTCCTGCAGGCAAGGGGTCTGTGCTGAGGGCCAGGGGAGACCACCCCTCCTCTACCCTGTACAGGGACGGGCAGAGGAGGAGCCTATTTTCTCCATTTCAGAAAATAGAACAGAAAGTCAAAGATTAAGCCAGGTATCTGGATTCTTAGAGAATCATCAGCAGTTCTTTTTGCAGAGTTAAGCGGCTGCCATCAACTGCATGAGCAAGTGCCGGTGCCCGGGGCTCTGGAGCGACAGCTCTCTGAAGCAGAGGGGCCGGTCGCACACTGGGCTCTGGTGGAAGCAGGAGTCTGTTCTACGGACTTTGTCTGCATCACGGTCTTATTTTTAGGGTCCTCTGATGATTAAATATGTATACCTACGGCTGATTCATGCTGATATATGGCAGAAACCAACGCAATATTATAAAGCGATTATCCTTCAATTAAAAATAAAGACATTAAAAACAAATACACTCTACTTACATTTCGTGGCTGAAAAGGAATCCGTTCATGATTCATATTCATCCCAGGGATGATCACAGACATTTTCCTCGGGCCTTTAAATCCAAGAACATTTGTCTCCTAGAAGAGAGGGAAATAAGCAGGAACTAGAAACAGAAAAGAAAAAGCGACAACATTCTTAACACAAGACTCTGCTGGGCACGCGCAACGTCCACAAGGTGGAGAGCACTAAAAACCATTCACTTACTTCACTGTAGTTAAACAAAGAGATGGGGAATCAAGACCAGGAAAATAATACTGTTTCCTCTTTTTAACCTACTTTGAACATTTGAATTTAAAGCAGATTCTATTATCTAGAAACCTTACTCTTCTTTAGCCTGACGTGAAATTTAAGACAATTTGAGCAAACTGCCCAGTTTTATCATCATCAATAAATATCTATTTCCCAACTAAGGACATGGCACTATATGATATACAGGGAGAATTACAGTTTAACTAAGGCCTATACTTGGAAGTAAAAAATTAAAATGCCTATCAAGCCAAGCAGATTATACATGAATAAGTACATTAAATATGTGGATGTGTATATATTTACATACATATATACATGCATATTAAAGTCATGCATAGTTAAAATATTTAATTGATTCTGAAGCTAAGAGAAAACATACCATAGGTTATAAAGGGTTAAGTCAAATGATTCTCAGTCACACAGATAAAATCTCATGGGAATCAAGTGATGAGATTAATTCCAACTGAAGAAAAGCTGAGACTCTAGGATCAAAGCAACAACTGAGTCGCATTAATTCCTTCTCGCTTCTCTGACTCTGCATGCCCTCTACACGGCGGGTCCAGGTTTGTGCGGAAATAGCAGTGAGCGGGAGTTTACAAAGTGGTCAGAGAAGGATCAGAAGCATGACGAGGGTAGCTCACAGGCTGCGAGAGGAATCGAGGAGAGCCGAGGGGAGCGTCAAGCATGTCCTGTGTGGGGAGAGGCCCCTCTGCAGACCCTGGTGGGCAGGCAGGAGGGGGCGGGCAGGTTTGGGGCGGAGGGAGGGGGCGGCCAGAGAGGAAGGCTGCGGCAGCTCGAGGGGCAGGGAGCGTGCTGCCAGGGGGGCCAGAGGGTGAGGCGGAAGGTCCGGGCTGGACTCTAGATTCGGTGGGGAGCAGCCTGAGAGGCCGCGGAGCGGAAGGACGTCGTCTGCTGGAGCAGGGCCGCTTGGCAGCAGCGACCCACAGCAAGCCAGCTTGGAGACGATGGAAGGAGGGACCAGCTCCCAAGTCACTGTCACCTCCAGCCAGTGTGTCAGCGGGAACGCAGTGAGCACTCACACCACCACGGCACAGGGGAGGGACAAGAGCAGAGGAGACAGGGCCTGCCGGAACAGTAAATACACTGGACTTGGCGGATCACAAGTAAACCTGAGCACACAGGGAAACAAGCATGGCGGGGCGGGAGGGGTGGCAGCCTGTGAGCCCGGGGCTGGTCAGGAGGCCGGCAAGATGGCACTCACGTAGCACACGGCGGCCAGCTCCTGACGCATGTAGGCCTTCTCCACCAGGCCCTGGGCCTTGGCCGGGCTCACACCGTGGTCATACACGGTGAACTTAGTCCCCATGAGGTTGGACCTAGAATCAAGAGGAAAGGTCACCACAGAGCTCTGTAACTTTCTCTCATTTTGAGTCACTCTCTCAAAGATTCATCCTTAAAACATGGAGAGGCCTTGGGCTTTCTATTAACTTATTTCTTTAGATGGCATCAAACCAGGTCACTGTAAAACCAGCGTGGACTTGCTTTGAGACTACAGGAATCAAGCCCCCACAAGAAGAGGACGTGACATGAGGCTGCCCCCACCTGAGCTTGCCAATATAGCTCTCCCCTTCTCGGGACAGGTCTGTGGGGTCCGTGGAGATGAGGTAGTTGGATGTCTTGCTCTTTTTCCGCTTCCTACCTGCAAGAAGAAATATCTAGAAAAGGAAAAAACATTTCAGTAAAAAATGCACTCAAGAGCTGCCAGGTGTGTATGTGTGTCCTACCTATTCAGTGAACAAATATCCAGCAGCTGCCTGTCCTATACCAAGCAGTCCCCCTCTGGGTCTTTTCTATTTTTAAACCGGTTTAATTTGCTTTAACTTTTCTTGTAGAAAAGCCACATGGTGGCTACAGCTGGAGTCCTCTGCACTGAGACTCCAGTGTGGGTCGTGCTCAGCGCATTCTCAGACACTCTCCCTTCAGAGCCTGGGGTGAGGCGGCCCAAGTCTTGGCGACGACATCAGAGATGATTTCAGCACAGCGCCCGGGGCGGCGTGCAGCCCAGCCACAGCACAGCGCTGTTCACGCTGGCCAGCTGGCAGCTTCCAGGCATAGGAGCAGAGGCTATGCTAGGGTCCCAGGGCGGGGGTGAGAGGCGCCAGCCAGGAGCCGAGGGGCCGGTCAGCCTGCAGGATGGAGTGGGGCCTGCTGATCCCACTCCCAGCGGCCTCACCACACAAGGACTGGAGAACCTGGCGAGAACCACGGCCTCACGGATGGCAGCAGTGACCTCCCTGAAGCCCCAAACACCCAGACCAGCCTCTATGCACTGGAACCCCAGTGGTGATGACGCCTGGCCCCTGGTGTGCAGGCTGGCACGTGTTAAACTCATGCATCATATTCAAAACCTAGTCCTGGAAGGGTACTCCCAGGAAGAAGTGAATCATCTCGGGTTCCCAGATGGACAGGCACAAGACGGGGCTTCCGCAGAGCCTGGATGAGGCACCCAGCTGAGCGAGGGGCCCCCACTCCCTGTCCCTGACCTTGCTGCTGTGTGCTCTATGGCCTTGGGCCCTAGGTGCCACGGTGGAAGCCCCTGTGGTCTCCTCTCCCAGGGCCCTGGGGCCTCCAGCCCTTTCGCAGCACCAGCACATCTGCCGTTTGGGGTTTTCTCAGAGAAGACCAATCTCTAGGTCTTACCACTTTTTCTAATCCTGATTATGCCTCTTAGAATTCACCACCAGAGTCTCCCAACTGCCTAATTTTTCTAAATTCACTAGCCTCAGCCTCCACATCATCATCTGTAACTTCACCCCTAAAACCTCCACTGACACTTTATTTATTTGCTTGCACCAGGTCTTAGTTGCGCCATGTGGGATCTAGTTCCCCGACCAGGGACCAAAGCCAGGCCCCCAGCATTAGGAGAGTAGAATCTTAGCCACTGGACCTCCAGGGAAGTCCCACTCCACTGATATTTTAAACAGGCTTCGTGCAGTTTCACGAGAAGACGGCCTCTACCCTGGAGAGGCAGGACCTTGGACACTGGGCCCCCCGCTCCCCACCGCACTGCCCTCCTGCTGCACTGTGTTAGTGGCTGTTCTGAGCTCCTGTGGCTTCAGAGATGTGGGTACCATGGTGTGGACATCCTTCCCAAACCCTGCTGAACCTGGAGAGTGACAGGGAGGTGGGCGAGGACAGTACCCGGGGGTGGGGGGGCACTATGGAGTCAGACAGGTTGAGACTGATGTGGGTGATGTGGGTGCTCCCCGAACCCCAGTCACCTTGCCTGCACAGGGGGACAAGGACTCCTGTCTTACAGCGCTGTCTTATGGGTTCCAGGTGATGACACACACAAAGCCGGGGCACACGCCTGGTGCGCAGCACACACGCCTGGTGCGCAGCACACACGCAGTGAACAGCGGCTGTCAAGAGCACTGACACCTACTACCACCATCTTATTTCTAGAACCTTAAAATCATCCACTTAGACCTGGTATTAACACAAAATAGGGTGGTCACTAGCAAATACTAACTGCCTCAAATTTAGGGTAAATTAGAATTTCTAGGATGCAAAATAAGACATTTCACTGATACGTTTTTGTTTTTCCAATTCCTCCTATTCCCTAAAATGTACTCTCTTTTTCCCACACTGGCATGTTCTACCATGTAATAAGAATAAAAGTCTAAGAGCACGCTGGAAACCCCTGCACCCCAAAAGAAGGATGGAGGTAAAAACATCATTTAAATATTCTCCTCCATTTTATGACTCCTTGATAAAACTCTCTTTCTTCTGGGGCGGGGGTGGATTTTGACTATTAGACTAGGACCTCTTTGAAGACAGTGAGAACACTGCCCCGGACACTTGTAAGTTCACCCTCGTTCCTGCTGACTAGGTCTGAGACTGGTGCCCCCCAACCCCTGTTGCTAAGACCATCACTGTCCCTGCCCCGACAGCACACTTCCTTCCATCTCAAGATAAGAGCCACTCGCCTACCTTGCGATCCTCATCCTTTTCCAAGTGCATGTAGTAGGTGGGGAAGAGCCCCCGGTCCATTCCTTTCTTGTCCCGGGTTATCCGGCACTTCACTGTGACACCTCGTGGGGCAGGACTGTATGCAAAGCCTTCCAAGTCCTCCATTTCTCCCAGCTGAATGTCAGAGTGCGGGGATGCGGTCCCGGAGGCCCCTGTGCCCTGAGAGAGCAACCACAGCTGGGTCAGGAAACCTCATGTTCTCTTTGAGAAACACTTAAAGGACAAATTAACTTACAAATTAACTTACAAATTAACTTAAAAATTAATTTACCCATATGTCTTCCGTCTTCTGACAAAATAAGGAAAAACTCTGAGAAGTTGAGTAAGTATGTGACCACTGGGAGTAATGAAGCAGAGAAGTACGAAAATGGGATACAGCTTTACAAAAGCTGGCTGAAGACACAGGAAATAGAGTCGTGGGCTCTAAATATAATTCCAGCTTAAATCCTGGAAGCAGCCCTCATCCAGTGATGGCACTTAAACAGGTAGACGTGTCCAGCAAGCAGCGAAATCAGCCCCAGAGGAAGAAGGTTCAGGACTACACACCGGGGCTGGCTTCTGGTTGGATGCAGAACCGGGCCTCTCTGCCTCTGAACACGGCGACTGAGACCTTAGTTGGTTCCCTTCTCCTTCTTCCCCATCAGTCTCCTCCTCGTCAAAGTTCAAACTCCCTGAGATCCCTGGCAGAAAGGGAGAAACTGTTTTTAAAAAAGGCCAGAAAATCTTTGAGCCAAATATAACTTTAACTCCCTTGCTTAAAACATTCCAGCTGTTCTAACTTAACACACGGCTCTTTTATGCACATTCTGACAACTCTTTCTTCATATTCTCACCTACTCCATCCCTCGTTTTCCCTGCCCACTTCTGCCACCCTAATTTGAGCCTCTTTAAAACATTCTATGAGAGAAAATATCTGCAAATCATACATCTGATAAGGATTAATATCTAGAATATTTAACTCAACAGCAATAAAACAAACCCAATTCAAAAATGGATCAAGGACTTGAATAGACATTTCTCCAAAGAAGATACATAAGTGGCCAATAAGCATGATAAGATTCTCAACATCACTAGCCATTAGGGAAATGCAAATCAAAATCACAATGCGATACCACTTGACAAGCACTGGGATGACTACTATAAAAAAAACATACCAGGCTTCCCTGGTGGCTTAGTGGTAAAGAATTCGCCTGCCAATGCAGGTGACACGGGTTCTATCCCTGATCCAGGAAGATCCCCCATGCCGCAGGGCAGCTAAACCCCTGTGCCACAACTACTAAGCCCGTAGCCTACAGCCCGGGAGCTGCAACTACTGAAGCCCGCCACCTAGAGCCCGTGGCCCGCAACAAGAGAAGTCGCTGCACTGAGAAGCCCCAAAACCACAACTAGAGAGTAGCCCCAGCTTGCTGCAACTAGAGAAAAGCCTGGGCAGCAACAAAGACCCAAATAAATAAGCCAAAATAAATAAGTAAAATAATAAATTTTAAAAAACAACAACAAAAACCCAAAACCAGAAAATAAGTGCTGGTGAGGATGTGGAGAAACTGGAACCCTCATGCACTGCTGGTGGTGATGCGAAATTATGCGGCCACGGCAGAAAGCAACATTGTGGTTCCTAAACTAGACATACAGAACTGCCCCAGAGTCCACCAATCCCACCTCTGGGTATGTTCCCAAAAGGAGGAAGAGAGACACAGACAGGCACGTGAACAACCGATGTGCAGAGCCGTGTTCTTCCCAATTTTCAGATGGTGGAAACAGCCCAAATATCCAGCAACCGATGAATTAACAAACCGTGGCACAAACGCAAATGGAACGCTATTCAGCCTTAAGAAGGAATGAAATCCTGACGCCTGCTGCAACATGAACGCATCTTGAAGACACGATGCTAAGTGAAAGCAAGTCAGACACAAAAGGCGGAAGCCCCTGTGATTCTTCGTGCGCTGTGAGGGGAGAGGAGGAGCTGGGGAGGCAGAGTTCACCGGGGACAGAGGCTCAGTCTGTGAAGGTAACAAAGGCCTGTAGACGACAGTGGGGAGGCCCAGGAGGAGCAGTTCTGCCCAAGACAAAGAAGCAGAGCTCCGCTTGAAACCCAACCCTCTTTCTCTTTGGTCTCTGGGGTAAGGCTGCCCCTCATACAATAGCTGGCACAGCCTCCAAATCGTAACTGGCAAGGAGACCGAGCAACAGGCAGTCCTACCCATCTCGGAGGAGGGACCACCATGAGCTCTTTTCACACAGTTCACAAATAAATGGTATCAAGTTTTTCTCAAGGACACCCAAGGATAAGACTAAGGCCAGGAAAACATACATCCACATGAAAATGTATGCACAACTATTTACAGCAGCGCTATTCCTAACAGCCAGAGTGGAACCACCGCAACTGTCCATGAGCTGATGACAAGAACAAAAGATGGCTTATCTGTACAATGGAACGTCACTTGACTATAGACAGGAATGAAGCACTGACAGGCCAGAACGTGGGTGAACTCTGAAAACCTGACGCTGAGTGGCAGCCAGGCACAGAGGGCCACACGGCGTGTGACTGCTGACGTGACACCCCAGAATCAGCAGGTCCACAGAGAGAGGGAGACCGGTGGCTGCCCATGGATGGGGCGCTGAGAATGCAGGAAATGAAGGGGGGCAGCTAACAGGCACGAAGTCCTGTGGGGTCAGACGTTACAAAACGGAGAGCGCTGATGGCTGCAGGCTTCTGAGTGACACACTGAAGGGCCAATCAACTGTTGGCTTTAAGTGGGTGAACTGTGTGTTATGTGAATTATATCTCAATAAAACTACCATTTAAAAGATTTGTTGCTTTGTGACGGACATTTCTTTTTTCTTCCCTAAAATGTTAACTTTTGGGGGTGGGTAGCAAAAAGGCACAGAACTCTTGGGACCTCACTCTCATACGGGTATCTTCATTTCTACTACGCTTTCTTCTTTTCTGTAGAAGTACCGTTGACTTACAACGTTAGTACTATGTTTTCAAATGCCATTTTATACTAAAAACTCAGTTTATGTGAACATGTACCTTAAGACAGAGATCAAGGATTTCTCCCAAACTTGTAAGACAAGCAAACGAACCTCCTCCACTTGAGGAACATTATCTTCCAAACTGACACTTCCTGAATCTTGGTCTAGAGAGCACCTGCCTCCTCCACTTCATTCTTCACAGCACGGAGTAACTCTTGTCCAGCCCACACCTGACGTCACCCCAGCTCAACCAGCTCACGGCCTCAAAGCCGGGACCCCCTCACCGTGCTTTCGGAGAACCTCCTGCAGGTCCGGCTTGGAGGCGGGGTCCTGTGCACTCTCCCCATCTGCGCTCCCTTCAGTGTCCTCAGTGGCAGAGGAGCCTACCGTGAGAACGTGAAGTCTGGTGTCCACATCCTGAGCATCCGGCTTCAGGAAGGCAGCAGGACCATCAATGCCTAGGAGCCCAACGAAAAGAAACAGAAGCCGGTATTATCCGCTCTGTGGCCAGGTGGTTTTGGTGCATGTTATCCGAATGAACACCCACCAAATGGGTTCACTTCTCCAGCCTTAACCTCCACGAGGACATCTGTTAACACAGGAAGCCACTCCATTAACTGTGTTCATTTTATCAAGCTGCCCTGACTAGAGGCTAAAGTGTTAATAAAACGCACCTGATGCTGTGTTTCAGAAACTTAAAAAAGAGATGGAAAGCAAAGCAGGTCCTCTGGACTCGAGGCCTGGTCCAGGCAGGCGGCCAAGGGCTAGCTTTGGCCGTGTTTAACCCTGCTCTTTCTCGTCCCTGCTGCTGTTGCTGCTGTCCCCCGAGTCCGGCTACTGGAGGAATGGTTGCCTCTCTCTGCTCCTGGCTTTATGGTTCACTCTGCTGGGAGACAACAACCAAGCCTGCCAGCTCCTCAAATGGGCTGTTCTGGGGGCTTCCCTGGTGGTCCAGTGGTTAAGATGCATCACTTCAATGGGGAACTAAGATCCCACACTCATTCATTTTACAGATAAAACAACTGTTCCAGCATGGCTGTGAACTTTCAGGTATCCTCCGCTGATTGGACCACTGTGTTTATCCCAACTCAAAAGCCTAACTGTGATTATAAAGATTATGAAGGGACCTGGTAACGATGCTAATAGCATCCCTCTGGCCCACCTGAAAAGGCTCTGCCTTCCCCCAGGTCTGTGAGAGCCCTGCGGCAGCGGGAGGGGACGCTGCCTGAGCACACACCCTGCAGGACGACGCCACCGTGCGGGGCCTGAGGTTCCACCAGCAGAGCGTGCTCCTCGCAGCCCCTCGGCCTTGCCCGCCGCGGCCGGGCCTCCAGGTTCGGCTGCACCATGAGCGGCTCCAGGCGCTTCTTCCTCTGCTTCTTCTCCAGCAGCGCTCTCTGGGGAGGATTGAGAGGGGACAGCCAAGGGGTCGACCACCAGGTCTGGCTACTTCAGTATATACAGTCTTTCACAGATCCTTACAGAGCCTCTGGAACTTACATTCTCCCACTTAAGAAGTGGGAAAAACAGGCACAGAGAGGGGGGTAAGGATCCATTTACTTCATTTAATAAATACTAAACACCTATAAAAAGCCATCTAAAGTGATACAAATGCATTTCTAGCCAAGCTAAGACCATAATTCAAGTATATTAAAAATATATAGTAATTAACATATTATCAAATCACAATCACAAGTTTATATAAATACATATGAGTGGGAAAAAGATGAAGGAACACGGTAACGGTGATTTGTCTAGCAAGTAGAATATGGATGATTACTTTTCCTTTTCCTAGTTTGCTAAATTTTCCTACTTTTTTAACTGGAAGAAAAAAAACTTATTATCCTTTAGGTGTGAAGAAAAGGGGACCATCCACCACTGTTGGTGGAAATGTAGACTCTTACAGCTGCTATGGAGAACAGTATGGAAGGTCCTTACAAAACTAAAAACAGAACTACCATATGATCCAGCAATCCCACTCCTAGGCATACGTCCAAAGAGTATATGCCCTTGAAAGGATACATGTACCCCAACGTTCACTGCAGCATTCTTTACAATAGCTAAGACATGGAAGCAACCTAAATGTCCATGGACAGAGGAATAGAAACAGATGTGGTACACATATATATAATGGTATATTATTACTCAGCCATTGAAAAGAAAGAAATAATGCCATCTGAAGCAACATGGATGGACCTGGACATTATCATGCTGAACGAAGTAAGTCAGACAGAGAAGACAAGTATCTTGTGATATTGCTTATATGCAGAATCTAAAAAAAAAAAAATGATACAAATGAACTTATTTACAAAACAAAAAGACGCACAGATTTAGAGAAGGAACTTATGGTTGCCACGGGGAAGGCACAGTTAGGTAGTTTGGCTGGACATGTACACACTGCTACATTTAAAACAGATAACCAACAAGGACCTTCTGTACCACACAGGGATATCTGCTCAATATTCTGTAATAATCTAAATGGGAAAAGAATTTGAAAAAGAACAAATACATGTATATACCACAGAGCTGACTGCTGCCACCTTGAAGCACAGGCTGCCTGAAGACCATTGGCTCGTGCTCCATTCTGGGTGCACATGAGAAGGCTGGATCCCTCCCATGTGGGGGCCTGAGAGGCAGTGGACTTGGTGAGAGGCCCCACAGAGGCACCATGGACACCAAGGGCCTGGTAGGGGCTCTGGAAGCCACACGGCCCCAAGAACGTCTCCCTGGACACAGGTGAACTAGGTTCCACCTTTGAAGTAATTTACTGCCTTCCAAGTCCTCTTACACAGAAGAACTATACAAAAGAGATCTTAATGACCCAGATAACCACGATGGTGTGATCACTCACCTAGAGCCAGACATCCTAGAGTATGAAGTCAAGTGGGCCTTAGGAGCCATCAACATAAAGCTAGTGGAGGTGATGGAATTCCAGCTGAGGTATCCTAAAAGATAATGCTGTGGAAGTGCTGCACGCAATATGCCAGCAAATTTGGAAAACTCAGCAGTGGCCACAGGATTGGGAAAGGTCAGTTTCATTCCAATCCCAAAGAAAGGCAATGCCAAAGAATGTTCAAACTACTGCACAACTGCACTCATCTTACATGCTAGCAAAGTAATGCTCAAAATTCTCCAAGCCAGGCTTCAGCAATACATGAACCTAGAACTTCTAGATGTTCAAGCTGGATTTAGAAAAGGCAGAAGAACCAGAGATGAAATTGCCAACATCCACTGGAATGGCTGAGTTTAACTCAGATGACCATTATATCTACTACTGCAGGCAGGAATCCCTTAGAAGTAACGGAGTAGCCATCATAGTCAACAAAAGAATCTGAAATGCAGTACTTGGATGCAATTTCAAAAACGACAGAATGATCTCTTCATTTCCAAGGCAAACCATTCAGTATTATGGTAATCCAAGTCTATGCCCTGACCAGTAACGCTGAAGAAGCTGAATGGTTCTATTAAGACTACAAGACCTTTTAAAACTAACACCCCAAAGAGATGTCCTTTTCATTATAGGGGACTGGAATGCAAAAGTAGGAAGTCAAGAAACACCTGGAGTAACAGGCAAATTTGGCCTTGGAGTACAGAATTAAACAGGGCAAAGGCTAATAGAGTTCTGCCAAGAGAACGCACTGGTCAGAGCAAACATCCTCTTCCAACAACACAAGAGAAGACTCTACACATGGACATCACCAGATGGTCAACACCAAAATCAGATTGATTATATTCTTTGTAGCCAAATATGGAGAAGCTCTACACAGTCAGCAAAAACCAGACTAGGAGCTGACTGTGGCTCAGATCATGAACTCCTTATTGCCAAATTCAGATTTAAACTGAAGAAAGTAGGGAAAACCACTAGACCATTCAGGTATGACCTAAATCAAATCCCTTATGATTATACAGTGGAAGTGAGAAATAGATTTAAGGCACTACATCTGATAGATAGAGTGCCTGATGAACTATGGACAGAGGTTCGTGACACTGCACAGCAGACAGGGAACAAAACCATCCCTAAGAAAAAGAAATGCTAAAAAGCAAAATGGCTGTCTGAGGAGGCCTTACAAATAGCTGTGAAAAGAACAGAAGCAAAAAGCAATGGAGAAAAGGAAAGATATACCCATTTGAATGCAGAGTTCCAAAGAATAGCAAGGAGAGATAAGAAAGCCTTCCTCAGTGATCATTGCAAAGAAACAGAGGAAAACAACAGAATGGGAAAGACTAGAGATCTCTTTAAGAAAATCACAGATACCAAGGGAACATTTCATGCAAAGATGGGCTCAATAAAGGACAAAAATGGTAGGGACCTAACAGAAGTAGAAGATATTAAGAAGAGATGGCAAGAATACACAGAAGAACTGTACAAAAAAGATCTTCATGACCCGGATAATCATGATGGTGTGATCACTCATCTAGAGCCAGACATCCTGGAATGTGAAGTCAAGTGGGCCTTAGGAAACATCACTGTGAACAAAGCTAGTGGAAGTGATGGAATTCCAGCTAAGCTGTTTCAAATCCTAAAAGATAATGCTGTGAAAGTGCTGCACTCAATATGCCAGCAAATTTGGAAAACTCAGCAGTGGCCACAGGACTGGAAAAGGTTGTTTTCATTCCAATCCCAAAGAAAGGCAATGTCAAAGAATGTTCAAACTACCGCACAATTGCACTCATCTCACATGCTAGTAAAGTAATGCTCAAAATTCTCCAAGCCACGCTTCAGCAATATGTGAACCGTGAACTTCCACATGTTCAAGCTGGTTTTAGAAAAGGCAGAGGAACCAGAGATCAAATTGCCAACATCTGCTGGGTCATCAAAAAAGCAAGAGAGTTCCAGAAAAACATCTATTTCTGCTTTATTGACTATGCCAAAGCCTTTGACTGTGTGGGTCACAATAAACTGTGGAAAATTCTGAAAGAGATGGGAATACCAGACCACCTGACCTGCCTCTTGAGAAATCTGTATGCAGGACAGGAAGCAACAGTTAGAATTGGACATGGAACAACAGACTGGTTCCAAATCGGGAAAGGAGTATGTCAAGGCTGTATATTGTCTCCCTGCTTATTTAACTTATATGCAGAGTACATCATGAGAAATGCTGGGCTGGAGGAAACATAAGCTGGAATCAAGATTGCTGGGAGAAATATCAATAACCTTAGATATGTAGATGATACCACCCTTATGGCAGAAAGTGAAGAAGAACTAAAGAGCCTCTTGATGAAAGTGAAAGAGGAAAGTGAAGAAGTTGGCTTAAAGCTCAACATTCAGAAAACGAAGATCATGGCATCTGGTCCCATCACTTCATGGGAAATAGATGGGAAAATAGTGGCTGACTTTTTTTTTTTTTTGCTCTAAAATCACTCCAGATGGTGACTGCAGCCATGAAATAAAAAAGATGCTTACTCCTTGGAAGGAAAGTTATGACCAATCTAGACAGCATATGAAAAAGCAGAGACATTACTCTGGTCAAGGCTATGGTTTTTCCAAGCAGTCAAGTATGGATATAAGAGTTGGACTATAAAGAAAGCTGAGCGCCAAAGAATTGATGCTTTTGAACTGTGGTGTTGGAGAAGACTCTTGAGAGTCCCTTGAACTGCGAGGTCCAACCAGTCAATCCTAAAGGAGATCAGTCCTGAGTGTTCACTGTAAGGACTGATACTGAAGCTGAAACTCCAACACATTGGCCACCTGATGCAAAGAGCTGACTCATTTGAAAAGACCCTGATGCTGGGAAAGATTGAGGGCAGGAGGAGAAGGGGACAATAGAGGATGAGATGGTTGGATGGCATCACCGACTCAATGGACATGAGTCTGGGTAAACTCCGAGAGTTAGTGATGGATAGGGAGGCCTGGCGTGCTGCTGTCCATGGGGTCGCAAAGAGTCGGACATGACTGAGTGACTGAACTGAACTGACTGGATCATAGAAAAAGCAAGAAAATTCAAAAAAAACATCTACTTCTGCTTCACTGACTTCACTAAAGCCTTTGACTGTGGATCACAACAAACTGGAAAATTCTGAAACAGACAGGAATACCAGACCACTCTACGCCTCCTGAGAAACCTGCATGCATGTCAAGAAGCAACAGTTAGAACTGGACATGGAACAATGGACTGTTCCAAATTGTGAAAGGAGTACATCAGTGCTGTATATTTAACTTATATGCAGAGTACATCATGCGAAATGCTGAGCTGGATGAAGCACCAGCTGGAATCAAGATTGTCAGGAGAAATATCAATAACCTCAGATATGCAGATGATACCACCCTTATGGCAGAAAGCGAATAGGAACTAAAGAGTCTTTTGACGAAAGTGAAAGATAAAAGTGAAAAACCTGGCTTAAAACTCAACGTTCAAAAAAACAAAAAACAAACAAACAAAAAAATGAAGATCATGGCATCCAGTCCCATCATTTCATGGCAAACAGAAGGGGAAACAACAGAAACAGCAACAAACTTTATTTTTGGGGGCTCCAAAATCACTGCTAACAGTGACTGCAACCATGAAATTAAAAGACACTTGCTTCTTGGAAGAACAGCTATGACAAACCTAGGCAGCATACTGAAAAGCAAAGACATTACTTTGCCAGCAAAGGTCCATATAGTCAAGGCTATGGTTTTTCTAGTAGTCATGCATGGGTGTGACAGTTGAACCATAAAGAAAGCTGAGAGCTGAAGAACTGATGCTTTTGAACTGTGGTGTTGGAGAAGACTCTTGAGAGCCCCTTGGACTGCAAGGAGATCCAACCAGTCCATCCTAAAGGAAATTAGTCCTGGAAATTCATTGGAAGGACTGAGGCTGAAGCTGAAACTCCAATACTTTGGCCACCTGATGCGAAGAACTGACTCAATGGAAAAGACCTTGATGCTGGGAGAGAGGAAGGCAAGAGGAGAAGAGGATGACAGAGGATGAGATGGTTGGATGGCATCACTGACTCGATGGACATGAGTTTGAGCAAGCTCCGGGAGATGGTGAAGGACAGGGAAGGCTGGAATGCTGCAGTCCATGGGGTGGCAAAGAGTCGGACATGCCTGAGCGACTGAACAACAAAAAGTCCCATTATGAGGTCCAAAAGCAACGTAAAGGAGCAAGACAGCACTTGGAGGTATTTTTAGTCACCTGTCACTCCAGACACTGATGGCTAATGATCCTACGTTGGCAGACTGGATGGACCTAAAGAATTTCCTGAATTAGAAAACACTCCTATGAAAGTAACACATGTTGGATGTAAGATTCTAGGCTGACTAATCAGGACTCTCACAGTATGTGACAACACAGAATTGCATTTATCTCTTCCATCATGCCAATATTTAATGAAGGACTACAATGGGCCCAGCCCTAGGCCAGGACCTTCTGATGGAAAGGTCATCATCAACAGACTTCATGGAGAAAATGAACTTAAGTCAAATCATTGCAAATAATAACGCATAACTGAAAAGTGGGACCAGTACTGTGAGAAAATATTCTGTAGGCAACAGAGGCTTTTAAGTAGCACAGTACCATTTTCAGATTTGCATTTTAAGATTAAAAAAAAAAAAAATCTTGCAGTTACATGAAATTACAGTGCAGAGAGGTATTTGGGCAGCAGTTTCATATTACTACACAGAAATACAGTGTAAACATTTTTCTAATTCTTATGACAGATGCCAAGGAATCTTTAGTGACTATAAGTCCAAGGCCAGTTTTAACGCTGATATCCTCAAAGCGCTTTGGCCTTGCTGCAGCCACAGTCAGGCCCATCGGCTTCCTGGCCAGGATAAGCTGTCCACATCTTTCAGAAGAGGAGCCTCTGCTCACCTGGTTATCCAGTTTCAACTGCCTGAGCTTCATGGTCTCATCTTCAAAGGCACTGTTAAGAAAACATGAAAGCACTTAGAGAGAAAATCCTCTTAAAACCCCATCAGTCTTGTCATTTCCGTGTAGCTAACTACTCCTTTGGGCCATCTGGAGCCAGTCGAGTCTACCTCAGGGAAGCGCCGGCCTCCACGGGCTGCCCTCACTGACCGCAGGAGGACCGGCCACCCTTCATGCCACACGGTCCAGGGGACCTGACGAGACTGGATACCCTCAGGGTGAGAAAAGGCAGAACACAGACCCCCGTGCCCACCAGGATTTTTTTTCTCTTTAAAATCATGTACTGAGTATTCAATATGTTCCAGACACAGACACAGGGTTAAGTACTTTAAATGTATTCTTTTATTTATTCCTCAAAGCAGTCCTATGAATTAAGTACTGTCATTTTTCACACTTTGAAGATAAAGGAAACAGACCTGGAGAGCCACGCCTAGGGTTAAATAACAGAAACAGACACTAATCCTGGTCTCTTTCCAGAGTCTAAGTTACATCTAAAATCAAATATATTCTACTTGTTTTTGTTTTTAATTTTTATTGGAACAAAATTGATTTAAAATGTTGTGCTAGTTTCAGGCATACAGCAAAGTGATCAGTTAATACACATACTCTTTTTTTAAAAACTCTTTTCCCATATAGATCTACTTTAATTTTGGAGATAGTTCTAAGAGATAGTTAGGTAGTATATAAAGCATCTTACTAAAATCACTGACTTCAAGATCTAGCAAGTCATGTAACTTCCTTTTCAATAGAAGGATAAAACACTATTTAGTCATTACAAGAGACTGCAAATGTGATGGACAAGATTTAATACTATTAGACAAATTTGTTTCACTGAAGGAAGTCAACAAAATGGAATCAAATTACTGTCTCAATTTAAAAATGAAACCCTTCTGTCTTTAAACTCTTTCTGAAAGTCTTTTCTATTTCTGACAATTTCCTAACTTAAGATTTTGTGACTCAGCATTCTTAGAAACGAAGTATAAAACAAGGCAGAAGTGGTTCTCAATTATTTCTATTGTTAAGTTTTTACTAGGAGCTTCTTGCCAAAAAAAAAACCCAACTATAAATATGATGTCTTTATTTAAGAAGACATGTTCCACAGCTACAAAGGGAAGCAGGGCTTTTCCTGCACTTTGGGTAAATGCCCAGAAGCATCTCTCTATGGTTGAATGGCTAACTAGGACATTCCCACATTGTGGAAGGGTTTGTAAATTTTAATAATGCACAGCAACCTGGAATTTGTGCACCATCTTCAAGACTCCTCCTGCCCACTAACTGTAAGCCGATTTAATAACCCCTGAGATACAGACAAGGAGGTATGCTGATTCTCTGACAGTCCCCTGTATTTAAATTTCTATGTAACCTTTACATTTGGAGAAGGAAATGGCAGCCCACTCCAGTACTCTTGCCTGGAAAATCCCATGGATGGAGGAGCCTGGTAGGCTACGGTCCATGGGGTTACAAAGAGTCAGACATGACTGAGCGACTTCTCTCTTTCTTCTTAACCTTTCCATCTTATGTGAACAGCCAACTCATTGGAAAAGTCCCTGTTGCTGGGAAAGATTTCGGGCAGAAGAGGAGGACATCAGAGGACAAGATGGCTGGATGGAATCATGGATGCAATGAACATGAACTTGGGCAAATTTCAGGAGATGGTGAGGGACAGACAGGCCTGGTGTGCTGCAGTCCAAGAGGCTGCAAAGAATCGGGCACCACAGGGAAACTGAACAACCACCACCACCTTTACATTTAGGAATACCAACAACACTAAGTGTTAAATCATCTCATTTTTTCCCTAGCTTAAAAGAGACACAAGTAGACAAAATATGAGATATGATACACTCTTCACCTTGACTTTGTGGACCCCTATCCAGGTATGCTCCTGATTTCCTGTCTTTAATCCTCATTCACATATTTTTAAATCAAGCTTTATATATACAGTGAGAGAATATTATTAGTATTCAGTGAAAATTAGTATACACTTGAAAAAGTCCTATATAAAACACTTAAGACAAAAAATAAACTCACTGTTACAGACTAGTATTTTCAACAACTACTGCTATGAAACTGCTTTTCCTCCACCTCACTGGTCCCTCTTCACTAAACCAGAATTGTAAGCATGGGGAAAAAAATCATTCTATCTCAGAACTTCCCTGGTTGTCCAGTGGTTAAGAATCTGCCTTGCAATGCAGGGGACAAAGGTTTGCTCCCCGATGGGGAACTAAGACCCCACATGCTTCAGAGCTACTGAGCCTAGGCACAACTAGAGAGTCCTTGAACTGCAACAAAAGGTCCCATGTGCCACAGCTAAGACCTGACGCAGCCAAATAAACAAACAGATTTTTTTAAAATGCTCTAAAAATCATTTTATTCCCTATAAAATACTAAAACCTTTCCAATGATGCCAAATTCTGAAACACAACTAAAATCCTCAAACATTTCTCTTACGGGCCTCTAACAGTGATGAAAACAGGTGTGTCTTTAATGTCTTATCTCAACACCACTAATCCCTTTCATCAAGCCTGGGCAAGATGGACAATTTAAATAAACAGTGTGGTATATTCAAAGCACTCTGACCTGAACTGAGGTATATTCAAAGCACTCTGACCTGAACCGAAGAGGCACTAAAAATATGTTATATAATTGTAACATTTAGATCTCTTCTGTACTTCAAAAGCTACACTTTCTCTGAGCTCTAGTTTTAAATTATAACAGCAGAAATAATCAAGATTTTTATACACTTATAATAACTCTGAACTAGGATTTCTGGTCAAACTGTATTATGATCTTACTAAACTTGCATTCGTTGCTTTAACATTCTCTTTTCTTCATTTCAAACCAACTTGTTGAATAGCAAGCCTAAACAAGCCTGGTTAGTAAATCTACACAAAACAAAATGAAGTTCTACAGAACAGAGAGAGAATCATTAACTCAGAGGGAAAGTTAACACTAGAGAAATGTTAACTCAGAGGGAGCTATCTGTTCAAGGTCAGAAAGTGGATGAGCGGATGAGCTAGAGTTCAGCCTCAGCCCCACAGGACCTGCCTCAGCGTGCAGACTGCACCTACCCCACAAATACGCAAATGGTCAGCAGAGAGTCTGGGATTTCATTATTATGGCATTTCAACAAGTCTGCCAAGAACCTTTTCAGTCAGAATGTCAGTTCATGGGTATTTTTAGGCAGCAGAATTTCCAAGCCAGTGAATGGATTTTGAAGATGCCCATGGGAGCAGCTGATCATAGGTTATAAATACTATTGGAAAAGGGTCATCAGATTTCATTGTGTCTGAACTGATCACGGTGTCAAGTACTTGGGTTGACAGCTATTAATAAAGCATTTTTCTCTAAGTCAACTGACAAGTACATTCACCTTGTCCAAATCCCAAACGTCAATACTGGAGGCTGTATTTTCACACACAGTGAGACCCAAGAGTATATCTGGCTGGAACAAAACATTGCTTCTGGGAGAAGGCACAAAGATCAAATTAGAACGGCCAGAAAAGACTCCACAGAAACCTACCCTGCCTCGTGCGGGAGAACTGTTAATATTCCAGGCTCAGCGGTCTGTTACTTGAGTGACTGCCACAATCTGGGACTAACTTAATTGAAGAGAGGGAACGAAAACCCATTTCCTAAGAGGCCCATTTAGAAGAGACAATCAGAGAGAAGGGAGAACTGCCCGGGGAGAGAGAGGCAATGAGAAGGGAAACTTGGCAGCTGATGAGATGATTCATTTGGCCCCAGAGAACACAGTGAGGAAAACTGCTCCAGACGAAGAAGCCCTCTCCCTCATTCAGCATGTCCCACACAACAAAGGCTTTAAAAAGCGTTCTTTTTAGTGAGCCCAACAGAAAGGTTATTTAGAACAAATGACTTGATGCAAAAGTTAAACTATCCATTTATTCCTCACAGATTTCAAAAAGGACACAACTGAGAATCCAAGTTCACGTCACCTCCTGCTGGGCTGTCCTTTTCTCAGGGGTTTCAGTTTCTCTCTGGTAATGTCATTTCCCTTCTCTCTCATGTGAAGATCAGAGTACATTCTTCTGGACATCCCTGGTGGTCCAGCGGTTAAGAATCCACCTGTCACTGCAGGGGATGAAGATTTGATCCCGGTCTGGGAAGACTGCACGCGGGGCAACTACTGAGCCTACACTCTGGAGCCCAGGCTCCACAATGAGAAGCCATGGCAACGGCAAACACGCACCGCAACTGGAGAGGAGCCCCTGCTTGCGGCAACTAGAGAAAGCCCCTAAGTAGCCAGGAAGACGCAGCACAGCCAAAACCCAAAGTGGCAAAGAGAAAGTACGTTCTTTTGCCTTAGGACAACAAGTAAATATTTCCACTCCCGTTCCACTGGATGAAATCAGTACTCACTAGTACTTTGCTATGGAGAAGGCAATGGCACCCCACTCCAGTACTCTTGCCTGGAAAATCCCATGGACAGAGGAGCCTGGTAGGCTGCAGTCCATGGGGTCGCACAGAGTCGGACACAACTGAGCGACTTCCCTTTCACTTTTCACTTTCATGCATTGGAGAAGGAAATGGCAACCCACTCCAGCGTTCTTGCCTGGAGAATCCCAGGGACAGGGGAGCCTGGTGGGCTGCCGTCTATGGGGTCACACAGAGCGGACACGACTGAAGTGACTTAGCAGCAGCAGCAGTACTTTGCTAAGATGTCTGATTTCTTCAACCTTGCTCTAAAAATAATCTGAATGTAATCAGTAGCAGCTGTTACCAGTTATGTGCATAAATGGCATCCAAAAATATCTGGAATGGATATTTTAATAGTAAGGGAGAAAAAGAAGAGAAGAGATTAGAAGTCAAAAGCCCAGTTTTATGTCTAGACTTCACTTCTGACCACCTCATTCACCTGTCACACAACTTGGCTGTATCGCACCTTTTCTGAGTCTTAATCTCCCCACCTATAACATGAAGACAGTGTCAGAAGCCCTGATTTCTGTAGAGCTCTGAAGCTCAGAAGACATCACATACGTGAAAGCTCTCTGTACTCTGCAAGGATACGCAAATGTAAGCCATCATCATGGATTCCTTTATCTCGACAGATCTTCCCTCTCCGAAAGCACAGCTTATCAGCCTTCTTCAGTCAAAACATCTCCCTCTGCTTTGCCTCTGGCTTAAATAAGTATCAAATTGTCGTAACAAAATTACACTGAATTTCAATAGGAAAACAAATCAATCCTCTATAAACTTGCTTCATTCTAAAACTAAAAATCAGACGCAAACCATAAATTTATTGACTTTTTTTCTAGCAAATCTAAGAACCAATGATTTATTTTTCAAGAGGCTTGTTTGAAAAATAATTTTCTTCCTACAAGCCTTATTTCTATACATTAATTATCACACAGAAAAAAAGCTTGAAGCAACCATAGCTCATGTTCTAAAAATATATCTTGCCCATGATCAAAGTAGGTATCAGTGTTTAGACTATCGTAAGTTCAGTCACTCACTCGTGTCCGACTCTTTGCAACCCCATGAATCGCAGCACTCCAGGCCTCCCTGTCCATCACCACCTCCCGGTGTTCACCCAAACTCCTGTGCATGGAGTCGGTGCTCTGTCATCCCCTTCTCTTCCAGGCCCCAATCCCTCCCAGCATCAGGGTCTTTTCCAATGAGTCAACTCTTCGCATGAGGTGGCCAAAGTATTGGAGTTTCAGCCTCAGCATCAGTCCTTCCAATGAACACTCAGGACTGATCTCCTTTAGGATGGACTAGTTAGATCTCCTTGTAATCCAAGGGACTCTCAAGTCTTCTCCAACTCCACAGTTCAAAAGCATCAATTCTTCAGTGCTCAGCTTTCTTCACAGTCCAACTCTCACATCCATACATGACCACAGGAAAACCATAGCCTTGACTAGACGGACCTTTCTTGGCAAAGTAATATCTCTGCATTTTAATATGCTATCTATTGGTCATAACTTTCCTTCCGAGGAATAAGCGTCTTTTAATTTCATGGCTGCAGTCACCATCTGCAGTGATTTGGGAGCCCCCAAAATTAAAGTCTGACACTGTTTTCACTGTTTCCCCATCTATTTCCCATGAAGTGATGGGACCAGATGTCATGATCTTCGTTTTCTGAATGTTGAGCTTTAAGCCAACTTTTTCACTCTCCCCTTTCACTTCCATCAAGAGGCTTTTAGTTCCTCTTCACTTTCTGCCATAAGGATAGTGTCATCCGCATATCTGAGGTTATTGATATTTCTCCCAGCAACCCTGATTCCAGCTTGTGCTTCTTCCAGCCCAGCATTTCTCATGATGTACTCTGCATATAAGTTAAATAAACAGGGTGACAATATACAGCCTTGACGTACTCCTTTTCCTATTTGGAACCAGTCTGTTCTTCCATGTCCAGTTCCAACTGTTGCTCCCTGAACTGCATATAGGTTTCTCAAGAGGCAGGTCAGGTGGTCTGGTATTCCCATCTCTTTCAGAATTTTCCAGTTTATTGTGATCCACACAGTCAAAGGCTTTGGCATAGTCAATAAAGCAGAAATAGATGTTTTTCTGGAACTCTCTAGGTTTTTCAATGATCCAGCAGATGTTGGCAATTTGATCTCTGGTTCCTCTGCCTTTTCTAAAACCAGCTTGAACATGTGGAAGTTCACGGTTCACGTATTGATGAAGCCTGGCTTGGAGAATTTTGAGCATTATTTTACTAGCATGTGAGATGAGTGCAATTGTGCAGTAATTTGAGCATTCTTTGGCATTGACTTTCTTTGGGATTGGAATGAAAACTGACCTTTTCCAGTCCTGTGGCTACTGCTGAGTTTTCCAAATTTGCTGACATATTGAGTGCAGCACTTGGACAGCATCATCTTTCAGGATTTGAAATAGCTCAACTGGGATTCCATCACCTCCACTAGCTTTGTTCATAGTGATGCTTTCTAAGGCCCACTTGACTTCACATTCCAGGATGTCTGGCTCTAGGTGAATGATCACAAAATCGTGATTATCTGGGTCGTGAAGATCTTTTTTGTACAGTTCTTCTGTGTATTCTTGCCATCTCTTCTTAATATCTTCTGCTTCTGTTAGGTCCATACCATTTCTGTCCTTTATCGAGCCCATCTTTGCATGAAATGTTCCCTTCAATGAAACTAAGCAATGCCGTGTGGGGCCACCCAAGACATGGGGGAGAGGCCTGACAGAATATGCTCCACTGGAGAAGGGAATGGCAAACCACTTCAGTATTCTTGCCTTGAGAACCCCATGAACAGTATGAAAAGGCAAAATGACAGGATACTGAAAGAGGAACTCCCCAGGTCGGGAGGTGCCCAATATGCTACAGGAGATCAGTGGAGAAATAACTCCAGAAAGAATGAAGGGAAAGAGCCAAAGCAGAAACAATACCCAGTTGTGGATGTGACTGGTGATAGAAGCAAGGTCCAATGCTGTAAGGAGCAATATTGCATAGGAACCTGGAATGTTAGGTCCATGAATCAAGGCAGATTGGAAGCGGTCAAACAGGAGATGGCAAGGGTGAACGTAGACATTCTAGGAATCAGCAAACTAAGATGGACTGGAATGGGGGAATTTAAATCAGATGACCATTATATCTACTACTGTGGGCAGAAATCCCATAGAAGAAATGGAGTAGCCGTCATGGTCAACAAAAGAGTCCGAAATGCAGTACTTGGATGCAATCTCAAAAAGGACAGAATGATCTCTGTTCGTTTCCAAGGCAAACCATTCAATATCACAGTAATCCAAGTCTATGCCCCAACCAGTAATGCTGAAGAAGTTGAAGTTGAACGGTTCTATGAAGACTTACAAGACCTTCTAGAACTAACACCCAAAAAAGATGCCCTTTTCATCATAGGGGACTGGAATGCAAAAGTAGGAAGTCAAGAAACACCTGGAGTAACAGGCAAATTTGGCCTTGGAATACGGAATGAAGCAGGGCAAAGGCTAATAGAGTTTTGCCAAGAGAACGCACTGGTCAGAGCAAACACCCTCTTCCAACAACACAAGAGAAGACTCTACACATGGACATCACCAGATGGTCAACACCTAAATCAGACTGATTATATTCTTTGCAGCCAAAGATGGAGAAGCTCTACACAGTCAGCAAAAACAAGACCGGGAGCTGACTGTGGCTCAGATCATGAACTCCTTATTGCCAAATTTAGACTTAAATTGAAGAAAGTAGGGAAAACCACTAGACCATTCAGGTATGACCTAAATCAAATCCCTTATGACTATACAGTGGAAGTGAGAAATAGATTTAAGGGACTAGATCTGATAGACAGAGTGCCTGATGAACTATGGATGGAGGTTCGTGACACTGTACAGGAGACAGGGATCAAAACCATCCCCATGGAAAAGAAATGCAAAAAAGCAAAATGGCTGTCTGAGGAGGCCTTACAAATAGCTTTGAAAGGAAGAGAAGTGAAAAGCAGAGGAGAAAAGTAAAGATATTCCCATTTGAATGCAGAGTTCCAAAGAATAACAAGGAGAGATAAAATAGCCTTCCTCAGCAATCAATGCAAAGAAACAGAGGAAAACAACAGGATAGGAAAGACTAGAAATTTTTCAAGAAAATTAGATTATCGTATCCCACCCTAAAACTAAAATCATCACATTTTAAGAACAGTAAATGAGGGACTTCTTTGGTGATCCAGTGGTTAAGACGGTGCTTCCAACGAAGGGGGCATGGGTTCAATCACTGGTCAGGGAACTAAGATCCCATATTCTGCGTGATTCAACCAAAACTTAGAAAAAAAGAAAATTTAAGTAGCAGGAAAAAAAAAATCCAAACTTTTAAAAGTAGCACAAACAAATAAAAAAATCCAACATGCCATAAATTCAAGACAGTATTTTTCAATGTATGGGTCACAGAATGATCCCTGGATATTTGTTAAGAGCTAACATTCCTGTGCCTCAGCTGAGTTCTATCAAATCAGAATCACGGAAATCAGCACTGTGACAAGCAATGTGAAAATTCTAACATACTCACTTGTTTACAAAAATAAATACATAAATAAAGAACAGGAAAGGAAATGATGAGATTATTTAATATACAGAAAATCTTTAGAAGATCCCCCTAAGAAACCTACCAATGAGCAAACTGAATGACATCAGAGACAACAAGACATACTTCTCAGCAAATGTAGTTTTGTACCTTTCGAAATTTGTTATTGAAATGTTATTTTATTAATTCGGTATAAATCATTAAGGGAATCCGAAGAAACCCTGTTATTCCAGAGGAGAAAACTGAAGCCAGACAAGTAACTGAGGGGCTCCAGGTGGCACTGAGAGGCAGTGAGGAAGCTGGGACTGGGGCTCAGGAACCCAGCGGGAGCCTCCAGCACTTGCCCCACCTCAGTGCCTGGTGGTAAAGCAGAAAGGACCCCCTGATAAACACTAAGGCACTACTCTCATCACCTTCAGAACAGGGGTCTCCCAGAGGTCCGGTGCCCCCTATGATACAATCCCTTTATTCCAGAGACCCTTCCTGCTAACCATGAGTGCTATCACAGCAGTCCTAAGGCAAATGGTCAGCGATGACAATCCTCATTATCAGGACTCATGACAAGTACTAAGAGTTAATAAAGACAGCATATCCACCAGCATGTGGACAGGGTGTCTCTTCTCAAGCATCAGTGGAGTCAAGCTTTAACCAGGCCAGGACAATGCTGTAGGCCTTACTAACCACAAGAAAGTCTGGCGAGGCAGCACAGACTTAAAGCATCTTCCTAAGGAACGGAGCATCTTCCAAAGGAAAGGAGCATCTTCCAAAGGAACTGGCTCAGAGGAAATAAAGGAAAGCGGACCAAAGAAGTCTCAGTTTGAAAGAAGCCTTAGCAATTTCACTGTTAACTGTATTCAACATACCTAAGGGAATTATCAAGGCCCCTTCCAGGCCTCAGACCCAGGTTCAATCCCTGGGTGAGAGAGATCCCCTGGAGAAGGGAATGGCGACCCACTCCAGTATTCTTGCCTGGGAAATCCCATGGACAGAGGAGCGTGGGGTCGCAAAGAGTTGGACGTGACTGAGAAACACACACACACACACACATATCCAGTCCTCAAATCCTCTAATACGGAGAAGGAAGGCAGCTTCCACTCTTCCTCTGAGCAACTCAAGCACGCTTTCCCTCTTGGTAAGAAGAGATGTTAACTTTTTCTTTCAGTGGGCACAAAGGCAGGGGAATCAGCACAGTTTCCACAGGAAAGAATAAGAGAAGCTGGACATGAAAATTATTCCAAAGAAAGTCTGAGTCTCTTTGCTTGGAAAGGAAATGTATTACAGGGGTTATTCTTGCTTTCCTAGGTCTCTATGAAGTCTTCATATTCGGAGAAATACATGCATGAGGGATGTCAGTCAGTAGGCTTTTACTATAGCTCTTGATAATGCCCAGATACACTGTAGTCTTGCATTAGTTAATCTAAGTATATTCAAGCACTGGGTAAGTCTGTTTACCAACAATTAGCTCATCCGGTGAAACACCTGAAAAAGAGAGAAGGTGAAAGAGGATAACAAGCCTGGCCCAGACATAACCCCCAGCCACCACTACTGGCTGCATTTCTGAAGAAAAACCATGGCATATGGACAAACCAGAGACTAGGACTTCCGTAGTCAGCTCTGGGTCACCAGGTCACATCACACGGAGCAGCCTCTCCCACCATATCTTCAGTCCTGTATCAGGAGCACAAAGCCAGGGAGGCTCAGGTTCCAGCGCTGGCCAAGCACCGCTGTCATCTCCAGGGGAATCTATAGCACAAGCGCCTAGCTCAGCCAAGGAGCTGAGAGTGCTGCTTCAAATTCCATCTCCAGTTTCCACTAAACAGTTCAGATACAGGAAAAATGTTCAGCGTATTTGCTCATAATTTTTCTACTTTGTTGAAAATAACTCTGGGGAAACGGTCTCATCACTCAAAAGAAGAAAAAGAAAAAAAAGAGTCAGATGAGACTTTAAAAAGTCAGATGTTATCCTTCACACTGAAAAGTACTCATACCAAAAACTCTATCCATGTATCTCATCAAAAACATCCAAAACATACAACGTGAAGCCAAAAAAAGCAAGAGGCTTTCATTCCACTCCCCTCTCAGCAACAAGTCAGATAACCAATGACAGAACATAGGGCAGGAGAAACATTTGGTGACTCACACATTCCTCTTCGAAGTCAATTTTCAGATTAAAGAGCTGGTTTCTCTGGGAAGACAGAGAGGGACAAACTTGACAATTATCCCTTGAAACTTCAGGTCCAAAGAATTAAAAACCGTTTTGCCTCTTGGTCTCTCAAAGTCAATTCCATTTCTTTTTCCCCCAAATCATGAGTCATACCAAACATCTGGTAGCCGGGAAATTTACTGCCTTAAATCCATTCACTTAAGATTGACCGGATAGCCACGGCAGAGCGAGCACCACCCGAATTCAACGGATGATGCTGAATTTTAACTGGATCTCCTCCTTGGGCGTCCATATTTATACTTGTAAATGTCGGTTCTTCTCTCGACTTGAGAAAGCAAAAAGCAGTGAACCAACTTCACAGAGCGCTGCTCTCACGTAAATAAAACCCGATGAAACAGAAAAACGGGTGTTGTCGGCGCCAACGCCTCTCGGGAGACCAGCTTTTGAGCGGTTTCAGCTGCTGACCCAGGGCAGGGTCGGCCCGGCTCCGGACGCACGCCGGGTGGTACCGGGCAGCAGGCGGGCGCGGGCCCAGGCGAAGCCGTGATTCCACCCCGCCTGTCCACTAGTCCGCCGCCGGGCCCCGGCCGAAACTCCTGGCCCGGCCTGCGCTGACTGCCCGGAGAGCCCGCCCTGGGCCGGGATGCCGCCGCCCCCACAACTGCTGCCCCCCGGAGCCACCCGGCACCCCCGGCCCAGGCCGAGCACCCCCTGACTGACGCGTTCTGACGAGGCCGGACCGACCCCGCGGGTCCCGGTGCGACTGGACACGAGCTGGCCCTCGGGGTGGGGGCCCCGCGCCCCCCGGCCCAGCCGCGCCCGCCTCCCCTCGGCGTCCAGCCCAGACCTCTACGGCCCTCTTGGGTCTCCGCCCGCCGCCATCGCTCCTGACCTGTCCCCGCGGGGGCCCGGGCGGCGGAGCGACGACTCCATCCTGCCGCACCGCGAGCGCCGACCGCTTCCACACCCGCGGCAGCTCCTGGCCAGCCTGGCGCAGCCGCCCCGCCCCGCAACCGCACCCCGCATTGTCACCACCGCCCATTGGTCCGCGCGCACGCCGCTCCGCGCCCATTGGCCAACGCACGCCCGACGCTCCGCGCGCATTGGTCCGCTCGCCCGCCGCTCCCACCACCCCCGCGAGTGGGTTTCTAGGGGCGGCGACGCCGCGGGAGGGTTGCTAAGGGCGGGTTGCTACGCACCGCTGGGTGGGAGCCGAGGTCCACACCCTAGTTGCGGCCGGGCGCCCCGGCTGCCAGTGCTCCCCTGCAGCCAGCCCCGCGGCGGTCAGTACTCAGAGACCACCCAGGGCGCTTCCTGGGGGGCCGCCCTTCCGATCCCGAGACATTCCTGGAACCGCACTTGCCAACCCAGCAGTCCTTCCCAACCATGAGCGGCCGCGCCCCCTACCCGCAGGACGCCTTCTGCCTGCCCTAGTCCTGCGCAGACTTTTAGGACGTCCACGAACTTGCCCTGCACGCTTGCCTGACGGTCTTTTCCATCTCCCGCCCTTGACTGCCTGCCGCCGTCTTCTAACGTCTGTATCTCGTAATGAGATCCGCTGTCGGATCCAGTAAATCTTGTCCCCAATTTATTCGCAGTTTTACGGGCCCTACAGAACATCCTGTCAAAACTCATCGCATGTTGACTTTGCGGCGTTCGATTCGGAAGCTAGTGTGGCGTCCACGTTTTGAGTTTTTAAAACGCAGAAAATGTGGCACAAGCTAGGAGAGCCGAGGTCTGTGCTCGCCGGCCAGCCTCCACTCACTGTGTGACCCTAAACCCGGTTCATTATCTGTGCTTCAAATCCCCACATTGAAAATAATCCCTGCTTGTCTTGCTCTGGCTGGACCTGACAGACTACGTTCTGAAGGCTGAGGCAATGGAGTTAAATGAGAAGATACTTGTATGGGTGGGAGGAAAAGTAAGATATTTTCTTGACTGGACAGTCCCTCTGCATTAATTACAGTAAGAAGTAGTATTTGAAAAGATTACAGATTTATTTACATTTTAAACAGGACAAGAAATCATTTCCCCACCCTAGTTAATATTTACAGGTTATTTCAACTGGAAACAAAAAAATCAAAACATAGCAACCCTAGGTAACTTAATCATGTCCCCTTTATCTCCCCAGCAACCCCCCTTCACCGTATTTATTACATGCTTGCTGCTCTCTCTTCACTCTGCCCTCTCAGATGAGCCAAGACTGCAGGGACAGCAGCTCAACTAGGAAAAGTCACAGTCTGCTCCAAGTTTTTCCATGTACCGGGTCAAAAAGGAAGCAGTCACCGAGCTGGTCCTCAAACATGTGGACTGAATTACTTTGAATGAGGTGACTAAAAGAATGAATAGATAGTGGCTAAAGGGAACAATTAAGAATGACCATTTATGGGGGGAGGGGGAGGCAGTATTGCTGCATTAGTGTAGGTCAGAAGCAGGGTTCTCTAAAAACTCTGCAGCCATTTATTTACAGACATTCTAAACGGTTATATTTAAAATTTGTTAAACAGTTAATACACTAAAAATATGAAGTCAACTGTTTACGATACTAAAAACTGTTTATGACACAAGATATTTTAAAAAGCAAATCTGGGAATTCAATTCCCTTTTGACTCCAGTGATCAATTTCTTGAGACCACAGATGTCTGGGAAACCAGTCAGTCTTTCACGAGGAACTGGCTTCTGTTCAGCTTTCCCCTCTCCCTGAGGTACACGAAGAGGTGTCGTCGCCTCCTCCATGTGACCTTTATCCCGTACTTCTCCTCTGGGGTGTCTTTAACCAGAACAGGCCCAGGCTCTGGGCTCTTCGGCGTGCTCGAGTGAAGGGAACAGCTGGGAAGGCTGTTTTCCCTCAGTTCAGAGGGAATGGGCTCTCCCTGCCCCGGGGATCCTGGGGTCTGGATGTCCGGGGGAATGAATGCACATGGGAAGTCTGGAAATGTGTGTGCCGACAGCTCCCTGCAGCTCTGGGGGCTGAGCATGGGCACTAAGGGCCTTCCGGAAATGTCCTTTTCTGGTTGACTGGGGCCATCCCCGATTGCCGGGATCCTGGGTGTGGCTGAACTGGCAAAAGACTGTGGAGTCTCAAACGTTAGACATGGAAACCTGGAGCTGGTAGATTTTCGACTTGAACGCCTTGCATGGTCTCGAAGATGATGCTTCCGGTTGCCTGGGAACCAGCTTTCTGCTGTTGTATCAAACTGAGGTGATACCTAAGGATTCCAAAAGAAAGACATAAATGGGAAGCATGCTAACCTAAGGAAACTGCATCAGATGGCCAGAATCCTAAATAGAGGCCCACAACAGCAATGGACTTAAAACAGCTGCCTAGGGACTTCCCTGGTGGCACAGTGAATAAGAACCTGCCTGCCAACGCAGGGGACATGGGTTCGATCCCTGGTCTGAGAAGATCCCACATGCTGCAGGGCAACTAAATCCATGCACCACAACTACCAAGTCCAGCTCTAGAACCCAAGAGCCACAACTGCTGAAGTTTGAGCACCTAGAGCCCGTGCTCCACAACAAGAGAAGCCACCACAGTGAGAAGCCTGTGCATTACAATGAAGAGCAGCCCCTGCTGGCTGCAGCTAGAGAAAGCCCAGGTGTAGCGGCAAATACCCAGCACGGCCAAGAAAACAACAGCTCTCTGTCTTACTGGATAACCATAGGAAGGGATGCGGGCTTTGGGCAAGTTTCTCAGTCTCCCTGGCTTCATCACACCCTATGGCTGCAACACATTTAACCATCTCCCTTTCAGTTCTGAGGGTGGGCCCAGCTGTCTTCTTCACCACTGATGCCTAGCACCTAGCAGAGCGCCTGGCACCTAGAGGACCCCAGTGTAGGAAGAAAGGGCTGAAGGCAGACCAGTGAGTGAGATCAGGCAATGGAGAGCAGCGAGCAGAGCCTGGCGCATGGTGAGGACTCCGTACGCCTCTGTGTGCTCATGCCTCCTCCCACCAACAGCGCTCCAACATCTACGCTTCCTCCCCACTCCTGAAGCCAGGGGTCCAGTTCTCCCCAACAATCCTGGACCACATCTGTTAGGCGCTCTGGGGCAGAGCTCAGGCTTTTGTCTGGCTCTTCTGCTACACCACTTTCTGATATCCTGTAGCTGTGTTCTCTTCCTGGGGCTTCTAAACTGTCAAGACAGAACACATGCCATTTCTGAGAGTTTTTCTTCACTGTTTGGTCCATTAAACAGTAAACAGAAGGACTTTCCTGGCAGTCCATCATTTGGGACTCTCCATTTCCAATGCAGGAGGTGTGCATTCCAGCCCTGGTTGGGGAGTTAAGATCTCACAGGCCTTCTGGCCAAAAAGAACCAAAGCATAAAATAGAAAAAATGTTCTAACAAATTCAATAAAGACTTTTAAAATGGTCCACATTAAAAAAAAATCTTTAAAAAAAACCCCAAAACAGTAAATAGACTACTTAGCTAAAAATTCCACCTCTAACATGAAGCTCAGGAAACAATCTCATTTTTCATTCATTCTGCCATTTATCTGGCTTTCTCACCCGGCTTTTCTGGATACTTTTATACTGAACTCTTTCAGGGGCACTGGTGCGGAAAGACTCCAATTCCAGTCCACCCATGCCTGAGCCTGAACTTAGGCGAAAGGATACAGCAGAGAAGATGGCTGAGGACAGCGGGAGAGTGAACACTGCCTCCTTGTCGCTGAGTCCGTGAGGCTCCTAATTCTTTGGCAGCCCTGGTCACGGGGCAGAGTACGCACTCTTGAGAAGCCTGGCAGAGCAGAAATCAAGGCAGGAACCCTACCCAGGAAGTGATGGTGTTGTGGTCCACAGGCTTGCTGGGCACCTGTCTAGTGCGGGTGACCACGGGAGGCTGGGGAGATTGACCGCGGTGTTTGGGGCCCTCCAGTGGTTGTTGGTGGAATAGCAGCTGGGGTTTCTGAGCAGCTTGGCGGCGCTTTTTCCTGGGAGGCATCAACGGGTGAGAGAAGAGCAGTTAGCAACTGCATGATGCTGGCTGTCGGCAGGTCCGGGGAGAGGCTCCACTTCCAACCCATGCCTGCAGAGAAGAAACAAATGCCAGGAGAAAACAACCCGGTGATTCCCCAGCTCCTCCTCACACTCTGCCAGCCATTTCTGCTAGCAGCCCTACCTCAGGGGGTGGGCTGGCATACCTAGCCCAGCTTCCTACAGCTGCAACACACAGCACTTCCCACTCAACAAACACCGCCCAGTGAACACTTATCGAGCGCAGCCTAAGCACCATGCCGGTGCTGGGAGTTCAAAGATGAATACCACTTATTGCATCATCATATATGGGGTGCCAATCACTTGTACAGACACGGCCCGTGCCTGTCTTCAAAGACCTGAGAGTCTAGCGGAGGGAAACAGGCAGTTACAGCAATGGGAGCCGTGCTTCCCTCCACTCCCCTCGGGGAGGCTCTCTGCGGAGGGTCACACCTGACCTAGGTACAGAAGGGCAGGAAAAGCCAAAGGACGAGGGGTGAGGGTGGGGGCTGGGGGCCGCTCCAGGCTGAGGAGCAGCGCACACAAAGCAGAGACGTGAAGGAGCTCAGGAACCAGGGAGCGCATGGAGCTGGACCCAGGGCAGGAGACAACAAAAGCACACAGGCTCGACGTGGCATCAGGGCCAGCTGGACCACCTGAGTCTGGACTCTGGCCTAAGCAGTCAGGGCAGATTCTCAGGCGGACGGATATCATCACACCTGGATTTCTTTTTTCAACTTTTACCCCAGCTGATTTTGAACACAGGAAAAAAAAACAACAACAACAACAAAGTTAATAATACAAGCTGCTATGTGCCCATCACTCAGCTCCAACAGCCATAAACCCACGACCAGTCACAACCCATGCACACCCCAGCCATTTCCCCTACCGATTTATTATTCTCAAAATACGATATTCCCAGTCATGATGTCATTCCTAGTAACACAACCCATGTAAATATTTGAAAACTATAGGTTTTATACAGACTTCCCTTGTGGCTCAGCTGCTAGAGAATCTGTCTGCAGTGCAGGAGACCTGAGTTCCAACCCTGGGTTGGGAAGATCCTCTGGAGAAGGGAAAGGCTACCCACTCCAGTATTCTGGCCTGGAGAATTCCATGAACTGTATAGTCCATGGAGTCGCAAAGAGTCAGACACAACTGAGCGACTTTCAATTCACTTACAGGTATTATACATATTTATATACTAGGTGTATTAAATATACTTATTTATATACTATATGTATCTACATAAACTATAGTATTCATGTATCTATATACATTTATATGTCTGTGCAAATTCCTTAGATAGTAAAGATCCAGTCTTCACACGTTCAGTTGTCTCATAGGTACCATAATTTTTTCTATGTGTTTTTGTCTTAAGACAGATCTTAAAGCTAACAGAGGCAAGAGCAAGTGCCCTGGAAGCAGGGGGACCAGTTAGAAGGTTACTGTGTTGTCTGGGAACCGCTGGGGCCTGCACCCAGGCTGTGTCAGTAGAGATGGGAGGCTGGAGGCAGAGGCAGGATCAACAGGCCCTACCGGGTAATGAAAAGTCTGAGATGGTGTCCAGGAAATCTAATAATAGGAGGGGCCACCAGGCATCCAGGAGAGACAGTCACACAGCAGAGCCGGCGAGTTCCATCAGACAGCCATGATCCTTCATTCAGTGAACAACAAAGCCACACGCTCTGATCTGTGTCATTAGGCAGTGGAGAGTCAGGTGAAGAAAAATAAGGATGAAGTCTCTACCCTCCGGAATCTAACATTTTAGGAAGAGTACAGGTAGGAAATACATCCATTTGCTCATTCATTCATTCAACACATATTTACTGAGTGCCAGCTGTGTTCTGGGCACTGTTACGGGTGGGTGCTGGAAATATATACCAGGTTACACAATTAAATCCCTGCCCTTGTGGTGCTTGTATCTAGTTGGGGGAGTGATTAGAGGTAGAGAGAAAAGTAAAATTGGCATACGGGGCTGAGCTGACCTAGGCCTATTTGAGACAGGGTCGTCCAGCAAGGCCTAGCTCAAGAGCGATATTTGAGCAAAGACCTGAAGGCAGAAACGAGAACAAGCGGACAAGAGAAAGATGTGAGAAAGAACACTGCAGACTGAAAGAACAGTAAGTGCAAAGCCTGCCAAATGGGACTGCGCCTGACGCGCTCGGGAAGCAGTAAGGGGCAGCGTGGCTAGACTGGAGAGTGGAAGGAAGTGAAGCCAGTTCACACGACACAAGGCCAAGGCAAGGTCAAGGCCTGGGCTGCATTATTCTCAGTGTGCTAGGAAGTCGCTGCAGGGTTCAGGACAGGGAAGGAGCATAATCTGATTTATACTCTTACAAAATAGCTCTTGGTGCTTTGTAAGGAAAGGTGGGTTGGGAAGAGGAAAGTGAAAGTGAAGTTGCTCAGTCACGTCCAACTCTTCGCAACCCCGTGGACTGTAGCTCCTCCGTCCATGGGATTTTCCGGACAAGAACACTGGAGTGAGTTGCCATTTCCTTCTCCAGGAGATCTTCCCAACCCAGGGATTGAACCAGGGTCTCCTGCACTGCAGGCAGACACTTTACTGTCTGAGCCACTGAGAAGAGGGGACATGGACAAAGGGAGCAAAGAAGCAAGTCAGAAGGCCCCCATGGGAGCCCAGTGGAGAGATGACAGTGGTGGCAACATTTCCAGTGAGCAGTGCTCCAGTCAACAGCATGCTCAGAGTCCCCAGCCTCATGGGGACACCACACTGTTTAGCAGTCCTACTGGGTCCTGATCAACTCATTTTCCCCACAAAGATCATCTTAAAACGTTAGAACTCTTCTCCCAACCAACTGCCTTACTTCCTCCTACACAAAGAACCCAGGAGACATCAAAGGAAACACCCTCAGCTTCCAGGAAGCAGACGCATATTTGCACCTACCCTCCTTTCTCTGCTGTAACTAGAGGCCGGTCCCTTTCGCGACAAGGGCCTCGCCCTCTGGCTGGGTTTTGGAGCCTGCCTCACTCTGTACACCTTTCTCAGGCAATCACAGGCTGACATGTCTATAACTACCTAGAAGTAGGTGAGTCCAGTATTTCTACCTTCAGCTTAGAATTCTCCACACTCAGGACCCAAATATTCCACTGCCTACATGACAGCAACTAGATGTCTCAAATGCAGCTCAAATTTGACGCATTTCCAACTGAATCCATGCTCATTTCCCCTGCACTCCCTCCACAACAGTGATCATCTTCCAGGGCCTTTGCTCAGGGAACGGTTTCATCACTCATCCAGCTATGTGGCCAAAAACTCTGACATTTACCTTTCCCCTCTACCATCCAACCCAACATCAAGCCCTCTTGATTCTACCTCTTAAGCATGCCTTGAATAATACCCCTCTCTGGGCTTCCCTGGTGGTCCAACAGTTAAGACTCAATGCAGGGGGCCCAGGTTCCATCCTTGGTTGGGGAACTGGATCCCATATGCCACAATTAAGACCTGGGGCAGCCAAATAAATAAATAGTTCTTTTCAAAATACTAACAGAGGCAAATTTCTAAAATAAAAATACTCCTCTCTTGGGGAGGGCAGTTGAGGGGTAGGCAAAATAAATGACGGAGGTCAAGAGGTACAAACTTCCAGTTATAAAATAAATACACCGTAGGATGTAATATCGGAGAAGGCAATGGCACCACTCTCCAGTACTCTTGCCTGGAAAATCCCCTGGATGGAGAAGCCTGGTGGGCTGCCGTCTACGGGGTCGCACAGGGTTGGACACGACTGAAGCGACTTAGCAGCAGCAGGATGTAATATGGGGCTTCCCAGGTGGCACCAGTGGTAAAGAACCCACTTGCCAATGCAGGGAAATGTAAGAGAGAGATGTGGGTTCAATCTCTGGATCAAGAGGATCCCCTGGAGGAGGGCATGGCAACCGACTCCAGTATTCTTGCCTGGACAATCCCATGAACAGAGGAGACAAGTGGGCTACAGTCCATGGAGCTACAGTTCATGTACAGTCAATGGGCTATAGTTGTGTAAGAGTCAGACACGACTGAAGCGACTTAGCACACACACACAGAATGTAACATACACTGTGGTCACTATAGTCAGTATTGTATTTCAAATCTGAAAGTTGCCAAGAAAATAAACTTAAAAGTTTTCATCACAGGACTTCCCTGGTGGTCTAGTGACTAAGACTCCACACTCCCAATGCAGGGGCCTAGGTTCGATCCCTGGTCAAGAAACTAGATCCCACATGATGCGACTAAGACCCAGCATAGCCAAATACATTAAAATATATATATATATTTTAAAGTTCTCGTGACAAGGGAAAAGATTTTTGTCACTACAGTGACGGGTGGTAACTAGACTTACTGTGACCATTTTGCAATGTATAATAAATACCAAATCATTATGTTGTACACCTAAAACTAACATAATGTTCTATGACAATTATACTTGTGGAGGGGTGGAGCTTAGATGTGTGGGATTCAGTGATATAGTTCAGGATTAAATGTGGGATCACAATCAATGGCAATCTATTTTTGAGACTTGTTAGATGCAACTCAAAATTTGATAAAAGCATTCCTCCTGTGTGAAAAATAATACTATTACCCTACCCTTCTCTCCCTCTCTCCACCACCCTTCAGGTTCCAATAATTATGGCCTGGGATAATGCAGTAGTCTAACTGGTCTACCCTAACCTCTGGCACCCCCTGCAGGGGAATGTTTTGGAAATGCAAAGCTGATCTCCACTCCCTCCTGTCTGAAACAATTGTTTGGGGCAAGAAGGAAACTCCTCCGTGGTGGCTGAGGCCCTGTTGCTCTGGCTCCAGTGTCATCGCCCACAGTCCACCCTTGTCCCTTAGCTCAAACCCCTCAGATGTCTTCTTCAGCCTTTGTGCTGCCCTTGCTTCCTCCTGTCATGTGGTCCTTCAGTTCAGTCGCTCAGTGCTGTCTGACTCTTCAACCCCATGAATCGCAGCACCCCAGGCCTCCCTGTCCATCACCAACTCCCGGAGTTCACTCAGATTCACGTGCATCGAGTCCGTGATGCCATCCAGCCATCTCATCCTCTGTCGTCCCCTTCTCCTCTTGCCCCCAAATCCCTCCCCAGCATCAGGGTCTTTTCCAATGAGTCAACTCTTCGCATGAGGTGGCCAAAGTACTGGAGTTTCAGCTTTAGCATCATTCCTTCCAAAGAACACCCAGGACTGATCTCCTTTAGAATGGACTGGTTGGATCTCCTTGCAGTCCAAGGGACTCTCAGGAGTCTTCTCCAACACCACAGTTCAAAAGCATCAGTTCTTTGGCGCTCAGATTTCTTCACAGTCCAACTCTCCCATCCATACACGACTACTGGAAAAATCATAGCCTTGACTAGACGGACCTTTGTTGGCAAAGTAATGTCTCTGCTTTTCAATATGCTATCTAGGTTGGTCATAACTTTCCTTCCAAGGAGTAAGCGTCTTTGTACCCCCTCAATTCCCTTGTCCTGGAGTGTCTCCTTCCCTTGTTTGCATAACGGCATCCGATCTCAGACCAAGCTTTAGTTAATCAGAAATGCCTTTCTGGGTACCTCCCTGGGGGAGGCGGGGGGTGAGGTTCAGCGGCTGAGACTCTGCGCTCCCAATGCAGGGGGCCCGGGTGAACTAGATGCCCCAGGCTACAGCTAAGACCTGGTGCAGCCAAACAAATAAATATTTTAAAAAGAAAGAAAGAAAAGAAATGCCTTTCTCACCTAACTTAAGGCAAGATCTCCTTATTTACATACTCAGTTATCCCTGAGCTGTTATCACTTCACAGTAGTAATTCTTCATTTGCTTAAATATGCAATTCGACGGGAGCTCGTGTGAGCCCCTCTTACCTCCCTACAGACTGCAAGCTCGGGAGAAAAACCACCGCATCTCGCCCCGCCACTGCATCCCAGAGCCGCCCCGCACATGGCCGACGCTCAACTAAAAACGTGCTAAATAAGAAAACAAAGTCCATCACTACAAAGAAAAGACTGCGAGGGACGGGGCGGGAGATCAGAGATCCAAGATTCCAAGCGGAGGCGAAGGTCCGCGGCGTGCGCGGTCATTTTTAAGAAGGAGGGAACCAGAGCGAGGGGGTCGTAACCCCCTTCGGGCTGCTCGGGGAGCCAGGGCGCTCGCTGCCCGGGAGGTCGACGGCGGACAGTACCCCCGCAGCGAGGAACCGGGGACGCGGGGAGAGCACGGGGCGGACGGTGGGAGAGCACGGGGCGGCCGGGGGTCCCTACTGTCCCCCGAGGTCCCTCGCGTCCCGCCACCGCGGAGCCCTCCTGCGCCCTCCCCCCACGAGCCTTCGGCCCCACCCGCCGCCACTCGGCCCGGCCGCCCGGTCCGCACTCCGCTCTGCCCGTCTCACCGGCCTCACCCGCCGCCGATCAGTCCGCCCTGCCTGCCCGCGGAAGCAAACGATCCGCCCGCCCACCTCGCCGGCCCCGCGGCGCCACCTCACCTGCCCGTCCCGCCGTCGCCGCCGCCGATACGCCCGCCTCTCCCGCCCTCCGGGCCCGGAGCCCCGCCCGCCGCCGGCGTCCCGGCCGAACGCGGATACAAAGCCGGCGCTGATTGGTCACGCTCGTCACGTGACCGCAACGCTCCGCCGGCGCCAATTTCAAACAGCGGAACAAACTGAAAGCCCCAGAGCGGGACCCCACCCCCGGCCCGGGCCTGGGACACCCTCCCCCCCTCCCCTCCCCCGCCGGGATCCCGGGATTCCCCGCCCCGCAGCCGGGGTCGCGGCCCGGCCCGCAGGTCGGAGCAGCGCCGAGCCGCCCGGAGCCGGCGGTGCAGCGAGGTGAGTGGGCGGCGGGCTGGAGGCCCGGGGCCGGCGGGCGCGGAGAGCTGGCTCCAGCCGGGGGGTTGGGGGGACTGGCAACAGTGCGCCGCGCTGTTGCATCCAGCCTCCCGGCCCCCCACCCCCCCTCACCTCTCCCACTGAGCCCCCCTAGCCTTTCATCTGGGTCTGGGGTCCTTCTAAGCTTACTGCGCTGGTTGCCGCGGCTCGCATACTCCCCTGAGCCCAGGTGCTCTTCCTTCTAGGTAACCCAGTCTCCACTCCGCCCTGTCCCAGGACCCTCCTCCGGGTTCCGGAGACCCCCGCAGCCTTGCTCTGGTCTGGATAGGGGTGAGTCCCCGGGAGCCGCCTCGGAAATCTCCGGGCTAGAAAGTGCTGGCAATGGTAGCAAGTAAGCTGGTCAGAGTAGAAGGAAAAATTAAGACGCATTAGACCAGGAAAATATCTTTCTGGGGGGGAGGAAGAAATACTAGCATCTACTGATTTGATGGGTGGAGGGAGGAAGGGAGGGCGGAAGAGATAGGAGGTGGAAGTAAAACTGAGATTTGAAGGTAGAGGAAACCTAGATATAAAGGGAAGGGAGGCGGCAGAGTGGAAAGGGTCTGTGACCTCGAAGCAGATGGCAAATATCAGACGAGCGTGACAGTCATTTCTAGGGAAATTGCAGATATTCTAAAGAAGAGGCAGACAGTTACTCTGTCTCTCAAAGTACCTCTCAGCAGAATTTCACTACTTCGCACAATGGTAGAGTATGCCATGGATCTGTCAAAATCAACAACACACAATTTTTAAAAGATAAAACTCGTCCTTAATGCACAGCACTAGTCAGGAGACAAGGATTATAGTCTTGGTTCTGGAAGAGAAGTTAAGTAAGACGGTAACATGCTTAGAAAGTTGAAATATGAACAAGCATATGCAGGCACTAAAATGTCGCTATATAAATAGTTTGCAAATTGTGAAAGAAAAAATGTATATATATTTTTTTAAGATCAGTGCTAGCATAATAGCCCATGAAACGATGTCACCCCTCAGCGTTACTCTGGGTGTTGAATAGAGCAGTTTCCCTTCTGTCTGAAGCCTTGTGCACTGGGAGATGATTTCTTCAGTGGTGTGACAGTAGTGTAATGGTACAATCTGCCTTTTTCCTCTGATTCTATGGGCTCAGACCAAGTGGTCAATGCTAGAATGGATCCTGGGATCAGAGTTCTGTCAGGATGGCCTGTTCCGGGGTCCTCATCCTGACAGTTACCGCAAGTGGTCTGTGTTAGACTAGGCAAGAAGAGACATTTCCACATTTTTGTAGCTTCTCCGCTTGTTTCTGTAGCTGAACATTCCTTTTGGCCACGCCGCAGGGCTTGCAGATCTCAGTTCCCCAGCCAGTGATTGAACCCACACCCTTGGCAGTGAAAGCACAGAGTCCTAACGGGCTGAACCACCAGGGAATTCCCAAAACATTCTTAAGCTTCCAGAGCCTTGACTATGTGGACCTACAGCCAACCTTATCTCACTCTCCCCCTTTGAATTTCTTCTGTTTGCTTCAGTTTTGTCTATAGAACTCATCTCCTTATAGTGCGCGGTCTTTGCAGAGGCCCAGGGAGCATTCACCTGGGCCTGTGGGTTCACACTTCTGGTCACATGATGAGGAAGACCCTCCCTAACAGAACCTCCTTCTCAGCCTAACAAACCTTTGACCTCTCGCTAACCCTTGCCCTTTGCAGGGTCCAGGCTTATGATGCTCAATGGAGAGTGAAAGCACAGATTCATGATGAAAACCAGCCCCCGTCGGCCATTGATTCTCAAAAGACGGAGGCTGCCCCTTCCTGTTCAAAATGCCCCAGGTGACACAGCAGAGGAGGAGGCGAAGGGGCCCCCTGCCCAACAAGAGCCTGCTCAAGCGCAAGCCCCCAAGGAGGTGGCAGAGCCCAACCCCTGCAAGTTTCCAGCCGGAATCAAGATCCTGAACCACCCAACCATGCCCAACACCCAAGTGGTGGTTGTCCCCAACAACGCCAACATCCAGAGCATCATCACAGCACTGACCGCCAAAGGGAAGGAGAGTGGCAGCAGCGGGCCCAACAAATTCATCCTCATCAGCTGTGGGGGAGCCCCCACTCCCCCTCCAGGACCCCAGCATCAAGCCCAAACCAGCAAGGACCCCAAGAGGACAGAAGTGATCACCGAGACCCTGGGACCAAAGTCTGCAACTGGGGATGAGAATCTTCCAAGACCAGCGGGAGTCCTTCCCAGGCAGAGATGGAAGAACTGTGGTATGTGGTCCGTAAGGCAAAGGGGGGAGGAGCCAGCCTTCGCTCTCTGATGCAAGGACCGTAGTCAGCCATGCTGATACCTAGGGCACACAGGCGTCTGCCTGAACCAGGGGAAAGTCTTGCCTGCCTTCATCCTGAAACCTTGACCCAGATCCTTGGGCCCTGTCAACAGGGTTGCAATGTAATTCAGCATTCTGTTGCCTTCTTTATATTGGAAAAGGATTTGTTTATTGTTTCTATTTCTCCTTTGCAGTGACCACATAAGGAAGTAGGAATCTTTCTCCATCTTAATAAAGGAGAAACACGGGATGGAAAAATGACTTACTTTGTTGAGATGTTCGATCATGCTTTTTGTAAGGTTGCCTTGACCAATCTCTGAGTCTCAGGGTGGCTCAGGTTGAAATGCAGCTTGAGCCGTGCTCCTGAATTTCTCCCGAAATCCTAAAAGGGCACCATAGATTCAGCATGCGCACTCTCTGTGCTTAAGGGCAGAGGTCCTGGAGGGGTGATCCCTAATCACAGTCATCACCTGGAGAGGTGATGCCTAACTGCCAGTCTCGGTGGACCTGCCAGGCAGGGAATCGGGCAGCTAAGTGTTGTCTTGGGTTGTCTCCCCTGTAGCTGGCGGTGAGGCAGCCAGCTGCCCCCTGGACAACAGCTTGACCAACATCCAGTGGCTTGGAAAGATGACTTCCGATGGGCTGGGCTCGTGCAGCATCAAGCAAGAGGTGGAAGAAAAGGAGAATCGTCACCTGGAGCAGAGTCAGGCCAAGGTGAATGAACGGTCCTGTCCCCCACCAGGGCAGTCAGAGCCAGTACAGGGAATTTCTAAGAAGGGGAGTAGGTCAGGTAGGCTGTGGAGCAGAATTGCCAAGTTTTTGTGTTAGCACTTTATTTAGTGTTTATTCTGAATAATTTGGAGCTTCCTTTCTGCCTGGGATCTTTCCCCCTACCCCCATCTGGGAAATTTCCTTGAGGGCAGATTCCTCTCGCTCACCCTGTACCCTGTCAGCACTGGGTTTAATACTCTATCCTTAGCAGGTACTTAGTATTCAGGGACTAATGAAGAGGCCTTAGTTCAGAAAGCTGCTCGAACGTTAAAGAGGTATTCCGACAGTGGAAAAGGAGTACGGCATTTTTAACAAGATTGCTTTATTAGAAGACAAATTAACAGCAAATAAAATGAGTTGTGAATTTTAAATACCTCTCCAATCAAAATTGATTTGACCCATTTGTGTGGTCTGGGTTTATTTTTCGTGGTTGCTCTTTATATATACCCCTAATTCCTCATTCAACAGGGTTTTGTTTTTTTATTTTGGCCTTGTCAGCAGCATGTGGAGATTTTAGCTCTCCCGCTAGAGATCAAACTCTTGCCTCCTGCCTTGGAAACGTGGGGTCTTAACCAGTAGACTGCCAGAGAAGTCCCATCAATAATTTTTAAAGGGGAAAATTTACGTGGATGTGTGCATAAGTGAAAATTGAGCTGTTCACTTAAAACTTGTGTACTTTATAAAGTTATGGCTCAGTTTTTTTGAGGGGAAAGGGGGCCGTGCCTCGTGGCTTGTGGGATCTTATAACAGTTCCCTGACCAGGGATCAAACCCAGCCCACCACAATGAAATTGCCAAGCCCTAACCACTGGACCTCTAGGGAATTCCCAAAGCAGGGGGTTGGTTTTTCAGGTTTTGTTGTGGCTGCACCTCGCAGCTTATAGGATCTTGGTCCCCTGACCAGGGATTGAACCCACACCCCTGGTAGTAAAAGCAGAGTCCTAACCACTGGACCGCCAGGGAATTCCCTGAAGTTATAGCTCAATCTTTTAAAATATGGATGAGCAGATCTTTGCCTCAGACTTATCCAGATGTGTGCATTGCTAACCTTTGTCTGCCCACACTTTGGGGAATATTTCTGTTCTACAAACACTGAAAGGAGATGGGCTTGTTCACATCACTTCAGGAGCAGGAATCGGACTAAGACCTAGGTCCCTCAACCCTGAGGTCTGAAAAACGGGTGTAGTTTTAACATACGATCGGTCCTTAAAGGTCATAATATATGCCCAGACTTTCCTGAAAGCTTTCAACCAGCAAAGGCTAGATGGACTTCTGTCTATTACCGGGCAATATTCTCAACAAAATGACCACAGAGAAGTGGTCCTGTGTTCAGAGACTGGATGGGATCGTCTCCAAAATCCTCCCTGATCCTAAAGTTCTCTCCTATAGAATAGTGGTTCAGATGAGTTTGTTTCTGTTCTGGTCTGTGGGAGAAAAGCTTTCTCTAGAGAGTGTTCTTAAGGTGGGGGTGGGGCAGGGGAGGCCTTGTAACCCCTCCTTTCATGGCCTACTTTTCTTTCCCTTTGGCTTCTCAGAGCCCTCAGGTGGAGAGGCCCCCTGGAGCGTCGGCACCCTGGCCAGACTCCGTGTCTGAACGACCCCCATACTCCTACATGGCCCTGATACAGTTTGCCATCAACAGCACAGAGAGGAAGCGCATGACCCTGAAAGACATCTACACTTGGATCGAGGACCACTTCCCCTATTTCAAGCACATCGCCAAGCCGGGCTGGAAGGTACCATGTCCCGCAACAACCACAGTCTAGGTCGCTCAGGCCTGTCATTTGGTCTGCACAGCAGAGTGGTAGTCTGTGTCTGGTGCGGGGGGAGGAGTTAAGTGCCGATGATGCTAGAACCATAAACAATAGTCGTAACTTTTGGACTGAGACTTGACCCTACTGGATCCAGGCAAAACCATCAGGAAGCGCCTTGCAGCCACTTCATCTGTCGCTCCCCAGGTAATGCACACTCTTCAGTGACACTCAGAGCCCACTTCTGAGCTACACTGATCAGCGGCTAGAGTGTCTAGGTAGCTTTGTGAAGAGACATTGATGAAAAAAAAATAATAATCTGGGAGCCTCAAGATCCAAGGTTCACCTCCTGTAAAGTCACATCTCTTCTCCAGTAGGTGGGGATGTTCTCTGCCTCGTGTTCATGGGAAAACAGATGCCCTGGAGCCATAGCTCATGCAGGCCTTACAGCCGCAGCTCAGGTGCCCTACGGATGCTCTGTCCCAAGCCAAGGGGCTTTTGGATTGTTTTCCCCACAGCAGGAATCTTTTATAGTCTTTATTTATTTTCTTATTTTTAATTGGCGCATAACTGCTTTACAATATTGTGTGGGTTTCTCTTGTTCAACAGCATGAATCAGCTATACACATATATCCCCTCCCTCTTGAGCCTCCCCTGCACCCCAGCGCAGCCCTCTCCGCCATCGCAGAGCAGCGAGCTGAGCCCCCTGTGCTATTCAGCAGCTTCCCTCTAGCCATCTGTCTTGCGCGTGGAGGCACATGTATTTCAGTGCTGCTCCCCCAGTTCACCCCACCCTCCCCTTCCCCACCATTTCCGCCAGTCTGCTCTCTGCGTCTCTGTCTCTATTCCTGCCCTCCAGCTAGGTTCATCTGTACCATTTTTCTAGAGTCCATATATATATGTTAATAGATGATATTTCTTTTTCTGACTCACTTCACTCTATAACAGGCTCTAGGTTCATCCATGTGTCTGCAACTGACTCAAATGTGTTCCTTTTTGTGGCCGAGTAATATTCTTCTGTATATATATGTACTATAACTTCTTTATCCATTCATCTGTCAGTGGACATCTAGGTCACAGCAGAACTCTCAGCCTCACACTCTCACCTCAACTAAATTCCCCAGCTTCCTGATTTCTTTTTTATTTTTTTGCTGCACCTTGTGACTTGCAGGATCTCAGTCCCCCGACCAGGGTTTGAACCCAGGCCCCAGCAGTGAGAGCACTGCGTCCTAACTGCTGGTACAACAGGGAACTCCCCAGCATTGTAATTTCTACCCCCACCTCTCTGGCTACCGGTTTTTGCCACAGCCTCACTCATCTTTCCCAGCCCCCAACAGCTGTTTAGGTCTCTGCTTTATTACCACCTCAGCAACAGCCCCAGTCTCTGTCCCCATGGGACAGCTGGGTTGGTAGCCCAGGTCACCTGGCCTGCCAAGCGGACAGTCCCAAGAGCAGCCAGCAGCCAAGGTTATGAGACACGAAGCCAGGGGCCAGCGGAGGTGGCGCTCGCAGAGCCAGAGTAGCTGATGAGCTGTGTCCTCCACTTTCAGAACTCCATCCGCCACAACCTCTCTCTACATGACATGTTCGTCCGCGAGACGTCTGCCAACGGCAAGGTCTCCTTCTGGACCATTCACCCCAGTGCCAATCGCTACCTGACACTGGACCAGGTGTTTAAGGTAAGCATACTGGTTTTGTCCAAATAGAGCCAGTGCTGGAGGTCATGATGTCCATCCATCTCAAAAGAAAACAAGTCCTTGGTGGGGAGGGGGGAGGCAGGCAGCCAACCTTCGGATAGGAATCCATCCTTCCACCCCCTCTGCCCTACCCCACCCCCAGCTGCCGGCATCCTAAATAAAGCAAACTTTCCTCTCCACCAAAAATAAGAAAGAAGCAAGTCCTCCTTGGGATGAGCTTGTCTGCTAAGGGCAGAGTTAAGGGCCAACCAGCCCATAAGGAACAGCACCTTCTCTGCTAGACCAGGCCCCAGAGAGGACTTCCTGTTCCAGAAAGGGGACCTCCTGGGGCAGGATGGCCCCTACTGCCCTGTGATAAGAACTACCTAGGATACTTCTTAAAGTACAGCCTCCCAAGCCCCTCTTGGGGCTTCTGATTCAGTAGGCCTGGGATGGGCCCAGGAGTATATTTTTAGCAAGAATCTCAGGTGATTCTTGGGTTTTTAAAAAGCCGATTTTTACAGTGGAGAGTAGAAACGGAGCCTACAGAATCTCTCGTCAGAAGCGATCACTTTGGGTCTTCAGAGTGCCCACAAGGCTGCCACTAGCCGCCTCCACTCTCCCGGGAGAGCCCATAGTTGAGGGTGGCCCTGGGCGTCCATCCGGAGTAGGTGTATCCATCTGGTCAGCTTGACTGCACTGGTGGTAACTTGGTCTCATTTCTCTCCCACAATGCCCATCCACCACCAGCCACTGGACCCAGGGTCTGCACACTCGCCCGAGCACTCGGAATCAGTAAGGTTCTTTCCCTCCCGCTCGGGGCTCGGCCTTGTTTCCCCTCCACGCTCAGCATGGCTTCGGTGACGGGGACAAGGTGTTAGCCGGAGACGGGAGCCTGTGGCCGTGTGCCTGCCAGCCCTGGACGCAGAGCCTTGCTTCTGGGCGTCAGGACACTGGTGACTGCCACCGCCTCCCACTCCCGTGGACTCATCAAGGTGGCCTGAGCAGAGCACGTGTGGCAGGGGGACCTGCCACAGGCTCACTGCAGGATGCTGATGAGGTGCACGGCACAGGCCCAGCGGGCGGCCGTTGCTCTCTCTTCTCTACCTGGCTTTTCTTTGCCCTCCTAGAGCTCCATGCTTTGCACCCTGGGGGTGAGGACACCTGGATGAGGTGGGAGGATCGCCCGCCGCCCTGTGCCTCTGTTGCCAACTTCCGGGACCAGGCGGTTGGTCCACTCCATGCCCGGTCCCAGAGCAGCTGCTGGTGGGGTCCCCTACCCCGTCCCCCTACCCTCCTGACCCAGGTCTGTCTCTCTCCCTCTCTGTCCCAAACAGCAGCAGAAACGGCCCAACCCTGATCTCCGCCGGAACGTGGCCATCAAAACCGAACTCCCCCTGGGTGCACGTTAGTATAGGGGGAGGCGTGGTCCCTGGCACACCCATAGTGGGGGCAGATGCGGGAGTCAGAGCCCAGGGAAGGAGAGCAAAGAACCCAGGGCTGGGAGGGGACCCGGCCCTGGACCTGCTCCTGACCGATCCTGTTCCCCCAGGGCGGAAGATGAAGCCACTACTGCCGCGGGTCAGCTCGTACCTGGTGCCCATCCAGTTCCCTGCAAACCCGTCGCTGGTGCTGCAGCCCTCGGTCAAGGTGCCCTTGCCCCTGGCAGCCTCGCTCATGAGCTCAGAGCTTGCTCGCCACAGCAAGCGAGTCCGCATCGCCCCCAAGGTCAGTGCCTCAGGTCTTCTCCGAGGAGAGACTCCAGTCCGTGACGGGCTCTGCTTCATGTCTGTTGAGAAGCTCGTAAATTTAGTGGGTAGACCAGGCATCGATACATAGGAAAATGCAAGTGTTATAAGAGCCAAAAAGGAACTTGTTAGGGACTTCCCTGGTGGTCCAGTGGTTAAGACTCCACACTCCCAGTGCAGAGGGCATGGGTTTGATCCCTGATCAAAAAACTAAGATCCTGCATGACACTCAGCATAGCCTTAAAAAAAAAAAAAAAAAACCCTAGTAAACTGTCCTTAAAAAAAAAATTCCCAATAAAAAGGAACTTTACAATGTAAGTGGTATTGGAAGGCCCACATGTGCCTGATGAGTTTGTGAGAATTGAGATGGGGGTGATTGTTATAGCAGATGGGCTGGGAGGTTCAGGAAGAGTTCACTAGGGAAGCAGGCTTAAGAAGTAGGTTGGGGCAGCAAACAGTGTGGAGAGGGCCTTGTAAAGGGCATGGCCTGGGGCACGCCCAGTCACAACCATAGAGTGGCTGGACAGTCTAGCCCTGGGTTTCTCGACCTCCAAACAGCTGACATTCACGGCTTCCCAGGTGGCGCTAGTGGTAAAGTACCGGCCTGCCAACTCAGGAGATGTAAGACACTCGAGTTCGATCCCTGGGTGGGAAGATCCCCTACAGAAGGAAATGGCAACCCACTTCAGTGTTCCTGCCTGGAAAATCCCATGGATAGAGGAGCCTGGTGGGCTACAGTCCATGGGGTGGTAAAGAGTCAGAGGCGACTGAGCATGCACAGTGCTTTGTGGGGGCGGGGTGCCACCCTGTGCCCTGAGGGATGCTTAGCAACCGCATCCATGGTCTCTTTGCCGGATGCCAGGAGCACCGCCTGGTGTGACAGTTAGGACATCTTCTGGTGTTGCTGGGAGTCCCCTGGGGAGAGCTGCTGCTGGCTGAGCCTCAGCGGTCGAGCTGGAAGGCTGGAGAGGGCAAATTACAACCCCACCATGACATAGAGAAGAGTCTGTGAGCAGGACCGGGCCTGTAACAGATTAAGGAAGGGCCCTTCTGCCCCTTTCTCAGAGATAGAAGTAGCTGCAACTTCAGATAGAGAGACTTGGGTTTGCTTTTGTTTTTTAATTTAAAAATATCACTTTAATATACATAAAAGTATATATACCGGCATAGATAGTTTTCCTTAAATGCCTTCATGTGATTGTAGCGTGGGTAATGTTTCTGTTTCAGTGCAGTCTTGCAGTTTTTTCCTCCTTCATTTTGCCTCTCCTCACCTTCCCCATGTCCCCCTGCTCCCCGTGATAAGCCATGTTGACAGTTTAGCGTGCCTTCTCCCATGATTCCTTCATGCTCTTAGTATGCTCTGCGCACATGGATCACCGTAACCATGTTACACATGCACACACACCACCCAGAGCCTTGTCGTATTGCCCTTTCTGCCCCATGGAAATTCTTCCAATCACTTGTCATCACTCTAATTCACAATTTTATTTAAGATTTTTTTTTTTTACGTGGACCTTTTTTTTTACGTCTTTATTGTATTCGTTACAGTATTGCTTCTGTTTTATGTTTTGGTTTTTTGGACTCCAGGGATGTGGGATCTTAGCTTGCCAACCAGGGGTCGAACCCAGGTCCCCTGCATCGGAAGGCGGATTCTTAACCACTGGATCACCAGGGAAGCTCCTTATTCGCTATTTTTCAATGGCACATAATAGCCCATGATGTGGCTGTGCCATAAATTTTCTAACCATTCTGCTTTCATGGGCACATTTTTTTCAGGCTTTTTTGCCCTATGACCAACATTGTAATAAATACCTTTGCAAGTATCTTTCCTTGCTGGTGCTTTCATTTCTGTGGGTAGAGAACAAGACATGAGATTGCTGAGGGGGCAAGTGTTTTAAAGTTTATTAAATACTGCAAGATTGATTTTAAGAAAAATCTGTGATAACTCACATACATACCAACAAGCCCTGTTTGCCAGCAATTGGTATCATCGCCCTTTTACAGTGCTTGCCCATGTCCAGTGTGTGAAGGATACTTGCTTGTTTCATTTCATCTTCTTCTCCTTATGCGTAAGTCAGCAGCTGCTCACCATGTTCGGTCACTTGGAATCGTTCACTGTGAGATGCTTATTTACACTCATGGCCTGTCTTCTTACAGGGTTTTGTTAAAAAGTTTATAACTTGTCTTTTCAGATATTTTTTACTCCTCTTGCTTGCTTCTTAACTTTATGATCTCTCTTGCTGCAGTAAGATTTCTATTTTTATATAGTCAAATATGTCTCTCTTCTCTTTTACAGCTTCTGGGGTTCCAGTCTTGGTTTAGAAGGTTTACCCTGCTGCTGACCCTCAGATTATAGACGTACTCTCCTAGATTTCCTTTCAGGATTTGAATGGTTTTAGTTTTTCTGATTAAGTCCTTGTATGAAACAGACATCCACTTTTATTTTCTCTTGGATGGGTGCTAATTACACCAGCGCCATAGAAGATGCTCTTTTTACCCCCAGAATTAAACTACCCCCTTCATCACACAGTCTTATATTTAATAGTCTTCAAGACTTTGAAGACAAGAGGATCGGCACCAAACCATCACGTCATTCATCTCAGCGATAAGCTTGGGTTCCCCCCGCCCTCCGGAGCCTGATGGCCTCTGCGGGGCTCCCTTTCAGCGTGTCCTGCTTCTCTTCCAGGTGCTGCTAGCGGACGAGGGGGTGGCCTCTCTGCCCACGGCAGGACCAGTGACAGAGGAGAAGCTACTCCTCGCAGAAGGACTGTCTCCTCTGCTTCCTGTCCCGTGCATCAAGGAGGAAGATGTCCAGCCTGGGGAGGAGACACCACTTCTAGGGAGGCCCATCAAAGTTGAGAGCCCACCCCTGGAAGAGTGGCCTTCACCCTGCCCATCGGTCAAGGAGGAGTCATCCCACTCCTGGGAGGACTCGTCCTGCTCCCCAACCCCTAGGCCCAAGAAGTCCTCCAACACTGGGTCCAAGTCCCCCGCCCGCCGTGTCTCCGACCTGCTGGTGATCAAACGCAGGGAGGGGCGGGAGATGAGCCGGTCTCGGAGGAAACAGCACCTCGTGCCACCCCGCCTGGACGAGCCTGAGCTGCTCCTCTCCGAGGGCCTGGGGGCTCCCCAACCAGCCCTGGCAGGGCCCCCGCAGCCCACCTGCCAGCTCGGCTGCCCCCCAGAGGACGGAGGCCCCTTTAAGACACCCATTAAGGAGATGCTGCCCACCTCCTCCACCCCCAGCAAATCTGCCCTCCCCACGACCCCTGAGTCATGGAGGCTCACACCCCCAGCCAAAGTCGGGGGGCTCGACTTCAGCCCTGTACGAACCCCCCAGGGTGCCTTTGGCCCCCTGCCGGACTCCCTGGAGCTGGTGGATCTCAGTGCCACCCCACTGAAAAGCGTCCCGCTCTTTGACTCCCCCCGAGAGCTCCTCAATTCCGAACCCTTTGACCTCGCCACTGACCCCTTCAGCAGCTGCCCACCCTCTGATATGGAGGTCCCCAAGCCGGGTTCCCCCGAGCCGCAGGTGGCCGGCCTCTCGGCCAACCGCTCTCTGACCGAGGGCCTGATCCTGGACACAATGAACGACAGCCTCAGCAAAATCCTGCTGGACATCAGCTTCCCCGGCCTGGAGGAGGACCTGCTGGGCCCCGGCAGCGTTGGCTGGACTCAGTGCATTCCTGACCTGCGGTAGAGGCAGGGCTCCTGCCCCTCAGGCCATCCGCTCGCTCTCCAGACGCTCGGGCCGGCCTTCCGAGTCCTCTGCGAGGACAGTCAATGGGGGCCGTCCGCTCACCCAGCGCCCCTCTCCCCTGACTGGTGATGCTACAGCAGGCGCCCTGTCTGGGCCACCCCTGGGCCTTCTGCAAGCAGCAAGGAACTGGGGACTGGTCTCTGTGCCCCTAACTCCCAACCAGGCGCTGAGGGTGGGAACAGCAGAAACAAGGGTGAGAGGGGAGGAGGGGCCCCCAGACCATTGGCATCTCTGCCCAACAACACCCCTCCACCTTTCCTGCTGCATGCAAGGTGGCCCTTGTAAATAGTGTATACGCTCCAAATTATCCTCTAATTATAAATGTAAGCCTATCTTAGATCATTATCCAGAGACTGCCAGAAGAGGGGTAGGATGACGGGGTGGGGGTTCCAGTTTGCTTCTGTTCCTTGCTTTTGGTTCCTGGAGGTGGGAGGGCTGCAATGCACGGTTCCTTTGGGGCCCCTCCCTCAAGAGTTCCTCGCGGTGGGTGCCCAGAGGAGCGGGTCTGCCTACCAGGGTGCCTCTCACTGCCCTTCCTTCCCACCAGTCCCCATTTCCAAGTCAGCTTTCCTGCACAAAGAAATCCTGGTAAAGGGGGCTCTTATTATGGGTCAAGAGTTGAGGTGGGAGTGGAGGTACCTGGACCAGAGTGGCTGCCCCCACATACCCAAGAGACGTTTCTCTGATAAGGAGCCTAATCATGCCAGAGAGACACGACAGGAGGTGGAGGCCAACCAGCCCGCCCGCCTTACCTGGCCTGCCCGCCCGCCTTAGCTGGCACCACCGCTTCGTGGAGAGCCGCCCTGGGTCCCTGCTGACCGCGTGCACAGGCTCCGGCTCCAGAACACTACTGTAACTACCTACCCAATAAAGCCCAAGGGCACATGCTGGTCTGGCGTGCTGGTGTCTGGTCCCTGTGGCGTGAGGAGGGGCTGGGAAGGAAACCAGGTGACAGTGAACCCGGTGATGGGGAAGATGCAAGGCTTGGAGCCGACCTGGAGCCCCAGAAGGAGAGTACAGAGGGCTTCAGCCCGGTCACTGCACTCCCCCACCCCACCCTGGTACCTCTTCTAACTCAGCAGTCAGCTGCAGGTCTCCCATGCTGGTCCCTCATAACTGGCCTCTTTTCGGGATCTCTGAACCTGCTGGAGGAATTTGGGCCTTTCAGAGAGAGCTCCCTAAGAAAAAGGCCTACCCAGCAACCCCCCTCCCCCAATGTTAGGGAAGGATGGGCCGTTAAGAGTCCTGGGAGCCAGCGACCCTGCCTTTCTCCCCCTGCCTTCCTAGCAAGAAGTCCGCCCCGAAGCAGCTCCTGTTACAAGTTCTATCCCCCACCCACCTCACCTGAAAGGCAGCCAGGTGCCAAGGGGACAGATGAGCCCTCCCAGGGAGGGGTAAGGCTTCCTCCCTGCGTTGCCAGCCAGGAAGCATCGCCATAGCAACCCCAGCGGCAAACAATGCTGCCAAGAAAATCTTCCCTACCAAGCTGCTCCTGCTGCCGGGGAGCCCAGAAAAATGGCCAGCCATCTCCAAAGACCATCCAGAGGGCTAGATGACCCATCCCGAGTGAGAGAGACTTTCCTGAAGGTAGGAGGCAGGGACACCTCTGCAGCGGCCTTCTGCGTCCCGCTGGGCGAGAGGCTGTCCCCACCCTGGGATGGGCCTTGCTGTCCCCTGGGCAGCTGAGCTCCTGGCATGTGAACCCGCATCCTGTGACCCTGTGAACACAGGGCTCAGAGGAGAGGAGAGATGTCTGATGATGACCTCTCAGACCCTCCCCCCAGGGTGCTGGTGTGGACTTGACTCAATGGACTGGGCCCAAGAAATGGATAAGTTTTTGGAAATAGAAAAGTCCTTGGGGCCAGTGGGAAGGAGAGGCATTTTGGGGAAGCATGGGGGTCCCAAGCAGCACAGCCTGGGGCCCGACTCCACCATCCTTGCTCAGCGCTGCGGGCGAGCTCTTCACCCTCCTGTGCCTTGCTTTTAGCATCTTTGAGATGGAACAATAGCACTCGAAGGCTGTGAGAGTTACATGAAAGTAAAAGTTGCTCAGTCGTGTCCTCAGTCGTGTCCGACTCTCTTCAGCCCCATGGACTGTAGCTCGCCAGGCTCCTCTGTCCATGGAATTCACCAGGCAAGAATACTGGAGTGGGTTGCCATTTCCTTCTCCAGGGGATCTTCCCAACACAATTGAACCTGGGTCTCCTATATTGCAGGCAGATTCCTTACCATCTGAGCCACGTGGGAAGCCTGTGAGGGTTACATAAGATGTGGATAAGTGTTCAGCAACATGTCAAGTACATCTTTGCTAGTTGATTTCATGGAGAAAGGAGGAGAAAGGGGAGGAACCCCATCTGATGCTTCCTGCACTTGCTTGTATCTCAGTGAGGAATGAGGGGAATGCAGCAATCACAGAGAAGCTGGGGAGGGGAGGAGATGGGACAGAAAAGCCCTGGCCCATCCCCTGGAGAACCATTTCCCTTCCACACTCTGCTTGGAAGCAGCATTTTCTGGAGAGGAGCTCTAGACCCCAGGCAGGAATGGGGACCCAGCATGGGAGGAGGGGTGAAGTCCAAGTGAGGAGTGGGAACATGTCAGTTGAGGAAAGAGGCTGGAATCAAAGCCAAAACCCGATAGATGGAAAGAGAAAGACTGATGAGTTTGCACGCGAATCACACAGAGTGCCACACACTTCGAGGGCAGGGCAGAAACAGTCCCTGGCCAGGCCACTAGGTCCTAATGAGAACCTGAGTCCAGAGGCCGCTGGCAGCTGGTCTTCTCTGGGGAGGAGAGGCAGAGCACACCAGACTCCCTTGTCTCTCCCCAGATGGTCCACGCCCATGAGACCCTCCCGACCCCCGGCACATGGGCCCAACGCGAGTTCCTCCTCCCCAGGGAGCCCAAGGAGCTGCCCGGCTTCACACAGCAGGCCTACTACCAGCTGGCCCTGAAGCCACCACCCTACACGGAGATGAAGGCCAAAGTGCGCCAGCGACTGGCCCGCCCCTGGAAGGACGCCGCCCAGCACACCTGGGGATTCCACACCTGGCTGGACGTCGGGCGTCTGCCGGCCACCTTCCCCTCCAGGCCCGACAAGCCCTACGACAGCAACGTCTGGCGCTGGCTGACGGACTCCAGGGCCCACCACCGGCCCCCGGCCGAGCCCCCCGTGCCCCCTCCCTCCTGGCTGGGTCAAAACAGCTTCCTGACCTTTATCTCCTGTACTCCAATCTTCCTGGACAGGAACAGAAGGAAACAGGTGATCTTCAGGACGGTGAAGGAACTCCAAGAGGCGGAGAAGCTCAAGCTGAGGAGTGAAGTGAGGGCGCCCCCACTCGACACCCATGGCAACATCCTTCCCCCCAAGGCCTCCAAGAAGTAAGAGGAGCTCCCTTGTCAGGGAGCCCACTTGTGTCCAGGTGACCCCTCCCTCTTCCATTCCTCTTTTTGATGCTTTACCTTCCCTCCTCCCTTGTCCTGAAAACCACACTCTGTCTGAACATAGCTGGAGGGGAGGGGTGGAGGCCAGGGAACCACAGCACGGGAGGGGCTTGATGACTTAAGCGAAGTTTAAGGGATCCTGTGTGCTGTACATCTGCCAGGCCCTGGGGATACAGAGACATGTCACTCAGTCCCTGCCCTCCAGGAGCTTCCGAAAGGCAGGTACCGCTGCACGTGTGTGGAAACACGGCTCTCAATGCCAGCCCACACCCTCCAAGTATCCAGAGCGTGAGACAGACAGTGGATGTTGTGAGGTCATCAGTTATCAATAGAAAGAGCCAGAGGCAGAGTGAAAGTATTAGTTGTTCAGTCGTGTCCGACTCTTTGCGACCCTGTGAACTGTAGTCCGCCAGGCTCCTCTGTCTGTGGGATTCTCCAGGCAAGAATACTGGAGTGGGTTGCCATGCCCTTCTCCAAGGAATCTTCCTGACCCAGGGATCAAACCTGCAACTCTTAACGCCTCCTGCATTAGCAGGTGGGTTCTTACCACTGAGCCACCAGGGAAGCCTTGTATTCAACTCTGTTGTGTGAAAAGTGGACTTCCCAAGGCAGAAATGAACACTACACCTCTGCAGACCAGGGCCAGAGGGCGGTGGGTCAGAGCGGGAAGGTCTTCTGTAATTGTGGTGTTCACCTTGAGGACAAGGAGCACGGCATTGGTGGAGGAGGTGGGAGGGCTTAAAAAATGGCTAGAATCTAAATGATTTTCTTACAGACCACAGGGTGGAAGACTGACCAACCACGTAGCATGATGTCACCAGCCTCACGTCAAAACGTACAGGCAGGGTGCAGGTCACTGGGCTTAGGTCCGTGTCCAGGTGGGCAGAGAGCTGGAAGGGGTCCCCATGGGCTGATGGCTGAAAACATCACCTCCCCAGCCCTGTCCCCTAAGTCTCCCTTTTGACCTCTGTCCTCTCCGCACCTTTACCCCAACAGGTACCGGCACTTCTCAGCTGGTGGAAGGTATCAGCCTGGGGGCCTCCAGCTCATGCCCAACCCTCTTCCCAATGATCTGTCCAGGAGCTGGCCCTGCCCAAACCCGCTGCCTCACTACCGGGAGCAGGCGGCTAGGCTGGCCTTGCTGCCCAGCGCGCCCCTGAGTCAGGACCTGGTGAAGAACTACCAAACCCTGCTGGAGAGCCGGGTGGCCTTGCCCCTCCACTGTCTCTCCAGGGCCCGTTCCGGCAGGACCTCAGTGAGGAGACCTGGGCACCTGTAGGAGTGCCTCCAGGTGTGTGGCACGATGGTGGGCACACAGAGCCCGCAGCTGTGGCTCTCCACCCGAGGACCTTCAGCAGGAAGTCTCAGGGGCCAAAGGACTCAGGCTTGTGCAGACAGCCTCTCCACCACCCTCCCCAGCCTCACCTGTACCCCGGCTTCTGGAGACTCTACTGAGATTCTAATCTGTTCTGTCTTCCTTGGAGCGACCGCTCAAGGCAGGTGGGAGGACTGGGGAGAGCAGAGGAGGATCCAGTTCCGGCGAGAAGCGGTGTGTGCCTGTGTGTGTGCATCTGTGCCTGTGTGTGTGTGCATCTGTGCCTGTGTGTGTGCGTCTGTATGTCTATGTCCATGTGTCTGTGTGCATATGTCTGTGTGTCTGTGTTTCTGTGTGTGACTGTGTCTGTGTGTCCATGTGTCTATGTCTGTGTGTGTGTGTCTGTATGTGTGTGTCTGTGTCTGTGTACATGTCTGTGTGTCTGTGTGTGTCCGTGTGTGTGTATGTCTGTGTGTCTGTCTGTGGTTCTGTGTGTGACTGTGTCTGTATGTCTGTCTGTGTCTGTGTGTGTGTCTGTGTGTGTGTGTCTGTGTGTGTCTAAGTGTGTGTGTCTGTGTGTGTATGTCTGTGTTTCTGTTTGTGTGTATAAGTCTGTGTGTGTGTCTGTGTCCGTATGTCTGTGTCCATGTGTCTGTCTGTCTGTCTGTCTGTGGTTCTGTGTATGACTGTGTCTGTCTGTCTGTATCTGTGTGTGTGTCTGTGAGTGTCTGTGTGTGTCTGTGTCTGTGTGTGTCTATGTGTGTGTCTAAGTGTGTGTGTCTGTGTGTGTCTGTATCTGTGTGTCTGTGTCTGTATGTCTGTGTGTGTGTCTGTGTGTGTGTCTGTGTCTGTGTGTGTGTATGTTTGTGTGTGTGTGTCTGTGGTCTGTGTGTGTGTGTCTGTGTATGTCTGTGTGTGTCTCTGTGTGTGTTTGCATGTGTGTCTGTGTATGTATCTATGTGTCTGTGTGTGTGTGTCTTTGTATATATCTCTGTGTGTTTGTGTGTGTCTCTGTGTGTATATCTGTGTGTATCTGTGTCTCTGTATGTATATCTTTGTGTGTGTGTGTGTTGTGTATGTCTCTGTGTGTATCCACGTGTGCTTGTGTGTCCTGTATGTGTGTGTACATGTGTGTGGTGTGGGGAGAGCATGTGGACAATGAGTTACCTCCGCTCTCACAGCCCATTTGGAGCAAGACTGGGATTGGTTAGGACACAGGAAGCTTCTTAGGCAAAAACAACCTCTATCTCAGCCTTCCCTGGACCATCTGAAGTCTGGACAGAACCCAGAAGGCACCCTGCTGGCTTGTGGGTCCCGCACAGTGTTTGGGGGAGCAGAGGTCAGGCCAAGGCTGTTCTGGAGGAAGGAGAATTGGGTCTGAAGAAGGCTGACCAGGCCTCGGCGGAAGGACAGGAACAAAGTGGAGATTTAAGGTAAAAGTGGGAGCAGTTCCTCTAGAGCCACACCTTAGGGCCCATGCTCACCCCAGGGCCTCAGGTTTCCCACTGGAGGTGGAGGGAGGAAGGCAGAGACAAGGGACCTCAAGCGGAGGCAGGCAAAGTGCATGGGTCAGAAAGGTGCTGACCGGCTGGGTGGAGAGTGGGCAGGAGGGGCTGGAGAGGGAGAAGCTGCACCAGGGGCCCACCTCCCCTCCCCTCGCCCACGTTACACCCCAACGTCAGTGACCTTCCCCAGCTGGTTTCTCTTAGCTTCTCTGCCCCCTTCCCTCTTTGCCCACTTGTCTCGAGCCTGTGGGAATCAGGAGGCACCTGGGAATCAAATATCACCAGGGTTCCAGCCCTGGTCTAGCCGCTCACCAGACGAGCGCCCTCTGAGAGGGTCCTTGTTCCCACCAGGCTCTCAGCTTCCTTCTCCGCACAGTGGGAACCACTAGGGCAAAAATAAGTGGAATGGGGCTTCCCTGGTGACTCAGTGGTTAAGAATCTGCCTGTCAAGGCAGGAGACACAGGTCTGATCTCTGGTCCGGGGAGATCCCACATGTCTCAGAGCAACTAAGCTTGTGTGCCACAATCACTGACCTGTGCTCTAGAGCCCGGGAACTGCAACTACTGAGGCCCAGGTGCCACATACTGACGCCTACGGGCCCTGGAGCCTGCGTTCTGCAATAAGAGAAGCCACTGTAATGAGAAGTCAGCACGCTGCAACTAGGGAGTGACCCCCACTCACCACAGCCAGAGAGAACCATGCAGCAACGAAAACCCAGCACAGCCAAAAATAAATATAAATAAATAACTTTTAAAATAGATTAAAGAAATAAGTGGAATAAATAAAAGAAACAAGTGACAGACCTGCAAAGTGACCTCCATACCTGCAACTGTCCATCATTACCTATAGAATCAAAGAAATAAAAGAGTGGAAGATGATTCAGCCTAAGGCGTCAAGTACTGACACAGGCGACAGTGTGGATGAACTTTGAACCCTGAGTGGGAGACGCCAGGCACAGAAGGGAGCATACCACTCAATTCAATTTCTAGACAGTGTCCAGAATAGGCAGTTCCTTAGAGACAAAGATGAATCAGTGCGGCCAGGTGCTGGGGAGGGTGCTGAGTGCTTCACAGGTGTGGGGTTTTCCCTCGGGGGATGAGGATGTTTGGGGACTACACAGATGCGCTGGCTGCACGAGGCAAATGAATGAGATTCGTCTGGATGATAAACTTTAAGGTGGTCCATGTCATGTGAAAGTCATCTCCGTTAGAAAGAATTATAATAAAGAGGATGTGTATAGCACATTTCCAAAGTTCCTTCCAGTTCCAAATCGACAATTCTATACCACGGTCCTTCTCCTGGCCGCCTTCCCCCCATGGTGAGGGGTCGGTGGGGAGGCCTGGAGCCAGGGGGTGAAGGAGAGTGCTCCAGGGCAGTGTGGGGCTCAGGGATGGGCCTGTTCTCCTAGCTCTGGATTAAGAATGGGAGCCGGAAGAGGAGGCCCCTTCCTTGCCTTTGATCCCGACATGTCAGAGGAGGTCGGGCTCTGGGAAACAAGGGTTTGGATGGAAAGCTGAGGCCCAGGGAGAGGTGACTGGCTCCAAGCCACACGGTCAGGCGGTCCCTGCCCTCCTGGTGCACCCCGGGCTTCAGGGCCCTGTGGTCATCCTGCTTCTCGGGCCACTTGCCCATCAGGCCTGAGTTTTGTCACCCCAGCAAGAGAAGCCCAGGGGACACCTAGAGGGTTAATGTGAAGTTTTAGGGGGATGGGAGAGAGGAGAAAACCTCATCCTCTCTGGCCAGAAGCTGAAGCCCGGGGAGCAGAGGCGTAAGGAGCGTTTCACAGATGCCTGCCTTACAGACCCAGCCCCCTTCTCCGAAGGCAGGCTGCTGGCCTCCCTCGGGACCACCACTCCAGCCTCCACCCTCCTGCTCTGCTTTCTGAATAGCGGCCTCTTTCCTGCCGGCGGCGCTGTTGGGCCCTCTGGTCCGTCACTAGTGAGAGATGCAGAGTCCAGGCTTCTGGAATTCCTGAATCCCAGTGGGCCATGGGGCTCCACAGGTCCTCCTGGTTCTAAGGATTCTTCAAAGCCATCCTCAGCCCAACCAGCCCACAATCACAGGCATCACCCCTACCCTGGCCCTCCCACATCCACTCACAGATGCGGAGTCCTCCAAAGCCTCTGGGGGTGATGACCCTGGTGCCTGGGCCCACCTTAAGGACCTCCTCTCTCAGATCCAAGAGAGAGGCAGGGCTGGAGCCTGCCTGCCCACATCCTGCACCCCTCCCCAGGACACCCTGTGCTCTGCTGGGTGCCACCAGCTTCAGGACATGAATGGATCCCAGCACAGAGGCTCAGAGCCTCTCCTGGGTCCTCCCTCCCCTCCGCAGCCTCCCTCTCCTTTGGCCAGGTTCCGGCTCATAAGTGGGTGGCTGGGGCATGAAGCAGGGCTGGGGCCTGTGAGGCTGGAAGCTGGGGAGCTGAGGGCCCCTTGGGGAGTCTCGGGGCATCCAACCATGACCTTCAGTCTTCATCTCAACCGCCTGGCTGCAGAGCTGACCTCTGTCATTGCCATGCCTCAAAATGCCCCACCACTGCTCTGGGATGCCAAGTCAGAGCCACCATCCTCTGCCCAGGCCATCCAGACCCATTCCTGGCCTCCCAAGATACACTGGCCTCTCGTCTCCATCCTCCGATGACCTGCTTGCTCAAGCCCTTCACCATCTCGTCCACCTCCAAGATTCTCCTGGTTCAGGCTGTCCCCTGAACCACACCACTTTCTCTTCTCCTTACCTGGGATAACTCATTGCTATAGCCTGCTTGTTGTTATATCTAGTGGTTTCCGTGGCTCTTCATAGACTCGCCCATCTCAGGTGAATCTCCAGCGACACACACTGCACGTTCCCAAAGCCCCCCCTGGAAGAAAGCTGCTGCCTCTCAATATAGTACAGATTCCAAGGCAGAGTCAGGACACGTGGTTTCCCCCTGCCCAGCATCGCTTCCCTGATCGGTCACTGAGCACTGGCATGAGATACCGCGACAGGCTCCCCGGGCAGTAATCAGTGGCTTCTTTAGCAGGAGTATCACTAGAGCGACACCCCGGGCAGGTCCAAAGCTTAGTCAAGGAGAAAGAGGAGATGGAGGAAAACGGAAGCAGGAAAGGAAGTCATTAAACACAAGACGGGCACGCGGGGCTTGGGGGGAGACGGGCTGAGGCCAGAGGGAAGGCAAAGCAGGATTCCAAGCCCCCTCTTCACCCTCGCCAGGCACGGGATGTCCAAGATGTTCAAGGGGAGGTGGACATCTTTGCCAGATTCCCTGAGGGCACTTGCAGGATCCAGATTGGAGTGCAGAGCCCAGGGGGAGGGGCAGTTAGAGTCCCATGGTGCCAGGGAAAGGGGGTCTGGAGTGACTGCCAATGGCCGTGAGCAGATTCTGCAACTGGAAGGAGCAGGTGGGATGCCCAGCAAGCTGGTGTCCCAGCACCTGAGTCCTCGGTAAGAGCGGCACGGTTCCTCCTGGGTCCTGGAGTCCTGCCAGACAATTCAGTCAGCAGACTGTGTGTAAAAATGTTATTGGAAGGTGTGTGGGGTCCAGCTACTTGCCGCTCAAAAGCCAGTAAACAGGCCAGGCTGGTGGAAAGGATGCCTGCAACTAGGGGGTGGAGTTGGGAGAACGGAAGTCTTTCCAAAGGCCTACTCCCCCAACCACTGGCCATCAGTGGGGCAAGAGCTTTTATCGACAGACGGAGGGGGCTCCTTGCAGAAACATCACAGTCACCTTTGACCGTCATCTTGAAATTGGTCGTCGGTGGTCTGACTGGCGTCATCTTCATTGTTTTCGGTACAGTTAAGCTTCAGTTCCCGAGTCGGTTTGTTTCCATTTCTTTGAGGCCAGTTCTCAGAATTGCGGCAACTCAAATCATGGGTGCAGTCTGGTTATCATGTAGTTAAATTTTTCCACCTGGGGTTTCAGTATCTATAAAGCAGCTCATACGATATGGCTCAGAATATTATCCATAGCCCTTGAGAAGGAACTAGAGGTCCTTGACTATGCTTAATGACTACATCATTTCTGCTTTGACTGTTTTCCTTTGTTTCCACATTTCTCATTTCTCTGGTTAAACTTATTCTTTGACTAAAGTTTGCCATAGATAAAAGGCAAGCAAAGGACTTGGGGTTGGGTGGGGGTGGGGTGGGGCAGCAAGGACAATAGGGAGAGAGAAGGGACCAAAAAAAAGAAAAAGACTCTGCCCTTATAAAGGCTAGTATCTGGTGGGAAGATGGACAGGCAACAATTTTAAATAGTGTGAGAAATAAGGTAAGAGATGCTTGACCCGGCTGTGCTGTGAGATCAGAGGGGAGAAACCTCTAGGCCAGAGCCTGTATGCGTGCGTGTGTGTGTGTGTGTGTGTGTGTGTGTGTGTGTATAGGAGCGCTCACGTGAAGATGAATGTCACCTCCCAAACAGCAGAAGGTGGCTACCCAGGACTCTGTGTGTTGGATAGGAGTTGCAAGCTTTCCGTGAACCAGCCCACATCACCCTCCCAACACAATGAGGAAGGACCCACAGGGTCCCCATTTTAGAGATGAGTAAACCCAGGCCCTCAAACCCTAGCCAGTTTGCCGTTGTGCCTCTTGCTCAAACTTCACAGCTGTTCTGCAGATGACACGTTAGCTCAGTTTTACAGATGAGGACGTGATTCTGAAAGACGAAGCGCTTCACCCAAAGTCAATGACCCAGCTGGTGAATGAGCTGGGAAACATGACCAAGTTTGTCTGAGTGCCACGACCGAGGCTCAATCTGCTTTCATCAGTAGAGACAAGCGTTCTGCCTTTCTGTGCCTTGCTTTTGTTGTCATTATTGTTATGTTTTGGGTTTCTGTTTGCACTGCGAGGCTAACAAGATCTCCATTCCCTGACCAGGGACTGAGCCCAGGCTTCGGCAGTGAAAGCCCAGAATTCTAACCAGTGGGCCACCAGGGAGCTCCTTATACCTTGTTTTTTTGTCATCTAGGAAACACGAGGAAAGTATCTTAGCCTGGAGTGTAAACAGGGGTCCTAGACTGGTGGCCTTTGGAATATCTCCCTTTTGGGGGTGAAAATTGTTGTTGTTTAGTTACTCAGTCATGTCCAACTCTTTGCCACCCCATGGACGGGCTTTGTCCTTCACTATCTCCAGGAATTTGTTCAAACTTATGTCCACTGAGTCGGTGATGCTGTCTAACCATCTCACCCTCTGCCGCCCCCATCTCTTCTTGCCCTCAGTCTTTCCCAGCATCAGGATCTTTTCCAATGAGTCAGCTTTTCACATTAGGTGGCCAAAGTATTAGAGCTTCAGCCTCAGCATCAATCCTTCCAATGAATGTTCAGGGCTGATTTCCTTTAGGACTGACTAGTTTGATCTCCAGGAGGTAGGAAGAAAAATTTCAAAATTGGCCCAGCCTCCTGGGACCCTTGCTGGACAGGAGAATTCTGGAAAAAGCGTCATGCCTGTCTTGAGCAGATCTGATAGGGCCGGAGGAGAAAGCCTGAAATAGACCTGGCTGCCCTCACCCTCCACAGACCCGAGGGAGCTGTCTGTCCAGCTCTGAATAACCATTCTAAGGAGGATGTCCTGGGAATTTCCTTATGTGGCAGGGCATTTGACTAGATGACTTCACAATGCCAGATGGACTCTCCCCCACCTCCATCTCTAACCTGGGCTATAAGAAACAGCACTACTCAGATTCTTCTTAAAAAGAAACTTAAAGACATCAAAGGTTATCACAAGGGAGGTGGGAACCGGTTCATCTCCATGTCTACTGAGGCTTGGACAAGAGAGCGGGGATTTTCAAAACAGCTACAGAGATTTCCAGGTGGCTCAGGTGATAAAGAGTCTGCCCACGATGTGGGAGACCTGGGTTCAATCCCTGGGTCGGGAAAACCCCCTGGAAAAGGAAGTGACAATGGCATCCGGGATTCTTGCCTGGAGAATCCCACGAATGGAGGACTCTGGCGGGCTACAGTCCATGGGGTCTCAAAGAGACGGACATGACTGAGTGATTAAGCACCGCACAGATGACGCTAATAGTAAAGAACCTGCCTACCAATGCCAATGCCAGGGCAATAGAGACTCGAGGTCGATCCCTGGGTCAGGCAGATCTCATGGAGAAGGAAATGGCAACCCACCCCAGAATTCTTGCCTGGAAAACCCCATGAACGGAGGAGCCTGGCGGGCTACAGTCCATAGGATCATAAAGAATCATTCACTTTCTTCACAGGGATTTAGATTAGACACAAGAGCTTTCTGATAAGGTGAAGAAAGGCTGGAGTGGATTATGCCAGGTTCCAGGAAACAAGCTGTGAATCTCTTTAGACCTGTGACGTCTTGCAGAAATATAAAGGAGCCACATGTGAAAGGGAAGTTGCTCAGTCGTGTCCGACTTTCTGCGACCCCACGGACTATAGCCCACCAGGCTCCTCAGTCCATGGAATTTTCCAGGCAAGAATACTGGAGTGGGTTGCCATTTCCTCCTCCAGGGGATCTTCCCAACCCAGGGCTTGAACCCAGGTCTCCCACTTTGGAGGCAGACGCTTTAACCTCTGAGCCGCCACATATACAACTTTAAATTTCTTAGCTGCCATATTTAAAAAGAAAAAAGAAACAAGTGACGATAATTTTTATAACATATTTTATCGAACCCAACAGATCCAAAATACCATCAATAGAAAGTAATGTAGGGACTTCCCCAGTGGTCCCGTGGTTAAGACTTCACCTTCCAATGCAGAGGGAGTGGGTTTAATCCCTGGTTGAGGAACTAAAATCCCACCTGCCCTGCGGACAAAAAATCAAGATGTGTAACAGAAGCAATGCTGTACCAAATTCAATGGAGACTTTTAAAATGGTCCGTATCAAAAATATATTTGTTTAAAAAGTAATGTAATTTACATTTTTTAAATAATGAGATAATTTTAATTCATGAGATATTGCACATTGTGTTTGGTATTGTCTTCAACACCCAGCGTGTATTTTACACTTACGGCGTGGCTCAGTTCAGACTGGTCGCATCGCTGCTGCGCAGCAGCCACGTGTGGGCATGACCATGCGTCAGTCAGCACAAGTCTGAAATCACTAATGACGGGCTCCCCATGGAGACACAAGGTGTAGTCTGGTTTTACCTGCAGGCAGAAAGTTCTCCAGGAGTCCCGAGAGTCTGTGAGGGTGAAGACCCAGAGAGCGGTACCTCCTAGCGCCTCTCAGCCTTCCTTGTTGCCGGAACCACAAGATCCATCACCACCCGCAGTTCTGAGAACCCGCTGGGCAGGGCTTTGTGTGCCCTTTTGGCGGAGGGAACCCTGATCCCGAGGGTCTGTCAGGTCCAGGGTCAGTGACTTGTTGACCGCTGTGGGTTAACGCTGCCCAGGAGAACTGGGCGACTGGGACTGACCTATGCACACTGTTGACACATAATGTATAAAACAGATAGCTAATGAGAGCTGAGTACAGCACAGGGGACTCAGTGCTCTGTGATGACCTACATGGGAAGGAAACCCGAAACAGAGGGGATAGATGTAGACTTATGGCTGATTTCCTTTGTTGTACAGCAGAAGCTAAGACAACATTATAAAGTAATTATCCCCCAATTAATTAAAAAGACAAAAACACTGCTTGGGAGAGCGAGGAAATATTCCGTGCTGGCCTCCTGGTTGTTCTCTCCACATCTTGCTGGTGTGAGTGACTGGTCACCAGATGGGGGTGCCAGGCCGGGTTGGAGGTCTACCGCATCTAGGGTGTGGTGTGGGGGCATCAGCCCAGCCCAGTCTGGCCCATGTCACCCCCAGCTGCAGCACCTCCTCCAGGTACCATATGGCCCACCCCCTCCCCTGCGCTCATCTCCGCACGATGTCATCTGCCCCTACGCTCATCCCTCCCTCTCCTCTGCCTGGTGTATCCTTCAGCACCCGGCCCTCCCCGGCACCATCCGTGAAGGTGTCTGTAGTCTGCCTTCCTCATCAGGATGCAAGCTGTATGGGAGCAGGGCTGCATCCGGCTCACCACTGTGCCTCCAGGGTCTCGCTCAGTGTCTGACACACAGTGTTGCTGTTCAGCCGCTCAGTCGTGTTCAGTTCTTTGTGACCCCATGGACACACCAGGCACACCAGGCTCCCCTGTCCTTTACTGTCTCCCGGAGTTTGTTCAAACTCATGTTCATTGAGTCGGTGATGCCATCCAACCATCTCATCCTCTGTCGTCCCCTTCTCCTCTTGTCCTCTTGCTCTCAACCTTTCCCAGCCTCAGAGTCTTTTCCAATGAGTCAGTTCTTCGCATCAGGTGGCCAAAGTTCTTCAGCTTCAGCAACGTGGGGCAAAGGACAAATTTACAAAGGAAGAAGTCATGGGACGCAAAAAGCAAGAGTCTCCTTACCCCCGAGCCTGTGGGACCATGAAACAGCGAGAGAGCCAGTATTAATTTAAGTCACAGACACAGGGACCAGCTGGACCCCTTCTGCAGCCACATTCCAGAGAATGGTATTTCCTGAGCACGACTGGTTCCCAGGCCTTGTCAGACCCACTGGGAAAGAGGTGACGCTGTCCCCAACCTCTCCCCGTCGAAACTGCAAATGCCCAAGTCCCCCATCTTCTTTTCTATTTTCTAAAAATATTTATCTATTTGGCTGTGCCAGGTCTTAGCTGAGGCATGAGAATTCTTAGTTGTGGCATGTGGGATCTAGTTCTCTGATCAGGGATCAAACCTGGACCCCACCCCTTGGGAGCTCAGAGTCTTAGCTACAGATGACCAGGAAAGTCCCCCGGCCCCCACCAAGTCCCCCCTCTACACCACAGGAGCTTGTGCTGTCCTGTGGGATGCAGACACATGCTGGGACACCCATCCAGGCTGTCAGCCCAGCCCGAGGCACCATGGCTAAGCCCCCGAGGGTCCCCTCATTCTTTACCATTGACTGTGGCACCCCTCCAAAGAATGTATTAATAAGGGACTCTTGAAGACATTGAAGACTTCTCAGACCTAAGGAATGGATGGCTGAGAATGAGGTCGGGGGAGATACCTGTCAACGTGGGCCTGCTGAGTGTCATTATATACAGAGTCCTTGTGCACGGTTAATCCCGCTATAACAACCAGGGACCCCTGTACATGCCACGGGAGCCTCTTCAACCTCTATGCCCAGCTAGTATGGGGGTAATGGGTATCCAGGCATGGGAGTGGAAGGGAGCTGGAATATTCCACTGAAACTGAGGCCAGGATGTGGGGGCTGAGCTGGGTAAGTGGAATCACACCAGTGTTTGGTTTTCAGTCCACACTCGCCATCTCCCTCGTGCTTTGGCTTTGGCCCGCGGGGACCGAGCAGGACTCGGGAGACAGGCAGGAGGCTTTGAGTCCTGGCTGTGCCCCCCGCCTCAGTACCTGACCTTGAGTAAGTTTTCTGAGTCTTGGTATACTCGCTTCCTGGGGCTGCCTCAGGAAGCCACCACCTAACAAAACCCTGCAACCTGGGTGGCTTCAACAGCACAAATGTGTTGTCCCTCTATCCCGGGGAAGCTGGAAGCCCAAGGTCAAGGTGTGGGCAGGACTGTTGCCTCCTGAGCGCAATGAGGCAGGATTTGCTCCAGGCCTCTCTCCCAGCTGCTGGTGGTTTGCTGGCGACCTCTGACCTTTCTTGCCTTGAGACACACCACCCCACCCTCAGCCTTCATGCTCACATGGTATTCTTCCCAAGCGCAGATCTCTAGGGGTCCAAATTTCCCCTTTGAAGAAGAACACTATTTGAGCTATTTCAAATCCTAAAAGACGATGCTATTAAAGTGCTGCACTCAATATGACAGCAAATATGGAAAACTCAGCAGTGGCCACAGGACTGGAAAAGGTCGGTTTTCATTCCAATCCCAAAGAAAGGCAATGCCAAAGAATGTTTAAACTACCACACAATTGCACTTATCTCACATTCTAGCAAAGTAATGCTCAAAATTCTCCAAGCTAGGCTTCAACAGTACATGAACCGTGAACTTCCAGATGTTCAAGCTGGATTTAGAAAAAGCAGAGGAACCAGAGATCAAATTGCCAACATCTGTTGGATCACTAAAAAAGCAAGAAAGTCCCAGAAAAACATCTGCTTTATTGACTATGCCAAAGCCTTTGACTGTGTGGATCACAGCAAACTGTGGGAAATTCTTAAAGAGATTGGAGTACCAGACCACCTGACTTGCCTCCTGAGAAACCTGTATGCATGTCAAGAAGCAACAGTTAGAACTGGACATGGAACAACAGACTGGTATATTTTCACCCTGCTTATTAAACTTCTATGCAGAGTACATCATGTGAAATGCTGCCAGGAGAAATACCAATAACCTCAGATACACAGATACCACCACCCTTATGTCAGAAAACGAAGAAGAACTAAAGAGCCTCTTGATGAAAGTGAAAGAGAAGAGTGAAAAAGTTGGCTTAGAACTCAACATTCAGAAAACTAAGACCATGGCATCTGGTCCCATCATTTCATGGCAAATAGATGGGGAAACAGTGGAAACAGTGACAGGCTTTATTTTCTTGGGCTTCAAAACCACGGCAGATGGTGACTGCAGCTATGAAATTAAAAGACACTTACTCCTTGGAAGAAAAGCTATGACCAACCTAAACAGCATATTAAAAAGCAGAGACATTACTTTGCCAACAAAGGTCAGTTTAGTCAAAGCTATGGTTTTTCCAGTAGTCATGTATGGATGTGAGAGTTGGACTATAAAGAGAGCTGAGCGCTGAAGAATTGATGCTTTTGAACTGTGGTATTGGAGAAGACTCTTGAAAGTTCCTTGGACTGCAAGGCAATCAAACCAGTCAATCCTAAAGAAAATCAGTCCTGAATATTCAATGGAAGGAATGATGCTGAAGCTGAAGCTCCAATACTTTGGCCACCTGATGCGAAGAACTGAGTCACTAGAAAAGAGTCTGATGCTGGGAAAGACTGAAGGCAGGAGGAGAAGGGGATGACAGAGGATGAGGTGATTGGATGGCATCACCGACTCAATGGACAGGAGTTTGAGCAAATCCTGGGAGATAGTTAAGGACAGGGAAAAAGAGTCAGACACGACAGAGTGACTGAATTGACTGACTAAAGAAGGACACAGCCCATATACACAATGGAATATTACTCAGCCATAAAAAGTAATGGATTTGAATCAGTTGTAGTAATGTGGATGAACCTAGAACCTGATATACAGAGTGAATTGAGTCAGAAAGAGAAAAATGAGTATCATATCTATGCATATGTATGGGATTTAGAAAAATGGTACTGATAAACCTATTTGCCTCAGAGAAGGCAATGGCACCCCACTCCAGTACTCTTGCCTGGAAAATCCCATGGATGGAGGAGCTTGGTAGGCTGCAGTCCATGGGGTCGCTAAGTCAGACATACCTGAGCGACTTCACTTTCACTTTTCACTTTCATGCATTGGACAAGGAAATGGCAACCCACTCCAGTGTTCTTGCCTTGAGGATCGCAGGGAGCCTGGTGGATTGCTGTCTGTGGGGTCACACAGAGTCGGGCACGACTGAAGTGACTTGGCAAAACCTATTTGGAGGGCAGGAATAGAGACAGACAAAGAGAATAGAGTTGTGGACACAGTGGGGGAAAGAGAGGGTGGGCTGAACTGAGAGAGTAGCATGGGAACATACACTAGCATGTGTGAAATAGACAGCCAGTGGGAATTTGGTGTATGATGCAGGGAGCTCAAATCAGGCGCCTTATGACAAACTAGAGGGGTGGGAGGGAGGTTCAAGAGGGAAGGGACATACGTTTCTTGGTTCATAGAATACCTGTGCTCATGTATACCTGTGGCTGGTTCATGTTGATGTATGGCAGAAACCAACACAACACTGTAAAGCAAGTATTACAGTTAAAAACAAATTTTAAAAAGGAAGGACACAGTCATACTGGGTTAGGGTCACCCTGGTGACCTCATCTTAAATTGACTATCTCTGTAAAGATCCTATCTCTAAATAAGGTTACATTCTGAGGTCCTAGGGGTTGTGTGCGTGCCTGCATTTTAAGTCACTTAGTCATGTTCAACTTTTCGCGATCCTATGGACAGTAGCCCACCAGGCTCCTCTGTCCATGGGATTCTCCAGGCAAGAATACTGGAGTGGGTTGCCATGCCCTCCTCCAGGGGATCTCCCCAACCCAGGGATCAAACCTGTGTCTCTTACGTCTCCTGCATTGGCAGACAAGTTCTTTACCACCAGCACCACCTGAGAAACTCCCTAGAGGTTGGACCATTAACATATGGATTTGAGGGGAACTCAACTGAACCCCTAACATCTCGTCTGTAAATGGGGATCGTAATGTAATTGTCGTGGTTGCAAAGTGCCTCAAGGAGGCGTGGTCCACAGTGGGGCAGGGGACTGTCCGCCTGGTTTGAATGGGCATGCGCCTCCTCTGTGCTGCCCGGATGGGATCGAGCCCTAGGGAGCAGGGCCCAGGTCAAGACTCACCCTTTGAGTATCCAGCACAAGTTAGCAGAACCTTGACCAGGGCGTGCTGATGATGTTGGGGACAAAAGGCTGGAGAGAAAAATCTGATGGCAGATGCATCAGGGCTCTATAAAGTCTGAGAGTGGCTTCCCTGGGGGCCCAGTGGCTAAGACTCTGCGCTCCCAGCGCAGGGTGCAGGTTCCATCCCTGGTCAGGGAGCTAGAACCCACGTAAGGCAACTAGAGAACCCAAGTGCCACCACTAGGACCTGCGGCAGCCAAACAAATTAAAAAGGAAAAGTCTGATACCAAGTGCTGGCAAGGAAGTGGGGCCAAGGAACCCCATCTGCTACTGATGGAGTGCCGGTTGGTACAAACACTTGGGAGGGTAATTTGGCATCATGTCAAAAGAGACAAGATGTATATCTGATACCCCAGCAATCCCAGTCCTAGGAATGCTTACAGGTGTACCCCCAAGAGACAGGTGCAAGAAATGTTCACAGCATCTTTGTTTGTAAAAATGAAAAATAACCTAAACTTCCTAAATGTGATGTATTCACTAGAGAAATACTATACAGCAATAAAAGCAAATTAGCTCACGGGTGAATCTCACCAATAAAATAATGAGCAAGAGCAAATTGGGACTTCCCCAGCCGTCCGGTGGCTAAGACTAGAGGTGGCTAATGTAGAGGGTGTGGGTTCAATCCCTGATGGGGGAGTGAAGGTCCCACATGCCTAAAAAAAATTTTTTTTAAACCGCAGAAGGATGTCTACAGTGGGTTGGACAGTGTGAGATGACACTGCTTAGGATACACACAAGCCTATGTGCTTGAAGAGAGGAAGGAGAAGCCCCAGATGCCACAGCAAACGTTATCTGGGGGGGAGAGGCACCCAGGGAGCTTCGTGTATGTTTGTGGCAGTTTTTTTTTCTTTTTTAATGAGATGGGGAGTAAAGGATATTGTTTATTCCTTATAACTTTCTGCATGTTTGAATTATAACTGTTTTAAAAAGAGCTAGGGGATTTCCCTGGTGGTACAGTGGTTAAGAATCTGCCTTGCAATTTTAGAAGGCTTCCCAGGTGGCATATCGGTAAAGAATCCATCTGCCAGTACAGAAGACTTGAGTTCGATCCCTGGGTTGGGAAGATCCCCTGGAGGAGGAAACGGCAACCCACTCTAGTTTTCTTACCTGGAGAATCCCAAGGACAAAGGAGCCTGGGGGGTCACAGTATATGGGGTCGAAAGAGCCAGACGCCACTGAGCACCAATGCTCTCTCTCTCTTGCAATGTGGGGGGTGCGGATTCGATCCCTGGCCAGGGAACTAAGACCCCACATGCCACAGATCAACTAAGCCTGCTGGCTGCAGCCACTGAAGGCCTCTCTCCGCAACTAGAGAGTCCATGCACCGCAATGAAAGATCCCACACGACACAGCTAAGATCATGCACGCTGCAACTAAGACCCAATACAGCCAAAATTTAAAAAAAAAAGAGCCAGACTCAGTGAGCCTTACATAAAGGGGAAGGGGAAGCTGGGGCCCTACTTGTGGGAAGATTCAGAGCTGCTCTTGCCAACCCTGGAACCCAGGACACAGAGTAAAGGAGCAAAGGATGCTGAAAGGTTGAGACCCAGAAGCGGAGAGGCTCCCTGTTGAGACAAATGTGATGCTGGACCTCCCTGTTCCGAATCTGCACCCCAAGTGTTGGCCTGCACCCCACCCTGGGGCTGCAGAGAACCCCAGGTGGAGGGCACGGCCAGGAAACCCAGGAGACACATGCCCAGGGATATCTGTCCTGCATCTCACGCCTGCCCCTACACGCTGACACATGCTGCCTTTCCAACCACCTGGCACGGATACCCTGACAGTTTACAGCACAGATTCACCCCCTCAGCCACACACGCGTGCACACACACACACACTCCTCCACCACCCACTCCGGCCAGGACCCCAGAGCTAGAGATGGTGCAGAGCCTGCCAGCTGCAGCCCTGCCAACCACCACTCCCCCCACCTCCTCCAGGGCTGGGTTTTTCCAGCCGGAGCCCCGCTCCCTCTACTGCAAGCTCTGGAAATTGGTGTCTGACGCGGCTGCTTCTGCACGTTATTTATTTCCTCTCTTCTTCCCGCCGAGACGACCCTCCGGTCAGGAGAGCCGCAGCTGGGACACAGCAGGGTCTGCAGAGGCAGGGAGCACGGAGGGCAGGACCACTCAGGAGCCCCTGGTCCGTTCCAAGGGGGCCATGAGCATCAGGCCGGAGGCCCCACGGGAGGAGGGCGACGCTGGGGACAGGGGCAGGGAGGCAGAGCTTCGGGGCCGAGCCCGGCTGAGCCAGCAGCGCCGGCTCAGACAGGCCACCCAGTTCCTGCACAAGGACTCGGCTGACCTGCTGCCCCTGGACGGCCTCAAGAGGCTCGGCACCTCCAAGGACTGGGTGAGGCTGCCCTCTCCCCTTCCCTCCCCTGGGGGAGCTGAGACCCCCACCTTCTCTGGCTCTGCTGGGAGGGTGAAGACCCCAAGCCTCCAGACACTTGCCTGCCCCTGGGGTGGGGGGAGGCGGCTCTGACTTGTGGGTTCACCTTGACCATTCCTGGCTCCTCACTGGGCTGTTGCCACGGCTTGGTGGCTCTTGGGGACCCTATCTATTGCTCAGCTTCCCTAGAGAGCTCCAGGCTTCCCTCCAGGGAGATGAAGAGCACCAGTTAGAGCAGAGGCTTGCAGTTAGAGCAGAGGCTTGCAGGGGGCGGTTTACTGCTGGCCCCAGAGAACCGGTGGGTTCAAGGCTGTGATTCGCTCCTCTCCCAAAACCACAGGTCCCGGCACACGGGGACTGGACATTCATTGCCTGTCACCCTCACCCCTGCTAGAACACCAGCGTTTCCCACGGCTCTGGCCTGGGCACCCGGCTCCTCAGGGCCCCCCGGCTCCCTCCTAGTTGATGTGGCCCTTCCAGGCTCCTTTCCTTCCATCCCCCTGCAGTAGCTGTGCCCCCCCGCCCCCTCCAAGGATACCAGGTCAGGGAGCACCCACCAAGAGGTGGTTGAGTCAGGGGACAGCTGCATATGCTCGCTCCCCTCCAGCTCCGACAGAGGGAAGGGTTGAAAGTGTGGGCTTCTGCAGAGCCTGGAATCTTGGGTTCAGAGCCTGGCTCCAGCGCTTAGCAACTTGGGCAAGTTACTTTCTGTCTCTGAGCCTTGGTTTCTTCATCTGTTACATGAAGATAAAAATAACAGGTTGTAGCGCATAGGGAATGTCAGGGTTACATCAGCTAAACCTGTAGAGGGCTTAGCACAGTGCTTGGGAAATAGGCAGCACCGTCTAAAGGCTGTTATTCCTCTAGCTGCTCCTCTGTTTTAATGTTTGTTTATTCTGGCTGCGCCGGGTCTTAGCTGTGACATGCAAACTCTTAGTTGCAGCAGGTGGGATCTAGGTCCCCGCCAGGGCTTGAACCTGGGCCCCCTGCACTGCGAGGACAGAGTCTTAGCTGCTGGACTCCCAGGGAAGTCCCTTCTCCAGTTACTCTTCCTCCTCCATTTAGCCTGAGAGAGAAAGTGAGGTTCATGGTGTCCAGAGAAGACAAGATGGCTCTGGCCTCTGGCTCAGGAGAGAAGAGAGCTTCTGTAGAAGGGCTGGGGGCACCCTGTCGCCTCTCTCACCTAGGAGGCAGGGGATTGGAGAGCAGGGACTCCCGCAAGGGGAGGCATTTGAGGCCATTTCCGGGGGACCTCAGGCCACTCCAGCAGTCCCCTCTCCCCAGAAACCTGGAGCCAGACTCAGCCCCTCACTTCTCTTCCTGAACCAGCCCTCCCTCTCCACAACCCTCCCAGCCAAATGTTCCCCCTCAAGGAACCCAGCCCAACGGCACCCCCACTCAAGGGAAAAGTGAGCAGCCTGAGATTTCAGTTCAGAGAACGGCCTTGCTAGCAGTGGGCACAGCTGAGACCCCAAAGGACCAGGGAAGCAGGTTCTTGGCTCTCATCGGCCCATCTTCATCTGGCAAAGGGGCTCTAGTCGCACTGCTGCTCCAGCACGGAGATTCGGCCTTCTGCCCTCAGGACCTTTCAAATTGATCTGGAGCAGTTATCTTGTGTGGCTTGGGGAGTGAAGACACAGCAGTTAGGGGGACCCTGTCTCCCTCCCCGGGTGACTCTGGAGCACCCTGCATGGGAGTAGGATCAGAGCCTATGCCCCTCGTGGGAAAGGTGGGCGGGCCACCCTTCCCAGGCGCTCCCAGCGCTCGCCGCCCCTTTTCCCAGAGCTGGGTTTTCTGCTGGCAGCCTGCCGGCAGGAGCAGCCTCCAGGGCCTCATTAAGCCCAGGGTAGAAAAACAGTCCCAGGCTCTCATGGAAAGAGGGCAGGTGAGGAATCATGTGTGGAGCCTAGAGGGACACAGTCATTCTTTGGTGGGCATTTATTGAGTGCCTACTGTATGCCAAGCCGAGCCCTGGGATATAAAGAGGAGTAACAAACCTGACCTCAAGGGCAGAAAACACTGCCCCTGCCTGGTGTGTGGACGGAAGAACGCAAAGAAGTCAGAGAGGGCTTCCTGGAGGAGGTGAACCCTGCCTGGATGACAGTATGCTCTTGGAATCCCAGACTGAAAATCAAAACCTCCCCCCAGAGAGCAGTTTCTGAACAAGCGAGTTGAGCCAGTCACCCAGGCTGGCCTAGAGAAGGGTGAGGACTTTCAGGAGGAGGGATGAGCAGGGGCAGAGGCCTGGACAGCCTGGCCCAGGCAGGGCAGCAGAGGGAGAGTGGCCAGCTCACCAGGCCGTCGCCTCCAGGCAAGCAAAGTGGGGAGAGGCAGGCTCTGATGAATTTCTTTTTTTTTTAATATTAAAAAAATTATTTATTTGTGCCAGTTCTTCATTGTGACATGTGGTATCGTTTGCAGCATGTGGACTCTAGTTCCCTGACCAGGGATCGAGCCCAGGTCTCCTGCATTGGGAGGGCAGAGTCTTAGCCACTGGACCACCAGGGAGGTCCCTCTGATGGATTTCAAGCAAGGGAGGGACAGGTTTAGTCTGATGGGTTGCTTTGCGCTTCTCAAACTTTCCTGCGCACGTGGGTCATTTGCACGTCTTGTCAAAACGAGGTTCACACAGGTTATTTGCACGTCTTGTTAAAACAACGTTCCGATTCAGTAGGTCGTGATTCTGTGCTTCTAATGGGCGACAGTAAAGCTGCTGATCTGAGGATGGCACTTGGAGTAGCAGTCTCAGAGACTCCCAGGCTTTGAGCAGGTGGATTCGAGAGGCAGGTTCTTATGGACTAACGGAGGCATCCCAGGGATGTGGGAGAGCTGTGCCGAATGCGTCAGTAGCAGAAGGCGAGGTGGGCTGTAAACACAGGAGGCGAAACTGGTGGAACTGAGAAGTGGCTGGACAGGGCAGCGCGGCTGTGGGTGAAGGAGGGGAGGATGGCTCCCAGCTTCCTAGTGAAGACTGGGACTTTCCTTTCTTCTTTGTTCTTGTTTCTTTGACTTCTTTTCATCACACTGTCAACACTGGGATCTGTATCCCATAGAAGAATGAGGTCAGAGGAAGGAAAAAAGAAAAAATGTCCCCAAATTTGTGTTGTAGACAGGAGACAGAATTGCTACCTGCCTCCCAGCATCACACCAGTACCTGCGAGGTCACGTCTAACTCAGGATGGATCCCTCCCCTCCCCGCCATCTCTCCATCACTGAGCTATACATTGGGGCCCTGGAAACCAGCATGATTTGACGCTGGGGCTCGCTCTGCTATCATGATCTGACCGCTGGGACCCTTGGGGAAGTTTCTGCCCCTTCTTACTCCCGGGAGACTCAGGCCAGGGGTGGGGCTGGGCAGGAGAGCATGGGACATGTGAGCTGGGGTACCGAGCAGACTGGGCACCAGGGTTCAGCATCTCCACGTTTTGTGATGGAGCAGCAGCCACACAGCGTGATCCAGAGACGCCTGGTGGTGGAGGGGAGCCCGGGCCGGCCTCAGGGGGAGCCTCCCCGGGCACAGGCCCCGATCCACGGCCAGGAGAGCAGGACGAAGACCAGCAAGCCTGAGAGGCCAGCACTTCTGGTCAACTGCAAGGTGAGACCCTCTCCTGGGCCTGGCTCCCCTCACCCACCCTCCCTTCTGCCCCGGAGGTGAGGAGGGGTGGGGAGCCAAGGCACTCCTCCCCAAGCCTGGGCCTAGAACTGGGGTCCTCCACGTTCTTTGTTCCCTGCCTCCGAGTCTTCCAAGGTCGACAGGACTCCTTTCCCATGAGCCAAGCATCCTCTTTAAACTGGAGTGTGCTCTGCACATAAACAACGCATGTGTGTGGGTAACGCAGCCCTCCTGGGAAAGCTCACGCTCCAGGCCACAGCCTTGTCATCTCTGAGCCCTCCCTGATACATGCCCGCTCCCTCCTGCCCGACTTTGCTGGGTGCCTCCTCTGCCTGCTCTTGGGTGTTGTCCCATGTCCTTCCGGCCCCAGCTGTCACCTCCTCCAGGATCGGTTCCCTGACTTTCCTGATGGAAGGGCCTTTCCTCTGGCTCAACATCTAAGGTTCTAGCCCCTCAACCCACAGGCCTAGACACTCTCTCCCAGAACCGGTGACCCTCCCCCCACCACTGCCTCCAGGGGAGCAGCCTCCTCTGCTGCCCCTCCCACCTGCCATACACAGCAGACCTCAGCAAACGCGTAGAAGGAGGAAATGACTTGTTTTACGGTGGTATCAAGTGCAAACTCGAAGGTCTGTTTTTATCCAAAAGAAAGCAGCCTCATCCTTCACCTGCAGTGGCGAATCTGGTTCCTAGCATCTCGTTTCCTAATCGGTGCTGTGGTCCCCGCCCCCACCCCTCCTCACTCACCCCCCAGATCCCAGATCCCAGATCTCAGCCCTCCTCTCAGCAGAAGGACTTCCATTCGGTTCCTCTACTTCTGATGGAATTCTCCCCAAACGTATGCATTCACCACTCACAACTTAATCTGATCCACTTCTGCCTCAACTGTATGACCCCCAGAAGAATCCCTCTTAAAGACTCAGTTTACTCCCTTCACTCATTTCTGAAAGGGACTTATCAGGGGCTGGGAAATATGATAGAGTCAATCCCAGCCCATTCCTCCTTGTGCCTGCCACCCCCCCAGCCCCGCCCCCAGGGACTCACAGAGACCCTTCCCTTTTCTCAGTGCAGGGACCAGGAGCTTCAGGTGGCAGTGGACACGGGCACCCAGTACAATCAGATCTCCGCTGGATGTCTCAGCCGCCTGGGGTAAGGCAGGGGTGTGTGTGTGTATGTGTGTGTACGCGTGCGCGCGAGGGGCTTCTTTTCCGGATGATGGAAATATTCTGAAATTAGGTAGTGATGGCTGCAGAGCTCTGCTGTCTACTTTAAAAGGGTGGCCTTTGGCAGTTCCCTGGTGGTCTAAGGGTTGGGACTCTGGGCTTCCACTGCTGTGACCCAGGTTCAATCCCTACTTGAGGAACTGAGATCCCACAGGCTGCATGGCTTGGGAAAGTCACAAAAAAAGTGACTTTCACTATATATCTGAACTATATATCTCAATAAAGCTATTATTGATTTTTTAAAATGTGTAACAAACTCTACTAATTTTATTATTTTATTTTATTTCTGGCTATTCTACACAGCATGTGGGATTTTATTACCCTGATCGAACCCGAGCTACCTGTCATGGAAGCTCGGAGTCTTAACCACAGGACTACCAGGGAAGTCCCAATAAAACTGTTTTCTTTTCTTTTTTTTTTTTTTCAAGAGTTGGTGGGGGCTCTGGCTGATAAGACTGGATTTAGACTCTATGTGGGGCCAGGGATGGGCTGCAAACCCAAAATGTGGTGGGAGGGACATTAATGGGGTAAGGGTGGGGGGCTGTGGTGGCCATAAGCCTTGCTTCCCAACCACAGGTTAGGGAAGAGGGTCCTAAAAGCTCCAGGTGGGGACCTGCACCCGGGGCCCCCAGCCCTGGTGGAGCAGCTGGAGCTACAGCTGGGCCAGGAGACTGTGGAGTGTTCAGCTCAGGTGGTAGGTAAGTTCTCGCTCCGTCAGAGCCCAGTGCCTGTCTCAGCAATTCTAGCTCTCCCTCCTGGGTGGGGCAAAGGCAGAGCCTCTCAGCTCCGGCCAACACAGACGAGGCACCCCACTCCCAAGATGCTCCCATTATCCCCCAGGTTCTCGGGCTCGGGCAGGGGTGGGCAGAGCAGGGTGAGGGCCGACGGGGGACAGCAGTGTCGTCAAATGGTTCCCGCAGATGTGGAGAGTCCTGAACTCTGCCTTGGCCTGCAGACCCTGCTTTCTCTCCAGGTAAGGCGATGCTCATGCTGGTACCACACCCTGGCCTGACCCGGGGCCCGGCAAAAAGAGCGTGGACCAGGCTCCGTCCCGTAAGAACGGAGTTGGGGACGTGGAATTTTACCCTCACTTCCTTAGAGGTTCCTTATCTGCCCACAACTGAAGAACATGGAGAACTTGGCCCCTTCTCAACAGTGGTCTGGGTGCATGGAAATGGGGAGGCGCAAGGAGTAGGGCGCGGTAGGAAGGAAGGGGGTCACCTGCCCAGGTGAGCTCACTGCCCCCACCTACAGTGCTGCATCGACCTGGAGCATCATGTGCTGCGGCTGAAAGCCCCGTTCTCAGAGCTGCCCTTCCTGCCTTTGCACCAAGAGCCGGGCCAGTGACGATGGCAGCCCCGGACAGTCCCCTGGGGGAAAACCTGCCTCAGGAGGCGAAGCCCTGGGGGATGGGGCATGACTAGAGCCGGGTAGCTGCGGACTGTCCCTCCTGTCACCACCCTGACCCCGCTGTCCCTTCTCCCTGGTGGGCAGCCACGCTCCTCTGCTTCTCAGCACCTGCCCTGCCTCCCAGGAAGAGCAGTCCCTAGAAAGGGCCCGAGACCTCAGGGTTCTGGTTTCCCCGTCCTCTCTCATCCCCTCCCAAGAACAGAGTCACATCAGGACTGCAGAAAAGGACATTGGCAAAGCGGGACTCCAGGCTGGGCCCTGGCGCGGCCAGGGTGCCCCGAGTCCGAGGCTGCAGCCTGCTGCCTGTCCCTGCCTGCCCTGTCCACCCTCAACACCCTCGAGGCCTTGATTCCACGTTGCTCACCTCACAACTAGCCTGCCCCCTCACCGACCCCAGGCCCTGGCCCTGCTGGCCCACGTTTCTGATTCTGTGCTCGGCTGAGCGAAAGAGAAACCGTCGTCATGATGGGGACGTGTTGGGAGAGGAGTGCCCGGTCCACGAGGTTGCGGGCTCTTTCATCAGTTGCCTTTTCTGGGGGCTACAAACGATTGAAGCCAGTTATTGTTTGATTGCCCCATGCAAACCCCGGATATACCTCTATGACTTACTCCAAACACTTGCCCTCCACCTGCTTTCTCACCTGTGGGGTGCCTGAACTTTAAGTGGGGGCACATGGGAGAACTGCCCCCCAAGCCAGATGGGTTGGTGGGATTGTCAGCACCAACTTTACCTAGCTAGTATTCCTTACTTCCAGAACTATCCACCTCATTCGACCTTCTTCCCACCCCTTACCTCTGGCCTCCTGAGCTTGAGCTCATCTTCTCTGGCATCATAGCTCTTCCCAACCCCCACCCCACCCCAGCCCTGAGTCCAGTAAAAACCCCAAGGAGGCTCTGCTACCTTCACTGTGAACAGAGGATCCCAAACCTTAAGGCCCAGGCACCTGGTGTCCTTCTGGCTGGTCTGAGTCTCAAATCTGGGGGAAGAGTGAAACAGTGGCATAACTAACCTGACTAGGGGACTATGCCCCTTGGGTTGGAAACAAAACCTGGAGCCCGGACTACGTTAGACCAGAGCAGGCCCAGGTAAGGCCATGCCCCCTAGGCATACCTTCCTCAGCTACGTCCCTGGCACCCAGAGGAGGGGCTCCCTGGCACAGGTGCGGGAGTGTGCTGGCCCCTGCTGTCACCCTCCATGATTCCTGTGCTCCTGGGTCTCACCCTGTTCCTTTCCCTTCCACCTGTTGCTTCTGCCATTATAGACCCCAGGCCCAAGAATGCCCTCCGCTCAGCACTGACTTTGTTGGAATAAACACCTGTTTCTCTAAGCTGGTATCCTTCTCTGCTTCTAGTACCCTACATGATTGCGCTGCCTTTACTCCCACACAGAAGGAAATACGAGTGTGGACCTTCCCCCAGGGTGACCTTCTGGCTGGGGTCAGCGTAATTGAGAGTACAGGTTTTCCACTTCCTCTGCACACAGCTCACACACGGTAGGGACGTTCTACTTTGCCCTCAGCACACACATGTGCATGGACAAGCAACCTGCAATGCGAAAACCACTGACTCGGAGCAGAGGAAGCCAAAGCAGAAGGGATATAAAGAGCACTGGGTACCATTCTGATTGTTGTTGGGATCGAAAACCCACATCAGATTTTAAAATCATGAGCGTGAACAACCAACATACAACCATTCTGTACCCACAGTCACCACTGTGTTTCTCACTTTCAGTACAGTATTTAGTAAATCACGAGACACCCACTTTATTCTAACACTTTTGTAATGACACTATTACAAAAGAGGCTTGCTTTAGGTGACTGTGTCTGACTGCAGGCTGATATAAGTGCTTGGAGCACAGTTAACACAGAGAAAGCTAAGCCGTGATGTTCAGCAGGTGGGGTATGGGAAATGCATTTTCCCCTTAACGATACTTTCAACCTATGACGGGTTAATGAGGGCGTAACCCCACCATGGTGGAAGATCTGCGGTTCGCCATCCCTGTAACAGGAATGTTACAGGAATGTAAAGTCAGTCGCCCGGGGCTGCAGGAGACAGAACTTGTGGGGCCTGGGCCCTCACTGCCCTCACTCTTCTGGCCCCAAAGCCTGGTTTCCTTTCAAGTTGGGGTCCCACAAGTAGGGGCCCCTGTGTAGCCACTCCTCACAAACAACAGGAGTGGGGGGCTCTGGGAAGGGGCAGTGCCTGCTGACGGGACGGGTGAGGTACACAAGGAAATGGGCAGAGGGGCAGCTTGTCTCTTCCTTCACCAAGACGGCCAGGAGGTCTACAGTCCCCAGCACCCAAGGGTGCCGCCATCCTTCCCCTGTAATGTGCACTCCCTGTCTTCCAGATGCCAGATAGCTGGGGGTGGGGGGCGGCGGGGAGGTTCAGAAGGCTCCTTGTTCTGCCAGGAAGCCGGTCCAGCTAGGTGGGGTCCTGGGGGCCTGCAGGGGCGCACTGTGGAGGCTGGTCTGGATGGTAGAGGGTTTGGTGAAGCAGGGCGCGAGTGGCGGACAGCTCATCAGGATCTGAGGGCGAGACGGAGGCTGGTGGGTCTGCTGGGACCTGTGCCACAGGGAGCCAGCAGCCACGGGCCCCAGGGCTCACCCACATCCAGCTCTCCCAGCAGCCCCGCCAATCCCGGGGCTCACCCACGCCCAGCTCTCCCAGCAGCTCCCGGAACTCCGGCTGGGCCTCCAGCACTTTGAGCAGGTTGGTGGACTCCATCCGCTCCAACTGCACCTCCCAGTACACATAGATCTTCTGGTTGAACGTGACGTACACGAGGCAGGGGCTGTTGCGGCTGTCTTTGCAGGCATACAGGCCTGGGGGGTCGGGGATGGGGAGACAAGGTTGGGAGGCTCAGGCCCCATGGGTGTTTGTGTCAGCAGTTTGCAGCCACCCACAGACGCTGAGCAGAGCACTGAAGGCCCCTTTCTGTTTCTACTCTGTTGGGAACTCAGTAAAGCAAGGAAAACAGTAAGACATCTGGTCCGTTCCAGACATGGAGTGACACCCTGGCAGGACGGCGTCCCAGGGGGTGTTTGCCAAGTTCCTGTCTCAGTGGCAGCCTCGGGGAACACGGGCAGCTTCTCTTGGGTGATGGCCCCTCTCCCCAGGTCACTGGAGCGAGGGGCAAGTGTGCTGGGCACAGGGCAGGGTCCCACCTGCACAGAAGGCGCGGATGTTCTCGTCCACCTGGAAGCGGACGACGGTGCGGTTGTGGTCGATGATGTACGTCTGGCCGTCCCAGGCACAGGCGACCACCTCCTCATGCCCGTTGCCCTGGAAAAGGCCAGACAACGGATGTAGGGGGCGCTGGGAGCCTCTGAGAGAGGCCTCCTGTGGGGGTGCTGCTCACTTCAGGGGGGGTGGGCCTCTCCAGGGAGCCCTAAGAGGAGGGCAGACTTGGCTGTGGAGGGAGAGCGGCCCCACTGAAGGTGCCCGAGGAGGAGGGGGCCGCCCCCCTCCCCCAGGTCCCGCTTACCGTGACGTCCAGTTTCTCAAGGGCAAAGAGCTGGTGGTCCACCTGCACCGACCACAGCAGCCTGTCCGCCTCCTCCATGAGCTTCAGGGTCCCTGGAGGGAGAGGCAGGCCAGCTGGGGACCCCATCTCTGCACAGATACCCAGGCACATGACTGCCCACCCCGCACGGCCCGCGGCTGACCCGAGGGACTCACCATCCAGGGTGCAGAGAGCAAAGAGGCCAGAGGCACTGCTGTTGGGGCTGTGGCCTAGGTGGGGAGGGGTTTGGGGTGGGGGGGGGGGGGAAGGACCAGAAGAAGGAAAGGTGAGATCAGAGCCGGCACTGAGGGTGGAGTAGGACGGCTAGAGACAGAGGGAGGCCCCGCACCTCCCCTCCTCCCGTCCTCCCCACTCACCCCTGCACCTGCTGCCCCACCCTGCCCCCGCCACCCCCACCTCGCTTGATGTTGCCGATGAGGTGAGTGGAGACATTTTTGTTGTGGATGCGGCCGGAGGTCTGGTGCAACACGACATCCCGGGCGGCCGGGGTCTCCCTGTGGGGAAGTGGGTGGGGGTGGCGCTAAGTGGGAGCCCAAGAGAACCTGGTTCTCCCAACCCCTTGGGCTCATCTCTGTACGAGCTTCCAGGGTGTGAACCAGCTTGGAGATTTGACAGCCCAGCCCGCCTGGCCCAGGGAGAATGTCGAGAGAGCGGGAGAGAGCGCGGAGCTGCCAAGCTGGAACCCCGGAACCTCCTCAGTTGCCATTAATTCATGGCAGGGACTCCCTGGCCCCAGAACAATCTTCCTTAATGGGGCTCTGGTGCTGGTGCGGAGAATCGGCCGACACAGCTTGCCAACTGCAGACCCGCCCACGGCCCTGGGCGCCCACCTCAGTGCCAGGCACCCCACTGTCCACAGACCCACACACCCCTTACCGAGTGCCCTCCATGGGTCCCTCAGAGGTGGGGGGCGCCCCAGGCTCCTTGTTCCAGGTACACAGCAGAATCGCATAAGCACAGCCTGGCTGAGACACCATCAGTTCAGGAACACCCAGGGGCCCTGGAGTCACTGAGAGACTGTCCACCTGCAGCAGAGGATGGGGGCTTACAGGGGGCTGGGGAGGGAAGGGAAGGGAGAGCCTGCAGAGGCTGGGACAGTAGGGTAGGAGCCCTGGGACATGTCCTTAGCCTTCAAGGACAGCAGCAGGGGAAGGGCAGAGTCCACAGGGACCACCCGCCACAACACACCACACTGTCACACCCTTAACTCAGCACAGTGGCCTTTCCTATCTGCCTGTTACCCACAGTCTCCGCTAAGACTCTCACTGGAAGCGAACTCCTCTGGGTCTCGGTCCCAGGTTGATTTTCCCTTCCTCCTGCCTGCGCCTTGTCCCCAAGTCCCCTGAAGGAGGGAGCCCCTCCCCACTCTTGGGCTGCAGTCCAGCCTCAGCTGCTCACCTGACCCTCCAGCATCCACTTCTTGAGCGACACCAGCTGCCCCATCGGGTGCTCTGCGCCGTCGCCCAGGTCTTCCCAGCGGAAAGCCCGGACCACGCGGTCTGTGTAGCCTACCACCAGCTCGCAACGGCCATCACCATCTGCACATACAGAAAATAAGGCGGGTTTGGAGCCATGTCTGCCTTAGTCAGCTGAGTCCTGCCAGCACACTCTCCCCACCTTTCCAGCACCAGCACTTTTTAATCAGGTTCAACCTCGGGCCCACCTGCTGAGCCGCCACCCAACCCCTGGAGCCTGGGACCCACTCCTCTGCCCTCCCTCGCATCCAGAACCAGGCAGCTGCCTCATGGGGCCTGTCATCTCTTCCCTGGATACACGACTCCAGTGCCTTGATGCACCCATATCCCTACCAACGCCCTCCAGACAGCCCAAGTACCCGCCCTGCATCCCTGACCTTGACCTTGAGGGCTTACTCCCCTCAACCCTGACCTGTTGCTCAGATGACCCTTCCCAGCAGGGACTTCCCTGACAACTCCTCTCAGAACAGCCACCTCTCCCTCAACACCCTCCAGCCCCTTTCTTGATGTATTTCCTCTATAACTTCGAGTGTTATATTATACTATTTTTCTTACCCCATTTCTATTGCTTATTTTTTACCCCTACCTTGTAAACATCCAAGAGGGCCATGATCTTTGTTTTATTCACTACTGCAACCACAGTGCCCAGGACAATGTCTGGCTTATGACAGGAATGCAGTAACTCGGTGTTAAACGCATAACAACCGCCCAGATGAATACTGATGACCCCCTGGTCCCTTGACCTCTGCTCTGCTGCCCCAACTCCTACTCCCCAGCTGCCTGCAAACACAGCCATGCCCACCGATGTCGCTGATCAGCATGACCTTGGTGTTGGCAGGGATGTGCTGCTTGAAGACTGGGCGCTGCTCCTCTCCACCATGGGTCTCGTGGTGCCCGGAACCATCCAGGGACTTGGCAGGCGTCAGGTCACACAAGTGAAACCAGCCCTCGGCACTCACAGCCACCACCAGGTTCTGGGTGAGACGAGGCAGAGGAGGGGGCTGGTGGTCAGAGCATGGGAATCGGGGGTGGGCTGAGAGAAGCCCGCGGGCCCCTGGGCTTCTTACCTTTCCTTTATTACATACGTCTCCAACCCCAACGCAAGTGAGCTGCAAGAGAATAGAGAGGGGCTCGGGGGACACGCCTAGGGACCCCAGTGCTCCCTGACCTCCCTGCGACCCCGTCATTCGCTGAAAGTGCGTGCACACGGCCCGCGTCAAGGGGCTGTGCTAATCCTGTTACCATGCTCGGGTCCTGCGAGCCAGAGAGCAGTATGTGGACCTAAAGCAGCGAAGACAACTTGGGCTCAAACAAAACAAAAACTGCATGTATCAAGGGAGCCAGACTACCCGTTTCTAGACATAATCAAATGACCGCCCCTGTTTTCTACTGTACTTCATACCAACAGGCAACCTATGCAGATCCATGAGTACTAAGGGAGTCATTCCATCACATAAGATGAAAACAAGCCCAGCTGTGCACGTGTGCGCCCATGTGTGACAGCTGGGAGAGCTACGCCTGGGGGCTTCCCTCGCTGACTCAAGTGAGCCCTGAACCAGGAGCTGGTGGCCGAGCACACGCTGGGGAGCTGGGTGGGGGCCCCCAGCTTCGACAGTGCCTGGACAGGAGGGACCCAGGGTTGAATACTGACCATTCCCTGGCAGGAGCAGGTGAGCCACGGCCGGCTATCATCATTCTTATACACTGACAGCTTTCCGCTGGTGTCCCCCACCACCAGTTCATTTAACTTCAAATGGAGAGAGAAGAGAGGGTTAGGCTGGGGTCCTGCTGAGCCATGCAAGGCCTTCTAGGCTCGACCCACCCTGCAGAAACCACAAGACCTCAATCTGTATCTTCATCGACTTTATCACAGATATTTTGAGACCAACACAACCATGGTTTCCCAGTTTATTTCCAGGCAGGGGTGTGTGGGCTTTGAGAGCAGGGCAGCTCAGAGGAGGGGCAATACAGAACCTGCGAAGCATCTCAGAAGAGCCTGACATCTGAACAGCTTAATGCCCTACCTGCCTGCCTTTGGCTCTTCTAATTCACCCTGATGCCTGGGACAAGTTTTGAAAACAACGCCACATATGCAACTTTGGGGGGATTTAGGGCTTCCCTGGTGGTTCAGATGGTAAAGAATCTGCCTGCCCTGCAGGAGATTTGGGTTCAGGAAGATCCCCTGAAGAAGAGAACGGCAACCCACTCCAATATTCTTGCCTGGAGAATCCCATGGACAGAGGAGCCTGGTAGGCTAGAGTCCATGGGGTCACAAAGAGTCAGACATGACTGAGTGACTAACACACTTGGGGAATTTACCTTCAGAGTTCATATTTAATCAGAGGCCAAATAAAAACAGTGGTGGCTCTGGGGCACTCCCTCCTCTAGGAACAAGACCTTTTGATATTGGTACCTCTGAGGGAACACAAGGCGGGTGGAGGTGCCTGAGGGGCAGCATCTGAGTACTGGGCCTCTAGTGCCTTCAAGTGGTGGCTAAGCTCCCAGGAGGGTCTGGAGCCTCTTCACCATTTACACTTGGGCCTTCCTTTCCCAGAGGTTCCCCAAAGGCTGGCTGCCCTTTCAAGGGGATACCATGAAAACCAACTGGCTCCACAAACCTATTTCCAGATGTCGTTTCAAGATTCTCCCTTAGAGGGACATCTAACACCCCTTCCTGTCCTCATATGAATACTATTTTCTCAAGAGATTTTTTATTTCCGCCATGTGGTGAAACATGAGCAATCTTTTAGTTTCTGGACTAGAAAATCAAACCTGTGCCCCTTGCAGTGGAAACGCCAAGTTTTAACCACTGGACTGCCAGATAATTCCGTTAATAGACAAATTAGAATTTTTTTTAAGAAACAAAGAAAAATCAGAATCAAAGAGAATGCCCAGCCAGCCCTTTAGTTCTTTCTCAGGGAAAAATCTTTGGTGGGGATCCAAAGACAGATGCCACAGACTTGCAGTTAACAACTGCTGAGAAGGACCTCAATCAGCAAGGGCACAGAGGCAGGGATGAGACTCACAGAGCAGTGTGGTTAAGTGCAGTGAGCAAGCAGGTGCCACTCAGCGGGCAGAACCCAGGCCACAGCAGGCGTCCTGGAAGGGGACCCCTCCAGGGTAGCGCACCTGCTCCCCAGCATGAGCGCTCCTCTGCAGTCCATCCTGGCCCCGGCCTCTGGAGGTCACTCGGTGGCACTACAGAACCAAGCTGCAGAGCACAGCTTCACTCAGAAATGCTAACAGGAAGGAAGGGAGTTCTCTCTGAGTGGGTGTGTATTCTATCCCTGGCTTCTCCCTCTTAGCAGGAAATAAATCACTTGCAAAAAACTTTAGGTGAATGGTTTATCAGGATGAAATAAAAGTCTTTTTTCTGGCCTGGAATCTCCAAAGATTGGCCTGGAGCACCAGTTACAAAATGTCTATGCACACTCATGCAAGTTGAATGGATCACATCCCATCACTAGCCAACTACCTCACCTACTTGCCCTTCTTTTAATTACATTTGTTGATAACAGGCAAAGCCCCTCAAATTGCCTGGAGATACATGATAACATCTGCCTTTCTTAACAACTCTCCTCATTTAGTCAACAAACATTTATTGAGTGTTAATTATGCACCAGGCACTATAGGTGTAGGAAGGGAATACAGCAGTGGAAAAAAAGATTAAAAATTCCTGTCATTATGGAGCTTACAACTTTTTTTTTAAGGGTAGTATAATATACCTAATATTGCAGAACTGAGTGTGCAATGCGGTTAGAAAAGTACAATTTAATTTTTAAAAAAAGTGACACTGAAGCTATGAGAAAAGGCATATAATCTTCCCTTTTAAACAAAGAAGACGATCGGATAAAATGGAAAATGACTATCTCTAGAGTCATTTCGGTAATTTACTACCCTAAAATGCCTCCCTTGATTTTCTCATAAAATTATACTGCTTAGTATATGAAGAAACGCAAAAGCCCAGAAAACATAATACAAATTTACGAGAATAACTTTTTCCTCCCTAGAGGAGGTAGAGCAAAGAGGCCTCAAAATACCTTTCCCATCACAGGGCAAAGGAGGCTAGGGGCGGGGTGGGATGGCGTGGGGGTGAGTGGTGGGATGTTTTAGCTCTATGGCAGAAAGTGAAGAGAAACTAAAAAAGCCTCTTGATGAAAGCGAAAGAGGAGAGTGAAAAAGTTGACTTAAAGCTCAATATTCAGAAAACGAAGATCATGGCATCTGGTCCCATCACTTCATGGGAAATAGATGGGGAAACAGTGGAAACAGTGTCAGACTTTATTTTGGGGGCTCCAAAATCACTGCAGATGGTGACTGTAGCCATGAAATTAAAAGACGCTTACTCCTTGGAAGGAAAGTTATGACCAACCTAGATAGCATATTCAAAAGCACAGACGTTACTTTGTCAACAAATGTCCATCTAGTCAAGGCTATGCTTTTTCCAGTAGTCAGGTATGGATGTGAGAGTTGGACTGTGAAGAAAGCTGAGCGCCAAAGAATTGATGCTTTTGAACTGTGGTGTTGGAGAAGACTCCTGAGAGTCCCTTGGACTGCAAGGAGATCCAACCAAGTCCATTCTAAAGGAGATCAGCCCTGGGTGTTCTTTGGAAGGAATGATGCTAAAGCTGAAACTCCAGTACTTTGGCCACCTCATGCGAAGAGTTGACTCATTGGAAAAGACCCTGATGCTGGGAGGGATTGGGGGTAGGAGGAGAAGGGGACGACAGAGGATGAGATGGCTGGATCACCGACTCGATGGACGTGAGTTTGAGTGAACTCCGGGAGTTGGTGATGGACAGGGAGGCCTGGCGTGCTGCGATTTTCATGGGGTCGCAAAGAGTCGGACACGACTTGAGCGACTGAACTGAACTGAACTGACTGTATTCCCAGGGAAAAGAGCATAGAACAGGGAGGTGAGGATGGACGCAGGTAGCCAGAGGAGAGCAACAATGTGCTTTGCATTTAGACTGTGAAATAGATTGTGGGAAAAAAGCGTCCCGCACCCTCAACAGCCACGGCCCCCTTCGATGCCCCCACCCTAGAACGCTTGACACATTTTAATCAATGGGCTCGTGACATTTCTCTATTATTGTGACTATCGCGCAGTGGGAGTGTTCTGTCCACTTTTGAATTCCCCAGAATTTCGGAATCCTCGGACCACAATCCAACACTAACGACAACACTGAGGCATCCCTGAGCCTTCACTGAGCACCAGACTCGGTTCGGGCCTGTTCTATTGATATTAACACACTTTAACGACGGGAAAAGGAAGGGGAGAAAAGGGAGATGGACACTGAGCTTGTAACTCAAGCCAAGGATGGCCGGCCAGGCGCCTAAAGCCGTCCGGTGGGCCGGGCCAGGCCGGGTCGGGCGGCAGGTGCTCCTGCGGAGCCGCACGCGCGCTCCGTGTTTATTTTCCGAGGCTCTGAAAGGGAAGCGGGCTACGGAAGGGCGGGGAAGCCGGCCACGCAGTTTATTGGTTCCTCCTGAACACAAGTCATTGAACCACGCAGCAGACCCGTTACGTGAGCCCCTAAAAAGACACCGGACCAGGGCTCCGGACCAACGCAGCCAGGACGCAGCGCACCATAGCTGCCCACACGGCCCCTCCCAGTCCATTTCTCCTAGCGCCCGTGCGCCCGCACGCGGGCCGCACCGCCGGGCCTGCAGGGCACGCCGTCCACTCCCACGCAGCACGCAGGCGCCGGCCATCTCCCCCGCCCCTGGCCCCGCCCCGCGTGCGCAGACGACTGCGTCTCCAGTGCGCATGCACTGACCGTGTCGTTGTCAACGTCTCCGAGGCAGATGGCGTGTGGGAAGAGGCTCCCGCTGAACTCTAGGGCTACGCGCTGTACGTAGCTAACCGACCTCATCGCACTTCCGAGGGCTCAGGGACGGTGGAGCCCCGCTAAGTGTTCCCCGAGCCCCTCTCGACAGCCGCCCGAGTGGAAAAGCCACCCAAAGCGGAAAGCTTCGTCAACGCCTGAACCTCCAATCGCGGCCTACCTCGCTAAACCTCGGCGAGGGGGCAGGCCTTCCGGGCGCGCCAGGCGTGGGGGCGGGGCTCCCGAGCTTGAGTTGAGTGACAGGGCTTCGGGCCACTCCTCTTCTCCGCAGGTTGTGGCCTGTACCAGTTGGCCGAAGCTGGCGGGGCTGAGTCGTTTCTTTGACAACAGGGCTCTCGAGGGCCTGACCTAATAACCTTGACCTCGTGCTTTGTTGCCCTGGCAGTGAAGATTCCTAGCCCCTAGACCATCCCTGAGAATCATAACTGTAATAACCAACGACTCTGTGGTTTCCAACAATGTTTTTTTTAAAAAAACAGAACTGTAACATCCCTTTAGTAGTCTTGAAATGAGGGTAGTGAACCGGACCAGCTTTTTAAAATATGAAATAGAAAAAGCCAAGTAATCTCAAGTAGTAAGGTAAGTATTATTTCTGTGAAACCTGTGTTTCAATTGTGTATATTGATGCATGTATATAGGGCTTCCCAGGTGGCGCAGTGGTAAAGAATCTGCCTGCCAATGCGTGAGTTGCAGGAGACACCTGTTGGATCCATGTGTTGTGAAGATCCCCTGGAGGAGGCAGTGGCAACCCGCTGTGGTATTCTTGCCTGGGAAATTAAGTGGACAGAGGAGCCTGGCTGGGTACACTCCATGGGGTCGAAAAGAGTCAGATGCGACTGACCACACACATGTGAATACAGGCTTATTATGTAAATAAATTTTTTTTCCACGGTGGGTGTGCTCTGTAGGTAAAAGTTTGAAAATCACTTGTAAGGCACATTGCACGTATATTATCTCATGTAAGTAGTGCATGTGAGCTTGTCTGCCTATTCCAGATCTTTTATTGAAAAAAACAGGTTCAGCAAGATAAAATAGCAAGGCAGAAAGTGATGGACGTGAGTCAAAGCAGAATTGTTTGAGCAAAAACCCACATCCTGTCATTGACTGCCAGAGTTCCCAGAAAAGTCCTCAGGCTAGAAATCAGGGTCGCTGGGATTCTGGGTCTGGTCTGGCCCTCCAGCACAAAGCTCTTGCCCTCCTCAGGGGCCTCCATCTGTAGTGTAAATGGGTCGTCCCCATCATGTCTAGACTTGGAGTGAAACCTTCCATGTTGAAGGAAGGCTTCCAGTGCAGCCTTTCTTTGGGCCTCATCAGTCAGAGCATCAAAAGTATTATTTGTGAGATTCTGCAGGTGCTCAGTGGGTTTTCAGATTTAGGCCTGCAGGCCCAGACTAATATACACATGGGTTTTTCAGGAGTTAACATTGTAAAAATAAGGACATCTACCTTACCCTGGTGGCTCAGTGATATAGAATCCGCCTGCCAATGCAGCTGATGCAGGTTCGATCCCTGGGTTGGGAAGATCCCCTGGAGGAGGAAATGGCAACCCACTCCAGTATTCTTGCCTGGGACGTTCCATGGACAGAGGAGCATGGCAGGCTACAGTCCATAGGAGTGACAGAGTCAGACACAACTTAGGGACTTATATGAAGAAGTGGAATCATCTGACACAGCAGAAGAAAGCCCCGGGAGCTGGGGAGGCTTGGCACCTTTTGTCCTAGAGGTGCTGTGGCTCTCATGGCTCATTAGATGAGGACAGGGAGCAGCTGGTCAGAACAGCAAGAGGAGGCAGTCTGGACAAATGCTGGGCACAGTGCCCTCAGGTTTCTGTTTCACGCAAAGTCCATGCAAAAGGCCCTGGGTCACACGCATATCAGTTCAGTTCAGCACTCAGTTGTATCGACTCTATGCGACCCCATGGACTGTAGCACGCCAGGCCTCGCTGTCCATCACCAACTCTGGAGTTTATTCAAACTCATGTCCATTGAGTCGGTGATGCCATCCAACCATCTCATCCTCCGTCGTCCCCTTCTCCCACCCCCAATCTTTCCCAGGAGCAGGGTCTTTTCCAGTGGGTCAGTTCTTCGCATCAGGTGGCCAGAGTACCAGAGTTTCAGCTTCAGCATCAGTCCTTCCAGTGAATATTCAGGACTGATTTCCCCTAGGATGGACTGGTTGGATCGCCTTGAAGTCCCAGAGTCCCTTGGACTCTTGAGTTTTCTCCAATACCACGAAAGCATCAATTCTTCAGCACTCAGCTTTCTTTATAGTCGAAACCCCACATCCATACATGACTACTGGAAGAAACATAGTTCTGACCAGACGGACCTTTATTGGCAAAGTAATGTCTCTGCTTTTTAACATGCTGTCTGGGCTGGTGACAGCTTTCCTTCCAAGGAGCATCACATGTACCTGGTGCTGTAAGCCCACCTCCTTTATGGCGGGCGCGTGTGCTGCCTCACCTGGCTCTGCCACATCTCCGTCCTCGCATCCTGGCTCCAGTCCCAAGCGTCCACCAGGTTTAAGGGGCAGAAAAACAACCAGTTTCAAAACATTTCTATCTGAATGTAAACTTAGTTTTGAATTGTGTTTTTCACTGTATGTATGACTTCATTGTTTTTTTCCCCAGCTCTTTCAGTGAAATAGTAAAATAATAAATAACCTGGGACAAAATACTTGAGGATCACCTCACCTCAGTCACCCAGTGCCCTGACCTGATCTAGCTCTCTGAAATGGTACCCTGACCCAGCACCCACAGGATCTTGGTTTATCTTCCTCATCACTTGGGCTTATTGTTCTTGACCTGTCTCTGCCAGGGTGCCTGTTTTTGTTTGCTCTGTCATGTCATGAAGGTCATATTACTGTGATTACAACTTGGATTCATTGCCTCTTGGCTTTTGTCAAGAGAGCCAAATAAAGTTAGAAAGGAAGGAAAGATAAGTCTCTGGGAAGTAAGGCATGAATCAGTGCTTGCACCCCCACCCCACCCCTGCCACGCCTCTCCCTTCTGCATCAGTTACTTTTAACTGCACCAAGTGTTACAGTCACAGTGAGTGGAACACAGGCCTCGGCATTGCAGAGCCTTGCGGACAGAGGCCTGGCTCCACAAGGAGAGCCCTGACTCCACAGGAGACTCCTGTTCTTGGCCCTTTCTGGGGAGATGATTGGTGGGTCTCTACTGGCACCATCTAGAGCTCAGCTCCTTTAGGCCAAGCACTCTCAGCGTGGGTTTTGGCTTCCTCCCTAGTGCTGCCTAACCAGGCCTTGTTGTTGGTCAGATGACTTGGATGTGGTGTTCGTGTGGGTGGCATATTCTCTACAAACCAATAACCAAACAATAGCTTCGGTAGAAACCTGCTAATAGCAGGGCAAGGGGAGGTGTGTTAAGCGGGAAGCATTTCCCCTGGAGATTGTTCACTTCTTTCTCCCCAAGTAGACATGGGTTGTCCTGTTCAGAGTGTGGACCTAAGATGCTCAGTAAGAGACAGGACCTTTCAAGAAATCTCTTCCTGTGAGACCCAGAGCCACTCACCCTTCCGAGGGCATGGCCAGAGCTTCCAGTGGGCTGTGTGAGACTCCCACCAGTCTGACTCATGATGCGCCTTAGCACACAGACGGTTCTAGGGCCCCGAAACACAGAAACCTGTCCCTCAGACTTGACCTGACCTAGAGTTTAGGCAGAATAACAGTGCAGGCAGCTGTGCTCTGAGAGAGGTGGTTACTCCGAGTCCCCCCACCACCACAGGTCTGGCCCTATTAGGACCCCCAGCTCAGGAAGGCTTTGCTCTCAGAACCTGTCTGGGCTGCTGTCTGTTCAAGACTGCTGCTGCTGCTAAGTCACTTCAGTTGTGTCCGACTCTGTGCAACCCCATAGATGGCAGCCCACCAGGCTCTGCCGTCCCTGGGATTCTCCAGGCAAGAACACTGGAGTGGGTTGCCATTTCCTTCTCCAATGCATAAAAGTGAAAAGTGAAAGTGAATTTGCTCAGTGGTGTCTGACTCTTCGTGACCCCATGGACTGCAGCCTACCAGGCTCCTCTGTCCATGGGATTTTCCAGGCAAGAGTACTGGAGGGGGGTGCCATTGCCTTTTCCGTTCAAGATTCTTCTGCCTGTTAACTGAAGGACGAAGAGTTCTTGTCACTGAAGACCAAACGTGAGGAAATGGGCAAAGAATGGTGAACATGTTTAGAGCTGGATCGAGGTGGTCGTGCAGTTTTGTAATTGGAGTAAGTGCCACAGAATTGTTCCTTTTGAATGGGTAAAACTATGTGAATTTCACCTCAAAAAGAAAAACAAAACAAAACCAAACCCAGAACGACATTCTGTGTGAGGCACTTCTCACCATGGAACCTGAGACTGGAGATCTCAAGAAATGTGTCTCGGATGGGGGGACAGGTATGACTGGTCCTCACCTCTAGTCAGGGAACTCTTGGAATTCAAAAAGGCCCTGATTTTTCTTGGTCATTCCTCCTTTGAACCACTTTGTAAATCTTTAACATTCTGTTTGCCTCCCAAAGCAGTGTATTTAGTGTTGTTCATTACATGCTAAATAAGGTTTTGTTACCTTTCAGAATTAAGGATTGTTGGTGCATCCACATCAGAGGTTGGCAAGCAGCTGGGGAACTCAGGTGGTAAAGCCAGCGTAACGATTTCCAGAAAGAGAACAGGGCTTTTCTATGTTGGCTTTTCTCAGCACTGCCCTGAGCCCACTGCCATTTCCACCTGAGGGTTACCTGGCTTTGAGGAGGGCTCAGGTGGTCAGGCTTCCCAGGTGGCGCTAGTGGTAAAGAACCTGCCTGCCAATGCAGATGTAAAAAGACATGGGTTCAGTCCCTGGGTCAGGAAGATCCCCTGGAGGAGGGCATGACAATCCACTCTAGTATTCTTGCCTGGAGAATCCCGTGGCTCACAGAGTCGGACACGACTGAAGCAACTTTGCAAGCACAGGTGGTCAGGGACAGCGGAGGCTGGTCTTTAAGACAGGAGTAAGGCATCAAAGGTTCCACTGTGTAATTCTTGATTTTCAAGCAATAGTTTCCTGAAAGGGGACTCCTTGTTACTAGTCCTGCCAAAAATGTCTTTCCTTCATCTGTTCTTTTTCCAACTGAAATAGTGGACACAGTTGAGCCTCTCTTGCAGACTGGTGTGAAGGGGAGTCCAGTGTACCACCGCTGGGAGGGCAGGCTGGCCCTGGCCCTTGGGGTGACCTGCAGCCCAGATGGACTGGGAAGGCATGGTTGGGGCTTAAGCCTGTAGAGATTTATCTCCCACGCAGGGTCCCTGGTGCTCAAGGGAACACTAGGGTGCCTTTCATGGGACCACAGGTGGGTGGGGGGCCCACGGCAATGCTGGAAGGAGGCTGCTGGAACCAGGACTGCAGATACTCAGGAGATAAAATTTCTAGAACGTGATGTTCAGACCAGCACTAGAACAAGATAAACCCCATTAAAAACTTTCCAGAGACCACTTTAACTTTGCAGGAACTGCTCAGGCCTGGTTGCTACTGGTTCTGTCTACTCCACATTCTCAGCATGGAAAGATTTAGGCATTGGTGAGGAGGGTGCAGCTGCCTGGCAGGCGCACTCGCAGCTGACCCAGAGCAGAATGGAGTAGGAGGTGCATTTATCTCTAAAGGCTTCTGACTGCTTTAGTAAAACATCCTCAGAAGACAGTTTTAATGTTACATAGACCAGAATTTGTCCACTTCAGTGTTCTACCTGAGTGCAGTTTTTCTTTTCCAGTTATGTTTCAAATTCTTAGAATCCTGCAGAAGCACCCAGAGGTGGAAGAACCCTCACACGTTTTTGTTTTTTTTTCTAATCTCCATTTTTGCAGATGAGCAAAGAGGTTCAACTTGCCTAAGGTTTCATGAACCTCAGGCCACTCTGGATTTGGTTAAGAGGTCATCTCACATTCCAGGCAGACCTTCTTTCCATTCAGGTTCTGAACCTTGGTTTCCTCACTTGTAATCCAGGGCAATGCCTCTTTCTGTGGGATGGTTTCAAGGATCCAAGTTAATCCGTGTGAGGCTCTTGGTTTAGGGCTGGGTTTACATCAGAAGTGCTTACTGAGAGTTATCTGTACCATGGGCTGTGAGACCAGGACACAAACCCTAAGCCCAGGGCGTTGCTGTGACCCCAGCGAGAGCAAGCAGAGGTGATGGGAGAGAACAGGCGAATTTTCGTTCTGGCTCCAGCAGCAGCTGTGCTCTATGGCTTAGTGAACTTTTCCACACAGAAGTGAGTCCTGCATGGTGACAAAGGATGGAGAAAAGTCCTGGAAGTAACTGTACAGGCGCGTGGCGGGCAGATTACCTGTACCACAGCGCAGGAAGGACTGGCAGCCCACACAAAGGCACACGGGCTCTGGCTCACAGTCCGAGCATCTGGACAAGACGTGTGATGCCTCCCTTGTGCCCCTTGGCTTCTCCCAGAGCTTTGGAATGCTGCAGAAGCCATGGGTCAAAGCACAGCGAGAAAGCATCACAAGCTTCCCCCCCCCACTGAGGCCAAGCAACAAGCTGGGGAGTGGGCCCAAGCAGCTGTCGGTGCTGTCAGGCTTCATGACTATTCCTCCCTGTTCCCTTGTGTACAGGGTGACAGGTTGCTGACACCAGGGGACTCACTCTGCAAGGAAGCCAAGAAAGCTTCAACTCTCTACTGAATCGCTTAGGTAGAAGCCAATACATCTAACCTCAAAGCAAACTCAGAAGTTTGGTCCCAGAAGTTTAGATGTTTGTATATTTTCCTAAGCAGTTAGGAAAAGAAAAACCACAACTACTAAAACCTGCCAGGCTGCTGCAGGGAGGGCTGTGGGGAACCCCTGGCTAGGCCTTCAGTGCAGGCCCTGCTGTAGTCCGTGTGGTGCCCAGCAGGCCCTCCTGGACCGCTGCACCACAAGTCTGCTGCACTGCAGGTGGGGCTGGGCGCAAAGTGGGTGGCTCCCTTAGCTTTGCCCCAACGGCGCAGCTGCCCACACCCACCCTGAGGCCAAACAGAGAAAGGGCTGCCCAGGTTTTTAGTGTTTCCACTTTATTGCTCAAGCACGGAACTTGAGGCAAGCCTGAACCTTCAGCAACGTGCAGAGAAGAGGCTGAGGGGGTGGGGATGCGACCTGGCTGAGAAGGGACACTGACAGGAGGGGGTACAAGGGTGGTCACCATGACACCAGAAGACAGCATCAGCCACAACACCTGGGCTGAGGAGGAAGGGAGCGGAGGTAACGGGCACAGCAGTGGTTTTCCCATGCCCCTAGCACCCACATGGAGGCCGCGTGTTTGGAAACGGACCGGGAGGAGGGAGGAGGGGAAGTGGCTGCCCAGGAGGAGTCTCCCTGTCCACCCTGCCTTCTTGTCGGACCTCACATCCCTACCACTCGCCCCTTCTACTGTCTGAGAAACGGACGCAGCAAACAGGAAGCAAAATAAATTAACATTCTGATGAGTGTGCGTGTGGAGGGACATTCATTCACGTGGAATGGGGGTGAGGGGAGGGGTGACACCACCTAAAATGACCCCCCCACCCCCCAGCCTGCTCTTCTCTCCCTTCCCCCAAAGCCACCATCCAACCAGATAGAAAAATAAAGGTCTAATTCACTCAAAATTCTTCAGTTTGTACAAAACTAACAGGGTGGAGTAGGGTTGGGGGGGCAGGCAGGCAGCCATGGGACAGGGCTGGGGCAAGGCTATGCTTCCGCCTCCACCTGAGGCTGGACCCCAGCCACGTCATTCTTCGGCTCGTCCCTCATCTCAGCGTCAGCCGGCTGGTCTCCTGCAGCCACTGCGGCCTTGGCCTGTGAGAAGGGAAGAGAGGCAGGGCGTCAACGCCAGTTCTCATTTGGCCCTCGCCCCTGACGAGAAAGGTGACTGTCACTCCAGGTCCCTACTCACCTGCCTGTACCCAAGTGATCTCCTTGCACAATGATGCCACGGAGTCTGTACCCAAAACACACACCCCACATAAAAAATAGTACACAGCAACTTCCAACAGAATTACAGAGACCAACGACACACCTGTGCATGCATGTACAGAATCAGGGACTCGCATCGTTTATTGCAATACTATGGAAAACTGAACTTGTCCACGGCAGGGCATTGAACACTTCAAATATAGCTAGTTCAAGCTAGTTTAATATACACATTGGATTTTCAAGCCTCAGTCTGGGGGAAAAAAACTAGCCTTGCCCCAGCAACTTAAAAGTGCTACGTGTTAAAATATTTAGATACCTTGGGTCAATTAAATATTTAAAACTAACCACCTATTTTACTTGTTTTTAAACAGAGCTACTAGGGACTTAAAATTAGAAATGTGGTTTGCATCGTATTTCTGTTAGTGCAGGTTTAGGACACTGAGAGACCAAGAAGCAGGGAACAGGGTAAATAAGATACGATACACCCACTCAGTGAAATACTATGTGAGCTCTTTTGCACACTGATGTAAAATGAGCTTCAGGTGTGACGTCCAAAAAGCACAAGGTACTAGTAGGAGGCAGCACCTGCTGCCTGTCGCCCGGGAGCACTGCCTGCCCTGCAGCCTTTTTACTACGTGCCCTTCTGTGCACTTTGAATCTAACCATCACCTGTTTAAGCCTCAGGTTCTTAAACCTGTGTTTACTAATGGGCACAGAGGATACAGGGCAGGAAGCACAACAGAACATCCAGCTCCCAACCCCCAGGGCCTGAGTGGGCACACACACACACACACGGACACACACTCAGGGACACACACAGATTGGCAGGGACCAGGTGATGCCGCCTCCCGTCCACCCTGCCCATCCTCACACCTTGTTCTCCTCCTCAGCCAGCCTCTCAAACATGTTGGCGTAGAGCTTCTTCTCTTTCTCAAGCTGCTTGCGGATGCGCTGCTGGCACACGACCAGCTGGGCCTTGGCCGCCTTGTTGCTGGGGTAGAGCTGGAGAACCTTCTGGAAGTCAGCCCGTGCCAAATCAAAGTCATTCACTGCCAGGTGGGCCTCTCCCCGGCGGAAGAGGCCTTTCTCGTTGTTGCTGTCTAGTTCCAGGGCCTAAGACACACAGAGGAAGCAGCAGCAGTCTCAGATCCTCTCAAGTCACTGCCGGGGAGATGGGGCCCCACCCCAAATGAACAGGTCTTGGGCACCACGTGGAAAGGACCCAAGGCTGGGAAGGTGCCTCGTTTAGTCCAGGAGGTGCACAGGAAGACGGCTCTTCAGATGAAAACTACCTGGGACGCTAACACACTCTTCTCTTTCTGGGGGGCAGGGGAACCATGCAGCTCATAGCTTAGTTCCCCAACCAGGGATCCATGCCCTCTGTGATAGAAACACAGAGTCCTAACCACTGGACCTCCAAGGAAACCCATCCGCCTTCAGAATAAAGCGGGTACAGGGGGGAGAGGCAGAGGGCCAGGAGGGGAGAATGCTGAACTGGTTCCTCCAACCAGTGCTTCTACTCGCCTCTGTGCCCTCGTCCCCGCCCTTAACTAAGCCAAAAACCCGCTTGCTTCCCACATTGCTGCCTCTGGGCCTCCACCTCCGAGCCCCACAGCTCCATCCTGCCTCCCCTGCCCTAGTCCCCAAGGCCAAGTTTCAGGCACACCGGGAACTCACCCAGCCTGGCCTGGGCACACCGCCCTCACCCCCCTAAGGAGCCTCACCTTGTTGCAGTTTTCAATGGCAGCAGAGAAGGCTTGTAGCTTCAGATGACACATGGCCAGGTTGAGGTGGGAGGCCAGCCGAAGGGCCTGCGCCTTCTCTGCGTCCTCATCAGAGAAGCTGGACTCGTACTCCAGCCAGGACACAATCTTCTTGTACTGCAGCACAGCTTGCTTGTACTTGCCTTCCTACGAGAGGCGGAGGGGCAGGCTCAGGCTCCCAGCACAGGCTCGGCGGCCCCAGGCTATCACAGCCCGTGGACACCAGTGACCCAGGGGCATGAGAGTCATGACCCCTGCCCCACCCCCACCCCCACCCCCCGACCAGCCAGCCCAGATCCACTTGGTGACAGCTGCAGGTGCCAGCCTGTCTACTTCCTGGCAGAAACCCCGCTGTCGTGGCAGAGCCCGCCCTGGGAGTGTCTGAGGGCCTTGCTGGGGGCTCACCTTGAAGTACACAGTGCCTCGCTCCTTCACTATGGTGCTCTGCTCCAGCTTCTCCTCTGAACTCATCTCCCAGGACTCCTTGGCCTGCCATACCCCAAAGGAGAACAACAAGCTGTCAGCCGCCCCAAGGAGTTACGTCCAAGGTGAGGTAGGAAGACCCTGAACGAACTCACCTTCTCAAAACTCTTGAGATGTATTTCATACTTCAGCTCAGCATTTGGTGGGATCTGGAACTTCTCCTTCCCAGTGCTGCCGAAAGCATAGCTGTAGGGGCAAGAAAACACCAAGTCGTTTCTTGCTTCACACTTAAAAGGTTTCCTGCAAAGTACCCTCCATCCCTTTGGTCTTGGTGCAAACTTCCATGCTTGGCAAAATCTTCCCTGATGCTGCTTCTTCACACAGTTAGTTGAGCTCTGACGTCTTACACATCGTTCTAATAACTCACATTACACACTGGCATGATTATCTCCCTGAGAAGAGAGCCATTAGAAGGTGGGAACAATGTCTCTGAACACCCAGGAATTTTCTGCACTGTCTAGCACATAATAGGTGTGTTTCAACAAACATCAGTAACGACTGAGTCAATTAACAGGAGACGAAAACCTTGGGCTTGAAAAGGCAATCTGCCGCAGCTGTAACTGAAGACATAAGGTTTTGATTCAAAAAGACGTGGGTGACTGTGGCCACACTCCTGAGTACAACAGAGGTCCTGACGGTGTCTGTGCGGGGTGCCCAGCACACAGTGATGGCTGGCAGGGGAGGATACAACTGGCTATACAATACAGGCCGGCTCTACAACTCACCTGGACAAGGCTATTTGACCTCAGTTTGCCGACCTGCTCTACAGACTGCCCACACCTGGGCCAGAGCTGGCCTCACCTGGGCTTGAGATATACAATGGAATGTTCTCCTTTTTCCATGCGCTGGATGGCTTTCTCCAGACCACAGGGCAGATCCATGCTCTCCCCCTCGCCAATCTCAAAGCGGAGCTCCCGCTGGTCAAACATCTGGTCCTTGAAGTACCCTTCCAGTGCAACTGGCGTGGAAGACAGACAACGCACTGGATTTGAGTGGGCTGGTGACTAAGGGATGCACCAGCCACCCCCAGCCCTGTCCCTTCCTACTCCCCAGATGCCCTTCTGCATTCTCAGATGGACAGATGTTAAGAGAATGTGGTTCAATCCCTCACTTTACAGATTAGAAAGCTGGATCAGGGAAAGGCATGGACCTGCCCAAAGCCACCCAGGCCCTACACAGCGGAACCCGAGTGGGAATCCCAGATTGTGGGCCTCACCCTCCACAATGGCGCCTTCGTTGGGCTTGGCATAGCCCTCCCCCCGCGTCCGTGTTCTCCTGATGATCCCGCCGTCTTCCTCTTCTGTCAGGTCCTCACCCTTGAACTCGAACAGCTCCACCTGTGGGACAAGGTCTAAGGATCCATGCTCCCCTCTCACTCACAAGTGTCCCTGGGAAGGGCCAGAGCATCACTCACAAGCGTCCCCGGTAAGGACCAGAGCAGGTCTGACGGCACAGGCAGCCACACCAGGAATGGACCAAGTGGCTAAGTTCTCAGGAGCGGCCCTGGTCTTGACCTTGGTATCAGTCTCCTCAATGACTGCTCTATAGAACAGGCACATGTTCCAAAAGGTCCTAATTCAGCTGCCAGACAAGCTCCATCCGACAGGCATTAGAAATAACCCAACACCTCTCACCAGTCTTCCCAACATTCTCCGAGCCTCCAGTGCGTAGGGCTCAACCATTTTTGAGTCTTAACACAGTGAAGTTTCACCTTCTCAGCAAAGGCTTGCCCCTTACCTCGACCCACGCGAGAAGCATCTCTGCCCGCATCTTATTTCTAGGGCACCAATGTTCTGCACTGTCAGTCATGACTGCATGTAGCCTGTGACCTCCCAATTCCTTCGTTTTGGTCCACCTCCCTCTGAGTATCCCTCTTGAGGTGAACAGGCCTCAAAGCCCTCACCCCGCTGCTTCAAGTCTGAAAGAGGGGCTCGCAGCCACCTCTCCCCAACTAAAACCTGCCCACTGACAGTTCTCTGGTAGAAGCAGTAGGAGAGGCGCACTCCATGTCTTCCCTCCCCAGGGCAGGCCCTCAGCCTTGGCTACATTGTCTCCAGGCAGCAGGAAGGGCTGGAGGGCAGCCAGACCCTGGGCTGAGATAAGGCTGGCTCTCTGCCTGGCCCTCTGTGGCCGGACACTCACCTCAAACACAAGCGTGGCGTTGGGAGGGATCTTCGGGGGGCTGCCCGCCAAGCCGTAGGCGTACTCCGGCTTGCAGGTGATGTGGCACACTTCACCCACCCTCATGGTCGCCACGGCGATATCCCAAGCCTTGATGACCTCCCCTGTAGGTACAGAGAAGAAACAGGTCCTCTTTGGCAGGGATCTCCCTCTGGGTTCAAACAGTGGCCTGAGAGACTTACTGTCCCATGCCCAAAGGGAAGCTGGGTACTATTTAGAAATAGGACCAAGAAGGTAGAAAATCTGGTTGCGATAAATGGTATCAGGTCTCAGACCTCTCAAAAAAAAGAAGAAAAAAGAAAAATCATTCAACTCTGAAGCAAAGAGGTTCAAGAAAACAAGGCAGTCCACCCTGGAAAAGGAAGCAAGGTTTTCAGAGGTGATCAAGGCAATGACAGATTAAAAAATCAATAGAGTTTCAGGACAGTGGAAATAAAAAAAGAACTGTAATAAACTGTTCCGTGTTTAAGCTTCTGAGAATACGGTTTCTGTTTGTGACAGCACACACACCCTGGTCCTGAGAGCCTGCTAACCATGCCCACCTTTCCCCAGGTCGAAGGAGAACCTGTCCTTGCGGTCCAGGCTGGAGTCGAACTTGGTGCCATCGAGCAGCCAGCCTGTGTAGTGGACAAAGACACGGTCCCCGATCATGGGTGTCTCCGTGCCCGTGCCCTCTCGCTTGATGACCTGGAAGGAAGGGAAGGAGAGAAGGTGAGTCCCTGGGGATGGACACAGAGAGGAACCATGAATGTTCGCATGCCTCTGGCCAGAATGTAAATGGTCTCCTCTGCCTCCTTGTAAGTAACTCAACAAACCCATCATCAAATGACTGCTATGGGGTTTGGCTAGAATTAAACTGACCTCCCTTTCTTGGACCATGACATAACTTGGTTTGAAACACTGGAGACAAAACACCTGAGATCATTTTTGCTGTTACGATCTTACAGAAGTCACTTTAACTCTCTAAACTGACCATATTTGTAAAGTAGTGATGATAAACCCTATCAGAGTGGTTACAGGACTAAACCAGTAAAACACTGAATAATTATCAGCAGCAAAGGGGAAAGTATTTACGCTACACTTCCTCATGCTTCCTAAACGCCAGTCATCCAATCAGGTCTGGTTTAGAGAGAGAAGAGGGAAACCAGAAAGTCCAGGAGAGCTAAGAGCAACCACCAGCTTACAAGTGAGCCAAGGGTCCTTGAGCAGGCCCTAGGCTCTGACCTGGGACTTGAGGGTTCCTGACTGGTAGGCTACTGCAGTCCTTGAAGTCAGGGCTAGAATATGTCCCAGTGTTTAGAAGAACCTGCTTCTCTTTGGTGTTTATAAAAAGGTGGTCTACCTGGTTAAGTGTGCAAGTTACCCTCTAAGGGAAAGCTCCCACGATGCAACGGACATGGACTTGAGTAAACAGAAAAGTGAAAGGGAAGGCGTGGAGAATGAAAAGGGTAAATAGGTCTCCCTGGAAGCCCGCGTGCCCACTAGGAGAGCAGCCAGGTGCGTTTCTGAAACGGCTAAGCAGCTCCCCGGGGTCTCCAACCTGCCCTGGCCACACGCACACGTGGGCTGAGCTGCGGGAAGCCAAGAGGAGCAGAAAGTCTGGGTGAGGATACCAGCGAAGCCAGGCTAGGATTTCGCCATCCTGGACAGCGCAGAACCTGCTCCGAACCGCGGCCGGACCTGGGTCAAGACGCCCTGCTGCCTGGCTCCCAGACCCCTCCCTGGCTCCTCCGGCCGTAACACTGTTTAGGGCCCCCAACCAAAGCACCTCCTCCCAGTCCCGCACTCCGCGCTCAGTAAGGCCCCGGGCCGGGGGTGGAGTGGGGTGGGGTGCGATGTGGGGGCCGAGGCGGGGTGAACTACAGGTCCCGGCATGCACCGGGGTGGGGGGGGAGGGGGACAGCATGGCCGAGCGGGTGACCTAGCCGGGTCCCAGCCTTCAGGAAAGGGGTGACCAGAGGGCGGAGGACGCCAGGACCGCGCGCCAAGTCGCACAAAGACCCGCGCGGGCCAGGCAATAACTCCCGGGACCCCGTTCGCGTCCTGGCTAATGTTTAACTGCCGGGGTCGGCGAGCTCCGCACCCCGGAGGCGCAGGAGGCCGGGGTGGCGGGGGGAACTCCCTGGCGCCAGCGGCGGCCGGGAAGGAGCCGGCCGCGGGTCGCAGATCGCAGTGGGGCGGTGCACGCCGCCGGGGCCCCCGCGCGAGCGCGTCCGCCCCCCGCCGCGCCCCTCCCGGCGCATGCCGCAGCCAGAGCAGGCGCTGCGCTCCGGGACCCTTCCCAGGCCTGGGGAGCCTCAGCCCAGATGTTCCCCTTCCGAGCGTGTAGCAGCCCTCCCGCCCTGAACCGGCGGCCTGGCTAGGAAGGCGATGCGCAGGGCCACGGCTGCACGGCCTGCTTAACGGCCGGCCGGGAGGCTGCAGAGGCGGCTGCCCGAGCCCCGGGCAGATGCTGGGGCGCTCCCGGTGCCCGACTACCGCCGCCTCCGCCTCCCCGGGGCGCCCCCCGCCTCTTACCTTAAGCACCCCTTCATCCTGCTTGGGGCTGATGTCCACGCCTTCGAGGGGCAGCGGCGCCGACTGCGCTCCGCTCTCGGCCGTCTTCGTCTCCTCGGCGGTCATCACGCCGTTTCTCGGGCAGCGGGCGGCGGGGTGTGCGCGGCGGTGCGGGCGGCGGGTCGGGGCTCGCGCACCTCTCTGCGCGGGCGCGGGCGGAGGAGGAGGTGGGGTCGTGGGCGGCCGGGTGAGCGATTGGTCCCACCGCCTCGGAGGGAGGGGCTGGGAGGAGCCGGGCGGCCGCGAGGGACGTGGGGGGAGAACTTTCTAGAGGCGCCGGCGGCCGAGCGGGTTCAGGCTCTGGCGCTCAGGGCGCTTCTGCGGAAGGTGGTTTCTGGTTCGTTCCTCCCGCCAGCCGCCTAGCCCCGCCCCGGCCCCGAGACCCTCGGACTCGGGAGCCAGCCCCCGCCCCCGCCGCTCGTTCTCTCGGCCTCTCCCTCCCGCCGCCCCCCCCCCCCCCGGTCTAGCCGGATTCTTCCAGATCCTTCTCGATACCCCCGCAGCATCCGACGCCGCGCCGCCGGACGTGGGCGCCGCGCGTGCGTCTCCCCTGCCCGAGCCGCGGGCTGCCTGCCTCCCCGCCTGGCCGGGCACGCGTCCTGAACGCAGAGCGAGGGGAGCGGTACCTGGGCATGTAGGGCCGGGGAGGCGTCTGGGTTTCCCCGGAGAGGGGCCAGCGTGCGCCCAGGGCCCGGCGAAACGCTGCGAACTGCCCGTTTGCAAGAAATGGCCCGCGTATTAAAGGGGCCTTTCCCGACAATAATATAACTGAACACATAGAATGGGTTCAACTCGCTAGGAGAGCCACTGCGTCTTACTGAAGGCCCATGAAAAGGAATATTTTCTTAATACTGGGTTCCTGGGTGTTCATGGACTTCCCTTGGCGACTAGGAAGCGCCATAGTTACCGAAACAATAGTCTTTTGACCAAAAGATCTGTGTATGGAGGGTCCTGCTCTTCCTTAGAGCTTAAGCCCAGTTTAGTGTCTGGTGCGTGTTATGAAATAATTATTGGTTGCAGGAATTTGTGTGCCAATAATAATAAGGTTTTTTGTTTGTTTTGGAGCCCTTGCTCAGTGCTTGGCACTGTACTATGAAGACTGTCCTATATAGGTAGAAAACTAAAAGGGCTGTTTTCGGATGAAATTTCAATATTAAAACATAACCAGGGAATTCATTGTAATCTTTTCTGTTGGGATTGGCTGGGAAGGGATGCAGGACAAATAAAATCGTTTCTTCCAGCAATTTACAGCAAGTGTATTTAGCCTCGACTAAGACGTTTTTCATTCAGTGACGCCTTCAGCGGACTTGGGGGGATTGACTCACTAGAGATTAAATCTGCTTCCTTTCTACCAGTGTCCTCAGGAGGGTGAGAAGTAACGGTGGCCCTCCAAAGTTGCAGGAGACGGGCGCAGGGTAGGGTGCTGGCTTGCCGCCTTGGCAGTTATCTTGCTGTTGGTTCCTGCGCCTGTGTGCGGTCACTCTTGAGTGTACTGGTTTCTTTTGAAGCTGGGGCCACTGGATATTATCTGGCTGAACAAGTTGGTATAGAAAAGCTCCGGTCGAGTAATGCTTTTCTAAAAGCATCTATTTCTTTACTGGCAGCAAACAGTTGTAGGTATCTTCTAGTCTGTCAGCACGTTTTACTTGAGCACCCAAGATATGACCGCTTTTGCACGCATACTGACTGTAGAAAGAGCACGTGCTCTTTCTAGAGAGTAAGCAACGAGTGGGGTCCCCAACATACTAACCGATTTGAGGCAGATTAACAGGGACAAGAACACCTGTCAACGAGGGTAGTTGTGATGGTTACAAAGCAGGAATGTATGCTGGGTATCTAGCCCAGTGGCCACCTTCGCACAGGTGAGTAAATCATGCTCATGATTCTGATGGGATGAGTGCTCTGCTGAGACCAGGATAGGATACAGAGGTCTGTAAGAGAGGGGAAAACCTCGTGGAAGGGGAAGGGCCAAAGGGAAAGGTTTCCAGGGAGGAAGTGCTGTGCTCTTTCAATCAATGAATGGTTGAGGGGTCTGGGAGATGGAAGAGGTGAGGAGGGACAGTAGTCACTGGGTTCTAGGATTCCCCCCATTTTTTTTCTGTTTGTAGAATTATTTTCCATTTTATTTACATTATATTCTTCGGATTGTAAAACCTACACATACTCAATGTCGAAAGTGCACAGATAGGTTTGTTTCTTTTTCAATCTGTTTTCCTTTCATTCTTTTCTTGCTAGGGATCGAACCCATGCCCTTGGCAGTGAACTGGCAGAGTCCTAACCACTAGATCACCAAGAAATTCCCCAAATTTTCTTTCATTCTCCCTCATCTGTTTCCCAGCCACCCCCCCCTTTTTTAACCCTCAGGCAGTTTAAATTAGTATTCCTGTTAAAGGTGTTTAATAACGTGATTATTTCCAGTGGTACCAGTCAGTCATTCAAAATCCTTCTGAAACTTCCCCCCTTTTGCTAGAGGAAGAGAGCATACTTTTTCTTTTCCCCACTCCCCACCTTACTCTTTAGGTATTCTGGTTAGTTTTGTTATTATTGTTATTATCTGGCTCACTATTGTCAGAATGAACCTTCTGGGAACTCACTTGGTACACCTCCCAAATGCCAGGCCCATCCCTCAGACATAAAGATCCCTTGTTTTAAACGTTTTGTTTTTATTTTATTTAGTTATTATTATTTTGGCCATGTTGCCTGAAGTGTGGGGTCTTAGTTCCTCTTGACCAGGAGTTGAACCCTTGCCTGTAGCAGTGGAAGCAAGGAGTCCTAACCACTGGACCACCAGGAAATTCCCTAAACCCTTTGTTTTTAAAGGTTCTTTAAAAAGGAACTTTGTTGACTGCTAATGCTCTTAAACATTAAAAGAAAAAAGTAGTACTTGAATCGTTCAAGAGAATGTGAGATGAGCATGTGTGTGTACATATACACATTATGTAACATACCAACATAATGGACCTTGGGAATGTACCACACTCCCAACCTAAGAATTAGAACATCGCCGATATGACTGGTGTGAAAAAAAATGTTAATACCAAAAATGTTAAGGACATTCATAATTTCTTGCTACTTCTGGTGTCTGTCGACTGAGAAAACACAATTTATACTACTAACCAAAACAGCTACTGAACATTTCATAAAATATTTACTTAGATTACAGCTCTATTTTCATGCATTTGAATAACAATAGACTGCTGTGTGGGCTTCTCCAGTGGCTCAGGGGTAAGAATCCACCTGCAATGTAGGAGATGGGAGAGAGGTGGCTTGGATCTCTGGGTGGGGAAGATCCCCTGAAGGAGGAAATGGCAACCCACTGCAGTGTTCTTGCTAGGAGAATCCCATGGACAGAGGAGCCTGGCTGGCTACAGTTCATGGGGTCACAGAGTCAGACACGGCTGAGCACTGCACACGCGTGTGGGGTCTGCACACAGTGGATGCTTGAAGCTCCATCACTGAACACACCCCGGGGCACCGGGTGGGCAAGCTTTCCTCATCTCTGGGATAGATGGGAATCATCATACTGACTATGTCACAGGGGTTTTCTTTGAGGGTTAAATGATAAATTATCACGTGTGATGTACTTAACACAGCACATGGCACACAGCAAACGGATAAGTGGTCATGAGTGTGTGTGTGCTGTGTCTCACTTGTTCAGCCTGTTGGATGCTGGAGTACAGATCTGAAAGACCCCAAAGTCTCCAGTCTTCAGATTGAGAGCCACTGACTGGTCTGGACAGGGGTTTGATCCATGGTGTCTAGAATAGTGCTTCTTCCTGATGCTATTATGAATAACATCTGTCCTTTTTTCTCTTTCGCACTCAGTGATGAGCATGACTATCTAATACACTAGCTTTGATATTTTGTCATTCCAATAAGTCTGGGCACCCTGTGAAGTAAAGACTTGACCTTAATATTTCCTTGGGTTTCTGATCTCCTTGGGGGAAAGCACATGGGATATCTGGTGCCTGTCCTACCGAAAGAAAGGAGTATTTTCCTTTTAAGATAAAATCTAATTTCACGCTTAAGATAAATAGATTTTGTTTTGCTTTGCTCCTTGGGGCAATAAAAAGTAGCCTGTCTTCATCCTTCCATGTTTGTAGATGAACTGAAATTTGGCTTTGGCCTCATTCATGGGAGTGTCCAATAACCAAATGCCTCATTTCCACCCTCCTCAAACCTGTCTGTGATCAAGGATTACGTGTGGGTCCAGGGCATCAGATCTAATTAGCACAACTGGAACTAAGATCCCCTTTTGGGAGAAACGCAGCCCCGCATCGGCCTCAGGGGAGAGTGAATGTGTTCACCATCATAAGTGTGCTCTGCAGTGACCACAGGAGCAAGCCAGCAGCTCTTACTACTGAGAAATTAAGAAATTATTGTTCCTTTGGTATTACATCAAACTTCTGTAACTGGAACTGGTCTGCTAATATTTTTAAACATTTAAATTGGAAAATATTAACAACAAAAAAAGCTTGTATGAAAGCTCAGATTTACTCTTGTATCCCCAAAGTCCATCTATATCGGTCACAGTCAGCTCTAGTCAAATATTGACTATACATGCTTTCAGCGTGTAGCCAAAACATGTACTCAGAAGCACCTGGGAGTTCATCTCTTCCCAAAGGCCCTGCAGGTGTGTTGTTCAGCAGCCTTCCTCCCCAAGCCAGCCTCTTCCTGGGGCACTATTTTTGGGCTGACGGCCTCAGCTTTTTTCCTCCTGGGTTTCTGGGCGCCCCTAGGGGTGGGGTGGGGGTGTGGGGGGGGTGGGGAGGGGTGGGAGTACTCAGGGATCCCAGGTAGAGGGTGGAGGGGGAAGGGGTGTCTTTCTGCATGGGGCTCTGGATTCCTCAGGGGCTTCACTGATCAGTGGCAACGTCCCAACTATTCTTTCTCAACTTGCAGCCACTTAACACTCACCATCTGTATTACCTATTGGTGGCCAGTTGGTGCAAAGCTATGTATTGAGTGGGTCCGGAGACCTCCAGGCACAGAGTGGGCGGCCAAGCCCATAGGCTTGGAGCCACAGGCAACCTTCGGGTCCTGGAGCTGAGAGCTGGCAGCGTTGCACTTTCCCTCGGTGACAGCCCTTTCAGTTGTCTCCAGATTTGTTCCGAGGGCAGGTGCTGGACTGAGTGTGCAAGGCCGCCTGGGATCACCGGGCTCAGACCCAGACTGTTCAGGTAGCTGCCCTGGATGTCCCATTGTAGGGACACAGCGGAGCGAGGGACCCAGGGACCCAGGGACGGAGGGAGGGAGCTTGATCTCATCAGCTTGAGCCGGAGCCTGCGCCGGCTCGTCTCAGGGGCGTCAGGATGGGTCCCCTCCTTGGGCGCGCTCCAGCCTCCGTGCCCTCTGGTGGCCTCTGGGGTCCCCCAGAGTGGCTGCCTAGCGCGTGATGGGGCTTAGTACGACTGGGGAAGGGGACAATTTCCGAAGGACAGTGGCCCGCCCAAGGCCCCGCCCCAGCGAGGTGGCTAGCGAGGCCCGCTCATGCTAGGCGGGTGCTTGGAGGACTCCAGTGACCCGGTCGCCCGCCCCGCTGTAGGACCCCTTCCCGACCCACGGGGAGAACATGGCGCCGGGTTCTCAGCAGCCGGGCCCGCTTTTCCGCCCTTGTCTTTGTACTGTTTTTTGATTGTACCTGTGTCATTGTGATAATAGCAGGGTCAGCTCTTTTCTAGGCACTGCTCTTGGCTTTCACCGCTCCCCTTCCATCCCTCCGCACCTCTGCCCTCCTCCGCCCCATGTGGACATGTGACCTGATGCTTTAACCGCGATTTTGGTAAGAAGCAGGTTTATCCAACATAGCGAACTCATTTCTAACTAAGGAGAAGAGAGAGATTTATTGAGCACCTGCGAGGGCAATAGGGCATCACGTCTGTGATGCTGTCCAAGGCCCTTAAGGCACAGATACCAGAAGGGAGAGCAAAAGAAGGACTGGCCCGCGTGGGTGTACTTCAAGAATGCAGGATGGCCCGGTCTGTGAAGGGTAACAGTACTCTGGGAAGGCGTCGCAAGCACCCAGGGCTTGAGAAAGAGCTTGGAAAAGTGGACAATAATATATTTGTTTACTTTTAAAAATTATATACCATCATGAATGAAATAATGCCATTTACAGTAACATGGATGGACCTAGAGATTATCATACTAAGTGAAGCAAATCAGAGAAAGACAAATATGGTATCATATCACTTACATGTGGAATATAAAAAAGTGATACAGATGAACTTACCTACAAAACAAAAATAAACTCACAGACATAGAAAACAAACTTAACAGTTACCAAAGGGGAAGGAAGAGAGAATAAGAGTTTGGGATTAACATATACACGCTACTATATATAAAATACATAACCAAAAAGCACCTACTGTATAGCACAGGAACTATAATCAATATCTCATTATAAAGGAAAAAAATCCGAAAAGAAATATATATATATGTGTATATATATATTGGAGAAGGCAATAGCAACCCACTCCAGTACTCTTGCCTGGAAAATCCCATGGACAGAGGAGCCTGGTAGGCTGCAGTCCATGGGGTCGCGAATATATACACACGTCTAATTGAATCACTTTGTTGTATACCTGAAGCTAACACGACATGGTGAAACAATTATACTTCAGTAAAAAAAAATCGAAAGATATAACATCAATAAATTAATATATAGCTGGATATAATTATATATATATATATATATATATATATATATATATATATACATGTAGCCACCTGACTACCAGTTCAAGGTACAGAACACCTGGGCACCCCAACAGACTTTTGCATAGCCTCTCCCAAGAGTAACTGTCCCTAAGAGTAACTGCTATTCTGACCTCTCCCAAAAGATTAGTTTTGTCTGTTTTTGAACATCATCCAGAAGGAATCAAACAGTATGTACTTTTTGGACCAGTTTCTTTCATTGCACATGATGTCTGTGAAATTCACCTACTGTCTTGCATGTAGAAGTAGTTAGTTACCTTTTCCTGCTGTGTGATACTCTACCATATTGAATATACTACAGTTTTCTTATTGATGATACTGGGGTTGTTTCCAGGTTTGGGGTATTAAGAATAAAGCTTCTATGCACATTCTTGTACATGACTTTTGGTGGACATAAATGCTCATTTCAGTTTGGTATATAAACAAGAAATGGAACTACTGGGTCATGGGGTTTCTTTTATATTTAGCTTGAGCTGCTGCTGCTGCTGCTGCTAAGTTGCTTCAGCAGATACTGCCAATTTCCCAGTATCAGGGTATCAAGTTACACTTCCAGCAAGAGGGTATGAGAGTTCCAGTTGCTGGACACTTTCACCAAAACTTCGTATTGTCAGTACTTTCTTTGTTGGCTGCACTGTGGCATGTGGGATCTTAGTTCCCCTGGGATCAAACCCAGGCCCCCTGCACAGAGTCCTAACCAATGGACCACTGGGGAGGTTCCATCAGTACTTTTAATTTTAGTCCGTCTGGGGGATGCAGTGCAGTGTAATTTATATTCCTTGATAGTTAATGAAGTGGAACGCATTTTCATATACTTATTGACCGTCTGGATGTAGCCTCATTTGTGAAGTACCTTTCAAATCTTTGGGGATATTTAAAAAATTATGTTGTCTGTTTGTTATCAATTTGTGGGATTTCTTTATATATTATAGGTAAGATACATTGCAATAATCTTCTGGTCTGTGGCATGCCTTTTCACTCACATAATGGTATTTATTTTTTTAATTGAGGTATAGTTGATTTACAATGTCAAACACAACAGAGTGACTCAGTTATACATATATACATTCTTTTTCATATTCTTTTCTGTTCACATAATGGTATTTTTTGATGAGCATTTAAATTTTAATGGAGTTCTTTAATTTATTAATCTATTTTTATACAGTTAGTGATTTTCCTTAGTAGATTATATTTTTTAGAGCAGTCAAGTTCAAAGCAAAACTGAGCAGAAGGCAAGGAGATTTCCCATACACTCCTGGCCCTCACACATACGCAGACCTCCTCCCCATTACCAACATCACCTCATCAGAGTGGTACAATGTATCGTGCTTTGAATTTCAAATTCCTCCAGTTCATTGTCAGTATAGAGAAAAGCAACTGACTTTTGTCCATAAACCTGTATCCTGCAACCTTGCTATAATCCCTAATTAGTTCCACTAATTTTTCAAAATGTTTTCAATTTTCTACATAGATGTTCATGTCATCTGTGAACACAGAGTTCCATTTCTTCCTTATCAATCCCGGGCTAGTGATTTTCCATGTGTGTCTTGTTTAAAAAAATCTTTGCCTATTCCTTGGTCATGAAGATTTTTCTCTATTTCGTTTTTGCTTTTTTAGAATGGAAGCTTTTTTTTGCTTTATCATTCACATCTAGGTCTATGATCCATATCTGATTAAACTTGACAAGTGGAGTGAGGTAGAATTGAGGTTTATTTTTTCCCTATGAAGGTATAGTTAACCCCAGACCGTTTGTTGAAAGACTATTGCTTCCCCTCTGAACTGTGGTGGTTCCTTGGTCATCTGTCACTGGGACCATATATTTATGTTGTTGTGGACTCTTATTCCATCGGTCTGTTAATAATCCTTGTGCCAATGCCTCAGCATCTTGGTTGCTATAGCTTTAAAATGAGTTTTGACATCCAGTTTTATCCTTCTGTGTCAAGATTGCATTTACTCTTCTAGGTTCTTTGATTTTCCATATACATTTTAGAGTCACCTTGTCAATGTCTTTTTAAAAATCTAAGATTCTGATTAAGACTCGAATTTACACGTCAAATTAGGGAGATTTGACATCTCAAAATATGGAGGCTTTCAGTCCGTGAAAGAAAGTGAAAATGTTAGTCTCTCAGTCGTGTCTGAATCTTTGTGACCCCATGGACTGTAACCCACCAGGTTCCTCTGTCCATGGGATTCTCCAGGCAAGGATACTGGAGTGGGTAGCCATTCTCTTCTCCAAGGGATCTTGCCAACCCAGGGATCAAACCCAAGTCTCTTGCATTGTGGGTGGATTCTTTACCGTCTGAGCCACCAGGGAAGCCCCTTTCTGTCCATAAACATGATCTATTCTTCCATTTTATTGGGATTCTTTCATTTTTTTCAGCAATGTTTTATATTTTATATTTTTCAGTGTAGAGGGTCTTATGCATCTTTTATTAGATTTATTCCTAGGTACCTTTGGTTTGGGTGCTGTTATAAATGCTATTTCCCAGAGTTTATTTTCTGTTTGTTTATTGCCAGTATATAGAATGCACTTACTTTCTTTTTATTTAACTGTGATAAAATATACGTAACCTAAAATTGACATTTTAACCATTTTTCAGTGTATAGCTCAGGGGGATTAAGTACATTCAAGTTGTTGTACAAACATTCAATTGATTTCTTTTTGGTAACAGCCTTACTGAGATAGAATTCAGACACCATATAACTCATCCATTTAAAGTGTGCAATGCAGAGAGTTCTCTGCAGGTCCAGTGGTAAGGACTCTTTCTATGTTCACTGTGGAGGATCTGGGTTTGATCTCTGGTCAGGAAATTAAAATCCTTCAAGCCACACTTCATGGAAAAAATGTGTACAATTCAGGGGCTTTTAACAGAGTTGTGCAATCACCACTCTAATCCATTTTATTTATGTATTTATTTCATCTCGAGGTTTGTGGGATCTTAGTTCCCCAACCAGGGATCCAACCCAGGTCCCTGGGTCCCCTACATTGGAAGTGTGGTGTCTTAACCACTGGACCACCAGGGAGGTCCCTACAATTCATTTACAACATCTTCATTACCCTGTAAAGAAATCTCATACCTTTGGGCTGTCATTTCCCAACCATCCTCAGGGCCCAGCCCATGAATCCACTTTCTGCCCATGTTCTTAATTCACAGGTATTTAAGACTTAGAAAGAGTGGCTGGAGCTTTCTTTGTCTTTAGGCACTGCCTCCCTTTCCTCCTTTTCATTTTTTGGCAAAGGATGGGAGGGAAGAAATCTGTGGTCTGCACAATGCCTCTTGTTGCCAGGAGAGGGCAGCAGTCAGTTCCCTAGCCTGCAGGCACAACCTCAGCGCCATCTCCAGAGGTCAATGAGAGCCCACCAGGTGCCAAGCTCTGCGCTGGGCACTGGGGGTGCCAATCTGACTCCCCGCTCTGGAGGAGTCCATGATCTATAAGAGTGAGTCAGGATAAAAAGAATGAAATAATGCCCATTAGCAGCCTGCTGAAGCTCCAGTACTTTGGCCACCTGATGGGAAGAGCCATTGGAAAAGACCCTGATGTTGGGAAAGACTGAAGGCAGGAGAAGGGGATGGCAGAGGATGAGATGGTTGGATGGCATCACCAACTCGATGGACTTGACTTTGAGCAAGCTCCAGGAGTTGGTGACGGACAGGGAAGCCTGGCGTGCTGCAGTCCGTGGGGTTGCGAAGAGTCAGACACGACGGAGCGACTGAACAACAGCAACAAGCAGCGACGTGGATGGACCTAGAGACTGTCATGCTGAGTGAAGTAAATCAGAGAAAGACATATCACATGGCATCACTTATTTGTGGAATATAAAAAGGTGGTACAAATGAACCTATGGCAAAACACAAACAGAGTCTCACAGCCCCCTTCCCTGCTGCTTCAGAACCAGCTGAGTGAGCCTGACCCTCCATGGCCAGCCCAGCTTGAACAAAGGGTGATGGAGAGGGGCGGAAAGACTCAGAAGTGGGGGCCACAGAGGGGTCGTCAACTGCTGTGCTGTGGAGCCTGGGCCAGAGCCATGGAGGAAGCAGGAAGCCACAGGGGTTTAACTGGAGGTTTAATAGGAGTTAAACTAGGGGTTTAAACAGGGGTTTAACTGGGAGAATATTGAATGTGTTACAACATTGCTTCTGTTTTATGTTTTGGGTTTTTGACCCCAAGGCATGTGGGATCTTGGCTCCCTGATCAGGGATTGAACTTGCCCCCCATGCACTGGAAGGTGAAGTCTTACAGCACTGGGCTGCCAGGGAAGTCCCTATCCTCCATTCTTATTGCCACCCTTGAGGTCCAAGTCCCTATTGCATTGTCTGGTTTGTTGCATAACCTGACTTGTTTGCTTGCTTCTAGTCTCTTTCTCCTCCAAGCTATTCTTCACCCTGCTTCTGACTTATTATTTCCAAGACACTGCTTTTGCAATTTCATTCCTCTGTTAAAAAAACATTTCAATGATGTACAAATGGCTTATAAGATAAAGTCTAAACTTGTTAGCTTGCTGTTTAAAGTTTTCTGGGCTTCCCTGGTGGCTCAGCTGGTAAAGAAACCACCTTCTATGTGGAGGACTTGGGTTTGATCCCTGGGATGGGAAGATCCCCTGGAGAAGGGAAAAGGCTACCCACTCCAGTGTTCTGGTCTGGAGAATTATACATCTACAGTCCATGGGGTCACAGAGTCGGACATGACTGAGTGACTCACTTTCACACTTTAAAGTCTTCTACAACCAGACCCCAAGGAGTATCATCTTCTATTCCTCCCATGATGCTTCTTAGAGAATTCGTACCCTAGGGATGTGTGTGTGTGTGTAGAATGGGGTGGGGGAACTTTGAAGAAATAGACCAAAATGCAGTACATTTTCTTAAAGTGTCAAGTTTACCAGATGACAATTACTTTAAGACAATTTTCAAACATGGAAACAAGCCGTGGTTGTATAGTAAATGCAACATTTACATAAACTTAAGACTGAAGCATCAGAGATCTTTTCAGGATTTTGATGGGCCTCATTCCAAAGGGCCCATTCTCTAGGGGCTTCCCAGATGGCACGAGAGGTAAAGAGTCAGCCTGTCTGTGCAGGAAATGCAAGAGTTGTGGTTTCAATCCCTGGGTCGGGAAGATCCCCTGGAGTAGGAAATGGCAACCCACTCTAGTATTCTTGCCTGGAAAATTCCATGGAAAGAGGAGCCTGGTGGGGTGTAGTCCATGGGACCACAAGGAGTCGGACACGACTGAACACAAATATATACTGCTGCTGCTGCTGCTGCTAAGTCACTTCAGTCGTGTCCGACTCTGTGCGACCCCATAGATGGCAGGCCATCAGGCTCCACCATTCCTGGGATTCTCGAGGCAAGAACACTGGAGTGGGTTGCCATTTCCTTCTCCAGTGCATGAAAGTGAAAAGTGAAAGTGAAGTCGCTCAGTCGTGTCTGACTCTTAGCGACCCCATGGACTGCAGCCTACCAGGCTCCTCCACCCATGGGATTTTCCAGGCAAGAGTACTGGAGTGGGGTGCCATTGCCTTCTCCGACAAATATATACAGAAGACATTAATCCATGGTTTGTGTTAGGAACTGAATTGTGTCCAATTTAAAAATTAAATGCATTCCAAAGGGTGATAGTACTTTGCCCTTTTCAAACTACACCAATCAGTGATAGTTGGAAGTACTGACAAAAAACAGACTCTGGAATCATCCTTTTGTAAATTCCCACCCCCAGGTTTGTATACAACTTGTAACACTGGCTCTTCTCCTTGAAAACTTTTCCTTCAAGCCTTAGAAACTGTCCCTAAAGTTTCTTATCTTGCCAGGAAATCACACCAATTACCAAGGTTATTCCCAGGGACCACTTAGCATAAAACGCCCCCAGTTGTAATTTCATAGGCCCATCCTGAGATATTGTGATAATAAATATATTTTTGGCCTCTGTCCCAGCTCTTAGCAGAGCTCCTAAAACCCTTGAAATTTCCCGAGTGAGGAAAGAGATACAGGTGTCTCTTGTTATGTTAATAATGTGATTTTGGGGAAGCCCCAAGGTAACCAGCCTAAGGTTGTGAGCCAGGGGAACAAACTGGGTGACTGGAAGGTGGGAATGGTCAGGCCCATCCCCAAGCCTCCTGGGAGGGGAGGGAGCTGGAGATGGAGTTCAATCATCAGTGGGATTTCCATGGTGGTCCAGTGGTTAAAACTGTCTTCCAATGCAGTGGACGCTAGGCTAGTTCAGTCCCTGGTTGGGGAATTAAGGTCCCACGTGCAGCAGGATGTGGCCACACAAGAAAAGGAAGAAATCACAGTGACCAATGATTTAATCAACTTGTGCATACGTAAAGTGAAAGTGAAGTCGCTCAGTCATGTCCGACTCTGTGACCCTGAGGACTGTAACCTACCAGGCTCCTCTGTCCATGGGATTCTCCAGGCAAGAATACTGGAGTGGCTTGCCATTTCCTTCTCCAGGGGATCTTCCTGACCCAGGGATTGAACCTGGGTCTCCCGCCTTGTAGGCAAAGGCCTTAACCTCTAAGCCACCAGGTAATGATGGCTCTATTAAATACATGGAAAGAGGAGGTTTGGAGAGTTTCTGGGTTGGTGAGCTCATGGAGGTGTGGGGAAAGTGGAAACTCCACTCCCTCCCCATACTTGCCCTGTGCATCTCTTCCTCGTGCTGTTCCTGAGTTATGTCTTTACATAAACTGATGTTCTCCTAAGTAAAATGTTTTCCTTGGTTCTGTCACTCTCTCTAGCAAATTAATCAAACCCAAGGAGGAGCTTGTGGGAACCTCTGATCTACAGTCAGTAGTAGGTTAACAACTGTGGTGCTGGCGAAGACTCTTGAGAGTCCCTTGCACAGCAAGGAGATCAAACCAATCAATCCTAAAGAAAATCAACCCTGAATATTCATTGGAAGGACTGATGCTGAAGCTGAAGCTCCAATACTTTGGTCACCTGATGCGAAGAACTGATTCACTGGAAAAGACCCTGATGCTGGGAAAGACTGAAGGCAGGAAGAGAAGGAGGCAATGGAGGATGAGATGGTTGGATGGCATCATTGACTCAATGGACATGAGTTTGAGCAAACTCTGGGAGACAGTGAAGGACAGGGAAGCCTGGCGTGATGCGGTCCACAAGGTCACAAAGAGTCGGACATGACTGAGTGACTGAACAACCACAGCAAGGTGAGCAGCACAGATGACGAGCTGGCCTTGGGGCTGCTGTCTCATGCTGCAGTCCTGTGGGACCGAGCCCTTAACATGTGGGATCCCAGTTACCTGCAGGTAGTGTCAAAACTGGGTTATTGTGTGGTGTTGGAAAACACACTGGACATGCCTTCAGAAAAGCTCCCAGGGGTCATGCAGTCCAATCCCTGCATGGACAAAGAAGAACCACGTCCGAGGGGGTGAAGGAGATGCGCTCTACCCTCCTGAGCAGGTGAACCCCCTGAAGAAAGACTGGGGCCAGTAGCAACAGCCCTCAACTTGGCTTCCAGACCTGAAAGTGTCATTTCACGGGAGCGCAGAGGAGCTTCGGTACCATAGTCCTTTATGTCTCAGTGCAGAGGAGAATTCAGTAAGAGCAAAGTGGTAGAGAAGTGATTTACCAGAATAGGACATGTGTGAGGCTTTTAAGCAGGTGGGCAAGAAATGCCATATGCTGAGGACATACTGGGCTACAGTTTTATAATCAAAGGAAAAGTGGGGAGGGGGATAAGACCTTCTTTGTCTTTCTTGAGTAGAGGTCATTTTCATCATTAGTTCCTTCTCCGGGTTGAGCAGGGGAGTGTTCTTGTCCCTGCATGGTTAATCTAGGTCCACAAACAATATTCTTTTTCACCTGTGCAGAGAGCGTGTCCCAGGGATCACTGACCTACTGAGCTCGCTGGCAGGATGTGGGGCTCACGCCACCATTGTTTTATTGTCTGGGGGCAACTCTCGTGATTCTGTGGCATGGGTGTGGTGCTGAGCACACCTGCTTTCCCGAGTAATCATTAACTTACAGGAGTCTCCCATCTTTCTACATAGAACCCCTTAGTGGGATTAACTGTTTAATCCCTTAGTCTGTCTCAACCCTGCTGAGGTGGGCTGGGGAGGTGCTGTCCATTCTAGAGGTAAAATAACAGGGTCTCACATTAAGGTCAGACAGGAGCAGGGTCTATGACCAGACTGAACTTCGGGGCTGCTCACCCTGCACACTGCATGGTGGTCCATGGGATTGCGAAGAGTTGGACACAACTGACTGACTGAACAACGCTCCACATGGCAGTCACTTTCCTGACACCGGGTTGTGGTGAGGGAAAGTACAAGGCTGACTGCAGGACCGAGCCAGGAGCACAGTGGCTGTCTTCTGATTGGCTGGAGATGAGGTAACAGGGCAGCGTTTCAGGAATCTTAATCTTCAACCTTCTGGTTCCAGACAGTCTGGGTTTCACGTGCTTGTGCTCAGCTAGTAGCCACCATCCTCCCCGGGGTGAGGGTCTCAGTTCCCACAGAACTGCTCAAAGATGGGTGTCAGATTATTATGCATACCTCTTGAGGAGGCTCTAGGGCTGTTTTGTCAATGAACGATGGTCCTGACTTCTGTTTAACTGCTCTTCTTGTTTCTGTGTTCCTTTACCAATAATTGCCTGTGCCTTCCCTGTGGAACTCAGGAAGGGTATCAAAAGACCAAAGCCTTTTTCTACAAATAAGAACTAGAACACGGAGAGGCTTTTTCACCTGGGAGGCCCCTGAAGGGTGCTGCTGGGTTCCAATCCCCCCCTTTCTTGGATACTTTTCAATCCTGAGGGCAACAGGTGCGGGATAAGAAAGGGAATAAAGTTTTAGATAAAGAGGTTAATGAAAAACTGGCTAGAGGAAGCTGGTTTTACCAGGCTCAGTTCCAGGACCAGAATACAGGCTTCCTTAGTCAGCTACGCACCTCGCCCTTAGGTGGTGCCAGGTCGGTTGAGGCGCATCTGTTTGCGACCCCCATAGGCTGTAGCCCACCAAGCTACATGGGATTTTCCAGGCACGAATACTGGAGTGGGTTGCCTATGCTCTCCTCCAGGGGATCTTCCCAACCCACGGATCGAACCAGTGTCTCTTAAGTCTTCTGCACTAGCAGGCGGGTTCTTTAACACTAGCGCCACCTGTTTGATAAACATGGTCAACTGAAGTCAACTGACTGCGCTCAGTATTTACGGCTGCCAGCTGGAAAAGAAACACCCCGCCACGGATGGCGTAGGAGGGCGCAGCGAAGGAAGGGTACAGAGTCCAGATCACGATCCCTCCGCTGGGGTTCCCGCCCCAGCTGAACAGGCCAGGCACGCGCAGAGACACCAAACGCGAACTCCATCCTCAGGAGCGCCAAGGAGCGCGCATGCGCAGTGACCCCAGAGCGCAGCGGCGGGACGCTCTACTTGGCTACGGAGACAGAGCGCCAGACTAGCCGGCCGCGCAAGCGCAGTGGCGCAACACGGGGACCCGCCCCACCGAGCCCCGGGGTGCGCATGCGCAGTGCTGCGGGGGGCGTGCAGCGCGGTGTACTGCCCTGGAAGACGCTGACACCCGCGAGGAGCCGGAGTTTCAGGTTCAGCAGCGTCTGCCTGGACTGCTCTCTGGTCTGACCTCGGCGGAACAGCCCTGCCGCCGAGGAAGGTGAGCGCGGTGCCGAGGACGTGGAGCGAGATGAGAAAGGGCAGACTGGTGGATATGCCGGGGAGCGGGACTGCCCGGTGGCGGGAAAGCGTCCCGGGGCGGTGCCGCCGTGTGATCGACAGGCCAGTCACCAATGGGAGGGCGGGAGAGGCCGCGGGGCGGGACCTGGCCGCGATGGGTGGCTGCGGGGTGGTTCCGCCGGCGGTGCTGAGTGCGCTTTGCGCGTGGTAGTACCTCCTGCTCCCTGCAGGGCCACCGAATGCGCCGTTCCCCGTCCCCTGCAAGGGACAGAGTCCCTTGGACTCCAAGGAAATCCAACCGGTCTATACTAAAGGAAATCAGTTCTGAATATTCATTGGAAGGACTGATGCTGAAGCTGAAACTCCAATACTTTGGACTGATGTGAAGAACTGACTCATTGGAAAAGACCCGGATGCTGGGAAAGATTGAAGACAGGAGGAGGGGACGACAGAGGATGAGATGGTTGGATGTCATCGCCAACTCGATGGACATGAGTTTGAGTAAACTCCGGGAGCTGGCGTTGGGCAGGAAAGCCTGGCGTGCTGCAGTCCATGGGTTCGCAAAGAGTCTGACAGCTGAGTGATTAAATTGACTGCCCCCTGCAGCTGCGGAAATGGACTCAGAGATGTGGACTTACGCGGGGATACAGGCGGGATCCCAAATTGGGCAGTCTGACCCCCAGAGCCATCCTGCCACTCGGCGAATCCGGGTGGAGCAGTGGCCAGCCAGGAGGACTGGGACGGATGGAATTGACCAGACTGTGGGAGGCAGTGCCGTGAAAAGTGTAGCTAAATCGTCACACTGTGTGACAGCTCCGAGGGCGGAGCTGGGTGGGAGACAGAAGCAAGATGAGGACGTGGAGTTGGGGCCAGCCGGCAGCTCTCAGCACTGCCACCCCAGATTCACAGCAGGTGGGCTAGAGCCTGGTTGTCTCCCAGGTGTGTGGAGTTAAAGCACTTTAGGAGGGAAACAGTAGGATGGTACCTGGAACACAGGCGTCTCACCTGCTCAGGCTGCCATAGGCTGGGAGGCCTGAACAGAGAACTTCTTTCTCCCAGGGCTAGAGGCTGGGAAGTCCAAGGCCACCAGTCCTATAGGGGTCAGGACCCCACTATTAGGACTCCACTTAATCCTAATTACCTTCTTCATTTAATGTTAAAATGTTAGTCACTCAGTAGTGTCCAACTCTTTGCAAATGCATGAACTGTAAGTCTGCCAGGCTTCTCCATCCATGGGATTTCCCAGGCAAGAATACTGGAATGGGTTGCCATTTCCTTCTCCACATTTAATGTTGATTACTCCCTAAAAGCTCTTTCTCCAGATACAGCCTAACAGTGAGGGTTAGGGCTTTTAACACATGAATTTGGGGTAGGGGGAGCACCATCAGTCTGGAGCAAGTTTGTACCCGGGTAAATAAGCGATCATCGAAGACTGAAGAAAATGAGCACTTTCAGGAATTGTGTGTACCCTGCTGCTGGGAAAGACTGAGGGCCGGAGGAGAAGGGGACGACAGAGGATGAGACGGTTGGATGGCATCACCAATTCAATGGACGTGAATTTGAGTAAACTCCGGGAGTTGGTGATGGACAGGGAGGCCTGGCATGCTGCAGTCCATGGGGTCGCAAAGAGTTGGACATGACTGAGCAACTGAACTGTGTACCTGAGATGCCTTCATGTGTCTTAACCCATGAGTGAACATAAGATTACCGTTCCTCGTGTCTTCACACTGGTGGGGAATTCTAGGGACAACTTGTGTGTGTGTGTGTGCTAATGTCCAGGCAACCAGCCTGAAGAGATTGGGAAAAGTTGTACCAAACATCTTTAAACAGCACTTAGTGAATCCTTTATTCTTGGATTTAGCTAAACCCTTTTTTCACTTGTGGTTTAGCTTGTGCTGCTCCTGGAATAATGAGATCCCTAATTACCACCCACAGAGAAGTGAAATAATGATTACTTTTGTTCTTTATTGTTTCGTGTTGTCATTCTAAAGTTTGGTAACCAAGTCTTTTCATCCTACTTACCCTGGTGGGAGGAAGATTAGAAATCTACAGCTCAGGAGCTCAGAGGCTGCTGCTGCTGTTTAGTCGCTTCGTTGTGTCCGACTCTTTTGTGACCCCACAGACTGTAGCCTGCCGGGCTGCTCTGCCCAGGCAAGAATACCAGAGTGGGTAGCTATTTCCTTCTCTGGGGGATCTTCCCGACTCAGGGATCAAGCCCAGGTGTCCTGCTTGGCAAGCGGATTCTTTAACCACTGAGCCACCTGGGAAGCCCTGGCTCAGGTAAATATATGTTAAAATCTTGGATTCAAGCCCTTGCTGAGTGATTGTGAGCAAATCACTTAACTTTTCTGAGCCCCGGTTTCTTCAACTGTGAAATAGAACTAATAAAAATCCTGACTGCATAAGGTTGTGAGGTTATATGAAAAGTTTGAAACCATCAAAGAACTGGCCCTTGGACTAGATACTGAAGTCATAGATCTCCTCTCCCCATCCCTCTGAAGAACAGAAACCCTCTCCCACACCCCTTACCTCAGACTGGCTATTCATTTATCACCTGTTTATTGATTGCCTGCTAAGTGCCAGAGCACCTGTTCTGAATGCTAGGGGCAGGGAAGAGAGGCAGACAAGGTTCCTCCTTTTATGCTATTTATATTCTAGTGGAGGAGGACAGTAAATAAGTTCAGATAGTGCTGAGAGCTATGAACAACAAAAATACAGTGTTTCAAATAATGAGATAAAATAATGACAAAGCAGAGCAGTGTGTATGTTGGGAGGGGAGGTGTTTGACCACTGCTGCTGCTGCTGATGCTGCTAAGTCGCTTCAGTCATATCCGACTCTGTGCAACCCCATAGACGGTAGCCCACCAGGCTCCCCCATCCTTGGGATTCTCCAGGCAAGAACACTGGAGTGGGTTGCCATTTCCTTCTCCAATGCATGAAAGTGAGAAGTGAAAGTGAAGTCGCTCAGTTGTGTCTGACTCTTAGCGACCCCATGGACTGCAGCCCACCAGGTTCCTCTGTCCATGGGATTTTCCAGGCAAGAGCACTGGAGTGGGGAGGGTGGCAAATAGTGAGAGGCCTCTGAGGAGTTGAGGCCTAAATGTCCAGGACTCCAGTCCCCAAGCAGAGAGGGGCGGCAGGCACAAGGCCCAGGCTGATTAGATCATGGCTCAGCCAGTGGTCTCTAGGCTGTCGAGCGATCTGTCTTTAAAGACAGGAGATTTGCAGGGTAGGGGTAGAGATGCAGATGTGAAGAACAGACAAGTGGACACAGGGTGAGTGGGGAGGAAGGGAGAGTGGGGCGAATTGGGAGATTAGGATTAGCATATATGCACTACCACGTGTGAAATAGATAGTGGGAAGCTGCTGTGCAGCACAGGGAGCTCAGCTTGGTGCTCTGGTGACCTAGAGGGGTGGAATGGAGGAGGGCTGGGAGGGATATCCAAGAGAGAAGAGATATATGTGTCCATATATATGTATCCATGTAGCTCATTCCCGTCATTACAAGTTAAGTGTTTGTCACTCAGTCGTGTCCAACTCTTTGCAACCCCATGGACTGTACTTGCCAGGCTCCTCTGTCGGTGGAATTTTCCAGGCAAGAATACTAGAGTGGGTTACCGTTCCCTTCTCCAGGAGATCTTCCCGACCCAGGGATTGAACCGAGGTCTCCCTCATTGCAGGTGAATTTTTTGCCGTCTGAGCCACCAGTTAAACGCCAACTAAAAAATAAAAAATAAAAGGGTCGGGGTTGGGGGGTGGTCAGAAATCTCTCCTGGGATTTAGAACTAGGAAACAGAAGACTTTGCTTGACAGTGGGACCTGAAGCTAGAAGGTTAAGGGCCTGCAGCGGCAGTGTGCAGGCCAGTTTCAGGGTAAAGCTGAAGCTGGGATTGAGCAGAGGAGGCTGGGCAGGCCCCACGTGGCATGTGTTGGGGCAGAAGAACTGGGAATCTTAAGGCATTTACTGCTGGTAGACTTCCTGGAACCATCTTAAAACCTGAATCACTCTGGAGCTCTAGTCTGCAAGAAGTACTACCTTGTCCATGGCTTCTGCTCTTGGATTTCCCAGATCGGCTGTATTCTTAATCTCCAAGTATGTATCTTTTCCGTAAATCTCCCTTTTATTGATGCTAGTTCTCTTTTGCCGACACATGAGTTGGACTAGAACAGCCATGTGAACCTGGGCTTGGATCCCTGGGTTTCCTTTCTGAGCTGAGTCTTTGAACAGTTACTTAATTTCTGTAAGTGTCAGGATCCAACAACTATATCCTTACAGTGTTGTGCAGATTAAACAAGAGGACAAAAATGGAAGGGCCTGTGGAGTGTTTAACACAGGGCAGGTATTTGGGGTTTGTTAGGGCCTGTCTCCTTTCCCTCCATGTTTTAGTGGGTTTTTGATTACAGGCCTCCCTCTGCTGTTGAACTGTCCTGGTTCTGTCATCCTTATTTTTATCATTCCACCTCAGTCCTCGTTTTAATCACCCCTAAATTCTTAACTGGAAGAACACTGTGCAACTCCCTCTCCTCATAAGTGAATCAACATGGTCACTGGTCTTCCTGAGGCCACTTGTGTAGTGGAGGTGTACATGGGATTTAGATTTATTCATATTTGTACTGAGGTGAGGTGGTGCTCTTTACCTAGCTCAGAGCAGTGACTTCCAAAGAGAGAGAGCAGGGGCCAGGATGGAAGATGGTGATTAAAGGAAGAAAGGGTGTGAAAAGCTGTTTCAGAGAAGCCAGGGTCAGAAAAAGAGGAAAAGATAGTTCCTAACATGGAAGGCAATGGCACCGCACTCCAGTACTCTTGCCTGGAAAATCCCATGGACAGAGGAGCCTGGTAGGCTGCGGTCTATGGGGTCGTGAAGAGTCGGACATGACTGAGCTACTTCCCTTTCACTTTTCACTTTCATGCATTGGAGAAGGAAATGGCAGCCTACTCCAGTGTTCTTGCCTGGAGAATCCCAAGGACGGGGGAGCCTGGTGGGCTTTCGTCTATGGGGTCACACAGAGTCGGACGCGACTGAAGTGACAGCAGCGGCAGCAACAGGGAACGGGGAGGCGTGGCGGGGAGGCGTGGCGGGGAGGCGTGGCGGGGAGGCGTGGCGGGGAGGCGTGGCGGGGAGGCGTGGCGGGGAGGCGTGGCGGGGAGGCGTGGCGGGGAGGCGTGGCGGGGAGGCGTGGCGGGGAGGCGTGGCGGGGAGGCGTGGCGGGGAGGCGTGGCGGGGAGGCGTGGCGGGGAGGCGTGGCGGGGAGGCGTGGCGGGGAGGCGTGGCGGGGAGGCGTGGCGGGGAGGCGTGGCGGGGAGGCGTGGCGGGGCGTGGGAGACAAAGCTTAATGGCTGCAGAAATAATGACAGGCTGGCTATCCAGGGGAAATCTCCAGGCCCTTAGAAAGGTGTGCAGGCAAGAGGAGCGGCAGGGGTTTCTGTTAGGGCTGCCTGGGTCAAATTCCCCTGTGTCCAGTTTTGATGAGTGTCTGGATGAACTGCGACTCTGGCCAGGCCTCATGGATAGGCCCACAGTTGGAGAGAGCATGATCTTTGCTTGCCAAAAATGGTCCCCTCTGGGGAGAAAGTGGGTAACTAGTACTGAGGCTGCTCTTAGGAACTGTTCTCGATCTCAGGCCAGTACTTGCCCATTAGAGAGCTGCCGGCTTTCTTTCCCTCCAGGATTATGGCCGATGAGACCCAGGAGGCTGGTGGCATCCACTTCCCGTTTCCCTTCACACCATATGCCATCCAGAAAGACTTCATGGCAGCACTGTACCAGGTGCTGGAGGCTGGCAAGATTGGGATATTTGAGAGTCCAACCGGCACTGTAAGTATGACCAGTGGGGGCCTGAGAAGGTCTGGGGAGACGCTGATGACAAGTCAGAGGCCACCAGCATGCTCATCTGCCTGCACAGAGAGTCATGGTGTGAAGCTTAGAAAGGTCGTTGTTTCTATTTATTATTCTGAGTGAGTCATTCCTGTCTATTAAACAGTTAAACACAGCCCCGGGGTTACAGAAAAATTAGGCTAGAGGCAAATGAGAATTTGAATGGCCGTGGAAACCACAACTTGGAGCACTGAAACCTTCCATCTTACTCTGGGCACACAACTGAGAAACATAGAAATTACTCTAGCTTACTCACAGATCAAACATGGGTTTATTCTCCACAAACTGGGCCACCAAGGGCCAGAGTAACCCCATCTGGAGCCCCTCCGTTTTCCTTCCTTGCCTGGAAGGCGGGGGTTTATTAGAGGTTGACCGCTGAGGACTGTTGGGGTCTGCTCCTGTCTTGCATTTTCTTGTTGCAGCAAGTGCTGTGTGACAGTGGGCTGCCCGTGTGGGCATTGCTGTGACCTCCTGGAGGACCTTTCGGGCCTCGACTCTGTGTCCCTGCCATCTGGGGAGCTTGGCCCAGTTGGCCTGGGGTGGTAATGTGTGTGTTGACTGAATGAACAGAGGAAAGTGACTCATGTCTTCTCATCCGCTGATGGGAGTGTGTCATCTTTTCCTGGGGAGACACAGACGGGGCTCCTCTCCTGGTTCCGTTTTGTTCCTTCAGACGCAGTGAGTGGGAGGGACTCCCTCCTGCCGATTCACACGGTTTGGGTCACGAAGATGCTATGCAGGATGAGGATGTTGTGTGGGACGAGGATGCTGTGCAGGTTGAGGAGTTGTTAAAGCAGCGTCTTTCTTCCAGTCTCTAGCCCTCCGTTTACAGCCAGTGCCTGTGGGGAATTCCCTGGCGCTTCCACTGCAGGGTTATGGGTTTGATTCCTGGTTGGGGAACTAAGAACCCAGGTGCCATGCAGCGTGGCCAAAAATAAATAAATAATGCAGCGCCTGGGACTTCTCCCCTCCCAACCCACCGAAAGACTGACCGGGATCAGAAGCAACTTCCTGTAAATAGATCTGAGGATGTTCAAGTCCTCATCTGACCATCTGTCTCACCTGATGTCATGAAGCATCTTTTCCTCTCTCTCTTTTTTTCTTTCTTTCTTTTTTAATAATTTTTTTGTATTTATTTTTGGCTCTGCTGGGTCTTCACTTGCTGCTTCAGCTTTTTTCTGGTGGTGAGTGGGGGCTGCTCTCTAGTTGCACTATGCAGGCTTCTCACTGCAGTGGCTTCTTTTGTAGCAGAGCTGGGCTCTAGGGCAGGTGGGCTGCAGTAGTTGCAGCTCCCAGATTCTAGCGCACAGGCTCAGCAGCTGTGGTGCATGGGCTTGGTTGCTCTGGGGCATGTGGGATCTTCCCAGATCCGGGGATGGAACCTGTGTCTCCTGCATTGGCGGGCGCATTCTTTACCACTGAGCCATCAGGGAAGCTCTATTTATTTATTTTTGGCCATGCCATGCAGCATGTGGATCTTAGCTCCCCGACCAAGGAGCAAACCTGTACCCCCTGTCTGGAAGCATGGAGTCTCAACCCCTGGACCACCAAGGAGGTCCCTTGTCCTCCTCTCTTTAAAGTCACATGAAACATTGAATCAAAGAACAGTGTGTGTAGTTTAAAAAGTCAGATTTATCAAACTTGGTTCCTTGGGCTGGTGCTTTTAACTCTCTTATCTAGTTCTTAAATGCCGTTGGTTTGCATTTGTTGAATCACAAGCCGATGCTGCTGTTTTTCGCTTTATTGGCTGCGGTCACTGGGGCCTCTGTGCCACAGGTAAGATGGAGCTTTCTGACCACCTCTTTCTCCTCCCTCTGCCCACCCTCCTGCTTCAGTTACATCTTTTCAGTCTCTCTTTTTTTCCTTCCTCTCTTGAATAACTTTTAAGTCCGTAGTTGTCTTTTAAAGGTTTGTGTCACTTACATCTGTTCTTCTCTTCACCGTCCAGTGGTGTCTCAACATTACAACTCATCATACAGTCACTCTCTTTGCCTGCCCACCGGGGCTGCTGTGAGAAAACACCACAGACAGTGTAAATGTGTGAATTTATGGTCTCGCAGTCTGGAGACTAGATGTCCAGAATCAAGGTGTCGGCAAGGTCCCTCCTGAGGGCCTGGGGGAAGGATCTGTCCACGCCCCTCTCCTGGGCATGTGGACAGCAAGCTTCTTCCCGTCTCTTCACGTTGTCTGCCTTCGTTGCTTCTGTGTCCACGTTTCCCCTTTTTATTATGCAAGGGTACTGTTTTATACACAGGCTTCCCTGGTAGCTCAGCTGGTAAAGAACCTGACTGTCAATACAGGAGATGCAAGAGACATGGGTTCGATCCCTGGGTCGGGAAGATCCCCTGGAGAAGGGAATGGAAACCCACTCCAGTGTGCTTGCCTGGGAAATTCATGGACAGAGAAACCTGCCGGGCTACAGTCCATGGGGTTGCACAGAGTCGGACACGACCGAGAACATACACACAGACGCTGCTCCTCTGGATCAGGGCCCACCCCCTCTTAACTCAGGATGTCTGTTTTCGAGCAGGGCCATGTTCTGAGACGCTAGGGTCAGGGGGACACAATTCAATGCACGTCAAGGACCTCCAGAGAAAAGTCTGATGTTTAAAGCAACAGATGTATTCTCCAGAACAATTGGTTTGCTTCAAAATTTCATAGCATTGGGACTCCCGGGGCCGATCACCTTCTGTCTGCACAGATACGTTGACTGCATCTCTGCCTCAGCAGGTCCTATTCAGGATTTCATGACGTGCCCCTTTTTGGGAGGCGGGGCTTAATTCATTTTCTGGGCCATTTATTCAGTTTCTGCCATTCTCATTGTGGTGACTTGCGGTACTTACAGGTAGCTTGATAAGCCTCTTTTATTCTTTGAAGAACAGTGAAGACATATAATTAAAGAATTTCACTTTTATATTTCCTTTTTTCTTAGCTGTGCTCTAGGAAAAGGCCAGTTCCCTTCCCTTTTCTTCCTTTCAGAAGCAGGTCTTGGAGCACCCTCTGATACTTAACGTTACATGCTTTATTACGACAGGAAAGGTCATTCGGGAAGCTGGGTCTCTTGGCTTCTGTGTCTGAGAGGATTTTTCTTCCTGTAGGGAAAATCCCTAAGTCTCATCTGCGGGGCCCTCTCCTGGCTCCGCGACTTTGAACAGAAGAAACGCCAAGAGGAGGAGCGTCTGCTGGAGGCTGGAGCCCCCACCTCGAGCGATGGGCTGGCCCCAGCCCTGGGTCCCCCACCCTCCTGCCAGGGGAGCCCAAGCACCCCAGAGGCCACCGGAGAGCCCGACTGGATCACTCAGTTTGTGCAGAAGAAGGAAGAAAGGGACTTGGTGGACCGACTGAAGGTGAGATTGGGTTATGGGAGGTGGGCGATCCGGGAAATGGGGCGTCTGGGTGACGTCAGGTGAATCCTGAGGCTGGACAGCCCGTGTCCTTGCTGTGGGTCCTCTGGTCACCTCCGGGTGGGTGGTGCTGCGCCCTCACTGTCCGTGTTAGCTGATGTCACCAGGCTTCCTCTAGGTTGGTGTTCACGAGTACGTGCTAGGTCGATTCCGTCGTGTCTGACTCTGTGCGACCCCATGGACTGTAGCCCTCTGGCTCCTCTGTCCATGGAGTTCTCAAGACAAGAATACTGGAGTGGGTTGCCATTTCCTTTTCCAGGGGATCTTCCCAACCCAGGGATCAAACCCGGGTCTCCTGCATTGGCAGGTGGGTTCTTTAGCAGCAGTTCCCTTTCACTGCTGGGAGAGGAACCGCACTGTTGCCAGTGGCAGCACGGACCTGGCTTCCCTGGCATTGGACCCCTTAAGGGCCATGCTGGATGCAGAGTGTGTCCTTTCTACAGTGAGCCCAGGGGCTCAGGGTCTGCTGGCCATGCTGTAGCGACTGGAGGCCAGCAGGGCAGGGCAGGCTGCCCAGAGGTGAAAAGCCCTGGATTGGGCCACCCCGGCTCCAGAAGGGGCCTGCTCCGGGGCTTCCTGCAGGAGTCTCCCTTCTGGCTTCCCCCTTCCAGGAGGAGCAGGTCCGGAGGAAGAAGCGAGAAGAGCGTCTGCAGCAGATCCGTCACAACGCGAAGCTCCGGTTCGCAGCCAAGCGCATGGTGAGTGTGGTCCCTGGGACCATGTCCAGGTGGTGTCCATCCGTGCGGCTGGTCGGGGTGAGCAGTCAGGCCCTCGGCCACTTCCCTGGGAGTGGTGCAGCCTGAGCTGAAGGACTGGTACAGGGGCGTTGGCACCAGTCACTTGAGGCCCGTGTCAGTGGCAGGCACCCTGCCCTTGGCCATGGCTGCCTGATGCTGCCTCGTTGCGGGTGTGGCACCAGCACCAAGGTTTCCCTCTCCTTGCCCCACAGAGACAGGAAGATGAGGAAACAGAGCGTCTGCTCCGGCTCAGCAGTGAGATGCTGGCCGCAGGCACAGAGCCTGAGCAGGTGGCCTCTGGGGAGGAAGAGCTGGTCCTCGCAGAGTATGAGAGCGACGAGGAGAAAGGAGTGCCCAGTGGGTAAGAGTGTCACCTCCACCCACTGCCCTGCCGGGGTCTGCGCAGGTTTCCAGGGAGCAGCTCCTTCCTCCACCGCGAGAGGCGGCCCCCCTCTTCTGCAGTGAGGCCCCTCTTCATGGCACGGAGGATGCCCACAGCGGCAAGCCCTTTCTCTGCCAGCTCGGGCGCTCCCTCCTCTCGGCGGTATTTGCATCTCGGCTCTGCATTCAGGGCACCATGGTCCAGCAGGGTGCCAGGCCTGGGCCAGGGCCACCAGCTGGGGATTTGAACCCCGCTGGTCTGACTCTAAGTCTCAGGCTCTAGCACCAAGTCAAGCTGTGTAAGGCTTGTGAGGTAAGCCCTTGAGCTGTTGTCAGGCTGAGTTTTTCTTAACCTAAGGCTTCTGTTGGTCCACGCTCATAGGTGTCTAATTTGTGCGCTGTTGTTTCCTGAGTGAACTAGAAATGCTGATTTTGATTTGCATTTCCGTGTTGATTAGCGATGTTGAATCCCTTTTCATGTTCAGCTCTGCTCAATCGCTCAGTAGTGTCCGACTCTTTGTAACCACATGGACTGCAGCGTGCCAGGCTTCCCTGTCCTTCACCAACTCCCAGAGCTCGCTCAAACTCAGCTCCATTGAGTCAGTGATGCCATCCCACCATCTCATCTTCTGTCATCCCCTTTTCCTCCTGTGTTCAATCTTTCCAAGCATCAGGGTCTTTTCAGATGAGTCAGCTCTTCGCATCACGTGGCCAAAGTAATGGAACTTCAGCATCAGTCCTTCCAGTGAGTATTCAGGACTGATTTCCTTTAGGATTGACTGGTTTGATCTCCTTGCAGTCCAAGGGACTCTTAAGAGTCTCCTCCAACACCACAGCTCAAAAGCATCCATTCTTTGGTGTTCAGCTCTCTTTATAGTCCAACTCTCACACCCATACATGACTACTGGAAAAACCATGGCTTTGACCAGATGGAGCTTTGTCAGTAAAGTAATGTCTCTGCTTTTTAATATGCTGTCTAGGTTGGTCATTGCTTTTCTTCCAAGGAGCAAGCATTTTTTAATTTCATGGCTGCAGTCACCATCTGCAGTGATTTTGGAGCCCAAGAAAATAAAAGTCTATCACTGTTTTTGTTGTTTCTCCATCTATTTGCTATGAAGTGATGGGACCAGACATGTGGACCACAGTCTCGTCTAACTCAATGAAACTGTGAGCCATGCCATGTAGGGCTACCCAAGACGGATGGGTTATGGTGGAGAGTTCTGACAAAACATGGTCCACTGGAGAAGGGAATGGCAAATCACTCAGTATTCTTGCCTTGAGAACCCCATGAACAGTATGAAAAAACAAAAAGATACGACGCTAAAACACGCTGAAAGGCAACAACACAAGAGACGACTCTACACGTGGACGTAAGCAGATGGCCAACAGTGAAACCAGATTGGTTACATTCTTTGCAGCTGAAGGTGGAGAAGCTCTATACAGTCAGCAAAAACAAGACCAGGAGCTGGCTGTGGCTCAGATCATGAACTCCTTATTGCAAAATTCAGACTAAAATTGAAGAAAGTAGGGAAGACCACTAGACCATTAAGGTATGACCTCAGTCAAATCCCTTATGATTATACATATCCCTTATGATTATATAGAAGTGACAAATAGATTCAAGGGATTAGATCTGATAGAGCGCCTGAAGAACTGTGGACGGAGGTTCACAGCATTATACAGAAGGCCGTGATCAAAACCATTCCCAAGAAAAAGAAATGCAAAAAGGCAAAATGGTTGTCTGAGGAGGCCTTACAAATAGCTGAGGAAAGAAGAGAAGTGAAAGGCAAAGCAGAAAAGGAAAGATAGAACCATCGGATGCAGAGTTCCAGAGAATCTCAAGGAGAGAGAAGAAAGCCTTCCTCAGTGGTCAGTGCAAAGAAATAGAGGAAACAACAGAAGGGAAAGACTAGAGACCTCTTCAAGAAAATCAGAGATACCAAGGGACTATTTCATGCAAAGATGGGCTCAATAAAGGACAGAAATGGTATGCAGCTAACAGAAGAAGGTATTAAGAAGAGATGGCAAGAATACACAGAACAACTATACAAAAAAGATCTTAATGACCCAGATAACCACGGTGGTATGATCACTCACCTAGAGCCAGACCTCCTGGAATGGGAAAGTCAAGTGGGCCTTAAGAAGCATCACTATGAAGAAAGCTACTGGAAGTGCTGGAATTCCAGTTGAGCTATTTCAAATCCTAAACGATGATGCTGTGAAAGTGCTGCACTCAGTATGCCAGCAAATTTGGAAAACTCAGCAGTGGCCACAGGACTGGAAAAAGTCAGTTTTCATTCCAGTCCCAAGGAAAGGCAATGCCAAAGAATGTTCACACTACTGCACAATTGCACTCATCTCACACAGTAGCAAAGTAATGCTCAAAATTCTCCAAGCCAGGCTTCAACAGTACATGGACAGAGAATCTTCCGGTTTAAGCTGGATTTAGAAAAGGCCTCTGCCAATATCCTCTGGATCATCAGAAAAGCAAGAGAGTTCCAGAAAAACATCTGCTTCAGGGACTCCACTAAAGCCTTTGACTGTGTGGATCACAACAAACTGTGGAAAATTCTTCAAGAGATGGGAATACCAGACCACCTTCCCTGCCTCCTGAGAAATCTGTATGCAGGTCAAGAAGCAACAGTTAGAACCGGCCATAGAACAATGGACTGGTTCCAAATTGGGGAAGGGGTATGTCAAGGCTGTGTATTGTCACCCTGCTTATTTAACTTCTATGCAGAGTACATCATACAACATGCTGGGCTGGATGAAGCACAGGCTGGAATCCAGATTGCCAGGATAAATATCCATAACCTCAGCTATGCAGATGACACCACCCTTATGGCAGAAAGCGAAGAAGAACTAAAGAGCCTTTTGATGGAAGTGAAAGAGGAGAGTGAAAAAGTTGGCTTAAAGCTTAACGTTCAGAAAACTAAGATCATGGCATCTGGTCCCATCACTTCATGGCAAATAGATGGGGAGACAATGGAAACAGTGAGAAACTGTATTTTTTTGTGCTCCAAAATCACTGCAGATGGTGACTGCAGTCATGAAATTAAAAGACGCTTGCTCCTTGGAAGAAAAGCTTTGACCAATCTAAACAGCATTTTAAAAAGCAGAGACTTTTGCTGACAAAGGTCTGTCTAGTCAAAGCTATGGTTTTTCCAGTAGTCATGTGTGGATGTGAGAGTTAGACTGTAAAGAAAGCTGAGTGCCAAAGAATTGATGCTTTTGAACTGTGGTGTTAGAGAAGACTCTTGAGAGTCCCTTGGACTGCAAAGAGATCAAACCAGTCAATCCTAAAGGAAAGGACTGATGCTGAATATTTGTTGGAAGGACTGATGCTGAAGCTGAAGTTCCAATACTTTGGCCACCTGATGTGAAGAATTGACTCATTGGAAAAGACCATGATGCTGGGAAAGATTGAAGACAGGAGGAGAAGGGGACAACAGAGGATGAGATGGTTGGATGGCATCACCAACTTGATCGACATGAGTGTGAGTGAGCTCTGGGAGTTGGTGATGGACAGGGAGGCCCGGTGTGCTGAAGTCCATGGGGTCGCAAAGAGTGACACGACAGAGCAACTGACTGAATGGATGGGACTGGACGACATGATCTTCGTTTTCTGAACGTTGAGCTTTAAGCCAGCTTTTTTCACTTTCCTCTTTCACTTTCATCAAGAGGCTTTTTAGATCTTCTTCACTTTCTGCCATAAGGGTGGTGTCATCTGCATAGCTGAGGTTATGGATATTTATCCCGGCAATCTGGATTCCAGCCTGTGCTTCATCCAGCCCAGCATGTTGTATGATGTACTCTGCATAGAAGTTAAATAAGCAGGGTGACAATACACAGCCTTGACATACCCCTTTCCCAATTTGGAACCAGTCCATTGTTCCATGGCCGGTTCTAACTGTTGCTTCTTGACCTGCATACAGATTTCTCAGGAGGCAGGGAAGGTGGTCTGGTATTCCCATCTCTTGAAGAATTTTCCACAGTTTGTTGTGATCCACACAGTCAAAGGCTTTAGTGGAGTCCCTGAAGCAGATGTTTTTCTGGAACTCTCATGCTTTTCTGATGATCCAGAGGATATTGGCAGAGGCCTTTTCTAAATCCAGCTTAAACCGGAAGATTCTCTGTCCATGTACTGTTGAAGCCTGGCTTGGAGAATTTTGAGCATTACTTTGCTACTGTGTGAGATGAGTGCAATTGTGCAGTAGTGTGAACATTCTTTGGCATTGCCTTTCCTTGGGACTGGAATGAAAACTGACTTTTTCCAGTCCTGTGGCCACTGCTGAGTTTTCCAAATTTGCTGGCATACTGAGTGCAGCACTTTCACAGCATCATCGTTTAGGATTTGAAATAGCTCAACTGGAATTCCAGCACTTCCAGTAGCTTTCTTCATAGTGATGCTTCTTAAAGCCCACTTGACTTTCCCATTCCAGGAGGTCTGGCTCTAGGTGAGTGATCATACCACCGTGGTTATCTGGGTCATTAAGATCTTTTTTGTATAGTTGTTCTGTGTATTCTTGCCATCTCTTCTTAATACCTTCTTCTGTTAGCTGCATACCATTTCCGTCCTTTATTGAGCCCATCTTTGCATGAAATAGTCCCTTGGTATCTCTGATTTTCTTGAAGAGGTCTCTAGTCTTTCCCTTCTGTTGGTTTCCTCTATTTCTTTGCACTGACCACTGAGGAAGGCTTTCTTCTCTCTCCTTGAGATTCTCTGGAACTCTGCATCCGATGGTTCTATCTTTCCTTTTCTGCTTTGCCTTTCACTTCTCTTCTTTCCTCAGCTATTTGTAAGGCCTCCTCAGACAACCATTTTGCCTTTTTGCATTTCTTTTTCTTGGGAATGGTTTTGATTACGGCCTTCTGTATAATGCTGTGAACCTCCGTCCACAGTTCTTCAGGCACTCTATCAGATCTAATCCCTTGAGTCTATTTATCATTTCTACTGTATAATGATAAGGGATTTGACCTTTTCATGTACCTGTTGGTTATTTGTATGTTACTTTGGAATAATGTTCATTCAGTTCTCCTGCCCATTTTAAAATTGGATTATATGGGGTTTTTTTGTTTGTTTGGTTTTTTACTATTGAGTTGTAGGAGTTCCTGATATATTTTAGAAATTAACCTCTTATCAGATGGATGGTTTTCAAATATTTTCTCCCATTCCATAGGTTGGCTTTTCATTTTGTTGATTTTATTTTTCTTTTGTCTGGAAACGTTTTAGTTTGAAGTAGTCCCTCTTGTTTATCTTCGCTTTGTTGCTTATACTTCTCGTATATTTTAAAAAGTCATTGTCAACACCAACGTTAAGGAGCTTGTTCCCTGTGTTTTCTTCTAGGAGTTTTGTGGTTTCAGGGGTTACATCTTAAGCCTTTAATCAAGTTTGAGTTAATTTGTGAGTGGTATGTGAAGGTGTCTAATTTCATTCTTGTTCTTGTGAATATCCCATTTGTTGAAGAGAGTGTCTTTTCTCCATTGGGTATTCTTGGCCTCCTTTTCAGATTAGTTGTATACACAGGGGTTGATTTCTGGGCTCTCAGTTCTGTTCTACTGGTCTGTGCATCTGCTTTTATGCCAGTTGTTGATTTTCAATCATCAAGTTGTGTCCGAGTCTTTGCAACCTCATAGACTATAGCACTCGAGGCTCCCCTGTCCTCTCCCGGAGTTTGCTCAGATTCATGTCTGATTGAGTCAGTGATGCTATCTAACCAACTCATCCTCTGCCACCTTCTCCTTTACTGAATTTCTTTATTAGTTCTAATAGTTTTTGGGTCACATCTTCACGGTTTTCTGCATATAAAACCATGTCATCTGCAAACAGACAGTTCACTTCTTCCTTTCCAAATTGGATGCCTTTCATTTCTTTTTCTTGCCTGATTGCTCTGGCTAGGACTTCCAATACTGTGCTGAGCAGGAGTGGTGAGAGTGAGCTTCCTTGTGCCTGATCTTAGACGAAAAGCCTTTACCACTGAGTGTGATGTGACCTGCGGGCTTGTCGCCAATGGCCTTCATTATGTTAAGGTAGGCTCCTTCTCTTCAGTTTCTTGAGAATTTCTATCATGAGAGGACACTGATTACTTTTTTGGAGCTATTAGCTCTTTTTTTTTTTTAACAGAAATTTTATTGGTTTATTTTGGGCTGAGCCGGGTCTTTGCTGTGCGGGCTTTCCTCTAGTTGCGGTGCTCGGGCTTCTCATTGCCGCGGCTTCTCTTGTTGCAGAGCACAGGCTCTAGGGCGTGCAGGCTTCAGGAGTCGCAGCTCCTGGGCTCTAGTGCACAGGCTTCGCCGTCGTGCACGGGCTTGGTTGCTCCACGGCATGTGGGGTCTTCCCAGATCAGGAGTCAAACCCGTGTCTCCTGCATTGGCAGGTGGATTCTTTACCACTGAGCCCCCAGGGCAGCCCCAGGTGTTGACTTTTGTCAAATGCTTCTCTTACACCTACTGAGATGATCATATAATCTTTTTTATCTTTCATTCCACTAAGTGATTTATGGCATTTATTGATTTACTTATGTTGACACATCCTTGCATCTGAGGGATAAATCCTACTTGATCATGAAGCATGGTGCATTAACATGCTGGTTTGCTGGTGTTTTTGTTGAGGATTTCTGTGTCTATTCAGTGGGGATCTTGGCCAGCAATTCTCTTTTCCTCTGTGTCATTATCGACTTTGGTATCAGAGTGACACTGTCCTCATGAAATGAGTTTGGGACTGATCCCTCCTCTTTGGTTTTTTTGGAAGCATTTGAGAATGATTGGCATTATTTCTTTATTTGGTAGAATTGACCGGTGAAGCCACCTGGCCCTGGGGCTTTTCTGTGTTGGTGCTCAAAGGCCTGCCCTGAGCCACAGGTTTCAGCACCTGGCCAAGACACTTGTGACCCCACCCAGGGCTAAGGTGCCAGGCTACTCTCCACACCCCATCCTGCTCTGGGGAGACAGGAGCAGCTAGTGCCCCATGGCCCTTCCTCCCCATCCCTGGATTGCTGGCCTGCTGTCCTGCTCCTTGCCTGGGGGCCCCTGGGGAACATGGTAAAGAACTCGAGTGCAGTTTGTCAGTATTCAACCAGAAAGTGCACCTCAGGGTCCAGCCAGACCCCTGATCCTGCAGCTTAGCTTCTGTGGCTTCGATACCCTGCGTCCTGAGATACCAGCCTCTGAGGACACGCCCCCTGGTTCTGACCCACAGGATGTGCTTCGCCTCCTCCCACATCCAGCCCCTCATGGGGGTCATGCCGACTTTGTCCTGGGTGACCTGTGGTTTAAATCCCAGAGTTGCCCGAACAGCCCTACACGAACCAGGAGGCTGGCCCTGTTGATAACCCCTCTCTGAGAGCCTCGGGCAATGCACCCTAATGCCTTTTATTATTTATTTATTTTTAGTTTTTTATTTTTTTAATTTTAAAATCTTTAATTCTTAAAAAAACTGAATTTCTGGGTGGATAAAAACAAAAACTGAAGTCTGAGAAGACTTTCTCCATGCGTGTGTTTTTTCCTTTCAGAGTGGACGTGGATGAAGATGACCTGGACGAAGAACACGTAACGAAGGTGAGACAGAGGGTCCTGGGTCCCTGGTGAGCCACCTGGGTCTGCGGATGAGGCTGGAGCTTCATCTCCAAGTCTCCAACCCCCAAGTTTCCGGGTGCTCGCCGGGCAGGGCCCCCAGGAGATGCCTGCGCCTCAGGGTGTCGAAGGGCAGCCTCTGGGCCAAGGGCTCAGGTCTCCATGGGGGTGGGGGGCGGCGAGTGCTCTGCCCCCGGTCTCCAGGGGGTGGTGGGTGGTGGCAGGCCCCTGTCCTTGGTCTGAGTGTGCATTTGCCTGGGAGCTGGGAGGCCTGTGTGGTTCTGATGCTGCTCCGGCTTCCTGCACTGAAGACTTTTGGTTTTCTCTATTGACATTAGATATCGCCCCTCTCCTTTTCCTCTCCTGCTTCTCAGAGGGGCACACAGAACTGAGCTCAGCCTCCTCCTGCTTTATCCCCACCCAGCCCCCAGCCCCTGAGCCCTGGGACGTGTGTGTGGACCCTCACCCCCACCCCCATACCTCTGACTCTCAGAGTCCTTCTGGTGTCTGAGTTGCCATTGAGGGGACACTCCCTCTTCTGACACGACCGAGCCCCGCAGCGCACCCGGAGCAGAAGCCGGGCGTGACCCAGGGGCGGGGGCCGCCTGGGGTCTGCCGGGGGTAGGGAGATGGGGGTGGTCGCCTTTTTTAGGTCTGAATCCTGGCTGCCCTCCCTGTTCCCTTGGCCTCTTGGGCCCCGGCCCTCCTCCCTGTGCGGAGTGTTTGGAGTGACGGTCTCCCCCGATACCCCCTCCCCGGGCAGATTTACTACTGCAGCCGGACGCACTCCCAGCTGGCCCAGTTCGTGCATGAGGTACAGAAGAGCCCCTTTGGCCAGGACACCCGGCTGGTCTCCCTGGGCTCTCGGCAGGTGAGAGCCTGGTGCCATCCCACTGGTTTCTATCCCAGAAGGCAGAGACCACCGTGGGGCCGAGGCAGGCCGCAGGGCAGGACGGGCCGTGCTGGTCCCTGGAAGGAAGTGGGAGGGCAGGCAGGCCTCGGGGCTCCCTCCATGTTGCTCAGGCAGCCCCGTTTCTCTTGCCCTCTCCTCGGTCTTACAGAACCTGTGTGTCAATGGGGACGTGCGGAAGCTGGGTTCAGTGCAGCTGATCAATGACCGCTGTGTGGAGATGCAGAGAAGCAAGCATGGTAGCTGCCAATGCTCCAGGCCTCTGGGACCCTCCTGCAGCCCAGGGCGGTGCTGGGAGTGGAGTGGGGCGTGGCTCCAGGGATGCGGGAAGTGGTGGGAGAGAGGGCAAGGCAGACCCGACTTCCTTCCTAAAGAGCCTCACGTGGGGAAGAGGGGCCTGTCTGCCTTTTAGTCCAGATCTAGCCCAAAACCCTGGTTGAGAGATGGTTTTGTAGGCCTTTTCTAGAAAGACAATAAGATGCTGGGATGCTTCAATGAGATCATAAGCAGCAGTTCTGAAAGGTCCATAGGCTCCGCCCCATGGGAACAGGTCTGGATGGTACAGAACCATTCCTGGCCCCGGGACAGCTGTGGCTTTCTGCCTTTGCCCCTGTGCCCCTCAGAGAGGAAAAGCATCACTGAGGAAGAGGAGCCCACGAGGAGGAGGCGGAGGCAGGAGCCAAGGGCTACCTGCCCCTTCTACAGCCACGAGCGGCTGCAGCTCCTCCGGGACGAGGTCCTGGCAGGGGTGAAGGACGTCGAGCAGTTGGTGGCTCTGGGCAAGGAAGCTCGGGCCTGTCCCTACTACGGGGGCCGGTTCGCCATTCCAGCAGCCCAGGTGAAGACCAGGAGTCAGGCGGTGGTGGTTTTATGTAAGATAGTGTATTGAGCCCATTTTGCAGATAAGGAAACTGAGGCTGAGAGGTTGACTTTCCTAGAGTCGCATGGCTCCAGGACCAGAACCCAGGGCTGCCTTGGGGGCACAGAAGGGGCTCCGCAGCTGGGGTCCCAGCCCCCTCCCCCAGGTCCCTCCCCACTTCCAGGGGCACAGAAGGGCCTCTGCAGCTGGGGTCCCAGCCCCCTCCCCACGACTGCCAGTGGTCCACTGGGCTCCAGTTGTATCTGTTTCCTGTTTGGTCCACAGGCTTTCTAGGCAGGGTCTCATGCTCAGGTCACAGTGTGCTGCTCTAGCTTTCTTCTGTGTCCCTGTATATGTTCTGGGCGGGAAGTGGAACCATGCACACTGGGGCTGCAAGGTGGCTGGGCCAACCCCGCTGGAGGAGGAAGGGGGTTCCATCCCCTCAGGCCCTCTCTTCCTCTCCAGCTGGTGGTGCTCCCCTATCAGATGCTGCTGCACGCACCCACTCGCCAGGCAGCGGGGATACGGCTGCAGGGCCAGGTGGTGGTCATTGACGAGGCCCACAACCTCATTGACACCATCACCAACATCCACAGCATGGAGGTCAGAGGTTCCCAGGTGGGTGGGCCTCCATCTTCCCGGACCAGGGCCTGCCTGGGGTAGGGGGCAGGGCGTGTGCTGAGCTGAGACTGGGACCCCCAGCAGGATTTAGGACTGGGCCCAGCCTGGCGGTGGGTACTCTGCGTGGTCCTCCCTGCCCTGTCACCCGAGGCCTCCAGGTCAGAGTGGCAGGGTGTGAGAAGCGGGTCCTCGCGTGGCTGGATGTTACTGCTGACACTACCGTGAGGGATGCTGGAGACAGTTGACAGCCGCTGTTTGTTAATTGCTTGTTACGTGCCTTGCACCTCGTTGGTGGGGCCCCCTGACTGCATCGGGCTGGTCCTGTTAACTCTGAGAGCGCGGAGTCTGAGGAAAGTTAAGCTCTGTCCCTGAGGGCTTCCGTGGAGGCTCAGACAGTAAAGAATCTGTCTGCAACATGGGAGACCTAGGTTTGATCCCTGGGTTAGAAAGATACCCTGGAGAAGGGAATAGGTAGGTACCTACTCCAGTATTCTTGCCTGGAGAATCCCTATGGACAGAGGAGCCTGGTGGGCTACAACCTATGGGGGTCGCAGAGAGTTGGACATGACTGAGTGACTTTGAGGTCAGTGGATTTGACCACTGGCTCTTGATCCTTAAGCCCACATGACGCTCCCCTCGACAGACCTGGGCCAGGGTGTGAGGGTTGCCTTGAACCGTCTCTCTCAGCAGACAGCATATCCTTCCTGTCCAAGGAAACACTAGCAGAGATGTTCTTTACATGCAAGCATTGCCATCTGGCCTTTTCCCTGACCCTCACTGGACGCCACAGCAGCAGTCTGCCTCCCCCCGTCTCTTGGCCCTACCAGCCAAGGAGCCTTGAAAACCCACACGTTGGTCTGCCCCAGCTCCCCCTGCATTTCGACTGCCCTGAGTGTCCTGAGTTGGCACAGTCAGGCATCCAGGGGTCACTGGCACTGCCCAGGGTGGCTTGCCCAGGTCTGCTCCGCCCTCTCACCTGCACCGTCTCCTCCCCCAGCTCTGCCAGGCCCACAGCCAGCTGCTCCAGTACACAGAACGATACGGGTGAGACGCTGCCTCCTAGGGGGTTGGGAAGGCCCCGCTCAGCCTTGGTGCCCCAAAGCCTACCTGCGAGAGGAGGCATCGTGGGGTGTCTCTGGCCTGGGCTCAGAGCAGTGGGCCAGCATGCCCTTCACCTCCTGGTTCGTTGGGCTTGCACCCCACTAGGCCGTGGAGGCCTTGGGCCCTGGCCAGCCTGTCTTCAGGGAGAGCTGGCTGCAGCTCATGCCCCAGTTGGGAAGGTGGCAGACAGGAAGGTCCCAGCTCTGGACCAGGAGGGGAGTTGGGATCCCTCCCACTGATATACCCGGGCTTCCCCCCTTCCAGGAAGCGCCTGAAGGCCAAGAACCTGATGTACATCAAGCAGCTCCTGTATCTGCTGGAAAAGTTCGTGGCTGTGCTGGGCGGTGAGGAGCCTCCCCGCCCGCCCCGAGTCTGCTGGAGCCCGGTCCCCGGATGCCAGTCAGCACCTCCAGGGTTGCGGTCACAGGCATCATCGCAGCCATTGATTTAGAAATCCTCATCGGTCCCCGCCTAGATGTTTTTTAGAACCTGGTTGTGTATGCTCGTGTCCTGAGTCCTTTTTACTTGGCCAGGCCCTCTCCTTGGGTGGCAGCACCCATCACATGTTGTGCTATAAATGTGTGTATGACCCTGTTGGTGCTGGTACTTAGGGCTCGGTGCTCCCACGAGGAGGGTGGCATAGGCGTGCTCAGCCTCAGGGCAGTAACTGAAGCCCGGGGCAGGGGCATGGCCGGCCGCTGGTTCATGAGCCCAGTGAGAGGGACTGGAGTCCCTGGCTCCTGGTCCCGCGCTCCCTTGTCTTCCTCTGCCCGGCAGCATCCCTTTGCTGAGTCCCTTTACCCGTCGAAGCTGAAGTGCAGAGGGCAGGGGAGTTTCCAGGGAATCTCAGCTCGGCGCTCTTCAATTGGTCTCTGCCCTGCAACCTGGGGGTCTGCTGCTCACGCCTGTAGGAATGGGGGTGGGGGTCCCTGTGCTTGCCTTGCAAAGGGTGACATTGCCAGGCTAGGGCTGTAGATGCAACATGTGGGTCAGACCTCCGGGCCCCCGGGACATCCTGCCCCCCTCCAACGGGTCCTTTCAGTGCTGTAAATGGCAGAAGACCCCTTCAGACAGCAACGTTCTCGCTCGATAACTACAGAGCAGAGGGAGAGGACGGGGGCCGGGCCCACTGTCCTGACCTGTTTGATTCTCTTTTTTTTTTTAGGGAACATTAAGCAAAATCCCAACACACAGACCCTCTCGCAGGCAGGTAAGAACAGGCGGCAGCTGTTGGTGAGCTTCCCTCCGGGATGCAGGCCTTGGTCCCCGGGGGGGACATCTGGCCCGCATGTTTGTTGTCAGGGACAGAGCTGAAGACCATCAACGACTTCCTCTTCCAGAGCAAGATCGACAACATCAACCTGTTCAAGGTGGGTCATCACCTTTGGGGGTAGGCACCCCCATGCTCCTTTATTGTTCCCCACCCGTGGGCAGGACTCTGCATGAAGACCGTGGAAGGAATCAAAAGTGAGTTCCTTCTGTCCTTGAGCAGCTCAGAGGCCTGAGGGTCTATGGGATAACTTAACCCTTGCATACAGCTCATGTCAGAGGAGAGGGGTCATCAGCTTACTGTGATGACAGCTGCGCTTTTCTCTGTGTGTGATAAGCCGGTGCTTCCAGGTTCCCCCTTTCTCCTCTCTGCAGTAATGGGGGCAGGGGCAGAGGAGAGGCCCCGGGCGGGAGGCTGACGTGGCCACCGGAGGCTTCTGGCACCGGGGGCGGTGGGCCCACTCCCAGGCATGTGGAAGGTCTCTCTCCAGCTGTATCCATTTTCATGGTGCCTCTGGCCGGGTGTGTTTTTGCAGGTGCGGCGTTACTGTGAGAAGAGCAAGATCAGCAGAAAGGTACCCGACCCTCTGCTCAGCCCGAGGCTGCCCCATGTGCCCCTCTCTCCTGCCCTGTGGAAGCGCCGGGGCACCTGTCCCCATGTTCACTGGGGGCAGATCGTGGGTGGGCAGAGAGGCCCGTCCATCTCCCCTCACGGCTGCTGCTCTCATCCCATCCCAGCTCCTTGGCTTCACAGAGAGGTACGGGGCAGTCCTGGTGCCCTCCATGGAGCAGCCCAAACTGTCCGGCTTCCAGGTCTTCCTGCAGAGCCTGCAGCCTGGGGCGACGGTGGGTGAGTGGGGACAGGCAGCCTGGGTTGCAGCCTTCCTCACGTGAGTGGTCTTTGTCCTCCGTCCGGAGTCGCTGACCTCCTTTCTCTGCTCTGTGCAGCCCCTGCCACCCCCGCAGAGGCGGAAGAGGACCGGTCTCCGCGGCCTGCTTCCCCGCTGATGCACGTTGAAGGCTTCCTCGAGGCTCTCACCACTGCCAACCAGGATGGCCGGGTCATCCTGAGCCGCCAAGGTAACTGGGAGGAGCCGGGCTTCTTCACCTCCAGTTGGTGTTCATACCTCGCTGGGTTAGGACAGGTAAACGGCCGCCTGTGACCCGCGCCGGCGTCGAGGGGGCGAGGAGGAGGACATGGAGGTGCTGGGCTGCTGACCGGCCTCGGCGAGGTTACCTGAGAAGCCGCGCAGCCCGGTGTGAGGGTCGGGGGGCTGCGTTGGAGTATGGCCCCGTCACCTACAAGCTGCGTGATTGGGACCAGCTTCTCCCCAAACCTCAGTCCCTCGTGTGGGAAGGGAGACGATTGTGCGTCTCCCTCGTGGTTGTCCTGGGGATGAAATGGGTCTCATTTAAAGAGAAAGCAGCATCTCTGTGGCTCCTGTGTGGACCTGACTGGACACCATCTTTGTCTCAGACAGATGGAGGTTTTGGTTGGCTTGCACCCGCCTGCCCTTCTGCATGTGGCTGTCTTTTTTTGTCTGCAGGCAGCCTCAGCCAGAGCAGCCTTAAGTTCCTGCTCCTGAACCCAGCCGTGCACTTCGCCCAGGTGGTGAAGGAATGCCGGGCGGTGATCATTGCAGGCGGCACCATGCAGCCGGTAAGGACGCGGCCCAGCCTTACGCCTGGGTATTAGGAGGGGAAGGATCCCTGACCAATAGGGCCGGGGGTGGAAGGGTAGGAGGCTGGGGTAGGGGTGCAGCTTGAGCCAGCCAAGCAGTGTCCACCAGGTGGCATTGCTATTCTGTCTCTAGGCCAGTATCTGGGGTCAGGCAGACACAGATATTTGGGTCTCTTCTCCAGAGAAAGCCGTCCTAGAATTTCAGACCCAGAATGCAGTGGCCTCCCCTTGTTGTACCCATGCTAGATACAACCATCTCTCTCTCTTTTATAAACTTAAGTTTTAATATACACATTTTCAGTTCAGTTCAGTCGCTCAGTCGTGTCCGACTCTTTGCGACCCCATTAATTGGAGCACGCCAGGCCTCCCTGTGCATCACTAACTCCCGGAGTTCACTCAGATTCACGTCCATTGAGTTGGTGATGCCATCCAGACATCTCATCCTCTGTCGTCCCCTTTTCCTCCTGCCCCCAGTCCCTCCCAGCATCAGAGTCTTTTCCAATGAGTCAATTCTTCCCATGAGGTGGCCAAAGTACTGGAGTTTCAGTTTTAGCATCATTCCTTCCAAAGAAATCCCAGGGCTGATCTTCAGAATGGACTGGTTGGATCTCCCTGCAGTCCAAGGGACTCTCAAGAGTCTTCTCCAACACCACAGTTCAAAAGCATCAGTTGTTTGGCGCTCAGCTTTCTTCACAGTCCAACTCTCACATCCATACATGACCACTGGAAAAAGCATAGCCTTGACTAGATGGATGTTAGTCGGCAAAGTAATGTCTCTGCTTTTGAATATACTATCTAGGTTGGTCATAACTTTTCTTCCAAGGAGTAAGCGTCTTTTAATTTCATGTAAAAGTCACCATCTGCAGTGATTTTGGAGCCCCAAAAAATCTGACACTGTTTCCATTGTTTCCCCATCTATTTCCCATGAAGTGATGGGACCGGATGCCATGATCTTAGTTTTCTGAATGTTGAGCTTTAAGCCAACTTTTTCACTCTCCTGTTTGACTTTCATCAAGAGGCTTTTTAGTTCCTCTTCACTTTCTGCCATAAGGGTGGTGTCATCTGCATATCTGAGGTTATTGCTATTTCTCCCGGCAGTCTTGATTCCAGCTTGTGTTTCTTCCAGTCCAGCATTTCTCATGATGTACTCTGCATAGAAGTTAAATAAGCAGGGTGACAATATACAGCCTTGCTGTACTCCTTTTCTTATTTGGAACCAGTCTGTTGTTCCATGTCCAGTTCTAACTGTTGCTTCCTGACCTGCATATAGCTTTCTCAAGAGGCAGGTCAGGTGGTCTGGTATTCCCATCTCTATCAGAATATTCTATAGTTTATTGTGATCCACACAGTCAAAGGCTTTGGCATAGTCAATAAAGCAGAAATAGATGTTTTTCTGGAACTCTCTTGCTTTTTTGATCATCCAGTAGATGTTGGCAATTTGATCTCTGGTTCCTCTGCCTTTTCTAAAACCAGCTGGAACATCAGGGAGTTCACGGTTCACATATTGCTGAAGCCTGGCTTGGAGAATTTTGAGCATTACTTTACTAGCATGTGAGATGAGTGCAATTGTGCGGTAGTTTGAGCATTCTTTGGCATTGCCTTTCTTTGTAATTGGAATAAAAACTGACCTTTTCCAGTCCTGTGGCCACTGCTGAGTTTTCCAAATTTGCTGGCATATTGACTGCAGCACTTTCACAGCATCATCTTTCAGGATTTGAAACAGCTCCACTGGAATTCCATCACCTCCACTAGCTTTGTTCATAGTGATGCTTCCTTGGTATCTCTAATTTTCTTGAAGAGATCTCTAGTCTTTCCCATTCTGTTGTTTTCCTCTATTTCTTTGCATTGATCGCTAAGGAAGGCTTTCTTATCTCTTCTTTAGAACTCTGCATTCAGGTGCTTATATCTTTCCTTTTCTCCTTGGCTTTTCGCTTCTCTTCTTTTCCACAGCTATTTGTAAGGCCTCCCCAGACAGCCATTTTGCTTTTTTGCATTTCTTTTCCATGGGTATGGTCTTGATCCCTGTCTCCTGTACAATGTCATGAACCTCAGTCCATAGTTCATCAGGCACTCTATCAGATCTAGTCCTTTAAATCTGTTTCTCACTTCTACTGTATAATCATAAGGGATTTGATTTAGGTCATACCTGAATAGTCTAGTGGTCTTCCCTACTTTCTTCAGTGTAAGTCTGAATTTGGCAATAAGGGGAGTTCATGATCTGAGCCACAGTCAGCTCCTGGTCTTGTTTTTGGTGACTGTATAGAGCTTTTCCATCTTTGGCTGCAAAGAATAAAATCAGTCTGATTTCGGTGTTGACCATCTGGTGATGTCCATGTGTGGAGTCTTCTCTTGTGTTGTTGGAAGAGGATGTTTGCTATGACCAGTGCATTTTCTTGGCAAAACTCTATTAGTCTTTGCCCTGCTCCATTCCGTATTCCAAGGCCAAATTTGCCTGTTACTCCAGGTGTTTCTTGACTTCCTACTTTTGCATTCCAGTCCCCTATAATGAAAAGGACATCTTTTTGGGGTGTTAGTTCTAAAAGGTCTTGTAGGTCTTCATAGAACTGTTCAACTTCAGCTTCTTCAGCATTACTGGTTGGGGCACAGACTTGGATTACTGTGATATTGAATGGTTTGCCTTGGAGACGAACAGAGATCATTCTGTCGTTTTTGAGATTGCATCCAAGTACTGCATTTCGGACTCTTTTGTTGACCATGATGGCTACTCCATTTCTTCTAAGGGATTCCTGTCCGCAGTAGTAGATATAATGGTCATCTGAGTTAAATTCACCATTCCAGTCCATTTTAGTTCGCTGATTCCTAGAATGTGGACGATCACTCTTGCCCTCTCCTGTTTGACCACTTCCAATTTGCCTTGATTCATGGACCTGACTTTCCAGGTCCCTATGCAATATTGCTCTTTACAGCATCGGACCTTGCTTCTATCACCAGTCACATCCACAACTGGGTATTGTTTTTGCTTTGGCTCCATCCCTTCATTCTTTCTGGAGTTATTTCTCCACTGATCTCCAGTAGCGTGTTGGGCACCTACTGACCTGGGGAGTTCCTCTCTCAGTAGCCTATCATTTTGCCTTTTCATACTTATTTCATACTGATACACATTTAGGGGAGTCTAATAGGAAATCAATAATTGATTGTAATTCCACCAGGAAAAGACAGATTTTGGTGTACATTATTATTACAGAATTTGCGTATGTAATTGTTACAGATACACAGACACATTTTGAAAACAAAAGCGGTGTCTCCACACGCTGCTATTGTCATTTGCTTTTTTCACTCAGCAGCAAAACGTCTTAAATGTTTTTCCTTGTCAGCAAATTGGCATTTATCCTGCCCAACTCTGGCTGCCCTTTATTCCGTTACATGACTATGTTATTATATATGACCGCTCCTCAGTGGACAGACTTAGGACATAGTTTTCAGAAGTTGTGAATCCACAGTGATGTTTCTGTATCAAAACCAGTCATTTTACTTGACTTTACACAATGCCTCTTAAGCTGCAGTTTGGTTTCTTATAGCATATTAACATAATTCTTTGCTCTGTCCCACAATGTACTTAGAACAGTTGTAAAATTCTAGCAACACTCGAACAGTAAACTGGATTGAATTCGTTTACCTGCATTTATTCTTTGCCCTTGAAGTGCCCCTCCAAGGGAGTGTGGTCACTGGGCGTGGAAAGCCAGCTCTTCTCTGTGCAGTTGTGGTTTAAGTTTGATAGGTAGCCAGGCGTTCTTGGTTTCAGTTTGTTTTCAGTTTCAGTTTGCCTTGTTGCTTTCTTATGTTCTAAGAGATGTCCACATCTGCATGTTTCAGAAGGCAGAACTGTAACAGCACATATTCAGTCTCACTACTTTCCTCTCCAAACTTCTGTTCCCATAAGTAACCCTTTAATTAGCTTCTGATCTGTCTCTCCGGTGTTCCACTGTGTGTGTGTGTGTGGTGTGTGTGGGTATCACTCCTCAGCCTTTTCACCAAGATGAATTATATTATGGGGTCTTCCCTGGCAGTTCACCGGTAAAGAACCTGCCTGCCAATGCAGGGGATGCAAGAGTCCTGGAAAACCCCATGGATGGAGGAGCCTGGTGGGCTGCAGTCCATGGGGTCGCAAAGAGTTGAACACGACTGAGCAACTTCCCTTTCGCTTTTCACTTTCATGCATTGGAGAAGGAAATGGCAACCCACTCCAGTGTTCTTGCCAGGAGAATCCCAGGTTCGGGGGAGCCTGGTGGGCTGCCGTCTATGGGTCACCCATCAAAGTCCCCTCCCCAGGAGCTGTTCTGCTCTGTACTCTGTATCCCACCAGCAGCCTATAAGAATACCTATTTTCCAGAGAGTACTCAAATTTGGGGAATTTTGCCCATTTGATAGGTGAAAAACCTGGAGCCCTTTAAAAAATACAAATGTGCATGTCTTCTCACTACAGATTCTTACTCAGTAGTTTGGGCTGGGCTTGACCATGTATATATGTATTTTTTCCAAAGTGATTCTGTTGCACAGCCAGGGCTGAGACGCCCTCTGCCAGGTTGCTGAATTTCCCCCGTTGTTCCCTCAGGTGGTTGGAATGAGGCTGCCAACACTGGCTATCGTTAGTTCTGTGTTTTCTTTCAGCGAATCTGTTAGCAGGCTTTCCCTGTACCTCTCTCTCCTGTTCTTAAGCACTTGCCCCCTCCCGGCCCAGCCCTCTGGGAGGTGACGGTGTTGGCCTTGTGGTCTGCAGGTGTCCGACTTCCGGGAGCAGCTGCTGGCTGGTGCCGGGGTGGAAGCGGAGCGCGTGGTGGAGTTCTCCTGTGGTGAGGACCCAGGCCCGGGGCGGTGGCGGGGGTCCCTTGTCACAGTCCAGCCATGTGTTGTGATCAGCCAGGGGCTGATGGAAGCCATGGTGGTAGGGCTGGGAGTAGGGGGGAGCTTCTGGCCCTGAGGCCCTCTGTCTGCATGTGGAGGCCTGGGCGTCCCAAGTTGGTTTTCCGTGGGAGTGGGGCGGAGGGTGGGTGCCGTAACTTGCTGGTCTGGGTCTGGGAGACAGGGCTGGGGGTGGGGGCCGTTCTCCGTGGACTCAGCCTCACTGGGTCTCGCCCAGGTCACGTGATCCCTCCAGATCACATCCTGCCCCTCATCATCTGCAGCGGGCCCTCCAACCAGATGCTGGACTTCACATATCAGAAGAGGGGGCTCCCTCAGATGGTCAGTCCAGCCAGCGTGCTTGCCGGTGGCCTTTGTGGGGGTGGGAGATGGATTTAGGGCTGGGGCACTCTGGCCAGTCCCGGGTGTTCAGGCTCTGGGTCTCCCATCTCAGCTGGCACACACTGAGCAGTGTCTGTGTGGATGTCCACCAGGGAGGGCCTGAGCTGCCCCACCCTCACCCTTTAGCAGAGTATACGAGCAAGCTGCTCACTACCTTGGTTCTGTTACTATGTGGCTGGGGGTGCTAGGCACAGCTCTAGGGGCTCACCTGGGCAGGTGTGGGGGTGCTGGGCACAGCTCTAGGGGCCCGTCTGCAGTTTTCTGAGCCTGATTTGTCATAGAAGCATCAGCTGGGCCTGTGGTAGGGAGGGTGGCACACAACCCACTGAGGTGGTGCCGCCTGGCTGCACCCCATAGCCGATCGCAGCCACCCTGGCCTTGGTCCGTGGCTTTGAGCCTTCCGGGAGGGGCTGCAGGATTGGCTCTCGTCTCCCTTCCCTAGATGGACGAGACGGGCCGCATTCTCTGTAACCTGTGCAATGTGGTGCCGGGAGGGGTGGTCTGCTTCTTCCCCTCCTACGAGTACCAACACCAGGTCTGCGCCCACTGGGAGAAGAGTGGCCTGCTGGCCCGCCTGACCATCAGGAAAAGGGTGAGTGGTCGGCACTCAGCTGGACTTACCACCTGAGAGACGGTGGCACCCAGAGTTCCTTCCGGGGTTCCTCGTGTGCAGGGGCTGCCCCTAGTGTCTCATCCCTACTTCCAGTCCTGATACCAGGCCGGGGGGGCGGGGTGTCCTTCAGGACACTGGCTCTGTGGGCTTTTCCAGTCCCCATAAAACATTAAGGCTAAGAGTGACCCAACACCCAGGCAATCTGTGACCCTTTTCTGGGAGATGTTCTCTGTTTATCTTCAGATATTTCAGGAGCCCAAGAAAGCAAACAGGGTGGAGCAGGTGTTGCTGGAATATTCCAGGTGCATTAAGGTGAGGCTGCCGGTCCCCAGAGCCCCTGAAGGGGGCACCCACTGTCTGGCGCTGCAGCTCTGGGCTGGTGTTTCCACAGCACTGTGGCCAGGCCCGGGGCACGGAGACGGGTGCCCTGCTGCTCTCCGTGGTTGGGGGGAAGATGAGCGAAGGCATCAACTTCTCTGACGACCTTGGGCGGTAAGCAGTGGCTTCTCACCCCTGGGGCTCTAACTTTGCACCTGGGCTGATGGCTCAGATCCACAACTGCGAGGGGCCTGGACTCACCAACTCTGGATTGGGCCCTTTGGGGCCAGCTGGAAAACCAGGCTGCCCTCACTGGATCAGGACTCGGTTCCTTGGTCTAGACTAGACATCTGGGCTGATGAGAACTTGCTCCAGGTGGCAGGGATGAGGGGAAGGAGAGGCCGAAGGAAGCTGGTGACAGTGGGTGAGGATGGGCCCCTCATCCTGGGCCTTGGGAACCGCCCATGTGCCCCGGCTCATGTGTACCTCCGCCCTAGGTGTGTGGTCATGGTGGGCATGCCCTATCCCAACATCATGTCTCCAGAGCTGCAGGAGAAGATGGCTTACCTGGATCAGATGCTTGTGAGTACCCCCGTGCCTCCCATGGCCGCAACTACCCCTCGATGTGTGTGCCTGTTTGCCCCAGAGGGATGGACGTGCTTCCATACTCCTGGGGGTTTTCGTGCCATCACCTGTTGTATCGGCTGCTGGTGCCCGTGAGGCCCACTGGTCTCGCCCCAGAGCCTTGGTGAACCCCTTGCAGGAGGCAGGCATCAACCCTGACGGGTCCTCTCTGCCCTTCGCAGCCCAGAGCCCCAAGCCAGGCCCGCCCCGGGAAGGCACTGGTGGAGAACCTGTGCATGAAGGCTGTCAACCAGTCCATAGGTGAGTCTGGGGCGGTGCTGCTGGTGGGAGGGGTGGCTGCGGGCTGAGGTGACAGGAAGGAGCAGCTTCACCTGCCGTCTCTCCAGCCTGAGCATTGAGCAAGGAGAGGGGCACAGTAGGAAGACCCGTTCCCGTTCTGTCCAGGCAGGGCCATCAGGCACCAGAAGGACTTTGCCAGCATAGTGCTCCTGGACCAACGGTACGCCTCCCCGGCCATCCAGGCCAAGCTGCCGGCCTGGATCCGGGACCGCGTGGAGGTCAAAGCTACCTTTGGCCCTGCCTTTGCTGCTCTGCGGAAGGTCAGTCCTGCCCGTCTCCTGCTTCCCTGAGACTCTGCCGCCCCTGCCCCAGTCTGGTGTCACGGTCTTTTCCTCTCTGCAGTTCCATCGAGAGAAAGCTGGCCTTTCCTGACTGGTGGCCGCACCACTGCCTGGTTGCCAGGCCCTCCCTTCACCTGCCCATGGGCAACATCATCGTGCGCTTGGTCTGCAGGGATCCTGCCTGAGAAGGGGGTGCCGTGGGAGCCCCTTTGGGACTCACTGGGCTGCCAGGATACAGGAATAGGTGGACCAGCCAGCAGGAGACAACGAGGCTGACCCCAAAGAAACAGTGACCCCGCCATTCCTGGGCCCACCCCCAGCAACTGCCCTGCCTGGAATGGAGTCTGCCTTCTGCTCGGCCCAGCTCTGTGGGCTGCTGATTCCTGGCCGGTCTGTGAGTGGCTGTGGAGGCTGCAGCCACCCTGCCCTGGCTTGTTTCTCAGGATCCACATTCTCAGAGGTGAGATGGAGCAGGCTCTTCCAGCCTCTCCCTTTTGCCCTCGGAAACCCAGAATGTCATCCATCCCCACCTCCTGCTGTCCGCAGGGCCGTTCTGCCCCAGCTTCTGGTCCCCTCGGCCACCTTTTCTCTAAGTCCTGAAGAACTGCTCCCCAACCTCCCGGCCTCACTTCCTCCCACACTGCTGGCCCTCACCTGCCCCTGGCCCTGCCAGCAGGATCCTCCTCCTGGCCTGGCTCCAGGGCCTCCCGCTCAGCCACGGAGCAGATGCCAAGACACCGCCTCCCCTGACATCAGCGATTATGCCGAGGGCCATTAGGCTCTCAGCATGGCTATTTTTAGAGACCCCGTGTCCATCACGGAGACACTTTCCTGTGTCCCCCCCTCCATGCAACCCCCCCCACCACCCCCTGCACAGCTTGGGTTCCTTAATTAAAAGTGCACTGTTGGTTTAGGCTCGCGTCTTGCATCACTTCTTTATTGATTCATGTACTGTTTTACCGCAGTCTCCCCAGGAAAGAGGAGCACACGCTGGTGAAGGGGGCTGGAGCACAGGCAGAGGCACCCCCGCCACCATGCCTCCCCCCCGTCTCCAGTTTGGCCTCTGAAAGCAGCCTCCTTGCTCCTTGAAGATCCCAGCAAGAGAGCTGGAGAGTCCTCCGTGACCCCATTCCCCCAAGGAGCCTGTTCAGCTGTTCTGCACGGGGGCGTGGTACAACTGGGGACTTGGGGGAGGATAAGCCCAGCCCTAGGACTCCCAGTCGTCATCATCTTCCTCGCCCGGGGGCTGATGTGGGGGAGGCAGGGGCGGGATGGAATCTGACATCCGGGCGAAGGCCCCCCCTGGCCCCTCGCTGGCCCCGGACCCAGGTCCTTTCCCAGAGATACCTAGGAGGGCAGACGCTGGAGTGAGGAGCTGGTCTGGCTGGTGGCACCAGGCCACCCAGGCCCTAGAGACCTGAAAACCGTGAGGAAGGAGGAGGCACTGGGGTCCTGCTTCCTACCTTTGCGCCTCATGGCCAGCTTGTTGAAAAGGTCCGACATCAGGTCCCCGCCCTGGGTGGTGGCTCTCACTGCAGTGGGAAAGCATGGCGACAAGGTGAAGGCACCCGGGGTGGGCTCAGTCCAGCCTACGTGACATCCCAAGGCTCAGTCATGGGGTCCTCTGCACCGTCAAAACCCTGGCCCCTCCTGTGGCCCCTGCCACAGCTCCTGGAGCACTGGTCAGTGTTACTAGGAAAGCAGGTGACCACTGAGGAATGGAGTCACCGACATCCGGAGTCAAGCTCAGGGAGCGGAGTCGCCGCTGCCCTGAGATGGGCACAGGGAGCGGAGTCGCCGCCCTGAGACGGGCACAGAGCGGAGTCGCCGCCGCCCCGAGACGGGCACAGGGAGCGGAGTCACCGCCGCCCTGTGACAGGCACAGGGAGCGGAGTCGCCGCCCTGAGACGGGCACAGGGAGTGGCAGTGGACACAGGAGCCTGCCCGGGCTCCCCGTGCGGTGCTCAGCAGCACAGCGGGGATGACTCAGGGCTGGGGCCCCAGAGAGCTTGGCCGCTTTGGGCCCAGACATGGCATCTGTCAGCACTGGATACACAGCTGACGTAGCCCGGAGCCTCAAGGGGCCTCGAGAAGTGGGACACAGCCAGGTCCCCGTCTAAAAATATCCCTAGTCCCTGTTTCCTTGGACAATTGGCCAAGTCTAAGCAGGCTCCACCACTGGGCAGGAGGGGCCCACACACACCGGGGCGGCCTGCACAGGCCCTGGAGACACGGGCAGAGCGCCCTCCTGCAGCGGGTCCAGCCTCACCTTGCTCCTGCTCCTTCTGCTTCTTTTTCTCCAGCTTGCGCTCCTTCACACTGCGGAGCTTGGCCTTGCCGATGCCCCCGGCCTGGCGGATAGACTCCAGCAGAGTGGCCCGGCCACTGGAGGGGTCAACCACTTCCTTGGGCGCTCCTTGGACTGGGGCTGGAGGGTGGAAGGTGTGAGGAAGAATGGCTGCTGGGGCAGAGCCAGGCTGTGGGCCAGCACCGCCCAGGGCGGGTGCAGAGGTAGCCCGGGAGACACCACTGAAGGGCCACGTGGGCACTCGCTATATTTTCCATGGTTACTAGCAGCCCCCTGTCACTGGTTCAAGGGGAATGGGGGGGTCCAGGCTCCCTCTACCTTGAAGGTTAGAATTTCAGGAACCCACAGATACCGTTCGAAACTACTACTTTATGAACTCGGGAGGAATGTGATTTTGAAATCAGAACTATTCTGAAAATCTAGAATTGATGACCACTTAACTTAAGCTACAGAAAACCCTCCAGGGATCCAGAAGTTGGAGGCGCCTCTCCCCAACCCACACGCCCCGGGACTGCCCCTACCTGAAGGGGAGGCACCCCCGCTGTCGTCCCCCCTGGCGGGCTGTCCTGGCGGGGCCACAGGCGGGGGCGGAGGCGGGGGGACACTGATCTGTATGGCTGGAGCTGGGGGAGGTGGTGGAGGTGGCGGGGGCGGTGGGCGTGCCGTCAGCACCCCATCCTCGAGGTCTGGGACAGAAATCGAGGTGTCAGGTACCTTAGGAGGCAAGAGGCTGAGCAGGGGAGTGCCCGCCCCAGTCTGTCCCCAGCTCTCAGCCCACCTGGCTTGAAGGGCTGGGCCACCTCCGTGTGGAAGGTGGGCAGCTCAGGAATGGCACTGGGGGCAGAGGGGGCGATACCAGGGCCCAGATCTGCGCTGTACATGAGGTCGTCAGCCACACCTGGTAGGTCAGGCAGGTAGGACGGCACGTCGATGTCCGGCACCTGGCCCAGGTCGGGCACGTAGAAGTAGTTCTCCGGGACCTGTGGGTCGGGAGGGTGAGGGGGGCCAGGGAACGGGCCTTGGAGCTTCCCAGGTCCCCAAGCACAGCTGGGCGGGTAGGGGGCTCATCAGACCCCTGGTCCAGACAACACTGGGGGGCCATGCCTCCCCCACCCCCAGGCATCGTCTCCGTCCACCTGCCGCTCCAGCTGCTCTCTCCTGCTGATGGACAAAGGGGCATCAAACAGCTTCTCTTCTGTCTCAGCCCCCAGCATCACGTGGGTCTTTGTGACGGCACCGGCCAGGGGGTCCAGGAAGACATACTTCTTGTACCTGGAGAAGGCGGAGGGCAGGGGATGCAGCACCTGTGCTCGGCCCCCGGGCTGGACCGCCCTTCTCACGTCCTTAGGGCCCCAGCTCAAGTTAGGATTATGGCCTCCCAGGCCTTACGAGCCTCCTGGCTCCCAGGCCATAGACTTCCGCTGCACCCGAGCCTGGAGACCCCCTGGTCCCCCCCCCCCCCCCCCCCCCACTCACAGGTTCTCGGTGGTGTTGAAGAGCAGCAGGGAGCTGACAGAACTGATGTTGCTGGGGAGCCCGCCCAGCCCCTCCTCAGCCTCATCTTCAGGCTCTGGCTTGGTGTTCACACACACAGGGAAGAATTTCAGCTTCTCCTGGGGGTGTGGGGAGACAGGAATTGACCAAGGGAGGCGGGTTTCGGCTCCAAGCCAAAGAGCTCCCCTCACTCCCCCAGCAGTCAGAATCCTCTGGGGCCTTGGCTCCCTCCAGGGTGCAGGCACCCCCGCAGACCTGCAGGGCCCGCTCGTCCAGGGGGCGGTGCTTGCTCTGGATCCTGTGGCGGGGACGCCTCTGCAGGCCGGGGTCCTGGGCCCCTGTGAAGATTGAGCCGTACTCTCGCAGGCGCTCGGGGGCAGGGTACTTGGCGCTGGAGAACACCTGTGGATACAGGTCGTCTGGTCACTCCTGCTGGGGCCTGAGAAGCTCCAGCCAGCCTGGGTTTGGGGTGGAGGGATTGTGGGCAGGAGGAAACCTGAGGGGTAGCTGAAGCAGGGACCTGGCAGCTTCGGAGGCATGGGGAGAGGGGAAAGAAGAGGGATTTTGGGACTACTGACCAGCCAGAGGACAGGGCCACACGCTTGCTACCTTGATGGCTTTCTTGCTGCCCTTGATCTTCTCGATCTTGGCCTGGGCCAAGGACACCCTCTCCCCAATGGCCTGCAGCTGACTCCGGCTGAGCTCTACTCGCTGGGAGATCCTGCCACCAAAAAACAAAACAAAACAAAGCAGAAACTAATCACCAGGGCTGGAGGCTCCTCCCCAAGCCCCTGCAGCCTCTGGCCCCCTTTCTATTTCCAACAGCAAACAGGTGAACGGGGACTTGGGTAAGGGCTTGTGTCTGAATTGTTTGTTTTGGCTATGCCCCATAACATGTGGGATCTTAGTACTTGACCAGGGATTGAACCCGTGCCCCTGCAGTGCAAACACAGTCTTAACTCCTGGACCATTAGGGAAGCCCTCAGGTAAGGGCTCTTAAAACAGTAATACCTGCTTGTCAGGGCTGCTCCTGGAACTTCCCAGGTGACCTCAATCAGGACCATCCAACCTGAAGGGTCTGGGAACAGACTATATTCCATTCCCTGGAGCTCTGGGCAGGGACTGGCAATCACCATGGCACCAAGCTGGCACCTGTACATGCCACCTGAAAGGATGTAGTGCCCACCCACCAGGGCTTTCGTTCTCAGGCCCAGGTGAGCAGAGACAGAATCTTCATGACTTACATGGAAGAAACCAGAGCTTAGCGAGGCTGAGCGACAGGCCAGACTGGTCCTTATTTCAGTCCCAGAGCTGTCCACAAGGAACTGCCCAACTCAGAGCAGGTGGTTCTAGGTAAACCCTAGTTCCCACTGAGGTTCTCACAGCTGTGGGTAGGCTGCCAAAGGGCTGCCCCTCCCCTTCCCAGGATTAGCGGGCTCCAGCAACAGGGCACCCTGTTAGTTCCTGAATATGCCCAACACTGCCTTGTCATGTGGCCCAGCCATCTCCCCACACGGCTGGTCCTTCACTTCACTCAGCCCCAAGCCAAAGCCTCCCTGAGACAGAGTTTAAAACTCACTGTCACTTTCCAACCCCTAGCTGGCTCTATTACACACTGCCACCTGTCACCATCACAGAGACATCATTTTGCCAACAAAGGTCTGCAGAGTCAAAGCTATGGTTTTTCTAGTAGTCATGCAGGGATGTGAGAGCTGGACCCTAAAGGCTGAGCACCGAAGAATTAATGCTTTCCAACTGCGGTGCTGGAGAAGACCTTTGAGAGTCCCTTGGACTGCAAGGAGATCAAACCAGTCAATCCTAAAAGAAGTCAACGCTGAACTGATGTGAAGAGCCAACGCACTGGAAAAGACCCTGTTGCTGGGAAAGATTGAGGGTGAGAGGAGAAGGGGTGACAGGATTAGATGGCTGGATGGCATCAGTGACTCCATGGATGTGAGTTTGAGCAAACTCAGGGAGATAGCAAAGAACAGGGAAGCCTGGCATACTGCAGTTCATGAGGTCGCAAAGAGCTGGATACGACTTAGCAGCTGAACAAGAACCACCTGTCACCATGTGTCTCCTGCCTGTGGGCTCCTAGGCTTGGGGCTCTGCTCTCTGCTGTGTTCCCAGCACGTGGCACTGTGCCGGGCACCTGAAGGGCTCCTGTGCGGTCACTGAATGGCCAGCACCACATGCCCCAAGGTAAATGCACACGCGCCTCACTTTCACTATTCAGCAGCACAAGGTTCTTCTCACTTCCCAGGAGCCCCAGCCCACCCCACCAGGGTGTCCTCTGCCTAAGAGCCCCCCGACCTCCAGGAACACCAGCCCCTGACCGTGGCCACAGCTGGTGGATGGCAGAAGGCCCGCGGTCTCTGGTCAGACACCACACAGCGAGAGAACTCAAGGACTTTTTTTACCAGCCCTGATCAGCCACTTTCACAAGCGCAGGGTCTCCACCCTGATGAAGTCTCCTTGATTACTCCTGTGGCCGCTCGTGTGCAGGGGCTTGGGGACGCAGGGGATGGGCTCCAAGCAGGTACCCAAACCAGCTTAGTTTTCCTCAACAGGCTGGTCTGAGTGGGACAGCAATGCATACCAGATCAAAAGGCATAGCTTCCTTCCAGGAGATATGGAACCAGTGACCTGTCTGGGCCCACTTTCTGGCGGGGAGGACGGGTTCTCTACTTGCACACAGGCCACCTTCTCTAGTTCCCAGCTCAGCCCCACGCTGCTGGGAGATGAAGCAACCTCACAGTTAACATAATGGCGGCATAAAAGGTGGATGTCAGAACTGGACACAGACGGAGCCTGCTCTCTGATTTCTCAAAGTTGCAGACATCAAGCTTAACAGTGAACCCTGGCAAATTTCCGGAATGGATTATTAAATACAGGGTCCTGAGCAATCTGAAATGGAAGAGGTGGATCCCCAGGGCAAACACTGTTCTAAATTTATAGCGTTTTCTGACAGGGTTATTAGCCTGGTGTAAGAGGGGAAAAACCTCACACGCGGTGCAGCCTGAGTCAGCAAGGATGCTGATGGCTTCTCACAAAGTCCTGTGGATGAGATGGAGCTGCGGGCTGGAGAAGAGCACACTTAGGAAAAATCAGAGCGAGCCAGAGAGCAGCAGCACCCGGAAGGCACCATGGGCTGATTTCAGTCGTGAACAAAGGTCTCTGGCAGGGCCTCGCACAGCTCACCCAGTGCTTGATTAGGAAGCTGGGGTATCCAATGGGAAGGCCCCCAAACAGTCTGCATGGTGGAATCAAGACCCACATGAGCTGAAAGGCCAGGAAAGGTGACACTGATACAGAATGACTGTGAAGCTCAGCACTCAGGCGCACAAATACGGGGGGACAGAGGTTGAGCAGGGGTTCAGGTGAAGGAGGACCTGACGACTTTGGTCACCTAGGCGCTAATGGCAACCTGGACTAAGGAAGTGAGTCCATGGAGCACACAGCACCATGTTCCTCTCCCACCTTCTTTCAACAAATGGGACATCCACTCTCTTGGAGGCATGGCAGAGGAAGCAGAGCCCTGGATTCATGAGCTCATCTCCTGGACACCATACTCACGCACAGCCGTGTCTCCTTCAAACCAGGTCCACACATTAAGAGGACCCTGAATTCCCTTCCGGGCTACAGGCTCTGCCTGAGTCACAGTTGCACCGCTAGCACCTGGGACAGCACCTGACACGGAACACAGCAGCTAGGTAAGAAGTGAGGAGGCAACGAATGTCCAGAGAAGGGTGAGGAGCAAGGTGAGGAGTGAGAAGCTCACATCATACAAGGCAAATGAAGGACATTCGGTCTAAAGATGAGATGACTTTGAGAATGTAACTCCCTTCAGATACCAGAAGACCTCAGGTGCTGTCAGGTGGGAAAGCAATCATCACCAGAAAGAGTGGGGTGCATCAGAGTCTGTGGTGGCAGAGGGGCGGGTGGGGGGGGGCAGTGTGGCCTAGGAAGCCATCAGACTCCAGCTGGATGCCCACTGTCAGGGTGCTCCGGGGTGGATTCCTGTGAGGACAGGATGGAAGATGAAATTCCCAGAGTTCTATTCTTATCTAAGTAATGTCCTGCTTGTTGACAAAGGCCTCAGGCAGCCCAATCTCAGACCAAGGGTGAGAGAAAAGGTTTCAGCTGGCGGGTCATCTCTCCTGACTGGCAGCGGCAGGCTGGAAGGCAGTGTTGGGAAGGCTTGCGGGGCCACGTGGGGTGGGGCCCGAGAGCCAGGACTGATCAGCAACATCCATTGTGAACAGGATGGTGCCAAGAGGGCAACTTGTTTGTTCTTCATCTAGACCCCACGGCTCAGCCCCCAGGCTCATCCCTGTAGCTGCAACCCCACAGTGTCACCAGGACCCCAGCAGGGAGGAGCAGGCTCAGTGGGTCTGCTCAGAGCCTGGGGCAGAGAGAGATCAGGCAACACACGCCTGCTCCCAAGGAGACAGACAACTGCCATGTCCCCAAGCCCTGGGGACAGCAGCACTATGGCCGTGGGCAGGTCACTTAACTGGTCCATGTCCCACCTTCAGCTGAGAAGCAAGGCTGGTAACTTCTCCATCGGAGAATTGCCGTAAAGGTCAAAGTCAGTGATGTGTATCTCATGACCAGAAAAGCCGACAAGTCCCCAGAACACGGTCAACACCTGCCTGGACCACCCACAGATTGGGTGGGGTGAGAGGCCCCAGGCAGTGCTGAGTAGACCTGGAGAAGAACATTCCAGATTCCAGACAAGGACATGGCACACTGCAAGGGAGCACTGTGGAGGGCAGAGGGCTCCTCTGCCGGGGCCTGGGGCGTGAGGCGATCAAGGTCAACGAGGCCCCCAGGGGGCCAGGACAGTGCCTCGGCTGCCTGTCCCATCACCTCCAAAGCCAAAGCTGATCCCCACAACCCTCTGTGGAGATCGCCTATGAAGCCAGGCAGGCCCAGGGCTCCCTTGGGGCTGCTGCTGCTCCCAGCATCACACCAGTCAGCTGCTGGTGGGGGGTGGCGAAGACCCCCCAGCTCTAACTGCCGCTCCTCTCCCCTCCCCAGCACCCACCCCATCAGCTCTCTGAGCAGCTCTTGCTTTCCCCTGGATCTTCTCCACTAGCTGGGGTAATTAAGAATGATCTGCTAATTATGCAGGCGGCTGATTGAGGCCTCCTAACCCTGGGAGGCATCAGGTGCCGATCAGCAGGGAGGAGGGGAGCATGGAGGAAGGGGAGAGGATGGAGGAAGAGGAAGAGAGGGGAGGGGAAGGAGGGGGAGGAAAGGAAGAAAAGACCAGGGAAAAGCTCTGCAGAGGGCAAGTGGTCAGGCTGGGGCCTCCAGGGAGGACCGTCTCTAAACCCGCCATTCACACAGTCCCCTCCACTCCTCCTGCAGCCCCTCTGCCGTCATCTAAGTCATGTGGAACAGGTGACGTCTCTGGGTAGCTATTTTGGGGCTGGCATCTCCCAGGTGACGAGGGGCAGGTGAGGGCGGGAGGTCTGCTTGGCAGGAGAAAAGGCTGGGGAGGGGCTGTGAGGAGCGGTCCAGGCGCCCGCAAGGTCCTTGTCATTCTCTCCAGCTCTGTAGACTCGGCTGCAGGCTGCGGTAGAGCAGAGCGGGAGAAGGACCCGGCTCAGAATGCTAATACCCTATGAGCTCACCTGCCTGCAGAGCTGGGCACAGGCTCCAGGGGGGCCAAGGGCTGGGCCTGGGCCTGAACAGAGGGGAGGGGAGGGGAGGGGAGGGGAGGGGAGGGGAGGGGAGGGGAGAGGGCTCTTCTCTGCAAGAGGAGTTATGTTCAAGGGGACCGATTCCACGCTGGAGTCACATCCCCACTGCAAAAGCCCATGAGGAGAAAAGAGCCTCAGGCTCGTAGGCGGCTGGGGGATAGGGGGGCAGGGCTCGGCATCCCCACTCCCTGTCGTCCCCGACCCCTCCCTCCCCTTCGACCTCATTCCCAATCTGTCACTATGTCCCGTCAGCATTCCCTTTGAAGTGTCTCTTATCCGCCCATCCTGCACCGCAGCCCCCCTCCCTGGCCCCTGTGCAGCTGCCTGATGACCCCTCCCAGCTCTCTGTCCCATCACTTCCTGCTCAGAACCCATCAAGGCTCCCCAAACCCTGGGCTTAAGCTCAAAGCCCCATCCAGCTGGGAGAAGCCCTCATGGCCCTGATGTGGCCCAGCTCTCCCCTCACCCACTCCTCCCACCGGAGACCATCTCAGCATTGTGGGGACATGAGAAGGGCTTGGTGGTGAGGGGCACAAACACGGAGGCTGACTTTCACCCCATCCTGCAGTGAAGGCGCAGACCGCAGGGACAGTGGCTTCTGGGCTGGGGTGCTGAGGGCCCTGCCGCCAGGGGCACCACCCTCCAGTCAGGCCTCAAGCCCCTGGCGCCCCTTTCCAGGTCCCAGGCAGACCGCATTCCCCACCCCTCAGCAGAACCTGCCCCATGTGGCACCCCTTCAGGAGGCCTTCCCTGACCCGGGAGCAGGCGGTCATGTTCCTCTCACCAACTGCTCCCTCATTTCATCACAGCCAGCCTCCACTGGGGATGCCACTGCTCCCACAGGCCTGGTCCCCACATTTCAGGTTAAACCCTAGGTCCTGGGCGTTAGGCATGTGACCAAGGGCTGAGCCAGCCGCCGTGTCACCCCCATCCCGCCCCAGCCATGGCTCTGGGACCGCCGTGAGGCTGGGGCTTCTGGGGAGGCGCTCTTTCCTGTTGGACCTAAGCTGTGGGCCCACTGGTCACCTTGCAAGAGCAAGGCCTGTCTGGGGGTGGGGCCAACCCAGAGGTAGCGAGCAGGGAGGGGATGAAAGCAAACCGGGTCCTCACGACATCACTGAGCCCTGCGGCTCCAAAGCCTGCTCTGCCGGCTGGTTACTTTTGCTTCAGTTAGTTTGGGGAACCTAACTGATATAAACGTGCTGCCAAGTCTTGCTTCTCTCTCCTCTGGATCCCCAGGTGCCCACACAGTGCATGCTACATGGCTCAGAATCCGCTCAGCCAGTGGCTCTCCCCTCTGAGATATGCCGCCCCTGAGCACAGGGACCACGTGGCCATGCATCATCGGTATTCCTCAGTCCCGAACGCTGGGCACCTGCTGGGAAAGGGGCAGAGCCACCCGGAAGTCGGAAGTCGGCTGTTTAGGGGAGCACCCTGCCAGCCCTGGGCCTCAACGAGCCTACCACCCCTCCATGTGACATGGCCTTCCTGCCCTCTGCTTCTCCCATCCAGGAGCAGAGGAACCTGGAAATGTCTACAGGAAGGGAAAGGAAAGCATGCTAAGAATCCAATGCTCCCCTTATAGACAGGCAGGCATGCAGCCACGGTCCTGGCGAGGAAACACAAGTATCTCTGATGGACTGTTTCATCACGAGGTGTGGGGTGACCGGAATCTGGCACTAGTAGCTTTTAAAGGCCTGTGTCCTCTTGCTTAGGTGACCCCTGGATACATTTAGCACCTAACACTTTCTATAACTACTGACAACAGGTAATGGAGGGCTAGCACAGGCGGCAAATGAGCAGAGATGATGTTACTAAATAACAAGAGGGAACATTTACTGGATGCTTACTATACACCAGGCACTTCGGTTCCTTTGTAAATTTCAATTCATTTCATCTTAACGATGATCCTCCGAGGAAGGCACCATTATCATTGCCATTTTATGGATGGGAACATTGAGGCTTTACATGGAGGTTGCTGCTGCTGCTGCTGCTGCTAAGTCGCTTCAGTCGTGTCTGACTCTGTGTGACCCCAGAAACGGCAGCCCACCAGGCCTCCCAGCCCCTGGGATTCTCCAGGCAAGAACACTGGAGTAGGTTGCCATTTCCTTCTCCAATGCATAAAAGTGAAAGTGAAGTCGCTCAGTCGTGTCCGACTCTTAGCAACTCCATGGACTGCAGCCTACCAAGAGTATTGGAGTGGGGTGCCATAGGGAGGTTAAGAGCAAGCAAATAGGGAAACCAGACTGGAGCCAGGAAGTCCGCTCCAGAGTCAACCCCCTTAATGAGGCCCCGCTCTCAGTTACACTCACTTCCTGGAGAGGCCTGGGGCAGCCAGGTGCTTTAGAGGGCAGCTCAGAGGCATTAGAGTCAAGTGTTGGGACTCTCCATCTGGAGACAATGGCCCCATTTTCTGCCCCCACTGGGGAAGGCTTCTGGGAAGAGGTGGGGTTCCAGCTAGTGGAGGAGGAGATTGCACGCTGCAGTGGTGGGGGTCCCTGGTCTGGGATACAAGCAGGGGACAGTGGGGGAGACTTGGCCAGGAGCGGGTCAAGTGCTCCAGCCGGGGAAGCACAGCGTGGGCATCCAGGAAGAAGCGCTAGCCCATCTTAGCTTGCTCACGGCCAGAGAAACAGGACCCTACACAGGACAAAACTAGGGAACCTTTGCAGAAAACAGCAAACACCACACACGCGCTCAACCAAGACTGAATGAAAAATCACAAGAGCCTGAGAGCTGAACTGGATCAGCGCTAGGGGTACAAGCAGCCACCACTCCCCACCTGGGATCACTGAGGACCCAAGGCCACCTTGCCAGCCTCCCGAAGCCCCTTGCTCCAGCCACACTGGCTTCCACTGAGGCCCCTTTCCACTTTAGTTCATGCTCTTCCTCCTTTCTTGGTTCTTCCCCCAACCTACCCACTCACGATATTTTCCCTTCCACCAGTCCAGCTTTTCCTCACATATGTCTTCCCTGACCCTATAGACCAAGTCAGGCCTCTTATCACAGAGACAGGGGTAATTCCAGAGCCTGGAGCCCCCACACCTGGGTGTGACGCCTAGTTCCACTGCTCAGGCAAGTCTCCTGACCCTTCTGCCAGAGTTTCCTCATCAACAAAGTGGAAATAACAGAAGCTCAAACAAAAAGCTGTTGAGGGACTTCTCTGGTGGTCCAGGGGCTAAGACTCTGCGCTCCCAGTGCAGAGGGTCTGAGTTCGATCCCTGGTCAGAGAACTAAATCCCAAATGCCGCAACTAAGACCCAGCACAGCCAAATAAATAAATACATATTGAAAAAAAAAAAAGGCTGTTAAAAGTGTTGAATGAGTGAACACACTCAGGTCAAAGGTGGCACACAGTTAATGTGACACAAATATTAGGTGTTACAAGACAGTAGAGATTGGTTTTACCACAACTGTAACTAACACCCAACTGATCACTTAGAGTCTGTCTCTGCTGCTGGAGTGGACCCTCCAGCTGGGCAAGGATGCTGCCTTATTAAAGGGCCCAGAGCCTTGCACACAAGAAATGGTGGATAACCAACCATGGGCTGACTGGCGGAACAGGTGAAGGAACAGGGCACCCCAGCAAGGGAAGAGCAGTTGGGAGAGTCATACCACTGCCAGCGCCCGTGGATGCATGGGGAACCCCAGGGCTAAGCAGGATGGTAAACAGTGAGCGCTTACAAGAAAAAGTCTACACAGAGGACCCAGCTTGGCCCCCTGGGCACAGGGGACCCAGCTGGCTTCCCTCAGGACCATAAGTCCCCACAGAGGTGCTCCAAGAGGGTGCCTCTGGGACTGGAGAGATGACTGCCTGGGCCAGGGAGCAGCACCCACCTGCTGAAGATGTCTCCGGAGACCTTCTGCAGGTACTGCAGGGCATCCGCCACCTGCTGGATGGCCTCCTCTCGCCGCAGGTCTGGCTGAATGAGGGGCACTGCATAGGTCTGACCGGCCAAGGAATGCTGGGTCCCCGTGGGGGTCATGGTGCCTGGGGGAGAGAAGGGAGCATCAGGACCCCCCCATCCCACACCCACCCATCACAGGGCCAGGTGCAGGAGAAGAGCATGCACCAGACCCCATCCCAATGGTCTGCACGGCTTCAGCCTGGGTGGCAGTCGGGGGGCTGCCAGGAGCTACTGTTCTGTCAATGCTGGTTGAGTGAGCAGGGGAAACTGTAAGGACCAGAGATGGACACAAGGCATTCAGAGGGCACTGACTGGCTGCCACAAGGTGAGTGCATGGTACCCAGCTAGGTGCCCTTGCCCTACCTCATCTCACCTCAACCTCCCAAGCCTGGATGAACAATAAAGAAACCGTGACTGTGGAGTGAAAAAGAGGGATGGATTGCGGGGCAGTGGGGAATTGCCTGTGTCTGCTGCCAGGTACCAGCAAATGGTACCGGTTCTGTAAGAGCACAGAAAATATGGACTCTGGGTTCTTCCTCTTCTGGTCCCTGGGACCTGCTCCCGAGAAAGGACAGGCAACGGCGGGAGGCAGGGATGTCCGGGCTCTGCTCTCCCGAATTAGAGCTGCGTGTGGGGTGGGGAGAGGCAGGAGGAAGGAGGGACACATGGGGGGTGGACAGGAAGGAAAAACCCTCCTTCGAACTGTAAGAGGAGGGCAGAGTCAGTCTATTTATACTGGCTTTAATTAACTCCGCTCCCTGGTGCCACCAAAGCAGCAATCACACTGCAGACGGCACTGATGTGATTGGCAAGAGAGGCATCGGGCAGAATATTAAGGCACCAAGCCCCTATAAATAGGCCTAATCACGGCCCCTCGGTAGAAGACCGTGAAGAAGACATTAATCAGCCTGGCACCGTGCCCCAGACCTGCTCTCCTAGGTTGCAACAGAAGTGTGGGTGGGGCTGGGTAAGTCAGCCCAGGGTGGGTTTAGAAGGCTTTGTTTGAGCTTCAAGTCCTATATGACCTGGGGTAAGTTGCTTGCCTTCTCTGAACCTCTGATTCTTTCCACTTCTCATCCCACAGACTGAGAATGGCACTGCCCTCTGAAAAGTAGTTATGCTCAATGCTTCACACCAATATCCTCACCTTGCTGGAGCTTACTCCTCCTTGCCCTCTGCTGGCTTCCCCCACTCTTCCTTCCACCCACCTTGTTCTCTCCTACCCTTCCCAGGCCAGCATTCTTCCTGGTCTGAGATGACCAGTCTGCTCTCCAAGCTCTTCTACAGCGGTGAACACCTCAGCTTCCTACACCTGAGCCTGCCTAGCACCCTCATCAGGATTCTCGGAGTAACTCCTCACCTCCCCACCTCTCCTCCCACCATCAAGTGACCAAAGTGGAGCTAACTGATCCCAAACCATCCCCACACCTGCCCCTCTTTGCATTTATGGTGACGCAGCTCTGCTGGGCATCCTAGCTTAGTTCAGTATCTCAGTTTTCCCACCTTTAAGACAGAGAGGGAGGAAAAGGCAGAAAGAAGGTATTTTCTGTGCTTATCTTGAGATGCACTTCTCATGGTCAGTCACCCACCAAATGTATGTCTGTCCACGTACCAGGGGGTGGAACAGGCACAAAGCCCCCAGGCAAGGAAACAGCAGGTCAAAGAACTGAGAGCCTGAGTACAGGTGTCCAGAGCTTTTGCTCATTCTGTCTGCTAACAAGGGCTGATCAACTATCAGGCACTGGTCATGACCACAACGAAGAAGAATAAGACACTATGCTAGCTGTGAAGACAGCCTGGAAAACAATTAAACAGCAGGTGTTAATGCTCTAATCCAGCTGTGAACCCAGTGCTAGGGGACAATGAGGAAGGAGCAAGTGACAAACCCCTACTGGGGTCAGGGAGTCTGGGAAAGCTCTTGGCAGACGCTGTGTCTCCCTACCAGGCCTGGGAGAGAGGGCAGGGAGAGCACCCCAGGGAGAAGGGACAGCTGAACAAAGGTGTGTAGGGAAGGGCAAGTGGTTTGGGCAGGGAAGATAAAACCATCCTTGGAGGAGGAGCAGAAAAAGACAGTGGCCAGACTGCGAAAAACACTGATGGCAAGGAGTATGACTTGAGCCTGAAGGCCAGGAATGAGATCCTCAGACCTGCCAGGCGGTATAGGGGCCGCAAGCTACAGGGCTCCTGAGCACCTGAAATAAACGGAGCTCGTCTGAATGCAGATGGAGTCCATGCGTAAAATACACACCGAATTTCATACTTCCTACTGAAACGAAGAAAATATTTCATTAAAAATTTAAATACTGATGACATCATTGAAAGGACCATACTTTAAATACAGTGGGCTACTGCTGCTAAGTCACTTCAGTCGTGTCCGACTCTAAAAGTGAAAGTGAAGTCGTTCAGTCGTGTCCGATCTTAGAGACCCCATGGACCGCAGCCTACCAGGCTTCTCTGTCTATGGGATTTTCCAGGCAAGAGTACTGGAGTGGGGTACCATCGCCTTCTCCGACAGTGGGCTACCTAAAGTGTATTACTAAATTAATTTCGCTCTTCCTTTTTAAACTCACACATGTAACTCGTAGTTTCTTGCACAGTATGTTTTTCCTGGACGGCGGACGCTACCTTTGACTCTACGGCTTAGAGAATCCTGGTAAACACTGTGGATTCTCACAGGAGTGAACATACAACAAATCGACTCTCATAAATTCCGCTTTTACAATAAATTTGCAAGTGTTGGCATACCGACACCCACACCAACTGCGGGCAGGAACCCAGGCAGGGTTATAGCGGTGTGGGGTCAACCAGACGCCACAAAGGGAGGGTTACGAGAGCCGGGCCAGTGGTGGGCAGGCCCGCGGGGCGGGAGGCGGGCCCTCCTCGCAAACCGGTCGGGGTTCCCCAGGGCCCCAGGTCGCGGCGAGGGCGCGTACGAAGGCCCAGTCCGAATCCAGCGGACGGACGCACGGCCAGTCGGCGTCTGAGGCGGAAGTCACCCGGCCCGGGCCTCCCGGCCGGCGTCCCCCGGAGAGCCGCTCCCGCCTCCGTCCGTTCCCTCGGTGACCCGGCCCCAACACCCGCTCTCCGTCCCGCAGTCCCAGCCAGGCCTGCGCCCTCACCTGCGTTACGCCCGCCGCTTCCGCGACGCGACGCGCCGGGTCCCCGCCGCAGCCCGCTCCGCCTCCCGGGTGATCCGGCCCCGGAGCTCCGGCCCCGCCCCCAGCCGTCAGTTCCGCCGGCTCCGCGCGGCGGGTCTGGGCCCCCAGTGGCCGCCCGTCCCCTCAGCTCCGCCTTGCCCGGCGGCCAGACGCGACCCCCACGCTGCCCCGCCCCCGTGCCCTCTGCCCCCTCTTCCCGCGCAGCCGCTCCCTTGGCCGCGCGGCCCCGCCCTCCGCGCGCGCTCCACCCACTTCTCCTCTGTGATGCGCTTGATTGTACCTGTCTCTGCCGGTGTTTTCTGGGCTTGGCCTCCGCGGGCCGAGCTCCCCAGGGTCCGCCCAGTGCTCGCCCTCCCTTAGATAGTAACTGCCAGACACAGAAGGACCACGCTGTGCGAGGTGCCCCATAGCCGCCAGATCCAAACAGAACCAGAGCTGTGGTTGCGGTGGAAGCGTTATGGTTTAATGGGTTCAGAGCTCCTGACCGTCTGTTCTGGACTACACTTAAGTCAGGCTCCTCTGAATCCTCTTCCTAACTAGGCCTCCACTTGCGAAGCCCAGTTTTAGCAAGAATCCTGTCACTCGATTTAGCCAGAAACCTCCGCCCTCTTATCTGGCCAAATTCCTTCCTCCCTTACCCGCTGCCTGCCCCCTATCCCTGTCCCCAGGTAATGTCCCACCCCTCACCTGCCCGCCTGCGGCAAGAATCCTATCCTAGAGTTACCAGTCCCTCTTAAGTAAATTTCCATCCACCCCATCCCCTACCCTGCTGTTTGTCCAGAAGTCCCCACTTGTCTGCTGTATTTGGAATTGACCCCAGGTCTCTAATGACCTCTCTTTTCCCCTGTTGCCAAGTCCCGAAAAATCTGCTTTTACCACTTCAAAGACTGTGCGGCTCTGGTTTCCCTTCACATGTTGGTTTGGGACGATGACAGAGTTCTGGATATTGCTGATGGTTGCACGACGAGGTGGATGTATGTAATGCCACTGCACTGTACACTGAGAAATGGTTAAAATGGTAGATTTTATGATATGTCTTTGTTTCAACAAGAAAAAAGGCCTAGATGCTTGTTTAAAAGACTTAAAAAGTAAAATACATAAAAGCAGCATCAGTGCAAAGATTCTGTAATAGTCCCTCCTGGGGTCCATTGACTTGCCTCAGAATTCTTGTCCCCTCTCTTTTAGGGTTGCCAGATGAAAACAAGATGCCAAGGTCATTTGAATTTCAGATGAAAAAAAAAAGTTTTTTTAATTTTTATTTTTATATAAGTATGTCCCAAACTGAGCATGGGGCACACTTACATTTAAAAAATCATTTGTTGTTTATTTGAAATTCAGGATTAAGTGTTTTATGTATATATTTTTGCTAAATCTGGCAAAAATTTCTCTCTACTCTCTTCCAATTACTCTCAGAATTTTGTCCTCCTTCCCTACCCCTCTCTGCATTCTTCCCTGGGAGAGAGTTAGGATGAAATGTCTCTTTTGATGAGGAGACCCCAGTGTTTGCAGGCTGCAGCATACTGTTCCCACCAATGATGGGAAAGAGATGGGTTTGCACCTGTATTATAGACCAAAGGTGCACCTCTTCCAATACATTAACACCTAACCCCCAAGGTGACAGCATTTGGGCTGGGGCCTTTAGGAGGTAATTAGAGGCAGACAATGTCAGGAGGGTGGGGCTCTCATGAGGGGAGACAGCCCTGATGAGAAGAGATCCTCTGTCTCTCTGCAACAGTAAGGACACAGACAAAAGGGAAAAGGGCTCTCTCCAGGAATCAAATTGGCCAGTACCTTGATCTCGGATTTTGGAGCCTCCAGAACTGTGAAAAATAAATTTAAGCTGTTTAAGCCACTCTATGGTATCTTGTTTTTGACTAACACAACTTGCAAGCTCATTTCCCCCTCACTCCACCTGAGCAATGACTGATCAGATTAAGGTGTCCAGAACACATCAAAGAGGGACTGATGGGGTCTCGGCTGCTGCATTTGTAAATTGGGGTTAAGGGTTGAGCACGGGAGAGAAAGGATATCTAAGTGCTCTGTGATCTGTGAAGTGTGTTCAGACACGAAGGGCTTGGGATGTCTGTCTGTACATAAACATGTTCCCACATACTCCACACATCAAACCCGGCTGTCTTCTCACAAAAGTGCTGCAAGACAGCACACCCAGCCCGGAGCAGCCAGTTCACCCTCCAAACTGCTTACCCTCACTTCATCCAAGTCCTCTACCTCATCTACCAACGACTGGCTATCCCACACTTCATTTCAAAGCTTTCCTAGGAGCTGCATTGCGAAGACATTTAACCTCAGCCACTGGAGCTGTAGTGATAATGCTGAGGATAAAGAAAAGCTGAGTGTCGTCTTAATGTGTGGACACTGGGGCCCCACTTGCCTCTGGTGACCCATCATGTAATTCTATTCACACAAAATATCCAGAAAAGTCGATGCAGTTTGGTTGTTTCCAAGAATGAGGGGAAGGGGTAATGTGAAACGGCTTCTTAATGGGAACATGTGTGCTCGGTCGTGTCCGACTCTCTGCAACCCTATGTACTATAACCTGCCAGGCTTCTCTGTACGTGGGATTCTCCAAGCAAGAATACTGGAGTGGGCTGCCATGCCCTCGCCCGGGTGAGCTTCCCCACCCAGGGATCGAACCCGAGTCTCTTGTGTTGGCAGGTAGGTTCTTTACCACTGAGCCACCTGGGATGCCCTGCCTAATGGGTACAAGTTTTTAATTGGGGGTGATGAAAGGTTTCAGAGCTACACAGAAGGAGGGGTTTCACAGCATCGTGTGTGCACTAAATGCCGCTGAATTGTTCGCTTTAATTTTTTTACATTTATTGAATCTTTATTACAAGCACATCTACAAGACATTTTGTTTGATGGTTTGGGGAGTGAAAAAGAATTTAATGGCCTGATTGGGGAATAAGAGACACAGATGAAAAACAACACAAGGCCATATTTTACAAATTTAGTTGATAAAGAGTAAAGCAAGGCTGTATCATTGACTGCATGATGATTAAAAATTTTTTGCTTTCTTTTTTAATATAATTTTTATTGGGCTATAGTTGATTTACAATGCTGCGTTAGGAGCTGTTCACTTTAAAGTGGTCAGTTTGTATGGCTATCACCTCACTCTAAAAAACGAAACTGATAGACAAGGCTGGGGCATGAGAAATGCTGTCTAACCACTAGGGGAAGAAAGGAAGCAGAAAGGTAAAATACAGATGTGAGCCCAACCTACTACTTTTTAACAAAAATTCCCTAGGAATCTCCATCCAGCAACTTTCTCTAACATCTTATTGACCAGGTCTAGACCACATGACCTTGGCCAGCTGCAAAGGAGACTTGGGATATGAGTTTTTGTAACTGCGGTTATTACTTATCTGAACAAAATACGATTCTATCCCTGGTGGCTCAGTGATAAAGAACTCGCCTGCCAATGCAGGGCACGTGGGTTTTTAATCCCTGAGTTGGGAATATCTCCTGGAGAAAGAAATGGCTATCCACTCCAGTATTCTTGCTTGGGGAATCCCATGGACAGAGGAGCCTGGCAGGCTATCATCCATTGGATTGCAAAGAGTCAGACACAACTTAGCGACTAGGCAACAGTTAGGAGGGAGAGGACAGAAAGAGGGTATTCAACTGGGCAGTGTCTGCTAGAGACACCTAACCTTTGCTCATGTTTGCTCAGAGAGGGGTTTCTGGAGGATGTGATGCCAGACATGAAGCTTAAAGGATGAGCAGGAGTGACCCCAGGGAAGGAGAGTGGGGTTATAGGCATTCAAGGACCATGAGACAGCAGGAGTCTATTCATCAAGGTGAGCCTGGTTGCTGCAGCAACTGGAAACAATCCCATCACTTCTCATCCAGATCCGTGGAGAGCTTTCCTTCAGGCTTTAACTCAGGGGCCTGAGCTCTTTCCATCTATGGGTCTGCTGCCCTCAACAAGGGGCTTCTGGGGTTGGGAAGGGAAAGAACATAAAGAGCACATGCAGGGTTTGATGGAGCAGGTCTGGTAGCAGCACAGATCACTCCTGTTTATCTTCCACTGGAAGGAGTCTGCTCAAGTGGCCACATCTAAGTGCAAGGCAGGCTGGGAAACAGAGTCTAGCTATAGATGAGCCAGTTTCTGCTACAGTGATCAGGAGGTGAGACAGTGTGCAGAGGGGTGTGTGACACTAGACCGTCAGCAGTTTGGTGCTGGTGAAGTTCAAGGTGAAGGCGCTGGAGATAAGATTAGACAAGAAGTAGGAACCAGACCACAATCAGTTCAGTTCAGTTCAGTTGTTCAGTCGAGTCCGACTCTCTGCGACCCCATGAATCACAGCACGCCAGGCCTCCCTGCCATCACCAACTCCCGGAGTTCACTCAGACTCACATCCATCGAGTTGGTGATGCCATCCAGCCGTCTCATCCTCTGTCTTCCCCTTCTCCTCCTGCCCCCAGCCCCTCCCAGCATCAGAGTTTTTCCAATGAGTCAACTCTTCGCATGAGGTGGCCAAAGTATTGGAGTTTCAGCTTAGCATCAGTCCTTCCAATGAACACCCAGGACTGATCTCCTTTAGAATGGACTGGTTGGATCTCCTTGCATTCCAAGGGACTCTCAAGAGTCTTCTCCAACGCCACAGTTCAAGAGCATCAATTCTTTGGCGCTCAGCTTTCTTCACAGTCCAACTCTCACATCCATACATGACCACTGGAAAAAGCATAGCCTTGACTAGATGGACCTTTGTTGGCAAAGTAATGTCTCTGCTTTTGAATATGCTATCTAGGTTGGTCATAACTTTCCTTCCAAGGAATAAGCATCTTTTAATTTCATGGCTACAGTCACCATCTGCAGTGATTTTGGAGCCCCCAAAAATAAAGTCAGCCACTGTTTCCACTGTTTCCCCATCTATTTCCCATGAAGTGATGGGACCAGATGCCATGATCTTCGTTTTCTAAATGTTGAGCTTTAAGCCAACTTTTTCACTCTCCTGTTTCACTTTCATCAAGAGGCTTTTTAGTTCCTCTTCACTTTCTGCCATAAGGGTGGTGTCATCTGCATATCTGAGGTTATTGATATTTCTCCCAGCAATCTTGATTCCAGCTTGTGCTTCTTCCAGGCCAGCATTTCTCATGATGTACTCTGCATAGAAGTTAAATAAGAAGGGTGATGATATACAGCCTTGCTGGACTCCTTTTCCTATTTGGAACCAGTCTGTTGTTCCATGTCCAGTTCTAACTGTGGCTTCCTAACCTGCATATAGGTTTCTCAAGAGGCAGGTCAGGTGGTCTGGTATACCCATCTCTTTCAGAATTTTCCACAGTTTATTGTGATCCACACAGTCAAAGGCTTTGGCATAGTCAATAAAGCAGAAATAGATGTTTTTCTGGAACTCTTTTGCTTTTTCAATGATCCAGTGGATGTTGACAATTTGATCTCTGGTTCCTCTGCCTTTTCTAAAACCAGATTTTTTCTGTTAGCTTTTTCTGACAGAATGTGGTCCACTGGAGAAGGGAATGGCAAACCGCTTCAGTATTGTTGCCTTGAGAACCCCATGAACAGTATGAAAAGGCAAAATGATAGGCTACTGAGAGAGGAACTCCCCAGGTTGGTAGGTGCCCAATGTGTTATTGGAGATTAGTGGAGAAATAACTCCAGAAAGAATGAAGGGATGGAGCCAAAGCAAAAACAATACCCAGTTGTGGATGTGACTGGTGATAGAAGCAAGGTCCGATGCTGTAAGGAGCAATATTGCATAGGAACCTGGAATGTCAGGTCCATGAATCAAGGCAAATTGGAAGTGGTCAAACAGGAGATGGCAAGAGTGAACATCGACATTCTAGGAATCAGCAAACTAAAATGGACTGGGATGGTGAATTTAACTTAGATGACCATTATATCTACTACTGTGGGCAGGAATCCCTTAGACGAAATGGAGTAGCCATCATGGTCAACAAAAGAGTCTGAAATGCAGTACTTGGATGCAATCTCAAAAACGACAGAATGACCTCTGTTCGTCTCCAAGGCAAACCATTCAATATCACAGTAATCCAAGCCTATGCCCCAACCACTAACACTGAAGAAGCTGAAGTTGAATGGTTCTATGAAGACCTACAACACCTTTTAGAACTAACACCCCAAAAAGATGTCCTTTTCATTATAGGGGACTGGAATGCAAAAGTAGGATGTTAAGAAACACCTGGGGTAATAGGCAAATTGGCCTTGGAATGCGGAATGAAGCAGGGCAAAGGCTAATAGAGTTTTGCCAAGATAATGCACCGGTCATAGCAAACACCCTCTTCCAACAACACAAGAGAAGACTCTACACATGGACATCACCAGATGATCAACACTGAAATCAGATTGATTATATTCTTTGCAGCCAAAGATGGAGAAGCTCTATACAGTCAGCAAAAAGAAGACTGGGAGCTGACTGTGGCTCAAATCATGAACTCCTTATTGCCAAATTCAGACTTAAATTGAAGAAAGTAGGGAAGACCACTAGATTATTCAGGTATGACCTAAATCAAATCCCTTATGATTATACAGTGGAAGTGAGAAATAGATTTAAGGGACTAGATCTGATAGACAGAGTGCCTGATGAACTATGGACTGAGGTTCGTGACATTGTACAGGAGACAGGGATCAAGACCATCCCCATGGAAAAGATATGCAAAAAAGCAAAATGGCTGTCTGGGGAGGCCTTACAAATAGCTGTGAAAAGAAGAGAAGCAAAAAGCAAAGGAGAAAAAGAAAGGTATAAGCATCTGAATGCAGAGTTTCAAAGAATAGCAAGGAGAGATAAGAAAGCCTTCCTCAGTGATCAATGCAAAGAAATAGAGGAAAACAACAGAATGGGAAAGACTAGAGATCTCTTCAAGAAAATTAGAGATACCAAGGGAACATTTCATGCAAAGATGGGTTCTATAAAGGACAGAAATGGTATGGACCTAACAGAAGCAGAAGAGATTAAGAAGAGGTGGCAAGAATACACAGAAGAACTTTACAAAAAAGATTTTCATGACCCAGATAATCATGATGGTGTGATCACTTGCCTAGAGCCAGACATCCTGGAATGTGAAGTCAAGTGGGCCTTAGAAAGCATCACCATGAACAAAGCTAGTGGAGGTGATAGAATTCCAGTTGAGCTATTTCAAATCCTGAAAGATGATGCTGTGAAAGTGCTGCACTCAATATGCCAGCAAATTTGGAAAACTCAGCAGTGGCCACAGGACTGGAAAAGGTCCATTTTCATTCCAATCCTAAAGAAAGGCAATGCCAAAGAATACTCAAACTACCGCACAATTGCACTCATCTCACACGCTAGTAAAATAATGCTCAAAATTCTCCAAGGCAGGCTTCAGCAATATGTGAACCAGACCACAATACTGGGTACCATTTTCTGAGCTCCTGCTCTGTGCTGGGCAATGCACTTGGTACTTTACATCTATATCCTCAGTTATGATAAGGGGCCTGACCTAAGGAGAAGAGGTGGGTGATCTTCTCTGTTTATTTGTTTTGTATGAGAGTTCTGTTGCTGTTTCAGTCACTCGGTCATGTCCAACTCTTTGCGACGCCATGGACTGCAGCATGCCAGGCTTCCTTCACCATCTCCCTTGCTCAAACTCATGTCTATTGAGTTGTGATGCCATCCAGCCATCTCATCCTCTGTCATCCCCTACTCCTCCTGCCTTCAATCTTTCCCAGCATCAGGGTCTTTTCCAATGAGTTAGTTCTTCGCATTAGGTGGCCAAAGTATTGGAGCTTCAGCTTCAGCATCAATCTTTCCAATGAATATTCAGAGTTGATTTCCTTTAGGATTGACCGGTCTGATCTCCTTGCTGTCCAAGGGATTCTCAAGAGTCTTCAGCAGCACCACAGTTCGGTGGTATCAGCGCTCAACCTTTTTTGTTGTTTAGCTCTGACATCCAAGCATGACTACTGGAAAAACCATAGCTTTGACTAGATGGACCTTTGTAAGCAAAGCAATGTCTGTTTTTTAATATGCTGTCTAGGTTTGTCATAGCTTTTATTTCAAGGAGCAAAGTATTTTAATTTCATGGCTGCAGTTACCGTCCACAGTGATTTTGGAGCCCAAGAAAATAAAGTCTGTCACTGTTTCCATTGTTTCCCCATCTATTTGGCTTGAAGTTATGGACCCGTACAACAGTCCTACTTCCTAACAAGTGTATAGTGTTTTCCTGGGTGCAAAGCACGTGTTGGTACACAATAGTTAATACTTATAAGAATTTGGTAAGGAAAATATTCCCATCATTCCTATGTACACTTGGAGGAAAATGAGGCTTTGAGAGGCTTAAGAACTTACCCAAGTTCAGCCAGGGCCACCTGTTAGTAGACACTCACCAATTCCATTGTATCTGCTCCTGAAGAGGGTTGCATGTGCCACAGCAGGCAGTCAGGACTTGAGTCAGAACTCCAGTGGCTAGTGGTTTCAGAAGAAGCCATCTCTTTCTGATGCCAAAATTGGGCTCCCTCAGATTTGCTCAGACTTATCTATCATCAGCGGCATCTGGGGGGCAGGACGGACTCCATGAAACCATGAGCTTGTTCTTCTTGGGTAGCACCAGGTTCTCCCAGCTGAGGAAACTTTCCTTTTTCAGAGGAAGCAGACAGGGGGCTTCCAGGCCTTGCTCTGACCCCCAAAGGCCCACTTTGGGACCTCATAGCTCTCCTGACACCCCCAATCCCAGTCTCCTCTGCAGCTTTGGAGGACCAGAGCTTGGGAACACAGTGGGGCAGGCACCAGCCAGCCACAGATAGCGGCAACTTCCCCCATCACGCACAGTAAGACAGCACTTTCAGAAGACCACAAATGTATTTTCATTAAGAATCAGAAGGAAAAAATGAACTTCAGATTGAAGAAGATATTTGAGTATTAACATTTTCATCTGTGTACCAACATAGTCAGAAAATATGATATTTAATATTTTTTATGGAATAAGATTCCTACAAATGTAAAAGAACCCACCCAGTCCACTAGAGTTGTGGTGAGACTGGTGTGTGAAAGTGAGGAGGAGAAGAGGATGTGTGTGCGTGTGTGTGTGTGTGTGTGTGTGTATAGAGAGGGGTGACAGTGTATGTGTAGAGAGGGGCATGAGTGTGTGTGTGGAGAGGGGTGCATGTATGTGTATGTGCAGAGAGGGTATGTGTGTGTGTGTGTTTGGAGAGGGGTGTGTGTGTGTGTGTGTGTGTGTGTGTGGAGAGGGGTGCATGTGTGTATATGTGCAGAGAGGGTATGAGTGTGTGTTTTTGGAGAGGTGTGTGTGTGTGTGTGTGTGTAGGTGGGTGGAGAGGGGTGCATGTGTGTCTATGTGCAGAGAGGGTATGAGTGTGTGTCTTTGGAGAGGTGTGTGTGTGTGTGTGTGTGTTTCAGGGCAGAGACTGAGGACCTAAGACCTCAGGCTCTGACTCTCCAGCCTGTAGCCTGGCAAGCTGCCTATGTCCTTCTGCTCAACTCGACACTCCAGGACGTGCCCTTACCCCAGAGCCCAGAGCCTGGTGCCCAGCGCCCTGAGTAGATCTGCAAGTCAGGAGATGCATCCCCGTTCCTGGCACAGCGTCCACAGCCCTGAAATCCCACCTCGTGGTAGCTGGGTACCGGGCAGCAGGACTAATCCTTGAAATAGCTCAGGGCGGATTATCCCAGCTTCTCAGCAGCAGCGCGGCCCAGCTCAGCTCCAGGGAAGGGGAGGCTGGGGCAGGGTGGCTGCCCACAGTGGGAAGACCCAGGAAGGTGAATGACTGTCCGGCAGAGAGCTTTCCCTGATGGACCAGCAAAAAAGGGGCTCCTAAGGGGTGGGGCTAAATATCAGAGGTGGGATTATGCAAATCAGGCCAATTCCAGCCCGAGATCTGAAGCTTAGAAAAACCTAGCCTAGGGGAAAGAATTTAATTTATAAAAATTTAAAAGTATGAAATGTCAAATAATCCCTTAAGGTGCTTATTTAACAACCAAATCATTCTGACACAATGAATCAAATGTAAAATGTTCCTCCCCCCAAGCTCCCCCTACCCCACCCCCCCAAGTAGTCTCTTCTCTCCCCAGTGGTCTCCCACTCATGCTGTCCATGCTCCTTCCCATCTCACTAACCCAGCAAATTCTGAAATCCTACCTCCCTGGAGGTGACTGGAGGACAAGACTTGGTTTCCTGGGGCCCAAGTCAGTGGGGGTAACTGGAGAGAGCCCAGACAGCAGAGGCTTACTCCCTGGTGGCCGCTGGTCACAAGTCGGTGTGGAGCATTAGAAATGCGGCCTGTGTGTGCAGCTGAGGAACTGACTGAACTCTTAATGTGCTTAATTTTCAGTAAAAATCAATTTAAAAGTTGGTTGCAGATGAACCAGTTGGTTGGGGATGGACCTAGAGACTGTCACACAGAGTGAACTAACTCAGGCAGAGAAAAACAAATACCATATATTAACACATACATGTGAAATCTAGGGAAAATGGTATAGATGATCTCATTTGCAAAGCAGAAATAGGGACAGACATAGAAAACAAAAGTATGGAATGTATGGATGCCAAGCGGAAACAGGTGGGGTATGTGTGTGTGAGGGATGAATTGGGTGGTTGGGATTGATATATATACATACACTGTTAATATGTATGACACAGGTAACTAATGAGAACCTACTATATAACTCGGTGCTCCATGGTGACATAAATGGGAAGGAAATACAAAAAAGAGGGGATATAGGTATATGTATGGAGAAGGCAATGGCACCCCACTCCAGTACTCTTGCCTGGAAAATCCCATGGGAGGAGCCTGGTAGGCTGCAGCCCATGGGGTCTCGAAGAGTCGGACACGACTGAACAACTTCACTTTCACTTTTCACTTTCATGCATTGGAGAAGGAAATGGCAACCCACTCCAGTGTTCTTGCCTGGAGAATCCCAGGGACGGGAGAGCCTGGTGGGCTGTCGTCTATGGGGTTGCACAGAGTCAGACACAACTGAAGTGACTTAGCAGCAGCAGCAATAGTAGGTGTATGTATGGCTGATTCACTTGCTGCACAGCAGAAACTGACACAGCAGTGCAGAGCAACTGTATTCCAATTAAAAAAAAAGAAAAAAATGGATACTCCTTCCTTTCAGTTATTAGAAAAAAATATGTGTGAGACAACTTGAATTTTCAATGTAAATGCTGTGAAATTAAGTACAGGCCATGTATTTCCGATGAAAATTTAGCATCCACACTGAAATGTGTTGTAAGTATAAAATACACACTAAACTTCTAGGACTTGGTATGAAAAAAATAATTTTTTCAAGGACCTCATTAATAATTTGGTATACGATTACAAGTTGAAATGATAATACTTTGGATACATTGAGTTAAATAAATATATTATTGAAATTAATTTCACTTTTAGTTTACTTAAACATTTTTTAAAAATATTTTTGGTTGTTGGAGTATAGGACCCATCCCTGGCCAGCACCCTTTTGTTTTTAATTGAGCTATAATCCACATACCATAAAGATTTCCCTTTATAAAGTATACAATTCAATGATTTTTAGTACAGTCGTAAAGTCGGCAATCATCCTCGACAATCTCAAAATATTTTCATCACACTGAAAAGAAATCCTGTACCCGCCAGGAGTCATCCTCATCCTTCCCTCCCGGCCCCTGGAAACCAGGAAGGTACTTTCTGTCTCTGGACATCTCACTGCAGTTCCTTCCTGCCCCGATGCCTGCCCTTCATCAGCTGTGAGATAATAAACATGGGGACTTCCCCGGTGGTCTGGGGGCTAAGACTCAGAGCTCCCAATGCAGGAGGCCCCAGATTTGATCCCTGGCCAGGGAACTAGATCCTGCATGCTGCAGCTAAGACCCAGCGCAGCTAAATAAATAAACAAAATAAGATTTTTTAAAAAGATAATAAGTGTATGCTGTTTTAAGATTTTTAGTTTGTGGTTAAATTATTTATTACACAGCAATAGATAACTAGTAGAGATTTCAGTAATGGAAATGGCGTACCGCTTTAAGTGAAAGTGAAAGTTGCTTAGTTGTGTTCGACTCTTTGCGACCCCATCCATGGAATTCCCCAGCCAGAATACTGGCGTGGGTAGCCTTTCCCTTCTCCAGGGGATCTTCCCGACCCAGGAATAAAACCCAGGTCTCCCACATTGTAGGCGGATTCTTTACCAGCTGAGCCAGAAGGGTGCTGCTTTAACAAATCCATGAAAATGTGGGGTACAGAGGGCAGAGGCTGGAAGAGTCCTGACAGACAACTCCTTGGATCCTGTTGGAACTGCAGGTTTCCAGAACTTGCCAGACAGGCCTCAGCGGAAGTGAGGGTTTTACTATGAGCAGCTGGAAGAAGGAGAGCCTTGCTGAACAGCAGCAAAGAGCTTAGAACAGCTGTCTCCTTGCAGGGTTGGAAAACAGAAAGGGTAAGTGATACACTGGTTAACAGAGTGGAGGGGAACGAGGGCTGCAGGTTGCTTCCTGTTTTTTCCTACCAAAATGTGAGAGGAGAGAGGTTAATGGAAGAGAAACTGTTTTTTTTTTTTTTAATTTATTTTTGTATATTTTTTGGCTGTGCCACATGGCTTTTGGGATCTTAGTTCCCCAACTAGGAATTGAACCCAAGCCCTCGGCAGTAAGAGCATGAAGCCCTAACCTGGACCACCAGGGAATTCCCAAGCAGAAGCTGGTTTAAAAAGCCATGGAAAGAGAAGGAGGATTTGAGGATTTTGAGAGTTTTCAGCCTCCAGACACAGCACAAGATGCGAATGTTAAGAAATGACCTCCAGGAAGATGGACTAGAGAGGAGCTGTCTAGAGGAAAAGCAGAAAGTATACAATTTTTCCTTAAAACCTCACAAAGGACTTCCTCGGTGGCGCAGTGGATAAGAGTCCACCTACCAATGTGGGGGACACCAGTTCGATCCCTGGTCCAGGAAGATTCCACAGGCTGAGGAGCAACTAAGCCCATGTGCCTCAGTACTGAGCCAGCACTCTAGGGGCCATTTGCCCCAACGACTGAAGCCAGAACGCCCTAGAGCTGGTGCTCCACAACAAGAGAAGCCACCGCGATGAGAGCCCACGCACTGCAAAGGAGAGTAGCTCCTGCCTCGTTGCAGCAACAAAGACCCATCACAGCCAAAAAAAAAATACATAAAATAATTAAGGGAAAAAGAAACCTCATGGAGCTCAAAGCATCACAGCAGCATTGAATCACTCAAACGCCTGCTTCGAGAGACTGGGGGTGTGCCTCCCAGAAACAGAACCTCTTAGTCCAAACACAGGGCCTTGAGGCAGCCGGAGGGGGTCAGCCCTTGGTGACCTCAGCTGGGGCTGATGGGAGGGAGGGCTCATCTCACAAAGATCTGGGGTGTGGCTTTCGACAGGCAGAGTGAACCCTGTTGAAATCCAGGGAAGACACACGCAGTATGTTTCTTTTAAGTCTTAGCTAAGTGTGTTACAATATTGCTTCTGTTTTATGATTTGGTTTTTTGATCAGGAGGCATGTGGGACATTGGCTCCCAGACCAGGGATCAAACTCACATCCCCTGCATTAGAAGGCGAAGTCCCAACCCCTGGACCACCAGCGAAGTCCCAGACATACACAGTCTTGACAAAAGCTTATTCAGCAAAAGCACTTCCTGACCGGAACCTCAGGGCAATGAGAATGCAAAATGGAAGGCGGCTGTAAGATCTCCCAAATTCTACTGGCAGGAAAAAGCTGAAAGATCTACTCAGTTGCCTTTCAGTGGAAAGATGAGCCCAAGGGCAGAACATTGAGCCAACAGACTTGGAATCTCAGGTCTTGAAATCTAGGCAGGGAACATGCAACGCGGGCCCAGCGGATTCCAGAATCGCCGTGGACCAGCAGTTCCTTTGTGCTTCCTCTGTTAACCCCTTTTTGAGCTGTTGTCCTGCCATTGCATGTTGCGAGTGTGTGGGTGGATAACAGGTGTCTTTACTTTTACAGATCAGGTAAGAGGAACACCTCAAACCAGCTCACCGACACCTGCACTTCAAAGAATATGAGTTAGAGGCCTTCTCCTTGCTTGGTGACTGGGCTCAGCATGGGCTCAGGCCTGGCTGATGGCTCTGGGTTCAAGCCCCAGCTTTCCTCCCTAGTGCTGTGCGACCTTGGGGAAAGCACTCCAGGTCTCTGAGCCTCCTTTTTCTCACATGCAAGATGTAAGGACACGTGTTAACTGTTGGTGAAATTATTAGTCACCCACTCCACCGTTCTCTTTTCTTCTCTATTGTTTTCACTCAGTGAACCTTATCTATACTCATGGCTTCAGGTTTTAAATTGTGGGTGGTTTTTTTTTTAAGGTTTAAGTTACAGGCAGTAAAATTCACGCATTTCCACGTACAGTTCTGAGAGTCTTGACACGCATACAGCTGTGTAACCACTGCCACAATCATGGTACAGAACAGCCCCATCACCCGCCCCCAAAACCCGTGCCCCCATCCCCACCCCTTTGCAGTCAATTCACACCCCTCTCTGCTCCAGGCTGTCACTAATCTGATTCCTATCAGCAAAGATTAGTTTTGCTTGTTCTAGCATGTCATGTAAATTGAATTAGGCATATGTACTCGTTTATATCTGATTTCTTTCCCTAAGCATACTATTTTTGAGATTCATCCATATTGTTCCATGTAGCCGTAGTCTGTTTCCTTTTGTTGACAAATAGTATTCCAGCGGGTGCATACCCACAGTTCACCTATTCACAAGTGAAATACATTTGGTTTGTTTCATTTTGGGGTTGTTACGAATAATGCTGTGGTGAGCATTATTTGCAAGTCTTTGTGCCAGCTGTCTATTCCAGCCTCTCGCATGGCTATAGTTTTTATTTGCTGAGAACACCAAACCTCACTTCTGGGCTCTGAATGAAGATGCCAAAGGCATTCTCAATACTCTGTCAGGATGTTCCAAAGGGAACTTAACTGAACATAAAGGAAAACTCATAAACTTCTCTCTCACCCTTCCTCCACTCTCCAAACTTGCCCTCTATCACTAATACATGTCTTGTAAATGACCTCACCACCCACACAGTGGCTAGGAGCAGAAGCTTAGGGGTCATTCCCAATGTCTATTCTCCTCTCTTCTTGCCCCTTGCATTCACTCCATCACTTTTCCTCCTCCTTGCCTCTTAAACCCATTCAACCCTCTCTCCCCAATGCAGCCTAAGACACCATCGTCTCTCACCTGGATTATTGCAGTAGCCTCTTTTCTAACTAGTCTTGCTCCTTTCAGGCTGTTCTAACATTTGTTGATGAAAAGTCAATTAATTACCAAGTTAAGAAGGAAAAAAAGGGGAGGAATTTTATTTGAGTCAGACTGAGAATTATAATCCAGGAAGCAGGTTATCAGAAAGCTCCAAGAACTGTTCTGCTCTTAGAAGCAGTCATACATGTTTTTGAGACAAACGATTGCACATCAAAATGACATACTGATGTTTTACATAAAACTCACCAAGGATGCATAGTCCAGCACATACAAAGAGGGGGTCAGCTCTGCATGACCCCCTGTAGAGCTGGGAAAGAATGCTCTTCTTTTAAGAAGTTACATTGCTAGCATCAGAAGAAAGAAAAAAAAGAAAGATCTTCACAGCTAAGAAGGCACTCCTGTGTTTTCAAGGTTCTGGCTAATGGATAATGTACATGACGGGGGAGGCTCAAACACACAGACAGAATTTTACATTTAATTTTTTCTTGCCCTGCCTTAAAATATAAATTTGATTTCATTACATTGTAACCGAGAAGGAACTTTTCATTTAAAAAAAAACAATGCAGATTTGACCCCATTACTCTCTTACTTAGATTCTTTGTGTGTCTGAATGTACCAGGAATCCTATTTAGATTCTTCCATTTGTTTATGAGTTTTAATTTTTATTTTTTGGCCATGGCACACAGCAGGCAAGATCTTAGTTCCCTGGTCAGTGATAAAACCCATACCCACTGGGATGGAAGAGCAGTCTTAACCGCCAGACCACCAGGGAAGTCCCCTATTCAGATTCTTCAATGGCTTTCCATAACTCCTAGGATAATATCAATTCCTTGATGGGACTGATAAGGCTGGGCCATGTCCAATCAAGTGGCCTTCTTTTCCTGGGATGCCAGCCTCTGTCCTGCCTCAGGGCCTTTGCACACACTGTCCCCTCTATCTGGACCACTTATTTCTTTTTCTTTACTTCATGGACACCTGCTTATGCCTCACATCTCTGTTCAAACATCACTTCCTCTGACCCCAAGGCTAGTTTAGGTCCTGCTACTATGTGCCATGAGGTAACCTGCTTTTTTTTACTTAGCACTCATCAGCTTGTATGCCTGTGTGCTAAGTTACTTCAGTCGTGTCTGACTCTTTGAGACCCTATGGACTGTAGCCCACCAGCCTCCTATGTGCATGGGATTCTCCAGGCAAGAAAACTGGAGTGGGTTACCATGCCCTCCTGCAGTGGATCTTCCCAGACCAGGGATCGAACCTGCGTCTCTTATGTCTCCTGCACCGGCAGGCAGGTTCTTTACCACTAGAGCCACCGGGAAGTCCAGTGATCAGCTTCTAATGATGTATTTCTAGGATCATTCCTTTCACCTGTGTTTCTCTCACTAGACTAGTAGGCTCTATGAGGGCAGGGACTGTATTTTGTGGATCCTGGATCCCTGGTGCCTCATCCCTAGGGCTACCATGAAACGTGTGGGCCCCACATAAGATGAAAAGGTAGCGCCCTGTTCAAAAAGCAGGAAAAAATGCCATTAGAGACAGTAAAACAGACAGCTTTTCCTTTTCTTCTGTGTTTTCTGTCTTGACTTGTCATAGCATTTAAAAAAAGATTGGAGGGTGGATACTTTCCTGGTGGTCCAGTGGTTAAGACTTCACCTTCCAATGCACAGGGTGCAGGTTCAGCCCCTGGTTGGGGTGCTAAGACCCCTACATGTCTTGCAGCCAAAAAGCCAAAACATAAAACATAAGCAATACTGTAAAAAATTCAATAAAGACTTTAAAAATGGTCCATATCAAAAATAATTTTTCGGACTGTAGTTAATTTACAATGCTGTATTTGCTTCTGGTGTATAGCAAAGTGATTCAGTTATATATATATATATATATATATATATATATATATATAAATGGAAAAGAGTCAAAAAGAATACATCTATATTTAAGAATAAATACATATTCTTAAAAAGAATATCTATCTCTATATATATATGTACTCTTTTAAGATTCCTTTCCAGTATGGTTTATTAAAAATTTTTTATTGAAGTATAGTTTGTCATAGTATTTTTCTTTGCTACTTAATGCCATCCTAAGCTAAGAGGTTAAAAATATAAACTTAAATAATCATCATGAATTTTCATTCATCTTTATGTCATACCATGAAAATTTAAAATGGAAATCTGAGCATTTGACTCCTATGTGGAATCACCAAAATCACGCAGCTGACAGCTGGCTCACGTGTACGTGTTTCACTCTTCTGTGAGCAGTGGACACGCTGCATAAACCTGGATGTTTCTCTCTCCGCATTTGCAGCTCCACCCCCACACTCTGCCTCGGGTCACTGATGACTCAGGCAGGGCTGTGAGGACAAGGAGCTGGCGGCTGCTCTGTCTTTTCCTTTCCTTCCATGTCACCACTTTCAGCATCACTGCTGGTTAATAAGGATGTGACATCAGTAGGAAAGGACGTGATGGGGTTCCTCGGTTATTCGCGTTTCTTCGAATGTCACTGCCTTCTCTCTGCACAGAGCAAGTTCTGGGTTGGATGTACAGTGTCCTCCCCGGCCTCTGAGTGACCCACCTACCAGTCGGGGACCCTACACCCCTCCCTGTGCTGATGTGAGTCTGCCTACTCTGTCCCCACATGCGTGTCCCTTGGAGTTCTCTGCTCACGGGGTGTCCAGAAGGCTGCACTGGAGCAGGGTGACGGGATGGAACACACCTGCTGTCTGTGTGCCGGCTCTCCTGTGCCGGACTTCCCTACAACCTCCCAGAACGGCCCTGTCGAGATAAAATGAGTAACGATTTCAAGGTTCTGACAGCAGACCTTTGACTCAAATGTGGGTTTTTCTGAGCATGAGACTCTGTATGACTGCAAAGGTCACATGCTTATGAAGGTGGCCCTTCCAAACGTATATAATAGTTGCTCGATAACTGTGTTAAACGAATGAGTGAGGGTTGTCACTTGATGTAAGAGACAGTTCATTTGGTTTTGATTAAAAACGAAAGACCTCTCTGCTCTGTCACCTTGGAGATGCAACATAAACGTCAGAGGGGCACCCCTGCCTGGGACTGCTTGTTTGTGGAGACACTTCCTCTCCTGTTCCAGAGTGAGAAAGGAGGGGAGAGGGGGTGGAGAAACCCTGGTCTCTGGACTCCTCTGTCAATTAATCACTGCTCCTTGTAAATACAGAATGTGACAACTTGTAGCCTAAGCCCTTAAGATCAGGACTAAGTGTGAATTAAGCTTCACAGCTCATTGCCGTCCTTCACCTTCTCCCCACCTTTCAACCTCCATCGTTACTTCAAGAGGCCTGAAGTTGCTACTTCGTCAGCAGAAGACCTCTGGGACCCACCCTAGGGTGAATGGGGAGCAGCACAGCTCAGCCAAGGTCAGACCCACTGGCTGCTGGGTGAGGCTGAATCTTTGTCTGTGGCCTTGCCTTGGGTCCACAGCTTGGGACATGCAGAAAGACCTCTGAGAATTGCAGCGTCCAGGAGGCAGGAGACCTCAGCTCAAGATCTGGGTTTATTCTACAGCACTGCATTGTGTGACCCTCTAGAGGTCTCTGTCAAATGAGAAAATGAGCTAGATAAATCGTCTACAGGCAGTGTTCCCAGAATCTTCAATGTTTCAAGAATTACACTGGTTGGAGGAAGGGAGAGCCTCCCCAACTTCAGCCCTTAGTAATCATCTTCATTCTTGCCATCACCATCACCATCATCATCACCACCATCATCAGCACCACCCTCATCATCACCATCGCCACCACCACCATCAGCAGCCACCCTCATCATCACCACCATCGTCATCACCACCATCAGCACCACCCTCATCATCACCATCACCACCACCACCATCATCATCTCCACCATCACCACCATCATCACCACCACCATCAGCAGCACCACCCTCATCAACACCATCATCACCACCACCACCATCGTCATCACCATCATCACCCTCATCATCACCGTCATCATCACCATCATCATCACCACCACCATCTTCATCACCATCATCATCACCATCATCATCACCACCATCATCATCAGCACCACCCTCATCATCACCATCACCACCACCACCACCACCATCATCATCTCCACCATCACCACCACCATCATCATCTCCACCATCACCACCAACATCATCAGCACCACCACCATCTTCATCACCATCATCACCCTCATCATCACCCTCATCATCATCACCACCCTCATCACCACCATCATCACCACCATCATCATCACCATCGTCAGCACCACCCTCATCATCACCATCACCACCACCATCATCATCACCACCATCATCAGCACCACCCTCATTATCACCATCATCAGCACCACCCTCATCATCACCATCATCACCACCACCATCATCACCACCATCATCACCACCCTCATCACCATCATCACCACCACCACCACCATCATCATCTCCACCATCACCACCACCATCATCAGCACCACCACCATCTTCATCACCATCATCACCCTCATCATCACCATCATCATCAGCACCACCCTCATCATCACCATCATCACCATCACCACCCTCATCATCACCCTCATCACCACCATCATCACCACCCTCATCACCACCCTCATCACCACCCTCATCATCACCACCATCATCAGCACCACCCTCATCATCACCATCACCACCACCATCACCATCATCACCATCACCACCACCATCATCACCACCATCATATCACCATCATCAGCACCACCCTCATCACCACCACCATCATCACCATCACCACCACCATCACCACCATCACCATCATGGCAGACACTCACTATGCTAGGGATTCTCTTAAGGCTCTAGATGCAATAACTCATTTAGTTGTCACAATAGTCCTTTAAGATGGGTTTTAACCATTACACTCACTTGCAGATGAGGAAACTGAGGAGCTAAGAGGTTAAGTGACTTGCTCCAGGCCAGTAACTAGTAAATAACAGAGCAAGGACTTGAACCTTATAGTCGGGCTCTGTAGTACCCCTACACGACCACACCACTCCCACTTTATCTAAGTACCAGCCTCTCCATTCATCTATCCAAGTTCCACCCAAGAGTCTATTTGATAAAAAAGGATTATTCTGAAAAAAATTATTAAAAATGATAAAAAGGTGAAAACTGCTAAATATTGTCATTCAAATTAAAGAAGCCCTAGGAGGTGAGGTGCTATGATTGCTTCCCTCTTCCTGGGTCATTCTCAGAGCAGTGTCAGTGGGTGGGAGGGTGGGGGGTGGTGGTGGTGGTGGTGGAGAAGAAGAGTTGGCAGCAATCAGAAAAAGAGAATATTTTAAAACAATTTGTCAAACGTGACACCCACAGCTTCCTTAGAGACGATGCTATATGAAAAAGCTCAGGCAGTTTGCAGATCGTTTACTCCCTCCTCCCTCTCTCTCATCTCCTCCTCTTCCTGGGAAGGCAGAGCTGGAAGATATTGGGTGATATAATGAGACTTCAGAGGGCTGAAGGTGACCCATGGGAGAAAGGTTAAGGAAGGCAGATCACAGCTCAACATAAGAAGAATCTTCTTAGGATTTCCCTGGTGGTCCAGTGGCTAAGACTCCACACTCCCAACACAGGGGCCCCGGCTTCGATCCCTGGTCAGCGAACTAGATCCCACATGCTGCAACTAAGAGTTTGCAGGCTACAGTGAAGCCTGAAGATCCCCTGCGCTGCAACTAAGGCCTGGCACAGCCAAACAAACAAATATTTGTAGAAAGGAAGAATCTTCCTAGCCATGTTGTCATTCTGGTATTAGACAACCATGCTGTGGTGCAGAGACTTGTCCGTCCTGGGAAATTGGGGGCAGAGCCTGGTGATCAGGGATGACATGGTGGGTGATTGGGCTTGAGGGGGGAGGGTGTCCTTGAGTGCATGAGCTCCCAGAGGCTTCTTTCTCCTGGGTCTAGTGAGTCCACCTCCACCTTGACGCTACTTGGGACTTATCAGGTCCGGAGGAGAGAAGACCTTGCCCCCAGCCCATGGGCTTCTCAGGGTCAGAGAGAAAGGGTCAGAACCAGTAGTCAGCGTTCTCAGAGCTGTGGCTCTAGCTGGAAGCTTCTCAAATGTTCTCTGTGACACCCCACTGCATGCCCACCCCCTCAAAGATGGAATATAATTCTCTCTGTGCCTTCTCACTACAGGGCTTCCTGACACATCTCTGAGAGTCTGTCATGGAGCCTTCTGACCTCCAAATCCAAGGCAGGCCATATGTTGGGGGTGCAGATGAGGGCACAGAGGTGCAGAGGTGTTCCCACCTTCAGCTGGGCCCTCAGGTCCTGCTTGGACCTGGACTTCCTCCTCAAACGTGTTCACCACTTACTGTTCATAAAGGACAGCCACAGGTGCGATCTCAGGTAGCGCCGCTACTGACCCCTCCACGGACAGGGTTGGGGGCATGTGGCAAGAAGTGACTCACCAGGTGCCAGACCCCAGGGAATCCTTCACCACTCCTGCTCCTCAATGAGGCAGCATTTCCCCTACGGCAGGTGTCGTGGAACCACATGGCTTTCTGGAACATCTTTAAGAGTCTGACGTGGAGGAACCACAGCACGTGCCTGAGACTCGTGTACAAGTGAAGAATGCAGACTCAGAGAAGGTGACTGATTCCCCCAAGGTCGCCTGGGTGGAAGGGGCAGAGTGAGGGCTCAAATCCATGTCTGCCTTTTCCAGAACTCATATTCTTTTTTCATCCCTAAATCCAGAGACACCCCCAAGGAAACGGCGTCTTGGGAGGAGGGATGTGGAGCTCTGTTCAGGCCAGAAAGCTTGGGATGCCTTTGGAATGGCCCAGAAGGACTGGAAGGGCTGGGCTGATCCATTGGGGGGTGATGAGGCTGACTAGGGCTCCTGCAGCCCAAATCCTGACTGCAGGATGGCTTCGGAGATTCCCTCTGGGCTCAGGCCATGAACCGCATTCCATCCACTGACATTCGCTATGCAAGACTCGGAAACACCATCTCCTGGGCTGCACTTGAAAGAAGCCCTGACTGAGGAAACCCAGGGCAGCCTGGCCTGAGCGGGCCTGGGGCACTGTCATCTGCCAGCCTTGGGAAAGCCATGTTATTCCCGTGTGCCCCTGCACACGGGAATGGGGTTAATACAAATACTGTAAAATGGGGTTAATACAAATACTCCATGGACTTTTCTGTGAGGATAGAACGAGCCTGTATATCTGTCAAAGTACTCTGCTCATGGTATGGCATTGCTATACTTATTATTACGGTATTCATACAAGCTTTATTAAAGTAAAACTGATCTTACTGGGCATATGCCCTGCGCCAGGCATGGTTCTGAGTATGCTGACGCTTCATCTCATTTAAACACACATACAAGAATAAGGTCGAGGCTTCCCAGGTGGCGCTAGTAGTAAAGAACCCGCTTGCCTATGCAGGAGATATAAGAGACTTGGGTTCGGTCCCTGGGTCGGGAAGATCTCCTGGAGAAGGGCATGGCAACTCACTCCAGTATTCTTGCCTGGAGAATCCCATGGATGGAAGAGCCTAGCAGGCTACAGACCGTAGGGTGGCAAACAGTCAGACAGGACTAAAGTGACCTAACGTGCACGCACAAGTATAGGGTCACTACTGGCCACTCCTCAAAGTATTCTTTCCACAACCTGTCAGGATGTCTGAATATGTAGCGCAGAGGAAAAGGAGTAGGGGCTTAGAACAGGAGACCTGGGTGCCAGACCTAGTTCTGCCATTGTTGGCTGGGTAACTTCAGAAAACCTGCTTGCCCTCTCTGAGCCTCATTTGCCACATCTGAAAAATGTCCATGTCAGGCTTACCATTCCTGAGAATCAAATAAAATGAATACGTGTGATTGCACATATCACGCACTATTTATTTATCCTTACAATGCCCTTACAACTTATGATGAGAATTCAGTTATTATTCCCACTTTATAGTAAAGAAAACCCAGGCCCAGAGAGTGAAAGACAAATGCTGGTTAGGATTATCAACACTGTTATTAAATAACAATAAGGCAAACGCCAGTGAAAACAGACCCGAAAGGTCACGGGGAGATGCCATGTTTGCTTTAGGCCTGTAGGCTGATAGCCCAATTTCTTCCCATTCCTGGCAACAGTGCATAAGAAGCACGTGCGCCCCCGAGTTCTGGTTTGCATGGAATCCAGAGGCAGAGGGTTGAGCAAAGTCTCCTGAGTGCCCTCGCTAGTGGTCCAGCATCCCCTGAATCTTGTGGGCAGGAGCAGACACAGCCACTGTTTCCTCCCCACCCCTACCTGCCCCTCTGGCAGGCTGTCCAGTCAGAGCCAGGTGTGAAGTCTGTGTGGGTCCTTCTGCGCTGAAGTGAGAGGATTCCGCCTGCTCCTCACCCTGTGGACAGAGGTGGCAGTGCCTTCTGTCCTTGTCAGGTCGTTGAGGGATAAGAAAGGCACAAATTCATATCCTGGGCCAGAAAAACTGAATCCCCCACTGTTCACTGGGCGTCAAAGCCCTTGTCAGTATCCTTCCTGCTGCCATCATGTTACCCTTGAATTCTAATCTTACTAGCACACATGTCATAGCCAAGAGACAGGTCCTAGAATCCCACCTCCTATAGGAAGTCTTCCTGAACTGATCGCAATGTTGTAACATTTTATTGTTGATTATGCATTGCATATGTGTAGAAATGTACACACACACACATAATTTAACCTGGTGTCCTACCTGTCTTTTTTTATTTTATTTTTTTGCAGTTTTAAGTAGCAAGAGTTAATTAAGCAAAGCAAAAGTCCACTCCCAAAAAATGAGAGTGAGCTGTCCAGAAACCAGAAGCAGCCCTGTAATTGGGTGTGTGTGTGTGTGCTCAGTTGCGTCTGACTCTTTGTGACCCCATGGTCTGTAGCCCACCAGGCTCCCCTGTCCATGGGATTTCCCAGGCAGGAATACTGGAGTATTCCTACCATGCCATTTTAAAAGAGAGAGATTTGAGACTCAAGGAGGTAAGTGCCCTTTTCTATGGCTGGATTCTTTCCTATGACTACCCATAATTGCTCACTGGTGTCTCTCTCACTCCTCCCAACCGTTTCCACGACTTCCCCGGGCCTCAACATGCGTGTCCTGAAAGAGGAATGGTAATCCCTGCCTGCCTTTCCCAGGGGGAGGATGGGAGGATGAAATGATAACAAACATGAAGGTGAAGGTGTCCTGTGAACCGGAGAGGCATTCCTTCTGTTGCTTGCTCGCCCAGGAGCTCTCCACATTAAGGTGCATCGGAATCACCTGGGGTGCTTGTTAAAAATGTACTTCTTGGCTCCTGGCCACAAAAAGACTGGCCAGAAGCCAAGATCTATGACTGCATTTGTCCTCCTTCTATCAACGGCTAGAAAATTGCTACATTCCAGTATACACATGGATTTGAAAGCCAATTTTCAGACATTGGAAAAACAGCAACATGGGGCAATGGTTCCTAAGAAAAGGAATGCAAACTAGGTGAGCCCTGAATGCCCTGGCTTGTGGCCTCGGGGAGGAACTTTCAAGATTGCAATGCAGAATGGGAGGGAGGCTCAAGAAGGAGGGAATATGTGTATAGATACAGCTGCTTCGCGCTGTTGTACAGCAGAAACTAGCACATTATAAAGCAAGTATATTCCATTAAAAATTTTTTATGCACCCCCATGTTCATTGCAGCATTATTCACAATAGTCAAGATATGGAAACAACCTAACTGCCTGTGAACAGATGAATAAAGAAGATGTGAGATATACGTATATATATGAATATTACTCACCTATAAAAAAGAATGAAAGCTTGCCATTTGTGACAACATGAATGGATTTTGAGTGCATTATGCTAAATTAAATGAATCAGAAAGGCTAAACCAAATACTGCATGATCTAACTTTAAAAAAAACACACAAAAAAACCTCATAGGTACAGACAGGTGGTTGCCAGAGATGGGACATTGTGGGCAGAAGTACAAACTTTCAGTTACAATATAAGTTAAGTATTGGCAGTGTAATGTACAGCATGGCAACTACAGCTAAACAAAAAGTAAAAAAAAAAAAAAAAAGGTTGTCATGCGCGGAGCCGGGAGCAGAGCAGAGCATGATAGTCTCTGAGCTGAGGACTTAGACACTTAGGGAGGCTGAGGTGGCTGGAATTTACAGAGCAGAGTCAGAGAAGGAGTTAGATGAAGCAGGAGCTTCAGGAATCCACAGGGAGCCCTTCTTGGATCTGATGCTAAACACTGAACTGCACAAACTCTGTAAGACTCAATAAATAATGACTGGGATAGGGTGGGTGGTTAAGCTGAACCATGCGCAGGGCTCACAGAGGCTGGAAGAGATTAGAGTTCTGACCAGTCACACTGAAGAGACCCTGATGGCATTTGATCAGAGGACAGAATGATTGCACCATGGCAACAGGGATAAATTAGCCCAAGAGTTGCCCTAAAATAAAAAGCTTACAAATTAGTCTTGAAAGGATCAAGTGGATCCACAGATAATTTAACGACTTATAAAAGCAGAGCCCAACACTCTTCAAAGGAAAACAACAAAACTCTCCACTCAACAAAGTCATGTTCAAAATGTCCAGCATATTCTACAGTGGAAATTAATACAACACTTGCAAAGCAGTTATACTCCAAGAAAAGAAAAAGAATAAAAATTTAAAAGTCCAGTATAGAATAAACGATTACTAGATACCTGAAGAAGCAGGAAAATGAGACCCAAATTAGGAGAAAAACATAAACATAATTAGATGAGAAATGAAAGATATAAAAAAATAACTAAGTGGAACTCCTAGAGGTGAAACCATCTTCACAAAACTCAGAGGGGGAAAAAAAGATTGAGGGTAAAAAAAAAAAAAAAAAAGAATAGAGAACTTGGTGACCCATGAATAATATCAATGAGTTTGAGCAGTTTCTGTTGCTTTATCTTTTAGTTTTACTGATTTTTAAAATTCTGCAGTATTTATCTGCTTTAATCCCACCCAGTAAAACTTTCCTTTTAGATATTGTATTTTCACCACTAAATATTATCTAAAAAAAAAAAAACACGTTAAATGTAAAGATGCAGATAAATTTAAAGGATGGGAGGAAATGTAACTTGCTGTATTAGTTTTCTGTGTCTGCCATAACAAATGATCACAAACGGAGTGGCTTCAGCCATTCAAATGTATTATCTTACGGTTTTGTTAGAAATTCAACATGGGTCTCACTGGGCTAAAACCAAAGCTTCAGCACAGCTGCGTTCCTTTCTGAAATCTTTAGGGTAGATTCAGTTACCATGACTCTTCTAGAGACCACCCACATTCCTGGGCTCATGGCCTCTTCTTCCATCTTTTTTTTTTTTTTTTTTTGGCCACACCATGCAGCTTGTGGCATCTTAGTTCCCTGACCACAGACTGAACCCCGGGCCCCAGCAGTGGAATCCAGAGTCCTAACCACTGGACCACCAAGAAATTCTTTCTTCCTCTGTCTTCAAAGCAAATAAAGTAGGTCTAGTCCTTCTCGAATTACACCACTCTGACCATTCTTCTGTACTCGTGTCTCCACGTGCCCACAGCCAGAGGAAGTTCTCCACCTTTAAGGAACCATGTGGTTAGACTGCACACACCTGGATGACACCTCCATGACACTCTTCCCATCTCAAGGTCATAATTTTAATGGCACCTGTAAAGTCTCTTTTGCCATGTAGGTAACATATTCACAGGTTCTCAGGGTAGGATATGGACACTTCGGGAGCTATTATTCTGCCTACCACACATGCAAACATTAACAGTGAAAAAGCTAGAGTGGCTATCAGGCACTTGCATGTGAAATATTAATCTAAACTAACTGCAGGGAATTCCCTGGAGGTCAGTGGTTGGGACTTTGCCATCCAAAGCAGGAGCGTGGGTCAATCCCTGGTCAGGGGGCTAAGATCCTACATGCCTTATGGCCAAAAAAAGCAGAACATACAACAGAAGCAATTTTTGTAACAAATTCAATAAAGACTTAAAAAAAATGGTCCACATTCCAAAAAAAAATCTTAACAAGAAAAACAGACTGTAGATTGGACCATATAAAGTCCCAAAAGTTTCGATAAATGTAAGAAGATTGAACTCATATGTTCTCTGACCACAAAGGAATTTAATTAGAAATTAATAATGGAAAGATTTAGAAGTAACAGAGAAATTGCAAAATATTTTGCTCTGAGTGAAAATGAAAACAAAATTCGTGGGATGCAGTAAAAAGAGTGCTTTATAAGACTTTAAAAACAGCAAAAATTTAGAGCTTTAAGTGCTTATATGAAAAAAGAAGAAAGGTCCAAAGTCATCAACCTAAGCTTCCACCTTAAGAATCTAGTAAAAGAAAAGCAAGAGGAAACACTGCTGCTGCTGCTGCTAAGTCGCTTTAGTCGTGTCCGACTCTGTGCAACCCCATAGATGGCAGCCCACCAGGCTCCCCTGTCCCTGGGATTCTCCAGGCAAGAACACTGGAGTGGGTGGCCATCTCCTTCTCCAATGCATGAAAGTGAAAACTGAAAGTGAACTCGCTCAGTCGTGTCCGACTCTGTGAGACCCCATGGACTGCAACCTACCAGGCTCCTCCGTCCATGGGATTTTCCAGGCAAGAGCACTGGAGTGGGGCGCCATCGCCTTCCTCATAGCAATTGCCTCACCATGACCTTTGCTTCTGTTGTCACGTCTCCTCTCTGACATCCTCACCTCCCTTTTATAAAGACTCTTGTGAGTCAAGATTCTTAATTTTATCACATATTTAATGTGGCTTTTGCCATATCAGTTAATACATTCACAGGTTTTGATAATTAAGACTAAGACATCTTTGAGAGGTCATTCTGCCTACAAGAGAAGCAAATTACCAAAATGGATACCCAAAGAAATAGAATGTTTGAATAGCCCCATGTGTACTAAAGAACTTGAATTCCTTCCCCAGGGGCTTCCCTCGTGTTCCACTGGTTAAGAATCTGCCTTGCAATGTAAGGGACATGGGTTCAATCCCTCGTCCGGGAAGATCCCACATGCTGCGGGGCAGCTGATCCCACAGGCCGCAACCAATGAACCTGGGCTCTAGAACCTGTGAGCCGCAACTACTGAAGCCCATGTGCCTTGGAGCCTATGCTCTAAGAGAAGCAACAAAAGAAGCCCCGGCAATGAGACGCCTTTGCACGGCAACTAGAGAAAGCCTGTGCACAGCAACGAAGACCCAGTGCAACCAAAAAAAAAAAAAAAAAAGAGGCTAAAAATACCAAGTGATAGCAAGGATGTGAAACATCTGAACCTCTCACATACTGCTGATGAGAATAAAAAATAGTACAACCACTTTGGAAAACAATTTGACAGTTTCTTATTATTAAATATTTGTGTGTGTATGTGTATATATATATATACACATACACACACATTTTGTATATGACTTGGCAATTCCAATTCTAGATTTTTCTTTCTTATAAGACACATGTAGCATAAAATATGAAACATATGAAAACATATGTCTACATAAATAACTGTCCATTAAGGATCACAACAGCTTTATTTAAGATAATCAAAGGCAAGAAACAACCAAATGTCCATTAATAAGTGAGTAGATAAATTATAGTGTGTCAATATCATAGAAGACTACTCAGAAATAAAAGGGAACAAAATATTGATACCTATAACAGAACAGATGAACCTCAAAAGAATTATGCTGTGCAAAAAAAAACAAAAAAAGACAAAAGAATATATTCTCTGTGATTGCCATTTATGTGAAATTCTAGAATAGGCAAAACGAATCTCTCTTGACAGAAAGCAGATCAGTGGTTGATCGGGGATGAGGATGACAACAATTGACTGCAAAGGGGCATGAGGTAAGAACCTCATTTTTTGCAGTGATGGAAAATTTGATTACACAGTGTATATTTTTGTCAAAATTCATTGAACTGTGCACAAAGTGGGTGCATACTATTACATGTGAGTTGTAACTCAATAATTTTTTCATTAAAGGAAAAAAGTTAAAAGATAAAAACACATTTGGGCTCCACTCCAAGTGATTCCAACACAGCAGAACTAATAGGGGCCCCCATAGATGATTATGCTGCAGACTATTTCACTTGTTTAGACAATGAATCAACTAGGCAGGCAAAGAAAATTCAGAAGAAAAGTGTTTGCATTTTGTGTGCCCTCATACCCCCCCCAATCTCCATTCTTCAGTGGAAATTACTGGTCACCCTCCTGGGTGCTCTGCTCTCCCAAATGTTGAGTCAGCTGTGGATAAGCTTTCTTCACTTATTCTTTACAAAAGGAAGCCTGCTAGGAAAATAAATGGGAAGAAAGCAAAATAAAACACCAAGTGCAGAGAAACCAATATATTTGCAGAGCACAGATCCTCCCCAGGTCATTTAAGTCTGGCACCAGATGGACGTGGCTGACCCAGCTCACTGGATACCTGGTATCGACAGATATACCCACCCTGGGGGAGCAGCAGGTAGACAGGGAGGCTGGTGGACCACCTGTGTGGAAAATGCAGCAGTCCAACAGATATGCTAAGAGTACTCCTAGCCCAGAGGAAAGGGTCATTTTCTGCCAAAGTGGATTGAACAGAGGTGCTGTACTTCCATTCCTTAGTCTTTTCCTGCTGCCTGACATATCTTCCCGACCTTCCCCTATTCTGCCTATTTGATGACACACTTCCCATCCTTCAGGGCCCAGCTTGAATAACACCTCCTCCTTATCAGATCACCATAGTTAAACACCATTTCTCACTCTCCCGAACTCCTATGGCACTTGGCTTGAAGGTCTCTTACAGAAACTTTGATGTATATTCTAGTTGTTCGTGTGCATGCCATATCTACTCTACTAGGTTGCAATCCTCTTGAATACAGAAATGATAACTTGTGATCTATGCTACGGCTAGCCTGTATGGTTCCTAGTATGTTACTTAGCACTTAGTGTGTGTTTTATGTAAATTTATTGTAGAAATTATTGAGTGATTCAGTCCACGCTGATTCCTGTCTCTGAGCTTTTGCTAATGCTGTTCTCCCTTTCTGGAAACTCTTTCCCACTTCAAGTGTTATTTCTCCCAAGGAGCATTCTCAAATCCCAAGCTATTGGGCTCCTATAGCACTCGAGGCAATCTCCATCTTATCACTTACAACCACCACTGAATATTGAAACGAAATATTTATTACCTGTTTCACCTACTTAATCATAAGCTTCAAGAAGCCAAAGATTCCATCCTAGTCACCCTTATCTTAACACCACCTAGCACAGTGTTCCGTGCAGTATGCATTTCATAGATGTTTTTCAAACAGAATGATCTCTTTAAGAAGCTTCTGGAAGCTCTTTAGTCCATGACACAGAGGGTCCGGTTTATTTAGTTCATGTTCCTATTAGAATGGCTAAAACTGTCCTGAGGTCTCATTCCCAGAGGAAATCAAGCATAAACAAACAGCCTTCCCAGCCTAAGTTTCCCCTTGGCTGAAGAAGTAGGACCAGATGTTGTCTGGGGTCTCTCTCAGAGTCCCATGACCCTCCTGTTCCAGGGGATTCCCCCAGCAGAATACAAGATTGCCGAGTACGCAAGAGGCAAGTGTGGCCTCTGCTCGGAAGGTCTTTAAGATGGACCCTCACCCCCTGGGATGACTGGACACAGGAAAAAGAACGCGTGACTTGTCAGACTTCCTCTTTTTCGTACATTTCTGTCTCCTTTCGCCATCCTCTCCTGTTCTGCTTCCTCTTTCCTTACGTGCTTCTGTTCTCCTCCCGGTCCCACCTCACTTCCACCTCGCCGGCTATCCCTTCTTGCCAGATTCATGTCATCCATCCCGGGCCCCCTCCGTTTATCCTGAGCCTCTACCCGCTCTCTCATTCGCCTCTCTCCGCCCCTGCCAGCCCTGCAGGAAGCCGAGACTCCTCACGAAGCCTGGAGGGCGTGGGAGGGGGAGGATGGGAGGGGGAAGGTGGGCCCGGGCGCCGCGGTCCCGCCCCCCGTGCGTGTGTGAATGTCGGTGTGGCGGTGACGCGGCGCCGGCGGCGGGAGGGAGGCGAGCGGACCGCCGGGGCTGCTGGGCTCGTGCGCGCCCTCGCGCTCCCCGCCGCCCGCCGAGGCGCAGGCAGGGCGCAGGCGGCGGCGGGCGGCATGGAGAGCCTGCTGGAGAACCCGGTGCGCGCCGTGCTCTACCTCAAAGAGCTCACGGCCATCGTGCAGAACCAGCAGAGCCTCATCCACACCCAGCGCCAGCGCATCGACGAGCTGGAGCGGCGGCTGGACGAGCTGAGCGCCGAGAACCGCAGCCTGTGGGAGCACCAGCAGCTGCTGCAAGCCCAGCCTCCGCCCGGGCTCGTGCCCCCGTCGCCGGCCACCGCCGGGGCCCAGGAGCCGCTCCAGGACCACGGACAGCTGCCGACCGCCGCGCCACAGCCCGCTCCCGAGCAGCCCCCGCTTCAGCACCACGGACAGCTCCTGGCTCAGCCCCAACCGGGCCCCAGCGGCAGGGCTCACGCACCCCAGTCGCCCAACCAGCACCCGGTGGCGCCCGGGGCCGTGGCTGACAAGGAGAAGGAGCGTCCCCCGAGTTGTTGCGCTGCTGCTGGAACCCTCCTTCAGCACAAATCCCCCGCCGCCCTCGGCAAGGGCGTCCTGAGCAGGAGACCCGAGTGAGTGGGGAAGCAGGCATGGGAACCGTTGTGGGAGGGAGGGAAGCTAACGGACGTGAGTGGGGGACGAGGGGGTAATCAGGTGCACCCGAGTCTGGAGGACTAGGGCAGTGTGAAGTGGAGGGGTGAGAAGATGCTTAGGGGCAGAAGTATGTCAAGGAGATTTGGGGGGAAGGAGGGAACGACACCAGTGTTCAGGGGTCTGGGGGATGTTGGAGCAAAAGAGGTCAGAGGAAGAAAGACATGGGGGTGATTAGGGTTATTGAAAACTGGCAGATTTCAAAGGGGACAAGACTGGAGGCGAAGTTAGGGGAGAAGATTAAACTGAAGAAAAGAGAACAGTTGAAGAATCTTTTTAAGTTAGGGAAAATCTGGATGGGAATTTGGGTACTAAAATTATTTGAATGGAGAGGGAGATATGAAAAAAAGACATGTTAAGAGCTTTAAAAAGGGCAGGGTCCGGGAAGAGTAGAACTGGGGTCTGAGGGGATTTGGAGGCAGAACATAAGCCTGAGAGGCAAGATGATGTGAGAAGGAAAGGGGGCTGGATATAGAGGAAGAGGAGGGTGGGAGAAAGTATCTCCCAGGGGAACAAGCTAGCTCTTTAACCGATGCAGTGGGAGTCAAAGCCAGGAGTGGCTCATTTGGGGAAGCTTACTCTGCTCTGACCTGATTGGGCCCCTTTCTTCTGAATCCCCACAAATCTAGAGGGGTACCAGGTAGCAGCCCACCAAGCCCATGGAGAATCCCTTTATAGTGTCAGGTCTGCCTGGTTACAGCTCTACCCTCTGACTCAAGGAGGATTTCTATGCAGGGTGTTAGCAATCGTGGAAAGGGAATAATGATGAGACAGTTGGCAAACAGAGTTGGCATTTGGGTGTAATTCCTGTTATGGCTGGTGACTGCAAATCTTGTTTCCCCTTGGTTATTTAGTGATAAATGGAATCTCATGTTAGGTCCAGAGAGAAATATGCTTATTAGCCCCTAATGAGAAACTCTAGAACTTCAAGCTCTTTTTCTTTACATCCAATATCCATGAACTAGGGATATGGGAAGAAGAGAAGAAGACTGGAATATTCTCTCCTCTGTGTTGGGAAGGCTGTGACCATGTCAGCTTCCTTTCTCTGAGGAGACAGGTGATGGAAGAACAGCTAAGGGGAAATAAGAAGCTAGTCAGCACCTGACCCTGACAATGGGGATGCCAAGGAAGTTGGGGGTCGGAAAGGAGGAGAACCAAGAGTCATCTTCAGCAGCCTCGGCATACTTTAACCTACAGATACTTGTGAAGATTTGACGTAGGCTCATTTTCTCCTCATATCTACTGCAGAGTTAGACAAGTTGGGTCAGGACACAGGGTAGATGTGACCAAAATCTTGGGTTCTTAAGAGAGGAAGATCCAGGATGACGCCACAGCATTTGATTCAAACCCCAAGAAGATGCGGCTTTCTTTCCAAGCTCCTTCAATGGTCCATTGCTCTTCCTTCAGTGTCACGGTTTTCTTTATTTGGCAGAAAAAGCAGAAAGCCAGTTTTCCCTCACTGCCCATGGCTCAGCAAAAGGTGAAAAAAAAAATCTAAAACAAAAAAAACTACAAAATACCATGTGTTTCCCCCCACCCTAAATAGGGGGCGGAATTATTCCATTCCATTTCCTAGGGCAGCCACAGCTCCCAGGGAATCGTGGTTCCTCTCCTCACGCTCCTCGGTGTCCTCCTACTTTTCCACCACATTCTCACTTTCTTTGCATCCCTTCGGGGACTGTGTGGGCAAGAAGGGTGGAGGAAAGCTCATTTCTCCTGAATAACGACTTTGCTGTGGCCCCCAAAGCAGCTTAAAGAGCCCAAACTCTCCTGCCCAGGGGCTCTTGTTGGGAACCCAGGGGTTTTAGGCATCATCTGGATTCCTATCTAGCCTCACATGTCACAACTGGAGAGAAACCATCATGTCCTCACCTTCCCCTCTCCCTTGTCCTGCTTTTCCTTCCCAAGGGAGTAGGACAAAAATAAGTAAATAAAATGGTGGAAGAGAGTGGAAGTTGTTGGAAAGCTTTCAGGAAGTTTTGCCAGGTACCAAGAGGTTAACACTGCCAGCAACCCCTTCCTTTCTTCAGATCTGCCAGCTCACCCCTCCTGCTCCTCAAGCCTAGACACCCAGAGACTTAGAGAGCTCAGAAACAAATGCCTCACCTCCTCCCTTAGCTCCCTCCCGGCTTGGATGGGAAATCTTGGGCATCCAGGCGGACTAAATGCCTTTTGGACCACCCGTGTCTCCCCACTTTTCTGCTTAACTTCAGCCGAAGTTTCCCCCCACAGAACCTCAGGAAGGAATCATCTTTGCTGACTACACATTTGGCCCCATCCTGCTCTCCACCCACGACCCCCGTTTTGCATGTCTGTCCTTTTCTACCCAACCTCTCAGTACTGTTGGGTTAGATATGGGCAGCACTCCACGGACCAGATAAGACTGGGGGAGAGAGAGAGCCGAGCCAGCAGCCCTTTTCCTGGGGCCTCTCCTGGGAATCTCCCTGCTGAATCAGTTCCCTACTGGGCATGCTGACGTAGGAGGAAGAGCCGGCAGAGGGGTCTCTCCATCATAATTTTGCTGAAATCCTCTTTTGTTTCTTCCTTCCCCTTTTCTGGCCTCAGTAGGGTGAGAATGTGGCCCTGGTGAGGTTGCTGAGGCAGGGGTGAGGGTTACCAGGCACTGTGAGACTTGTGATTGCACCGCACAGCTTATCTCTTATCCCCAGAACTCATCTTCTTCCCTGAATCCAGGAGAGGCCGGAGCCCTCGGGACCCTGGGGCTGGGAAATAATCGATTGTTTAATCATCATCAGATCTCCATTAATATGCTGCCCAGCCTCTCCCTCCTCCAGCTAAGGGAGCTACGAAGCTGGTGGCCTTGGAGGTCAGGTCAAGGAAGCAACAATGTGGGACTGGGTGAGTGTAAAGACATCGGGAAGAATGACACCCAAGGGGTTAACATTCTTTCTCTGCTGCTTCCTGGCTCTTGCTAAGCTCCAGCCCCCACTGCTTTTGCCTCTTAATGAAAGCAGCAATCTAGCTTCCTCCTCTTTATTTTTTCAATCAAGGCTCACAGCCTCTTCAGAATTGATTATCCCTTTCCTGGCTGGAGCCAGAGCTTCAGCCTGACCCAGCAAAGTCCCCTCCTCGCCATGGAAGCACATGACCCGGCCTGAAGCCCCAGGCTTCAGTGTGGCCACAGCTTCTCTGCTTGAGCACGTGTCCATCTGTCCACCCAGCCATGTGTTTAGAGCCAGTGGATCCCAGGGCTTGCCCAAGTCCCCATGTCCATGGGCAGAGGATTACTGGAGGCAGGCTAAGATTCTCTCATTACAATTCAAATTCAGCTCCTACCCTGGAGCTCCCCATCTCCATGGGGCCGTGAACTCCGAATGTGTCTCGGGAGCTCCTGTCCTCTCTGCTTCCTCCTTTGTCTTTTTAATATGTTCTCTCTTCCCCCTTTCATCCCTCCCCTCAAACACACCCTCTCCCCACATTTTCTTCCTTCCATCCTTTGCTTCCATGTAAGCTGTATAGAGAAGTCTCCCCCTCTCTGCTCCCATCCTAAGCATAAACTAAATCTTGGGTCATCTGAGCACCATGGTCTTGCATTCCTCAGAGTCGGGCGATGGCAGGAAGACTACTGGAAGTGACTTCTAGCCTGTTGTCTGAGACCCTGATTGGAGCAGGCATCTGTGCTCCTACTGAATCAAGGCTGCCTGCCTGGAGGTGGCAGATCTCCAAGACGAGCCCCTCACGGGAGCTCTTAAGACTGTGTGAAAGTCAGCTCTACTGTATCTGTTCAAAATCCTGCACTCTCTGCTGCGAAAAGACAGAAAAGACACAGATAGTCTGTGCTCAATGCACTCTAGACAGGGGTCTAGAAACGTCTTGGTAAGTGTTAAGCGGACTGCAGGTGGCCAGAGCCTGCCTCTATCAGAACAGAATGGGGTGAAAAAGAGAGCATACACAGCATATCCAGAGCCCAGAGAGGTTTCTGAGGTTGGCGCCAAGGGTTTACGTGAGGAATAGTGAGAGGCAGGGACAGCTGGAGGGGGACAGAGCTGGGAGGAGTCGATCCAAGGAAATGTCCGTGGTGCACCTCGATTACCATTCCCCACTCTGACCTACAGCCCCTCCCCCATCACCCCCCCCCCCCCACCACCAAGGCTAAACTCATCAACATAGGAAGAGCTCAGTACTGGTCCTTTCTTCCCAGTGGCCAAAACCTCTGCTAGCTGAGGAAGTCACACTATGCTCTTATTCCCCAGCCTCCCTGTCCTCCTCTTGCCCATCTCAATAAGGAGGGGACGACACCAGGCTGGCCAGCCGGCAAAGGGGCCTGAGTGAAGGCTCGCTGAGAAGGGGGCTTGGGCGTCTTCTGCTCACCCAGAAGCTAGCACGGGCAGACACTCATGGCGCTCTGCCGTCCCCTGCCTCTCTGAGGGCCCGGGCCACTGCTCCTTCCTCACTCTCAGCCCAAAACAACAGGACTCCAGAGAAAAGCCACCTGCGTGCCTGCTCCACTGCCACCTCCTTCCTTCCCCAGCCCTTCTCGGAACCACATGGCCAGCAGCAGAGGCCCTCGCAAGGCCATCCTGGCACATCTTCCTCTTGGCCCGAAATCCAGTGAGAGGAGCAGCAGTCGGTCCTGCTGATTCAGCAAATAACTATGCGGCCCAAGTTTCAGAGGTCACCTGTGAAAAAAGGCAGATAGGTCAGGTCTTGGGAGAGGGTGACATGAAAAATCGGGGAGAGCCAGACAACCAGCTGGACCTGGAAAGAGGCCTGAATCTTGGATTTAAACCCCACATTAGGAATTTTAGACACAGACGGCTCTGCTGTAGACCCTAAACATTTTCCACTGGGGCCTGCAAGAACTCTCAGAGGGCCCAGGGTGGCAGTGGCTTAGCAAGGGGTATCTTAGGAACAGGTCCTGGGGACGCGCTCCTTGCACTTGGCAGACCCCCAAACGCAAGGCCATTTGGTGGGACCTCTGAGGCTGGGGCCGCCGTTGCACCTTCCTCCTCTGCTTCGTGAGAAGTGTGAAGTGTGGGTTCCGACACAAGTTGCAAAGGGCTTCTCATGTTCACACAGGAATGGAGGGTCCTGTCCACTTCAGGCAGCAAGGGCATTAACACACGAGTAGGAGGAGGAGGAGCGGGAGGGAGAAACTAGGTTGTTCAGGCCGAAAGGAACTTAAGGAAACCGTGTTGCTGTTGTTCAGTCACTCAGTGGTGTCTCTTTGCGACCCCGTGGACTGTAGCCTGCCAGGCTCCTCTGTCCAGGGGATTCTCCAGGCAAGAGTACTGGACTGGGTTGCCATTTCTTCCTCCAGGGGATCTTCCCAACCCAGGGATCGAACCTGCATCTCCTGTGTTGGCAGGTGGATTTTTTTTTTTACCGCTGAGCCACCTGGGAGTTTTCAAGATCCAGATGGTTCAGAACCTGGGCTTTGCAGGCAGGCATACCCGGGTATGAATCCTGTTCCATCAGCTACCAGCTGGAATGCCTTGCATTCATTTTTTCAGCTGTTACTGGAGTATAATTGTTCTACAATGTGTTAGTTTCTGCTGTACAGCAAAGTGAATCAGCTATGTGTATACATATATCCCCCCTTTTCTGGGCTCCCATTTAGGTCACCACAGAGCACTGCGTTCCCTTATACCTTCTTTGAGCCTTGCTTTTTGTTTTCTCATTTATGAAATAAGGAATAAGATCTACTTTAAAGGGTTGTTGTAAAACATTTTAAAATTAGATTATATATATTCTAAGCTGTTCTGGGCATGTAGTAAGTGCTCAATACGCTGTAATATTTCTACAGATAAAGAAGCCAGGGCCCAAGTTTCATCCAGAGTTAGACCATAGCTATTGAGGAGAATCCAGGTTCAGGACTCCTTCAGGAAGTCTTCCAGGCTACATTTCTATGTGTGACCTTTCTTCAACCACCACTCAACCTCTGGACAGTGTGTACCAGATATATGAATGGGAGCCTGCCTTGAAATGCAGCTGGGCAGGACAAACCCGTCATCCCTTAGTGACCTGTGGTGAGGTCTCACAACTGAATAGCTGGGAACTGCTTCCTTCAGCCCAAGCTGAATTTCTTCAGCTGCATTTTCAGACTGTTTGCACTTTTCTTATGGACACTGAGGGGACCTAAGTCGCCGCCACCCAACACCCCACAGTGGTAACAATGACCTCATCCGTCTTCTAAATGGGGAAACCACAGTGTCATCTCGTATGTGACCTTGTCAAGGACAACAGGGGAGGGTGGGGGATGGAGTCTGAACCAGGAGAATGCCTCCCGTTCACTGGAATGAAAGCTAAATCCATTTCTCCAAATTCTCCCATTCTGGGAATGGAAGGCAGACCCACTCTTCGCAGGGCTCTGCAGTCAGAAAGGGAGACAGAGCAGGGAGGGGCTGAGAAAAGTGGGAGGCCTGACCCGACCTGGCGTTTTGGTGGAAGCTGGGCGGTCAGGGTGGCTGGGGGAGGACTCTCTTTCATTCTGGTCAAGCCCAGAGGGTAAAGGAGTTTCATCTTGTAAGGACTCTCTTAGCATAAATACCTTCTAGAAAAAAACAAGGGAAGACTGGCGTGCTGCAGTCCACGGGGTCACAAAGAGTCAGATACGGCTTAGCAACTGAACAGCAGCAGCAAGAAAACAAATTGAAAAGAGAAGATGGAAAGGTGGTTGTGGCTGTGAGGCATCACAGGCAGAGACCTGTGTGTGTGTGTGTGTCTGTGTGTCTGTGTGTGTTTAGGGGCACCGGGTGGGCCAGGGCAAAGGCTGCTGTGCTGTTGCTGTTTAGAATATCCCATTGGGAGGGTTATGTAACTGCCAGGGGGGGGGGCTGTGCTGAGCACTACCTTCCCTCCCCAGCAGGGGGCGGGCTGCTGTGGACAGGAGGCCTGCAGGCCAGTGGAAGTCCTGCCCAGAGAAGCACCCCACCCCTGCCCCTACCAGGAAGGTGTCTACAGCCCCAGGGGCTGGTCGGCCTTGGGAGCTGTACCAGGGTCCCCCAGACCCTCCGAATGTCAGGCAAATGTCAGAGCTGAAAAGGTTCTGGAAGGTCATTTGCACCGAACTTCTCATTTGGCAAATGAGAAAACTATGGCCTGAGAGAGAAAGGGCTGGTGCTTCCAAACTGATTAGAGGCCGAACTAGGTACAACTCAGCTTCTCCACACTCTTCATCCCGTGCTCTTGTCAGTATGCAGTGAGGGACTGAGAGAACCAGTCAGGGCTGCCCTGTGGGTGTGCAGGGCCAAACTTACCTCCAGTTACAGGGGATGAGGGCACGCAGGGAGGTCTCTCCGCCTTCCAGAACATCTTGCCAAGGCCAGCAATTCCACAGTTAGAGACTCCTTTGGGGACTTCAGGTTATCCCCCTTGTTAAAATGCAAATTCTCCTAGGACAGGAGAAAAACAACACATGTGGCTCTAAAAGCATGGGAATTTATCTGAGCAGTGTCTGAGGACGAGCTTGACAAGGGAAGAGGATGTCTAACAGCTGGGGCAGGAGGTTCAGAAGGTGTTGAAGGGCTCACGAGCGAGGCTGATGAAGCCTAAGTGGTCTTCACGTCCACTGTATTTTGCAAGGAATTAGCACTTCTTGGCAAGTAAAGGGGAGGGACCCAGGGCACTCACTCCCACACTGGCTAGTCTTGAAATTATCTGCGCTGGAGAAGGAATACTTCCCCAATGAGCCCCATGTGTAAAATTCACAAGGCAGGAATCTAAGGATCATCCTGGTGCTTGGTTAAGCAATTTTGATCCTTTCTAGCCCCTTAAAATAATATGTTAGATGGCAAAAATCTCACACAACTCTCATGGGGTCTGTCATGGTGGGGGGAGATGTTGGCAGGCAGTAGGTGGATGTTACATGAGCTTGAGAAGGGTGGGGGATGGAGGCGAACCCAACACCTAGCAGTGTGTGATGAACAACATGAGAAGGAATAAGCTCTCAGTGTGTAGGGCACAGGCAGTCTCATCCATCCTTAAGTGGAGGGAGGAGGTACGGCGTCAGGGCTGAAGAAAGTCTCAGCTGGAGGGAGGTCCGTGAGGGGGTGGGCAGTGCCCACACTCATGGGCACAGTTTCCGCAGCTGAGCACCTGGGAAACGCTGGATCAGAGGCTCAGGTCTGAAGGCCAACAGGGGAGCGTAGATCCCACCCCAATTCTACCCATGAGGATAGAGAGCTCCCTCCTCCTTTGACCCAAGCCTCTGAGCAGTCCAGTCCTCAGCCTGGGAAGCTTTAGGAAGAATGAAGCATAAGAAAGCCTTGGAGTGTTCCAACAGACACACACACACACACACACACACACACACACACACACACACACATACAGACACACATACAGACACACTCTTTCTCTCTCTCTTTGCACATGCACACACTCGCACACAGCCCATCAGCAGGCTCAACTAGAAATGGAAAACAGGTCTAAGAGGACGGGAGGGAAAGGGAACCTGAGTTGCTGCCATGTCACCAGGCAGAAAAGAGACAAAGGAGAAAGGGTTGGATTCTGGGGTCACCGCCTGGCCTGGGAGCAGCCATGGGAAGCAGCAGCCAGGCTCCAGGCCTCTCCCGTTTTTCCACCAGGCGGTGGTGTGAGCTCTGGTCAGGGAGCCGCTAGGACGCTGCCGGGAGGGAGAGTGGGGTGTGAGTCTGGCGTGGCTGCGTCTGGGGGACGGAGAAGGTGCGTCTTTGCTAGGGTGGGCCCGTTCCTGACTCCGGGCTGGAGGAGGGGGTGATGACCCCACCCCACAGCACAGGCCTCCTCGCTGCCTTCTCACCGCCCAGACTGAGCATGCTGTCCCAACTCTGGCTTCCTTCTTTCTCTGTGTGCTTGCTTCTCTCTGCTGCCCAGCCAGCTCCTCCTGGTCCCCCAATGGGGCGAGTCTACAGCACCTCCACTTTCTCCCCCTCACTTTGCCTGGAGCGTGGAGGAGATTCAGCCTCTGGAGGCTGTGAGCTCCAGGAAGAAGCAGGTGGGAGGTACAGGGGCGAGGTATTTGGGACTCTGCAGAGGTGCTGTGTTTGGACGCTCAGGTGCTGGCAGCAGCAAGATGCTGGCCAAACCTCAGTGATCTGCTCTGAACTGGCCCGGTGTGGCCAGGGCCTGGCGCCCATGACCTCTCCAAGTTTGGGTGCAGCAGGTCAAACCAGCTGCCTCCCTGTTTCCAATCAGGAATGCACTCCCCATCCCAGCGGAGAGGCAAGGGAATTCCACAATTTCCTCCATGATAAATGATTCCAATCTACCACGATTTTCATTCAACACATCACTTCAACACAATGATTATTTAAAACAGCAACAAAAACTCAGCAGAGCAATTGGGAATCTCCTGGCTGTGTCTAACGTTTCCGGTGCACAGACTGGTCTTTAGGAACAGAGATGCCCGGGTGCTTCCAAATCGGTTTGCTGGGCATCCTGGATATTCTTGGAGCTACGCAACTCCTAAGGACCCGTGGGAGAGGGCCAAAGGGAATTCCAGAGGCACGTGAAGGCACCCTGAGGCAGCAGTGGAAGGGGTGGGTAGAGGACAGTTTCTTGGAGCAGCTCGACTGAACCCAGAAGCCAGGACTCCGGGGTCCTGTTCGCTGTGCCCACCCTCACTGACCCCAAGTGTGAACTGATGCAAATCCACTCCCTTCTCTTCAGTGGGCCTTGGTGTCCCCTCTGCCCAGTGGGGACAATCGGTCTTTGCCCACCTCTGGGCCCCTCTCTGCCTACAGGTCACCGAGGCTGGGGCAAAGCTAAGCCGTTCAGAGGTCGCTGCAACAGGACCAACTTACCTTGGATGAGAAAACTGACTTCCAAATGCTAAGAGCCTCAAGAAGGGAGCTCTGAATTCGCTGGGGGTTTTTTTTGGTGTGTTTTTTTTTTTTTTTTTTGCGAGAAACCAAGGAGACAGACCTTGGGCCCCGTGCAGGGCGGCCAGGGCCCGCAGGTCGGGGAGGGCGGGGTGCATTCCACGGGGTCTTCCCGCTCCAGATTCTCAGAATTTGCAGGTTCCCACCCCTCGGACACTGGAGCGTAAACCCCGGAGCAACCAGAGGGGAGCGCTCAGAGCTTGGGGAAGCCCTTCCGCGGGCGGCGCGTCCCGGGGGCTCCGCGGGGGCGGACGCGCCGGCCGGGCTCGGGGCTGCGTGGGCGGCTTGGCGAGCGGCCGCTGCGGAACATCCCGGCCCACGCGCCCCTCGGCGCTTCCCGCGGGGGCGGCGGGGCGGCCCCCTCCTACCCACCCCCGCCCCCGCGTCGGGAAGCTGTGTGCCCCGCGCCCCTCCTGGCGAGGAGGCTGCTGAGTCACGCGCCCGGGGAGCGTGGCCGCTACCCTAACCTGCGCGCCCTGCACCGCAGGGTGGGGAGGGGCGCATCTCGCGGGTCGGCTGCTCCCCGCAGCGCTCCCCCTCCCCCCTCCCCCGACCGCGCGCCGCCCGCCCACAGTGTCTGGGAGCATCCCAGCCGGGGCTTCCGGGCAGCGGGCCCTCCCCAGACCCGACCCGCTGCCCTCCTCCGGGGGCTGGAGGCTGGGGTTCTGGTGAGGGGCGGGGGAAGTGGCGCTGCCCTAGGGTGTGGATGATCCAAGCTGGATGTCTCAGCCGGGACTGTGGAAAAGGCCATTGCCTTTCTGGGAGAAGCCGCAGGGGCAGCGAAGAGGATCGGGGATCAGGGAGGTGTCAGGGAGGTCGAGTTCTACTCAGCATCCACCTCACTAGCCTTCCTTGTACCCGAGTCACTTTGGCAGAGGATCCCAGCCCTGCCTTAGCTTGCCATAGCTAGATCAACCTAAAGGAAATCAACCCTGAATATTCACTGGAAGAGCTGAAGCTGAAGCTCCAATATTTTAGCCGACTGACGTGAAGAGCCAACTCATTGGAAAAGACCCTGATGCTGGGAAAGATGGAGGGCAGGAGGAGGGGGCACCAGAGGGTGAGATGGTTGGATGGCATCACCAACTCAATGGACATGACTTCAAGCAAACTCTTAGAGATAGTGAAGGACAGGGGAGCCTGGGGTGCTGCAGTCCTTGGGGTTGGGAAGAGTTGGACATGACTGAGCAACTGAACAGCAACAGAATCACATGGCCTTCGAGTTCTGGCCCAACCTGTGATGACTGTAGTAGTTCAGAGAGTGGCCTCGGATTTGAGCCCTGACTCCATCACGTACTGATGTGACCCTCAGCAGTGACAGCCTCGATTTTCTTGTCTCTAAAATGAGAGTGGGAACAGTGAACTCCCCGAGGACCACTGTGATAGTTTAGAGTCGATGCCAATAAAGTACCCAGCAACTTGGGCGCCTGGCCCAGTGGGGCCTCAAGGACAGCTGTTATCTGGGGCCCCCTCTGGCAAGAGCTGGGTGGAAAAGTGTTTTTTGGAAGAAAGAGTCTTCCAGAGGGCTCAGAACAGGTCTCCTCATTCTCTGCCAGCCCGTCAAGTATTTGGAGGCAGTCAGTTCTCCTTGGCCTTCCTGACCACGCTCTCTAGCTGCCTCCTTTGCTTTTAGACGAGCACACCGAGGCCTGTAATTTCTGCTCCAGGGGTGTCTGTGGGTGGCTCGGTCCCCTCAATCTGGCTTCTAGCTCCTAGAACATTGGGGCTGCAATGTACCCTGTGGCTCAGGAGTCAGATGTGGCCCGGCCAGCTGGGGAAGTGGAGTCCTTCCCTCAGCCCTGCCCCAACCGTGCAGGTTCTGGTTGCTGCCTGGCTCTGCGTGGCACCTAGGAACTCACTGGCTTTCTCAGCCCCGGGCCGTAGATGGAGAAGCCGCTGTTAGAGAAGCTCATTCTCTGGTCTGCTGGAAGCAGTCTGTCCTTCTGCTCTGGCCCCCTGCCCTTCTGCAGGTGGCTTTCATTTTAAAACCCTACGTGCTGAACTTTTCACGTTTGGCTTTCATTTTGTCAATCTGGTTGTGTTCTTTTTAAAGTTGAATTTGCTCTTTTCAAATAGGTAGTATCAAAACAGGAAAAGTGTTTCCTCACCTCTATTTTGCACCCACTCACCCCCAGCCCCTGTTCCCAGCAGCTACTGTTAGCAATTTCTTGTATATCCTTCCAGGGATAGTCTGTGTGTGTGTGTGTGTGTGTGTGTGTGTGTGTGTGTGTGTGTAGGCTTCCCAGATGGCGTTAGTGGTAAAGAATCCAACTTCTAATGCAGGAGACACAGAAGATGTGGATTTGATCCCTGGGTTGGAAAGATCCCCTGGAGGAGGAAATGGCAACCCACTCCAGTATCCTTGCCTGGAAAATTCCATGGGCAGAGGAGCCTGGGGGGCTGTTGTCCATGGGGCCTGCAAAGAGTCGGACACAACTGAGCATGCATACATTTATATGTATATATATATTTGTTTAGATGTGTATATATTTCATTTTGTACAAATGGTAGTATACTATACACTTCGCATCTTGCATTCTTCCCCCCTAATAATGTCTCTGGGTGATGCTTCCATATTCAGTATAAAAAGAGCTGTTTCATTCTTTTCAATAGCAATAAAGTATTCCATTGTGTAAGTGTGAATCTAGGTCCTTTCTTTTCGTTCACTGAGTGCGCGGAAGGCAAGCTCTGGGCAGCCTGCCTCTGTGTAATCATTTGGGTGGGCTTTTCTGAGGGGGGGGATGGGTCGTGTGCAGGTAGGCAGGCATTATCCAGGGGCTCTGTTTGAACTTGGCCTTCCAGCGGGGGAACCTGCTGGTGGAGCTTTCTACAGACACTGGTAAACTGTGATAGAAATAGATTCAGGAAGTGGGCTGCCCTACCTGAAAACACTCCACTGCTCTTCCAGCTGGGCTCACTGTGTTGTCTGCCCTCATCAGTATTGGAGAAGCTGCCAGGATGTTATAACCTGGTTCAAAATGAGCTGAGAGTGAGTTCTGCAGCCCACCTTCTCCAGGAAGTCTTCCTGAACTGATCTGAGAAATAAACTGAGCTTTTTATCATCTCTTCCCCTACTTGCCACTCCAGGCTGAACACACTCCAGTCCTTGCTGAGGGTGAAATTAATTCTTTATTCCTGTGGCTTAAAAGTGCTTATTTTCTTCTCTCTGTAAGTAAACATCTATGGCATCTGCATTCGTTCTTTCACTTAACAAATATTTATCGATTGTCTGCTGTGTGCCAGGTACTCGGATCTAGCAGCAAGCAAAATACCCCACATCACTTCATGAAGCTTAGAGGCAAAAAATAAATAAATAAACAAGGTTAAGAATTAAAACATATGTTTAATGGGATAAGTGCTCTGGGGAGAAAGAGAGCAAGGAGGCCTGGAAATAAAGAGGTTTGCAATTTCAGAAGGGGTGCCCTGGGAAGGCTGGGAGCTAAGATGGTGCCTGAGTGTGCCCTGGAGAAAGGGTTCTGTGTGGTCTGGGGGAGGAGGGCTCCTGGCAGGGTCCGCAGCAGCAAGGGAGCGAGGGAGGCGGGGAGCTGATGGAGCACAAGGAGAGTGGTCTGAGGGGAGTCAGCGACCTTGGAGGGGCGGCAGTTGCGGGGCTGGGGGGCCGTGCAAGGCTGCAGCAAACCTTGTAAGAGAGTCTCGCCTGGGATTTCCAGACCCACCAGGCAGTGTTTGGAAGTGCATGGGGACATTTTAGTTGTCACAGTGGCTGGAAAGGGTGGGAAGGGATCCTTTGCCGGCATTTAATGAGCAAGGGCTATGGCTAACATCCTCTACTGCTCAGGACCATCCCCACCAGGAAGAGTTTCCCTGCCCACAATGCCAGCGTTGCTTGATGAGAAACACTGATGGAGCTTTGGAACCTGTTGTGAAGAGTCTGGCTTTTACTTTGAGAAAAACTGGGAGCTGGTGAATGGTTTTGAGCAGAGAATGCTTCAAAGGGACCTCAGCTGCTGGGTTGAGCCTGGGTTGAAGATAGACTGAGGAGGAAGACAGCTGGTGGCAGGGAAAGAAGGTGGGATGTTGTCGCAAGGTCCAGTTAAGAGATGGAAGTCGCTTGGACCAGGGGTTGTGGCAGTAAGTGGCGATAAGCAGGCAAACCCACAGGGCTCCCTGAGGGATTAACGTGGGTATGAGAGAAAGAGGAGGTGAGGATGAGTCCAAGTATTAGGGCCAAAGTTACTGCAAGGATGAGATGAGGATGTCTGTAGGGGTTGAGTTTTAGCCACGCTAAGTTGGAGATGCTTGTTAGACATTCAGGTGGAGATGGCCTTTGGATGGGCTAGAGATAAAATCTGGGGAGGGTGACACCGGCAAGGAATAAGAAAAGAAAACCAAAGAGGGCCAGTATGGAGCCTTGGAGCACACTGGTATCAAGAGGTGGGGAGGGGAGTGGAGAAGGAGCAGCTGAAGAGGGACAGAAGAGCTGGAGACCCACGTGGTGCCCCAGCAGAGAGGGGTCTCAGTGTGGAGGATGGGAGCAGAGCCACCCCCGTGACAGGGTGAGCAGGGAAGGCAGCCCACTGAGCAGCGTGCAGGTCACTGGTGACCCCAAAAAGCCCAACTTGGGTAGAGCAAGGGGTAGGGCAGAAGCTTGATGGGTGTGGAGAAGGGAAAAGAGACATACTGACCCGGTGTGAAGTCTGGGCCTTACCTAGGTCCTGATTCAGATGAAAGTAAAGTGAAAGTGAAAGTTGCTCAGTCGTGTCCGACTCTTTGCGACCCCATGGACTATACAGTCCATGGAATTCTCCAGGCCAGAATCCTGGGGCGGGTAGCCTTTCCCTTCTCCAGGGGATCTTCCCAACCCAGGTCTCTCGTGTTGTAGGCGGATTCTTTATCAGCTGAGCCACAAGGAAAGCCCTGATGAAGCAACTGTAAAAAGACTTTTTTTTTTTTTAAATGTTTTTAGCTGTCCCACGAGGCACTTGGGAGCTTCCCTGACCAGGGATCAAACCCACACCCCTTGCATTGGAAGCAGGGAGTTTTAACCACTGGACTGCCAGGGAAGTCGTAAAACAGCATTTTTAAGGCAATCAGGGACATTTGAACACAATATTAGGGCTTCCTAGGTGACACAGTGGTAAAGAACCTGCCTGCCAATGCAGGAGACTCAAGAGATGCGGGTTCAATCCCTGGGTTGGGAAGATTCCCTGGAGTAGGAAATGGCAACCCTCTCCAGTATTCTTGCCTGGGAAATCCCGTGGGCAGGGAGCCTGGTGGGCTATGTTCCATGGAATTGAAAAGGGTTGGACACGGCTGAACAACTAAGCACACAGCACAAATGTCGGGGATAGCAGACTGGCAAAGTTCATGTTTGAAATTACCCTAAAAGGAAGTTTAGAAGATGACAGAATGCAAGGATCTATAGAAAGTGAGTATAGAAAACTCTTTGATGAATTTTTCTAGAAGGAAGAATAAAGAAATGGGGTGATACCTGCAGGGGATGAGGGTTCAGGACAGAAAGTTGTTCTTGAAGGTGGGAGTGGTGGGGGCGTGCTTGTCTCAGCCAGCTGCAGGGACAGCCATCCACAGGAGCGGCCCTTTAGTGAGCACTGCAGGAGATTGAGGACACGGCCTCATTGCCTGGAGGAAAGTAATAAAAATTTAATAAAGGCTAATATTTTATCCTGCACTCACTGTGGCCTGGGCATTCTCTTAAGTGCCTTACAACCTAACTTTATCTCAATATATGTCTCAGTAACTTCTATAGTTGGTGGGGGGTGAGGCACAACAGGGTCAGGAACCCCTCCTCGCTCAAGCAACCATGAGGCCAACCCAGGGGGGATGTGACTCTGAAGTCAGTGCTCTCAGCCTCTGTGCTCTGAAGCCTTCCTGCAGACGATTGCAGGAACCAGGAATGGGCATGCACGTGGCCTTCACTCTGGAGACCGTCGTTGAGGGGGATGTTGTGGGGGAAGGGGAGTACCTGCATGTACTTTTATTTGTTTATTTAGTTTTTTAAAAAGCAGCTTTATTGAGAGATACGATTCATATCCCATCCAATTCACCCATTTAAAGAATACAATTCCTGGGACTTCCTTGGTAGTCCAGTGGCTAAGACTCAGAGTTCCCAGTGCAGGGGACATGGGTGCAGTCCCTAGTCCCATGTGTGTGTATATATATAACCTCTTTATTCATTCATCTGTTGATTTACACTTAAGTTTGCTTCCATATCTCGGCAACTGTACATAGTGTTGCTATAAACACTGAGGTTCACGTATCTTTTTGACCTAACATTTTCATTTTTTCTAGTTATATTTCTTGGAGTAGTTTGTATCCCAAGATCCCTCATGCCATGGCAAGGACCGAGGATCCCACGAGCCCCAGCTAAGACTCAGAACAGCCAAATAAATAAATATTAAGAAAAAGTAAAGTATGCAATCCATGGTTTTTTAGCATCACCATAATTTTAGTGCATTTTCATCACCTCAGAAAAGAAATCCTGTACCTCTTGTCAGTAGTCTAATCTTCCAACCCTTCTCAACCTCAAGCAAACACTCATCTCTTCTCTGACTCGAGAGAGATCCCCGGGCTGGATGTGCCATGGGAACAGAGTCGTGGAAGAAGTGGTCCTGTGTGCCTGACATCTTCATAATGTCTTCAAGGTTCATACACACACACTGTAGCTTGTATCAACACTTGGTTCTTTTTCTTGGTAGAATATTATTCCATGGCACGGACAGACCACACTTTGTTTATCCCTTTGTCCGTGGATGGGCATCTAGGTTGCTCCCACATTTCGGCCAAGTCTACTTTAAAGGAAGTTTTCAGGATTCTCATGCAGCTCCCTTCCCAAGAACTATTAGAGGGACTTCTTAGTGGTCCCGTGGTTAGGAATCTGCCTTGTAATTCAGAGGATGCAGGTTCGATCCCACAAAAGGCAATGAAGATACTGCATGCTGCAACTAAGACCCAACGCAGCCAAATTAAAAAAAAAGAGAGAGAGCCGTTAGAATAAAATCAGCTGAATCAGCTAGCTGGGGGCTGGGAAAAAATTAAAATATATTGAACTAATGAGCTGAGCTATGCAGGAGAGGGAGTGTGGAGAGAGGGGAACTGAGCATATTATTGTTGCTTAGGGATGGAAGTTTTATTTGGGCTCCTCCAGAGCAGAGTTCTAGCTGTCCATCCATTTAACAAGTAGGTATTGAACATCTACTGCATGTCTGGCCCTGCTGTAGGTGCAGGGGACTCACAGTGAACAAGCCAGACAAAGACTCAGCCACCAGGGAACTCACATTTGAGAGGAGAAGACAGGTGTTCAGCAAGAAAAGTAACTCATGTTTATACACACTCATTGTCCCTGGAGGCTCAGAGGTTAACGCGTCTGCCTGCAATGTGGGAGACCTGGGTTCAATCCCTGGGTCGGGAAGATCCCCTGGAGAAGGAAATGGCAACCCACTCCAGTATTCTTGCCTGGAAAATCCCCTGGACAGAGGAGCCTGGCGAGCTACTGTGGGTCGCAGAAGAGTCAGACACAACTGAAGTGATTTAGCCTGCATGGGACATTGTAGCCTTCCATGGCCACGTGGTCAGCAGGGTTCATGTAAGGGATGAAACATCCTTGGTCTCAGGCCCTTGTGTGCCCATCTGCACATGCAGGGTTGCACGTGAAAATATGTGTGTGCATATGTGTGTCTACACAGCCAAGTGCATGTGCATCCATGACACGTGCAGGATTGCGTGTGCGTAGGTTTGGGGTGTCCATAGCGTCACCGGGGCGGGAGGCAAGGACTAAACGAAGCTCCTCCCAAATCTGCAGCTCGTAGGGTCTCCAGGAACTAAGCTGCCTCCTGCAGTCGGAGCAGGGGTCCCGATGGAATTCCTCCCTAGGGCATCTGTGGCTCCCTGGCTCCTCCATGGGGCGCTCGCCTAGGATGAGAGGAACTCAGCCCAGTGCTGGTTCCACCCGTTAGCAGCTGTACAACCTCGGGAAAACCAGGTCACCTCTCTGTTCCTTACCTGCCAGCGGGAATAACTAGATCTAACCCAAAGATGAAAAGGTGTGTGAGAAGATGCTGTAGAAGCTGCGAGGGGCTGGAGTGAAGCGAAGAGACAGCAACCTGGGTGCCCAGCAAGGTGCTGGTACCGAATGTGACAAGCGCCACACTGGCAACAAAAGCAGAAAGAAGCAAGTGTGATGGCATCAGACTGAAAAGCTTTCTCACAGCACGGAAACCATCAACAAAACAAAAAGGCAGCATACCGAACGGGAGGAAATATTTCCAAATCATGCTGTGATAAGCGGTGAATATTCAAAATGTATAAAGAACTCAGACAACTAAGTAGCAAAAAACAAACCAGTTAAAAAATGGGCAGAGGGGACTCCCCAGGTGGCTCAGTGGTAAAGGGGACTCCCCGGGTGGCTCAGTGGTAAAGGGGACTCCCCGGGTGGCTCAGTGGTAAAGGGGACTCCCCGGGTGGCTCAGTGGTAAAGGGGACTCCCCGGGTGGCTCAGTGGTAAAGGGGACTCCCCGGGTGGCTCAGTGGTAAAGGGGACTCCCCGGGTGGCTCAGTGGTAAAGAATCCGCCTGCCAAAGCAGGAGACACGGGTTGAATTCCTGGTCCGGGAAGATCCCACCAAGGGATCTAGGTGGGAGGAAAAGCCAAGGAAAAGCTAGGCCCATGCACCACAGCTACTGAGCCTGTGCTCTAGGACCTGGGAAATAACAACTGCTGAAACTCTCTCCCAGAGCCCAAGCTCTGCAACAGGAGCGGACACCACACTAAGAAGCCCACGTACTGCAACTATAGAGTAGCCCTCGTTTGAGACAACTGGAGAGAGCCTGTGTGAAGCAACAAAGACCCAGTGCAGCGCAAAATAAAAATAAAAAACAAAAAAACCGCCATGAGACACCATATCACCCCTGTTATTAAGCTGGTTGTAATCAAAAGGACAAGAAATAACAAATGTTGGAGAGGGTGTGGAGAAAAGGGAGCCCTCGTGCACTGTTGTGGGAATGTAAATTCATGCAGCCGCTATGGAAGACAGTATGGTTCTTCAAAAAAATAAAAAATACAGCTACCATATGATTCAGTAATTCCACTTCCGGATATTGATCCGAAGGAAATTAAAACAGGATCTAGAAGAGATAGCTACACTCCCATTTATTGCAGCATTATTTACAATAGCCTAGAGATGGGAACAACCTACATGTCCATCAATGGACGAATGGGTAAAGAAGATGGATCCACATATGTGTATATATATATATGTGTGTGTGTGTGTGTATATATATATACACACACACACATATATAATGGAATATTATCTTCCAGCCATGAGAGAAGGAAATCTTGCCTTTGTGACACCATGGATAGACCTTGAGGGTGTGATCCTAAAGCCAGACAGAGAAAAACAAATACTGCATGATATTACTTACATGTGGAATCTTAAAAAGAAAAAAAAAATGTCAAATTCATAGAAACAGAATGGAGAAAACTGGTTGCCAGGGGCTGGGTGTGTGGTGGAGGAAATAGGGAGAAGCTAGTAACGGGGTGTACAAACCTCACCTGTGAGATGAATAGTCTGAGGAGTGAGTATAAAACAGAACTGATAGCACCGTGTTGCATAATTGAAAAGAAAACACGAGAATGCACTAGACCTAGGCGGACCCCCCGGCCAGCAAACATCAAGCAGCTAGTGGGTGGCCAGCAAGGGATGGGTGTATGGAGCCACAAGATGTGGTGTTTGCTGTTTGGGAAATAGAGCAGCTCATTCAAGAATGAAGCCTGACCCCAAAGGCTCACTTTCAGGATGGTCACAAGCGCTGGCCAGGCCAGTTGGTGGTGTTGGACGTTGGCTCCCTCCTTTTCCATGGACTTCTCCCCTGACGGGGATGGGTTCCTCCCATCACCATGGAAACAACCCAGCAGACCACTTCTCAGGAAGCCAGGGCCAGGGTGTTTCAAGAAGGAGGGTTTGGCCAATGAATCTGTGGAAGAGTCAAGTCAATGAATCTTGCTGGGGGCTCCCTAGGGGAAGCTCTGTTAGGGCCCCGGGGAGGAGCTACATTCCAGTGAGTTCCAGGAGATCAAGGTGAGAGGAAGCACCTGTAGCAGCCGGCTCTTTCTGGGGGGCTGTAGAGCAGAGGGGAGGGTGTAGCCTGTGAAATGGGACAGTGTTGAAGACCATCGAGGAGGAGAAAGCCTTATGAGGGGTCTTAAAGAGAAGGGATCACCCTCCCTGAGATGGAAGGATGGCAGAAGCAGGGGCTTTAATAATGGCTGACAGTTATTAATCAGCTGAATATAAAAGTGTTAGTTGCTCAGCTGTGTCCGATTCTTTGTGACCCCATGGACTGTAGCCCACCAGGCTCCTCTGTCCATAGGATTCTCCAGGCAAGAATACTGGAGTGGGTTGCCATTCCCTTCTCAAGGGATCTTCTTAACCCAGGGATCGAACTCAGGTTTCCTGCATTGCAGGCAGAGTCTTTACCATCTGAGCCACCAGGCAAGCATCTATTGTGCCCCAATTTCTATTGTAAGTGCGTTTGTTTTAACTCGTCTCACCCTCAGAACAATGCTATAGAGAAGTTCTGTCATTAACCTCATTTGCAGATGAGGAGACCAAGACAAGCCGGGTACCGAGGAGTGAGGCAGAAGCAAGCAAGGAGGCTTCCTCCAGGCAGTGAGACCAGGAGGGTGGGGGCGAGCCACTGAAGCTCCTCTCCAACACCAAGGAGACTGGAAAGATTGGAGATTGGAACAGGCTTAATCACCTCAGGAAGAGAGCGTCCAGTTAGAAGAGTACTTTCCCAGTTGTTTTTTAAAACAAGGAAACTTTTCCCCCTACCCTCCACATCAGATCTGATGGCATCCTAACATGGAATTAGACCAGATCAGAGCTCCGGTTGAAGTGTAAATTCCATGCCCAGCCTCTCCACTTGCCTCCTGACTCCAGGGTGGCCCTAGGGGTGCCTGATGGGGCCCTGAGTCTCCTCAGAACCCAGGAGAGAAACACAGGGTTTCTGCAGGACCAGACTTCTTCATATGAGCATCTAAGCCAGCAGCCTGTTTTCAGGGGAATCCTCTCTGAGAGGGAGACACAGGTAGCTCTTCCCCCAGGCTCTGTAACCCCTATTCCTTGGCAGCAGGGGGGCACGAGGTATCGAGGGGCCTCAGCCTCCAGGATCTAATGCCTGATGATCTGAATGGAGCTGATGTAATAAGAACAGAAAAGTGCACAATAAATGTAATGCACTTGAATCATCCCCAAACCATCCCCCCACCCTAGTCCATGGAAAAATTGTCTTCCACGAAGCTGGTCCCTGGTGCCACAAAGGTTGGGGACCGCTGGACTAGATGACCTTTAAAGCTCCTCCAAAGGAGACTGGGCAGAGAGTGAGAGGGAAACAAAGGCTGGAGAGAGGGAGGCCCACCTGATCATGCAGCCCTGGTCTGACTTGGGGTGGAACACACAGCTGCAGGCCTCCTAGACCAGGGTGACATTTCTGTAGCTTTCTGCCCCTGGCTGCTGAGACATCTGTCATCACTTGCCTTGTTATTAAGACCTTTCCAAAGCTCTCTGAGGAGGAGGTACAGTTGGCAGACTGCACTGAGGAGCAAAGGAAGTCCACCCTTTCCTTCTTGCCCTTGGCCTGCAGGAGGGGCGGGGGCTGGGAGGAGGAAGTAGGGAAGGCACCTGGCAGTCTCTGTTGGCCACGACCTGGGGCCACTGAGTCCCTCAGTTTCCCAGACCAATAGCAGTAATAGACTTCCAAGGCGGCGCGAGTGGTAAAGAACCTGCCTGCCAAGCAGGAGACGTAAGAGACACTGGTTCAATCCTTAGGTCAGGAATATCCCCTGGAGGAGGGCACAGCAACCCATTCCAGAGTTCTTGCCTGGAGAACCCCATGGACAGAGGAGCCTGGTGAGCTACAGTCCATGGGGTCCCAAAGGGTTGACAGGATTGAGCGTCTTAGCACAACACAGTCATATTTGTGCGTCTATGCTGGGTTTATTAGGTTTCTTCCAGTGCAGTTTTGCATTTAAGTCTTACTGAATCCCCACAAGTCAGTGAGATGCGCAGGGCAGGGATAAGAGCCTGGTTTACAGTGCTCTGACAGGTTTACAAGGTGAGCCTGGTTTACAGTGCTGGCCCAGGGCCAGCGTGTGGAAAGGGGCCTGGGTCTCCATCACCAGCTCCCTTGCTGTTGCTGCTGCGCTTCTTGGAACATCCCCCCAACCCCACTGCAGGGCCCGGGCAGCGTTTTCCCAGCTCAATCACCCCACCCCCAACTTTCTCATTGTCCTGCTTTCTGGCCCCCTGGCCTCCTTTGGCTCAGTTGCAAGCCATCTGGTCTCTGAAAATCCAATCTAACAGTTGAAGAGAATGATAAAGTTGGTGTTTTTTCCTGCTGCGTGAGGGCATGGGGATGGTTAATAATTAGGTGACCCAGGGGCAATGGGAGGAGTGAACTTAGAAATTATTCTCAAGACCCTTGATGAAGTATCGGGAACTGAGAAGGGGAAGAAAATATTTTGGTCTTAAAAAAATCAGCCATATTAAGATACAGTTACATAAAATAAAATCCTCCCATATTTAAACGTGTAGGTTGTGATTTTTGACAAATGTCTACTGCTATGTAGCTACTTCTCAAGTGATGGAATAGCTCCACCACCCCATGACCTCTTGTTCCCTTCAGCTTGAATCTCCCCGCTTTCGTGTCACTGAAACTGGTCTGCTTCCTGTCACGATGGATTTGCCTTTTCTAGAACCTCATTCGCATGGAATCATGCAGTGTGTGGACTTTTGTGTGTGCTGTCCTTCACTTACTGTAAGGCTTTTTTGAAATTCATCCACTTGTTGCCTATATGAGTAAGCTGATTCCTTTTTACTGCTGAATAGTATTCCTTTGTATAGATATGCTACAATCTGCTTATCCATTTACCAATTCATGGACGTTTAGGGTTGCAGGGTTTTCTTTTCTTTAACATGAGTCTCTCTCCCTTTTTTCTAAAAATACTGCCTCTACATACATTTAGAACACATGGTCCATATGTGTGCAGGGTACATCATTTACTCAACTTACTAAGGCTTGGTGTGCACATGTGTTTACTCTCCTTGGATTAACTCTGAGCCAACTCCATCCTACTCCTACTCTTCTGAGCAGGGCACAGGGGCTCACAAAGCAGAAATCACTTTTTTATTTTATTTGGTTGCACGGCATTTGGGATGTTAGTTCCCCAACCAGGGATCAAACCTGAGCCCCCTAAATAGAGATCTCCAAGTCTTAACCACCAGAGTGCCAGGGAAGTCCCTGGAAACCCTCCTGTTAGTCACACAACTCGAAAAATGAATATTTGAACCCAAACACTTATGTAGATATTTAACCTTTTTACATATTTTATTTGATTGTAGTACAAACACACAATGCAAGATCCACTTGCTTAACAGATTCCTGGCTGTACATTGCAGCTACTGGTGAAATGCTGCACAGCAGTCCTCTAGGAAAAATTCATCTTGCATGAGTAAAACTTTATGTCTGTTGATCAGCAATTTCCCTTTTGTCCCCTCCCCTCCCCCATCCCTGGCAACCACTATTTTAGTCTCTGATTCTGTGAGTTTGACTATTTTAAGATCCTCATTCATACAAATGGGATCATGCAGTATTTGTCTTTCTGCGACTGGCTTATTTTGCTTAGCATATCTTTAACGTTCATCCACATTGTCAGATACGGCAGTGTTTCCTTCTTTTTTTTTGTTCCCATTTTTATTTATTTATTTTTCTTTCACCCACAGCACATTTGTGGGCTCTTAGTTTCCCAACCAAAGATTGAACCTGAATCCTCGGCAGTGAGAGTGTGGAGTCCTAACCAATGGATCGCCAGGGAATTCCCAGAATTTTCTTCTTTTTAAAGGCTGAATAGATTCCACTCGTATAGAAGGCATTGTCTCTATTTGTTCGTCCATCTTTTGGGCTGTTTGTGAATCTTGGCTTTTGTGACTAGTGCTGCACTGAATGACGTGCTGTGCTGTGCTCCGTCCTGTCTGACTCTCTGCGACCCCATGGACTGCAGCCCACCAGGCCCCTCTGTCCATGGAAATCTCCAGGCAAGAATACTGGAGTGGGTTGCCATTTCCTCCTCCAGGGCTGCGCTGAATATTGGAGGGCTAATATCTCTTCGAGATCCTGATTTCAATTCTTTTGGATAAATACCCAGAAGGGAGATTTCTGGATCATGTGGTAATTCTATTTTTAATATTTTGAGAAACCTCCATACTGTTTTTCATAGCACCATTTTTTTCATTCCTACCAACTGTGTATAAGGATTTTAATTTCTCCACATTTTCCCCAATGTTTGTAGTCTTCGTCGTTTTGTTTTTTTTTTTTAAGAATAAATATCCTACCATGTGTGAGGCAACAGCCCCTTGTGGTTTTGATCTGCATTTTCCTGATAGTTACCTCAAGTATCTTTTGATATACCTGTGGGCCATTTACATGTCTTCTCTGGAAAAATGTTTGTTCAAGTTTTTAGCCCACTTTTAATTGAGTTACTAGGTTTTGTTGCTATTGAGTTGTAGGAGTTCTTTCTGTATTTTGGAAATTAACTGCTTATCAGACATATGGTTTGCAACTATTTTCTCCTGTTCTGTAGGCTGCCTTTTCACTCTGTTGATTTTTTTTTTTTTCAGTGCGGGAGTGTTTTTGGTTTAATGTAGTCCCACTTGCCTATTTTTATTTTTGTTGCCTGTGGTTTTGGTGTCATATCCATGAAGTCATTGCCAAGACCAATGTCATAAAGCTTTCCCCCTAGGTCTTATGCTTAAGTCTCTCATCCATTTTGAGCTGATTTTGTGTACAGTGTAAGGTATGGGTCCAAATTAATTATTCCGCATGAGAGTGTTAAACTTTCCTGATACCCTTTGTTGAAGAGATGATCTTTTCCCTGTTGTGCCTTCTTGGCAACCTGGTCCGAGGTCAACTGGCAGTGTCTGTGTAGAGTCGACAGCTTCTTGCTTCTGGGAATATTTGCAGCTGTGAACAGTTTCATGTCAATATGTGTTGTTGTTTATCTGGGGTGAATACCTAAGCATGCAGTTAGTGTTAGTCATTCAGTTGTGTCCGACCCCTTTGCGGCTCTTCACTCTGTAACCCACCAGGCTCCTCTGTCCATGGAGTTTTCCAGACAAGAATACTGGAGTGGGTACCCATTCCCTTCTCTAGGGGATATTCCTGACCCAAGGATCAAACCGGTGTCTCCTGCAATTGCAGGAACGTCCTTTACTGTCTGAGTCACCAGGGAAGCCCCAGGCATGCAGTTACAAGAGCAAATGGTGTGTGTTTTAACTTTATGAGAAACGGCCAGAGTCCTTTCCCAAGAGTTGTGCCGTTTTACATCTCCACCAGGAGTGTGAGTCCCAGGTGCTCCACACTCTCCTCAACACTTGGTGTTGTCAGACTTTTGAACTTAGTCTTTCTCGTGGGCGTGCAGTAGTGTCTCATTTTTATTTTCTTTTGCATCTCCCTAATGACTAGTGAGGAGAAGGCAATGGCACCCCACTCCAGTACTCTTGCCTGGAAAATCCCATGGGCGGAGGAGCCTGGTGGGCTGCAGTCCATGGGGTCGTGAAGAGTTGGACACGACTAAGCGACTTCACTTTCACTTTTCCATACATTGGAGAAGGAAATGGCAACCCATCCCAGTGTTCTTGCCTGGAGAGTCCCAGGGACGGGGGAGCCTGGTGGCTGCCGTCTATGGGGTCGCACAGAATTGGACATGACTGAAGCGACTTAGCAGCAGCAGCAGCAGCAGCAATGACTAGCGGTGTCAGTATATTTTCTTTGCAGAAGTATCTATTCAAATCTTTAGTACAGTTTTCTATAAAGTTGTTTGTCTTATTTTTTTAATTAATCAATTTATGTATTTCTGGCTACGCTGGGTCTTCATTTCTTGTCTTCAGTTGTGATGAGCAGGGCTACTTTCCAGTTGCAGTGAGTGGGTTTCTCACGCTGCGGTTTCTGGGCCCCAGAGCACAGGCTCAGTTGCTGAGGTGCATGGGCTTAGCTGCCCCGAGGCGTACGGAATCTTCTCGGACTAGGAACCAACCCCTTGTCTCTTGCATTGACAGGCAGATTCTTTACCACTGAACCACCGGGGAAGCCCCTAATTACTGAGTTATAAGAATTCACTTTTCTTAACAGTGTCTTTCAAAACAGAAAACTTTTTATTTCAATGAAGTCTAATTTATCAACTTATTTCCTCCATGGTTTGTGCTTTTTGTACCCTACATAGGAGATCTCTGTGTCCTCTAAATCAGATTTTTTTCCTATGTTTTCTTTGAAAAGTTTTATAATTTTATTTATAAAATCATTCAGTTCAGTTCAATTCAGTCACTCAGTCGTGTCCCACTCTTCATGACCCCAAGGACTGCAGCACGCCAGGCCTCCCTGTCCATCACCAACTCCAGGAGTTTACTCAAACTCATGTCCATCGAGTCGGTGATGCCATCCAACCATCTCATCCTCTGTCGTCCCCTTCTCCTCTTGCCTTCAATCTTTCCCAGCATCAGGGTACTTTCCAATGAGTCAGTTCTTTGCATCAGGTGGCCAAAGTATTGGAGTTTCAGCATCAGTCCTTCCAATAATCTCCTGTAGGATAGACTGGTTGGATCTCCTTGCAGTCCAAGGGACTCTCAAGAGTCTTCTCCAACACCACAGTTCAAAAGCATCAATTCTTCGGTGCTCAGCTTTCTTTATGGTCCAACTCTCTCATCCATACATGACTACTGGAAAAATAAAATCACTAGGTCTGTTTATAAAATTATTACATCTGTTACTTTAGGTCTGTGATCCAGTTAGTATTAATTCATGTATCTATGGTGTAAGATATGGATTGAAGTCCATTTTCCTGCATATTGATGTTCAACTGTTTCAGCACCATCTGTTAGAAAAGTTATTATCCCTTACTGAATTATCTTGGTACTTTTACTACAAATCAATGTACCAAGAATCAGTTGAAGTTTGAATCTATTTCTAGCCTCTGCGTTTGGTACAACCAATCTGTATGTCTGTCCTTATGCCAACACCAAATTCTCTTAATTTGAGCAGCTTTAAGTCTAGAAAACACACAGTGGAAGTCCTATAACTCGTCTATTTACTTATTTATTTGTGGCTTCACTGGGTCTCCGTTGCTCTGCGGGCTTTTCTCTAGTTGCAGTGAGCAGGGGCTGCCCTCCAGTTGCGGTTCGCGGGCATCTCTTTGTGGTGGCTTCTCTTGGTGCGGAGCATCGGGCATGGTCTCCAGGGCGCTTGGGCTTCTGTAGTTGTGGCACGTGAGCTCAGTAATGATGGTTTGCAGGCTCTAGAACACAGTCCCAGTAGTTGTGGTTCAGGGCTTAGTTGCTCCACGGCATGAGGAATCTTCCCGGACTAGGGATTGAACCCGTGTTCCCTGCACTGGCAGGCGGATACTCAATCACTGGACCACCAGGAAGTCCCTATAACTCGCTCTTATTTCTCAAAGTTGTTGGCTTTTCTTTCTCAGTTCTCCTGCTGGGTGTCCCCTCGTCTGTCCGTCCGCTGCCGCTTCACCCGCTGCCGCTTCACCCGCTGCAGGACCACACGTCTCATCAGTCCCCTCAGTGACTCAGCTGTGTTTATGGCCGAGCCATGGAGTCCTGAGTCTGAATACAGATGTGGGAGGTCGTGGCTGGGCAGCCTCTCCTGGTTCGGGGCCTGGCCGGGCGACGGCCTCATTAGCTCTTGGCGTTTGGTGCTTCCTCTCCCTCCGGCCAGCTGGCCTCTCTGGTCTCTGACTTTCCCCTGGCAGTACTGCCACTCTCTTCTCCACTTCCCAGCTCTTTTGAAATAAGAAATGGGGTCTTCTTCCGGATGAATCCCAGCTTCCCCTCTTCTTTCAGGCCACACGCTGCCTCCTTTTTTAATTTTTCTGAATTCCCTCTGTGCTGAGACACACACACAAAACAGCCTCAGTAAATCAAGACAGCCTCTGCGTGCTCAGTTGCTCAGTCGTGTCCGCCTCTGTGCGACCCCGTGGACTGTAGCCTACCAGGCTCCTGTGGCCGTGGGATTCTCCAGGCAAGGACACTGGAGTGGGTTTCCATTTCCTCCTCCAGGGGATCTTCCTGACCCAGGAATCAAACCTGGGCCTCCCACATTGCAGGTAGATTCTTTACCATCTGAGCCTCTATGAGCACTTTGCATCTTTGCATATGATTAGCCAGAAATGTTCACTGCATGCAATTCTGTGCATCTTGGATGAATAGAGCTAGTTCTGCCTTGCTAGCCAGACCTTAGTGGGCGGCAGGGCCGTGGAGGACTAACTGTGATCGTGACAAACGTCAGAGCTGAAGAGATGGTACATCCACGTGGAGGCGCCTGCTGCGGGGACTGGGGTGCCGAGGTAGAAGAGGTGGGAGGGCTGCGAGCAGGAGATGGTGTCCGTAGTGGCGCACGTCCTCTCCGGGCAGCGTCTGGGACCGCGGCGTTCCCCGGGGGGCAGGATGCCGCGCGGAGGCGCCTTGCGGCCGAGGGCTCTGACCTTCTCCCTCTGCTCTGCCCTCAGGAATGAGACCGTGCTGCACCAGTTCTGCTGCCCAGCCGCTGACGCCGAGCAGAAGCCCGCCTGCTCCGACCTGGGCCCCCACAGGTGGGAAGAGCCGCTGCGCGTCCTCCCCTCCCCCCTCACCGTCCTCCACCCCGAGCAGAGCACACACCAGGGCCCCACTCTGCTTCCTCCTCCCTAGTCTCGCTTCTTGTTTATTTGTTTTTACCTCCTTCCTCGTGTTTCCATCTCTCCTTCCTTCTTCCAGACCCTAGATGAGCCATTGCTGACGTTTAGATCATTATAACACTACTGTTCAAATCCCAGATCTGTACTCGCCCCTACTAAACAGCCTATGAAAAGTGTACCTGTTTAAACATCAGGGGAAATTAACTTGATTCTATCTACATGTCTTAGCGGTGGGTTGTCCGGCACCCAAAGGTGCCCAACCAATAAGAGGACCCATACTGCCTTTCTTACTCAAGACTTGCATTTTTCTTGATAATTTTTCTCCTTCCACGAAGGAGCCAAGATAGCTTTGATTTTTAGGCTTGTCCACCTCCGCTGGATTGGCCGACCACCTGGGAAGGGGGGGGGGAGGCACTGAGAAGTCAGGGTCCTGTCCAGGCTCTCCTCCTCGCCTGTCCTGGGTCCTTCAGGACCCGCCTCTCTCCCCCCATCCTGCCCTGCTCTCCAGCACCCTCCCCTCGCTGTCCTCCCCCCAGCCCTCCATCTCTCCTCCTCTCCCCATCAATACTCTCTCCCTCTGTCTCCACCTGGAGCCGCCCCCTCTGTGCTGCTCACACTTTGTCCTCTTCTCTTTCCCCCAAGATTTCTGTCTCAGTTCAGGACCTTTCTGTTTCCTTTGCTCAGCCTTTACTTCCCTGGGGGTCAGGACACTCAGACTCTGGCGTGGAGTTGACCCCATCTGCTGTCTCCTCTTGTTGCAGTGGACTTGGGCAAGTCCACTTCCCCGGCCCTGCAGCTGGTGGTGAGGGGGAGCCCGTTGCGCCCGCCCTCGCCCCCTGAGCCGCAGCTGGGCAAGACGGACTTAACTCCTCTGGGCCCCAGTTGCCCCATCTGTATGAAGAAGGGCTGTTCTACATAGAGAACAACATGATGTACCATCTCTCTGAGCCTCTGGGCTGCTCAGAGCCCAGATGGGCTTTAGGTCTGTGTGGGAGGGCAGCAGAAGGTTCTGGGCTGTGAGCACCCAGGCCTAGACCTGCACTAAGGGCCACTTCCTGGTTTAAGCCTCAGTGACCCCATGATCCTTCCCCCCTTTATTCCTAGGAAAATAACGGGTAGCCATCAGAGGTGGTAGCTGGTGACCTTGGCGATGGAAAACCTTCCCTGAAAGGTGTTATTGCTTGTTTTCCCTTTGAAGGAGTTGGGGGGGTTGGGAAAGGCAGGACTCTGGAGGGGGTGCAGGAATGGAAGTGGTGGGGAGTTGGGTTGGGTTAAATCAGGGGCCCACCTTGGGGTGCTCACCTCTAGGGCTGTAGGAGGCACGGTTCTTCCCGGAGGCGACCGCACTGGGGATGGAAGCAAGGGGAGGACGAGGTGCTGTGCTGATGCCCAGAGGACTGGGGGCTGGGCTCTGCACCCAGGACCGCGGGAGAGAGTGGCCCCCTGGATCCCCAGGGGCTCCCTGTCCAGGGGGGCGTGAGCCCCCACATTGGGAATGACCCTCCTGGAAACTGGAAGGAAGATGAGAAACGAGAGAATGAGACAGTGGGAGAGGACAGGAAAGAGGGCAGAGAGTTAGTGACCCGGAGGAAGGACGGGCAGGGCTGTGCCCTGCCCCATGAGCAGCTACTGCTCAGACACACGGCCGAGGGGTCCTCCTTGGCGGGGAGGAGAAGAGAGGAGCTGTCTGGTCTGCCCGCCCTGCCTGTCGGTCCCTCTCAGTCCAGTCCGCATCTCTTATTGCCCCTCGAGCCCTGGCACCAGTGAGGGTAGATGACCCAGAGCCCCCATGACGCTGGCGCCTGGGAGGTGCTCAAGGATAGAAGTCATTTCTTGGGTCTTCCACGCCCCTTCCCTCAGCCCTGACTCCTGGTGGGAGGGGGTGGGAGACTGGGTCGGGGTTTGGGGGGGGCAGGAGGGGGCAGGGGGACAGGCTTCTTTTCCAAGATGGTAGGAAATCTCTTATCTCAGAATCCCCGGGAGGGAGGTGGGAGGTTCTTTAAGTCCCCCAGGGTCTGTAAGCTCTGCCCGCTGCTGCCTCCCTGCCTGCCACTCTGCGCAGGGCCCGGGGAGGGGCCCCCAGGTGTGTCCCGATTGTCAACCACTGTCACTTCCTGCTCCCAGATGTTCCAGTTGTCCTGTCTGTCTGGTTTGTAGTTTCCTGGAGTGTGTTCCTGTTTGTCTGTCCATCAGTCTGTCTGATGTCAGTGTCTCGGCTTCTCTGGGAGGAGCCCCCGGATGTTCAGTAGTTGTGCGTCAGTCTGTCTGTCTGTTCTTGGCTTCCTGGGGAAGTCCAGCCCAGATAAGTTTCCTCCCATCAGACACCCAACATGCCTGTTCCCAGCTCTGCCCGGGACCTTCCCGACCCTTCCCTTCCCTTTAGCCTCCAGAGGGGGTAGCCGACCACCACCCCTGAGCTTCCCTAAGGAGGTGCTGAGGTCAGAGACGGGGCTGAGGCGAGGATACAGGTCACAAGGCCCCTTGAGCCACCCTCAGGTGACCCCAGTTTGGGCTCCAAGACAGGCCAGGCTGCCCCCAACGCTCAGCCTGGGTTTTCACCGGCTCAGCAAGGTTCCAGTACTTTGGCTGCCTAATGTGAAGAGCCGACTCATTGGAAAAGAGCCTGATGCTGGGAAAGACTGAGGGAAAAAAGAGAAGAGGGAGACAGAGGATGAGATACTGGCAAGATATCACCAACTTAACGGACACGAACTTGAGCAAACTCGGGGGGGTAGTGGAGAACAGGGAAGCCTGCTGTGTTGCAGTCCACGGGGTTGCTAAGAACTGGGCTTGACTGAGCAACTGGACTTCGACAGAACAACGGCAAGGCTTCGGCCGGTGGGCCTCCTCTGGGGTCTCCAGGGAGAAGCTGGATGGGCCTTACAAGAGGCCCAGTGAAGACTTCACACCATCAGTCACAGCTCAGGGTCGGGGTCTCTGGTATGTGAGCGCAGGGCTGGCCACGAAGCCCCTTACCTCCCTCCTCCAAATGTGGCCCAAGCCAGCAGTGATCCGGGTCAGCAGAGTGAGGTGCTGTTCCCCCGACCACCAACCATCCCCCCACCAACCATCCCTACCCAAGCTGCAGGACTGAGCAGGAGTCCTTTTCTGGAGCTGATGGGTGCATCCTGGGGACGGGGGTGGTGGTAGGACAGACAGTGGCCCATAGCCCCTTTGATCAGATGTACAGAAAAGAGCTGCTGGAGCCTGAGGTAAACCTCGGTCCAGGGGAGACCCTTGCCCCCTCCCAAAGCCCCAGTCCTGGGGGTGCAGGGGTGCGAGCTCAGCCTTGTCCAGCTACCCCAGGGGCAGCTTTGGGGTTGGAGTCAGGGAACCTCTCTCTTGGAACCCAGAGCCTGCCCGAGAGTGATGCTCCCAGAAGTGGGAAGATTGGGAGGCCGTGGGTGGGGTGCCCTGGGGTGGTTACGGGGGCCACAAGGCCTCTGAGGCTGGACCACCCATCCCCATGCCTAGGTTCATGCAGCCTCGAGCATGCATCCCACGCTTCCCAGGTGGAAAGCAGGGCGATCAGCCTCCAGGGCGGCGAGTGGCGTGTGAGCTGGGCTCTGCCTCTCTTCCTCATGTCCCCCCACTGCCAGTAATGACAGGGCTTTATTCTGGGCGACTGAACGGGACAGTGATTGCGGGCCCTGCCCTTCTTCCCGCAGGCTCCCCTCCCTTTGGGGTGCTCAGTAACCTGGGGAACAAGCAGCCTCCGCCATCTAGAGAGAGAAATAGCAGCCCATTTGTCTCTGTGGGTGGCAGGGAGTGTCCCCCCCCCCCACCCCGCCCAGAGGAGGAAGACTGACTTCTGTTAGAGTGATGACAGGAGGTGGGGGCGCTCAGGAGGGGGTCCCTGGGCAGGAAGCAGAACCACCCCCAGCCCTGGGGGAGGGGCCGGGGCACTCTGGGCTTCGGTTTGCCAGCCAGGATGGAAGAGGCACTTAGTGTTACCTAATGCGCCAGGCCCCGGCACTAAGCAGCCCTGGTATTTTGTCTCCATTCCCTGTGGCCACCTGCAGATGACAGCTTGGGGTGGAGAGAAGTTCCGGGTCTCAGCAGAGGGACCCCTGCCCACCAGTTCTGAGGCTGGCAGGTCAGCCCAGGCTGAGCTCCCGCAGGCGGCCACGTTGCTCAGAACTGCCACCGGGGTTTTCTTCAGGAGTATGGGAGGGATCCTTCCAGCCACTGCATTCGACCCTGAATAACATCTATTTTCTCTGATTATAAGTTATACTTGCTAGTTGTTGGAAATGTGGAAAAAACAGAAATATAAAGAAGAAAATAAAAATGGAACCTGGTTGTATAGAATTAACTGCTGTTAATGTATTAGCGTGCAACCTGCCAGGGTTTATTTTTCTAGGCTGGAATTTATATCTCCCCCCACGAAAGAAAAAACGATTCTGTAGTCTACCTTTTCTGTTCAGGGCACCGTGACCACAAGAGAGCTTGCCCTCCCCCAGCCAGTCCCTCCCTGTACCCCTCACTCCCATCACCTGCCAATCAGCCAGGCTGGGGGCCCTGCTGGGGACCCCTGAGGAGGAGACACCGGCCAGCAGTGGTGTTGCAGGGGGAGCCCCATATCAGCATCCGCCACAGTGGCCAGAGGCCTGATCAGTGGACCAGCCAGAGTTTACTCAGCGATTACGGAGTGATTGAATTCTCAGTCGATACAGTTTAGGCTTCAAACAGGTGGGCTCAGGGGCCTCGAGTCCTATGCCTGCTCCACCCATCACACATCAGGAGCCCAGGCTGCCAGGAACACTGCCCCCAACCCCTCCGCATTCTGGGACTTCAGAATTGCTTGCTCTTCCCCAAAGAAGCACAGAAAGGCTTCAGCTTCTGTCACTGCACAGGTGGGGGTGGGGCAGGGGTAGGGGTGGAAGGATGCACGCCCAGCCCACCCAGCTCCCAAGCTCCAGGGTCTCCATATCTTTAGGCCAGGGTGGCAGTGGGCAGCGGCAAGGCCAAGGGGAGATTGTCTGATGTCCTCAGAGTCCAGAGATTCGATTCCAGAGGCCTTTGCAGGGGTTGGGGTCCGGCACCCTGAGCCAGGGCTGTGAAGACTGCCCCCTGCAATGTGCTATCCTGGAGCGGAGCCTGGGTGGGAGTCCTGGGGGTCGAAGACCACTGTCTACTGTGGGTGCAGCAAACTGCACATGGTGCAGAGCAGCGGGCGTGGGGAGGGGCTGCTCATCCTTATGTGAGCTCCTGTCTTCTGAGGGTTCCCAGCTTGTCACAAGAGAGCCCATCTTGGCTGACTTCATCCCTGAGGGTGGCCTCAATGGAGAGGGCAGAGAATTTGGTCCCAGAGCCAGAGACGGTGGTCTTCCACCCCCAGACCCCCTGTCATTTTACCCCTCTGTGCGCTCCGTGCCCCTGAGTCTTCCCTGCCGGAATCCGGGGGCACAAGAGACGGAACAGATGCCGTCTGGGGGGGAGTGGTTCGCTGGGTGGGGGCGGTGCCCCTAACTCCAGTGGGCATCAGGAAAGTTCTGTCCTATGCTGGTGTCTGCCTTCTGCCCTGTGGGACACGGACTTGTGTCTGGAGCAATCTTCCGTGTGCTTCCTGCTCAGGCCTGGCTGTCCTCTAAGATGGTCTCTCCTGTGACCTGGGTAGTCACGGCGGATGCTCAGCCCCGGGGCTGCTTCCCTGGGAGCCAGGCCAGGCTGGGCCACCTCCAGACAGGCTGCTGGATGTTGGAGCTGGTTAGAGAGCCCCTGCTCCCTCTGTGACTCTGTTTTGTGTTCCCCACTCACGAGAGGGAAGGAGAATGCTAGCTGTCCTGTGCTGAGAGTCTGCTGTGTGCAATAGATACAGGTATGATTTAATTCTCATGGAAAGCTTAGAAAATATTGTTGTTCCATGTTACTTATACACGAGGCTCAGAGATGATGAGTGACTGGTCCCTGGACCAGTCGATGGCACAGTTGGGATTTGAACCACGTCCGTTGTGGCTTCTACCACTGGCGTCAGAAGACAAAGGAAGGAAGGGATTCGTTGGTGCAGGAAGTGAAGTGTGGTCCCCTGAAACTTTGTCCACCTGAGTGCCTGGCCTATGGTCCAGGGAGTGAGAAGGTAGGGCCCTTCCCTACCTCCTGCTTCCCCTGACCCTTGAGCAGGAGGTTCGTGCAACCAGGCTGAAGAGGAAAACGTCCAAGGGATACTTTTAGAGGATAAAAGCTCTAAGCTTTATTATTTTTTTCTTTTTTTTTTAAATTTTTTTTAAATTTTATATTTTTACTTTACAATACTGTATTGGTTTTGCCATACATTGACATGAATCCACCACAGGCGTACATGAGTTCCCAACCCTGAAGCCCCCTCCCACCACCCTCCCCATATCATCTCTCTGGGTCATCCCAGTGCACCAGCCCCAAGCATCCTGTATCCTGTATCAAACCTAGACTAGCGATTCGTTTCTTACATGATAGTATACATGTTTCAATGCCATTCTCCCAAATCATGATTTAAGCTTTATTATTTAAAGAAATGAACACAGGAGTTCGCTGGTGGTTAGGGTTCTGAACTTTCACACCATGGCCCAGGGTTTAATCCCTGGTCAAGGAACTGAGATCCCACAAGCTATATGGCATGGCCAAAAAGAAAAGAAAAGAAATAAACATAACTAAGATAACACTTTCAGAACAACAAAATGAAAGCTACCACGAGGACCAGCTTTTATTCATGCAGAGCTTTGTCCAGTTTTAGAAGAAGAAACAAATTTTTGCTCCATTTGCTGCAAACTTCTTTTTTGCATATTATAGAGGTTCTCTTTTCACTTCCAGGAAGGGAAGGCCTAGAGATTTCTCTCACTTCACCACTTCCCATGCTAGTTTTCTCCTCTGAAAGGTCATCTTTACCTATTCATCTATCTTTTAACCCATAACACGACCATGAAAATGACTTATCATTCCAGTAAGTGTTTTTTTTTTAATTTTAGTTCTTTATTTTTTAAATTTTAAAATCTTTAATTCTTACATGCATTCCCAAACATGAACCCCCCTCCCACCTCCCTCCCCATAACATCTTTCTGGGTCATCCCCATGCACCAGCAGTAAGTGTTTCTGATGGATAACAAAAAGGGTTTCAAATCCATTTCATCGGACTCCAAACGAGGAAACGATCTTAATCTATGTAGTGAGAGGAATTGCATCCGATCAGGCGTTCTTAAAGAATTTACTGCCTTTGAGAGGCCGTAAGACAGATTTTTAGAGATTGCATTTGCGGTGATTAAGAAGCAAAGCAAGGGACTTCCCTGGTGGTCCAGCTGCTAAGACTCTGTGCTCCCAAAGCAGGGGGCCCAAGTTCCATCCCTGGTCAGGGGACTAGATCCCACTTGCCGCAACTAAGACCCAGCACAGCCAAATAAGTAAATGTATATATATTTTTAAAAAACAAGGAAGCCAGCTGTTTGTGAAGGATGATGTTTTTCGGTCTGGAACCGAGAGAAGGGTGGGGGGAAGACAGAGAAAGGGGTCTGTGGACGTCAAGGTGGTGGACACGCAGGGTGCAGGCTTTTACTGTCTGCAGACGGGAGATGGAGGAGACCAAAGTGCCTTGCCCTCTGGACTCATGCCGCCTGATGGTGCTGGTGCTGACCTCCCCCAGAATAAGACAAGCCACCCCCTTCTCCAGGCCTCAATGTCCTCAGCTATCACACGCGGGGGTGGGAGCGGGCAGTATGAACACTCTAGTCCCCAAGGCTCCTCCCCTAGAGAGATGCTACCTGAAGGTAAGGCGCTGCCTTGGCTGGAGGAGGCGTCCATATGGAGGGACCAGGAGCATTTACAAAGCAGAACAGATCAGGGTGGTGTGACCCAAACAGGAGACCCCGGGTCAGGGTTGGGAGGTGGAGGGAGCACTTATATCAGAGGAGCCTCAGCAGGCTGATGGTGGGATTTCTCTCTCCATCTCACTTATTGAAAGTGTTAGTCACTCAGTTGTGTCCCACTCTTTGCAACGCCATGGACTGCAGCCCACCAGGCTACTGGAGTGGGTGAAGTGAAGTGAAGTCACTCGGTCGTGTCCGACTCTTTAAGACCCCATGGACTGTAGCCTACCAGTCTCTTCCGTCCATGGGATTTTCCGGGCAAGAGTGCTGGAGTGGATTGCCATTTCCTTCTCCAGGGGATCTTCCTGATCCAGGAATCGAACCCGGGTCTCCCGCACTGCAGGCAGATGCTTTACCGTCTGAGCCACCAGGGAAGCTGGGTAGCCATTCCCTTCTCCAGATGGTCTTCCCAGTGCAGGGATCGAACCCGGGTGTCCCGCACTACAGGTAGACTCTTTACCGTCTGAGTCACCAGGGAAGCCTCATCTCATTTATTGTGAAAATACAAAGGGAGTTTTTAAAGGAGACCTACTGAGAGCACACACAGTTCAGTTCAGTCGCTCAGTCGTGTCCGACTCTGCGACCCCATGAATCGCAGCATGCCAGGCCTCCCTGTCCATCACCAACTCGGTGATGCCATCCAGCCATCTCATGCTCTGTCGTCCCCTTTTCCTCCTGCCCCCAATTCCTCCCAGCATCAGAGTTTTTCCAATGAGTGAACTCTTCGCATGAGGTGGCCAAAGTATTGGAGTGTCAGCTTTAGCATCAGTCCTTCCAATGAACACCCAGGACTGATCTCCTTTAGGATGGACTGGTTGGATCTCCTTGTAGTCCAAGGGACTCTCAAGAGTCTTCTCCAACACCACAGTTCAAAAGCATCAATTCTTCGGTGCTCAGCTTTCTTCACAGTCTGACTCTCACATCCATACATGACCACTGGAAAACCGTAGCCTTGACTAGATGGACCTTTGTTGGCAAAGCAATATCTCTGCTTTTCAATATACTATCTAGGTTGGTCATAACTTTCCTTCCAAGGAATAAACGTCTTTTAATTTCATGGCTGCAGTCACCATCTGCAGTGATTTTGGAGCCCCAAAAAATAAAGTCTGACACTGTTTCCACTGTTTCCCCATCTATTTCCCATGAAGTGATAGGACCAGATGCCATGATCTTCGTTTTCTGAATGTTGAGCTTTAAGCCAACCTTTTCACTCTCTTGTTTCACTTTCATCAAGAGGCTTTTTAGTTCCTCTTCACTTTCTGCCATAAGGGTGGTGTCATCTGCATATCTGAGGTTATTGATATTTCTCCCAGCAATCTTGATTCCAGCTTGTGCTTCTTCCAGCCCAGCGTTTCTCATGATGTACTCTGCATAGAAGTTAAATAAGCAGGGTGACAATATACAGCCTTGATGTACTCCTTTTCCTATTTGGAACCAGTCTGTTGTTCCATGTCCAGTTCTAACTGTGGCTTCCTGACCTGCATATAGGTTTCTCAAGAGGCAGGTCATCTCTTTCAGAATTTTCCACAGTTTATTGTGATCCACACAGTCAAAGGCTTTGGCATAGAGAGCACACACAGAGTTGAGCCACAAGGGAAGTCCCTTAGGGTGGTTAGGAGGATTCAATGACGTCATGTGTGCAAAGGTATCTGGTTTATAGTAGGCACTCAATAAATGCTAGCTTTTTTTTTTTTTTTAGCATGAGGTATGTGCCATAGAGGGCTTCCTTAGTGGCTCAGATGGTAAAGAATCCACCTGCAATGCAGGAGACTCTGGTTTGATTCCTGGATTGGGAAGATACCCTGGAGAAGGGAATGGCTACCCACTCCAGTATTCTGGCCTGGAGAATTCCATGGACAGAGGACTCTGGTGAGCTGTAGTCCATCCATGGTGTCACAAAGAGTCAGACACAACTGAGCAACTAACACACACACACACACACACACACACACACGTGCCGTGGCCCAGAGCTGTCTTTCTTTAAAAAAAAAATAAAAATAAATAAAATTTAAAATTTTATTTGGCCATGCCACAAAGCACGTGGTATCTTAGTTCCCCAAGCAGGGAACAAACCTGTGTCCCCTGTACTGAGAGCTCAGAGTCATTTTCATTGGGAATTCCTGATGCTAGCTGTTATAAAACTGGATTTTTTAAGAGCAGAAAGGGAGAAATCAGCTGAGATCTAGGAGTTCCAGGAGAAGGCTCAGGCATGACTGGGAAATACTTAGAATGGGCCAACTCTTTCAGCAGATGAGGTCCCTGCAGCAGAGACTCTAGTACAGCAAGAGGAAGGAGACACACAACTCTGGGTCTCGCTCTCGGTTGTTGAGCTGTTCCCTTCAGGGAGAGGGCCCAGCTCCTCCTCTGGACGGCAGGCAACTGGCAGGGAGGAGGGGGCCATGTTCAGATGTTTCTACTCCAGCCTGGCCCATGATACATGGAGACTGGAGAGAGAGAGCAAGGGTGAGGGACTCAGAACTGAGAGACCAGCTGGGGGAAGAGATCAAAGGAGCTAAAAGCCCTGATGAATGCCAATCAAGCAGGACCAGCGGGCCCTGAGAGCGGATTTTCTAGATGTCAGGGCAGGAGAGGAAATGATTTAACCGAGCACTGGGCTGTCACAGTGCAGCGAGGCTGTGATTAAGCGTACAGGCATTTTATCAGGGAAATCGCACCAGCTGACAGTCTGGCTTCCTTCTGTCCTAGGAGGAGGAGACACTTTAGCCCCCGCAAGGACAGGTTTGTGGCCTGGGGCTGACCCCTGCCCTGCTTGGAGTGCGGGGCTGGCTTCCCACAGTGGGAGCTCTGGGGCTTCCTCCCAAAGCTTTTGTGTCCTGCTTCCCTTTTCACCCAAACAGCTTTGGAGATGACCCAGGAAATCCACGGGCTTCCCTATAGCTCAGATGGTAAAGAACCTGCCTGCAATGCAGGAGACCTGGGTTCCATCCCTGGGTCAGGAAGATCCCCTGGAGAAGGAAATGGCTACCCACTCCAGTGTTCTTGCCTAGAGAATCCCATGGACAGAGGAGCCTGGCGGGCTACAGTCCATGGGGTCACAGAGTCAGACACAAATGAGCAACTAAACAGAACTACTCAGTGCAGCCGTCAGGTGATGGTGGGGTATGTCAGGACAGACTGCAGGCCATGTTTCTGGAGCATCATCCTCGGGGCAGGGAACTAGCTTCTGGGAGGGGGTTGGGCAGACACAGGAGAAAGCCCGACGTGTGTCCTCGGGCTCAGAGAAGGCCAGGCTTGTGACTGTGTGCAGTGTGTCAGGCAGTGAGCTTGGAGGGTATCCTGAGAGCTTGATTTTGCTACCGGATCCACACCTATTGGGGAGGAAATAAAACACTCAAAAATATTAGGCTTCCAGTGGCAATAAGATCACATCACTGGTGTGGCCCAGCCTGTGAGTCTGTGTGGAAGATATCCTGAGGAAACTTCTAGATGTAGACCTCCTCCCCAGTGGGCACCAGGTGCTGGCATCTCACCATGAGAGGCTATGATGCAGAGACAGTTTCCACGCTGGACTCAGGGGCCCACCCTGAGTGGCACCCTGGGCTTGGTTCTGTGGAGGACATAGGCCCAGAGGGCTGTGATGCCTTCAACAGGAAACCCCTCCAGACAAACCAGCCCTTCCAGACCCTTCTGGAACAGTCGTGCAGCCAAATCCTGGAGTCTCCACTGAGCGGACAGGAGAGGGAGTAACTTACTCTCTTGGGGTCCGTTGGAGGAAGGGCAGCCTCTACAAGTGGACAGCAGGGAAGACCTAGCCGCCCTCCTCCAGGGCCTCCTCCTGCGGGCCCCGGCTTCCAATGTGGATGACGGTGGTCAGGGCGGAGAGGAAGGCAGGGAGGCCTTCACTATGTCCCTGGGTATGGAGGACAGGGGGGCGTGGACGTGAACAGGAAGGTGCAGGGTGTGGGCCCCAGGCCCTGTGGAGGGAAAGGGAGAGGGAGGAAGCTGGCCTCTCCTTCCTTCCTGTTGTCAGAGCCTTTTGCTCAAACTGTCCATCTTATGATGAGCAGTCCAAGGTGCAGGGAAGCCACGTGCCTACGGTTACAGCTAGCGCGGCTGGCAGAGGCAGTCAGACCCTGCTTGGGGCCCAGGGCTCTCCACCACCACGGGCGGCATTTTCCAGCCTGTGCTTGGAATCAGCACAGGGTGAATTTGTTTCAGACGCTGGCCCTCTATTCACTGCAACCCCTCCCCAGCACCATCTGGGACCCTCCCCCACCAAGGACACTTGACTCCCCTTGCTCAGCCTTTATTCTAACCATCGAAGATCACTTTATCGATTCAGGCAAGAGAGAGAAAGGAGTGTTTTAGTAAAGGCTGAAAAATCTTGAGATGTGAGGCGTTTTGTTAGCTTTTGTCTGGAAAATGCCTGGTTTCTTTGTCCCAGAAGGGCTTTCAGAAAGGCTGGCGGAGCCAGGATAATCTAGTGCAATTGGCCAGGCCCTCTGGGGGAACCTTGCCGCCCAAGGAGTCCTCCAGCCTTCAAAACACTTCTGCCTGGGTCTCAGGAACTGCTGCTCTGGCCACTGCTTGGAGGGGAAAGTGGCCCTCCATCCCTCCCTCCCCGCCCTGTCCCCAAACCCCACATCAATACGCCTCAGGCTTCCCCTCATCCCTTTCTCTGCCTTTGTGCCAGGACCACATCCCAAGCCAATCTCTAGCAGACCGGACGAGCATGGGCCTGGTGCTCCCCACCCTGAAGTCCTCCCCGGCCCCCTCACAGGGCTCTTTTATTAACTGATTAATTAATTTTTGGCTGCTCGGTCTTGGTTGCTTCACGCGGCTACCCTCTAGTTGCGGCCCTTGGGCTCTCACTGCAGGAGCTTCGCTTATGGAGCGCAGGGTCTAGGGCTCAGGGGCTTCAGTAGCTGTGATGCATGGGCTTAGCTGCTCCAGGGCACGTGGGATCTTCCTGGACTAGGGATCAAACCCATGTCCCCTGCATTGGCAGGTGGATTCTTATCCACCGTGCCATCAGGGAAGCCTTCACACAGCTCTTCGGCAGCTCCCGGGCCCTGAGCTTCTGGTGGTGGGCAGGGTCTACCTGGGAGCCCGGGGGGGACACCACCGCCGGGACTAGCTCCTGGCAGGGGCTGCACGGCCACCCTCTCTACCCCCTCATCCTTCTCAGGGGTGCATTTTCCCAGCACACCAATATAGGAGGTCAACCTCATCTTCATCACTCTCCTGGAAAGGAGATATTCATACCCCCATTTTGCAAATGAGAAAACTGAGGTGCAGAATAAATATATTTTGCTTGAAATCAGTGAGTCAGAGGAACAGGGGCTCCCTCCACTCAAGCCTTCTGACCCGTGAGCGAGGACCCATCAGTGTTGAGGGAACAGTGGCCGGCGTCTGAAAGCCCGGTGGCGTGTGAACCCTGACATTTTCTTTCTGTGTGACCAGAGCTGAGCTGCCTACAGCTCTTGGCACCAGCCCTCAGTGCTTGGCACAGTCCTCAGCACATGGATGAAACCCATGACCATCCCCCCCAGAATAGTGCTTTCAGCTTGATCCACGGAGTCTGTAAAGCCTATGAGTGTGGAGGTAGGACTCGGCACGTATGAAAGCATGCCCGTTTTCTGGGAAGAGAGCCCAGAGTCTTTATCAAAGGTGTCTGGAGCCCAGAAAAGTTTTACAGGCCTGGGAGCAGGGAGACCAGGGTAATTGTGGCTGACAAGAAAAAGGGAGGAAAAAGAGAAGCTGGGTGCCCATTGCCGGTTGGGTGCTCATCATTCATTGGTGTCTCTGGGAAACAGACTCTGAGTCTAGTGTGCTGGATGCTGACTAGAGGATGCTTAGGGTCAACATACCTGGGGGGAGGGCAGGAGCATAGCGCGGGGCAGGGAGAGGTTAACCTGTAACAGATGTCCACTAGGAGCCTGGGCTAATCCCATAGCGAGCTCTGCAGGGAGCATGACCTTTCAGATCCAGACTGGATCACATGGCTGAACCTTTATAACCACTGTCGGCCACTGGATGTAGACTGCCCTGGGGAAAACATGACTTTGGGCCCAGGAGCTCACTGCAGCTCAGATAGTCCCAGAAGGAGCTGGGGGAGCTGACAGCTGAAGGCAAGCTTCAATAGCAGCCCCAGGGCTGGACAGGAAATCAGTCCTTGAAGAAGGGTCTGGGGCTGTGTCACCAACCTCACCACAGTATCTCTGCTCTTGGGAAAGGGTGAGAGATTAAATGCTATCCATTCACCCATCCATTTACCTCCATCCATCCATCCATCCACCCATCCACCCCTCCATCCCTCTATCCATTTAACATTTCCTAAACATGTCTTATAAGCCAGCATAGGTGATAAGCACCTATGATAAAAAGCTGTACATGGCACTGTCTGGTGGAGGAGAGAGACCCATCAGTGAATCAGGCACAGAGTGGTCAGTTATGAAATAGAGGCAAGTGCCAAGAACCACTGGAGCACATTGCAGGGCAGACTCTTCCTGGAAAAATGAATGAGTTCTGAAAGAGTTGTCAAGGCAGAGAAAGAATAAGGCATTTTAGGCAGGAGGAAATGATGGTACAGGCATGGTGGTCTGAGGGGGTGCAGCAGATTTGAGGAAAGTTTCCAGGTGGCTTAGATGGTAAAGAATCTGCCTGCAATGCAGGAGACTTGGGTTATCCCTGGGTTGAGAAGATCTGCTGGAGAAGGGAATGGCTACCCACTCTAGTATTCTTGCCTGGAGAATCTCATAGACAGAGGAGCCTGGCAGGCTATAGTTCACAGGGTTGCGAAGAGTCAGACTAACACTGAGCGACTAACACTCAGCAGATAGAGTGGCCAGGTCACTCCCGGAGATGAGTCTGGGCAAGGAGATTCGGGTGAAATCACGAACTCCCTTGAACTATATCTGGCAGTACCAGAAACTCACTGCTGGGTTTTGAGCATCTGCACTTTAGGAAGTCAACTCTGATAGCTGAGATGATGGACAGTTGGGTGGTTGCTGGAACCTCGAGGAATCCAAGATATGCCAGGACCAGGCATGCGCAGTGGGCACCTAGAAGCCCTCTAAGCACAAGCCAGCGCCCCACATGAGTGACCTTTCCCTGATGCAGTGCAGAGCTTCAACACATAGATCATTCTGGTCCTCTGGGCATGGAGTGTTCCTCCAAGCAGCTGCTTGGTCCCCCAAGTTCTCAAAGACGTTCACATCCCATACTCAAATCTTATGATCTCCTGTGTGGAAAAACCTCCATGGGTGGCCTTGGCCCCTGGATGCGTATAAGCCTAATGTCATGCGTCTTGAAAACCTGGGGTGAAGAAGCCTTGGGCATCATCATCAAGGACAGTCCAGAGTCCAGGATGAGAGCGCATTCTGCCCCCTGGAGGCAGGTTGTGCTAGAGAGGAAAATGACCCTGGGGCTTTTCTATGTGACCCTGGGGCTTCCCTAGTAGCTCAGTTGGTAAAGAATCCGCCTGCAATGCAGGAGACCCTGGTTTGATTCCTGGGTGGGGAAGATCCCCTGGAGGAGAGCATGGCAACTCACTCCAGGATTCTTGCCTGGAGAAATCCCATGGAGAGCGGAGCCTGGCGGGCTACAGTCCTTGGGGTTGCAAAGAGTCTGACATGACTGAGCGGCAGAGCACAGCATAGCACGTGTGACCATTCTGGAAGAATGGGCGTGGTCTATCTCAAGAAAAGGTAGACCTTACAAAGAACTTCCTGGTGATACCAGTGAAAAAACCCAGTACTTAGCGCTCATCCAACTATACAGCTTGATTAGTGGCCACAGGAAAAATGACGAAGCAAAGAGTTATGCAGAGGCAGGGAGTCAGGCTCCTGGTTGCTAGGGCGGCCAGTGAACTTTTCTTTATCTGCGTTTGAGGGCGGGGATGGGGTGCAGGGGAGTGCTGGGAGGACTTGAATGAAGACAGACTTTTCACCCTTGGTTATTTTAGCACTAGGAGGCTTCAAAGTTAGGCGGAAGCAAAAGGAAGCAGTCCCTCTGGCACGATTTGGGGCATCTTACGTGGGACAAAGCCTTGGAAGAAATCAATCCCAAGGTTGCCTGGCCCTCCAACCAGAGCCAGCCCACCTCCCTGGGCCCCCACTCCTCATCTGTGAAAAAAGGAGATGAGAAAGATGGGCTAGATAACCTTAGGGTACCTGTCTACTGCAGAGGCTGTGTCAGGGGTCTTGGGTTCTCTTCAATTCATCCTTCAGGTTTCTGCAGAGCCCTCATTGTTTGCTCAGCACCAACTGGGGGGAAGGGGATCAAACAGAATACAAGCCTCAGGCTTGTGGGAAATGGGGGGCGGGGTTGAGAGATAGGGAAAGAGAAGCTAACGTTTCTGGAGCACTCAGTCTGTGCCAGGTGCTGCACGGACCCCTCAACGTGCTGACTCCTTCCCACTTCCCAGGGACCCTGTAGGGCAGGTACCAGGGCCTCCCATGTACTGATGGGGAAACCAAGGCTCAGAGAAAAAGCAACTTGACCAAAGCCGCAAGGGAGGGGGCTGCACTGGAGCCCTCACCGTGAGCTGAGATGCTCCTCTGTGAGGCAGGTGGTGACCCTCTGGGGTTCTCGCAGATGGAGCCTGGAAGCTGGAACCACCAGGAAGGCTTCATGCTGGAGAGGGCTCTCCATGCACGGGGCCTGGGGGAGGGGCAGAACTCGGAGGCTGGCCGGGGAGAGGAGCAGCCTGAGTGTCGTCTCAGATGGTGGCATGTGGGCAGCAGCTGTGGCTCCTGTCCATGGTTCCACCGGAGAGAGAGGGGCTGGGGAGGGGCAGCGAATTCATCTAGAAGCATCACTCCTCCCCCAGCCTCATGTCTGCCATCTAAAAGACGAAGGTGGTTCAGCGGGGGTCAGCTTCCTCTCAGCTACTTAAGCCACTGGCCGGAAAGCAGACCACTGATAACTATGGTAGTTAACACACACTGAGCAGGCAGCAGGAGCCAGACCCTGCCTTAAGAACTCTCTAACTCACTTACGCCTTCCAACATCCCAGTGAGGTAGGTTCCATTATTATTCCCATTTTATACCTGATGCTAAGAGCAGACTCATTGGAAAAGGCCTCGATGCTGGGAAAGATGGAAGGCAAGAGAAGGGGACGACAGAGGGTAAGATGGTTGGATGGCATCACCGACTCAATGGACTTGTGTTTGAGTAAGCTCCGGGAGATAGTGGAGGACAGGGAAGCCGGGCGGGCTGCAGTCCATGGGGTCACAAAGAGTGGGACACGACTGGGTGACTAAACAACATTTTATAGATGGGGAAACAGGAAGTGAGGTTAAGTAACCCGCTTAGCTGTTAAGTAACAGCTAATAAGAGACAGGACCCAGATCGGAACCGGGTAGCCTACCCTTGGGCTTCCCTGGTGGCTCAGACGGTAAAGAATCTGCCTGCAATGCGGGAGACCTGGGTTCAATCCCTGGGTTGGGAAGATCCCCTGGAGGAGGGCATGGCAACCCACTCCAGTCTTCTTGCCTGGAGAATCCCCAAGGACAGAGGAGCCTGGCCAGTACCGTCTGTGGGTCACAAAGAGTCGGACATGACTGAGCGACTAAGCACAACACAGCACACATATTGCGTCTAAGCAAGTTCCCGAGCCCCTCTCTCTGCCCCTCGGGGACCCTTCCCAAGCCCAGGCTCTCCTCCTGGCCTGGAGTTCTTGCACACCCAGAGAGCCCCACCCTAATGAAGACTGCCGGAGGCCCCCACCAGCCCCTCCACAGGCCCACAGCTGCCCGAGGGCCCCAGCCCCCCTCCCCTTACCCACATGCACTCCGCCCCCTCCCCCCAACCGAGCACCGTTGCCTTTCGTTCACAGTGACGGCGCCTGCGCCCAGGCCGGTGGGGGCACGGAGGACTCCGTGGCGGCGGCGGCGGTGGCCGGCAGACCCAGTGCCCATGCCCCGAAGGCTCAAGCCCAGCAGCTGCAGGAGGAGGAGGAGCGGCCGGGGGCGGGGGGCGCCTCCCCGCGGGCCGGCCCCCACCGCGCGGCCTCCCCTGGCCGGCAGCAGCCTGCCCTGGCGACGGCGCTCTGCTCCCGCGCCCCTGCCGCCTCCGATTACGAAATCTCCCTTGACCTAAAGAATAAACAGGTACCCAGGGCCTCCGAGGCGGGGCGGGAAGGGTGGTGAAGGGCCCTGACTTGGGCGCTGTCCAGGGTCCCAGGGATGTCCCTGTCTGGGCCGCCTGTGCTGCAGGCCCACCTCTTGGCCGCTAGTTCTCCCAGCTGAAAGGGGTAACTGCCCCTCCCTACAGCCAGCTCTTCTTGCAACCAGCCTTGCCAGCGGCAGGGGTCACCCGTGCAGTGCCTAGCCCACAGGCAGTGTGTCCAGGGCTCTGCCCCTCTTACCACTGCAGGAAGCCCAGTGGCCCACACACTTCCAGGCAGGTGAAGCCCCCACCCCCAACCCTGCTCCAAAGAGACGCCCAGCCTACCTGCCCACTCAAGGGGCGAGCTCCTTGCTCAGGCACACACAGGCTCAAATGAGGTTTGAAGACAGTGGTGTCCTCCATGTAGACTAAAGATTCCCGGGATTAGCCCAGAGGGGTTCTGGGACTCCATCTTCCATTCTGTGAAGCAGCAAGAAAAATAGTCAGTCATGGGGTTCCCATTGACACCCCCCAAATGACAATGGCACAGTTGTTTTGGTGGAAAATTAAGAGGACTGAAAGGAAATGTGTGTGTGTGTGTGTGTGTGTGTGTGTGTGTGTGTGTGTGCGTGTGTGAAAACGCTTAGACACAGACTTTATGACAGCATTTTTGAGGAAGAGCATTGAGCTTGGAGCCACACGTGTGGGATTCACTGTGTGTTCTTGTTCCAGTTCCTCTGTGACTTTGGGAGACACCAGTTAAGCACTCTGGGTGTTGGTTTCCTCATCAGCAAAACTGGGAATTATACCTTGAATCATCACTGACGTCCCTTCTAGCTCTAAAATGTGTAGGTTCTAAAGAACCATTCCTTAACCTGATGGACAGTTTTGGAAGCGAAGCTAGTAGAGAAGTCACTAAGACTGGGTTGAGCCCAGTTGAGCCCAGCCAGACACATTCCTTCCTTTGAGCATGGATGCCAAGCTGTTACCCTGGGTCAGGGACCAGCTGCCCATGATGCACCACAGGGCTTTTAGTAAGGTATTTACAAAATCTCCTGTGATATCTATGTGGATGGGATAGGAAGTGGGTTAGTTGACAATATAGTCAGGTGGGTGTTCTCAAATGGAATTATAAAAAACAATGTTTTGTTTTTTTTTTATCAGCACCAATTCCAAGGTGATTGAGTAGGCACTGTCCTTGTTCCTGCCCTATTCAACCATTCTGAAAAGGGACTGATGCAAAGCCTAAAGGGGACAGCTAATACCTTGATAACAGAATCCCAGATTAGGACAGAAATGTGGTTAAACGGAAAATGTAAAGTGAAAGAGGGAAAAATCTCAAGTTCTGTTCTTAGCTTAGAAAATTCCACAGCACTGTTACAAAACGAGCAAGCTTGGTCCTGGGCAAGAGGCCTTAGGGCTTGAGTTGACTTCAAGCTCAAGATAAATCAACAGCCAGTGAAGCCGCTGCCAGAGAAGTGGGACCAGAGGCCTTCACAGACATGTAGATAAAACCCCCAGTGAGAGGAGCCTGGCGTGCTGCAGTCCATGTGGTCACTGAGAGTCAGACATGACCGAGCAACTGAACAGCAACAGAAAGGAGGCAGCTGCCTGGAGCTGCACTGGGTACCGGCCAGGCTGTCTGGTTCTAGGGGCTTCTTTTAAGAGGCAACAAGAGAACCCTGAGGTGCTGAGGTTCTTCCAAAAAAGAAAACAAATTGGCTGGGGTCATATGATGGAGAAAGACATGGCAACTCACTCCAGGATTCTTGCCTGGAGAATCCGAAGGACAGAGGACCTGGGGGCTACAGTCCATGGGGCTACAGTCACAAAGAGTCGGACATGACTGAAGTGACTTAGCACACACCCATCCACAGGGTTACATGGGGAAATTGTAGACATGAAGACTAGTTTTAAACATGGAAGAGCTGAATGTGAATTAGCTGGATCAGATTATTTTCTATCATTCCAGGTAAAAATAGTGGTACTTGTCTGGCAGTCCAGCCTTTAAGTCTCCCTGCTTCCAATGTAGGGGGCATGGGTTTGATCCCTGGGGAACAGTGATCCCACATGCCGGGACCAAAAAATAAAATATTTTCTAAAAAACAAAATAAAAATAGTGGTACTAGTGCATTAAACTTAAAGGAGAGGAAGGTTTTATTTTCTTTTTTTATTGCTTTTTTTTTTTTTTTTAGCTTAACTAACAATAAGAGCTGCTAAAAATATAGCAGGTCCTGCTTCTGGGGTAGGGAATGCCCAAGCAGGGCCCGGGAGGCAGCCTGTCTGGGGAGGCACAGTATGATGGGGTGGTCAGCTGGCCAGATGAGAGTGTCCTCTCCGTTCCCTGAGGACAGAGACCATCTCCTGTTCATCTGTGCACTCATCGCCCGGCATCCAGCAGAGGGTCTTGGACAGAGTAAGAGCTCATCGAGTGAATATATTTTAAATAACTCTGATGAGCAAAGCAATGAGGAAGTGGGATACCCAAAAGAAAAAAAACATGGTCCGTCCCTGCTCCCTGAAGAGATTACCATTCAGTTGAAGGAGTGGCCTGTTAGTAACACCAAAAGAAACGTGCCTTGGCCTGGGCAGGGAATTAGTTTAATTCTCACTGACTAGGGACTATGGAGAGTGGTGTGGGGTTCTAACAGGCACCGTGGACCTTTTTCACATGGGTGTAGTTCTAGTAGATGGGCTTGCATGTCAGGAGGGCAGAAGTGGGGCAGGAAAGACGAGGGCTGGTAGGGGTGCAGCCGGGTCCTCCTGTCCTGGGGAATGGCCCCCCTCCTCTGGCCCAGCGAACCCTCCAGGCCCAGCACAGGCTAGGGGTGGGAGTGTTAGTCGCTCAGTTGCGTCTGGCTATTTGCAACCCCATGGACTGTAGCCTGCCCGGCTCCTCTGTCCATGGGATTCTCCAGGCAAGAACACTGGCAAAAAGTGATCGAGGAGTTGGGGCAGAGTGACTGAAAACACGGCGCATGTTTACAAAAGATGGAACGCCACAGCTCTCTCTTGTGCAGATGAACTGCGTGACCTTAGACAGGTTCCTTCCCTTCTCTGGGCCTTGGTTGCCACCTATAGCCCTTTGCCTCAGTTGCTAGCATTTCTATGCCCTGCCCCCCGCTCCTGCACTGGTCCACACTCACTCCTTCTCTTGCTTCAGGACTTCCCTGTGCCTTCCCTCTCCACCACAGCTCTCCCAAGGCTATGGTGGAGGCCCCTTCTCAGTGTCCCCAAGGCACTCTGGTGCTCCCTGACATGGCCCTCCAGCCCTGGATCACCAGTCCTGTTTGCTTGGCTTCTACCTGAAGGCAGGGCCAAGATGTCCATCACTATATCCCTGATGCCCACACAGCACCTGGGGTGAGAAGATGCTCAAAAGGTGAAGAGAGGGAGGTAACAGCTCAGTGACCTGAAGGGGATGGAGAGGGGCATGAAGCCTGGGTCAGGGCCTGACTCCATCTCAGGTTTTTTTGAGATCTGGGATTTAGTATTCTGCTCCTGTGGTCCTCACGAGTCACTCACATCCTGTAGTTTTGGGGCTGGAAGGGATCCTGGACAGTGCTTATTCTCCCAGTTCACCAATCTGCCTGGCCTGCTCCATCAGCCAGTCCAGAATTCCAGGCGAGAGGGCCTGGCTGGGGCGCTGCTGCTGACAAGGGGCACTGTAGTGTCCCCCAGGCCTGTGGGTTTGGGGAAGGGGAACACACATGGGGCGGGGGCTGGAGTGGTGCAGACTTTGGCTCCAAGCCCAGATCTAGAAGACAGCCTGCACTGCATTCCCCTGGTTGAGTTTAGTTCAGGGTGCCAACGTTGATGAAGCCCCAGTCACAGGTCAGGATGGCGGTGGCCACAGAGAATGATGTCCTGCCTATGGGGGCGGGGGGCCGGGGGTGGGTAGCAGGCATGAGGCTGGGATGAGGGGAAGCCAGCTATATGACATGATGGGAACAAAAGGTGATGATTTCAGGACTGAATTCAGAGGCCATCAGGAGCAGTGGCTCCGGGCCAGGCTCTGGGCTGAGGCCACCAGTGGAGGGGACAGTGAGGACACATCAGGGCCTCCAGGAGTTTCTGCTCCAGGAGGGGTCTGGGGGAGGGAGGGAGGAGCCTGAGTTAGACGGGCACCACCCAGATTAGCGGGGAAACTGAGTGTCAGAGAAGCAGGAGGCAGCCTTCTCCAGGGACTCAGGGCAGGGAGACCCGTTCTGGTTGGGGGACTGGGAGGCTTCCTGGGGGAGGGACACCGAAAGAAAGGGAGGACGTTTTTGCCTGGAGGAGAGGGTGAGGTGGGAGCTGAGGGTGGAGAGGGGGTGACAGTGTGGGAAGGGGTGTGGGGGGTTGGGGGTTGAGGGAGCTGTGGAGGTGGGGAGGCTGAGCAAGTGCTGGGGCAGGAAAGCCCGGTATGTGGGGGTGCAGGCAGGGGCAGGAGGTGGGGCTGGCATGTGAGCAGCGGACCTCCTGAAGTAGGAGGGGCCGGGGTGGGCAGGGCCAGGCTGCTGAGCCCCAGACCTGCTAGGACAGGGTGTTTATATTTATTTAGGGCAAGGATCTCCAGCGACTGAAAGACCTGTGTTTACCCTGCTCTCTGGGTACACTGCTCAGGGGGATGTAACGCAAGGTGGATGGTGCTGGAGGAGGAAGCAGGGAAGCAACCGGGCACCGCCAGAGTGTCCAAGGGGGGCGTCCGGGGCGCCCCACGTGGTGACAGTCTGGTGGAAAGCTCAGAGTGATGGCAGAAGGTATGGAGGGGCTGCGCTATAGGACTTTGCGCTTGACAGACACACAGGATAAGGCAAAGGAGGACCCAGGGGCAAATGCCAGGCCCCCAGACTGGACAGCCTTGGAGCTGGGGTGCTGTGATGTGACTAAGGGTATCACTGAGAGCCGGTTCCTTTCGGGGAAAGGGAGCAATGGACGGTTGGAAATGTAGGTCTTGAGTTGAGTCTAGGCATGGAGATTTGAAAGTCACAGAATCAACGCTTCACCATCAAATTGCCACCACTTACTGAGCTTTGACCTACTGTGTGTCAAGTACCATATGAAATAAGAATTCTCACCACAGAATGAAGTCACAGAGTCAGCAGGATTATCTCCATTTAACAGACAAGAAGACAGATTCAGAGATGTTAAGAAACGTGTCCAAGGTCAGCCAGCAGGGAAGAGGTGGGTCTGGGCTGGGTGTTTCCCCATGGGCTTGCTGTTCACCTATCACAGTGCAGTGAAGTTACGATGGAAGAAGACAACGTTCTCAAACAAGAGGTGATAGGATATTAGCCCCAGAGACATCTATATAGAGTTGCCATGGGGGCTCTGCCCAAGACAGTTCCCTCTTCATTAGCTGTTAATTATCAGCTACCAGGGCTGCTCCAAAGACTTCCCACATGGAAGTCAGGAAGATGTCCAGCATAGGAAAATCATGAAGATGTGCCTGGAGAATGGAAGAGGGCACGCATATGACTCATCACTAGCATGGTTAGGGACCCTGTGGTCAGAATACAGGATCTGGGAGCTATAGGGAGACAGGAAAATCAAGATAGACTGGGTCAGGAAGGCTGAGGACAGAGTTTCAAGGGATAAAGTATCAAAGCTGCAGAAAAATTGGGGAGCGAGGGAGTTGAGGATGGGATTTAGTGATTAAAGTTCACTTTGAGGTGATCCTTTGGAGAGTCAGAAGTCTGGTGGGAGCAAGAGGCAGCTGCAAGGAGCCGGGGCACACGGGGCTGGCCAGAGGTTTGGCATTCGCTTGCATATTGAGGCACAGGAGGTAGGGGAGTCTGCCTGTAGGTTTGTAGAAAATAGAGAGTGGGCTAGTGCCCCAGAACGAGGGAGTCAAGCAGGGTCATGATCCAGTCTGGGTGACTTAGGAGGGTCTGTAGGCTGGTGGAAAGGGCCCAAAGCTAGGCTGGAGGCTGGAAATGCAAGTAGAAGGGACTAGCGGATGAAGAAAGCTTACAAAGAAGGCAAGAGATGGTGAGATTAGGAAGCAGGTTGAAGGGTTCCATGTACTGGGGGATGGAATTTGGCCTTTCTGTCCGTACCCTACCTCTCTGTGATCCTGGGGGACGTTGGAGGGCTAATGGTCTTGCCTTGAGCTGTCGATCCCAGCCACCAGTCCTGATTGTTAGTTCAGGAATGTCACTCCGTAAGTGGAGTGTATGGCGCGTGACTAGCAACAGGACACAGTTTCAGAGCCCAGGAATACTTTCCCACTTCCTAAGCTTCCCTAAAAACTGATGGAACCACCACAGTGCTACCATTTTGCCCATCCCCTTCATCCAGTCTTTGTCTGTTGTTTAAATGCAAAAAAAAAAAAAAAAATGTCCAGGAAGAACCACTGCTAACCCCTCTTGGTCATTCACACCTCAAAGAGAATGTTCTTCTAGTCCTTTCCCCAGAGAGATTTTTGATAAGGGAGAAAAAGTGAGTGCTTAGCCGCCCAAGGAGAGACAAGATCACGGAGTGGGGAGAGAGCTGAGGTGAGAGGAGGAAGGCAGACTGGCCGGTGCCTGAAGTTTTCCTGGGTTCAGAACCACCAGATGAGGCAGCATCCCCTACCCCACCTCCCCATCAGCCCCACCAAGCCCTGCCCCGATCGGAACAGCTCCCATTGTTGGGAACCGAGGTGAGCTGAATTGAAGAACGTGGTAGCTGGAGGATCTCCCACTGTTGAAATATCCCTCCATCACCCATCTGTCTTTTTACTAAATTCACATTTACTGAGCTCTATCATGTGCCAGCCCTTGGGCTCGGTACTGGGAACACAGAGATACTCAAACCCCAATCCCAACGCTTATGCAGCTCCCAGAAACAGGAAACGACCCCAATCTGTGACATGAATACTGAGAAAGAAAGCAGGTGAACAGGAGTAGCAGCAATGTTTTCTTACCCTTTCTATTTAATCTTCATTTTTCTATTATTTAAAATATACACAAAAGTAGAAAGAATAGTATAATAAACTCCCATTTAACCATCACCCAGTTTCAATTAATATTGTTTCATGTAACCCTTCTGCTTTTTTTGATGAAATATTTTAATACAAATTCAAGATACCACGCATTTCAGAGATAAATACTTCCATATGTGAATATATGGAAATAATCACCTACTACTATTGCCCCCCCACCCTTGCATGGGTATCCCCAACCCCAGAATCCAATCCTACACCCCACAGCTTTAGGAGTCTTGGCAGCATTTGAGGCCACCGCACAGTTTTCAGACTCTGGCCCCTCAGTGCCGGCCTAGTTGTGCCCTCCCAGGCCCCCGCCAAGGGTCAGCCAGGTCACGCCCTGCCCTGGTCTCCGAAAGCGCTGTCCCATCCTTTCCCTAACCGCGCTCCCACGCCTCTCCTCACTGCAGATTGAAATGCTAGAACACAAGTACGGGGGCCACCTGGTGTCCCGGCGCGCCGCTTGCACCATCCAAACCGCCTTCCGCCAGTACCAGCTCAGCAAGAACTTTGAGAAGATCCGCAACTCTCTGCTGGAGAGCCGCCTGCCCCGGCGCATCTCCCTGCGCAAGGCGCGCGCGCCCACGGCGGAGAGCCTGGCGGCCGAGAGGGCGCTCCTGGAGGGCTGCGGCCTCGCGGGGCTGCCGCTGGTGCGCTCGCCCTCCCTGCCGCCCACCTTTGCGGGCACGCTCACCGAGCTGGAGGACTCCTTCACCGAGCAGGTGCAATCCCTGGCCAAGTCCATCGACGACGCCCTCAGCACCTGGAGCCTCAAGACCATGTGCTCCCTGCAGGAGAGCGGCGCTTACCAGATCCACCGGGCCCTGCACGCGGGCGCGGGACCACCGAGCCTGGAGGGCGAGGCGCGGGAGTCCGAGGGCGCCTCCCTGGGGGCCGGGGCCGAGCCCACTGAGCCCCCCAGTCCGCCCCAGGGCCATGGCAGCACCCTCATGATGGCCTTCCGGGACGTCACAGTGCAGATCGCCAGCCAGAACATCTCTGTCTCCTCCTCCACGGCCCTGTCGGTGGCCAACTGCCTGGGCGCGCAGATGGCCCCGGTCCCCACAGATTCCGCGGTGGTTAAGGCCGAGGAGGGCGAGGCCAGAGCACAGGAGGCCCCCGAGGGCCCCGAGGCCCCCAGTGCCAGCCAGGGGGCCGCGCCCGCTGAGGACCCGAGCGCAGAGGGGGAGGCCGGCGGGGCCCTGCGCGCCAGCTCGCCGGTGGCCGCGGGGCCTGTGATGGAGGAGGAGGAGGAAGAGGAGACCGAGGAGGCGGCAAAAGGGACCGAGGCCGAACTTGAGGTCGGGGACAACTCGGAGCAGCTGAGCAGCAGCAGCACGTCCACCAAATCAGCCAAGTCGGGCTCCGAAGCGTCGGCCTCTGCCTCCAAGGAAGCCCTGCAGGCCATGATCCTGAGCTTGCCACGCTACCACTGCGAGAACCCAGCGAGCTGCAAATCACCCACGCTGTCCACCGACACCCTGCGTAAGCGGCTGTACCGCATTGGCCTCAACCTCTTCAACATGTAAGTCGGGGTGGGGGGGTGGGAAAGGGGGCACCTGAGCTTACCCATGAGCGAGGTTCCTGGGAATGGACCGCATGGACACAGGGGCCTCCCCTGGGGCCTGGGGGCCACACCTGCTCCTTGAGATACTGTGGGGGACACACACTTTATTTTTAATTGGTATGAATTTACTTTAAGGACTAGGGCTAAAACACCTCAAACCTATGCTTTAACCACTAGTACTGCCGGAAGAAGCAAGGCTTTGAAAAGTGAGATATTTACAAGAAAATGCAGCATTAGGTAAATATGTAAGGATGGAGCAGGAATCCCTCAGGTGGGACATGAAGTTGGGGAAACGGGGAACATGAGCCCCATGGGGTTGATGATGGGAGAAGAAAAGCAGTGATGAAAAGAGGAAAGGTCAGGGGAGCAGAGACCTAGCGCAAGGAACAGGAGAGGGGCCGGGGGATGGGGGACAGGCGGGGAGGATGATGTAAGTGGAAGTGGAGCAGAAGAGAGCAGGGGTGTGGACACAGAGATATGAATGGCCGCTGTAGCTCAGAGCCTCCAGCCAGACTTTCCTCGCTACCAAGAGGTATACAGCTGGTGGCAAGCAGGGGAAACACACATACCCTTCCTAGGGAGATTTCAAGTACACCTACTCATCTCCACCCTCCACTCACCCCTTCCTTCACAGACCTGAACCAGAAAACACAGCATCTCTCCCACCTATCAGTGAAGACTAAGCAGAAACCATTCACCTGTGTGTTCGTTTGCTCATTCTGCAACAATTTTTGGAGTGCTCAGTCCAGAAACCACATAGATGAGCAACACACATCCTCTGGCCTCAAGCTTATATTCAGTAGCTTGCCTGAGATAGAATGTTTGCAAACTTCAAATTTTTAGAGAGAGCATTATTATTGCCATTTTATAGAACAGGAATCGGGCTCACACAGTGAGGTGAGCTGAGCGCTGTGAAGCAGCTAGTAAGCGGCATAGCTGGGTGAAGTCATAGCTGCCTGCCTCCCAGCCCAGTGCTCTTTCTTCTATATCAGGCAGCCACTGGGATGAGTGTAGCCTAAGCCCTGCTTCCCCAGGCCCACACAGATGCCTGGACCCCACAAGGCAGTGCTTCTCAAATGATGTGTACTGAAGGATCAGCTTGGGTTTTTACTCAGTGTGTCGTGGGCTGATACTTTTGTGAAACTCAATAAACGTGAGTTGCTAGAAAAACAGTCACATGCTTGGTAGTCCTGAAAATGTCAGCCTGCTATAAACGGGTCTAAAGGCTTACCCTCTATTTCTGTCCTTATCTTCTCCTGGACCAGTAAGACCCAGCTCAGGGAGCAGCAGGGATTTGCAGACCAGGCTGGGAACACATTTACCTTAAATCCCAGCACCCGCACCCACACCCACACCCACGCACAGAGACTCCAGCCTGGGAAAGTAATCCCTGGGGAGCAGGGCCTTTCTCGTGTCTACAATGCACAGGGAAGAGGGATGTGGTATGAGATCCCACCTCTGTGTCCCAATCCACCCTCCTCCTGGTTCCAGCGTGGATCCTGAGTAGAGAAAGCAGGATACAGGTGGGAGGAGGGCTTGGGGGCCTGAAGACCAGATCCAGTGGGACTGAGGCTTGAAGACAGAAAGGATGCCCCTCTACCTGCTCTGGAACCCACTTTGACCAGCCCTCCCCAGCCTCGCACCATCCTCTGTCCTGGGTGGGGAGGTTCAGAAGCATGCTCGGAGAGAGCCTTCAGAAAGGGAGGCCCTCTGCAGCAGAAGGAATAGTGGCATTTCCTGGGAATTCCACCTGGTTACCTCCGGGCACTTCTGGGTTCCCTGGGCTGGAAGAAAGGGAGGATAGGAGTCACGGACTGTCTTGCCTCACTCTCTACTTCTTTTCCCCACCCCACCCCAGAAACCCAGACAAGGGCATCCAGTTCTTGATCTCTCGAGGCTTCATCCCCGACACCCCCATTGGAGTGGCCCATTTCCTGCTCCAGCGTAAGGGCCTGAGCCGCCAGATGATCGGCGAGTTCCTGGGCAACAGCAAGAAGCAGTTCAACCGCGATGTGCTCGAGTGAGTGCCCGCCTCCGGGCTCCGCCCCGCCCTCCTAGCCCACTCTACACTCCAGGATCTCCTGGATGGCCTGGGACCTCAGCTAGGGAAGAACACAGGGCAAGACAGGACCTCTTTAGTCTGGGTGGATTCCCAGAAGTCCTGGCTCCAGTCCTAGGGGCTTCCTGATTGGTCGAAGGAGCCAGGAGCCCCATGATCCTTAGCCAATCACTTGCTTCCTCTCCAGTTATCCTGCAGCTTACTGAGCCAGGGTGCTCCTCCCACAGGCACTGGGGATGAGGATGGGGCTGGGGGTGGGGCTAGCACAGAAATAGTCCAGGGAGACCAAAAGGCAAGAGAGTGAAACTGGAAGAGGGCTGTGTCAGTGCGGAGCCATCTCCTCCTGGGGGACTGACCCCTCAGCATTGCCTGCTGCCTGTCCAGCCCCCCAGCTCCTGAGCGTCCGCTTCATATAGTGGAGGAACCATGGGGCAGGAAAGGAAGGGGTTAGGGTTTTTAGAGCCAGAAAGTACATTTGATGTTGTGTAAGTCATGTCGCTAAGTCATGTCCGACTCTTTTGAGATCCTACAGACTGTAGCCTGCCAGACTCCTCTGCCCATGGGATTTTCCAGGCGAGAATAGTGGAGTGGGTTGCCATTTTCTTCTCCAGGGGATCTTCCCAACCCAGGGATCGAACCCCCGTCTTCTGCTTGGCAGGCAGATTCTTTACCACTGAGCCACCAGAAACTAAGATTGCGTAAAGATAGATTGACCACCAAGATCACACAATCAAAAAATTGTTTTAAAGTCCAATAGATGAGGTATTTGGTGGGGAGTGAGGGGGCTGCCTTGGTTCAAGCTCAACTTCGTGGGTATGATGCTGTGGGTAAGTAGGTGAGCCTCACAGCAGGGGCAGATTTCCTGGGGCTCAGGAGCAGGACCTTGGAGCCACCTCGCCTCTCCAAAGAGGGGGTGAGGCCCTGTGAAGTCTGCCCTGGACCCCTGCCTCCCCTCCTGACTCTCTCCATGCTCCTCCTCTCTTCTGCTGGCTCCCTGAACTCACTTTCTCTCCAAAGTCACCCCTCTGTAGTCACCCACTTCTCTCCCACCCCCTTGTCCTTGGGCACACTCAGCAGAAGTGTTTCCCCAGGGGTCCTGGGAGAACCCCCTCCTCCTATACTTGTTCTTGGAGCAGCAAAGGCCCACCACAGAGGGCTAGGGCTCCTGCTCCAGGTTTAGAAGCAAGAGGGTCACTGTCAGTATCCTTGGCTTGGGAAGATCCCCTGGAGAAGGGAAAGGCTATCCACTCCAGTATTCTGGCCTGGAGAATTCTATGGACTGTATGTATAGTCCATGGGGTTGCAAAGAGTTGGACATGACTGAGCGAATTTCACTTCACTTCATTTCCTGTGAACTCTTAGTTGCAGCATATGGAATCTAGTTCCCTGACTAGGGATCGAACCCTGGCTCTCTGCACTGGGGGCTCCGAGTCAGCCACTGAACCCCCAGGGAAGTCCTGACTTGGCTTCTGTTTGTGGAGCAGCCTTGGTGCTGTGTCTTGGGACAGCCTCTGCCCTCCGGCCATGGCCTATGTTTCCATACCCAGAGAGTGGAGGCGTTGGGCTACGAGGGGAGGTCAGCTGGCCTTAGGAATCCCGTTCACCTTCCTAAATCCACGATGGGGTAGATGTGACCTGAGTGCAGTCAGAAGAGAGGGAGGGGGGACCCATCCGAGGGACGCTGAGATCCCTGATGGCCCTCTCCTCTCTCTGACTCGGTGGCTCTGGACCGTTGGTTGTCCCTCCTGGTGCCCAAACCCACAGATGCACTTGCTTCCCTTCCCCCTCAGGGGACGCTTTGAGGAACTGCGCAAGAGGAGAAAGAGCCAGTTTCCTGTCTCTTTCCTCTCCTGTTTTCCTTCTGGTTCATCTCTCCGGCCTTATCATTTGCCTTTGTCCCCTTTCCACTGATGAGCAAGTAGAGCTGCCACATCCGATGGCTTCATTCTTTCCAGCTGCCCCACGACCTGGGGGACAACCTGGCTTTGTGCCTCTACTCTGGGGTAGCGCTGGCAGCTTCACTTCCAGGCCCTGACTGCCTCGTCTGTTCTCTTCCACCTTTCCAGTTCTCATGTGGCCTGGCCCCAGAATTCTAACCTGCTTCCCATCCCCCTACCCACCCCCTCTCAGCTCCCCCCAACCCCCAGCCTGCACTTCAGGGAACACATGGTTTTTCTCCAGCCCAGGTTGTGCTGAACAGCACATGGAAAACTTAATTGCCCATCCTCCCCGGGAGACTGAGTGTGTGGGCTGGAGACTCAGACCAGCTGCTATGCGGGAGGGACACAGGGCTGGGAACTGGGCTGGCTGCTGGATGGGCTCAGGCTTAGATGATGGGGCAGTGGGGAGAGAGGAGAAATGGCTGGACCTGAGAGGCCAGCTCTGACTCCTGCTCTGCTTCTAATAGGCTCTAGCTTTTGCACGTCACTTCTGCTCCAGGCCTCAGCTTCCTCACCTGCAAAGAGAGTGGGCTGGGCTGTGTGAGCTTGGATCCCTCCAAGCACCTCCAGTGAATCTATCATCTTCCCCAATCCTTAGTGTGCTTTTAACACCTTGGCATCATGCAAAATCTTCTGCCCTAAAGTGTGCTTTGTCACCATGCCAGAGCCACCCAGAGGGACACTCAGGGGAGCAGGATGGCCATTCACCACTCATTCACCAAATATTGAGTGCCTACTGTATGTAGGGAACCAAGGCTGAGCTGGGTATCCAATGTGTGTGTATGTGTGTGTGTATAGTAAGGGGAAGAACAGGAATGGCTTCAAGGAAGATACAGACCCAGGTGTCAATAGGAAGAGATGAGAGGAGGAATGTGGAAAGAGAGGCGAAGGGCCCAGGAGCCTCCAGTGGGCACTGTGGGCTTGGGGAGGGTGGAGAGCAGAGCCGAGCCCGGATTCTGCCCCAGTGAATGCCCCCCGCCCCAGTGAATGTCCCCCACCCCACGTGCTTTGTTCTGCAGCCATGCAGACCCTGGGCTCCGAGGCCCTGGCACACTCAGCCAGCACGTGGCAGCTCCTCCCCCAAGTCTGCATCACCCGGATGCCTGGTTTGTCCCCTGCAAGGTGCCCGGAGAGGACAAGAGGACGGAGAGGCAGGAAGAGGCAGGCACTGGCGGGGCAGCCAGGCACGGGGAGTTCTGGCATCTCCCTGCTGCTCAAGCCAGCATCCCCTGCCCCTTTCTTCCCCCCACAAGAGGAAACACATAAGCGACAGTCACCCAGTGCCGTTTTGGTTTTGTCCTGGCCGGGAAGGCTTCACTGGGATTCCGCACTGCTCCCTGCCCCCACCCATGACATTCAGCCTGTCGCATCCATTCCGTACAAAGCTGTTTGCTGAATAAAAGACATAAATCACCCCTCCCCTTGGAGACTGAGACAGCCCAAGCCACCGCACTCTCCAAGATACAGCCAGACAGGAAGGGGAGAGGCGGTGAGGGAGAGGGCCTGGGAGGAGGGCGGATAGGGTGAAAGGAGGGGCCCCACACCAGATAGAATCTGCCCCTGAAGCTGATCTGCATTTGAGCATCACAGAGGTGCTGATATTTGCCTCCAAAATCAGGCCCTCGGTGCTGTCAAAAGCTGACCTCTCTTTACATCCCTTTCTGTGCTAGTCCATGAAAGCCCCATTCCAAGAAGGGATGTGTCCAACCAGGCTTTACTGAATAATAATAGAAGGCATTCTGAGCTCAAAGGGCCATGTCCATTCCCGTGTTTACCTGGGAAGGTTTTGGATTTTGGCTCTCTTTTTTTAGGAGAAACCAGCCTCAAGTTTGTCATTTGTCAAATGGGGATAATAGAACCAGTCATATGAATTAAATTTTAAAATGGATATGAAGTGCTTAACTCGGTGCCTGATGCTTAGTAAATTCTTTTAAAATGTCAGCTATTTCTGTTACTGTATTTTCTATTCAAAACCACAGGACATAAAAAGAAGCCCAGGGCATTAGACCTCCTCTCTCCTCACTCCCCCATGGCCCCTCCCCTAACACAGGGAAACCTCTGACTCCTCAGGGCAGGTCTCAGTCCCACTGCTGGGGAAGGGAGGAGCCACCCCTAGCCTGGAGGAAGCCCCCCGCTGGTGTTGAGAAGGAAGGGCAGTGGGAGCCTGAGGGCAGTGGGGGTCGGAATTCTTGGGGGGCTGAAAGTGCTTCCCTCTCTGTTTTCACATGGCTGGGAAATTTGGCTCTGCTCTATTTCCTTCCTGAAGTGTTCGCTTCAGCAGGTTTGAAGGCCAGTGGATGGGGGGGCTGTTGCATGTGGGTTTTCAGCGGCCACCCTCCTGGCTCGTGTGATCGCCGCGCACGTGGATGGCATCTGTCCGTTCCACGGAGATGCAGAGGAGGCGGTTTGGGGGTTGAGCGGTCCCGGGGGGCAGGGTGGGAGAGAAAGTTTCCCTGGGGGATTCCTTCTTGCACTGCGTCTGCCCCGTTCTCTGTTAGATACTGGAGTAGGACGTTTCAGTCAGATTTCATTATTTCATTTCCGTGGAAATGTGTTGACCAGCGTGTAACAGATTTGTTCTTCTTCGGGGACACTCAGAAATGAAGACAGATTGTCTGTCAAACTCAACAGGCTGGAAGGCGCTGGCCTCTCTTCGCTGGGAAGGGCCGACTCTAGAAGGTCCTGGGCGTTGTCTGCCTGTAGCTTCTGATGGGTTGTCTTGCTGCTTAGGAGATCCACAGGCAAGGGGAGAGCAGGCTGGCACCCATGCCCACCCTGGTGGGTCTGGAAGGGGATGGAGAGAGGCTGGGGCAGACATGGATAGGTGGCTTTGTGTGGCTCTGAAAACTTGATGCTGTTCCCACTCAGAGGGATGGAAGGAGAAGGTCTCTTCTAACAGGGGTGTCAGGGTTTTATGACCTTGAGCCCTCACCTCTCCAGTGCCCTTTTCTCCACCCTTGCCTACACACACACACACACACACACACACACACACACACACACACACGGATGAGAGAGTCTCCTTAACAGTTAACAGTCACTGGCATTTCAGAATCACTCACTCCTGTACATGGAGACCCTGGAACTCCAAGTTCAAGAGTGGAATGAACTCCAAGTCCAGAGTTGAGACTGCCTTTGGCTTGGTCACAGGTACATGGAGATTGGGCTTTTATAAAAAAAATGAATAAACCCAGCGCCCACTCCTTTCCTGAGCCCTCCAGTCCTAGCTCCAGAGGGGTCTCTCTCAATCCTGTGTGATAACTCAGGGGTGGCTGACACTAGCTACTCAGTGCAAGGGGACTTCCTGGAGGGGCATCCTGGGTGTCACACCCGCCCGGGGGTTTCTCAGGAGGGCCATCTGTGAGAGAGTGGGCAGCTCACGTGTGTCAAATGTGTATCGTGTGCCAGCAGGCATGGCTCCAAGACGCTTATGTGCAGAGCCACATTTTTCCTTCCCAGCAGCGCTGTGAGGCGAATGCTGGAGTCTGCACCCAGTCAAGGAACTGAGTACCAGAGAAGGTGGGTTGCTTGCCCACAGAGCTGAGCAGCCGCTGAGATCTGAAGCCGGGCAGAATGGTCCACAGCCTGAGCCCTTAGCTCTGCACCTTCCTGCCTTCTGCTCCATCCCAACAGGCGTCTGGTCCAGATGTCTCTACTGTGCATGTCAGACCCCAGTTTTGAATGGTGGTGCTGAGAAGCGCCTTGGACGGTCAGTTAGTCCAGCCCCCTCATTTTCCCCAGGCAGGGACTGAGGCCTGAGAGAAGAAACGTCTAGTGCCCTGGCCAAAATCAGGTGCTCTTCCCATGTATGTGCTAAGTCACTCAGTCTGTTCAACTCTATGTGACCCCGTGGACTGTAGCCTGCCAGATCCTCCGTCCGTGGTGTTCTCTAGGCAAGAACGCTGGAGTGGGTTGCCATGCTCTCCTCCAGGGGATCTTCCCAACCCAGGGCTCAAACCCGCATCTCTTGTGTCTCCTGCATTGGCAGGTGGGTTCTTTACCACTAGCGCCCCCGGAGAAGCCCCTCCCATCCCTGATGCACCTTTATTTGCTGGCCCTGGCCCTCTCATCTAGGAAGAAAGCAGAGTTGAGGAACTGGTCCACAAACCTCCATCGGTCTGAGCTGACTCGGTTTCCTCTGTCTGACGGACTATGTTGTAAACAGTTGATGGACTATTGTAAACTGGTGATGGACTTTCGGGCAGAGTTAATTGGTGATGATGACAAGGGTGTTTATAGCTCTGCTAGCAGAAACTCCAGATCTGCTTAACCACCAGGCACATCAGCTCTGATTTGGTCCCTAACGAGAACTCTCATTTCCTTTTTAAAAATGTATTTGTGTATATATACATATACCGTCTGAGTCACCAGATATATATATATAGGTTTCCCTGGTGGCTCAGATGGTAAAGAAACTGCCTGCTATGTGGGAGACCTGGGTTCGACCCCTGGGTTGGGAAGATCCCCTGGAGGAGGATGTGGCAACCCACTCAGTATTCTCGCCTGGGAAATCCCATGGGCAGAGGAGACTGGCAGGCTACAGTCCACAGGGGCACAAAGAGTGGGACACGACTGAGCAACTAAACACATACACACACGTGTATGCTTTTATTGAAGTACAGTTGATTTACAAGGTTGTGCCAATCTTTGCTGTACAGCAAGGTGACTCAGTTATATAGACATTCTTTTATATATCCTTTTCCATTATGGTTTGTCACGGGATATTGAGTATAATTCCCTGTGCTATACAGTAGGACCTTGTTGGTTATCCATTCTAAATGTAATAGTTGTGACTACCAACCCTAAACTCCCAGTCTATCCCTCCCTCCCCCACCCCTCAGCAACTGCAAGTCGGGAACTCTTTGTTTCTTATACTGTGTTATAAACTGAGAGCTTTACATACATCGTCTCTTCTAAAACCCATAACCCCACCTGCCCACTGGTAGGTTGCAGGGATTACCTGTAACTAGGTGTTACAGGGTTAGCTCCATTCTAGAGATGAGAAAAGTGAGGCCCAGTGAGGCTAAGTGACTAGAACCTAATAGTTGTATGGTGGAAGTGAAGTGAAGTGAAATTTGCTCAGTAGTATCCAACTCTTTGTGACCCCTTGGACTATAGCCCACCAGGCTCCTCTATCCATGGGGATTCTCCAGGCAAGAATACTGGACCGGGTTGCTGTTGCCATGCCCTCCTCCAGGGGATCTTCCCGACTAAGGGACTGAACCCAGGTCTTCCGCATTGCAGGCAGATTCTTTACCAGCTGAGCCACAAGGGAAGCCCAAGAAGACCGATGTGGGTAGCATATCCCTTCTCCAGGGGATCTTCCCGACTGAGGAATTGAACTGGGGTCTCCAGCGTTGTAGATGGATTCTTTACCAACTGAGCTACCAGGGAAGCCTAAGATTCAAACCCAAGGGTGCCTGACATCAAGGGCCTGATCTCTTCCCGACCCACCCCTGTCATCAGCACAGAGCATGAGTCTCAAACAGCAGCAGCCCCTGAGAACTTGTTAGCAATGTCAGTTCTCATACTCTAGCCCAGAGCCCCGGAATCAGAAACCCTGGGGTGGTGCCCAGCCTCCTGCTTGCTGATCAGCCTGCCAGGTGGTTCTGGTGAGCCCTCCAGTTTGAGAACCACTGGGTGGGGCTGCCAGCCCAGCAAAAGGAAAGTGGCCTCAGCCTCCTCACCGACTCCCGATTTGTGGGGCAGGTTCAAGGTGCGTCCGCAGCCATCCCCTCTGAGGCCCTCAAACGGGATTTTCGTTCTTGCTGTGTCGTCACCAGGGACCCTGGCAGGCCCTCCTGTGTCAGCCTCCTCCAGCTTTGTTTTGTTGGCCATGTCACCCTTTTGCGGAAGGCCCTGACCTTTGGTTAGGCATGTTATCAGTTCCGACTAACGAAAATAACTCTGTGGCGGATGGGGATATTTTTAATTGAATTGTATGAGACAAGAACTGCAGAAATAACACCCGGGTTCCTCCAGCTCGTGGTGGTGGGTGGTTTCATTTTCCATCCTAATCTTGAAACTGGCCCGGCTCTGCCTGGAGCAGAGTCCCATGTGGGCAGCACACACCTCTCCCAGCCTCAGCCCAGCCTCAGCTTCCAGGGCTTCACAGTCTCTTCTGACCAATTAAACATCCCTGCTGCCATCATCACCTATTCTCAGCTCTCATCCAGTGCCTTTGTCTGCCAGACACTGTCTTGCTGTCGTTAAAAAAAAAAAAATAGTGGAGATGACAACATTCATTTTGATCACAGTTGTGTACGACGCTTCGTTTTCCTGCAACGCAGACTGACGCCATGCATGGATCAGTGCTAATGAGTAATTTTATGCAAGGTTGTACCTGTTTATACAGATGCAGGGAGCGTCTGTGTTTATGCTTCCCCAGCCCCTGCAAGGGGCTTGCCACATCTCTGCAGAAACTCACAGGAAGGAGGGCACCTCCCCCGCTTTCCCCGACCCAACTGCAAGCACCACCAGGATTACCCCCTGTTAGCAGCACCTTGCCAGGCAGGTCCAGACATCTCCCTGGGAGCAGCCTCATCAGGGCCAGCTGGCCAGGTTCTCATCACTCCCTGGCCTGCAAAGGCAGCCGAACAATGGGAAGTGTGTGCATTCCACACTGCTTCACTGCCCACGGTCTGGAATCCACCAGCCCTTCCCTTGGCAGCCGTGTCCAGAGGTCAGGTCCAGCTGATCTGGGCCACCAGGTCAAGACCCCAGCCACAGGGCTCCTTCTCCAGCTGACCTCTCCTCCAGCTCATGGCCCCAGTCGTTCTCCAGGTTCATCCTGTCACTCACTCATTCATCCACCCCAGGAATGTTTATTGAGTTCAGATATCCGCTAGGAATGCAGAAATCGACTCTGGAGATCTGGGAGCGTGTGGCCTGGTGGGAGACACAGCAGAGGGACCACGGAGGTCGAGGAAGACTCTCCAAGAGATGGACATCTAGACGCAGACCTGGAGGTCGGGGGTGGGCTGCAGGACGAAGGAGCAGCCTGGGTGAATGAACACGCAATGATTGGAGAGCGAGGCTGCAGGACAGAGCCAGGATACCGCAGGGGTGGGGCGACTGGGAGTCACCAGGGCTGTGCTTTGCCGGGGAACTCGGGTTTCACACAGGGGGTGTGGGAAGCCTTGGAAAAATTATAAGCAGAGGCGTGAGTGACAGCGCCGTGGATGTCCTAGAAGTGTTCTTCCGGAAGATGGTTTGGAGGCATGGAGGCTAGTCCAGAGGCTACTGAAGTCACAGTTGTGGTGAGATGCTGAGGCCCTGAACCTCAGCAGAGGCCGTGGGGAGGGGAGAGGTGGGCGGAGCCCTGAGGCAGGGAGAGGCAGCTGACCAGAGTGGGCGGGAACAGAGGCTGCCGATCTCAGGAAGAGCCTCCTGGGCTACTGAGAATTCAGGATGCGTGGTCTTTGCTTCAGACCCACTGGAGTACTTTGTCCAGGTTATACTAAATAAACACGTTTATACTTTCAGCTTTGAGAAGAGAGAGATGCCGGGTGTGGGGACATTTTATCTGAAGAATTCCTCAAACCAGACATTATCAAATATTTACTCAGGCCAACTTAAAATATTAAATACTTGGTAAAACATAGAAGATGTACACCCTGACTTTCCTGCAAGAGTTGCTAACACAGCCTGTGGCCTGGTGAAGGCTGCCCAGGGACTGACTCCCGCCCTCAGCAGCCTCCTCTGTGTGTAGGGCACCGTTATTTAACATGGCCTCTTATGAACCCTGTAGATCAACCAAGTGAATCCTTGTCCCCCCTCCCCCAGTTATTCCTTTAGGATGTCTCTCAGATTCTGAGCTGGCCTGGTCCGTTCAGGTCCGTTCGCTTTGTTCCGATTTAGCCCCATCTCTCGCCTGGCCCTCTGCAGGTGCATCCTGACAGCCCCTGCTTCTCTATTGCTCCTGCCCTTCCCTGTACATTCATTCTCCCCCAACACCAGAAAAACCATCATCAAACAAACTGGATTTGTCAATCCTCTGATAGTACCCTTCTATTTCTTTCCCCTGTGTTCAGGAAACCCCCTCCTCTCTCTGCATCCTGTGGGAACTAAGATAGGGCAACATGGGGCGGGTGTGGGGTGACCAGGACGGAGGAAAGCGGAGTGGCACGTGTGTGCGGGAAAGAACACGTCAGCTCCACGCGGGAGCCTCTGCGGCCCTCGGGGGCGTCAGGCCTGCTGCTTAGTTGGGCCCAGATTCCTGCCCTGATGCTCATGATCCTAAGGACAGGGTGCCCCAGGAGGGCAAGGCCAGATGCGCTGGGGGCCAGGAGGTTAAGCTGACTTGTCACTTGTTTGGGGGTGGGCAGTCTGCTCGGCTACAAATGCTCAGACACTGGAGGGGTGGTGTAAGAGGAGACGGAAAGCAGGGAGAAAGCCAGGCCCCTGACAGGCCTTGGAGAGGACAGGAGAGGAAACTGTTCACCTTTTAAACCTCTGACTTCTGGATGCTCAGGGGCTGAGACAAGAGGCCCTGGGATTTGGAGGCGGGAGGTCTGGACTCAGCATCCTCTTAGCCGGAGGCCTTGGATTGCTGGCCTCCACCCTGGGCCCCAGGTTCTGGCAGTGGGAGGAGGACCCTCGGCCAGCACCTTGCAGGGCTGTCTGGGAGGGGAGGCAGGGGTGAGGAGGTCCTCCTGGGTGAGACCCTGGCATGGGTAAGTCCCTCTGGTTGGTTTCAGACCCCCAAATCTCACCTTTCCTTCAGGGAGGGGTTGTCTAGCCAGCAGGGGGGCTTTGTCCCCCTCCCCAGCTCTGGCTGGTGGAGGGAGGTGTGCCCCACCGCCCTCATAGCCCTCTCCCCTCCTGGCCTCAGCTGCGTGGTAGACGAGATGGACTTCTCTGCCATGGAGCTGGACGAGGCCTTGCGAAAGTTCCAGGCCCATATCCGCGTGCAGGGCGAGGCCCAGAAGGTGGAGCGGCTCATAGAGGCCTTCAGGTGGGTCCTCCCCAGCCCTCACATACGCTGGGCGTTGGGGAAGTACGGGGCTGCCAGCCGGGGGCAGGAGTCCCCCACACACCCAGGGAATGGAGGAAGCAGCCTGGGCTCTGAGCTGAGGACCGGAGTCCCTAGAGGGCTGTTTGGGGTTTGGGTTGGGGAGGGTGGGAGGGTGGCAGAAGGGGAGGAAAGAAGCAGGCAGACCTCTGGGGTTCTCTGAGCTGGACCAGCATCTGGCCTCCAGGTGGCCTGGTGACACTTCGTGTGTCCCCATCGACCAGCGGGATTTTACTGAGCATCAGTCTGAGGCTGGTACTGGTCGGGGGTTTGGTGCCTGGGATCTTTGGGTGCGTGACACCTGCCCCGTCCCCTCAGTGGGAATGGGGGCCAAAGTGTGGGGATGGGGAGCCGCCCGGGCCTAAGCACACACTCAGAAAATCGGACATGCTCCCGAGCGCCCCCCTCTCCGGAGTGTGGGGAAGGCAGGGCCCTCACGCCCCTCGCGTGCCCCCACCGCAGCCAGCGTTACTGCATGTGCAACCCCGAGGTGGTGCAGCAGTTCCACAACCCGGACACCATCTTCATCCTGGCCTTCGCCATCATCCTGCTCAACACCGACATGTACAGCCCCAACATCAAGCCGGACCGCAAGATGATGCTGGAGGACTTCATCCGGAACCTGCGAGGTAGGGGGGCAGTGGGGCGGGAGCGCTGCTCAGAGTCGTTCCGGGAGTCTCAGACCCCCACGGAAGGCTGTCACCCCGGTGGTCAAGGGCACTGGAACTGCTGTCTGGGCCCAGGAGGTTGCTAGCATGCCGGGCATCGGGGGAGTCCTTCCTGCTCTGAGTTTCATTATTGTGTGCCTTCTTTGGCTCTTTCTTCACCCATTATGCTGGGAACTAGTTTCTTCCTTTTATTAATAGTCCAGAAACACATGCCTCCGAAATATTGCATCTAAGCATTTCCCCTGTCCTCTTTGTCTGGACTCTGTTCCTGGAACTCCTGTTTTCAGATGTTAGACCTCCCCGTCTGAGCCTCTGACGACAACTTGCTGCCTGCCATCCTTGTCTTCTTGTTTGACTTTCTTGAAGATGGCCCTCAGCTTTCTCTTTCAGATCTCCTGCTTAACTTCTCATTCCTGCTGGCATCGTTTTCATTCCCAAGAACTCTTTTCTGCTAAGTGTTGCTCTTCAGATCATTTGGTTCCTGTTTTGTAGAAGCAATATCTTATGTTTTCACGTGTTTGTTTGTTTCGGGTTCTCCTTGCTTTCTTCTAAGTTCCTTTTTCAGTTTTTCCCGTACTTTTCCTCTCTCGTGTTGGAGACTTTCCATACACAGTTGATGAAACTTGGTTGTCCATCCGCATTTCGCAGTGAGCCACTAAAAGGCTGATTAAAACTCCAAGTGTGCGTGGGGTTGCCAACTGGTGGGCCTTCTCATGTCGACATTTCATTAAGCTGTTTCACGGGGAGAAGTGACGGCAATGTCTTTAGATATTTTCCCCTGTGCTGCTCAATCCCTCAGAAGAGAAATGTCCAATCTGTGGCCCAGAGGGGGTGAGTCTCTCTGCCAACACTGAGAGCTTTGTGGGAAGTGGGCTCACGGGGGTCTCCTAATACACAGACACCAGCTCCATCCCCCAGTTTTCAGCACAGACTCTCACTCTTGGTTGCGCTGTGTCAGTCGCTCAGTCGTGTCCGACTCTTCGCAGTCCCATGGACTGTAGCCCCCACGGCTCCGCTGTCCGTAGGATTTCCCAGGTAAGAATACTGGAGTGGCTTGCCATTTCCTTCTCCAACTGGTTGTGCTTGGGGTCCACCAGCCCAGAGCTCCTGGTTCATCCCTTCCAAAGAGTGAAGGCTTGGAGTGGAGGAAGGGGTGGGGATGTCTAACGGCCTTTTATTCTAATTTTCAACTGATCTTCCTATTTCGAGCCCTCCTTCACCTCCAGGGCTCTGCCAGCTCCAGAGCCCTTGGAGGTTCTGAGCCTTCTCATCCCTCTGCTGGTTTCCGTTTCCACTTTCCCAGGTTTGCGGATCCATGTGCTCATTCACCCACTTTCAGGTCCCCTGGTGCCCCTGCCTCTTCCTCCGTCTCTGCCGATTCCTTTTTCCGGGGCGTTCGGAAGGAGCAGAGGTGTGCAACCTGCCATCTCTACCTGGGAGCCCCGTGTGCTCTGTCCCTGCCCTGCTCCTCTTGGCCGCAGCCTGGTTTCTTTCAGGGGCCCTGGGGAGTGCTTCTTGGTTCATCAGCCCCACTCAGAACCAAGCTCAGATGTGGAAGACACAGGGTCAATCCAGAGAGTCGCTCATAGACGGTGTAATGTCCTCTCGACACTTAAGAAAACTGCTTGGAGAGCACTTGCCCAAGATGTTTCATTTTTCATTTTTCCCCCTTGAAAAGAGGAGTGTATAATCGTTAAAAGAAGATTTAGAAAAAGTAGAAAGAAGATTTTGTTTATTGCTTCTGTTTCTACCTCCCGGGGAAAGTTGTTTTCATGTTGGTGTGCTTCCTGCTGGTGCTTTTTGTCACCAGAGTCTGATCATTACCATGAAGTGGGAGATGGGTGGTGGTCTTGTTACCACATCACTGCGGGGGCTGCCCTGCTCTCCTTCACTTAATGTCCCACCCCTCCCTGTGCTCCCAGCAAGGAGGGGATCTTCTCACCTTCTGACAACTAATCCCTGAGCTCCCTGTGGAGGGGAGGGGAGGGCCTGAAAGAGACAAGACAGCAGACGGGCAGTGCCCTCATGGCGGGGCCAGAGCGGGAGATGCTAGGAGGAGCAAAGGCAGGAGCCTGGAGGCTGTGATCGGAGATGAGGAGGAGGCCTGGGAGGCAGGAGCCAAGACTGGCTGTGGGGCACCTGGAGGTGGGGCTGGGACACGTGCTGAGCCCTCGTACAGTGGGTGCTCTGGCCAGGGAGGCCGTCTCTGATTTAGCAGGGATGTGGAGCCAACCACTGAAGGCTTTGGAGCAGGGACAGGGCCCAATCAAGGCCACCCTTGGGGAGCATCACTCAGGTAGCGGGCTTCCCCTCTCTGGCTCCAGCCCCTGACCGCCCTGACCCCATCCCTTCTCCACTCCTCATCCCTAGGTGTGGATGATGGTGCCGACATCCCCAGGGAGCTGGTGGTCGGCATCTACGAGAGGATTCAGCAGAAGGAGCTCAAGTCCAATGAGGACCACGTCACGTACGTCACCAAAGTGGAGAAGTCCATCGTGGGCATGAAGACTGTAAGTGCCCACTGTAGGGTCACAGTGCTCAGCTGGCAGGGGGCTGGAGGGGTGGAAGTGGAAGGGGTGAGGGATCATTTGCCCCCAACCTCGGGCCACAGAGCCCATGTCTCCAGCTCCTTCCCTTTCTTCCTTTCTTTCTTGCACCCTCTTCCTTCCACCTGCCTATCTCCTCATCGCTTAACCAGCTCCTGCAGTGGGAGGGGTGGAACTGAGGTGCTGGGAAAGACTGTCCAGGCTCTTGGGTTGAAGCCTCTGGGAGGCCAGATAAGGAGGTTGGGGTGGAACAGACCCTGGGCATCCTAGATGATCTACTGAAAAGAAGGAAGGACATGGGCTAAAGCAGACTCTCGATGTGCGGTCTCAAACCCTTGGGGTGCCCCTGAGCTGTGGCCCTGGGTCACAGTTTGCTCCAAGATTGCAGTGGTTTTTAAGGGCAGTCCTCTCGAGGTGTCCACAGAAGCTCCGTATACCACAGACGTAAAGGTCTGGCCTCCATCTCTAACCCTGATCTCTCTGGTTCCTCCTCCCCAGTGGCTTGCTCAGGGGGCAGTTTGGGGACCTTTCTGGAGGCTCTGTGCTGGGCCCCTCCACCCACTCATGCGAGGTCAGCCTTTCCTGGCTAGAACCCTTCATGCTGAAGTCGCAGCCTCTGTCAGGCTTGCGGATGCCCCCCAGGAGCTGGTTCACACACTAGAGCAGGTTCCAAGTGTCCCTGGGACCCCCTCCCCGCCTTGCACACTTGTGTCTGGGTGTGCAGTAGAGAGAAGCACAGCCCAGAATATGGGGGTGCCCTCGAGGAGGCCTTGGAGGGAGAGGGGTGCACAGTGATGGGACTTGAATGATCCAGAGGCTCTTCTTCTTTTAATGTTTCTTTATTTTTGGCCGTGCTGGGTCTTTGGTGCTGCGGGGGCCTTTCTCTAGTTGTGGGAGCAGGGCTGCTCTTTGTCGTGGAGCCTGGATTCTAGGGTGTGTGGGCTTTGGTAGGTTCAGTGCATGAGCTTAATTGCTCTGCAACCTGTGGGATCTTCCCAGACCAGGGATCAAACCTGTGTCCCCTGAGTTGGCAGGTGGATTCTTTACCACTGACCCACCAAGGAAGCCCGGAGACTCTATTCAATGTCCTTTCTCTGCCTTTTATCCTCTTACTTCTCCCAGCATCATGAACCCCTCTTGCCCAGCCCTGATCCCCAAGGAGCACGAGGAAGGGGCGAGAGCCCTGGGGGAGGAGAGGGGAGGTTCAGGGTCAAACCGGGCCTGCATCTGCTCCTCTGGAAGCTGGTGCTGGGGGGTGATGGCCGCGACCATGGGCCGCTCCCCCCGCTGAGCACTGTGTGCCCCCGCCCAGGTTCTCTCTGTGCCGCACCGCCGCCTGGTCTGCTGCAGCCGACTCTTCGAGGTGACGGATGTGAACAAGCTGCAGAAGCAGGCCGCACACCAGAGGGAGGTGTTCCTGTTCAACGACCTGCTGGTGGTGAGCCAGGAGCTGAGCAGGGAGGGGCTCAGGGACCCCCCCCCCCACCCCTCCGCCGCCACAGGGTGCTGCACACCCAGTGGCCGATTTCCACAGCCTGGGGCGCGAGGTGGCCAGGGCAGACAGGATCATTCCTGCTCTGTAGATTATGAAGCCAAGGCACAGAGAGCTTATCTGCTTGGGGTTCCCGGTCCTGGTGGGAATGGAGTAGGTCCCAGAGCGTCTGCCTCCCCGTCATGACGAGAAACCTGGGGCTGCAGGGTACAGGGCTGCACGTCCGTCTGTCCCACAGCCTGGGAGGTGCAGGGGGTCTGAGAGCGGCCGGCACTGTCCCCGGGTCCAGGGGAATGCTGGCGTGTGTGTGTGTGTGTGTGTGTGTGTGCGCCCGCACGTGCGTGTGCATGTCTATACATCTATGGGGCATTCAACCTTCGCTCTTTGAACACAGAGCATGTGTGCCAAGTCTCTTCAGTTATGTCTGACTCTCTGCGACCCCGTGGACTGTAGCCCAGCAGGCTTCTCTGACCATGGGATCCTCCAGGCAAGAATACTGGAGTGGGTTTCCATGCCCTCCTTCAGGGGTCTTCCTGATCCAGGGATCGAACCTGAGTCTCTTATGTCTGCTGTGTTGGTAGGTGGGCTCTTTACCACTAGCGCTACCTGGGAGGCCCTTTGAACACAGGCATCCATACAATGACTAGTGAGTGTCAGTTGTGTCCCAGGCATTGTTCTAAGTGCTAGAAAGCAGGGGTCTACAGGATCTGATCTGTCTCCTCTCCATCCCCCGCCACCCTCTCCATCCATGACTCATCCCGGCACTGCCTCTAACCTTGTCCCACATCTGATGATCACACCCGAGGTCCACCTCCAAAGAGCAGCGGAGTCAACCCACCCACCCATGGGACTCATCTCGCTCCACGCCTCACCTCCATCCCCACCCCCTGACCCACCAGCTGTCTCCCAAGGCCGGGTTCCTTCTGTCTCAGACCCTGACTTTGCTGCTCATCGTCTGCTTGAAAAGCTCCCAGACCTTGCATGACCCCCCACTCCCCTCATTCAGTGCAGAGGTCCCCCACCTCAAAGGTGGCCTGCCCACTCACTGTCCAGTCCTTACACTACTTCATCCTCCAAACACATACCGGGGACTTCCCTGGCGGTCCAGTGGTTGAGACGCTGCCCCGTTAAGAAAAAAAGTACCAGTTTCTGCCGTCACCTGTGTATGCGTTTCTTCACTGCCTTTCAGCTTGTTATGCGTTAATGGGCTGACCCATTGATTGACTTATGGATCCCGAGGGTCCTCCTCCCGCAACCCCGGCATCCTGAGGCCGAGATGTTTCTTCTTTCATTTTGTTTTTGTTAGAAATGGTGGTCGGGAAGGGGTCTCTAAGGAGGCCGTATTTGAGTCAAGCTCTAAGTGAGGAGGGGCTTCCCAGGTGGCGCTAGTGGTAAAGAACCCGCCTGCCAACACAGGAGACTTAAGAGAGCCGGGTGCCATCCCTGGGATGGGAAGATTCCCCTGGGTAAGGGCATGGCATGGTAAGGACTCTTGCCTGGAGACGTCCATGGACAGAGGAGCCTGGCAGGCCTCAGTCCGTGGGTTCGCAAAGAGTCAGACACAACTGAAAGAGCTTAGCACAGCACTAAGTGAGGAGAGTAGCCGACTGTGCTGGAAGCTGCAAGGAAATGGTGCAGAGACCCACAGTGGGACCCACCCGCCCTGTTCAAGCCACAGAAAGGACGGCTTGGCCTGAGCAGAGCAGGGAGCAGACGAGGTGGGGGTTACACACCAGGCCGGGAGTCCGGGCTGGCTGTTAGATGCCGTGGGAAGGGTTGCTAGACGGTTTCATGCAGTATATCGTGCATATACGTATGTGTGCATGCATCTGTGTATACGTGTGTGTCAATGTGTCCTGAGTGTGTAAGTCTGTGTCACGTGTGTATGTGTGTGTGAATGTATCCTAAGTGTATAATTCTGCCTGGGCGTGCTTGTCCTTTTCTGTGTGTTCACTTGTGTTCACCAGGGCCCCTGGGTGTCTGCCCATCCAGGTGTGTGAGGCATGTTTATCACACGAGTGCACACCCGTCAGTGCACGTCTCTCTCCCTCTCTTGGACAGATTCTCAAACTCTGCCCCAAGAAGAAGAGCTCCTCCACGTACACCTTCTGCAGGTCCGTGGGCCTGCTGGGCATGCAGTTCCACCTCTTTGAGAACGAGTGTAAGTCTGTCGCCTGTGGCTGTGGCCGGGGCTGGGGGAGGGCCCAGGCCTCCGCTGCGGCTGCTCAAGGCCCGTGGCGGCTGGGGTCTGGCTTCCAGATTACTCTCATGGCATCACCCTGGTGACCCCGCTCTCGGGCTCCGAGAAGAAGCAGGTGCTGCATTTCTGCGCCCTGGGCTTGGACGAGATGCAGAAGTTTGTGGAAGACCTGAAGGAGTCCATCGCCGAGGTGACAGAGCTGGAGCAGATCCGGATAGAGTGTAAGGACACGTCACCCCAGGCTCCGGGGTGGCCTGGCTCCGGGAGCAGGGTCGCTCGTAGACAGACACCCCTCTGTGGAGTGAGTGTGGGTGAGCAAGGCCCCTCTGCCTTCCCGAGCCCTCCGCCCCCTGCCCCGCTGCGCCATCACGGCTGATGGAGGCTTCACAGTTAAACCGAGGTACGCAAGGGTGTGTGCACATGTAGCCAGGCTGTGGGGCTCCCTGTGGGCCCCTCGGCCACAGAACTTCACTGGGTTTGAGCCGGACCAGGGAGCGAGCTGGCCTTAAAGACAGGCATGCGCACCAAGGCGTCCCAGGCAGATTCTGACCCAGTCTCCCTGGACAGCCTCCTCCCTCATCCAGTTCAGATTCCCACATCACAGCTGGTTGTTTCTCATCTTTCATGCCTTTTAACCTGTAAGGGTCCTCACACTTAATTTTGTCATAACGTCGTCTTCCTGAAGAGTCCCGGCTGGCTTTCTGGCCGTCCGTCGCCTTGGAGCCATCTTTCTGTCCTCCAAGGAGTGCCTATTCTCAGTTGCTCTCACTGCTGTCGCTCAGGCCTTGTAGACAATCTCAGAGCCGCTTCATCCATCTGGGTGGTTTACCGGTGGCTTATGGGTTCAACACAAGAGCAGTGCCAACTTGCGGTCTCTGCCCATATGCACGCTTTCCTGTCAAGAAGCATTGCGGCAGCGTCAGAGAGCCTTTGAAGGAAAATTAAATAAGAATGGATTCAGAAACTCCAACAGAAAATAAAAAGAGACTCCAGGTCTGCCTTGCATGGCCACTTAGTTGAAAAGTAGTTCTAAATTGGTCTAAACCCCTTAGGCAGGAGGAAAGGCAGTGGGAGCTTTGAGCAGGGTGCCAGTGCGCCAGGCGATGATGTCTCACGAGCATCCTTGGAGCACCTACTGTGTGCCTGGCAGCTTGTTTAGGTGTGCCCAGAGGGAGGCTGCAAGGACTCACGGCTTTACGGAAAACGAGACAGAGCAGTTAAGGGATGTGTCTAAAGTGCATATTAGAAGCAGACGACCCGACAGTTGCACTGGAGTCTGATTCTGAGGTTCACGTAATTTCCTGTCTGAAAATGAGAGGCTAGTTTCTGTCTCTAATTTCCTAAGACAGCAATGAAATCAGGTTAAAACAAAAAACTCTCCCAACCAGCGCGTATAACTTAACTCATTAATGCCTGGTGCAGGGAGGGTGTAAATCCCCTTTCTGCTGTAGGTGAGCAGTGTGACTTAAGGGGCATAACAGACTCTTTCCAATGCCATCTTAGCTGTTGGTCTAGAACATTCTCAAGGACACACCCTCACCTTGTCAGAATGTCAGAATGTCCCAGATGCAGCTGGAGAGCCCAGCACCCAAGGCAGGCACCAGCCTGGCTGCGCATGGCCACTTTCCCCATCAGCCTGGGAGGAGTGTATCTGCCCCTCTGAGAACAAAGGGGTCAATAGCGCCAGGATCTGGGTGCTAAGGGTGAATATCCTCTCCTGCTGTCCAGAGGTTGAGGGAAGCGGGGGAGGGCTCACATCTGCTCCTGCTCTTCTGACAGAGAGTAAGGGAAGAAAGCTGAGCAAAGAGGAGGGGTTGCTCAGGAAGGCTGGGAGGAAAGAAAAAAGAAAAAGGAAAACAACCGCCAGCGTTCCTGTTTATCGAGCCCTTACTACATGCCTGGCCCCGGGCTGAATGCTGCGCCTGTTGAATGATTTAATTCTTGCCACATCTTTCCAGTAGCTGAGTAGTATAATCTTCATTTTGCAAATAAGGAAACTGGTCAACAGAACTTAAGGAAGTGGTCCCAAATTCACGCGGTCCATGACAAAACAAGACTGGCACCCAGGTTTCTTGGGCTCCTTGCTGATTTCTCCAAAGCCAAGGCGGCCCCTCTGGGGAGAGAGGAGCAACTCTCGGTTCAGTAAAATTATTGAGTATTGATTGATGGTGTGGTTCAGGCACAAATGGTCCTGGTTTGGGGTTTGCAAGCCGGTGTCCCCAAATTACAGACGACTAGTTGCTAGAATGCGTGCATGTTCAGTTGTGTCTGACTCTTTGCGACTCCCTGGACTGTAGGCTGCAAGGCTCCTCTGTCCATGGGATTCTTCAGGCAAGAATACTGGAGTAGGTTGCCATTCCCTTCTCCGGGAGAAGTCCCAACCCTGGGATTGAACCCATGTCTCCTTCTTTGGCAGATGGATTCTTTACCACTGGCACCACCTGGGAAGCCCCCTAGAGAGGCAGAAAATGGAACCCAAGAGAGTAGCTTTAACACAGGGAACTTTAGTGATGTCTCCTGGGAAAGAGGAACTGAGGAGGGATGTAATAACAGCTGTCGAATCCCCAAGGAGGGTAGCTGGCCTTTCTCCAGCACCACTGAGGACAGACAGGAAGGAATCGGTTTTTAGTCTAGAGAGAGGAATTAAAGCTGAGTAGCAGGCAGACCAACTCAATGGACCTGAGTCTGAGCAAACTCCGGGAGATGGTAAAGGACAGGGAAGCCTGGTGTGCTGCAGTCCATGGGGTGGCAAAGAGTCGGACACCACTGAGCGACTGAACAGCAAAGGGGCAAAGACATCCCCTGGAGCCTCGGCGGCTGGGTACTCCCTTCTCGGGGGAGCTCAGCCGGCATTCACGGTGGGCAGACAGGATGGCTCCAGTGGTGGTAAGGCACTAGCTACACCATATGAGCCTTCCACGTCGTCCTAGGAGCTGATGTGTGTTAAGCTCCTGACAAGCCTGAGTACCTTGATGTCTTTTCTCTTGCAACCCTCTTAATGATCCTATGAAGCAGACGCTGTTGTCCCCGTAAGAGAGGCACAGAGAGGTTAAGTAATCCGCCTGAAGCCACGCAGTCGGGCAGCATCGGAGCCAAGATGCAGACCCGGGTGGTCACCCCCTGTTGTCCACCTCATCCCCCTCCTCTCGGGCTGTCAGAGCAGGGGCTGGCATCCCCGCCTCTGGAAGGGGAACTGAGGCTCCAGCGGGCACTGAACCTGCCATGAAGTGGGGATGTGGGTGCTGTGTGTTCAGGAGCCCCTTCCCCACTCCCCCCCCACCCTCCCCCCATCGCTTCTCACCCCTCTGTGTGCTGGAGTCCAGGTTTCTCTCTGTTCACGGGCTTTTCCATTTCCCAGGGGAGCTGGAGAAGCAGCAAGGAACAAAGACTCTCTCCTTCAAGGCCGGGGGAGCCCAGGGAGACCCGCAGTCCAAGCAAGGGTCGCCCACAGGTGAGTTCCAGACCTGGGGCCCCGCCTGCATGGAGGCCCCACCCACACCCCAGCCTTGGGGTCCTGGGGGATTCAGGTGAGGAAGGTGCTGCTCTACATGGCCTAACCTCCTGGGGCCTCAGCAGTGGGAGTGGGTGGAAGGTGAGAGAGAAATGTTCCTACTGACAAAGGCCACTGTCCTTCTGGAGGTGTCGGGCCCCTGGGCCCTCGCTCTCTGCAGACTACTGGTGCACGGGGTGGGGGCGTCTGCGGTCGGGAGCAGGTAAGAAAGGTGGCCAGGAGGGTGTGGAAATCTTGGTCTGCCTCCTCCAGACCTTTGCCTAAGGGGCCACCAGCACTCTCTCATCCCAGGCCTGAGTCAGCCTGAAACCCACATGAACCCTCAAACCCAGTGTCTCAAATGGTTTCTCCAGGTTGAATTATTCACTCCGGATGAATTCAGCCAGCTTCGGATTTTCTGTCACCTGTGGCCATGTTCTGTAGACCTCTTCCTCCCTTCCCTTGGCCCCCCTCCTACTTTTCTGTCCCCGGCCCCTTTCCTTCCCCCACCCTGCAGGGAGAAGATGTGCCCCAGAGGAAAAAGAATCAGAAGGAGTGGTGGCATGAGAATTAAATCCCAGCCCAACAAACCCTAGCAAACCATCCGGGACTCTTCACTAATTAATTAATTCAGTCATTCATCCTTATAGTAATGCACTCTTACTGAGCGCCTGCTGTGTGCCTCATGCCAAGCCCTGGGAAACCAGGGTCCCAGCAGGACGTCAGTTTGAGCTGAGCCTCCAGTGGGCTCCATGCTGGTCCCAAACCCCGTCGGTTACGGCCACGGTGCCGAGGTGCTGTGACAGCATCACAGGACCGGCCTCACCAGCTGGGAGATGAGATTGGTTTTCCAAGCACGGTTTTTGCTCACGGAGACCCTCACTGTGATGTCTCCTCTGTGTGTGGGTCTGACCCGCCACCGTGAGTTCCTAATCACCTGCCCTGTTGTCAGCCGGCCCCTTTATGTCTACGGTCATAGCACACGCCTGTTTTCACAGCTATTTAAACCCCGGAGTCAAACCTCAGTGGTGGCTGATTCCTGAACACCCCGCCCCACTCTCTGCAGCACGGCCTGCAGCTCCCGGCCTCCCCCCACCGCAATGTGCGTCTCCAGGGCCTCATCCATTAGCTCCCTCCCCAGCAGGGTCCTTGGTTCCAAACATTAGCCCAGCTTCCTCTTGTGTTACAGAAAGCAGAGGGGTGGGTATTGCAGGGAGTGGGTGCCCTCCCAGGGATGTGAGAAATCAGAGGACCCTGGCAGAGGGCTCTAGGATGTTGGTGGGGGTGGGGGAGGGAGTCAGGGGTGACTGAGTTGGAAGAAGTCCTCAAGCTGTCCCTGGGGGTACACAGGGTGTGCCAGGCCCATCAGAGAGCCCTCATATATATTAACGCACGTATGTGAAATCTGAAAAAAAAAATGGTATAGATGATCTTATTTGCAAAGCAGAAATAGAGACACAGATGTAGAGAACAAATGTATGGATACCAAGGCAGGAAGGAGGGGTGGGATGAATTGGGAGGCTGGGATTGACATATATACATTTCTCTGTATAATAGAGATAACTAATGGGAACCTACCCTACAACCCAGGGAACTCTACTCAGGGCTCTGTGGTGACCTGAATGGGAAGGAAATAAAAAAAAAGAGGAGATGTATATATATGTATGGGGCTTTCCAGGTGGCTCAGTGGTGAAGGATTCACCTGCCAAAATAGGAGACACAAGAGATGCAAGTTCAATCCCTGGGTCGGGAAGATCCCCTGGAGGAGGAAATGGCAACCCACTCCAGTATTCTTGCCTGGAGGATCCCATGGACAGAGGAGCCTGGCAGGCTACAGTCCGAGGGGTCGCAGAGAGTTGGACACAACTGAGCGATTGAGCAGCCGTGTGTATACGTCTGGGCGATTCACTTTGCTGCAGAAACTAACACAGCATTGTAAAGCTGTGCTCCAGTAAAAATTAATGGAAAAGAAAAGCAAGCCCTCATAGATAGGAATTCTTTGGTGGTCCAGTGGTCCACACTTCCAATGCAGGGGTCACAGGTCGTTCCCTGGGTCAGGGAACTAAGAACCTACATGCTACAGGGCTTGGCCAAAAAAAAAAAAAAAAAAATGTATTTTAAAAAGAAATCTCTGGTAGCAATCACAGACTGCTCTTACCTGCACCAGGCTCAGCCTGGGGTGCGTGCAGCTCACTGACTCCTCAGCACTCAGCTCGGTAACAGGAACAAGAAAGGAATGGGGACCCCTCCCTCACAGAGTCTGTGCCACAGACACTCAGGAGCCCCTGGGAGCCGAGAACCAAGGCCTCCTCACAGCCACTCTGCACAATCCATCCGGGGCTCTGATAAGGGTAAAGGAGATTCGACAATATCCAGCAAGGAAAAAATGGGCTCAAAGAGGTGTAGCATCTTGCCCAAGGTCACACAGCTGCTCAGTGGCAGAGCTAGGCTCAGGCACCAAGTCCACTGCCCACACAGTTGTGGGGCCCCTGGAGGATCCAGAAGGATGCCAGGTTGGGAGGTGTGGGGGGGGGGGGTTGGGGGGGGGGGTAGGCAGGGCTTTGTGCAGGAATAGGGCGGTGGAGAGTGAGCCCTGTGCTCTTTGCATTCAAAGCCAAAAGGGAAGCAGCGGCCGCAGGGGAGAAGGCTACGGAGAGCTCGGTGGAGGTGAGTGGAGGCCTGGTCGCCCAGGTGAGTACGTCTGCGTGCCCCACCCTCTTCTCACTGTCTCTGTTGTTTCTCTTCTCAGGTTTTAATCAATGCCTCCCCAGCCCGACTCACCATATTACCAATTTCAAGAGATACAATTAAAAGTTACTGCTAGCATGGGTAATGCCACTCTTCCAGCTCCTAATTAAGCCACAGTGCCCCCTCCAGTTCCCCGGATGCCCAGCCCACTGAGCCCCCCAGGCTGAGCTCCCAGACTAACACGTGCAGATGAAGCCCCCAGCAGTCCCACAGCATCCCTCCACGGTCCCCTAAACCCACCGCCCCGCATATGCTATGGTCCTGATGCTCCATGTCCCCTGTCCCACGTCCTGCCAGCCTCTGTGGAGGGAGCCTGGCCCCTCCGAGAATCACCCCTCAGGTCCAGTCCCCAAGTCGACGCTTCTGGGGAAAGTGGGGGCGGCTGGGAGGATAAAGTGTCTGCTCAACACAGCTGAGCCACCCGGAAAGCTGGCCATGGGGTGGGATGTGCTGGAGGAAGTGAGGCAAGGTGGGACTGGGGTTGTCTTAGGGCTTCTCCTGGCGGGGGGGTGGGGGGGCGGTGGGCACTGCTGTGTCTGAAGACCCTCCAAGTTGGAGGGAAGGGACTGGTGGAGTGGCAGGAGCAGCTGTTCCCTGCCAGTCCCAGAGCACCGCCTGGGAGGGGGCGTGTAGTCGCCCTGCAAGCCTGGGGACCCCAGCCCTCCCCACTGACTCCCGTGGGACCCCCGTGGGCCCCTCACTCATTTCTGCCAGGCCTCCAGGGCCCCTCATGATCACACAGAGCCCCCACTCCAAGCTGGAGGAGCCCCCTCTTAGGGCTCTGAGAGAGGAGCCCTGCCCCAGCCCAGCTAAGCTCGGGGAAGCCCCAGGAAACCCTCACTCTCCCTGTAGCCCCCACCCCCCACACACCTGTGTCTGGAGGAGGCACCTTCACACGGAGGAGCTTCCTGCCCCAGCAGCTGGCAAGCCCCCAGGGTGGGTATTCCATCCTCCGCGACCACCACCCCCCTGCCCATCTTCCTGCAGCTGCCCGTTCTCCAGCCTTGCAGATAAACACCACAAGTTACCAGCCCTGCCCATGCATTTGAGCCCCTGCCCAGGGAGGACCACAGTCTGTGGGCCCTTCGCCCCCTCCTCCCCTGGTCCAGAGTGGCTATCTGCAAGGCTAGCCCCAGGGCCCCCGGCAGCCTCCGCTCCCCTGCACCGAGGGTAGCCTCGCCGCCGCCTCTCTGCTGGACCCCAAGCTCCCGCGTCCTCCGCCCCCCACCCCGTCACTGCCTGGCCGCCTGCTGGCAGGCGCTTCTCCAGCTTGTCTGAGCTGTCAGGCTTGCTACTCATGTTCCATCCCTTCCCCTCTCTCTTCTTTCTTTCATCAGCAGGGAGTCGGGAGTGGGGGGGTCAGAATGAGAGAATGTTCTGCTGTCACTTCCTGCTTTTCACTTACTAACTATTGAAGATAAGGATGGGCCAGCTTGGGTGGGGCAGAGGGAGGTACAGACAGCAGAGCGGGGATCAGGGACAGGGAGCCGAGGAGGAGGCGCAGGGCGAGACCAGAGCTGCAGCCATGGGGGGGCGGGGGGCTCGAGGGTCTGAACCAGGGCAGTCAGGTGTTTGCCCCGAGAGGGGCTGCGGTAAAGTCTGGGAGCAGTGAGCAGAAACCTTGACCCCACAGTCTCAGGCCACTTCCTCCCGGGCAGTAACTCAGAATAGAGCAGAATAGAGCGGGGAATAACTCAGAATAACTCAAAGCAGGTGGGGAAAAAGCTGCCCCCCACCCCTCAGTGGATGGAAGGAAGCCTCCTGTCCCAGTGAGGGCCACAGAGGACTCCCCAAGAGGGAGGGGGCGCAGCCCTGCTCTGCCCTGTCTGGGCACTGAGGGCCTTGGGGACTCCTTTGTTGGAATAGAGCAGGGAGTAGCGGGGGAGGGGGAAGAAGCTCAGGCCTAGAAAACGCTGCCAAGGTAAAGGTTGAGAATGGAGAGTAGAGCCCATGGCCTGCAGACCCTGGCAGTGGGGCTTGTGAAAACCAAAGAAGCGGGGCTGGACTTGGGGGATAAGGAGCAGGACTGGAGAGCCAAGTGACCCGTCAGGGCAGCACCCGGACCCAGGAAGGGGGAGTTCTTGACATTGCACCTTTTGCCAGTAAATAGGGTCAGGACCTGCTGGTTTAGGGCTCTGAGATAGTGTAGGGCAGGGCCATCATGGTTTAGCCTGGCTATAGGGTCCCCTCCTTTGCAGCCTTAGTATGCCCCCATCCTGACCCTGAGAGGTGATGCCCCCAGGACAATCGGAAGCAACCCCAGAGATAAGGGTCTCAGCCACCCCTGGAAAGGTCCAAGAGTCCAGAAAGGCTTGTGTGTTATATCTACAGGCTGGGGCACTGGAGGGATGAGGAATTAATTAAACTCCTCCTTCCAGAATCCTGCTATTTCTTCCACTATCCCTGCTAGCAAGAAAAGGACAGGCTAGTCCCCAGTGTCCTCCATGGGCTGAGGGAGGGACCACCCCCTCACACTCCAACCCAGGGGAAAAATAGGGGTCCTTTCTGGGTTCCCCCTCTGGCAGCAGGGCAGATTTCTCCAGGACCCAAGTTGGGGCAGAAAGGCAGCTGAGGACCTGACTGTGGCTGGACTCTGCTCTCGAATGTGTGGGCATGGCCCTGGGGAGTCTGGGAGGATGGGGCAGGTCCCTGGACCGCCCCTCGGGGTCCCTGGAATTCTGGGGTTTAGACATCTTTGTGATTCTACAGTGATGATGAGGCCTCGCTCTAACAAAGCTGGTGGGAGGGGAGGGGCTTGCAAGGCTGAAAGCCACCTGCCTCCTGACCCTGTCCCTGTGTCCCCAACATACCCCTGGGAGACAGGGAAGCGGTAGAGCTACTCCTGCTTTTCCAGCTTGAGGCCAGTGGGGAGGCTGATGGGCGCTGCCGCGTGGCCCAGGGCCGCCCAGCAGGTCTGTGAGATCACACTGCATAACCTGAGTGCATTGGTCCAACTGCCCACCCCGCAGACAGGAGCCAGGAGGCTCAGCCGGAGCAGAGCAGAGCAGTCTCTGGGCTCTGCCTGAGCCCAGCGCCTCTGTCTGGCAGCCAGGTGCCCTCTAGGTGGCAGAGAAATGGGGAGTGGGGCCGGCGAACCCCTCGTGGGCACAGGAGCTGGGAAAGGGCGGCGGGGTGGGCGGGGAGGGAGGCCAGTCCCAGCAGCTGGGAATTAGTCTTGTAACATTTCATACTTCTCTGGCTGTTTCTAAACTAGGTGTCAATTCACAACAGGCTTCAGGTGTCCCCACACAGCTCCGGGCCGGGGGCCGAGAGGGGAGCGCCGTTGCCAGACCTGCAGCCTAGCCCCTCGAGGGAGCAGCCACCACCGCCGCCACCACCGCCCACGCCCCCCGGGACCCTGGTGCAGTGCCAGCAGATAGTCAAGGTCATTGTTCTGGACAAGCCCTGCCTGGCCCGCATGGAGCCCCTCCTGAGCCAGGCCCTCTCCTGCTATGCCCCAGCCTCCTCTGACTCCTGCGGCTCCACGCCCCTGGGCGGCCCAGGCTCCCCGGTCAAGGTGGTCCACCGGCCCCCGCTGCCCCCGCCCCCACCCCCCTACAACCACCCACACCAGTTCTGCCCGCCTGGCTCCCTGCTGCACCAACGTCGCTGCTCCAGCGGCTCCAGGAGCCTGGTGTAGACACGCCCCCCCTCTTCCCCACACTGCTGTCGCAGAGGGAGGGGGCCACGCCAGGGCCCCCACTGCCCCTCCGCCCGCTGCTCCCCACGCCCGGCACACCGCGTTCCTGGTCACCCATCACTGTCATTTTGCAGAGAGAATTCCTGTCCCTGGCACCTGGTTTGCTCGGCCCAAGCTTCCGTTCCTCAGTTGAGCAGCCCTCCCCTCCAATCTGCCGGCCTCCCTGGCTCTCTGGGGCCCCACCCAGCCTGGCACAGCTAGGCCTCTTCTATCCTGACCACCCCTCCAGCCTCTTGGACCAGGGATTGAGGGCGACAGGAACTGAGGGCCTAACCAGCTTCCTGGGCCGGGTCTGCCAGGCCCTGGCCCTCAGGCAGGGCAGGCAGGTGTGACAGCTATGGGCTGGCACCTGAGCCTCACATGGAAGGTGGTCTGGCTCCTGCCCCAGCACTGGGCACGCCACACTGGGTGGGGGCCAGTTGGCCCTGGATCCCTGGAGCAGCCAGATCAGGGGGAGGCCTGGGGAAAGGGGTGGGTCTCTCTGATGCCCCTCCCCGCCCCTCAGCCCAGCCGTCCCAGGAGGCCCCTCCTGTGTGCCCCGGGACATTGACCCATCTGGCCCTGGGCGGGGTGGGGAGGGGATTCTCCTGCTTCCTCAGGGGCTGGGGCACTGCCTGCCCCGAGGCTTCTGAGATTTCAGGAAATGGGGGAGGGAAGGGGCGCCCCTCAGCTCTCTCTCAGTCAGGTCCACAGAGCCAAGGAATCGTGAGGTCACGTAGCTACAAAATGCACCTTTTATAGAGTTTCTTGTTCTCTAAGCCGCAGAGTGTCAAGTGTGTGCCCGAGGCATAAACGTGCACACGCATAGGAAAACTGGGTCCTCCTGATGTAGAAGCAGAAAGAGGAAGAAGCCGGGTTTGCCCAGGGGCAGACACAACCAGCAGAGCGAGGACTCCCACCCAGGTCAGGCCGGGCCCTACCTCCCCACTCCGACCCCGGAATGACTTCTGTGGCCTCCACGAGGGCCGTGGACACAGAGTGGGCGAGAAGTGCCCACGCAGAAGCACCCAAGCAGAAGCAGGTGCTCAGAGGCTCAACATCTCCCCTCTGCGCCATCACCCTCAACTAGCCCTCTTAACTCCCGCCCCCACCCCAGAAGGCAGCAGGCCCGCCTCCAGTAGGGGTGGCTGCAAGTGTCCCTACACCCTCGAAACCGCGAAGGAGCACCACGCAGGGCTCGCTGATCTCCCCAGCACCTGGCAGAGCCAGAGCCAGCCTCTGTGCAACCCCTCTGTGCGCAGGCCGGCCCGCCCCAGTCACGGCCCTTCCAGGGATGGTCTGCCCCCCACCAGGCTGGACCCTCCTCTGGTCCTGAGCTGACAGCGCACTGCCATTCTCCATTAAGTGTCCTGCCGCTCGCAGCCCCAGGTCATCCCGAGAGATGGCAGTTGAACACAGGACCTAGAGTGAATTCACTTCTCCCCAGCCCCACCCCATGCCCCAGTCGCAGGCCCAAGGCCGCAAGGAGGCACGACTCCTCCCTCTCTCAGAGATCCCAGGTGACCTAGTTTCGTGTGTACGTGTGTGAGCACAGGCGTCACTGTGATGTCACGCAGTGAGTGTATTTCTGGCTCTTTGTCAGCCCGTGTCCCTAACATGTGACCAATTTACCGCCTGAGCCCGTCTGTGCCCCCCGTTGCCCCCCCACCGAGTCCTTGTTGTCCTGGCCCCCTTCCCGTGTCTTTTCTGTAACAGGGTCGCTCCAATCAGAGCCTTTCCAAATGGAGCGGCCAACCAATGGGGAGGCACGGTTCAGGTTCACGTGCCCGGTGCCCGAGGCCTGGGAGCAGGGGTGTGGGCTCAGAAGGAAAAGGATGTGTCTGTGGGGTGGGGGTCCTGGGGCCCCTCGTCATCTGCTCACACAGCTGACGAAGTGCCTCCTCCCACTCTGCCGATGCCCAGACTTTCCAGGTCGGGACCAGCAGGGGGGCTCAGGGCAGGCACACGCGTGGTCCTCTCCACTGAGGATGCGAAGCTCAGGTGTCTCAGTGGCCTTCCCCAGGTAGGGCTGCACCCCTAGTGCTGCCCCCCACCGCCGCCCCTTCCCCCTGCCCCCACCCTGGTCACTGCTGTGGCTGCCCTGGGCCCCAGTGGTGCCCTGGGGATGCTGGCCCCAGGAAGCAGACCAGGCTGGAGTCAGCAGCATGTGGAGCCGACCCTGAGCTGTGAGGGGCTTTAACCCCTGCAGGCCTGGGACAGGGGGCAGCAGGGCCTCCTCACAGTTGGGGGTGCAGGATTCCCAGCCTCTGAAACTCCCTTCTCTGATGGGCCAAACAGCTAGGCTTGGGGCCCGCCTCTGTGCCGGGCCCCAGAGCCGACCCCCAGACAACTGGGACAAGCCTCAGGCCCTCTGCACAGCTGTGGCCACGTCAGGGACCCCACCCTCCGGGAGGGCCCAGTGGAGGTGCTCTTGGTCTCCTGCCCCCCAGCCCCTACCGAGGGGCCCGTGGAGTGCTCCTCAAGCCCCTAAGACACAGCCTCCTGGGCAGATGCACACTGACCCCAAGGTGGCCCTGCTCTGTCCATGCTCCAGGCCTTACTTTGGGGACCTGGCCCCTTCCCGGTCTCACCCATTTGTCAGAATCAGGAGCCGGAGATGAAGATGAACCTAGCTTCCCCCACCCTGCGGGGCCAGCCCACCTCCGAGCTGGAGCTGGTGTGCACAGGCACCCACTCTCGTGCTCAGCCCTGACCCCGCCCCCTGGCCCCCACAGCCCGCCAGACGTCAGTGTGCCAGTAGGCTTCCCCGCCAACCACCGGTCTGTCTGTCCCTGTGTCCTGCTGTACATACACCCTCGCTGCACCCCTGCTGTCGCCGCGTACGCCTCCTTACCCGTCAAGAGCAGCCTCTCAAGGGAAAGAAAAGCAAGGTGGCTGCACCCAGCGACAAATCCAAATGGCAAATATTTTGTAACAAAATAGCCCAGAGGTATTTTATCTGTTCAATTCATAGAGTTTTAGAGATTATATTGAAATATGTCACTTGAGCAAACTGTGTCGGTTCTGTTTCTTTCGTACCCCAAGATGGGGGTCTACCGCAAATCAGATCTCGGTGAGACCGCAGAGGCTGAGGGCGCCAACTGGTCGCCTCTGGCCATGGGGGTGTCCCCCTGTGACGCAGTCAGGGAGCCCCTTCATGCACAAATGGGGCAGACTTCTCTGGAGGTGCAGAGGTTAAGAATCTGCCTGCCAGTGTGGCCTGGGAGGATCCTGCGTGTTGCAGGGTGACTAAGCCCGAGTGCCGCAACTGCAGAAGCCCCTAGAACCCCTGCTCCACAGTAAGAAGAGCCCCACTCATCTCAAGAAAAAGCCTGTGTGCAGCAAGATCCACTGCAGCCAAAATGCAAAACAAAACAGTACAAATGGGTCAAGGAACTATCAGGAACCATCTGATGGGCAGGCACTCGGTCAGAGCTCCAGGTGCAGGGCCAGGGAATGGCCCCTCACCAACATACACACGCACACGGAACAACCCCCATCAACACACACACACACAGAATGACCCCCACCAACACACACACACACACAGGAAATGACCTCCACCAACACACACACACACACATGGAATGACCCCCACCAACACACACACACATGGAATGACCCCCACCAACACACACACACACGGAATGACCCCCATCAACACATACACACACACACAGGAAATGACCTCCACCAACACACACACACAGAATGACCCCCACCAACACACACACACATGGAATGACCCCCATCAACACATACACACACACAGGAAATGACCTCCACCAACACACACACACATGGAATGACCCCCACCAACACACACACACACACAGGAAATGACCTCCACCAACACACACACACATGGAATGACCCCCACCAACACACACACACACACAGGAAATGACCTCCACCAACACACACACATGGAATGACCCCCACCAACACACACACACACACAGGAAATGACCTCCACCAACACACACACATGGAATGACCCCCACCAACACACACACACACACAGGAAATGACCTCCACCAACACACACACACATGGAATGACCCCCACCAACACACACACACACACACGGACTGACCTCCACCAATACACACACACATAGGGAATGACCCCCACCAACACACACACACATGGAATGACCCCCATCAACACACACACACACATGGAATGACCCCCACCAACACACACACATACACACACAGGAAATGACCCCCACCAACACACACACACACACAGAATGCCCCCACCAATACATACACACATGGAATGACCCCCATCAACACACACACACACATGGAATGACCCCCACCAACACACACACACACAGAATGACCCCCACCAACACACGCACACACGGAATGACCCCCACCAACACACACACATACACACATGGAATGACCCCCACCAACACACACACATACACAGGGAATAACCCCCACCAACACACACACACAGAATGACCCCCACCAACACACACACACACACCTAGCCAGTTAAAGCAGGTTTTGGTGGCGACTAGGACAGCTAGGAGACTAGGACGTGACAGCCAGTGTGCACCCTGGCAGGGTGGGAGTCCAGGGGGCTAGGACTTGGTGCTCCGCCATAGAGGCCCTGCTTGGTGTCCTGGACTTGGTGCTCCGCGATAGAGGCCCTGCTTGGTGTCCTGGACTTGGTGCTCCGCGATAGAGGCCCTGCTTGGTTTTCTGGACTTGGTGCTCCGCCATAGAGGCCCTGCTTGGTTTTCTGGACTTGGTGTTCCACCATAGAGGCCCTGCTTGTTTTTCTGGACTTGGTGCTCAGCCATAGAGGCCCTGCTTGGTTTTCTGGACTTGGTGTTCCGCAATAGAGGCCCTGCTTGGTGTTCTGGACTTGGTGTTCCGCAATAGAGGCTGGGGGTAGGTCGGGTGTCAGGGTCCCACCGACCGCGTTTGGTCCTCAGCCTCAGGTGATTTTCTCCAGATGTCAACTCCGAAGCCTGACTTTCTCATCACTAGGTCTGGGTTGACAAGCCCCAGGTGTACCCTCTTGAAGTGGAGGGGGACAGGCCCAGGTGAAAGGGTTGGGAGAAAACTGTCAGGAAAAGTGGCGGAGCCACAGACTATAGTGGAGCAAACATCTACTGAGCCCATGGCAGGCTGCTGGAGCTGGAAGGGGAGCCAGGGCCCTGCACAGGCCTGAGTTGCTGAGATGTGGGAGGCAAGACTGAAATCCCAGCTGGAGGGAGACGTGGGGGCCTGGGGCTGGCGTCACACTGCATGCAAGGCCCTTGCCTGCCATCACCATGAGGCAGGGGCTTGCCCAGAGCCATGTCTCCCAGGAGAGCAGACAGGAGAAGCCTTCCAGCAGAGCTGAGGCCTGAGGGAGATAAGCAACTGGCCTGAATGGCTGGTCTAGGGACACCTGCTAAGAGGGTATCCGGCTCCCCTGGTGACCAGATCACCGAGCACCCAAAATTCCAGACAGCACCCCAGGCTGGGCCCCTTTATCCCATGGAGATGCAAAGGAACAGGCCCTCGCCCTCCTTCCAGGAAACGGGAAATTCCAGGAGAAGCCTGGGGCCAGCTCTGACCTGGCCCATCCTGAGAACTTTCTGACCCAGGAAGCTGAGGACTGGTCCCTTGGGAGCACCCCTGAGGAGACCCAGCTCAGCCCAAGCCTGGGAGAGGGCCCAGAGCCAAGTGGGATCCTGCCTGCTGTTCCTGTGGGGACTTGGGAGGGGGCACCATCCTGCAAGTCTTCTGGCCTCTGAGGTCATCTAGGAGGAGATGGGCAGCCCTCCGGTAGCAAAGGAGACAGCCACAGGGGCCCCAGGCTCTGGGTCACCCACTTAACCACTGGACATGGGGACAGATGGAGCTCTATGGCCTGTGCCTCTCACTGTGGGACCCTTCAGACGTGGAAACAAACTCATCAACTGGACTTAGAATGCTTCTGACGGGGTGCCCCCCGGGTGTTACAGGTTTCTGGCTGAGAGCAAGGGGCCAGGTGCCAGACCAAGAAGACGGAAAATCCAACAAGAACACCTGGTGCCTGGTGTGTTCCTGGTGAGGGTCCAGGGGTGAGAGATGTGTGGTGATGGGCCGAGCAAAGTGCCTGCTCTCCAGGGGTTCATTTTGGGTGGTACCGTCAAAAATACACAAAGAGGGACTTCCCTGGTGGTCCAGTGACTAAGACTCCATGCTTCCGGTGCAGGGGGCACAGGTTTGATCCCTGGTTGGGGAAATAAGATCACATATGCCACGTGGCATGGCCAATAAAATAAAAAACAATTTAAAATAATAAAAATACACAATTGGACCAGTGTTTTCACACAGCAGATGGTGGTATGATAGAGGTGATGGCCTCAAGGGGCTGAGGCCTCTCTGAGGAGACAAATTCAACAAGGTCTAGGTTGTGTCTGAGGGCAGGTGAGCCGCTCAAGAGACCACCTCTAGGCATGGAACGAGGTGGAAACCAGGCTAGCCTGCCACGTATTTCCCTTTTATGGGCATCCCTCGTGGCTCAGATGATAGAGAATCAGCTTGCAATACAGGACACCTGGTTCGATCCTTGGGTGCAGACGATCCCCTGGAGGAGAGCATGGCAACCCTCTCCAGTATTCATGCCTGGAGAATCCCATGGACAGAGGAGACTGCGGGGCTATGGTCCATGGGGCTGTGAGGAGTTGGACATGCTGCTGCTGCTAAGTCACACCAGTCGTGTCTGACTCTGTGCAACCCCATAGACGGCAGCCCACCAGGCTCCTCTGTCCCTGAGATTCTCCAGGCAAGAATACTAGAGTGGGTTGCCATTTCCTTCTCCAATGCCTGAAGGTGAAAAGTGAAAGTGAGGTCGCTCAGTCGTGTCTGACTCTTCACGATCCCATGGACTGTAGCCTACCAGGCTCCTCCATCCATGGGATTTTCCAGGCAAGAGTACTGGAGTGGGTCACCATTGCCTTCTCCAGAGTTGGACATGACTGAACAATTAATAATGTCACTTTCATATAAGCTTACTTATATGAAAATTCCTACCAAATCTTAAATGCATTTAAAAATCACTTTATTCAGGAAATTATAAAATGGGCCTCTCTTAGAAAACCCAGAGAGTCACCATCCTTTTGGGATAGGAAGTGAGTGGGGAGCAGGCAGTCAGGCAGCTCCTGAAGCCTGAGGGGTGGGTGGGGGCAGTGCTAAGGGCTGGGTCGCTGCAGGAGGACCCCAGAAGTCTAGCCCAGTAGCGAGGAAAAGTGCCCTGGCACTGGCCGCTGCTGTCCAGAACACCTCCTGTGGGGAGGAGCTCTGCCCCGGGCCTGGTCAGCCTGCAGGCTGCATTGCCCCCTCCTCCTTATCACCCCGGTCCAAGAGGACTCAAGTTTGCCATTTAGAACAATAACAGGATGGACCCCATGGCCTTTAGCTCCAGGTTCTGGGGTTGATAACCTGTCACACCTCAGCATGGAGCAGATAAAGTTGTCACAGTTTGATTCTCTTACAGCAGGGCTGGCAGACGCACTCCCCCCGCAACCCCATCTCAGCCTCCACAGACGTGATGACTGATCCTCGCTTTCTGGGAGTTCCCACCAAGCATATGTTGACACGCAGAAATTAACACGGCGCCACCTAGAAGGAAGGTGGGGGTGGTTTAGGGCAGGAGATGCGGACTCAGGCCTGGGCTGAGATGGGAGTGGGGAGAAAGGCCCTTTGAGGGGTCACCCAGGGCTGCCCATGTGGCCCACCGGTCCCTGACTGCTCTGGGGGACGCCTGCCCCGTTCCCTGGCCCCCCACCGCTCAGCCCCTCCCATGCATGCTCCTGGAGCTGCTTCCTTCTAGGGCTCCAGGTGCCCCTGGCCACTCAGCAGCTGCCTGACAGCAGGTCCCCTCACCTGCTCCTCTCACCTCCCACCAACTCCATGTCATTTGACCCCAGGGTGAGCCACTGAGGAGGACATGGCAGCCAGGCCAGGTGCAGGAGGTGCTCAGAAGAGCACCCGTCCCAGGGGAAAGCCCAGCCTACAGGGGCCTAGGCTGACCCTGCTGGCCTTGGGAGAGACCCTGCACCAGGACGGGTCAGGAGGGCACTCCCCCTATGGGGAGGCGAGGCCCAGCTGGAGCCCAGCAGTCTGGAATTGCAGGCTGCATTCTTATCCTTACCGCTCCCCTCGTCAAGAACCATGGGCTTCCCTAGCGGCTCAGATGGTAAAGAACCTACCTGCAGTATGGAATACCTGGGTTTGATCCCTGGGTCAAGAAGATCCCCTAGAGAAGAGAATGTACCCACTCCAGCATTCTTGTCTGGGAAATCTCATGGGCAGGGGAGCCTGGGGGGCTACAGTCCACGGAGTTGCATAGGGTCGGACATGAATGAGCGACTAACACTTTCACTGCTTTACTCCCCAAGAAGGCTGTCCAGTTCAAGATCAGCTCCAAGACCCAGCCTGGAGTCAGAACTGGTCCTACAGGAAAATTCCACTCTCGGGGTGGCAAGAGGATGAGGGAGCTGGGCTCGGCAGATGGGGAGGAGGGATGGGAACTCTTTCCTCGCCCCTCCTCCCATCCCCCCTGCAGGTCTGGTGGCTTCTTTCCCAGGGGAACCAGGAGCCCTCACCCCACTGGCTGCTCCTAGCACCTCAGCACTTCCTGCTCCCACGACCCTGAAACCTCAAGGCAAACTCTGGAAAAATTGTGGGAACTGGCCACAGGGATGGAGACCGCCAGGAGGGCTGGCTCTCGTTCCCACATTCCCAACACCACTGGAGAGGCCTACTGCTCCCCCCGCCGCCGAAACTCCCCAATCCCCTTTCCTCCCAAGACATCTGGGTGGGAAGCAGCTTCCCCACTCCACTGCACCCCAACCCCACAAGGAATGAATGTACAGCAGGCATGAGGGAGACTTGTCCACCATCACAGGGGGCCACAGAGTCCCCGGATGTCAGACCTGGAAGCAAGCAGGTTATGAGACAGGCGGGGACTGGGGACCTGGGACCCTTTACTGCAGTACGTGTACCTGGACAGGTGTCCCCTCATCTCTTCAAGCAACAGATACAAAGAAACTGTAAGGAACTGAAACTAGCCGCACACCTGCACAGCTGGGGCAAGTCATGAACCATAAGATGCAAAAGCCAAAACCCAACTGCTATGATCCCTGTCCACCACTAAGGGGCTGGGCAGACTCCCTAAGCCACCCTCCCACCTGACCCACCATACCCTCACCCCAGCTCCTGCCCTACCCCCCAGGAAAGGAGCTGGAGAGAGCCCATGCCCTGCCCCTCTGTGTGCAGAGTTGCCTGCCGCCCAGAGCAAGGGTCTCCAGGCTGAGGACCAGGCTGCACAGCTCAGCGCACTCAGGGCAGGTGGCCGGCCGCTGAGAAGCCTGCTGGCCTCCACCTCATGCCCCTGGCAGCAGGGCTGTCCCAAAGCCAGTGGACTCTTGTGGGAACACCCACCGGGGCTGTGAGGAGGAGGGTGTGGGAGGTTTTCATTTCCAGAGGGCGCTAACTTGCACAGGGAAGGGGAAATGCTCAGCCAGTCCATATGTCCAGCAAGGGCAGGGGTGAGGGGGCCTCAGGAGGTGGGAGCCCAGACCAGGGAGGCGGCCCTGCTCCCATCTGCCACCAGGTGGCAGCAGAGAGCACCATGCTTGCCCCTCTGAGGTCCCCAGTCCAGGAAAAGAGGAATCCTGGGGCAGAGTTCCTCTCCATCCCTGGACGGCCTTCTTCACCCACCAACTAGCCAGTTAACTGCCACGGTGCACAAGCGGTCCAGAGGGAGGCATAAGGGGCCATCCAGAACCCAGGAGTCTGGACATCTGCTTGTGCCTGGCGTGGCAGCATCCTTGTTCTCACAAGCTGAGAAGTCCTCAAAGTTCTGAGCAAAAGATAGCAGATGCTCTGAGGATGCTGGGCAGTGGGGATGGAGCTCACCCTGGCTGGACCACAGACTTTTACTCCAGCCACCAGGTGGTGACTTCTACCTACACATCACTGCAGATGGCTTCCCTTCTTCCAGCCCCCAGGTCCTGCCCAGGACACTGTCCCCAAGTGGCCCACCCTATCCCCACTCCCCCTCCCCCCTTGCCTTTGGGACAAGACCTCACAGCTTATCCAAGCCCTGCCTTCTTCCTCCAGGAAGCCTTCCTCCTCCAAGAAGCCTCCCCCAGCCAGGAAAGGGTCTGGCATGGTTTGGCAGGGGCCTGGGGAAAGGGGCACCCCCACATCTCTGTGGGAGACTGGGAGTCTCTCACAGATCCAAGGCATCCTCTGGTGGAGAGGGTGGAAAGTGGGGAGAAGACAAAAGTCTAGGGAGGAAATCTGGTCAGAGGGGTGTGAGCTGGTGGAGGAACTGCCAAAGGAGGGCTGCCAATCTGGGGGGCTGCTCACCCCCACAGAGAGGGCTCTCTCTCTCCCACCCCAAGAACCACAATGGACAGAAAAAAGGTTGGCACATGCAGCAAGCGCTCCATGGGGCTTGTTAACAAGGCAGGAGAGGGAGGTGAGGGGGGACACTGGCCTGAGCGCAGGAGGCTTTAGTCGTGTCTCTGGCCCTGAGCAGCTGTGTGAACTGCAAAAGTCACTTTGTCTCTCAGGTCCTCAGTTTCCTCGTCCATGACGTCAGGGTTGGGACAAAGGCAGGATGGCAAACAGAGCTGCCAGGAGCTCTGTCTTCAGAAGGTCATGAGCTGGGGAATGTCTGTGCAGGGTGCAGGCTGTGCCACCCCGAGCCCCTGCCACCCCAGCGCTCTGTGCATTGAGGACAACACTGAAAGGTGGGCTGGAACTGGGGACGCCTTGAGAGCCTGTCTCCGGGAAAATGCCAGACAACAGTGGCTGTGTCTTTCTCTGGTTCCTCCCCGTGGACTCCAGGATGCTGAGCCAGGTGAGGCGTCCCCTCCAGCAGAACATCGGGATCCAGCGTGGGTGTCAGTGGTCACATCTGACATGGCACTACCCTCTCCAAGCCCAGTGATGGTAAGAGGAAGCCCCCCACAGAGGGCACTCCCCCCGTATACACTGCAGTTGTTGTAATCAGACAGCAGGCTTCAGGAAGACCGCCTCCTGCTCAGATAAGATGCTGAGTTCCAACAGGCACGGCATGCTCCAGCCCCAGGAGGGGCTGCCCACGGACAGCACAGCTTCTCGGCAAGGCTGTGGGAGGGGGCAGAGGTGAAGCTGTCCGCTGGGGACACAAGAGCCATCTGGCTTCCGGGCACATCCTACAAGTGCGTCTCCTTCTCCCCAGCCATGAGGCCCTCCTTAAGTGGGGCGGGCCTGCAGTCCCGGCTGCTGCCACCATCCAGACACAGGTGTCTCTTGGGCTGCGGCAGGCTGGGATCAGGGGTGACGAGCTGCCGCAGGCGCTGTGGGGAGAAGAGGGCATCAGTGGTGTTGTTGGCGAGAGAGGCAAAGACAATATGTCCTCCTGTCTGTGTCCCCAGGGCCCAGCTCGGAGCCCACCCGTGGGGAAGCTCAGTGCGGTGCGACTGAATGAATGAGCACAGATCTCGAGAAGAGAGAGAAGGCAGTGGCGTGGGGACAGCGTGGGAGCCACCTGGCTCCAGTCCTGACATTTGTGCAGCCATAGGCAACCCACTGAACTGTCCACACCTCAGCACAGCGCCTGGCACAGGATCAGTGTTCAGTGTCTATTTTGTTCTTATTACAACTATTCTTATTGCTACTGCTATCAAATACTTGGTAAATGTCTATCGTTTTTCTTCCTAGTAGTATTACTACTATTACTATAGTTATTGATGCCATCTCCTTGCCTTGAATGCAGATGTGATGACTGGAATCATGACCACCTTCTTGTGACCCTGAGGTGATAAGTATGATGATGAAAGGACGCCATGAGCAGGATGAAAGCGTACGAATAGGGGAAGCGTCTGGTCCCTAATGGCTTCCTTAGGCAGCTGAAACAAATGCCAGAAGCCCTAACTCTGATCTTCTTCATGTGTAGGAAGACACTAAGCCTGTTTGTTTATTGCAGTTGGGTTTTCTGTGACTTGTAGGTGAGACAGATTCCCACATATGTAGTGTCTTTGTGGGACACTGGCTCTATGTTTTCCAGGAAGGCATGTCCTACCCCCTAAGCAGGGAGCCTTTTGCAAAGGGTTTGCACAGAGATAAGAGAAGGAGAGAAGCTGGGAAACTGTGGATGAACCGTGGCTGCTGGTCACCAATTTCCAGGAGCAGGAATCTGTGCTCTGTGACCTCCTGTGTCTGGCACCTTTGAGGTCTTGTTTATAACTTAGTTTCCTAGTGGTGCTAGTGGTAAAGAACCCGCCTGCTAATGCAGATAGATGTAAGAGACGCAGGTTCGATCCCTAGGAAGACCCCCTGGAGGAGGAAATGGCAACCCCCTCCAGTATTCTTGCCCAGAGAATCCCCATGGACAGAGGAGCCTGGTGGGCTACAGCTCATAGGGTCACAAAGAGTCAGACACAACTGGAGTGACTTAACATGCACACACCCTTTGACAGGTGCTCTTGGTCAGCCTGCTCAGATGATCTGGAGGTCAGATTCTGAAGGTCTAGGACACTAGGACTCTTGACCATTTCTGAAAATGAAGCCACGGGTCTTCAAAGACCCTTCTCCTTAAGATTCTCTTAGACAGAAGGGCTCCCTGGCCTCAGAGCTGCCCCAGCCATGATACCCTGCCCATCATCCAACCTCTTCAGTGCCACTTTCCCAGCCCCTACCTTCTTGAAGGAACCCCGGGTCTTCAAGAGGGTGATGATGATGAAGAGAGGGACACAGCCCATGGAGGAACCAGCCAGGAACCAGCCGATGAAGTATCCCCAGGCCGGGTACACATAGACGTTGTTGTATTTGAGAGGTGTGTACTTGCTCAAGGAGAAGAAAAAAGTGGCCTAGAGAGACAGGGGGAGGACAGACGCAGATGCAGGAGGGGCCGCGAACCCTCCCCTCGGGGACGGAACACAGTTAGATACACTGGTGCTTCTGGAGATGGAGCGTAGAAGCCACGGCAGACCGTGGGCCAAGGCGTCAGGCACATCGAGAAGGAAGGCAGGGGAGACGGAGATGCTCCAAGCAGACAGGCAGAAGCAGACCAGCAGCTGGAACATCGGCAGACCGACAGACCAACAGGGTTGCCAAAGGAAGGGATGGGGCAGGAACCAGGCCGGATGGTAGTGCTCCCGACAGGGTTGCCAAAGAGGGATGGAGCAGGAACCAGGCTGGATGGTAGTGCTCATGAAATCAAGAGACAGTGAGAAAGGAGGGGCAGGGGAACCAGCACACAAGAGAGGGCACAGACCTGCCCCCCAAGGAGCCCCAGAACTCAGCCCCCTGCCCCTCATCTCCCAGAATCGACTGGAGAGGCAGGAGAGGATACAGGGGGCACTGATGGGCACATACCAGGCAGAGGCCAGGGGTCAGGAAGAGCCAGGAGATCTTCACCAGGGGCCATGGCCGGTAGCCAATCATGTCTTCCACGTTGTCATAGAAACGGTCGGCCCCTGCCCAGGTGGGTGTTGGGAGAGTGTGAGGAAGGGGGCGGGGGCAGGGGTCAGTGGATGGGTTTGGGGAAGGACTCAGCTGCCCCATCCTCCCCACCCCCCGCCGTGTGGGGGAAACTGGATCAGCACACAGGAGTGACACTCGGGGAGGGGGAGGCTGCCCCCAACAGGGAGCCCCCTTACCCCCCAGGGCGTCTCTGGCCTCCCGTCTAGGGATGAGGACCCACGTCCTAACACACAGGAGGGTGTGAGCCAGAGCAGGCTCAGTGGCCACGCAGATGCTTATTGCATCACAGAGACAGATTCAGTTTCAAGTGAAAGCAGCAGAACAGCAAAGGGCCCGCTGAGCCACGCGGGGCACTGGGCAGGGGCGGGGTATGCATCCCAGACTCCAGGTATTCATAATCATTCTCACTATTCAAGGAACCAGGGTTGTCCCAAGCCCAGCTCCGTCTGCCATAATGAGAAATGCCTGGGTTCCCAGCGATGGATAAACCTCAAGCAAAAAGAACCAGCCAGGGCAGAGACTTCCCTGAGGGGCCAGTGGCTAAGACTCTTGTGCTCCCGGGGCAGGGCGCCTGGGTTTTGATCCCTGGTCAGGGAGCTAGATCCCACATGCCACAACTAAGAGTTCTCATGCCGCAACTAAGACCCAGAGCAGCCAAATAAATAAATACAAAATAAATATTAAAATAATTAAGAACCAGGACAGCAGCTCAAAGAGCCACAAAGACCAGAAGGCCAGCTTGCTGGTCCTTACCTGGGGCAGATCCAGCCCTTCCAGGGACCCCAAGGCTCCCCCCACCACTTACCATACACCCAGCCGACACAGATCACCTCAAACACGGAAAGGAAGAGCAGGCACGTGCCGCTGCAGGCGTAGTAATCAAACAGCTGAAAGAGGTACATCCCGCCCTGCAGGCAGGGGATGGAGCTGAGCCTTTAATCTTCTCCTGGCGCGGTGGTGGGTGGCAGGGGACACACCCTGCCCCCCCAGATAAGACAGATGCCCACCTTGTGGGGTGCCACCCTGCTTGGCCCAATGAAGCCCTCCCTTGCAGCTAGAGTTTGCCCTGCCTGTCCCTGCCTCCCAGGCCTCATCTGACAACCATCTCTGACCTCAGTGAGGACCCCGGGGACTGTGGTTTGTCTGCCCAGAATCCCACCTTCCACAAGGTGCTGTGTTGTGGCCATCTCACTGTGAGTTTGTGTGCCCCACTCCCCTGTTTCAGGCCTGAAGAGGAGCCACGGCTGACTCTCAGGAAAAGGGCCCTGTGTCCCCAGGGTTGGCCGGTGGCACAAGAGAAGCCCAAAGCTGCCCCAGCCATCTGTTACATCCCAGGAGGAAAATCTGCCCAAGAATGACATCACCAGAGGAGAGAGGGGGACCATCTCTGATGATGTCACTGGGGCTGCTGGGTCCAACCGTGCCTGAGACCGAACCTCTAGACTTATCCGTTCCCTGACTCAGAAAGCTCATTCTCCTGCTTAAGCCAGCTTGTGTTTGGTTTCTGTCACCTGAAACCAAAGGAGAGGAAACCAACCCAAGAAGGCTCGACCGTGTGGTCCCCCCAATCCCACGGGGAGGCTCCGCCCCTGGTGCTCACCTCAGTGACCAAGAAGAGCCCGATCAGGCAGCATGTGACTGCGATGGCGAGGATCAGGAGCTCCCGCCGCCCGCTCCTCCGGAGCTGCCTGGGGAACATGTCCATGGAGGCCGTCACCAGGCACTCCATACAGACAAACTGTGGGCCGGAGGGGGCTGGTGAGAGGGGTCACTGCCCATGCCCGCTCCCTGCCCCCCACACTGACCCGCAGAGTCAGGGGCACAGGGGTCAGAGCTGGGGTGAGGCCAGCCCACATCTCCACCATAGAGGGTCCCAGCTGGGAGGTGGAGGGGGAGGCTGGGTGGCCTGAGGGCGCAGGAGGGATGTTTGGGAGGGCAAGTCCATGTCTGTGAAGGGTCAGGCCTGGGGATGGGGGGAGCGGGGGTGGACAAAGGAGGCGGCCCCTCACAGAAGAGGGTCCCTAGGCCAGGGGTACCCGCCTCCCGCCGACCTCAAGGACAGGTCCTGGACGTGGGATGGAGGGGGAGCGACCTTGGGCTGGGGCCAGGAAGCTGGGGAAAGTCCTGGCAGGGAGCACAGAGGCTGGGAAGGGGCTGCAGGGCTGGGCGGGGTGGGGGTGGGGCAAACCTGGCTGTCCAGCCCGAGGAAGATAAGCATGATGAAGAAGAGGCAGGACCACAGCTGGGACAGGGGCATCATGGTCACGGCCTTGGGGAAGGCGATGAAGGCCAGGCCGGGGCCTGCCGGGCACACACAGCATCAGGGAGGCCTGTCCGCACACGCGTGTGCACGTGTGTGTCTGCCTGCGTGTGCTGGCTGAGCCCGTCTGCTACTCTAGGGAGCACACTTTCCACCCGTCCGCTCGCCTCTCCCTCTGCCCTTCCCTGGTTTTGGGGTCCTGCTCTGTGCCAAGCACCGCCCCCCAACGCTGAAAGTTTCCTATAGTCCGGTTTCTGGGACACCCACCCCACCCCACCCTCTGTCCCCTGTCCATCCTTCCCTCCAGGTCCCAGACAGCCAGGCAGCACCCACCTGACTCAGCCACTTCAGAGATGGGCACCCCCTGCTCCCGGGACATGAAGCCTAGGATGGAGAAGACCACAAACCCGGCCACGAAGCTGGTGCCGCTGTTGAGGAAGCAGAGCGCGATGCTGTCCCTGCGGGAAATGGGAAGGAAGAGGGAGAAAGAAGCCCTGCGTGCGAGGAGATCCAGAGACAGTGAGCAGGGAGCAGGGAGAAAAGGAGGTGGGGGACGGAGATCGAGGCCAGGTATCGGGAGAAGAGCCCAGTCTGGAAAGCGGACCACCGGGTCGGATTTGTGCAGCTTGGGCCCCCACACCCACTCCTCCGTCTCCAATCACAAAGGAGGGAGGCCCCCCTCCACCCCCAGACCCCGCCCCCGCTCACCTGTAGCAGTTGTTGTGGTACTTGTTGTAGCTGCCCAGGGCTGTTAGGCACCCCTGGCAGATGGCGAAGGAGAAGAAGATCTGGGTGCCCGCGTCCATCCACACCTAAGGGAGAGAGACCCCGAGGAAGTAGTGAAAAGTTAGGGGGAGTCTGCAGGGAGCCTGGCGTGCGTGACCACACAGCCCGCCATGAAGAGCGGCCCCTCCGCCTCCCCTCAGAGCACCCCACGTCCACCAGCGCCTCCTCCTCCTCCTCTCCTGGGCGCGGCGGGTCTCACGTGTGTGCGTGCTGTCTAGCTCCCGGGCAGCTAGCGTGGACCATGGACTTCTGGAAGCATGGTCCATCCTGGCTGGACGAGGGAGCGGAGGGATGGTGGATGGAGAAACATCATGCAAGTGGTGAGATGACATTCACAAATGGATTTAATAACACGGAGGATACCTGAAAATATATCTACCTCCACATCACAGCTATGTGAACACACACACCCCCAGCCAGAAAAAAATGTTGCAAGAAAATGGACTAAAATGCTAACAGAGGTTATAACTGAGTGGTGGGATTAAAAGAGGTGTTTACTACTCTCTTTGTAGCTTTCTTTATATTACCTCTCTTTTCTGTGGTGGGCATATTTTGCCTCTACACCAAGGGGAAAGCAACCCGAGGTTTTTAGAAGTCCGGATCTGGTTTGGGGTGGGAGACGCCTAGGATAAGGGTCCCCAGCGAGGTTCCTACCTGGGGGTCCTTGAGCCGAAGCAAATCTGGTTTTAGGTAGTAGATGATGCCCTCGTAGGCTCCAGGCAGGGTGACGCCTCGAACCAACAGGATGACCAGCATCAGGTAGGGAAATGTGGCTGTGAAGTAGACAACCTGCAGGGGGGAGGCCAAGGTCACCCCTCTCCAGCACGAGCCTCCTGCGGAGGGGTGAGCGCAGGAAGCTTGCCACCCCTCCCTCACACGTTCCAGGGGGTCTGGAGCTCCCCAGCACAGGGTGAGACACACATCAGCAGGCCAAATTGGGGCGGGCTTATTTCACCCTGCAGGTTGCTTGCTTATGTATACATGCCTTTGACAGTCATATCAAAAAAGAAAGACTTTCCCAGTGTTGAGCTAAACCCCTTTCCCGGGACGTCCCCTGTACTTAGCATGCCCTTCCCTTCACTACTTTCTCTTTCAGGCCTCCAGGGGGATGCCATGGTGGTGGTAGCAGGGGGCAGTCCCTCTCTGGAAGCCACAAAGAGCGTGCCCAGAGCCCAAGCCCCTCACCTTGCCCGTGATCTTGACGCCCTTCCAGATGCAGAAGTAGCAGATGATCCAGGCAAGCAGGAGACACAGGGCCAGCTCCCAGCGCACGCCGCCCAGGTGCTGGATGCCGGGGCTGATGCTGAGAACACGTCTCCTGCAGACGGGGGGCGGGGGGTACACCACCAGGTGAGGCCGAGGAGATAGCAGGCCGCCTCCTCCCTCATCATCAGCTGTCCTGATCCTCAGAGCTGACCCCATGGATCTCAGCGTCCAGGCCACCCCACCCCCTGCCCCTCCCCTGCTGCATGGATAGCACGTTCCCATCTGTGGTCTGTAAGCCCTTGGCCACCAGGAGACCAACTCACGTAATGCCACAGGTATGTCTGTCTAACTCATCCGGCTTTCTCTGTTGCTCAGAGAGAGACAGAGACAGGGAGAGCGGCACATGCCTGAGAGGCCCATGGTGGGGCACAGCTGATGAGCAGGTGGGTGAGCAGATGCCTGGGGAGCAGAGGGACTGGTGTGCATTGGGGTTGGCAGGTGACGGGTGATAGGAATGTGTGAGCCAAGGGCTGGAGGGCGTGAGGGTGAGTCAGGGCTGGGCGGGTGCCCTTGGGAGAGTATTGGCAGCTACGTGTGTGCCGAGGTGAGTGTGTGTGTCGGGTGGTGGGGTAGACTCTGTAAGCGCAAAGATGGACATGTGTGGATGTGGGAGAGGGTGTAAGTGCTCAAGTGGAGGCTGCAGGTGTGAGTGTGGATGAGTGTAGAAATTTGCCAATTTGTAAATACTCCCACTTCGGCCAAGTTCAAGCTACCGCCAGGACGTCAGGGCACCCAAAGCTGGAAAGATGCGTAGAGCTGGTCTCCTGAGCTGCAAGGTACAGGTGGAAGGTGGGTGCGGGTGGGCGAGGGCCAGCAGACTTGGGTGGGATGGGAGTCCCATGGATACTCACATGGAGCCACCCACACAGTCACATGGGAGTCACTCACACCCATGTGAGTCTAGGAGGACACGGGGGTGGGTGGGTGAGCGTGAGGGTGTGGGCAGTAGGTATGCGAGGGTCCCTCATCTCTTGGTGATGGGAGGTGAGTGCTGGAAAGGTGTACACCTGCACCGCACATCCCAGGCCCTGGACACCCAAATTCCCTCCCCTGGCCCCCCGGAGGCACATCCAGGCCTGCTACCTACTCCCAGAATTCCATGACGGGGGATGTGACGTTCTCGGACGGGCCCGTTGTGCTGGCTGCAGAGTGGTTCAGGAAGTCCATGCAGTGCTCTGTGGGGGACGAGGGGGCATCCGCAGTGGGCCAAGCGGGCAGAGATGCCCTCACATCCTGTCCCCCACCCTCTGGCCTGCTTGCCCCATCATTCCCAGCCCTCGGGAGCCCCCGCTTTCCAGCGTCAGGAGTTCCCCCTCGGGAAGCCCAGGGAACCAGCCCCCTCTCCCAACCCCGCCACGTGTGCTGGTCCCGCCGAATCTGACTGCTCCTCTGGACCCCCTGGTCCGCCTCTGCCCCTCTGGTCTCCGGGGTCTGGCGCACGGTAGGCCCACAGTAAACACTGGCTCAATGGGTGGACGGTGGGAGCAGTTAGGGCCTTGCAGCCAGTTATCACCCACTGTCAGGGCAGTTGGCTGAGTGACCCACAGGGGGCTGGCCCGCAGAGTGGCCCCAGCAACCCCCACAGCTCGGCTTGGGGTGGGTTTGGCTGGGCGCCTGGTCACTGTTGGCCCCTCGCCCAACCTAACAGGTACCTGTGTTCCAGGAGTGGGCGCAGGTGGTCCAGGGCAGCTCAGAGGTGAAGGAGCTGAACAGGTAGAAGAGGGCCCAGGCCAGGATGATGATGTAGTAGACGTTCAGATAGGCCTCAATGACTACAGACGCCAGCCCGATGCCTTGGGGACAGGGCGGGGGGTGGGGGTGGGGAACAGGAAGGTCTGAGAGATCAGAGTTCGCCCGGAACCCACAGGAGCTGTCGGTGGCGCTGGAAGGACACGGGGCCACGGAGACACTGCCAGGCTTACTCCAGGCCTGAGAACCCTTTACTGCTTATTTTTCTAAATAAGAAGAGCAGGTGACACCACAGCACAACACGGCCTTAGGCCCTCTCCCGTCACCACAATCACTGCGCTTACACCACTGGACGCACATGGGGGGCCCAGCCGTTTGCTTGGGAGCACATTTTTCCGCGAAGCTGTGAAGACTCAGCTCCAGGGTTCCTCACTTGCAAGCACCCCTCCTAAGACTGCACCTAGTTTCATGCCTGAGTACGATTTTGTATTGTCCTTCCCTGAAGACCACTTCCCCCAGGTTTTATAAACTTTATAATCGGGTCCTACAAAGCCGGATTATACTTCCTGCTGCCCCTGCAACCCTAAGCAAAGGGTGGATGAGGGAAGCGGGGGTGGGAATGGGGCTCCTGGGGGCCTGCAGAGGAGTGGGGGGAGGACACTCACCCTGGAGGAGGGGGCAGATCTTCCGCCAGGCTGTGACGCTGCCCTGGCTGGTGTACTGGCCCAGCGCCACCTCCAGGAAGAACACCGGGATGCCGCAGGAGAAGAAGAAGATGAAGTAGGGGATGAAGAAGGCTCCTGCAGAGAAAGGGGAGGTGGGCTGAGCCTGCAGCCGCCCCTCAATGTCCCTCGCACCCCCCCAGCCCCCAGAGGCCCAAGGCAGCTTCTTGCTGTTCTGAGCAGGGCGGGTGGAAAGTTTCTGGTCTGCACCGACCCAGGATAGGAAAGACCTTCAAAGGGAAATGAATGAAAAGGTAGGTGGAGATCCTAATAGACATACTATTTACTTTCTCAGTGTGCTTCACAAATCTGATTCAGTTTATTATTTTTGGAACCAAAAACATGTGTTCTGTATAATTTGATATGCTTATTAAATTATCAAGTAGGTTACTTTTTAGAGGAAAACTAACAAACAAAAATATCTTGGAAAAATTACTTTCCTTCTCAGTCAGAGGGTTTTTTCCCCTCATATTCGGAGGGTTCTCCCTTCTCTCAGGCTCTGGTCTGAAGTGGGCTCTCTGACGAGGCCACTCTTCTGCTGGGGGGCTATTCTCAGGATGCGGTTTCAGCATTGGAGTCGCTGACCCGCAGGCCGTGGTGGGAGGCCAGGCCTAAAGACACCCTGGAAATGACAGCCCAGGGCGTCCACCTCCATCATCTCAGAAGTGTGCGCCTGGGGGAACACACTGCATAGTAATGCATAGTCACTGCAGAGTTCATTGCCCAGTAATAACACTTGTCACTTGGGCTTCTGTCTGTAAAGCCTGCTTCTAAATGCTTTACTGACATCAAAACCCTCACAAAACAACCTCCCAGGTACTGATGTTATCCCCATTTTACAGATGAGGAAAGTGAAGCACAAACTCAGGTGGTGTGACCCTGAGCCTGGGCTTATAACCACAGTGTTACAATGCTTCTCAAGCATGCTACTGTGTAGAAAAAATAGAAAGTATAATGGGAAGGAAAGAGAAAAGCATTGCATCAGTGAAAAGTGAAAGTGAAAGTCTCTCAGTCATGTCCGACTCTTTTGTGACCCCATGGACTATACAGTCCATGGAATTCTTCAGGCCAGAATACTGGAGTGGGTAGCCTTTCCCTTCTCCAGGGGATCTTCCCAAGCCAGGGATCAAACCCAGGTCTCCCGAATGGCAGGCAGATTCTTTACCAGCTGAGCCAAAAGGGGAAGCCCTTGTATCAGTATATCCTCCCAATTTTCTTATAAACATATCCACATACATTTCTTGTTTTGCAAAAATAATAACCTACTCTGCATGACTTGATAACAATTTAAAAATGTACAGACTTCCCCAGTTGGTCCAGGGGAAATTCCATGCTCCCAGTGCAGGGGGCCTGGGTTCAATCCCTGGTCGGGGAACTAGATCCCACATGCCACAGCTAAAGATTGGTTTCAGTCAAATAAATAAATATTAAAAAAAGAAAATTAATCATGGATGCTTAAAAAAGAGAGCAGGATACATAGTAAATGTTCAATAAATATTTGTCAACTTAAATATAAATGGTATTTAGAAGGATTTTCTAAACAATGGCTATTTTTAAACAGGACTGTTCCTTCTTTTTCACCTTTCTGGAATATTTCTCATATTCACATACATCATTTCCACAAAAGAATAAAGGTATTTTCAAAAGGCAAAAATGAATCTGGCCGCTCACAAACAAACTCATGTAAATGAATTATTCCACTGATGTGAAATATTCCAAGCTGGTAAAACTGCAGGAAGCAGATTTGTGGTTGCTGAGGGCGGGCTGGGAGAGGGCTGGGGAGTGACTTCTGATGGGTACAGGGCTTCTTTTGGGGGTGATGGAAAGATTCTAGAATCAGTTGTGGGGTTGGTTGCACAGTTCTCTGAATATACTAAAACCACACTTAAAAAGGTGACTCTGGCCCCTCCCCATTACACCCTTGCTCATTTTTACCGCTGGTGCTAAAACATGTATAATTGCTTCTTTAATTAAAAAAAGAATCCTAGACAGGGCTCAGGTCTCTTATTTGATCAACATTCCGCAGTGGCCCCTGTCTCACTCAGATCCAAACCTCAGGGTCCAGGCCCATGACCTCTGCTCTCTCGCCCACTCCCCCACCCCATCACTCCCCTCCTCGTCCCTCCTCAGACAGGCCAGCTGCTCTTCACTTGACCTTGGCCCTTGCTGTCCCCTGAGTTTGGAGGGTTCTTCACCTGAACTCCACCCTTGGCACTCGCTCCTTCACCTCCTTCAGTTCTCAGCTCAAAGGCCACCTCCTGGACAGACCCTCTCCTGGTCCCCTCGCCTCCCATGTCTCATCCCTCCCTTCCCTATCCCTATCTCCCCACTCTGTCCCTCCACCCTGCTCTGCCTCTAGCCCGTCCACGCTTCACCACGTGACAGACTTCGGAGGACGTGTTTGTCTGTAACCTGCTGCCCTTCGCTGCAACGTAACCCAGAGTGTGTTCTGTTTTGTATCTAGCACAGAGGCTGGCACAGGGTGGCCCACCGTAGGGGCTGAGTGAAGGACTGAGTCCTTCAATGACTGACATCCCCCTGGAGGGGAGCTTGTTCTGAGGAATCAAGCCCATTTCACGGCGGGGGATGCTGAGGCCAGTGGTGGAACTGGAGCTCCACAGCTCTCCCCCACCGCACCCACCTCAAGTGAACTCACCTCCCCCGTTTTTGTAGCAGAGGTAGGGGAACCTCCAGACGTTGCCCAGCCCGATGATCTCCCCGGCCACGGACAGCACGAACTCCATCTTGTTGTTCCACTGGCCTCGATCCTTCACCTGGTCCTGGGCTTCCTGGTCGGGCCTCAGGCCCTCCTCGGGGGCCCAGGGGACCACCGGAAGCCCCTCCTTGGGAGCTGCCACTTTTCTGTCATATGCAGCCATGGATGGGCTGGGAGGCTGCAGATGGGCGTGGGCAGGACAGGGGGAGAGGCCAGCCTGCAGGGACGAGAGGAATGAGCAGGGTAACCCTAGGGGTATTGTCACCCCTGCTCTCTCCATTCTAACCCTTCAGCGTTGCCGGGAGGTTTTCTAATAATGTTGGACCAGATTTTCTTCTCAAATTCTCAGTGACGTTTGCACCTCAAGTTACCCTTTGCTCTCATGGCTCCAATAATAAATAGGGAGCAGTTTGCTCTTGTTTAAAATGTACATATGTATTTCTTTATGGCTTTTAAAAATTGTATTGGCATAGGGTTGATTTATAAAGTTGTGTTAGTTTCTGCTGTACGCAAAGCGACTCAGTTATACATGTACATACACCACTCTTTTTTAGATTCTTTCCCCAGATAGCTCATGACAGAGTATCAAAAAGAGTTCCCTGTAACGTACAGAAGGACCTTATGAATGCAAGCATATTTTTTTAAATGGGAACTGCATCTGGATTGATTTATTTATTTTATTAATTTGTACTGGAGTATAGTGGTTTGGGGCTTCCCTGGTAGCTCAGCAGTAAAGAATCCACCTGCCAGTGCAGGAGATGTGGGTTCGATCCCTGGGTCAGGTAGATCTCCTGGAGGAGGAAATGGCAACCCACTCCAGTATTCTTGCCTGGGAAATCCTATGAATGGAGGAGCCAGTGGGGTACAGTCCATGGGGTCACGAAAGAGTTGGACACAACTTAACAACTAAACAACAAATACAGTAGTTTCTTTACAATGGGAGCAGTTTGTTCTTAGTTTGCCCATTTTGCAGATGGGAAAATCCAGGCCTCAGCAGGCGAAGTAATTTGCCTGAGACCACACTGGATGGGGATTAAAACCCAGGCTCAGGGACTGTTATCCCAAGTCTCTTTTGATCCTTGCAGCCAGCTGCCATCCCCGCTGGCCCATCTGCCTTAGGTCCCTAGCGTCCAGTGAGTGGCGCCATTCCAGCCATAAGGGGTCAGAGGCTGCCGGGGGCGATGGGAGGTCAAAGGGCTGGTGTGGCCAGGTAACAGCACGGTCTTCCCTGGGCCAGCTGCATGCTCATCACTGTGCCAGGACGATCAATTGCCTCCGGGTAAACACGGGGCCAACTCGCTCTGGGCATCTGATTGGGAGGGCAGGGGAAGGTGGGGCCACCTCATGAGGCCAGATGGGGACAGGGTGGCCTTCAAGGGAGGCCTGGTTCTTCCCCCTCTCTTGGCTGAACCTCCGTCCTGAGAGCTGGCAAGGATCCTGGAGGCGGAGGAGGTCACCAGCGAGATCCTCGCTTGGGTGGTCACCTCCAATCCGAGTGGTCTCCTCAAGGGAGACCCAGAGTGAGTGCCCATCACAGGCAGGTCATTGTTCCTCCTGACTCCCTACCGTCCTGAAGGGCGGCCGCTGTCTGCTCTCCTCTGTCCTTCCCGTGGCCCATTTACCGGCTGCCAGGAGATAAATTGATGCCTGCTCTATCTGGAATCCTTGTTTGCCTCCCCTCCCCACACTCTGCCCAAGGCCACCTCTGATTCTGTTTCCAGGAGCTGCCAGGAAGAGGTGCCTAGGCTGCAGAGCGGGGCACTCACCCACGCGCCCCCTCCCCGCCCCCGCCTCCGAGGGGCGCTGGGGAACCAAAGTGACCAGGAGCTACCAAGGGCTCTGTTCCTCCAAGGCTCCAGAGAAACACAAGGGATTCTTTTTATTAAAAGAAGCGTCTGTTTACTTGTTGGTCCTTTTAACCCAGGCAACAGCCCAAGCCCAAGTCAGCTAGGAGGGCGTGGCAGGGCCATTTGAGGTTATGGAAATTTTTGAAGGTGACTTGGAGGGTGCAGATTGTCCCAGGAGTGGGGAAGCATGTCGGGGGCAGAAATTCAAGTTCTGGGACCTGAGAGGAGGCTTCCCTGGCAAGCTCAGCCCTGAACGGAAGGTGAGGAGAGAGGCGCCTGGTGGAATCAAAGACCTCAGCCTCTGGGTTTGGGGGAGAAGGGAAGAAAAAACAAAGAGGCCAACCCCCAGGGCTTTGAGAACCAAGCCTCAGGTGGAAAGAACCGGGTGGTCTGGCCCCAGGGGACACCTGAACCAATGGTGGATGCTGGTACAGAATTGAGGCTGGGCGCCCTGAAGACTGGCCCCTGAATCCTTATCAAACGAATGAAAGGACTTGAAAACACAGACGGAGAAGCATCAGACAGGAACTCCAAGGTCTGGTCCAGACCTGGCTCAGAATAACGACAGAAGCGAACCTTTAGCACTATGCCCCAAACACACACGTGTTCACATGCATTATGAAGTTTCATCTTCATAGAAACCTTTGTGCTAGGAATTACTATTAACTCTGTTATATGAATGATGAAATGAAGTTCAGAGAAATTCAGGAACAGGCCCTGACACCCCCAGTAACTGCTTTTCAATGATTTGAAGAAACTGACCGGTACAGTAAGTGGGGAGCTGTGCCGCCCGTTTGCTCCGTCCTCTTCGGTAAGTCTCACCTCCTCTCTGGGCTTTAAGTCTCCCTGAAAGTGAGAATGATGTCTGCTCAACTGTGGTATTGGGAAGGGGGGGATACAAATGAGATCCACAAGAGCCAAGGAGAGATATTGCCTTTGCTTGCCACGCCATAGGATAGCCGAGCTCGGGGCCCGAACACAGGGTCACCAACTGGGCTGCCGGGAGACAAGGCTCACTGTCCCCAGACCAGAGGCAGTTATTTCAGGGCCAAGCTGGCCCCAGCAGCTGGAGATGGGGAGAGTCCCCCCCACCCCGCAACCCTGGGAAAGGAGGAAATGAAGGGAAAACTGGAGGAGAGTACAGCATGCGGGGGAAACCTCAGAGCCCAGAGTGGGCACAGGATTTGGGAGAAGAGAACATGTACAAGCTGACCCTGATGTGAAAAGTTTTGCTGTATTCTTAAAAAAAAAAAATATTGAGAGGAGCATGATTTATGGGTTAAGGATGAAATACCGAACAGCAGGACGAAAGCAAGAACACACAAAAGGAAAAGCTGGCCCAGAGCCATGGCAAGGCAAGGGGAAACAGGCTGAAACTGCAGCGAGCAGATTTCGAGTTAGACTCAAGGAAGAACTTTCCAGGCGGGTGTTAGACATAAAAGCTGTCTGAGCTCTTCCTTTGGAGGGTTACTTTTTAAAAGCCAGAGAGAGACTTCCCTGGTGGTGTAGTGGACAAGACTCCACACTCCCAGTGCAGGGGTCCCAGGTTCAATCTCTGGTCAGGGAACTAGATTCCACATGTCACAAATAAGACCCAGTACAGCCAAATAAGTAAATATTTTAAAAAAAATTTTTTTTAAGCTAAAAAGATAGCACCCTGCCCTCCTCACCCACACTATGCCTTTCCACCTCTGGCCCATTTGCAAGGAATACTTAAACAACAGTGTTACCCTCAGTCTCGATGACTTGCAGAGAACTCCCCCTTCCAAGGGCTCACCCCAGCTCTGTCACCTCGCCAGCTCCTCCAACCACCTGCCCAGGCTGCCGCTGGCTCTGCTCAGCTGAGGCAGGGAGTGAGGGTGCGACCTGGACCTCACCATTCTTCAGTGCCTCCAGAGGCAAGATACCCACACCCACGGCCGGCTCAGCCCTATCCAGGAAGGAACTCTTCAAGAGGCTGATAAGCCCCACAGTCACCATTTTTAGGGGCTGGGCAGGTAGGTGGAGGCCTGCCCAGTGTCCAGCCGAGGAACAGACACAGGTGAAAACGCTGCTGCCCAACAGGCCAGGTGATGGGGGAGCGGCCCAGGCCCTAGACACTCAGCCCCGGCTTCAGCCCACACCCACATACCAGCTCCTGTTCTGCACACACACTGGGGCCGCTCCCGTCACGTCCCCTTGCGCTCACATACCTGTGTGCACCACACCACAACCTGACCCCCACCCCCGTCCAGTCCTTCACACCCCGTGGACTGCCTGGCTCAGCCCTCGTGGTTCCCGGGTGCACAAGCCCACAGCGTCCTCCTCCTCTGGGGAGCCTGCCTGGCGGGTAGTCTGATCAGGTCGTGGCCCTTCACCTGCCAGCCTTCCTCCCCACCTGCGGGCACCACCTGCCTGCCTCCCCTTCTTTCTCGAGCTGGTGATCACCTCTCTCTCACCCGCTCCCTGGAGCCACCCCCCAATCCAAGGACTTTCCTCCTGCTAGGCAGGCTTGTCCCTGAGTGGCTCAGATGCTGCTGATGGTGCAGGGAGCTGGGGGGTTGCCGTGTCCTAAGAGTCCCCGGCACCAGATTTCCCCTCCAGCCTCGCTCATAGCCAGACACATGCTTCCACCCAGTCCTCCTCCTGGGGGTCCACTGAGCCCTTTGTGGCAGCTCTCAGTCCTCCCCATCCCACAGTCCCACTGACCTCATCCCTTTGTCCAGCTCCCGGGCTCCCGTGTCCCCAGCAGAGTTCCCAGGAAGACGCTAAGAGACCCAGCCTGAAAAGGAACTTGTCCCGCTCCTTCTCCTGTTCCTCCCAGCTCAGAATCCCATCCGACGTGGTCCTGGGACCGCCCCCTCACACACACACAGGACAGAAAGTGACTGTGTGAGTGTCTGTGTGTGCCCACGTGCATGTGAGCCAGTATGTTGGAAAAAGAAGGGGCAGAGAAATGCCGCAAGCAGAAAGAGGGACAGAGGCCAAGAGTCTGTGAACCAGGATTACAACACCTAACCTCAGGAAGTCTCCTCCGTCCCCAGCCCCCTCCCCCACTGCCCTCCCTCTCAGCCGGGCTGCTGGCTGAGGCGCTGTCTCAGGACGACCCCCTAGAGACCCACCTCCCTCCCCTCCTTGGCCCTGTCCCTTCCCCTCCCCTCTCACCTCGCCCCTCTGGTGTGGCTTCTGGTCCTCCGGAGGGAAGCGGATGGGATGGACAAGGCTGAGCACAGCCCTCTCTCACTGGGCGGTAGGGTGGGTGCTACCAACCCCCAGGCTGCAGGCTGAGATCTGGGGAGGGCAGGGCAGGGAGGAGGTGAATCACCGCTGGACTTTTCCACCAGTACCTGCCCTCTGCGGTTTCTCGGCCAGGCTCTGGACCTTCCCAGCCACAGCCCCTTTCCTTGGGATTTTCCTAGACACAGTGCCCAAAGCATGCCTCGGGAAGCAGCATCCACAAAGGACATAGGTTTGCAGGCAGACAGCCCTGGGTCTGCCCTCTTCTCTGTCACCTCCTGGTCATGTCAGCCGGGCAGGCATCTGAGCCTCTTTTCTCACCTGATAGCCCCCACTTGCAGAGCTGCCAAGAGGGCTAAAGGGTGTTACTGGTGTCTGGAGCCACTTGCTGGTGTTTGCTGAGGGTCTTCCGGAAGCAGGGGCTGGGGTGCAGGAGTCCCGGGCGGTGACACGATACTCTGGTGACCTGTGGGCAGTAAGCACACAGCCGGGACTTCTCTGACCGCCTGGCAGCCACCCGTGGTGAACTGGTGTCTGAGTTAGCATCTGTGTCCCCTCTGTGTGCCCGGGGAGCTGCTCTGGAACAGGGTCCTCATTGATGTTTTTGCGATGGCCTCACAGCAGTGGCACAGGGCTGCCCGTGATCTTTCACTCCGTACAGCCAGGATCTCCTTCTGGACAATGAAGACGTCTCTCTGGCCCCAGGTGGTTGCGGGGGAGGAGAAGTTGTGGGGAGAAGGGAAATTTCCCTCAGCCTGGACTTCCCCTTCGTGTTCTAGAACTTCCCCGCAGGGCCAGGGTGTGAAGCTCGAGTCTCAGTCTGTAGTTTTCCATCAGCACCCCACTCAGCGTCTCTCGGGCCCCTTTCGGCACTTCCCCCAGGCTCCCCGGACAGAATCCTCACTCCATGTCCCCTGCCCCAGCAGGGATGGAGTGACTGCGCTGCTTGCCCCGATGCCCGGCTGCTGTCCCCCGTCCCCACAGTGTGTCAGCCTATGGCAGAGGGGCCCCCAAAGTCCCTGTGATTGATTACCTGGCTGCAGCTGCTCGGAACCAACGACTCCGCCTCTCCGGGAAGCAGGGAGCACGAGGGAAGAAAGCCAGGCTGGGCAGAGGGTGAACTTCCCAGCTCAGGCATTCATTCAGAAATGTTTCTTGGTGCCAAGTGTGTCAGGCGTCTCTGCAAGGACCTGGAGATACACGTGTCACCTCCCCTTCATGTCAAAGAGAAGGGCTGCTAGGTTTCACTTGGCTGCCCTGTGTCTCCCACCCTCCCTGACTCAAGCCCACTGAACCCTTCAGCTTCCAGCCCTCGCTGGGCATTTAGAACAATCTGTAAACTCCCAGAGGCACGAGACTTCCATCTTTGCAAAAGGTGAGGATCCCTAAGCTACCTGGAAAGCCTGACTAAGGCTGGGCTGTCTCCATGCTGGGGAGGGTTGGGGGTGAAGATGGACTAGAGAATCCGGCATCTTACTGCAGTGAAAACCGTTGCATCACTGCAGTCACCTTCTACCCCAAGCCTGCTTTGCGAGGGCCTGAGGTGGAACCTGGTTCCTGAGCACCTAACTCAGGCCAGGTGCTTTACATGACACCCCATTTTGTCCTCATGAGAAACATGAAATCTAGAAATTGTTAGCCCATTTTTCAAAGGGCTGGGGCAAAGCGAAGCTAATGGAGGTGTCCCTAGTAAATGAGGGAGCTCAGATTTGAAGCTGGGCTCCAAAAATCTGTGCCTGTTTCTCTGTAGCAATGTTGCCTAGACCAGGAATATCTAGAGGGCAGGGAATCACATCTCATAATTCTGTTTCTCCCTCAAGCATTTGCTATAGTGCTGGATCAGAGTAGGCACTCGGTTGGATGGATGAATTTGTGGATAGATGGATGGATGGATGGGTGGATGGACAGATGGCTGGCTGGCTAGGTGGGTGGATAGATGGATGGGTAGATGGACAGACAGATGGATGGGTGGATGGACGACTGGGTGGGTAGGTGGACGAATGGATGGATAGGTGGGAGAGAAGAAGGGATGGAGGGAGGGAGGGATGGATGGATGCAACTCGAAGGAAATACTGATCTCGGTTTTTCCTCTCCAGAAAGGGTATTTCTCTCTTAGAACCAGGGGATAGATTAGGGCCTGGAGAACTCAGGTCTTGCTTTTCTTAGACAAAACTGCTGGTGGTAAGCAGGACCCTCAGGCCATGGATGTAGGGTTCTTTTAGCTCTGCTTCTCCCTTGCCTCCTAGCAAAAATGCTTAGGTAATAAATGTGTAGCCTTCTTCCTGGGGCCCCTTGCAACCTGATACACAGGGCTGGGGAAGTAGGGGGGCAGCAAAGATGTCTCTGAGCTCTTTCTGGGCTTTTCTGTTTCACTAACAACTCAATGCAGGGGTGGGGGTGGAGTCATAGAAAACAGGATGGATTTGCCTGAAATATGTCCCCAAGGCAGCTTCCCCTACCTTCTCCACTGGACTCTAACAACACAATGAGGTAAATATTATTATTCTCATTTTATAGAGGAGAAAATTAAGGATCGGAGCCATGAACTTGCCCAAGGTCACATCGCTAGTAAGACCCACGCCAGGCCTGCCAGCCTCCAGACTGTGGCGTGTCCAGGTCTGTGCACATTCATCTGTGGAGAGTGAGGGGCTGTGTGTGTGCACACGTGTGGGTCCTAGACCTGTTGTATGTGTGAGCACGGTCTGAGGACCCATGAAGCCTGGGACTCAGTGTCCCCTGGTAGATCCCTGATCCCAGGGTGGCCAGCCGTAACTCTATGGGTACTACTGCCTCTCCTCTCTCCTTCCAGCTTGCCCTGAGGCTCTCTGCCCGCTTCACAGAAACCTTGATACAGAGGCGCTGATCTGCCCATTTTACAGATGAGCAAATTGGGTGGATAGAAGCTAAATGATGTGTTCTAAGGTCTTCTTCTCCAACAGGTGGGGTCTCTAGACAAAGGGCTCTTCTTCCTCTGGGAACTGCAGGATCTGAATCTCTCAATCAGAGCTCAAGCAGAGGGGACAGAAAGTGGCCCCACCCCAGCCATCCCTTTGAGAGGCTGAAGTCAAGTCCGGGTATGGCTATTCCCTTTCCCTGACCTGAGCCCTGACTCTTAGGACAGCTCCCCGCTCCATCCATCCCCCACTAGTCTAATGACCTCAGGGGTGGGCTCACATGCCCATGACCCCATCCAGCCACCACAAAGCTGTGTGTGGCTGAGGTGCCCAGTATCATCTCTGTCTGCAAAAAATGAAGACCTGAATTCCACCAAGAACACAGCAGGTGTGAGGCAGGAGAAGACCAGAACCCACATCTGTGGATCTTGTGCCAGTGAGTTATTTTCCAACTCCATCCACCATCAGCGAAGCTCCCAACTCAGGGTCAGATCACCATGACTGAACTGCCTGCCTCCCTCCCTGGGTCTTCCCAGACCCCTGTCCTGGGATCCTCGGGGTCCCTCCCAAGCCCACTTATTCTTTCGCAGAGACTGCTTTTCTTTCATAGCGGTTGTCTTCCTTTGTCCTTAAAGAGATGTCCGTTTTTGCTCCTCACGTGTCCTGAGCACAGCACCCCGTAGTTTGTGTCCTGGAAATGTCCTCAGCTGGGCAAAGACTCCACGTGTATATCTGGAGACCCACAAGTTCCTCTAGCAAACTATTTCTCCCATCTTAGGACTGGGTTGCACCTGGCACACGGGTGTGGGGTGGGGGCAGCAGCCACTGTCCACAAATGAGCTGCTGTCACTGATTTTAATAAACCCTCCTAACAATAACAAAGAATAAAACCTGAGGACTTCAGCGCATTTTCCCACTAGTAGGCTCACTAAAGGGAGAAGGGGATGGTGCTCAACTCCAGTACTCTTGCCTGGCAGATCCCAGGGACAGGGGAGCCTGGTGGGCTGCAGCCCATGGGGTCACGAAGAGTCGGACACGACTGAGCGACTTCCCTTTCACTTTTCACTTTCATGAATTGGAGAAGGAAATGGCAACCCACTCCAGTGTTCTTGCCTGGAGAATCCCAGGGACGGGGGAGCCTGGTGGGCTGCCGTCTGTGGGGTTGCACAGAGTCGGACACGACTGAAGTGACTTAGCAGCAGCAGCAGCAGGCTCACTAAAAAGCTAAGAAAATCACTCAGGAAACTCTGTGCACTTGGCTGCATGGCTAAGAATCCTTGGAGGCCCCCAGGACAGGCTCCTGCTCCACTCACCTGCCAAGCGCCAGGTTGCAGAGCACACCTGTGGGCGCTGCGGGGCCAAAGTCAGGCCCGCTGACCCCGAGGTCGCACAGGCTCTGCCTCCCACCTGGCTCCTCTCTGGACGCCTCTGAGCGCTCAGGCCCGGCAGCCCGCGGAGGTCCCCTAGACCCACCTCGAGGCCGCGTCCTGATTACCAAGTCCGCATCCATCCTGAGAGCGGAGAGGTGGGGCGGCACCGAGGAGGTGGCGCCCTCTGCTGGCCGAGACGGGTAGTGGCCTGCTCCGCCGGAGCTGCGAGGACTATCCGTCCGTGTCTAGAACCCGCCGCACGAGGCCCAGTGCGGTGTGCAATTTGGGCAGGCAGGACTCGGCGGGGGGAAATCGGGCGGAAAGAAGCCCAGCCACTCTCATCCTCCTTCCTCTAATAAGAACTCCTTCTCCCTTCCATCTCCTTTCTTATTCCAGAGTGAAGGAGGGGGGAAGGGACCTGGGAGAGCGGACGGATGGGGAGAGGGGACGGATGGGGGTGTGGACAGAGGGGAGACAGCCCCTCTGGCCAAGGGCCTGGGGACAGAGGACCTTGGCTGGGCCCCACCCCCGTCTCCTACAGCAGCCCCTCTGCTCCTGGTCCACAAGGAGAGACCCCACTCAATGTGGGAAGGAGAAACAGCGGACAGGGTGGGTGAGGAGGTGGGGAGGGCAGCAAGGGTAGGGGGCAGAAACCAGACGGACCCGCTAGCAGGTGGTGGGAAGAACGTGGATTTAATGGAATGAAGGGAAGCCAAACAGAGCTCTCGCCCCTCCCCCAGACTCCCCAGGCCCCTCTCAAAGGGTTTGCCTTTGATCCTGGCCCTTCTCATCCGTCCAGCCACCCCTGGAGCAGGGAAATTGGCACCCAGCTCAGAACCGGGTTCTAAAATGTCCCCTATTATCTTGTCTAGTCTCTGCCTGCCCCGCCCCCACCCCTTCCCGAGCAGGGGCGGGGAGCCTGGAGAAACACAGAGGGCTGCTTCTGTGTGCTCCTTCCGTAGTCGTAATCGTGCCCACAGCCAGGCTCACTGGACCACCCAGGGCCTGGCCTCTAGCGGTGAGGCTCCAGCTCTGTGAGGATGAGAAGTGATGTCCTGGGTGTGGCCGGGGCGGAGGGTCCTTCTCGGTGCCCCTGGGGAAGGTCCTCGGCTGGGCACAGGAGCTGGCGAACTCTCTGTGAGCAGAGTGGGGTCTGTCGTGAGCTGGAGACAGGGGATGAGGGGGCAGCAGCCCTCTTCGCTGCTGTGTGCGTGCCTCCTGCTACACAGACGCCCTCCCGGTAACCACAGCGGCGTCTTGGCGGCCTCCTGTCTCTTTCTGAGACAGTTAGCACTCCGTCTGTCCCTCCCCGATGCCCACATCAGGACCCCTGGCCCTCCTGTGCACCACCCTCTACCTAGGCAGGCTGCCACCTGTCAGCAAGAACGAGCCACCAGCTCGTCCTCTGACTCTTTTCTCCCCTCCATCTTCCTACCTCTCTGAATGAGCCCTTGAGGGTGCTGAGTTTGTAGCAGCTCCAGGCAGGAATGCAGACCATGGAGGAGAGGGCCAGGAGCCAGCCGAGGGCATCGCCCCACCACGGGTATTTGTACTTCTTGTTGTAGGTCAGCGGGGTGTACTTGATCAGGGAGAAGAGGAAGGTGGCCTGAGGGTGAGAGTGGGAGAGACGGGGCTGGGGGAGCATGGGTCCCCAACCCAGCTGGGCCAGTCTACCTCCAGCCTCCATCCACAGACTGCTCAAAATCCATACGCCTGGGGAGGTATTTCCAAGGCGCCTACTCTGTCTCTGCAGGCTCCCCGCGCCCCTGGGCGTCTCTACGCGTGGTTGGCCCTCAGGTGGGACTTGGTGCCCAGCTGTGAGCACCTGGAGCGCAGGGGTGGAGCCTCCATCCCCTGGCCTGTCATCAGCACAGTGGGTGTTCAGGGGCGCTGCGGACCCAGGAAAAGCCAAAGCAGTGGTGCTTGGGAGCTCAGGCCCAGACTCCAAGCCAGGCTGCCTGGGCTTGAGCCCCAACCCTCGGCCACCTTCCGGCTCCAGTGAACTGCTTAACCTCCGGGGCTTCAGTTTCACCTGAGAAGCGAATGCAGCGGTTATTCTTAACTTCATGGGGTTCTTGTGAGGACTGATTAAATGTGTGATGCACTCTGCGCCCAGCAGGAAGCTAAATGTTCTAGAACTGCTATTGTCATCACTGGACTTTATCAGTGAGTATCATCTCAGCAGCCCGAGGCATCTGCCCCACGTTAGACTCACATTGTGGAGTAGGTCGAGCCGGCTGTCCTGGCCCTCAGTTTATACTTCTGTGAAATGGGAAGAAGCTATCTGGCTCGAATTTTGCAGAACCCAACAGGAGGATGAATGAAACCTCTAAAGGATTTTCAGTCCCCACAGAGAAGTCCCTTCTAGGGTAAGGGCCCATTACCCTCCTGGACCACCGCCTCTCTCCCTTCATCTGGTTTCTCCTCCGGAGCTTGTCTTACTGTGCACACAGCCGGTGTGAGGAAGAGCCAACAGTATTTGATGAGAGGCCACGGCCTATACCCAATCATGTCCTCGATATTGTCATAGAAGCGCCCGGCTCCTGCCATGAAGGAGACGAGGGAGGGGGAGAAAGGACCGTCTAGCATCTGAAGCATCGGGACAGGGACCACAGTGACCAGGAAGGGCAAGGACAGGTCAGGAAAAGACGTGGTGGATGTCTTCTCTGATTGCCCTGGGAGCTGACTCTTGCCTGGAATTCACAGACATAAACAGCAGCAGGCAGAACTCGGCTTGGGCCAAGGCAGGGATTTTCTGATGATCGAGGTTGTTAAAGGCTGAAAAACTTTGGATAAGACGTGATATGGTCCCCCAGGGTGGGCCGGGGGCAGCCATCATTAGGAGGGTGCACAAGACCACCTCTTGGGGGCCATGTCGGATTCTTGAGATTTTTTTTTATTTTGAGGTTGGGCCAGGGAAAAGTGGTTGTGAGCAGTGGTGTCTCCTTTGTCTGAGAGCCCTGGGCAGAGGTGAGTGCCAGGGTCAGGACCAAGGGGAGAGTCACTCACCGTAGGCCCACGCCACGCAGAAGGACTCGAAGATGGCCACGAACAGCAAGCACATGCCGCTGGCCGCATAGTGGTCAAAGAGCTGGAAGACGTACACACCGCCCTGCCCGGGAGGGAGAGAGACGGAGCCTTACCGAGGAGACGGGCACCCTCGGGGCATGGAGAGGAGGCGGGGAGGATCACAGGAGAGCCTGGCTGGTAAGCTGTAAGGCTCTAGGCAGACATGTGACGAGGATAGGGGCTTCTCATTGTTTCGGGAAAGAGAGCTGAAACAGCCATTGTTAGCTCAACCCTGAGAACAAGCAGGGGGTGACACAGAGTCCACGATAGTGTGCGTTTTTGGCAGAAGGTCAAGATAGGGGCCGTCCTGGGTATGTTCAGGCTACAAGTTCCATCTCCTGCCTTCTCCCCTGAGATGTCACCCGGGATGTCACCCACCCTAGGGCTCCCTTTACTGCCTTTGAAGTCTGTCCCTGGAACTTGGGTCAGCTGCCTGGGAACTCATGGGGTCTTGCTGGATGCAGTTTTTCCCAGTCCAACTGTACTAGACCCTTTTGATTTTCCCATCCAGGCTTTCTATACTTCTCAGCATCCGGGGAGCCAAAGCATCCCTCAGCCGTGACCAGAGCTAGATGTTCAGTGCTTCCCAGGCTGGGAAAGGACCAGACCCCAGGCTCTGAAGCCCAGACAGCAGAGACCTGGCATCACAGCAGCTGCTTCCCCTGCTGGGAGGACAGTGACCCCCACCCTTGGCTTCTTCTCCTCCCCAGGACCCACCTGCAAGCCCCCACTCCCTCACCTCTGTGAGCATGACCAGCCCGACGAGGAATGAGGTGACAGACACCCCCAGAATGAGGACCTCCCTCCGGTTCTTCTTGCGGAACACACGGGGGTACATGTCCACCAACGCCGTCACCAGGCTTTCCACGCACACGAACTGGACGAGAGGGCGAGGAGTTGGAGGGCAAGTGCCTCCCACGAGAAGCTCCGTCAAACAGCTCTGGCTCATCGCTCCCAGGGGCAGCCCTGCCTGCCTCCTGACAGTCCAGAGCGGCCCCTGCATGGTTGGGGTTGGACCTACCCTCCAAAGCTCCCCTTGGTCCCTGGAAGGGCATCGCCGCCTGACACGCGCCCAGCCCCCAGCTGTTTTAAGGGCCTTCAGGGCATCAGGTTCAGTGTTGGGGAACAAGCCCGCTGCTCCCCACCCCCAACCTACGCACACCACTGCCTCTCAGGCTCTGAGTGGCCATCTCTCTTGATACCTGGCTGTCCAGTCCCAGGAGAACGACCATGAAGAAGAAGCAGCAGGCCCAGAGGGGCGAGAAGGGCAGCATCACCACAGCCCGGGGGTAGGCGATGAAGGCCAGGCCGGGGCCTGTGCAGGGAGAGAGGGACACGCAGTGCCACCCCCAGGCAGGCTTCCCGGTGTGGGACACAGGACAGCGGGAGCCCTGAAGCTAGCCACCCCCACCACTGTCCTGGCCCAGAAGAAGACACCCAGACCCCGACCTGATCCCTGCTCTTCAAGGTACCGCCCGCTGTTTTCTCGGGGCAGGAGGAGAACATAAAGGCTGGTGCATTTTAAAGGGTTTTGGAAAATAGGAAGGGGTCTATTTCACCCACATTTCTATAAGTTTTACCGCCAAATCCTCAGCGCTCACTCTCCAGATCTATAGCTCCAAACCAGAGGTTTCATACTTAAAAAGAGCTCACAGATGTTTGTGGAGCTGGTTGTCCCAGTGTAAAAGGGAGAGTGGGGGAGGTGAAGGACATGGAGCCTTCGTGCGACCGTAAGGCAATACTAGATTGAGTCTGGCACTGCTGGCCACCTCTGCACCTCTGCACTGCTTTTTCTCTTGACCAAAAACAAGCGAGCTGTCATTGGGTGTCATGTTACCGCGCCCCCCCCCAACCCCCCCACCCCCACCGCCCCATCCTCTCAAACACTTCCTGTTGCCCTCAGCTGGCTCAGATGGCAAGAACAGAGTCACATGCCAGCACCCGTTCATCCATAGGGAGCTGCCTTTGAAAGGAAGGGCACATCTACGGCCATAACACTCTGACCGCGTCCGATTTTGTCTAAAAGGAAGAGCAAGACCGGGGGCCGGGACGACGGTCAGCTCCTAGCCTGCTTCCCATGCTGCCAGGGCCCGCCCCCGCCCCACCTCTCTCCATCACGCGTCACCGCAAACACTCAGCACCTCGCCCAGCACAAGTCACCGCAAACGCTCAGCACCTCTCTCCATCACGCATCACCGCAAACGCTCAGCACCTCTCTCCATCACAAGTCACCGCAAACACTCAGCACCTCGCCTGGCACAGGGCAGCGCTTTGTAACAGAGAAACGCGATCGTTCTTAATAAGAACCCATGATGTCAGTTATCTGGTGCCCGGCACCTTGTGTCATGGGGGAGCTTGTGAGCCCCATGATCAAAATCATCTTGTTACAGGTGCAAGCAGGTGGTCCACGGCCCTAGAGGGTGTACAAGGCAAATGCTGGCCACTTACCCAGATAGGGGACCATCTGTGATTTTATTTAAAAGCAACAGCAGTGCTGCATGGATGGGGGTGGGGGTGAGGGTCAGGCACTTAAAGGAGGAAAGCCATGTGCCGGTAATTAACTTACCTCTGAGACACACTTTAAAGGGTACAAGACAGGGCAGAATGCAGGACTGTATACCGCACCTTAGCAACTGGTTGTTACAAGATGTAACAAGCAGAAACAGTAATATGTATGTGTGTGTGAATGTGTACGTATAGACATATGTGTATTCTTTTTCTCTTAAAAGACTAAACCACTTCTGGAGGGAAACCATGAGCCTGATGACACTGGTTGCCTCCACGGTGAGGAACTGGAGGCGGGTGTGGAAGGAAGATGTTCTCTGCACACCTGTTCGCCCTTTGAAGCTGGAATTGCTGCTTAAGTCCACCCCACATCTTTCCAGGACGCAGCCACTGAAAGGTCACCCAGAGTGTAGGGGACAGCAGAAACGCCTGTAAATCCCAGTGGGCTGGCGAAGGTTCAGACAAAGCTCACGGAGTCGCCTGTCTTGGGCCCCCCAGCCCCCAAAACACCACCCACCTGACTCAGCCACCTCAGAGATGGGCACCCCCTGCTCTTGGGACATGAAGCCCAGGATGGAGAAGATGGCAAACCCGGCCACGAAGCTGGTGCCGCTGTTGAGGAAGCAGAGCGCGATGCTGTCCCTGTGGGCAGGGCGGGGCAGGGAACAGACGGTCAGCGGGGCTCCCAGCTCCTCTGGCCAGGACCAGGGAACCCAAGGGACACCCTTGGACACCGCGTCCAGCACAGGCGGAGTACACCTAAGGGGCTGGTCCTGAGCCCCGATTCCATGGGCTCAGACTTGGACTGACCCACAGTCATCCTGGAAGAGTGAGGCCCCAAGCGAGTAACAGGGTCTGAACCTCACCCACGGACACACAGCCTCCCTCTCCCACCGTGCCATCACCGTGCCTCCTGGGACACCACCCTCGTGACTCAGCCCAGCCCGCACGTTAATGGAGGGGAGAGGGGCACCCAGGCTACAGATGTTCCTTATCCACCTAAGTTTCGATTTTGAAATGCATGATGTGATTTTGTTTAGCTAATACTAAAACTGGCTTAAATTCTCTGACATAACCCAGGTGGGCCCGCAGGAGCCATGGGGAGGGACCAGAGCAGGCAGGCCTGGGCTGCTCTGTGTGACTCACTCCCGGGCAGATCTGCTTGCCTACCGGCGCCCACTGCCCTCTACATGAGCCCGGGGCTGGGTTTCCCAGCCAACCTCAGTTATCCCGTCCTCCAGGGAGCAATCGCTTGCCCGTGCTGCCCCCGGCTCCTCTCACCCACCTGGCAGCCCTGGCAGATTGACTGGAGAGTGGGGTGAAGGCAGGTGGGGTGTAGGGATCGCCCCTGACCTGGCACACCTGGAGGGGCAGGTGCCCAGGCCCTGCACCCACTCACCTGTAGCAGTTGTTGTGATACTTGTTGTAGCTGCCCAGGGCCGTCAGGCACCCTAGGCAGATGGCGAAGGAGAAGAAGATCTGGGTGCCCGCGTCCATCCACACCTACACAGAGAAAAGGCAAGAAAGCTGCCCCTCCGAGGTGCCCACAGGCCCACGGCCGAGCCAGGTTGGAGATACCGAGCCCTGCCCTCAGCCGGGGCAGAGAGCCCCCAGACCGTGCTGTCCCAATGGGCTCGACTTCCTGGGCCTCTAGATGGGGTGTCTTGGGCACCACTGGGGTGGCATGGGCATCAGGACTAAAGGACCCACGATGGAGGCTGGTGGGCAGGTGCCATAGAACCAAGTGAGGCCTGGGAACTTTCCTGGTGTCCAGTGGTTAAGACTCCCAGCTCGCAATGCAGGGGGGGTGGCCTGGGTTCAATCCCTGCTCAGGGAACTAGATCCCACATGCCGCCAAAAAAAAAAAAAAAAAAAATCTTCATGTTGAAACTAAGGCCCGGGGCAGTCAGATACAAAACAAAAAACAAACAAGCAGAAACAGCAAGTGAGGCTGGGCCCGTGCTGCTGTAATGGAAACAAAGCCCGGGGCTCAGCCCCCACTTTCTCCCACCCCAGACTCCGGATGATGTGCCCAGTTTGGAAGGAACCCAGGAGAGTCTTTCTGGGGATGTGGGTCCTCAATGTCCGAGCCTTCACGGCCGTGTGTCCCACATGCCTCAAAACCCTCTGAAAACAGAGGAGGGATCCTCCGCTCGCAAAACATCCAGAGGGGGAAGAGATGTCATCTCGAAGGGGCTGTGTGCTCCTGGGGGAAGACGGCGCTCAGTAAACACAGGGCGCAGCTGTCCCTCTTATTATCTCAGCTGCCGGCCTGGCCTGTGCACGCTGTGATTTAGATTTCACAGCTAGAATAACATCCCAAAGAGAAAGAAGATCAAGGCAAACGGGGCTCAGCAAGGCTGCAGATCCACAGGAGGTGGGGGTCCTGGGGCCACAGACCCTCCCCAGGCACCTCCTGCCTTCAGGGGACGTGAGCACCGAGCTGTGGCCACGGACATCGCCAGGCTGGTGGCGGGGTCCCCACTTCTGGTCTCACCCTCCACAGTAGCCCCCAAACAGGTCCCTGCTGTCCTTCCGCTAAAATCAGGCTCCTGTGCCCACGGGCACCAAAGCCTCAGCTGCTTGTGTCCACAGCCCCTCAGCCCCTGCCCGCCCCACCTGCCTCCCTAACCACCACAACCACCCTCAACCTCCCTTGCTCCTGCTCTCACTCCCCAAAAATGCCCCCTTTCCTTGGTGCTCTGACAGGTCCGAGGGACCCCATGCCAGCTGACTGCCTCAGAACACACATTCCTCAACCAGCATACCAGCTGAGACCCTGAACTAGGCGAGCAGAACCCAGAATCCTGTGTGGTTTCAGAGCCTCCTGGGGAACCCCAGTGTATAGCCCAGAAGTGGGGATCCCTGCCTTCCAGCCTCTGAGAACTGGAGTCCACCCCGGCTCTCTTGCCTCCTGTTCTCTTTCCACTTGTGCAGGGCTGGAGACAGACAGGAAAGAGGGTGAAGAGATGGGGGCTGTGCCTGACCATCTGTGCCTCCTGCCCATCAGGACTCCAAGGGCATTTGGGAGGCAGGAGCTGCCACTTGGGGCAGGGGGTCCTCAGCAAGAAGCACAAAGGAAGACCCCCAAGGGGGCAGGGCCAGAAAAGAGCTAGCAGGCAAGGTCGACCACCTCAGGGAAAGTTTCTTAAACCTCAGGGGAAATGATGATGGGGAGAGGGGAGGGGGGCCTCGGGATTTATTTTGGAAGCTGGAGAAGGAAAGGGCAGGCATGAGAGAAGCCGAGCGGGGGGTACCAGGGTGGGCACTACAAAACTCAGTGGACACCCCAGGTGGAGGTCATGCCTCAGGGAGTCTGGGGCCTCCTTTGCAGCGTCTCAAACCTTTTCCTCTTCTGAAACTGCCCCAGAGACTGAGAGGAGCGTCCTCCAGGAAACCCAGTGGTCTCTGGTCTGAAGGCCACTCGTCCGCTCCCTTCATTATCGCAACCTCAGGGGTGGGTCAGTGAGGCAAGAGGCTCTGAGCTCGAAAAGAAAGGATAAGGGGGTACTTCCCTGGTGGTCTGGTGGTTAAGAATCTACCTGGCAATGTGGGGGGATACGGGTTCGGTTCCCGGTTGGGGAACTAAAATCTCACGTGCTTTGGAGCAACTAAGCCTGTGGGCCACAACTGAAGAGTCTGTGCTGCAAAGAGCGAGCCTGCGTGATGCGGTAGAAAGAAACCCCACGTTCTACAACTAAGACTTGCTCTGTGCGCTCCGTCGCTCAGTTGTGTCCCACTCTCTGCGACCCCACGGACCGTAGCCCACCAGGCTCCTCTGTCCATGGGATTCTCCAGGCAAGAATACTGGAGTGGGTTGCCATTTCCTCCTCCAGGAACTAAGACCTGACAAAGCCAAAATAAAATATTAAATAAATAAAAAGAAAGAATCAGGGAGGTCTCTCCAGGCAGGTCATCCAGGACCTGGCCCAGCCTCGGGCCCTGGAGGTCCACTCCCACACCTGGCAGGGCCCACGGTCCACATGGGAAACTCTCTGTTTCCTTGGAGACATTCCCACGGTTGCCCACGGGCAGATCCCAATGTTAGGAAGTATTTCGAACTTGGGCTTGGGAAGAAGAAATAAAGGAAAACTGTGACTCGGCTGTTCACCTCGCCCTCGGGGGACACACGCAGATCGAGCTGGGAGGAGAGGTTGATGAGAAAGGAGGAAAAGGAAGCAGAAGGCCTGAGGGTTCAGAGTGCAGGGGTCAGCCCTGCAACTGTGACACAGGCCCCTGGCTAGTGAGTTGGCTTGCAGCTGCTCTGGGCTGGCCTGCTGGGGTAGGGGAGACGCAGGCTGGGGGCGGAGTGGGGAAGGGCCGGAGGACAGCAGAGCAAGCCATTCTGTTCCCGCCGAAGCCCAGCTGCCACCTGCCTGGTGCAGGAGCCCTGGTTTCCAGAACAAAGCTCCATGAGCTTGGCTGGCACAGAAGACTGCCTGACAAAACAGGTGTGAAAAAACTTGGCCACGTGTGGGTTAAAAAGAGGTCTTGGAGTAGGGGACAGGGGAAGAGAGAAATTTCTAGAAGATCCAGGAAAGATGTTTTTCAACCCAGAGTCCAACCCCAAGAACTACTATATTTACTATTTTCAGAAAGGCAATTACGGAACAGAAAAAGCCTGGGCTTTGGAGTCAAACTGAGTTCATTTCCTAACTCTGTTCCTTACTTGCCGTGTGACCTTAGGCGGGTCACTTAACCTCTCTGAACCTCACTAGCCTCATCATGAAAATGGTAATAATAAGTGAAATAAAAAGGGGGTATATTAATAGATAAAATGTGTAAAATAACAAATAAAAATAAAATAGTGTATGTCAAATGCCTAATACATAAAAAAACACTAGTTCCCTATCCCACCTCAGGGCTTCCCTGGTAGCTCAGCTGGTAAAGAATTCGCTTGCAATGCAGTAGACCCTGGTTCAATCCCCGGGTCGGGAAGTTCCCTGACGGGAAGTTCCCTGGAGAAGGGATGGGCTACCCACTCCAGTATTCTTGGGCTTCCCTGGTGGCTCAGATGATAAAGAATCCACCTGCAATGCAAGAGACCTGGGTTCAGTCCCTGGGTTGGAAGATTTCCCTGGAGAAGGGCATGGCAACCCACTCCAGTATTCTTGCCTGGAGAATCCCCATGGACAGAGGAGCCTGGGGGGTCACAAAGAATTAGACACGACTGCGTGACTAAGCACAGCCCAGCACAGTGGGCTATTTGCTGTTGTTGTCATTCTAAAGAAGCAACTTGCCTTCCAGGTTCCCTAGGTCTCAATGTGCGACATCAAATAAAAAGCCTCATTCCAATTAATGGCTCCAACCTCCCCCTGAAATAAACCCTCCCGAGAATAGCTTAACACAGAAATTTAAGACGTCCAACAAGGGTTCTCTGGACACCTTGTCCCCAGACCCTGTCCTTACCGATCTACCAGAGTGCAATGGACAGACAAAAAGGGTCAGGGTGGATGAGGGAAATAAACAGAGCCTGACCAGCACACGCACCAGCGGGGCCCCCGCGGCTGCTCCCCAGTGGGACAGAGTCGGTGCTGGGGAGCCCGGGAGAGGCGGTAGCCCACCCACCGCACAGCAACCTGGCAGACAGAGAAACCCAGTCGTGTCTCTGCCTGGCTTCTGCTCCCAGACTGAGCTTGACAGACAGAGACGCTCTGGTCTTTGTGCTGCAGGAATTTTGCGCCTTTCTCAAGTGCCAGCCAAATGCAGGTTGGAACCGTCACACTTCCTGGGAAACGCCAACTGGATTTGATTAGCACTCTGGCCGGGACATCCCGCCCTGCAGAAGGCCAGGACCAGCAGCTAACATGGCTGCTCACGAGCTCAGGACCAAGCCTGGCTCTGGAAACCATGGCCTCGGAGGACTCTGAGGGCATCAGCTCCCTGCATGGCCTGAAGCTGCCCGGGGTTGGAAGGACAGTGTCCTGGAGAGGAGACTGAAAGAGGTCTTCATCCCTGCAGTAGCCAGACGCAGAATTATGGCCTTTTAACTCTCAGAGCTGCATGCTTTCTGGTCCTCCTTCATATTTGCCGCCAGCTGTTATATGTGGTGCTGGAGAAGGCACTCAAGAGTCCCTTGGACAGCAAGGAGATAGAACCAGTCAATCCTAAAGGAAATCAGTCCTGAATACTCATTGGAAGGACTGAGCTGAAGTTGAAACTCCAATACTTTGGCCGCCTGATGAGAAGAACTGACTCATTGGAAAAGACCCTGATGCTGGGAAAGATTGAAGGCAGGAGGAGAAGGGGACGACAGAGGAAGGGATGGTTGGATGGCATCACTGACTCAACAGATACGAGTTTGAGCAAACTGCGGGAGATGTTGAAGGACAGGGGAGCCTGGTGTGCTGCAGTCCATGGGGTCGCAAAGAGTCAGACACACTGAGCAACTTAATAACAATAACAACTAACAACAGTGGGGATACTTCACTGATTGATGGTGAGGATGAGCTGAAATAGTACACATGAATCTCTTAACGACGCCAGGGCTGTGGCAGGTGCTCAGCAGTTGTCAGCTATGCACTGCTGGTCAGCACGAACATGGCATCGATCAGGAAAGCCACCAGTCAGTATCAGAGATTCTGGACCCTGTCTCCCTTTCTTCTTTCATTCCACCTGCCCGTCTCCCTGTCTGTCACCCCTCCTTCTTCCTGCCTGACCCCCAAGCAAAGACACCTTGTGGCTCAGCCACCAGTCCACGCCGCGCTCCAGAACCACAGCAGCTCCTCCTGCATGAAGGATCCACGCCAGACCCACACCTGGCTCCTCTCCCCCAGGCCTTGCCCAGCTCTGCTGCTCCACCGCCTCCAGCTTGCTGCCTGGTCCCACCACAGGGTCCCCTGTGGGTCTCGGCCTGCTGTTACTTCCATGTGAGCCTGGGCCCCGTCTGCTCATCCGTGCTGCGAGGAGTGTGCACAGATGACGTCTGGGGTTTTCTAGCTTCGGCAGCTGCCATTCTACAGTTTGGCTCCCCAGCCCGACTGCACCCTCGGGCCCAGGTGGAGATGAGGCAGCTGCGTCTGTCTCGATCTGTCTCAGAAACGAGTACAGGAGGGCACGCTCACATCCCACCAGAGGCCGTGAAGGAACCCCAGGGCCGAGGCTGGGGCAGTGTCTGGGCTCGAATGGTCTGGCTGGGCTGGGGCAGTGTCTGGGCTCGAATGGTCTGGCTGTTTCTGGGGGCCACAGCGACCCCAGGACCCAGGGTGGAAGAGCTTGTAGTCCATCCAGTGGGGGGAGGCAGGCTGGAGAACAGTCAAGCCAACCTCTGCACAAGGAACAAGGGGAGCCACTGCCTCCGTGGGGATGTCCCCGCCTCAAAAGGAGCTGGGGGAGGGGCTGTTCCCTCCTCTCCTGCCCCCCTTGCCCCTTGGCAAGACAATGCCACTGCCTTTACTGTTAAAATGTTAGAAAAGCTGTCTGGTTGCTGGTCTGCCCTGACACTTTCAGGGACATGGCCCCTCCCCACCGAGCAAAGGAGGCTCCCGGGAGGTGACCTTTGCTGGGGGGATGGGGGCAGGGGATAGCCCGGTGTGTAGGGCTCTGGGTTTCCCTCACCCATGGCCTCTTCCACCTCTGCACCTCCTGGCTTTGCATGCATACGCATCCTGAGTCGCTCAGTCCTGTCTGACTCTTTGTGACCCCATGCACTGTAGCCCGCCAGGCTCCTCTGTCCATGGGACTCTCCAGGCAAGAATGCTGGAGCAGTTTGCTGCACCCTCCTTCAGGAGATCTTCCCGACCCGGGGATATCCTAGTCTCCTGCATTGACAGGCCGGTTCTTTACCACTAGCGCCACCTGGGAGGCCCTTCAAAACGGTGGGCAAACAGGAGGCGGAAGCCGGCAGAGGCTTCTCACAACAGGCCTTGCTGTCCAAATCCCCGGTCAGCAAGCACCCGCTCCTGGAGGGTGGACCTGAAGGAAGAGCCGGGAGGGACAGGGAGGCGGGGTGCAGCCCTCCGGACAGCAGGCAGGAAACTCAACACCAGCCAGCTGGCACCAGGCGGGGCCAGGGACACGGCCAGGGGTGGGCCGTGTGGGCAGAGAGCGGGAAGCAGAGGGCTGGCGGAGGGTCAGGGGAGAGAGGCTGCCCAGTGTGAAAGGAGGTGCCAAGCGGGGGTGGGAGGTGGGGCAGGGCAGAGCCTGGAGAAGGGCTTTTAGGAGCTTTAGCCCCCGAGGGACACCCCTTGGGCTCCCTGGCAGCTGTGAAACTAGCAAGGGAGCACACACAGCTGCCAGCAGATGTGTGGACATATCCCCCACCGCGGACGCTGGAAGTGGAGCAGAGATGCCCATACAGAACACAGGGGCAGCCCTCGTTGTCAGTGTTTTCTTACCTGGGGGTCCCAGAGACGCGTGAGGTTTGGGTACAGGTAGAACTGAATTCCTTGGGCTGCCCCGGGCAGCGTCACCCCTCGAATCAACAGGACCACCAGCATGAGGTAAGGGAAGGTGGCCGTGAAGTATACCACCTGGGCCAAGGCGATGGAAAGACACGGAAGCCGTGAGGGGGGTGGGAGGGCCTGGAGGAGCTGCGACCCCACGGGAGAGGTCACAGAGCCCGCTTGCTCCCCGCTCCTGCTCACCCCTCATCCCGCAGCTGTTCAGTCCTGCCTCCCTCCCTCCAGCTCCCCCCGCACAATCCCCAGCAAATATTTATTGAGTGACTGAATGAACTTAGGCATGCCCCCGACAGGGGGCTTAGAACTGTGGCCAGGGTCGTTGGGGACGACAGCTATGTCACACGTGACCCTGTCCTCGCCGAGCTTACGAGCTTAGCATGACTGTGTGGCCCAGTTAGGAGGGCGGCCTGGTCAGAGGCCTCGGGGGCCAGAGTCAGGGATAACTCGAGCTGCCCTGTATGACACACTCCAGGCAGGGCGTCTCCCTCGGGCCTCAGGTGGCTGAGAATTGTGTCAAGATGAACAGCCCCGAAGCACTGCTGTATGAAGCAGGCACCGTGAACTGTGTGCAGTGGGCAATGTGCCACACACGAGGTGTGTTCCGAGATCCCGCCTCCCTCCCTGGCTCTGCCTCTCCTTTTCCTCTCCGTGTCCCCCTCCCCCTCTCTGTCTCCCCCTCACTCTCTCTGTCTCCCTGTCCCCCTGTCTCCCCCTCCCCCTCTCTGTCTCCCCCTCCCTCCCTCTGTCTCCCCTCCTTCTCTCTGTCTCCCCTTCCCTCTCTCTGTGTCCCCCTCCCCCTCTCTGTCTCCCCCTCCCTCCCTCTGTCTCCCCTCCTTTTCTCTATCTCCCCCTCCCCCCTCTCTGTCTCCCCCTCCCCCTCTCTGTCTCCCCCTCCCCCTCTCTGTCTCCCCCTCCCCCTCTCTGTCTCTCCCCCTCCCTCTCTGTCTCCCCCTCCCTCTCTGTCTCCCCCTCCCTCTCTGACTCCCCTTCCCTCTCTCTGACTCCCCCTCCCCCTCTGTCTCTCCCCTCTCTCTCTGTCTCTCCCCCTCCCTCTCTGTCTCCCCTTCCCTCTCTGTCTCCCCCTCCCTCTTTCTGTCTCCCCTTCCCCTCTCTGTCTCCCCCTCCCTCTCTCTGTCTCCCCCTCCCCCTCTCTGTCTCTCCCCTCTCTGTGTCCCCCTCCCCCTCTCTGTGTCCCCCTTCCCCTCTCTGTGTCCCCCTCCCCCTCTCTGTCTCCCCCTCCCTCTCTCTGTCTCCCCACCTCTCTCTGTCTCCCCACCTCTCTCTCTGTCTCCCCTTCCCTCTCTTTCTTCCATTTCACTTCCCCAAATAGAAGGACATGTGACTGAACCCAGGAGAGGCACAGAATCAAGCAAGCGAGCGCCAAGCAATCTTTGTGGGGTCATTCCCTCCCATCCCCGACTAGGTACAACTTGAGGAACCCCTGGGTGGCTGAGCCCCACAGCAAGGGCAGAGGGTCCCGGGAGGGGAGGGGCCCGGGGCTCTCTGACACAGACCTTGCCCGTGGACTTGACACCCTTCCAGATGCAGAAGTAGCAGACGACCCAGGCTAGCAGGAGGCACAGGGCCAGCTCCCAGCGCAGGGCCCCCAGGTGCTGGATGCCTTCTGAGATCTTCAGGACCCGCCGCCTGGGGAAAGGGGTGAGCTGCCGGCCTCAGCTCCCTAGGCAGCGGAGCTGAGCCTCTCGCTCTGATCTGAAAAAGGCTCACCGGCTCCTTTACTCTGGACTGTGAGGCTCACCTTTGCCCAGAGATGGGGATAGACAGACAGGGAGGCAAAGACAAACTGTCCCCGGGTAAGCTTATTCTGCCAGGTCGAGGCAACTGAACCCAGAGAAGGGGACGCAAACATATTCTCTCCGCTGGACTGTGAAGATGCTTTGATGTTAGGAATCACGTCTTAGGTAAATGTCAGAATCTGGGGGGTGGGGGGGGAGCAGTAGAGGTAACTGACAAGGAGCTAGGGAGGAGGGTGGACACTCATGGGGGTGGCCCTGGGGGAAGAGAGGCAGGCCGGGCCTGAGGACAGTCCGGCATTAACCACAGATACAGGCAAAAGGAAAAAGCCACTTGGATGGTGGGGCCACCAAAGGAGGAAGCAGAAGTTTGTCCCTTGCCGTCTGTGGAGTCACCACTGTTTGAACTCACCCCCGTACCCTGGACAATCCATCCACAATGGGTGAAAGGAGAAAGGGCCTCACTTACTCCCAGAACTCGATGACGGGAGAGGTGGCGTTCTCAGCGGTCGCATTCAGAGAGCCATTGGTCCTCTGGAACTCCACGCAGCGCTCTGTGGGCGGCCAGGGGTCAGGGGAGCAAGAGAAAGATCACTGGCCAGTGTGACCAGAGAGTGGGGGAACTTTAGGAGACTGGAAAGGAAGGTGTCTGGGCTGAAGTTATCTAAACAAAACAGTCTCACAATGAGACACGAAAGACATAATAACCTCATCAAACCCATGGCACCCTTTCCCACTTCTCCGCGGCAGATGGGGTGGGGGGTGGGATGGAGGGGTGGGTCGTGGCTGCACATTCTAATTAAAGCAAGACCAGGCAGCATCAGCAAAGATGCTTTGCACACTGCTTCAAATAGACAAATATTTCTGGGCCGCCATCCTGGATGGGCTCACGACCTTTGAGGAACAATCAGGACGACATCCAGGGAAGTGGTGCAGTCATGGCTAAGAGCAGGGGTACAGGTCAGGAGGCTCTGGCTTGAATCCCACTCTCTACCCATCCCCACTCCCCGCCCCCGCCACCCCAGGTTATTTACTGAGAGGCTCTCTAAGCCTCAGTTCCTTCCGCTCTAAATGTACATGAGAAGAGCCGTGTGCAGGGCTGATAAGGGGATTAAATGAAAATGAGACTCCAGGGCGCTCCATAAATAGTGGCTCTCAATTACCCCTCTATGCCTTCAGACTTTTCACAAAGTGTTCACACCCTTCTTTGCGTTTTATCAGGACAACAATCCTGCAAAATACTAAGATAGAGAGCATTTTCCCCACCATTCACGAGAAAGCGAATCTTCTCAGAGATGACTTGTCATCACCCATCTGTGAGGAAGTGAGGGCTGGGGTCCTGCTCAGCAAAGTGTGTTAAGTTCCACCTGCAGAGGGTCTGGGAGCTGAGGACTGCCCTGGGGGTCCAGTGGTTAAGAATCCACCTTCCAGTGCAGGGGACTCCCCTGGGTGGGGAACTGGTCCCTGGTCAGGCTTCCCTGGTAACTCAGCTACTAAAGAATCCACCTGCAATGCAGGAGATCCTGGTTTGATTCCTGGATCAGGAAGAGTCCCTGGAAAGGGATAGGCTACCCACTCCAGTATTCTTAGGCTTTCCTGGTGGCTCAGCTGGTAAAGAATCTGCCTGCAACGCAGGAGACCTGGATTCCATCCCTGGGTTGGGAAGATTCCCCTGGAGGAAGGCATGGCAACCTACTCCAGTATTCTTGCCTAGAGAATCCCCATGGAAAGAGGAGCCTGACAGGCTACAGTCCATGAGGTCGCAAGGAGTTGGACATGACTGAGCAACTAAGCACAGCACAGGACACTAAGATCCCACATGCCTAGGAGCAACTAAGCCTGTGGGCCACAACTAGAAAGCCCATGAGCAGCAACAAAGACCCAACAGCCAACTATTCAAAAAAAAAAAAAAAGGTGGGGGGAAGGGAGGGAGAGAGGGAGGGGAAATAAAGAGAGGAGAAGAAAAAACACAATAAAGAAAACATCCGAACAGAACAGATTTTTAAAACTTGATTCATTCCACAAATGTGTTTTGAGAGCTCAGGATATAGCACACAGCACTGAGCGCAAACCAAACCAACAGAGAGAAAAAGCCGGGTGAATGCCAGGGCCCGGGGCCGGGACAGGCACTAGCAGACACGTTGAGCAGAACCTAGTGGGTCAGTGACCCTCAGGGAGGGACATCCAGGATCGCAGAGAGGCACGGAGGTGGTGGCAGAGAGGAACAAAGGAAGGAAGGCCCGGAGAGACAGCACACAGTTTGGGGGCGACGGGGCCTCGTGGCTGCCGGGTCAGAGAGTAACCAAGGACGCTCATCACCCCAGGCTGTTCTTCTAGACAGCACTACTCTAGGCAACTTTTAATTTTATCTTTAATTTAATGTTTACTTTCTATTCATTAGACTCAGGAGTTCTATGGCCTTATGGGCTCCTGTCTTAAAATGGAACCACAAGAGACTTGCTATTATAAATGATAGAGATACTGTATAAAACGGCGTATCCCCTGGTTCAGTCCAGATGAACGGGGAGTTGAAAAGGCCTAAAATAGCATCAGAAAGAAGACATGAGAAACAAATAAATGAAATAATATATACATATATATTATATATACATATATAATAATATAATATATACACATATTTATATATGTATTATATACAATATATGTATTGTGTACCATATGTACATATATCAAACTAACCATGCCTTAGATCACATAAAGGGCTAAACTGCACAAAAAGAAGTCAGTTCTGTCTTCATAATACATGCATTTATAATGTGTTTGATGGAACCCATGAATTTTTTACAAAGTCTGTAGGGCTTTTCCGGTGGCTCAGTGGATCGTGGGTTTGATCCCCGAGTCGGGATGATCCTGCGTGCCAAAGAACAACTAAGCCTGTGTGTCACGACTACAGAGCCTGTGCTCTGGAGCCCGGAAGCCGAAACTACTGAACGCAGGTGCTGCAGCTAGCAAAGCCTGTGTGCCTAGAGCCCGTGCTCCCCAGTAAGAGAAGCCACCGCAGTGAGAAACCCAGGCACCGGAACTAGAGAGTAGCCACCACTCACCACGAGAGAAAAGCGCTTGCAGCAGCAAAGACCCAGCACAAGCAAACAATAAATAAGTAAAATTGCTTTTTTAAAAAAGGCCTGTGACATTTTCCCTGTGATGCTGGTGGATTCTTGCTCTTATCTTTGGTGTAAGACCTCCATGATGTCTTTGGAAGACTTCTAGAGCATCCCAAGTACGGGGCGGGGGCGGGGGGGGGGGGTCCAGGTCCCAGGGTACAGGGACAATTCCTCTCCCGGGTCACCGCGGCCAAGCAGGAGAGGGTGACCTCACCCGTGTTCCAGTCGTGGCGGCAGCTCCCCCAGGGCAGGTCGACGGTAAAGCTGCTGAAGAGGTAGAAGAGGGCCCAGGCCAGGACGATGATGTAGTAGATGTTGAGGAGGGTGACGATCATCTGGGAGGCGTAGCCGATGCCTGGAGGGGGCGGGGAGGGCAGACCGGGCTGGGGCACTGGGCAGGTGTCTCACTCTCCTGCCCACCCCTGCTCGGGAGGGGGTTTGTGCTCCACTGGGAGGGTCCAAAGACGTGGGATTCGGGACCCGGGCTTCCTGCTCTCCTCCCCAGCCCTGCTGCCCTGCCCTGCTTCCCGTGAACTCGCATCAGTCTCGGTGCTGAAACTTCACTGGTTCTAATTCCAAGTTATTTTACGCACGTGTAAGGCTAACTCCGAGATTCCAACAGCTTATGTTCCCTGGAATTCATCTGATCTATTTCTGAAATATAAAAACACGTGCTAAGAGCAGGACGAGACAGTTCACCAGGGAGCAAGTGCACGTAGTGAATGAACGTCCTCAAAATGCCCTCATGCTCCCTCATCCTAGGTGTGCACACTGAAACGAGGAGGGGGTAGCGTTCTGCATCCATAACACACCGAACATTTCTACAGAGGCTGTCACTCGGTGAGTTCCACACTTGTCCACATATTAGGAGAATTACCTGGAGATATTTTTAAAATTCCAAAGCCCAGTCTAGATGCCAGACCAATTTAATCACAACCTCTGGGGGTGGGGTACAGGCCTCAGGATGTTTTGAAGGTCCTGGGGTATTTCCAATGTTCCGACAAGTTTGGGAACTAGGGTCATAACTCAGAGCTGTTAAAGATATGGGAGAAAGTCCTTACTCAAGTTCAGTGACTGTACGTCAGTATAACACTTTCATAAGCCAGATCAAGAGACATCAACTTGGTTGTCCATTTGATCCTGTGATTCTGAACTTGGGAATTTATCCCAAAGAAATAATTTGAAAAAGAGGGGGGCTATTTCTACCAAGATACATGATAGCAGGGTATAACAATTTTATACGTGATGAAAAATAAGCATAAATTTTGATATATGCATCTGATAAAAGTTTATGCAACTCAATGATTGCTGTGTAGAAAATGGAAAATAACACTAACTAAAACAGAAACACAAAGAAGTAGGAAAAAATTCTTAAAAACAAAAAAGAAAAATGAAAAAACTGTCTATTTCAAACTAATAGATACATAAATTTTAATATAGAGAAAGAAATAGTGAAATAAATCTCTCCAAACTACAAACAACCCAAATGTTCTTCAATGGGTGAATGGTTAAATAAATCGTAGTACATTCATCCATGCCATGGAATACGGCTCAGTAATAAAAAGGAATGAACCACTGATACCAGGAGCTTCCCAGGTGGCGCTAGTGGTAAAGAACCCGCCTGCCAATGCAGGAGATGCAAGAGACTCAGGTTTGATCCCTGGGTCCGGAAGAGCCCCTGGAGGAGGGCACGGCAACCCACTCCAGTATTCTTGCCTGGAGAATCCCATGGACAGAGGAGCCTGAAGGGGCTAGTCCATGGGGTCACAGAGTCGGAAACAAGTGAAGTGACTTAGCACACACACACACGCACGCGCGCGTGCGTGCGCATTGATACCAGAGCAATCTGGGTTTATCTCCAGCGCATGATGCTGAGTGAAACGGTGGATCTCAAAAGTCACACACTGCATGACTCCATTTATACAGCGCTACCCAATGACAGAATCACAGAGATAGAGAACAGATCAATGGTTGTCAGAGGTTAGGGATGAGGGCAGGGAGGGGGTGAACGCGACTGTAAAGGGGCAGTGGAGTGGAGGCCTTTGTAGTCATGGAACAGTGGTGGTGGTCACACACATCCACACAAGTGATACAATTACACACAGTTACACATACATACCCTCACACAAGCGAGTGCATGGAAACGGGTGAAACCTGAACAAAGTCTGTGGTTGGTACCAATGTCCATTTCCAGGTTTTGACATTGTTCCATAGCTATATAAAATTTTTACCATGAAGGAAAACTGGCTGATGGGTACACATGACACTCCTGGGCTACTGTTGCAACTTTCTGTGAACATAGAATTATTTCAAAATAGAAATGTAAAGAAAATCCTAAAGGGAGAGGAATATTAAAACACCCTAAGTAACTACTGTGTCAAGATAGTAGAATTATTTTTTTATTTATTTTGGCAGTGCCTTGAGGCTTGTGGTATCTTAGTTCCCCAACCAGGGATTGAACGCAGGCCCCCAGCAGTGGAAGTGTGGAGTCTACTTAATCACTGGACCACCAAGAAAGTCCAAAGATAGTAGAATTATTAATGGATTTTTTTCTCATTAAAATTCTTTTTAGAGACTTCCTTGACTGTCCAGTGGTTAGGACTCTGTACTCTCACTTCCAAGAGCCTGGGCTCAATCCCTGGTTGGGGAACTAAAACACCACAAGCTGCATGGCACAGCCAAAAAAAAAAAAAATCCCCAAACTAAAAACGAATTAAAAAACAAACAAACAAAATCTCTTTTTAAATGCTTTCCATTGATTAAATATGTTTTTAAAAGCACAAAATTATTTGTATGTATTGCAAAATACATACAGGTACAACTAAAATAGCTTTGCACTCTACTTATTAGCTAAAGCCTTTGTGCCACCCTCAACCCCATCTTCTCCTCCATCCTCTGCTGGGCTGAGTGACTAGTTCTGTCTTGGGCCCACAAGTGGAGTTGTTCAGTTACTCAGTTGTGTCCAACTGTGACCCCATGAACAGCAGTACGCAAGGCTTCCCTGTCCTTCACTCTCTCCCTGAGCTTGCTCAAACTCATGCCCACTGAGTCACAAGTGGAAGGTTTAACATAAAGACCCAGGGGCTTATCTCCATTAGCACTGCTGCTGAACCCCCCAGTTATTCCAAATGCAGTTTATAACCTGGTGCAGAGACTCTGGTGTCAGGCACGATGACTCACCCTCAAAGATGGGGCAGATCTTCCTCCAGGCTGTGATGCCCCCCTGACTGGTGTACTGGCCCAGCGCCGTCTCCAGGAGGAAGACAGGAATGCCGCAGGTAAAGAGGAAGATGAGGTAGGGGATGAAGAAGGCACCTGCAGGTGGGAAACAGGCTGTGTGTTCCTTGGCAGTAGCCTTCTTGTGGTCCAAGTCCAGCTCCTCCCACCACCACTGCTCCCAAGGCGGGGGTCGGGGGGTGCTGTGAAAACCTGGGAACACTGGTCTAGATGTCTGGAACCAGGCAGAGGTCAAGTGTCACCAAGTTACTTAGGACTGGCCAGTCCCTTTCTTCACTCTGAAATTTCCGTCTATACTTACCAAGGTGTACTTCCCATCAACTTCAGTTATCGCCTAAAAAACACATAACCTGTGGCCATCGAAGGAGCTCCTGGAATCCCAGAAACCACGAGCATTCACAGAGCCCATAGTCCAGCAGGTGTCGAAAAAATGATTGCTCTTGATGTCAGAGAGGGATTTTTAGCAGACTGCAGTCAGACTTCCTTTTAGTAATCCTTTCTGTTTTCACAGTCATTGGCTGAGACAAGTCTACTGACTCCAGAAACGCTGGCATTTTCTCCACCCTAGACCTCTATCTGCTGGCATCAGGGCAGGGAGTTCATAGGACAGAGTCCCAGGGAGCAGAGATGTGCACAGAAAGGGACTTCCCCGGTGGTCCAGCGGTCAAGAATCAGCCTGCCAATGCAGGGGACTCAGGTTCAATCCCTCATCGGGGAACTATTATCTCTCATGCCTTGGGGGCAGCTAAGCACACCACGACTAGAGGGCCTGAGTGCTACAGTAAAGACCCAGCACAGACAAAAAAGGAAAAAAAAATGTGCATAGAGAAACCCAAATATCTGCAGATGGTCCCCTACTAGCTTGCAGCTGAGTACTGGTCAGTAGATATGCGTGAGGAAATCACCCAGGGAAGGGAAACTATCTCTCAAAAGGATTGAATCCAGTGGTGTTTATGCAGGGGACATTCCAAACGTTTAAGAAGAAATAATCCCAGTTTTATAGAAACTCTTCTAGAGAATGTAAAAGGAATTCTTTCCAACTGATTATTCTACAAAGCTAGCATTACCCTGATAAGAAAAGCAGGCAAAGACAAGAAAAGAAAACTATAGGTCAAACTTTGATGAACATAGATGCAAAATTCTAAAAATTTTTTAGCAAATCAGATTCAACAACATGTATTAATAAAAAGATAATGCATTACATAGTGGGGTTTACCCAGGAATACAACAACCTTGAAGGCTGGGAAAAGGAGACCTCAAGCACAATAAGTTAAAAAAAATAATGAAAAGGCAGAGAAACACTACACAAATGAAGGAACAAACTAGAAACACAGAACTCCAAATAAAGGGAGAGGAAATGGGCAAACTACCTGAAAAGAATTCAGAATAATGACAGCAAAGATGATCAAAAACCTTGAAAACAAAATGGAGAAAATGCAAGAATCAATCAACGAAGACCTAGAAGAATTAAAGAATAAACATACAAACAACACAATTACTGAAATTAAAAATACTCTGGAAGGAATCAATAGCAGAATATCTGAAGCAGAAGAATGACTCAGTGAACTGGAAGATAAAACGGTGGCAATAACTTCTGAAGAGCCGAATAAAGTCAAAAGAATGAAAAGAACCGAGGATAGTCTCAGACACCTCTGGGACAATATCAAACACACCAACATTCAAATTATAGGGGTCTCAGAAGAAGAAGAAGAGAAAAAGAAAGGATATGAGAAAATTTTGAAGAGATTATAGTTGAAAGTTTTCCCAACATGGAAAAGGAAATAGTCAATGAAGTCCAAGAGGCACGAAGAGTCCCATACAGGATAAACCCAAGTAGAAACACGCCAAGGCCCATACTAATCAAACTAACAAAGACTGAACACAAAGGAAGAATGTTAAAAGGAGCAAGGAAGAGGCAACAAGTAACATACAAGGAAACCCCAAATGCTTAACAGCTGATCTTTCAGCAGAAACTCTGTAGGCCAGAAAGGAATGGCAGGATATATTTAAAGTACTGAAAGGGAAAAATCTACAACCAAGATTACTGTACCTGGCAAGGATCTCATTCAAAATTGAAGGAGAAATAGAAAGCTGTTCAGACAAGCAACAATTAAGAGGATTCAGTACCATCAAACCAGCTTTACAACAAATATTAAAAGAACTTATATAGTCAAGAAATACAACAGAAGAAAAAAATCTACAAAATCAACACCAAACAATTAAGAAAATGGCAATAGGAACATATATATCAATAATTACTTTAAATGTAAATGGATTAATGCTCCAAACAAAAGACACAGACTGGCTGAATGGATTAAAAAAAAAACAAACCCCATATATATGCTGTCTACAAGAAACCCACTTCAGACCTAAAGACACATATAGACTGAAAGTAAGAGGATGGAAAAATATATTCCATGCAAATGGGATGCAAAAGAAAGCTGGAGTAGCAATCTTCATATCAGACGAAATAGACCTTAAAATAAAGAAGATTACAAGAGATAAGGAAGGACACTACATAATGACCCAGGGATCAATCCAAGAGGAAGACATGACAATTGTAAATACCTATGCACCCAGCATAGGAGCACCTCAATACACAAGACAAACACTAACAGACATAAAAGGAGAAATTGACAGTAAGACAATAATAGTAGGAGACTGACACCCCACTCACACCAAAGGACAGATCATCCAAACAGAAAATTAATAAGGAAACACAAGTCTTAAGTGATACATTAGATGAAATGGATCTCATTGATATCTTCAGGACATTCCATCCGAATGCAGAGGAATACACCTCCTTCTCAAGTGCACGTGGAACATTCTCCAGGATAGACCACATCTTGGGTCACAAATCAAACCTCGGTAAATTTAAGAAAATTGAAATCCTATCAAGCATCTTCTCTGACCACAGCACTAGGAGACTAGATAGCAATTAGAAGAAAAAACTGTAAGAAACACAAACACATGGAGATCAAACAACACGTTTCTAAATAACCAACAGGCTACTGAAGAAATCAAAAGGGAAATCAAAACATTTCTAGAAACAAAGGACAATGAAACCGCAACAACTCAAAACCTATGGGATGCAACAAAAGCAGGTCTAAGAGGAAAGATTATAGCAATACAATCCAACCTCAAGAAACAATAAAAACATCAAATAGACAACCTAACTTCACACCTAAAACAACTGGAAAGAGAAGAACAAAAAAACCCCCAAAATTAGTAGAAGGAAAGAAATCATAAAGATCTGAGCAGAAATAATTGAAAAATAAACGAAAGAAACAATAATAAAAATTAATAAAACTAAAATCTGGTTCTTTGAGAAGATAAACAAAATTGACAAACCTCTAGCCAGACTCATTAAGAAAAAAGGAAGAATCAAATCAACAACATTAGAAATGAAAAAGGAGGGGTCACAACAGACAATGCAGAAATACAGAGTAGTATTAGAGACTATTGTGAACAACTATATGGCAGTAAAATGGATAACCTGGGAGAAATGGAGAGATTCTTAGAAAAGTTCAGTCTTCCAAGACTGAACCAGGAAAAAATAGAAATTATGAACAACACAACTACAAACACTAAAATTGAAGCTATGATCAAAAATCTCCCCCCAAAATCAAAAGCCCAGGACCAAATGGCTTCACAGGAGAATTCTATCAAACATTTAGAGAAAAGCTAATGCCCATCCTCCTAAAACACTTTCAAAAAACTGCAGAAGAAGGAACACTTCCAAATTCATTCTATGAGTCCACCATCACCCTGATACCAAAACCAGACAAAGACAACACACAAAAAGAAAACTACAGGCTAATATCACTGATGAACATAGATGCAAAATCTGCAACAAAATTGTAGCAAACAGAATTCAGCAACACATCAAAAAGCTCATACACTATGATCAAGTTGGGTTTATTCCAGGGATGCAAGGATTCTTCAATATACACAAATCAATCAATGTGATACACCATATTAACAAATTGAAAGATAAAAATCATATGATAACCTCAATAGATGCAGAAAAAGCCATTGACAAAATTCAGCACCCATTTATGATTAAAACTTTTCAAAAAAAATAGGCACAGAAGGAACCACCTCAACATAGTAATGGCCGTATATGATAAGCCTACAGAAAACATTGTTCTCAGTGGTGAAAAACTGAAAGCATCTCCCCTAAGATCAGGAACAAGACAAGGGTGTCCACTTTCACCACTATTATTCAACATAGTTCTGGAAGTTCTAGCTACAGCCATCAGAGAAGAAAAAGAAATAAAAGGAATCCAGACTGGAAAAGAAGTAAAGCTCCCACTGTTTGCAGATGACATGACACTGTACATAGAAAACCTTAAAGATAGTATCAAAAAATTAGAGCTAATCAGTGAATTTAGCAAAGTTGCAGGATACAAAATCAATACACAGAAACCACTTACTTGCATCTCTATATACTAACAATGAAAAATCAGAAAGAGAAATTAAGGAATCAATCCCATTCACCATTGCAACAAAAAGAATTAAATATCTAAGAGTAAACTTACCTAAGGAGACAAAAGAACTGTACACAGAAAATTATAAGACACTGGTGAAAGAAATCAAAGCCGAAATAAGCAGATGGGGATAGTCCATGTTCTTGGGTAGGATATTCCATGTTCCTTAAATATTGTGAAAATGACTACACTACCAAATGCAATCTACAGATTCAATGTGATCCCTATCAAATTACCAATGGCATTTTTCATAGAACTAGAACAAAAAATTTCACAATTCATATGGAAAAACAAAAGACCCGGAATAGCTAAAGCAGTCTTGAAGAATGGAAGTGGAGTAATAAATTTTCCTTTCTTCAGATTATACTACAAAGCTACAGTCATCAACACAGTATGGTACTGGCACAAAAACAGAAATATAGACCAATGGAACAAGATAGAAAACCCAGAAATAAACCCATGCACCTATGGGTACCTTATTTTTGACAAAGCAGGCAAGAATATACAATAGGGCAAAGACAGCCTCTTCAATAAATGGTGCTGAAAAACGGGACAGCTACATGTGAAAGAATGAAATTAGAACACTTTCTAACACCATACACAAAGATAAACTCAAAATGGATTAAAGACCTAAATGTAAGGCCAGAAACTATAAAACTCTTAGAGGAAAACATAGGCAGAACACTCGATGACATAAATCAAAGCAAGATCCTCTATGACCCACCTCCTAGGGTAATGGAAATAAAAACAAAAGTAAACAAGTAGGATCTGATTAAACTTAAAAGCTTTTGCACAGCAAAGGAAACTACAAGCAAGGTGAAAAGACAGCCCTCAGAATGGGAGAAAATAATAACAAATGAAACAACTGACAAAGTATTAATTTCCAAAATATACAAGCAGCTCATACAACTCAATGCCAGAAAAACAAACAACCCAATCAAAAAGTGGGGGAAAGACCTAAACAGACATTTCTCCAAACAAGACATACAGATGACTAACAAATACATAAAAAGATGCTCAACATAGCTCATTACTAGAGAAATGCAAATCAAAACCACAATGAGATATCACCTCACACCAATCAGAAAGGCCATCATCAAAAAGTCTACAAACAATAAATGCTGGAGAGGGTGTGGAGAAAAGGGAACGCTCTTGCACTGTTGGTGGGAATGTAAATTGATACAGCCTGTTGGTTAAGAGAATTAGAGAAGCCGAGGTTCAGAAAAAGAACGAGACAGGCACTTTACAGGAACAGATGACCTTTAATGAGGTGAGAAGGGGCAGCAGTCAGATTAGCGAGCTGCTGCACTAACCTAAGAAATGAGTAAGTATATATAGGCATGTATGTGCAAAGTTACTGTCTCAAGGGGACCTGTTCTTCCCCAAGGTTGTTCTGAGTAGTCATCTCTTAAACGGCTGGGGAAAGGAATTTTGGAGATTGGCCAGAGGCTGGACTGGCTGGGAGCTGGGCGTAATCAACCTAATGTCCATTTTTATTTCCGGTGAGAAAGCTCTTTGTTTTGCATAGAATGGTGGGAAGGATCTGGAGGGGAGTTTTAACTCCAGGCTACCTCGAGCCATGCAACTTTCCTTCACAGCCACTATGGAAGACAGTATAGAAATTCCTTAAAAACTACCATAAAACCACCATATGGAATATGGGAATAAAACCACCATATGACCCAGCAATCCCACTCCTAGGCATATACCCCGAGGAAACCAAAATTGAAAAAGACGCACACATCCCATTGTTCATTGCAGCACCATTTACAATAGCTAGAACATGAAAGCAACCTAGATGTCCATCAACAGATAAAGGAATATAGAAGCTGTGGTCCATACACACAATGGAGTATTACTCAGCCATAAAAAGGACCACATTTGAGTCAGTTCTGATGAGGTGGATGAACCTAGAACCTATTATGCAGAGTGAAGTGAGTCAGAAAGAGAAAGATAAATATTGTATTCAAATGCATGTAAATGGAATCTAGAAAAATGGTACTGAGGAATTTATTTCCAGAGCAGCAATAGAGAAACAGACACAGAGAAGAGACTTATGGACATGCAGAGAGGGGAGGAGAGAGTGAGATGTATGAAAAGAGTAACATGGAAACTTACGTTACCATATGTAAAATAGATAGCCAATGGGAACTTGCTGTATGGCTCAGGAAACTCAAACAGGGGCTCTGTATCAACCTAGTGGGGTAGGATAGGGAGGCAGATTGGAGGGCGGTTCAAAAGGGAGGGGATATATGTATACCTATGGCTGATTCATGATGAGGTTTGACAGAAAACAACACAATTCTGTAAAGCAATTATCCTTCAATTAAAAAAATAAATTTAAAAAAATGTGCTAAGAAGATAAATCTTATATTGTGTTCTTATCACAAAAAGTTAAAATAAAAAAGGACAAAAGGAAACTTCTGGAGGTGATGGATGTGTTTATGACATTGACTGTGGGAATGGTTTCACAGGTATGTGTTTACCTCAAAACTCGAGTTGATATGTTAAATGTGTACAGCTTTTTGTAAGTCAGTCATAACTCAGTAAAGTGTAATTAAAAAGAAAAGAAGGACTCCCCTGTGATCCAGTGGCTAAGATGGTAAGAAAACAAACAACCCTTTTTTTTTCTAATGGTCAGAAGATTTGAACAGGGTTTCACCAAAAAAATAAAAGAAAAAGAAAAAAATATGTGAGTTGCAAATAAGCACATAAAAAGATGTTCAATATCATTAGTCATTATAAATTTAAATAATGAGGTAATGCTACACACCAATTAAAAATTAAAAAGACAGAGCAGGAATTTCCCTGGCGGTTCAGTGATTAAGACTCCATGCTGCCAACGTAAGGACTGCAGTTCCATCTCTGATCAGGAAACTAAGATCCCACAAGCCTCGCATGTGCGTGGAGCAGCCAAAAAAAGTAAAAGAAAAAACAGACTAAGTATTGGTGAAGATATGGAAAAGCTGGCACCCGCATACACCGTTGGCAGGAATGTAAAATGCACAACTGTTTCGGAAAAGCGTTTGGCAATTTCTTAAAAAGTAAAGGTGCATTACCATAGAATCCTGTCATTCCACACTTAAGTGTTTACTCAAGGGAGGTGAAAGCATATGTTTATACAAAGACTTGTATACAAATGTTCTTAGCAGATTCATCTGTAAAACCTGGAAAGAACCCAAATGTCCATAAACAGGAGAAGAGATAAATGGCAGTCCACCCATCTAACGAAACGGTGATCTAGTCACTAAGTCGTGTTCGACTCTTGCGACCCCATGGACTGTAGCCTGCCAGGCTCCTCTGTGGGATTCTCCAGGCAAGAATATGGAATGGGTAGCCATTCCCTTCTCCAGGGAATCTTCCTGACCCAGGAACTGAACCCAGGTCTCCTGCATTGCAGGTGAATTCTTTACTGACTGAGCTACAATACTATCCAGCAATAACAAGAGAGGAACTACTGAGAAACGAAAAAGATGGATGAATCTCAAAGTAATTATGCCAAGTCAAAGAAGCCAAATCATGATTCCATTTATAGATAAGTCTAAGAAACGCAAACTAGTGTACAGGGACAGCACGGATAAAGAAAATGCTATACGTATAGTTGGGTATTATTCAGCCATAAGACAGACGGAAATTCCATGCTTTGCTACCATGGATGGACCTTGAGGGTATCATGCTAAGTGACGTAAGTTATACAGAGAAAGTAAAGTAAATATATTGTGTGTTCTCACTTATATGTGGGATCTCAAAATAGTCAGATTCATCAAGGCAGAGAGTAGAATGGTGGTTGCCGGAGGCTGGAGGTAGGAGACATGGGGAGATTCTCAAAGGGAAAAATGGGGAGATACACAGTTCATTATAAGAGGAACATTTCCTGGGGCTAGAACTGTACAGTGTGGTGACTACAGTAAATGACACTTTTTCATATACTAGAAAGTTCTTAAGAGTGTAGATCTTAAAAGCTATCACCACCAAGAAAAGGTAATGATATGAAGGAGTGGAATTGTTAACTAACCCTATTGTGGTAATGATTTTGCAATATATACTTGTATGAAATCATATTGTTGTATGCCTTAAACTTTCATATATTATGTATCAGAAATAAATCAGTAAAGCTGGAAATAGTTGCATCTTTCAAAAACAGAGACCTCCCTGGTGGTCCACTGATTAAGACTTCACTTTCTAAAGCAGGAGATGCAGGTTCAATTCCTAATTAGAGAGTTAAGATTCCACATGCCTCTCAGCCCCAAAAAAACCAAAACATAAAAAAAAAATAAAACAGAAGCAATATTGTAACAAATTCAATAAAGACTTTAAAAATGGTCTGCATCAAAAATCTTTAAAAAAAAAAAAACAGGTTTGTGGTTGCATTGAGATGGGGTTGCAGAGGTTGGGGGTGGGAGAAAGGGTCAGGAGGCAGTTTGAGGGAGTGATGGATATATTCACAATCTTTTTTTTTTTTCCTTTTAGTTTATATTTTGGCCATGCCATGTAGCATGTGGGATCTTAGTTTCCCAGCCAAGGATGAAACTTGTGCCCCCTGCAATGGAAGCTTGGAGTCCTAACCACTGGATCACCTGCAAGTCCCCGTTAATTATCTTGATAGTGGTGATGGTCTCAAGGGTGTGTACCTATGGCAAAACTTATGTAGCTGTACATTTCAAATGTGTACGATTTATTATAAGCCAATTATACCATACTAAAATTGCTAAAACAAAAGTTGGTGGTGAGGAATCAACTCCTCCATTTCTCTGCCTTCCAAGTCTCTTGGCGTGTAGTCCACGCATGATTCAAGCACTGAGGGAGACGCTTGGTGACTGTAAGGGCAAAGAAAGATCATAAACAACTCAGGCAAGTAAGTACACAAATCAGGCCAAGACTCGCTGGGCAGGAGGAGGGAATTAGGAAAGAGAGAATCCAGTAGCTGAAATGAGCTGTCACTACTGAGAGTTAGAAACATCAAATAAAGAGAGCAAAAAGAGAGTGGGGGGCCAGGAGAGGAGTCTCCAAGCCCCGCCTCCCATCTCTATGCCACCTGCTCTTTCCCAATAAACCAAGCCAACCTTTAACTGCACCGGGTCTTGTGGTCAGTCTGTTCCCCTCCTCCTCTGCCTCCTTGAGTACCTCGGCAGCTGACCGTAAGGGACAAAGTCCACACCCACCAGCCAGAGTCACTGGCCCCAAACTGGGGAGGGAGTTAGAGAAGGGATGGAGCCCAAGAGGGACCCGTGTGCCCACCAGGGAGTCCTGGAGACACTGCCCGTTTCCTCACCCGAGCCATACCCACCACCCCTGCAAGACATATCCAGTCCTGGAGAAGGAGAATGGAGTCACGGTTACCTGCTCCCCCAAAGCCCCCACTCAGTCTCCTCCCTCAGTTTTCAAATGTCCTGGCATCATCCCCCATGGGATGCCAGAGACCACACACCCATCCTGGAAAAGAACCATTCTGCTAGACGTCCTTCTCAGTAATAGCACATTCTGTGGTGTCACCTGTCATGTTCCAGGTGACAATTTTTAAAAAAATTTATTTATTTCTTGGCGACTTGATCTTAGTTACAGCTTGTGGGATCTATTTCCCTGACCAGGAATCAAACTCAGGCCCCATGCATTGGGAGCTCAGAGTCTTAGCTCCTGAACCACCAGGGAAGTCCCTCCAGGTGACATTTTTTTTTAAGACAAACTGTTAAATGTCCCACATGAGTAACACAGCGGTGAGGATTCCTGAATTATCACACGCTGTAATCAGCACTACTGAACCAATACTTGGCACTGAGTCACTAACTAAAAATGGTAACCAGTCATCACATACTAATAACATAACTATGACTCTTGCATGAAGACATGCGCTCCTTGTCTCTCTTTGCTCCTTAGTATCTACGGACATCCTCAGGGCACAATGGGGCTGTCTAACGCCCGTGGCAAAGGCGTCCTATGCGCTCCCTCTCCCTGATGTCTAGAGCTGGGGTTTGCTTGGCTGCACCACCGCCCCACAGCCGTCCCTCTGAGATCCTGGTTTCTGAGTGGCCCAGCGGTAGCACATTCTGCTGTGGTCTCACTCGGGGTCTCCAGCCCCGGGCATCCCAGGTGTTGGGAACCTCAGAATGCTGGTAACCCAGGGTCCAGGGAGCAGGAGAGGTTCCAGCTGAAGGCCCGGGTTCTGCAGCAACCAGGAGCTGGGTATCCAGGTAGAGTCAGCAGTTATGTGAAAAAGAAGGACAGCAAAGAGACCTCAAGATTCTTAGCCTCGGCACTGGTCTGCTTCTGGCCTGAAGCCTCTGCCATCAGTTCTTAGCACCACAGATACAGAGATCGTGTTCAAGTGTAAGACTGGCTGCTCTGCTCAAACTCCTGCCCTGACTCCCCAGCCCTGGAGTGAAAGCCGAACCTCACAGTGGTTGACAAGCCCTGCAGGACCCACCCCCTACAGTGACTCCCCTCCTTTGACTCCCCAGACACACCAGCCAGCCACCCTCTCTGAGGCTATTAAAACCTTTTGTTTCCTCTGCCCCAGGATGCACTCCCCACCTCCAATATCCCCAAGACCGGGTCTCACCCCTGACCCCAGAAGCTGTCACTCAAGTGTTCTCCGTGTGGCCGCCCCACCCTGCTCCAGTGATGCTCAGCGACTTCTGATACGCTGTGTCATTTTCTTATTTGCTATGTTTACTGTCTGTCTTGCCGCCACCCACACCCCGAATGAAAGCCCCACAAAAACAGGGAGGCGGTCTGTTCTGTTTCCGTTTTATCATCACAACTCAGAGTAGTTCCTGGCAGGTGGTGCGTTCTCAGTGTGTAACCACCATTGGGTGACTTACATTGGTTGGCCTGATTCTAGAAAATCACAGGGGCCAGGGGGTGGGGGCAAGTGCTCAGGGTGGACTGGCCACAATGCCTGGGCAAGGAGCACATTTACCTAGAAGCACCCCTTCTTTCCCCGTCTTCTGTTGGATGCTGATTATATATATATATATATATATTTAAGTTCTTTTTTTTTTTTTTTTTTGGTTGTGGACCATTTTTTAAGTGTTTATTGCATTTGTTACAATATTGCTTCTGTTCTGTGTTTTGGTTTCTTGACCATGAGGCATGTGGGATCTTGGCTCCCCAACCAGGGACTGAATCCGCATCCTCTGCATTGAAAGCCCAAGTCCCAACCACCAGACTCGGTTTCTTCACACCGCTTTCTCAGCGTCTCTGGTTTTTAGCTACTGTGTTTCACTATCGACCTGTCCTCCATCATATTCTTAGCTCAGCCTTTCCCCTGCTCTGGGACTCACTTCTAATCGGATCTACCAAACATCCAAGCTGGAAGGAACCAAAGACAGCACTTGGATTTTCAGTTTGGAACTGATGCTATGCTTTGGGGATGTCTTCCTCACTGAGCTCCCCAACCAACAAACATTGGCAACGATAAGGTCCTCCTTCCAAGCACAAAAGCGGCTATTTGCAGCTGTGAAGTTGGAGAAAGCACCCAGCAGAGGCAGGCTGATAGCACACGTGGCCTCAAGGGGTTCACACCATGACCCCAGCATCCTCAGAACCTGCTCAGAACCATCCTCGAATCCCCTGGGAGTCCCAGCCCTGATCTGAGGGCCACAGGTTTAAATAAAAACACTGAACTGGGAGGAGGGGATGAAACCTACCTAGAAGGCATCTGTCCTCCCCTCCCCGACCCTATCTCATGTGGGCAGTGAAGGGCCCTGTCACAAGGAGGTGTCTCGTCCCTTCCAGACCAAGGTGACTAGACAAAGTGTGGGGTCTATGCTCTGAGGGGCCGAGGAGGGGTGAAGAGCACAGAAAGGATGAGCCTCTGGGAACACCAGAAACCAGAAGAGCTGGCCTGTCTGGGTCCCTGCACAGACCCGGGGGGTCCCGGGCAGGTCCCCATCACGCCGGTAAAGGTGCCACCCGTATGTCTACCCGCTGGCCCTGCGTGACTCAGGGCCTTCAGAGCAAAGCTGGGCATCAGCCTCCAGCCCCAGAACCCCTCAGTGCACTTCCTCCAGCTGCCGTTGTCCGTCAAGGAAAGAGAAGAGGAAGCCTGAGGCCTGGTGCCCCACTGGAGAAGAAGGGGTGGGAGGAAGGGCTATGGCGTCAGGATTTTGCAGATGGTCCCAGGACCCCAAAACAGCTCCTGGGGACCAGCGTGCTAGAGGGAGGGCCCTGCCCAGGGAGGAGGCAGCCATGTCCTACCTCCACACCCCGGTTCCTTCAGTGAAGAATCAGGGGCTGTGGTCATGATCCCGGCCTGTGTTTCCTTTTCTGAGACACAGCCACACACACACCCCCCCCCAGGCCACACAGACCTAAACGGGCCCCCGAAGCAGAGTTTAGGCGCAAACCTACTGGGAGACGCCTCCCGTAGACAGGGTGACCCTGTGCTCCTGCTCTGGCCCCCGCTCCCCCTTCCTCAGCGCAGGGGTCCCCACAGACCCCAGAATCCCTCCCCCACCTCTTCGTGCCAGTCCTGCTAATTCCCAGGCCGACCTCGCGGTCCCATTCCAGAGCAGCTTGCAGAAAGCAGCTCACCTCCTAATCTTGCCGTGTGAGGAGCTAAGCTGGTCACTGGGTCCAGACACAGAGCCCCCAGGCCTGGCCTAGCTCCCCACCCCCTCTCCTCCCCAGACTAGCCGAATCTGACCACCCTAAGGCCCAAGGGTCTGAACAAGCTGTCGGAGGGTCCAGGGCTAGGTGGGGACCTCCTGCCTTCCCTAGAGATGCCAGCCGACCTAGCAAAGTCCTGCAGCTTCAGACTGCCAGCCAGAGAGTCTGCGGGAAGGAGAACACATTGGCCCACTCCCACTTGCTCTGGGAAAAATAGAAATTAACCTCCGGTCCCTGGGCCAGTGCCCAGCTGCCACCATCCTGAGAGTATGAATGGGCTCAGGGCCTCTCTATATTCTCCTCCCTCCTGACCTCCCACCCCTACTCTGTGCTGTGGGCTTTCTCTCCCCAAAACCACTTCAACTGGGTTCACGCACAGGGAGGCTCCCACGCCCCCACCAAGGGTGAGTGTTGCATTAGGGTGCCCTAAAGTCCTCATGGCCCACACAGTCCTACCCCTTCAGTCTTTCCCCGTGATCTATCTCAGCATTTCCCTTCCTCCAGCCCAGATTGCAACCCCATCCCGCCTCCCAAACCAGACCTGGGAGCCCAGTCCCACTAAGCTTTACCCACCGACGAGGAGACATTCCAAACCCACTGCTCTTCCCAGAGGCCTTCAGCACCTGGGAAATCCCTCAGGGGCTCCCCAGAGACCTGGCAAGGGCTGGGGTGCCTAAAAGAGAGTCCATGGTGGGAAAGTGACCTGCATTGCTAAGGGGACAGTGGGATCACTGCAGGGCCTGAGAGGCAGGAAGGATCCAGAAAGGAACTGGAGTCCATGCTCCCCCACCCCATGCAAATATTTCAGTGGGAAAATTATAAAAGAAGAGTCACTGGGATCAAAGGTGACACGTGGTGCGGGCGGGACGGGGCGGGGCGGGGCGGGCTGGGGACAGGCGGCCCTGGTTGCAGAGTCTGGAGGCCACGGGACAGCTGGGTGCCAACATCGCCCTCAGCACAGCCATGGATTCTGAGGCCCTTTGCCCACAACCTCCAGTCCTGACAACCACCTTGAGGGGCAGGAAGAACCGTCTCTGTTCTCAGTGCCCACCTGAGGTCCAAGGGCTTGCTCCAGGTCACAGGGAGTGAGTAGCAGAGCCAGAACCCAAACCCCCATCCATCTGGTCCCAGCCCCCACCTGTGTTTCTCTGCTGCCACCATGGGCACCCAGGACGTCACCCCCGTCTAGGTGCTTCTCCTGCAGGGTCCTGAGTGACTTCTAAGGGTTTTTCCAACTCCAGCATCCTCTGCATCTATGGAGCTCCCCAGGGAGCAGTAGGCGCAGGAGATGGAGACAGCCTTGTGGGCGTGAAGGGTGCGGTGCCTCTCACCTGCCCTGTTTTTGTAACAGAGGCAGGAAACCTCCATCCACTGCCCAGGCAAGAGGCGCCAGGCGGGCACAGTTCTCCCCCACTGCGCCCACCTCAAGTGAACTCACCTCCCCCATTTTTGTAGCAGAGGTAGGGGAACCTCCAGACGTTACCCAGCCCGATGATCTCCCCTGCCACGGACAGCACGAACTCCATCTTGTTGCTCCACTGCCCTCGCTGCAGGGCACCATCCTCCGCCGCCTTTTCCACGCCTGGGCACACTGGTTTGGTCTCTCCATTACTGGTGGTGCCCGAGACCCTGCTATCCATTCCCCCTGGAAGACAAGCAGGGCACTGTGCTACTGCTGGGGGCTGGGGGTGGGGGGGCGGTGCCTGGAAGGAAAGCTTCCCCCTTCCCTTCCACCAAATTCCCAAAGGAAAAGTGCCGGGGAGGAGAGTGACTCCTGCTGCTGTGTGCAGACCTGCACCCACCTTGGCATGTCTGGTTGGTAAAGGCTGAGCGTATATGTTCTCTTCCTGCTTCAGGAAGAAGGCACTGACTCTGAGGCACAGACTCTGCACCCCTAGAAGGTGCCTCGGGTGGGGGCTTGTGGACATGGGGAGCCCACCTGCCCCAGGCTATCTGAGTTCTCTCTGCCACCCTCCAACCAGCCTCGTCTGCATAAGCATGTACCTCAGTCTCTCTATTCCGTGTTCAAGGACAGTTGGAGGGATGGCATTTGTATGTATCCTTAAGCCACCGATTCTCCTTTGGGGAATTTACCCTACGGAGATAACTGTGACTTTGTATAAACATTCAGCACTGAGGATGTTCATGCTTAAAACAACAAAAAATTAGAAAGCACATAAATGTTCAAATATGGTAACTAGGTTAATAAATTATGGCTCAGACAATGGACTACTATATAATCATTAAAAACTGTGCTGCAGAAGAAAGAAACAAAGAGGTGTTCACAAAATGTGAAGTGCAAACAGTTACAAAATAGACCACATGCCATGATGATGCTGGGAAAAATACCTTATGAAGGATTTGCATGCATGAAAATTAGGATAATCACCAAGATGTTTCTCTCTCAGCAGATGGGTTTTAGAGATATTTTCCTTATCTATATTTTCTACATTTTCGTCAAAAACATGCTTTATTTTATAAGAGGAATATGAAAGTCAGCTTTTTTCGATCCTTGCAAGAAGACGAGAAAGGTTGAGTAGAACCAGGGACTCTGAGTAAGATGAGCTGACCTTCCCAGGTCAGCCCTGCATCTCTCTCTGAGAGCAACATAAGAGGAAGACGACCCGTGGGCTCCTCTTCTTTTCTGGTGACGGCAGCGCAGGACTCCATTACCGCAGAGACGACAACATAAGATGATGAACACAGAGCTGCAGGCTACACCCTGCCTGCCCCTATTCTAGACTCGCACTGGGTTGAGGATGAGATTGGACGTGGTCATGTTCAGAGAACAACTGCTGTAGACCAGGTGCTTTACATGCCTTTATGTTATTCAGTGTCCGCGGCCCCAGGATGTGACAAGGTTCCCTCTGCTTTGTAAGCAGGGAGCTGCCCATCGGAGAGGTAGGATGACATGTGTGCTGCCATGCAGCACAGCCGGGACCTGACCCCACGACGTCCTGCTTGTTCAGCTACCTCCCTTGCTTACAATGGCTGGTGGGTTTAGCAGCGAGTCTAATGTAAGTATCTCTGATTGTATACAGCGGTCCCTTCTCTGCAGAAGTGAATACATGTGCTTCTTTCTACGCAACGCCCCCCCCCCACCACCCAGAAAATTTCCTGGGAACAGAACTTTCTCACAAGAGCCCCATCTGGTCACAGAGCCTCCTGCAGCTCTGTCTCCCCAGTGGGGCTGCCCCGGGGGATCCAGAAAACCAGAGGGAGGTCAGGAATGTGCTGCTTATTTGATAAATGAAGGAACGGGCTCCAGAGACTGTGGGTTAAGAAGGAGAAACCCAAGCCGTTGGTCCCCAGAAGCTTCCCCAGTCCTTCTGAGAAGGTTGCCTCTTGTCTTGTGCAGGTTCTGGGCCCAATGGGAGTCTTCCAATGATTAAACACTACCCCTCTCACTTCTCTATCCCCGCAGACCCCAGGAGAACAGAAGCCTACCCTAGGTCTCTTAGCCATGTTGATTAGCAGAGGCAGCATCGTGCGATTGAAGGGCAAGTCTGGATTCAAACCATAGCTCTGCATCACAGACCATCCGACTCCCAGGAAATGGGAAATTCATCACTCTGAGCCTCGGTTTGCTTGTCTATAAAATGTCTCTTCACTCCATCTCCTGATTCCAGCTTTACTCTCCAAATGTAACTACTAACAACCGTGTGGTGAATATTTCTTCAGACTTTTCTATTTACAGATGTGTGTGTGTGAGTTTGTGTGTGTGTGTATGTATTTGGGAAGTTTCTCTAACTGTCCAAAGTTTTATAATCTACACATCTTAATTCTAAATCACTGCCCATTTCAAGTCCTAAGCTGTGAAAGGGTAAGAAAAATATGTGTTTAAGTTAATCTACACTTGACCAAAGAAACACCTACTCTTGATGGATTTATATAGGGGCATGACAGAATACACTTAGCCATGAGGATTAAATGAAGAGATGTATATATACATACATCTATTTCATAGACATATATGTATATATATTTCATATATGTGTATATATATTCATATATATGTACATATATATACATGTATATATATGTACATATATACACACACACACATATATATATATGAAAGCACTTCATAGCATAACAGGCACTTGAATTTTTATTTTCTTTCAATCTTGTTTTATGTTCTTTCAACTTTCAATCTTGCCTCAGAGCAGAGAGCCTTTATTTTCTTAGCAGTAAAACCAAATGTCTTCCCCTTTCATCTGGGGTCCTCTTTCTCCACAGTTACATTGGTCCTTGAATCATCAGCCACCAAAGTTTCAGAAAGTCAAGAAAATAGCTAGTCTTTGCATATCACACATAAATGTCATATTTTCTAGGACAGGATCCCAAAACTGTAAGTCTTATGGATCCTATCCACCTGCAGTCTGACACCCAGAGAAAAAGAGAAGAAAACAGCACCAACCTTAGTGTAGTTGCTGCCAGAGGTCCGGTCAGAGGGGAGAAGAATTATCTGGGGGAAGGGGAGGTGATGGCTATTTAAAGTGTGGTTCCCACTCCTCTGGCACTTGTAATTCTAAACTTGGCCCAGCCCACATTCCGCCCTTGTCCCCTCCCCTCAGCTCAAAGGCTCACCCTCGCTCACCCTCGAGTGCGAGCTGGTAGGCAGCACTCTCCCCCTGGGTGACCTCAGGTCTCTGGAGAGGGATCCCGCCTTCTCTCTCTCTCTCTCATTCTCGACTCTAGCACCACCATAAATCCACCAAGAGTAGGTGTTTCGTTGGTCAGGTGCTGTGTAGATTAACTTAAACGCATATGTATCTTACCCTTTCACAACTTAGGACTTAGAATGGACAGTGATTTAGAATAAAGATGTATAGATTATAGAACTTTGGACAGTTAGAAATACTTCCCAAACACACACACACATGCTTATCTGCATACAGAAAAGTTTGAAGAAATATTTTCTGCACGGTTGTTAGTAGTTACATCTGGAGAGTAGGGTTGGGGTCAGGAGATATGAAGAGGCACTTTTCACTTCTGCTTTTTAAGGTTTAGTATTGCTTGAATTTCTAAACAGTGTGCTGGAATTGATTTCTTTAAATAATTGTCTAAACCATCACAGAAAAGGATGTGCCAAGGTTCACAGCAAAGCAAAGTCCTGCCTGGCTCATGGTGCAGGAGCGGACTGATGGGGAGGAGACAGCAGAGGGTGGAGTTGGGAGCCCCAGCCCCACGAGGGACCAGGGAGACAAGCTGAGTGTGCCCGGGGCTGCTCCGGCTCCCAGCTCCGAGGCCAAGGTAGTCCAGGATCTGGGTCCCGCTTCTGACCCTTCCCAGGCTGCTGTGGGGAGCAAGGTGTCCAAACTCTAAAAGTCCTGTTTTCTTATCTAGATAAAGAGGAGCATGCAGTGGATCTGGAGGTAGTTATACCAAGTGAAGTAAGTCAGACAGAAAGACAGACACAATTTGATATCACTTATCTGCAGAATCTGAAATATGATACAAATGAACTTATCTAGGGTAAAGAATCTGCCTGCAATGCAAGAGACACAGGAGATGCGGGTTTGATCCCTGGGTGGGGAAGATCCCCTGGAGAAGGAAATGGCAACCCACTCCAGTATTCTTGCCTGGGAAATCCCACGGACAGAGGAGCCTGGTGGGCTGTAGTCCTAAGGGTTGCAAAGAATTGGACACGAGTGAGCATGAGACAGGCAGAAGACAGACAGGGACACCCCCAGATGTGGAATGCCTGAGACTCTGCACTCCCAGCGCAGGGGGCCCGGGTGTGACCTTTGGTCAGGGAACTAGATCCTACATGCCGCAACTAAAGATCCCACATGCCACAACTAATATCCGGTGCAGCTGAATAAATAAATAAATAAGAATATTTTTTACAAAGACCAAAAGAATCCCACAAATGGACTTATCTACAAAACAGAAACAAGCTCACAGACGCAGAAAATAAACTTAAGTTACCAAAAGGGAAAGGGGAGGGGGAGGGATAAACTAAGAGACTGGGATTAGCAGATACCCACAGCTACATGTAAAGTAGATAACAAGATCCTACAGCACAGGGAACTCTATTCAGTACATTGTAATATCCTATAATGAAAAAGAATCTGAAAAAGAATATATATATATGTATACCTATGTATATCTGAATGAAACTAACTCAATGAAATTAAGCCATGCCCGTGGGGCAATCCAAGATGGGTGGGTCATGGTGGAGAGGTCTGACAGATTGTGGTCCACTGGAGAAGGGAATGGCAAACCACTTCAGTATTCTTGCCTTGAGAACCCCATGAACAGTATGAAAAGGCAAAATGATAGGACACTGAAAGAGGTACTCCCCAGGTCAGTAGGTGCCCAATATGCTACTGGAGGTCAGTGGAGAAATAACTCCAGAAAGAATGAAGGGCTGGAGCCAAAGCAAAAACATACCCAGTTGCGGATGTGACTGGTGAAAGAAGCAAGGTCCGATGCTGTAAAGAGCTATATTGCATAGGAACCTGGAATGTCAGGTCCATGAATCAAGGCAGATTGGAAGTGGTCAAACAGGAGATGGCAAGAGTGAATGTCCACATTCTAGGAATCAGCGAACTAAAATGGACTGGAATGGGTGAATTTAACTCAGATGACCATTATATCTACTACTGCGGGCAGGAATACCTTAGAAGAAATGGAGTAGCCATCATGGTCAACAGAAGAGTCCGAAATGCAGTACTTGGATGCAATCTCAATAACGATAGAATGATCTCTGTTCATTTCCAAGACAAACCATTCAATATCGCAATAATCCAAGTCTATGCCCCAACCAGTAATGCTGAAGAAGCTGAAGCTGAATGGTTCTATGAAGACCTACAAGACCTTTTAAAACTAACACCCCAAAAAGATGTCCTTTTCATTATAGGGGACTGGAATGCAAAAGTAGGAAGTCAAGAAACACCTGGAGTAACAGGCAAATTTGGCCTTGGAATACGGAATGAAGCAGGGCAAAGACTAATAGAGTTTTGCCAAGAAAATGCACTGGTCATAGCAAACACCCTCTTCCAACAACACAAGAGAAGACTCTACACATGGACATCACCAGATGGTCAACACCGAAATCAGATTGATTATATTCTCTGTAGCAAAAGATGGAGAAGCTCTATACAGTCAACAAAAATATGACCAGGAGCTGACTGTGGCTCAGATCATGAACTCCTTACCAAATTCAGACTGAAATTGAAGAAAACAGGGAAAACTGCTAGACCATTCAGGTATGACCTAAATCAAATCCCTTATGATTATACAGTGGAAGTGAGAAATAGATTTAAGGGCCTAGATCTGATAGATAGAGTGCCTGATGAACTATGGAATGAGGTTCGTGACATTGTACAGGAGACAGGGATCAAGACCATCCCCATGGAAAAGAAATGCAAAAAAGCAAAATGACTGTCTGGGGAGGCCTTACAAATAGCTGTGAAAAGAAGACAGGTGAAAAGCCAAGGAGAAAAGGAAAGATATAAGCATCTGAATGCAGAGTTCCAAAGAATGCAAGAAGAGATAAGAAAGCCTTCCTCAGCAATCAATGCAAAGAAATAAAGGAAAACAACAGAATGGGAAAGACTAGAGATCTCTTCAAGAAAATTAGAGATACCAAGGGAACATTTTCATGCAAAGATGGGCTCGATAAAGGACAGAAATGGTCTGGACCTAACAGAAGCAGAAGATATTAAGAAGAGGTGGCAAGAATACACAGAAGAACTGTACAAAAAGGATCTTCACAACCTGGATAATCACGATGGTGTGATCACTCATCTAGAGCCAGACATCCTAGAATGTGAAGTCAAGTGGGCCTTGGAAAGCATCACTACGAACAAAGCTAGTGGAGGTGATGGAATTCCAGTTGAGCTGTTTCAAATCCTGAAAGATGATGTTGTGAAAGTGCTGCACTCAATATGCCAGCAAATTTGGAAAACTCAGCAATGGCCACAGGACTGGAAAAGATCAGTTTTATTCCAATCCCAAAGAAAGGCAATGCCAAGGAATGCTCAAACTACCGCATAATTGCACTCATTTCACATGCTAGTAAAGTAATGCTCAAAATTCTCCAAGCCAGACTTCAGCAATACGTGAACCGTGAACTTCCAGATGTTCAAGCTGGTTTTAGAAAAGGCAGAGGAAACAGAGATCAAAATGTCAACATCTGCTGGATCATGGAAAAAGCAAGAGAGTTCCAGAAAAACATCTATTTCTGCTTTATTGATTATGCCAAAGCCTTTGACTGTGTGGATCACAATAAACTGTGGAAAATTCTGAAAGAGATGGGAATACCAGACCACCTGACCTGCCTCTTGAGGAATCTGTATGCAGGTCAGGAAGCAACAGTTAGAACTGGACATGGAACAACAGACTGGTTCCAAATAGGAAAAGGAGTATGTCAAGGCTGTATATTGTCACCCTGCTTATTTAACTTTTATGCAGAGTACATCATGAGAAACTCTGGACTGGAAGAAACACAAGCTGGAATCAAGATTTCCAGGAGAAATATCAATAACCTCAGATACGCGGATGACACCACCCTTATGGCAGAAAGTGAAGAGGAACTAAAAAGCCTCTTGATGAAAATGCAAGAGGAGAGTGAAAAAGTTGGCTTAAAGCTCAACATTCACAAAACGAAGATCATGGCATCCAGTCCTATCACTTCATGGGAAATAGATGGAGAAACAGTGGAAACAGTGTCAGACTTTATATTTTGGGGCTCCAAAATCACTGCAGATGGTGACTGCAGCCATGAAATTAAAAGACGCTTACTCCTTGGAAGAAAAGTTATGACCAACCTAGACGGCATATTCAAGAGCAGAGACATTACTCTGCCAACTAAGGTCAGCCTAGTCAAGGCTATGGTTTTTCCAGTGGTCATGTATGGATGTGAGAGTTGGACTGTGAAGAAGACTGAGCGCCGAAGAACTGATGCTTTTGAACTGTGGTGTTGGATAAGACTCTTGAGAGTCCCTTGGACTGCAAGGAGATCCAACCAGTCCATTCTAAAGGAGATCAACCCTGGGATTTCTTTGGAAGGAATGATACTAAAGCTGAAACTCCAGTACTTTGGCCACCTCATGCGAACAGTTGACTCATTGGAAAAGACTTTGATGCTGGGAGGGATTAGGGGCAGGAGAAGAAGGGGATGACCGAGGACGAGATGGCTGGATGGCATCACTGACTCGATGGACATGAGTCTGAGTGAACTCTGGGAGATGGTGATGGACAGGGAGGCCTGGCGTGCTGCGATTCATGGGGTCGCAAAGAGTCGGACATGACTGAGCGACTGAAGTGAACTGAACTGAACTGATGTATAACTGAATCACTTTGCTGTACACTTTAAACACTGTAAAGCAACTATACTTCAATAAAAATACATTTTTTTTTAAAGAGGAGAATATTCGTTACCTTGCAAGGTTGTGGGAGATTCTAGGAGATCTGAGTACATGTAAAGGGCCTATAACACACAGCCAGCCCTTATTTACCCTTAAGGAAGTGTTCAAGGTCAGCAGGGACATGCCCTGAAGGGGATGGGGCTGAAAGATCCCTGAGCAAAGTCAACTCCTGCTGGACAGAAGGGATAAATCAGGGGGGGTGAGGGATGCAAGGGGTGGGATTGTACAGCCATGCCGGAAACAAGCATAAATCAGAGATGATGAGGTAGTGCCTATTCCTCTCATCCCCCAGCCGCCTCGAGGCCTTGGAAGCGCATCATAAAAACTCCAGTGAGCCTCTCAGAGATGACTATTCTTATGTTTCTCCTGCCTCTTTCCTCTCCCAGCCTATCCATCCATCTGACTCAAGTGTGTAAGCAGTAGCCACAAGGTCCTCCCAGGGAGGCTGCAAGCTCATGCAAAAAGACCTGTCTTCACAAATTCCCATCCAGTAAGTCCCCTAACAAATGACCAAGCCTCCAGAACAGAGTCTATGAAACAAAGCACACTCTGGAGGAGCACCCTGGAGGCCTGGGTCTCCATCAAACCGACTCTGGTCTTTTTAAACACCAACATGCCGTGAGCTAGTTTCCCCCCAAATTTTTTTAGTTTTTTTTTTTTGGTCTCTCCTTGGAATGAAAGAAGAGCAAATCAGTTTTAAAAGGAGCATGATTTGTTTCAGAAAGAACATTTCTGAGCAGCATCAGTTTCAACATTGGAATGGGTTGGCAAAGGAAGAGATGGGTTCTTCTCCTCTGTGAATTAATGGGCATAGTCATGTTTACTGCAGGGGGGAGGGAACTTTTTGATTCCTGTTGACCTTTTTGATCTCTTTTCAAAGATCAAACTGAAAGGGAAGAAAGGAGCAAGCAGAATCAATGAAAAAAAATCATGGTTTGCTAAAACTGGAACAATTTGAGCAAGAAAATGAAAAACGATGGTACTGGATTATAACCCAAAGAATAAAATATAGTTATGATTTCATACTAACAGAAATAAATAGTCCACTAAACAAACAAATGGGGAAGGAAGGCCAGCTTTTCCAGACAGTGGAATTCCAATGATTAAATCCAGAAGGAAAGAGAGAAATAGAAAATCAGCTTTACACAGTGAGATTATTTTTGTAGACAAGTGAAAATTGCTCAGTCATGTCTGACTCTTTGTGACCCCATGGACTATATGGTCCATGAAGTGGGTAGCCTTTCCCTTCTCCAGGGGATCTTCCCAACCCAGGGATCGAACCCAGGTGTCCTGAATTGCAGGCAGATTCTTTACCAGCTGAGCCACATGGGACACCCAAGAATACTGGAGTGGGTAGCCTATCCCTTCTCCAGAGGATCTTCCCAACCCAGGAATTGAACTGGGGTCTTCTGCACTGCAGGCAGATTCTTTACCAACTGAGCTATCAGGGAAGTTTGTAGACAAGATCCCCCAGTAAATTAGTGGGAGCTACCAAGGTAGTATAAGACATCAATATTCACATCCTGAACTGCGTGAGGCAGTTACTAAGAAGGACACAATAGTTCTGTGGTTTTCTTGCCAAAATTGTTCTTCACTCATGAGAAAATGTAAGACAAATCCAAAGTGAGGGACATTGGGCCAAATAAGTGGCCACTCACTTTTCAAAAGTATCCTGGACAGGGGATTAAGGGGAGATAACGATTCAGTGCAGCATGGGTGATGGGTGGGGTCCTGGGTGGGATGAGGACAGAAGAGGGACATTGATGTAAAAAGGCCTTGAGTTTAGTTCAATCATGTTCTACCAACGGTAACTTCCTGAGAAACGACACCATGGTTACGTGATTTGTGAACATGAGGGGAAGCCTGGTGATGGGCATATGCAGACTCTGTATTATTTTTGCAACATTTCTATGAGTCTGAAATTAATTTAAAATAAAACTTTTAAAAAAGATTATGATTTGCTCTCTCCCCCCATCCTGGTTTCTCCAAACAAGAGAAAAATAGACATGCTATGTCAGCACTGGCCAGCCAGCGCCCACCAGGAGCACGTGTGTGGTTCACTGGTCATGGTGGGAGGGAGATCACCCCCCACAATTGTCTGTGAGGGGCTGTGGGGGCCCCTTGGTGTGTGTCCCGCATTATGATATTCATGGGAACAGAGAACACAAAGGTTTTTCCCCTTAAGGAGACACAAACTCCCGTATCGGAAGCAGTTAGAGAACAACACAGGCAGGACTATGGGCTGAATCAAATCACAGAAGGTCAACCGAGAGGGAGGGCAGCTGAGAGCTGTGTGGAGGCGGTGGGGTGGGAGTGAGGTCTTGAGGGGCCAGGCGGGCAGGGGGCACAGAAAGGAAAGCCCATGAGACCGCAGCAAGCAAGATGTCTTTAGGAGACGTGGACAAAGAGTTTTACTAGAGAGCGAACTGGGGTAGGTAGGGCCAGGTCATCAGCAGCAATGGGAGAAAAAGGTGAAAGCGTTAGTCACTCTGTCGTGTCTGACTGTTTGTGGCCCCATGGACTGTAGCCCACCAGGCTCCTCTGTCCATGGGATTCTCCGGGCAAGAATACTGGAGTGGGTAGCCATTCCCTTCTCCAGGGGATCTTCCCGACCAATTCAGGGATGGAACTCGGGTCTCCTGCTTTGCAGGCAGACTCTTGACCATCTGAGCCACCAGGGAAGCTCCAATGTAAGGATCCCCAGGCATGATGCTGCTCTGGGCGCTTTCAGGGCAAAGGGAAAGTGTCAGACGTGCAGTGCTTTTTGTGGAGGGCCTGCCAACGGGAAGACACCTAACACAGGAGCACAGTGTCCTCCCCTGGAAAGCGACGCCAGCGCTGACTGCTGTGGAATCACCTGTTGAGCCGTATCATTACAGAGGGGCTGTTGCTGTTTGTTGTTTAGTTGCTCAGTCATGTATGACTCTTTGCGACCCCTAGACTGCAGCCCTACAGGCTTCCCTGTCCATGGGATTTCCCCAGCAAGAATCCTGGAGTGGGTGGCCATGCCCTCCTCCAGAGCTTACTGGCTACCTATGTTCAATACATCTTTTTTTTAATTTTTATTTTTACTTTATTTTACTTTACAATACTGTATTGGTTTTGCCATACATTGACATGAATCCGCCACAGGTGTACATGAGTTCCCAATCCTGAACCCCCCTCCCACCTCCCACCCCATATCATCTCTCTGGATCATCCCCGTGCACCAGCCCCAAGCATCCTGTATCCTGTATCAAACATAGACTGGTGATTTCGTTTCTTACATGATAGTCTACATGTTTCAATGCCATTTTCCCACATCATCCCACCCTCTCCCTCTCCCTCAGAGTCCAAAAGTCGTTCTATACATCTGTGTCTCTTTTGCTGTCTTGCATAAAGGGTTATCATTACCTTCTTTCTAAATTCCATATATATGCGTTAGTATACTGTATTGGTGTTTTTCTTTCTGGCTTACTTCACTCTGTAAAATCGGGTCCAGTTTCATCCATCTCATTAGAACTGATTCAAATGTATTCTTTTTAATGGCTGAGTAATACTCCATTGTTAGCATACATATAAACTTACAGTCTGGGCCCAGCCTAAGGAACTCCAACCTTGAAACCTGAGTCTAACTCAGGCTCTGTCCTAAACATCCACAGAGCTGAGAGTCTGTTACCTGCTGACATCATTTCCAGGGAGGAAGTTCAGATCACACAGCATCACTGACTCAATGGACACAAGATTGAGCAAGCTCTGGGAGATGGTGCTAGATAGGGAAGCCTGGGGTGCTGCACTTCATAGGGTCGGAAAGAGTCAGACATGACTTAGGGGCCGAAAAATAACAACAAACGGGTCCTCTCCTAAATCAAACAACCCTTAGCACTTAAGATTTACCTTCACCCTTAGCGTATGTCCTCGGCCATGGGATGGCCACGAAAACTACCCGGGAAATGTTAAAAAGTCACCAAGGCCCAAGGCCCAACCCGAGGATTCAGCTGAATTGTCCTGGGATATCTTGGACACTGAGGGTTTTAGAGCTCCCCCTGAGTAACTCTCCTGGGCAGCCAAAGCCAGAAACCTCTGTAGCCTAAAACCTCAGGCTGCTGTTACCTTATTGCTTGTTCTGTCCTCAGGGAGGAGGTGTTACAGCTGGTCTTACATTCGAAACTCTATCTGAAAGCCATGCTCAGCTCTTTCCTCTCCAAGAGCAATAAGCACAAACCCTTTCATCTTTCCTCGGCATCCTCACTTCTGACCCCACCCACTGTTTCCTTTCTGGACGCCCTCCAGGCACTCAACAGCCCCGTCAGGCCAGAGCATCCGGAATGACCTCCTGACTCCCCCAACTCCGAGCCCTGCTGACCAGCGAGGTTGTGTTTGCTCCAGCCGTGGCTCTGAGCTGCTGACTCAGCTCTCGGTTTCCATCGATGAAGATTTTAACAGTTGAGGAGTTCTATGTTCGCGCCTGAAGACTAGCAGGCAGGAGCCTGAAGAAGTGACTGTTGGAACAGGGCATTGAGGCCTGCAAGGCGATCAGTGTGGGGGAAAAGGCAGAAAGGAAGGGCATAAATGGAAAATGAGGGACTTCCTGGGTGGTCCAGAGGCTAAGACTCTGAGCACGCAATGCAAGGTGCCCAGGTTCAATCCCTGGACAGGGAACTAGATCCCACATGCTTCGACTAAAGATTCCACACACTGCAACTAAGACCTGGTGTGGCTAAATAAATACATATTTTTTTTAATGATAAAAAATAAGAAGAAAATGAGGCAAGAGCACATTTTGGTGTGATAAAAACAATGGATACCCTGAGACAGAGCAGGAACATTCAGTCCTCAATCTGATGACCTTGGCCATCTAGTCCATCTCTCTGGCCCCTGTTTCTCATATGTGAAATAAGAGGATAAGACTGGGTCATCTCTTGGTTTCCTTCAGCTCTGACTCTTCCACAGCTGATCTCGGTAGAGAAGAGAGATTGCCTGCTCCTTCCCCATCTACCTGACCTACCCAGAGTCTGTCTCCCAGCAACACCAGCCTTTCCGAGAGTGACCATCCTCCCAGTTCTGAGGGGCAGGGAGTAAAGTCCAGACCTAGCACCACTGGAATGAAATTAAGGCAGTGCGCGGCCCTCTCCTGAACACAGAAGACTCTCAGAGTACTTGGGCCACTCAGCAGACACTTGGAATACTTGAATGAGTTACAGATATTTTTCTCAGCCCCACAGAAAACCATCCGTGTTGGCAGCAATGGCCTCATGCTGGGAAATTTAACATATTTCTTCGTTAGCCCTAACTGACCACCAGGAAGACCAGCCTCATCCCTGATTTATAGGTAAGAAACCAAGCTTCCGAGAGGAGTCCCAAAGATGCCAAACCCACTAAGATATACAGTTAGGGTCTAAGCTCATGTCTCCCCCTGAGACCTGAGCTTTATTCAGCAGGGGCACATACACCGTTAGTAAAAGTTAATGAAGCTGACAAAGCTGAAGTTTTACAGCCCCTCCCTTCCGATGAAGTCGCTCAGTCGTGTCCGACTCTATGTGACCCCATGGACTGTAGCCCGCCAGGCTCCTCTGTCCATGGGATTCTTCAGACAAGAATACTGGAGTGGGTTGCCATTTCCTTCTGCAGGGTTTCTTCCCAACCCAGGGATTGAACCCACATCTCCTGCATTGGCAGGTTGGTTATTTACCACCAGCGCAACCAGTGAAGCCCCATTTCAGTCTGAGGGCATTTTAAAGCTGTGCTGGCTTTCTACTCTGTGAATGATGCTGGTGCTTTAAGGAAACAACAGGATGTGGCTTTCCCTTGTGCCACTTGAACGCAGATTGCTCACTACTCATTCATGGTACTCATTTTTCTTTGTACCCGTGGGGTTCTTCCCGCATGACAGGTTTCCTTTCTGTCTCCCTCAGGCAGGCTGGTCGAGGGGGTTTCAGCCTGTAGGAGCTCCACTCTGGTTCTCACAGCCAGCCTTCATTCTGCCCGAGATCCCGGCTGAGGACCCAGCCCTGTTCCTCTGGTCTTCGGGTTCACAGCCTGCTCTCTGGACCAGAGCCTGTGGATGCTGGGGATTGGACCTCAGCTGCTTTTATCACCTTCAAGGCAGTGTCTGTTGAGCCCATTGTAAGGAATGACTTGAAAAGAGAGGCTAAACAGAGAGCACATTTTATACCTCAGTGTCTGTAAGATGGGTCCAGAATTTTTCACGTTTCAGTCCAGCTTCTTCTCTAAGCCCATCAAAATATCCTAACACTACTTCTTATCTACTGTTCCTTCCTTCATATAGACCTTAGTTACCAGGTCGCTCTCCTTCTTTAGGTTGAAATCAATGTTCCCTCTTTCCTCCCCTCTCTGCAAACCAAAGAGAGAGCAGAGACAACTCTGGAAAAATACAGCTTAGCAAAGAAATACCTTGGAAACTGGGGATTTTGTGTGGACTCAGACCATCATGTTTCCCCTCCTACCCCCACCCCCGCCCACTCACCATTCCCCAAAGCCTTGACACCTCCTGCACAACTGCAGCAATCTCACAAAGTGGAAAAATCTTTGCTTAGTAAACACTTATTTATTATACAAAGGTAGCTTAATTCGTAATATTAGAATGAAAAAGATGGAACTTGGCTATTGACACATAGTATCTCCCAGATACAATTTTCACGCAAAGATGAGCTATCTTTGAGGAATGGTTTAGATACCATCTATTGGGAGCAGAAGCATTGAAAAGCTGATATCAGGAGGCCTGGAAATCCTAGGACTACGTATCTCTAAAACACGAGTTAGGAGACCTATCTATATAGAGATACCTAGTTTCTATCTATTTATCTAGATATCTATGTATATATTTTTGGCCACCTGGTGTGAAGAGCTGACTCGCTGGAAAACGCCCTAATGCTGGGAAAGGTTGAGAGCAAAGGGAGAAGGGGGGTGACATAGGATGAGATGGTTAGATAGTATTACCGATGCAATGGACATGAATCTGAGCAAACTCCAGGAGATAGTGAAGGACAGGGGAGCCTGGCATGCTGCAGTCCATGGGGTTGCAAAGAGTCGGACACAACTTAGCAACTGAACAACAAAAATGTACTTAGATAGTACATAGATAGATAGAGTAGGTGGATAGCCATAGAGCCTAGTGCAGGAGGATATTAAACATTTTCCAGGAAAGAAAGGCAACACAACATGCAGCTAGCCCTGATCCGCTGAGGGGTGAACCCACCACGGGCAAGTGGAGGTATAGGAAGGGACTGCCTTTCAGTATCAGAGACCTTACCACCTTAGAAAGGAATTATTATTTATTCATTTACAAATCTGGGATGAGATGCTTTAAAACTCTGAATTCTGCTTCCAGTCTCCTTTCTGACCTTATCCTTTCTCATATCAAGAAATCAATTTACTAAGCTTACCATTCCTAGGAACTAAATAGAAACTCTCCGGATGAAAGGGAAAGATAAAAGGAGAGTAATTTCCAAGATGAGAGAATCCTCTCATTTCCATATCTCTGAATGGAGCTCGGGAATGGGAAATAATAGGAATTTTTGCTGACAGTCTCCAGAAGCATGAGGCTACAGAAGTGAAAAAGATGTACAGAGAGGAAACAAATTTGCAAAGACTCTTCATTACGTGTACTGTGAATCTTATGAATTAAAAAATACTAGGAGGTGAGATTTCTTCATCCAGAATTGTGATTTAAAGATCGAAAGAATGCTCTGCATAGACATTAAAAAGGATACGAACCATTTGGAGCGTGTTCAGCAGAGAACTACCAGTAGGGTCGAGGAACTCAGAACAGTAGAAACAGACTTGATGAGATTCGGAGATTTCTGTTTCTCTAAGACGCAGGAAAGTTTGTTCTACTGAATGCCTCAAATTGAGGAGGTCTAAGAAACATTTAGTCCAAGGGAAAAAGGTTACTGGTTTTCTTTTCATGAATATTTGAAAAAAAAGCCACTATCCTTCTCTTTCCAAATCTGACGTGAATAGAGTGAGTTCGTCAAGCTTCCCTCCTCGGGCACTACCATGTGAATTTGATCAGGATTTGACTCACAGGGACTATGAGGGGGACAGACAGAGCCTGGCGACCCCTGCCTCCTGGGGATCACGGTCTCTGTGATCTCCCTCTTTTGCTGCCTTTGAGGAAACAAGTGGCCCCGTTGGGAACCGTGTGAGCCCAGGAGCTGAGGATGCAGCCAACAGGAGGACACTTAGCCCTCAGTCTGACAGCCCACAGGAATTAAACACAACAGCCACGTGTGCTTGGAAGTGATCCTTCTCCAGCCAGCCTCTAACGGCATCTTGACGACAGTCAGTGAGATCCCCAAGCAGAGCCTGGCCCTGACTCTCCCCACCTAAACTGTCAGGTCATAGAGGTGCTGCTCTACCCTGCGAAGTTTGTCATAATACTGCTACCCAGCAATAGAGCGCCAGTGCAGTGGGTGCATTACATGTACACACACACACACACACACACGGCAGTAGAGGTTTGAGATGACCACATTTACACACACGAAGACACGCAGGGTAGATGCTTCAATACTTTCAAGAGTGAATGTGGGCTCTGTAAGACATTTCTTGGCTAAGAAATGTAGCCAAGAGAGGAATAATCTAAAGAAACTTGGCACTCCTCCCACCAAGTACTTCAAGAAGGAACAAGAATTTAGTATAGAGAATAAAGCTATAAAAGCACAAAGCAAAATCGTGGAGGTATTTTTATTATCTTGTTGAGGAGAGTCATTCCAGGCATGTCAGGAAAATCAGGAATTATAAAATTAAAGAGGTTACATTTATGGCATGAGATTTAACAGTGTCTATAAAGAAAAATATAAATAAGGTCAAAAGACCAATGATAAGTGGTCAAAATTTTGCAATGTAAGACAAAGAAATAACATCCTCGATATACATGACTCTTATTAAAATCATTAAGATTTCATTGAATGCAAAACTACATAGCCATTAAAAACAATGCAAATCTACATTTATTGTCATATATAAATGTTGATATTAAGTAAAAGAAGCAAGTCAAAAAGCACTATGTGGAGTATGACCTCATTTATGTAAAGGAGCACATATCTATAGATAGCATACCTAAATAGATACAGAGAGCTGTCTGAAAGTAAATTTACTGAAGTCTATTTTTTTCTTTTGGATGAAATCTTAATGTGGTCATTTGGGCATTGAAGATGATTTTTATTTCTTCCTTCTAGTAGTTCTTAAGACAAATTGGCATGTATTATTTAAAAAAACAAAGATGTTTTTCTCCCCCAATTTTTGTAAATATTAGCCTGTTTATGAAGAAAAATCTGTATTTGGCAGAGAATTAGACGGCAAAACATAGGTGAAGAAACACCAGCGTGAAAGATTCTCAGAGGAAAATAGCTTTGTCTATGGGATGGACACCAATGCTCTGTCATCACTTCTGGAGACACCATCTCAGGTAGGAAGCTCTGAGAGAGGTTCTGTTGCTGTTAATTCATGAACTACAAGAGGAAAAGCAGAATAGAGATACTTTTAAATAGCCTGGGGAGAGAATGGAGGCAATTTTGAATTTGATACTACAAGGCATGTGCTTAGTCATTCAGTTGTGTCCTGCTCTTTGCGACCCCATGGACTGTAGCCCACCAGGCTCCTCTCTCCATGGGGATTCTGCAGGCAAGAATACTGGAATGGGTTGCCATGACCTCTTCCAGAGGATTTTCTCAATCCAGGGATCGAAACCAGATCTCTCGTACTGCAGGCGGATACTTTACCATATGAGCTACCAGGGAAGCCCGCTACAAGGTATAAAGGGAAAATAATAGGATGGTCCATCAATTTTCATTATCAAGTTAATGACATCAGTGATGGTTACGTGTGCTGGTGTGGGCACATTTCACAACTATGAAAGTATGTAAAATATCCTTATTATACACAGTTCTAAAAACCACTGGTTTCTTTTCATGCATTTAGAACTGTGATATTCAACCCTGGCTGCATTATTAAAAATCTCCTGGGAGCTTTTTTTTCAAAAAGTCCTAATGCTTGGGTCTAGAAAATGCAAATCTGAACAAACCCAGTTTTCCCGACTGGGAGATCAAAGCCATGGCTCCTAAACTGGCAGGTGGATTCTTTACCCACTGAGCCATCTGGAAAGCCCCTACTCTGGGATACTCTGATCCAACTGGTCTGGAGTGAGCTCTCCAGATGATTCGAATGTGTCACCATGGCTGAGAAACACCAATTCAATTAGATGGAGCCACTTCACAGAATTGCTCTCAGGTTCTTTGAGATGGAGAGTGTATTTGGGCCACCCTTGGTTTCCACTGTCCATCTCTAGCTCTACAATAGAACCTTGGCACAGTCACCGTGAACTCCACCTTGTTGGGGTGACTATACACTCGGTTCCACTTTTAGAATGGTAGGTTGAAAGCTAATTCATGCTTATTCATGAATTAGCTTATTCATGCTCTGAATATAGGCACTAAAGATGGGTGTGAAGTACGTTGGAGTTTGTTCAATTATATCCAGTGAGTTTGAATTTGAAGGCAAAGTCACAGCACGTGGGAAAGAATTAATACTACATCAGAAGACGGAGGGTGAAGGTCGGGAAGTAGAAATGACGGCAGTCCTTAACTGTTGAAGGGCTACCATGAAAAGGCAGTGGAACCAGCTTCATACCCTCAAAAAAGTCAGGATTGCTGTAGAAGATCATAGGAGATGGATCTCAGTTCTCTGTAGGGAAGGTCTTTACAATAATCCCACTCCAGGCATTGCGTTCATCCTGGACATACAGAGGCCCTGATGATGAAACAGTCTAACGGTTCTCCACCGCCAGCAGACATCCAACCCCCTGGAGGCTCGTCCAAACGCAGGTCGTCAGCCCTGCTCCAAGTTTCTGACTCCAAAGGTCCAGGATGAGGTCCAAGGATCTGCCTTTCTAACAAAGTCCCAGGTAATACTGATGCTGCGGATCTGGGAACCACACTTTGGGAAGCTGTATGTCTAAATGTCACCAGAGCTCCGGGAAAGGACATCTGAGTCAGATCAGTAGGAGAGGAGTGACCCAAAAGACTTCTCAGCAGAGATTCTGGGTGTGCTAGATGTTGAAGAAAGAGGAGGTGTGAAGGAGAAAGGGTTGATGAGGACAGGGCAGCCCAGACACAGGGGACAATATTGAGGGTGACTGTCCAGCTTTCCAGATGACGCTAGTGGTAAAGAAGCCGCCTGCTAATGCAGGAGATGCAGGAGACATGAGTTTGATTCCTGGGCCTGGAAGATCCCCTAGAGAAGGAAATGGCAACCCACTCCAGCATTCTTGCCTGGGAAATCCTATGGACAGAGGAGCCTGGCGGGCTACAGTCCTTGGGGTCACAAAGAAGTTGGACACGGCTGAAGCGACTGAGCACGCACACACATCCAGGGAGGAACAGAGGCATGAAACTGCATCTGCTCAAGTTATTTATCAGACATTTACTCTACACAGGATGCCATTCTTGGTCCCAGGGAACAAAGTCCTTGCCCTGGCAGAATTTATGAACGATCTTGTTGCATGCTACAAAGCCCCACGAGGAAGCAGCACAACGTGGGGCCTCTGAAAAGGCAGCACCTACGCTCACATCTCAGAAATGAGAGCTGGGACAGCAAGGCAGAGACAGGAGCCCAACATGTTGAAGGAGATGAACGTCCACGTGTGAGAAGCGCAGGGACTGAGGGTGCATGGAGGCAGACGCATTTGATAAACACCAGCAGGTTCCTTAGGACAGTGCGGTCAATGTATCGGCTCTTTACAGACAGTTTGAAAAGTAAAAAGCGTTAGTTGCTCAGTCATGTCCGACTCTTTGTGGCTCTGTGGACTGTAGCCTGCCAGGCTCCTCTGTCCATGGGGATTCTCCAAGCAAGAATACTGGAATGGGTTACCATTCCCTTCTCCAGGGGATCTTCCCAACCTGGGGGTCAAACCAGGGTCTCCTGCCTTGCGGGCAGATTCTTTACCATCTGAGCCACCAGGCAAGTGGTTATTCTAGTAGAAATTTGGAAAATGAACTAGAGATCAGCCTAATGACCAGCATGGGAATCCAAGTCAAGCGGTGAGAGCTTCAAGTGATGCTACCCGAGGGGAACAGAGGAGATGGAGACGAGTCTGAAGGGTTCAGTGACCGTCTCATCGGACACGGAAGCAAGCGGTCAGCAAGGATTTAGGATGGCACACAGAATTCTGGCTGTTCTTCTGGGAAGGGAATAGAGAAACCGGCTTGGCGATGGGAAGGTGGTAAGTTCAGGTTTTGGCACAAGGAGTCTGAAGTGATTAAAACAAACACAAGTGAAATCTTACCAGTCTGATTAAAGAGTAAAACAAGCCAGGGCAGGTGAGACTGATATTGAAACAACTGAATTAAGCATTAATTGGTGGGAGGTGGGAGGCAGGGGGAGAAACGAGGGCATCCAAGAAGGAGATACAGGAAGAGCCTCTGATGACACCGTCGGAAAGGTAAACAGAAAAGACTGATAGAGAGCAGCTGCAGAGAAAAACCAGGAGAAAGCAGTGGCCAAGAAGCTGACGGAGGACTTGTTAAAAGGGAACGCACAGGTGTTCAGTGTCGGGTATGGAGTGACGTGTCCGCTGCACTTGGCGACGCACAGTCACTAATGCTTCAGTGAGTATCCTCAGTGGAATGTGGAGAGTAAGGTCCAGACTGCAATCGACGGAGGAGGGATTTGAAAATGAAGCAGAGGAAACAGATGGGGCTTGGCTGCAAAGGAAGGATGAAGAGAGCGGAGGAGGAAGGGAGGTTCAAGGGAGACCTCTGAGTTCACGTGCTGGAGGAGGAGGGGGTAACTGATGGAGTGAGGTCTCTAAGGAGGAAGGTGGGATGGGTCTCACCGACTGGCTCGTTTGCCTACACAGTCTTGTTGCCTGAGGACAGACACCTGTCCCAAGACAGATGCTGCTGGATGGACAAGTGATGGGAGCTGAGAGCTCTCCCGTTGGCATCAGCTTTCTCTGCGTTATAGGATGGCCTCTGCCATGGGGAGAGGGGGGTGGGGTGTGGACTGGATGAGAGACCAAGGGCTGCAGTGTCTTAAAGAGCAGAAGGGGCTGCTGCCCTGCTCTGTGTCAGCGGGCGACCGATCAACGGCATGTGCTCAGCAGTATTCAGCAGAGATGACATCAGCTGGCTGAACTGAGCCAGGATGAGGCCCTGGAGGGCCAGAGATGGAGAAAAAACAGACCATAAAGCTTAATGCCAGGTAGAAAGGATGGCATGGTTCGGCCAGCAGACTGGATACTGCCAGGGCCTGGGTGGCCTGCTGCCTCAGCAGGGAGCTGCCCAGTATGGAGAGGGCTGGGCCCATGCTTTGGGGAGAGGGGGTGGATTTCTCACTAAGGCCAGGTACCCTTTCAGGGGGCTTCCAGGTGGCTCTGGAAGTAAAGAACCTGCCTGCCAACGCAGGAGACTTGGGTTTGATCCCTGGGTCGGGAAGATGCCCTGGAGAAGGAATGGCAACCCACTCCAGTATTCTTGCCTGGGAAGTCCCATGGACAGAGCCTGGTGGGCTACAGTCCATGGGGTCACGAAGAGTTGCACACGACTCAGTACAGCACAGGTACCAACTCAGGAGGGAGGGGTTGGGGTTAGGTCTGTTGAAATGTGTTTGATGCTCTCATCTTTCCGATTGGCACAGCAGGTTATCAGCCTTAGGGAATAATTAGAAGTGGGTGACCATCTCTGCAAACTTTAGACCCAAATGAAGTGAAAACTGGCTGCGCTCTAATATGGATGTAGGGATCAAGACTTACATTCTCTAAACACAGGATATTCTCCCTCAGGAATAGATATTTCTATACCTGAATAGATATTTCTATCAGTCAGTGTGAAGTTAGACATGTCCAAAATTCCTTTAAGTTTTGTAAAAAAAAAAAAAATCCTTAAAAATCGATCTTACCTCCCTCAAGGGGCGAGGTAACTCCCATCTTTGTATCCAACTGAACTAACCCATACATAGTAGGAAATGGACTCGGAAAAGCCAAGTAACTAAGAGAAGGCAGCCCAAAGCGCTAACACTCAAATTAGTACATTCCTAAATCTGACACTCTCTCTTATGTAATGCTAAAGCCCTCATCTGGGCTTTTGAAGTTTTTGCTTGTTGGTTTTGGTTGTGGGGGGCAGGAGAGTGGAAGAGGGTTGTTGTTTAAACTACAGAAGACTCTGAGTCCATCCCTATGTTCCTGGCAACTCACCAGAGTTCCTTACTACAAGCTGGAACCCCAACACATCTTTCAGGCTTCCTGTGGTGCCTTTCTTATTAACCCCATTTGCATTAACAAGATCATACATCCTGGCTCCAGGGATGCTATGAGAGAAAATCCTCACCTAGTAAAGAATTTTCATGGGACTTCATTGTATGGAAATAGGAAATCTTCCTCCCTACTAAAAGCCCAGAGTAAAAACACACTTTAAAAAGCAAATAGGCAAGAAGAGTTGAGAAATCCTGAAATCACTTAGTCACAGAATGCAGTCCTTGCATGGGTTCTCCTGTGCCCTTTGGTCCCTGTATCACGTGAGACTTCCCAGTTAAAGATTAAGTACCCCGTGAAGAGGTTCTGGATCTTCAGCACACTGTTATCAACCACAATGCCAAGGCCCCACGAAAAACGCGGTCTGAACTGGGAGGACTCCACATCTCTTTTTAAATGTCAGACTTACAAAGATTCATGTGTCTGTTGTCTTTCTTGGCAAAATTCTTTTCCAAGTTGATATAACTAGACTTGCCTTCTTGCCACTAATTCTACTCCCCAACACATATATAGTCACATACTTCAAGTCCAATTTCACTGCAAGCAGAGCCTTTTTCATCAATGATCAGCCCCTTGCACCTACGTGACCTGGTAACCTTGGCAAAGAGAAATCGAGCACTATTCTCTGAAGTAACTTTGCAGTTTGAACTAGTTTTAAGTACAAGGAGACCAAAGGGAAAAGGGCCTATCTTCATTTTCCCTGCTATGATTGGCTGACTGCAAAGGGGTACCCGGCTCGAGAATCAGCGGTGGGGAAATGTCTGCTGGTCATCACTGGAAACAAAGTTGAAATCTGCAGGAATCACTTCTACTTCACACTTTCTGAAGACAACTATCAGGTTAATCACACCACTGGTGAAGTTATTTGAGGCCAGTTCTTTAGAGACAGCAAATGCACAGGTTAAGAGTGGCTCTCAGGTCATCAATACAATAACCACAATTTAGCTTGGCTTGGTTACCCTTGAGAGTTGCCACCAATGTGAATGACAGAGCAAGGGGCCTGAGTTCACACACAAAGCTTTTATTTTTTTAGATGTAATGCAAATAACCATATGTATTTTTTTTTCCAGAAAACAAAAATAAATGCAAAACATGCTCAAAAAACAAGAAATCAAGTTGTACTTTTCATAAGGCACCACCAAAAACCCTGGTAAAAGAGTCCATATTATATTTAAGTGTCTCACTAACGGGTAAATAAATATGTAAGGGTATAGTCAATAGGTCTTGAGGTTTACAAAAGACATTCCTGTTTGGACATCTTGGAGTATTGCAAGAGTAAGACTGAGCAGGGTGTAGCTGTGAACACCTGTCACATCCTTTTCCAGTGCACGTCGTACGGTCGTTGCATAGTGGTGACTGGATACGGTCTAGACCGAGAGAAGACGCCAACCCCAGATACATTAATATCCATTCTTTCCTTCTCCTGCGGTAAATGCTAACTGCCACGGCACACCCATATCCAAAGTAAAGATAAGCTTTGATAATTTGAAAAAAAAGGGGGGGGGATTTCAAAAGGAAAAAAGAAAACCAAATGCTGGTTTTTAAAAATTTATATTACTGCAAAAGTAACTTTTTACACACATATGAAAAGCTAGTTCATATATAAACCTTTACTGAACCCGGCTATGTGTGGGACTTCACCTTCGTTTTTCCACAATTTTCAAGTTCCATTTCAACTTTCCACTTTCTCTTTAGAGTGGTTCATCCACCCTTTGAAAGCAGCGCTTTCGCAGTTTTCCCTCATCCCCCCACGTAAAAGCACTGGCTGGTTCTCACATAAATGTACTACAGAATCGAGGTATCGACCAGTAGGGAGTTTCTCCTACAGCCACGGAATTGCATCAGAATTTAAAGATTAAGAGAAACAAACATATTTCTCAGACACATGTTGAAGATAAAGGTAAAGAAGAAAAGCACAGGTGAAACCGTTCTTGGCTCATGGGTCAGCCCTCACTGGCATTTTGATCATTAAAGTACATCACAGGCAACCACAGGTTTCACGTTTGACATTTCAATTATCCAAAGGAAGACATGCAGCAGCTGTCACTCCACGAAGCCCAGGTCCGAGTCACAGAGAGCTGGGGACTGGCCGTCCGGCAAGGCCCCCACGGGGCTCTGCTGTGGTCACTACAGGCAGTGAGGCCAACACCACCCAGAGGGACCACGGGAGAGCTGTGGTCCCACGTGCAAGGGGCCGAGGATCTACTCTTGGGCTACCGATTTTCATCTTCCCTTCTATAATCTTCGCCAAAATGCTTTATAGTGAACATAGTGAGAAATGCCTTTGAAAGAATTATTACAACAAGAAAGTTAAAAGTATCAACGGAGAAGAACTGTGACTTGGAGGAGACAGGAAGGGTGAAGAAACATTTTAAATCAAATTTTAACTTGACATGCTACACCCCTGCAGAATGGGTTTAAGCTGTAAATATGTATCTTCCTCGAAGTGAAAAGTTTTATACTAGAGTATCAGCATTTCTTTAAACAGATGAATCTTAATCCACTAACTGCAAAATTACACATTTTATGTATTTTTCTTCTTCTTCAAACTAATTTCACTCATCTGTTCTCAGCCTCAGTCTAAATGGTCAAAAGTCAGAGCAAATTCCTATGACTTTCAAATTAATACAGAAAATCCCACAGTATCAATTAAAGGATATATTTAGGTTTCAAAATGTCTGAACATGAACAGGAAGCTATTCATGGTTGGGAGATTGCCTTGCAACTTTCTCAGGTCAAACATGCAGGCAAATGCCGTATTGTGGACATAAATCATTTCCTAAACAGCCCTCTCTCCCTATCTCCCACTCTCCAAGAAGCAGAGCCCCTGAGCCATCTTTCTCAGCATCCTCATATGTCCCTCTGCTGACAGCTGAAGGGAAAATAAGGTGTTTTATAAAGCATGTTCCAGGCAGCCATCACTGAAGACTGCAATCAATTTTTAACCTACAAGTGTCTGAAGGCTTTTACAGAGAAGACCAAAAGGAAAAAAAAAATTGTGCTTTCTTCTATAACCAGATGAAATTCTTAACTAAGTAGTATCTTTATGTACATTATCAAAACGAAAAGTTATGGAAATAGTTACCTTGTAATTTCCAATGAAATCTTAAATCATACATACACTTGAGATGAAACGTTAAGATCCATGCACGTCAACACTGATGAACTTAACACTCAAGATTTTATGATACCAGGGGAAGAGGGACGAAAAGATTGGTAATAGGAACTAGAGAAAGCATGTCCAGAAACTGGATTTTACAGGAAAGGTTTTTTTTTAGGAAGGTCTTTTGAGTTAAATCTCATACCCACTCAAACTGTGACTCGACAGTACATTTCGCTTCTAGTTACTAGAAGACATTTCTTTAAAAAGGGAGGACGAGAGTATTAGCTGTTCTCTGGGCCCATCTTGCTCCCCCCTTTAAAAGGAAAACTGATGGATTTATAAGCCAAACCACATATTTTCAACCCAAAATAAAGGGACACAGGATAGTGAAGATGAAACACCATTTTCAGCTTGTTTGGTGGGTCTTTCTTGTCCTTAAAGAAAAAAGAGAGTCCCCTTCTAATAAGAGCGTCCCTAACACCTCCACGAGGACAGAACACAACAGGAAGGAGGACAACACAGCACCGTTGTTTCAAACTTTCACAAACAGAACGGAGCAGAACCAAACAGAACCACCACTGCAGATACAGCACGATCAGGGTCCCCACACACAGGGACGAGCCCCAACACACAAAGGAAACAGAATTATCTATCTGGACAAAACAAGATGGACGATCTGGTCACGCGAGGCTGGAGAAGGAAGTGCTAACTCCATGTACTACAAGGAAGGCGTGGGACTCCTTTATAAAAAGCAAGGAGAGAAAGCAAGCCCCCAAATGGATTTCTGATGCTGAGACTCCGTCACAAGCTGCTGGTAATGGTAAATATATATATATTTATATATTCATATATGTATATTAAAAAAGGAAAAATAATCTATTTATAGAACAGTCAGTAGTCAGAGACATTTAGAAAAAAGTAAAAACAAGTCCTTTTTTCTTTTTTTAAAAATGGATTACTAAAACAACTTCGTCACCAGAGGTACTCTATGCCCAACTCCTCGGAGGAAGCCATGGGGCTACGGGATAGCGCCCGCAGCCGGCCTCTGTCAGCAACTGCCAGTCCTGGAACCAGACAGTGGGGCAGGGCTGCAAGGCAAAAAGCTGTTTTGCTGGTTTTGCTGGTGGCCATGCCTGAAGCCTGGTGGCACCTGGTACACTTGTCAATGAAGGTTTCCCCGAAAAGCATGCACCGCTAGCTCAGTGAAACATTCTGACTCACTGTCTCTGCTGCTGCAGAAGCCTGGATCCACGTACCTGCTCTTCTCTAAATGCAGACCCAAGGTAACAAGACTTCTCAAAGCCAAAAAAGGCTGCTTGCCTTTGGCAAGATTCTTCTTCCCAGAATCCAATCTAGTCAGATTTCTGAACTGGATGCTACTCTCCTCCCCTTAGGAAGATGGGGTGATCCGCCCCTCACTTGGGGTTTTCCTCTTGGTACACACAAGCACACGGAGCGGAGGTCTACAGGCCAGGCCCCCTTCCCACAGCCTCTAACAGGACTATGTTCGTCCTGGTCCTCTCCGAGCTGGACCTGCCAGGCATCAAAAGCAGGTCAGAGTGGAAGGAAGCTGGTCCTCTGACTCCTCCCACTGCCCTAACTAAGGAGATCCAAGCAGTCAGTACCTCCCAACAGTGCTGGCCGCGAACCTCTAACTAGTATCAACTGGCCCTAAAACACTCTTACAAGCCCTGCGAGCACACCAACGCAATGATGCCAACCTGCCACCCTGGAGCTCCAGTGTCTGGCCTTAATGTGACAAAGGACCTCAGAGGAGACATGTACTGAAACCCCAGCTGCTAGACCAAGGCAGACACCCTTATAGCACACGAGTGCAGACAGAGAACGCGGGTCCCACATCCATGCGCAGAGAAGTCGGCTGAGAGGACTTTCCCAGAAGGCCGTTCATCTTTGGAAGCAACATTCCGAGTGGACCTAAACCACTCTACTTGATGACTACGGTCTCAGTGTGGTCCGTTTTCCCCCGTGTCCCAAACCAACCCAGCGTCTGCTAACTGGTCTCTTTAAGATCCTCCACTGGTAGTTTGTAGCTCATTATGAAGGAAGGGGGCGGCGCTGGCCCTGGGCTGTCTGGCCCCTGCTTCTTTGCACAGTTTGTACAGATGTAATCTTCACTTTCCGCCATTTCTGGAGAGACCCCCACACAAACTTGGTGAAACCACTCATCGCAGCCACCATCACACTGCACCCAGTCCACCTGTTGGAGACAAGATTGGGGATATTTAGGTTACACATGCAGGAAGCCTGGGATATAAGCAAACCAAAGAGCTGCCTTGGCTTAAATGATAGCAAATAACGGGAATGCCCAGAGATAGACAATGACTTCTTATGGAGTTATTATTTAAATAAAGAAGCTGGGAAGTTAATCCCCCCGAATTATGTTTTTTTCCGTAATGTGTCCACAAAATAAGGCCTCTTAGGTACTCCATCACCTCATAAATACCTGGGGCTCCTTGCAAGGCAGAAACATGTTTGAGAAAATTTGACAAAAAAAAGGAACTTCTAATAGAGCAGCCAAGTAGTTTTAGCTAATATTAACAACGTCTAGGCTCTAAGACAATGCAATTATCAATCAGGAAAGGCAGAGTACAACAATGTGAAGGCAATCCTGTGTATTAGCTTTATTTCAAAGAGATAAGCCAAAGTACTAAGAGCATTAAATACCTTTTTAGAAAAGCAGTCACATAGGCCACTTTTAAAACTAATATTTTTTATTCTTCTCTTCTTCCGTTACAAATACAACTCCCTATAAAAAGTTAGCAAATATCAGAGGTCAAATCTTACAAATTAACCAATTAAAACAGTCAAAGACACAGGTCAACAGATCACTCTGGGGTTTAAAGTCTGAGTAACTGACAGGTCAGTGGCAGAGGCCTGACAAGCTGTGACCCTTCAGAGAGGATGGTGACTATAGGAGGCCAGAAAGGGACTGTGGTTTGGTGGCACTAAGCCTGGGGTAGACACTTAATGGTGAGGAGATCCTGGCTTTGTTATTTGGCAGGTAATTGGGGTGGTTTTTATGGCTATGCCATGGCACATTAGAACCTTTAAGATAAAAGGGCTTCTTACTCTCCTCTATGCAAGATAAAAGTGGACCATCTCACTAACAATGGCAGAAGCCATGCACAACAATGAACTTTTCTAGAAACCAGAGCAAAGTGAGGAGAATGAAGGGATCCACGAAGTACTTTAGCACAGCTTGTGAGAAAGGACAGAAGGAAGGAGGAGTGGGCTAGGAAATGAGTTTTAGGGAAAGTGGGCAGTTCTCAAAATCAGTGTCCACAGACTATAAAACTCATCAAAAGCGTGACAGTCATGTTAGTAGTTTCTGGGTTTTTAATAAAGGGTGGGAGAAATCATTTGTCAAAATTATCTTTTTGCTTTAGTTGTTCTTAAGAGTTCTAGCTCTCAAGGGGCACTGTGTGGCATAAAGATTACTGAATTCACTTCGAAGTCCAGAGTTCTGATGTATGAGCTGAGGCAAGTCATTCAATCTCCCTAAGGCTCCACGTCTCCCTCTGTAAAACGGAAACCAAGTCTTACTCACAGGATTATTTACAGCAAGGGGTCCTCAACCTCCAGGATCTAATGTCTGATGACTGGAGGTGGAGCTGCTGTAATAACAACAGAAATGAAGTGTACAATAAATGTAATGTGCTTGAATCACCCTGAAACCATCCAATGACTCCAGGCTGTGGAAAAACTGCCTTCCATGAAATCGGTGCCTGGTGCCAAAAAGGCTGGGGACCACTGATTTAGAGGATCAAATGAAATAATGTTTGGCAAGGCACCTGGTCCCCAGGCTGGGACACTGGAGGCATTTCTAAAATTGTAGCCTCCCGGCTCCACTCATCCTTCTTCACATGAAATATTCTGCAAATAACTGCCTGCAGCATGGCTCATGCCAGAATCACCTACTGTGTGTAGCTGAGACCTAGCCCAAACCCACAGACTCAGAATCACCCGGAAGCCTGTATTGTGACCAGCTCCCAGATCATTCTCATATATTCTAAACTTGACCATCACTTTCACTGTGTTACACTGCTTTCTGCAGTTCAGAGTGACTTGCTTCCTCAAATGGATTTTGTTTTTGTTCTGTAATTGTTTGTGTGATATTTAGCTTCTGAAGTCTTAATCAGCCAAAGAGTTCCTACTGTGGCAAACTGCACTGAAGGTACAGAAAACGGAGATGACGACTCCGGTGCAACAGATAAAAAATAAAGATAGCACAAGCAGGTGAAGATTTATAACCTGACAGCGGGTGAACACAGAGTGAGTGTCTGGCTGTGTGACGCTGGCCAAGGGAACTGGGAGGAAGAGCTGTGGTCCTCTGGGCTGCTCAGACTGGAGGTGTCTAACCAGTCCAGTCTCCACAAGGTAAAAAAGTTATAATTTATCATGATTTGCTGCCAAGGAAAGTTTCTTTTAAAATCACATTTTGCACCCGGCTCACTGGTTTCTGGTTTCCCAAAATCAAATCTGCTCTCTTTCAAATAAGGAAGACAGCATTTCCCCTTTTGAGAGTTTGGCTAGAGGTCCATTCCTAAGCCCAGCTTCCCCACCATCCCAAAAAAGCATAGTAACTTTTCCTGAGACTTGATCCCAGCCCATAGGTCAGAAAACAATTTGGCCTAATAATTAGCAGGGAAAAAATGCCCCTGTGAGTATCTTTTGATCATGTTCCTTGACTAACAGTCAAAATTATACTTTTGTCTGGAATGCTAACTGAATCCAGAGGATTGTGAACAGACTGTGGCAGCCTGAACACTCGAGAACAAAGAATCTGGTTAATTGCATAGTAAGTCCTAACAGTCATTTCCCCTTTCATTATTTCTAGGAAGCATATGTGTCAAATCAAAAAAAGGAGTTCCTGAAAAACTTCACAGCTATGAGCTGTTCAAATATTAACCGATAAAGAGATTATCAGTTAAATGTGTGTTTAAAAGAGAAATATACTAAACAGAGAAAATTATGTTGGTTTCGCATTTCTTGTTTTGCTAAACAGTTTCATATTTACGCTTAAGAAAAAATATTTTTCATGTTGTATTTTCTTCAATTCTTAGTGCATATTATTACACTGGGAAAAAAGAAAGCTGGTGATTTAGTGATACTCTTAGCTTACTTACCCAACTGAACTCTTTGTATTTTTGGCATTCAATCTCTTTTGTACCAAACTTTCTTGCAAAAGCCAGATATGAAAATTAAAACAATTTACTTAATCAAGTACAACATATGCTTAGAATCCCCATGTATGTTTTTTGGTGCTCTCTTCAATAAGTAACCAACTTTTTCAGTCTGCCCGAAATTAACTGGTTTCCCAAGACACAGGAATTTCGGTACTGAAAGTGACAGCTGGTCACCTTATCATAACATCACCATAGTTTGTGTGTGTGAGACTCACTCATTTAGGTAATCCAACCTTTGTTTATGCTAAAAGGAGATAAGAATGATAAAGGAACTGATAATGCAAATACTTTTGCCTATATGATTCTCCACAAAAATCTTTTAAAATTCAGAGTGGGAAACAAACACTTGAAGTGTGAGATAGAAGTTTATAATCTCTCTTTATTTACTGTATTGGACATCTTAGGGAGATAGTAATGTGGCAGAGTTTAGGGAGAAAAAGAATCTGAACCTGAAAACTAATCCTTTGAAAATAGTTCATTATTTTTTTTAAAAATTAATTTCAACTTAAAGTCAATTTGATAATGATGGAAGAGAGAGTTTTGGGCTTTTAAAACCTTTTACTTTATTCTGATAATATTTTTCTTTTTTCTTTCTAAAACATCTTTGAAATAGAGGCTAGATACATTTAAGTAATCCTTCAAAGTTTTCTCAATCTGCACATTTTTAGGTAAAAGTAACAGTAATTACTTGTTAGAAAAAAATGTACATTTACCTAAATACGAATGAACCCTAGAAGTTGTGTGTGTTTTTTTGCTACATAGTATTTAAAGAACAGACTTCTTTCAAAAACATTCTTTTCTTGGTATCCTTTTGTAGTGAAGATGTATATCATGCATTAATTTGTTTTCCTTAAAGAAACACTACACTTCAAATTGAGGAAGTTGTAAAATTATTTACAAAATTTTTAAAGAAATACACAGGTAGTAACACTGTGTCAGAAACAAACTTGGAGGACTACAAAAACTGCAGAACAGCAGTGATGGGCAAAATGTTTATAATCTGAAATAATTCCCACTTGAAATTAAACACATTATAGAAATACATCATTTGTAAGTTTCTTTCATGTAGCTACTGACAGGGTGAGGCACACTTGCTCACCTGTGTGTTCAACAATCTTCTCTACTAATCTTCACAAATTTCTGTAGTAATCTGTACAAATCTTTGTATATTTTAAACAATAGACATTTTCTCTAAATATGTGGCTAAATTTCCTTTTACTCCATCAAAATGGGGATAACTTTCCAGATTTTTTTTAATTTTGGCCACGCCACCCAGCTTGCAGGATCTTAGTTCTCCAACCAGGGATGGAACCCAGGCCCCCTGCAATGGAAATGTGGAGTCCTAACCACTGGACCACCAGGGAAATCCCTTTTCTAGATTTTCAAAAAATACTTACAATGTTAAGAGCAAGTCTTAGGGCTTATATATTGATCACATTATTTTAAATAAGTAAAGCAGGACATGTTAATTATAAATTTTGCAGCAAAAGAGAGAAAACTCTCTGCAGTGTTGTATGCTACAGAAAGAGAACAGAGACAATAGATGAACTGAACTGTGTTTTAAATGCTAAGCAGAGGAGAAGGGAGAGGGTATTAAGTGAAAAGGAGGGGAAAAAAAGAGGAAGGTTATGACGGATATAAACACTGTAGAAAGGATGACGGTAAGTAAGCTAAAAACAAAACAAAACAAAACACACGTCTTGCTGCCAATCCTACAACTGCTGAAAATTAGTTAAAGGAGAAAGAAAGGGGAGAAGGTTCTGCCAACACTAAGCTACTAATGTTTCAGGACCCAAAGAGAACTAGGTAACCTTTCATAGCCTCTTTAATAAAAAAATTCAGATGAGAATAAATTCAAATGAAAGATAAAAATAATACACACACACATAATGTATCTACTAAGATGCTTTAAAAATGTTTACAATATAGAAAAATGCTTATGAAGTTAATAAAGAAAGATGCGAAAGTGGACAGTTATGACACGATATGAAACAAACCATACAGAAAAAGAACTGGAAGGAAGAACCCTAAAATATTCCCAGTTGTTATTCTCGGAGAGCTGGACTACGGGGTATATATTTTACTATATACTCATTTTCCAAAAGTGAGAAAACCTTTAATAATTTAAACACGTCATGTAGTTCTGGACTGTTTTTGTACTTGCATCTCAATTATCGGAGGGGTGGGGATATTAGTGGAGCACCTGGTCTGAGAGCCAGGCTTCTCCTTGTGGTTTTGCCACTAACTAGCTCTATGACTTTGGTTACATCATTTATCCTCACTCAGTCCTGGTTACATCATTTGTAGAAGAGGCTGGAGAAGATGACCTCTTCAAGCTCTAACAGTATTTAGCTGAGGAGGGAATAGTGATGCAACTGTATTTATTCTGTTTATATATTCAAACTGAGGGGTTATTAAAATTCTAAAAGTCAAGTGGCGTAAGGAGACAAAGTTAAAGCCATGAACTTACTAATAATCTTGATGGGAACACCAAAATAGATGCCTCCAGACACTTAAAGAACTAGGATTTTTCATAAAGTCCATCCATTTTTCTCAGAAGTCTATAACATCAATATTGCCTTAAGAAAGATCATCATGTACTTACTAATATTTAAAGCTTAGGGCTGACATTAAAAAAAAAAAAGATAGTACCTTTAAAGGTCTTCATTATATTCTGCAAGAGATTTTTAAAAATCATGTTCTATTTAGGAGCATATACATAGGCCTGAGTATAGCTAAGACACAGACCAAAGGGAAGATTTAACCCAAGTTTTATGTCTTCACACAAATCTCCAGGCAACTTGCTTCCTGGGTCTTAGAACTCTGGCCTGGGACCTTTTAGGCCACTGTGGCTGACTGACAAGGTGCTCAGTCCTTCGAGGCACCCTATAGGGAGGGCACACGACTGCTCTGAACTCTACTGTGGCCACACATGGGGTGTACTGCTCCTGGGTACCACACAGCTTCTCTCTGCTCATCTGGGATGTTTCGCTCTGTACACAAATTCTAAAACACATTCTTCTATTAAAATCTCATAACTGAAAAAGGTTCTAGACACTATATTAAACATGTGATGGTGCAAGGCCAAATCCTGGGATCAAAACAGACCATCACTACGTCACAGCCTCGTGTGCCTGGCTGCTGCTCCACGTCCCCACAAACACTCGCTGGGACGCAGAGAGACTCACCTTGTCCTTGCAGGGCCTCTGGCAGTTCTGTGCAGCGCACACGGCGTTCTCATCATCCGACTCCTCCGCTCCAGACCAGTCGTACTTGGAGGGAATGTCCAGCACCTTCTTCTCTCTCTTCTTCTCAGTGCTCTCCTTCACAAGTTCAACTTTGGCTGCAGCGGCCTTCTCCTTCTTTTTCTTCCTCTCTTCTTCTTTCGCTAGCTTCTTGGCCAGTTTGTTCAGCTCCTTTGATTTTTCTGCACTTAATTTTAATTTCTTCTTTTTAGGTTTATCCATTTTCTTCAGCTCCTTGGACTTCTGCTTTCCTTCACCAAAAAGCTGCTCTACTTTTTCTAGCTTCCGTTTCCGTTTCTTCTCTGAAGAGTCCTTTCCTTTTATTTTTAATGGTTTCTCTTCCATGCTGTCATCCTTCAAAAATATAAAAAGAGAAACAATTTAAAAGCAAGATATTCAAAAACAGCTTTAGTCTCTTATATGAGGTATCATGAATATACAATTTCATAATGACAGGAAGAATATGAATTACCAAGGCTGGGAGGAAGGAAATGGGATTTATTATTTAACAGGTACTGAGTTTCTCTTCTGAGAAGGCAATGGCAACCCACTCCAGTACTCTTGCCTGGAAAATCCCATGGACGGAGAAGCCTGGTAGGCTGCAGTCCATGGGGTCGCTAGGAGTCAGACACGACTTCACTTTCACTTTTCACTTTTATGCACTAGAGAAGGAAATGGCAACCCATTCCAGTGTTCTTGCCTGGAGAATCCCAGGGATGGGGGAGCCTGGTGGGCTGCCGTCTATGGGGCCACACAGAGTCGGACATGACTGAAGCAACAGCAGCAGTAGCAGAGTTTCTCTTTGGAATAATTTAAAAGTTCTGGAAATGGACAGTGGTAACAGTTGTACAATATTATAAATGTGATTTTAAAACAACTGAATTGTATATTTAATAAATTTTATATTGTATACATTATACAATAAATACTCTGATATTTTAAGAAGACAAATACAATATTCAAAGAAGGTAACAGTAGAAAATAATGATAAGCCCTGAATAAAATATCTGACTTATTTTTAGCTTATCAGGGGCGGGGGGAAAGGCCAAAAAATTGTCAGCATATATTATACAGTCTGCAGCACCTGTCTGTAACTGAGATGAAAACATAGAAAGCTCAACACACTAAATGTATACTAAGTTACACAGTAACTCTTTTGGTCTGTATTTACCAGCATTGAAATTCTGAACAAGGGGTGCGGCAGAAAAAACAAACATTAAAAATCATAAGCTTGATAATTACTTAAGAAATAACACTTCCTAAGATTCTGCAGGTAGAGGATGAGATGATTAGACAGCATCACTGACTCAATGGACATGAATCTGAGCAAACTCCAGGAGACAAGGGAGGACAGAGGAGCCTGCTGTGCTGCAATCTATGAGTTCACAAACAGTCGGACACGACTTAGTGACAGAGCATGGAATCTGCAGAATCATAAAGAATACTGGGTCACAAGTGTCTTAAACCTATCATACCTTGAATAAGACATGTAACTTTTCAAAACTCTGTGTTTCCTTATATATAAAATCAAATAAGACAGTGGGTATGAAGAAAAAGCTCAGCTAACTGGAAAACATTATCTAAATTAGGCACCTTCGATCTGACTTTCAAACCAAAGACAAACTACAGTGTGCCAGCATACGACACTGTACCTTCCACTTCACAGAAACAGTCAAGGAAAAGAAAGATGATTCAGAACACAGGAATCAAATGCGAGTTAGAGCCTGGGACCCTCCGCTTTTACTGCAAGTGTGACTCCAGGTGAGTTTCTGCATCTCTGACCCTTACCTTCTTCATAGGGAGAAAGAGCTAAACACTTGCCTTGTCTGTCCTTTCCCCTCCTGCTCAGGACTATAGTATCACAGATTAAAAAATACATGGGTAAATTGTATAAAAATATATAAACTACGTAAAACCTCAATAAAGAAAACCATAAAGCAGAAATACTTTGGCTTGGTGACAGAGAAGGACAACCGGAGCACTATCCACCAGTCCTCCCCTCGCGGTGACCTATGGAACCTAAAAGGAGCTGGGACACTCTAAGTGGTTTTAAACCATTGTGCAATAAGCTTCCAATCTGTACCTCCATGATGTGCAGGAATCTATCTTCAGAGGGTGGGTGTGTGGCCTGCAAAATCCGCCATATGTGCTGAGTCTCGTCCAGGGACACCTCCAGGAGGTCTCCCACCATCATCAGCTCCTCCAGCTGAGCTTTAGCTCCTGGCGACAACTCCAGCACTGGAGGCTCCAAGCTCCGGGGCACCAAAGGGCTCTTCCGAGGCTGTTTCCGTGGGGTGCTAGACCCTTTCCCCCAAAACAGAAGACAGAAGAAAACATGAAAACTACTAAAAAAGGACTGCTTTCAAAATAAATATTTAGAGGAATGGTCCCTCTTCCTCCAACACTTAATTTAGATGTTTGGATTCACTGTATCAGCATGAAAGTGAAATTTAAAAAAAACACAGAACAAAAAAGGCCTAGAGTTCTAATGACACTCTAAAAAACTGGTTTAGAGTGAAAACACAGGTTCCATATTGTTTATCTTGTGACTGGAGGGGAAAGGGAATGCTCTCTCCATTGCAGAAGATACCAAAAGATTAGACATATAATTGCCACATATATATAACCCATTATCTGCCTAATTAACAATAATAATATGCTGTTCCATAAAATCCTGAATTTTACTATGAAGAGAGAGATATTCTCCATTTCCCAGAGGTGTGACCTAAAGCAGTCTGACTGATTTTCACTGGGGACAAAGGCTAGATAGTGAACACAATAGAAAAATTATTTATCAACAGATGAAGAACTAATAAAGCTCTTCAAAACCAGAATGAGTATTCTTCAAAAGTAGCAAGTTCCTCAACAACTAATTATAAACAAATAGAGGATAAATAACGACTGATCAGGGGTTTGATAAAAGCGGGATCAGAAGGGGGGAGTCAACGATTCTACAGAAATTTTCTATCATTATGACCTAATCACAGAAAAATGCTATGAGACTGGATTTTCCAAAGTTGCATTTTTCCAGTTCTACTGCATTTCATGGTCAGGATTCATACTTGAGGAGAGACTTCCAGTGTGGTGTCAGACTTCTCTTCCCCACACTGCTCCCTGGTGTGGTAATACCTTGAGAGCAGCTCTTAGAAGCAGACGAGTATGCGTGCTCTGCACAGAAGGAGGGTGCCGTCCACATGTGCGTGACTACTTCCTCAGACTTGATGGGGATCTCTTCATCACAGAAGAGGTTGGGCTCCAGGCTGCTGGAGGACTTCACGCTAGCTGTGTCCTGAAGAAGCAGCCAAGGGGGTGCTGAGAATTAGGAACACTTAACTTGTCCCATGACAATAATCTAAGCACAGGCTTTTAATACAACACAGTTTGGGGGGGTGGGGGTGGGGGTGGGAAACCTTAAATATCTGGTATTAAATTAGGAAAGAAAATTTCCACTGGGGAAAAAACAATGATCACCAGTTTCAAGCCAAAAGTAAAGCTCGAGAGCAATCCACAGAGATAATAGATCTACAAGAAAGCTACGATTTGAAGAATAACCTTTCTACAGTCTACAACACAGAAAGACTCCTGTAGCCATGAGTTAAGAAACTCTGACCATTTAAGAAAAAATAAAATGGACTTAGGAAGGGAATAAAGGTTCAGATGTGGTACCTTAAGGACACGGCTCATTCAATCTTCTCTAAAGGTTTTCAAATCCAGATGCTTACCAGTTGCTGCTTTTACTTATCAGCTAGCTGCCCTTACTTAAAAAGCCTGACTGACAGTGTTTAAGTTATAAATCTTGACAACTCCAAGCAGGTCTCAGATGACTCTCCCCTGAAGTTAGGCTCCACAAGCCACATATACAGCTTTAATGGTCACAGTGCAATCAGGAATACAGAAATCTCAGGTATTTTAACTAGGAGAATTTAATAAAGTGAACCGGCTAAATTGTACGCTGGAGGCTTGAAAAAGCAAACAGAAACATCAAAGTAACACCAAGGTAACTACAAGAAAGAGCTGCCATCACTAGAGCTTGAGGTAACAGAGATAAGAAGTGGGGTCACAGCCAGAAAGCTGGGGGCCTACAGAGCTGGGGCCCACACCTGTGGGGAGCAGGCACTGGCCTGTGTGTGTCCTGCTATCTCTAACAGAACACAATGTGGCTGGCTTCTGGGTGGCAAAGAAACAACTAGAACTGGAGCCAGCTGCCACTGCCAGGGGAAAAGACAGAACGAAAACAAAACTCCAAACCAAACAAAACTGAAAACAGTAAACAAAGCAACAACAGAAAAATTGTAGTTCAATGATGGCAGGAATGGAGAATAAAACGGTAAGCATCGAGTCCCTTCTCACTACGCGGCCTTTTAATGTTCTCTAATGCCCTCTGCTGGCGGAGGGAGGCTGCAGGCAAAGGATAAACGTGCAGGGCATGGGTTGGCAGACCACAGCCTGTGGGCCAAACCCAGCTGCTGCCTGGTTCTTGTATGGAGTGTGAGCCAAGAACATTTTTTAATTTTTAAAGAGCTGTAAAAATAAACAAGAAGACATAACAGAGACCACATATGGCTTGCAAAGCCTAAAAATAATCTACTCTACATCATATATAATATCACTATACATGTGGTACTTTACAGGGAAAGTTTACCAAGCCCTGGGCTAGTCCCAGCCCCAGCACCACCAAGAAGAGTACACGGGGGAGCTTAGAAGACCAGAGACAACAGCTAAGGGCTAATGCAAGAGCTGACTGTAGGGTGCATAAGAGGAAGATGTACTGTCATCAGAGACTGTGCTTAATTAAACAGGATACTTAAAAGGTTTCACAAAGAGACTCTGGAAGACAGTTACACTCACTGAGAATTTAGGAACAGCAGTTCACATAGGTCTTCTTTCCTGTTCCAGAGAATCTAAGTCCTAAAAGGCCACAGGCAAGAGAGTACTTTAGTACTTGCCTACTGCTGTCCCGAGGTACTTCACCTCACTGACTGCAAGGGTCTTTTCTGACTTTGACTCCACTCATTTCACTGAAACTCAAGCAGGAAATTTTCTATTAAGCTTCTGAACTAGAAATGAAACTGATCAGAAAATAATGGTTGAAAGGAAAGACAGGTAAAAATACATTTAAAAAATTACTTCCCTGGGATGACATATGAAATATAATACATAAAAGATCAATTTAAATCCAACCATGTCAACAATTATATTAACTATAAAAGAAATAAACACCCCCAATTAAAAGAAAGATTGTAATACTGCCTAAAACCCCAGATTTAACCATATATTTTACAAATAGATACATATGCAGACTGACATACCAGGAAGAACCCTACCACATGTGCTGTCTACAAAAGATGCCTTTTAAATAGAAAGACACAGGAGGCTGGAGGTAAAACAACTGATAAACAGCAAGCTAAGGGGAAAATTACCAGTCAGTCCCACTAATGGTAAATACACAGGAAGAAGGAATGGCTTCTCAGTGAGCAATGTGTCTTATGACAGATCTGTCACTCCACCATATCTGGTATCAGCAGGACTAAATTCTCAGACAAAATCGACTCTATTTTCACCAAAGCTGAAGCCACTCAAGTATTAACAAGGGTAGAAAAGAAGAAAAATCAAAGAATCCAAGTGCTTAACTTGCCTTTCTGTAAATTAAGCAATTCCTGGGATTTTAAAAAAAAAACTTCCTAGGAGATAACAGCTACTTCTATTTTATACCCTCCTTTCTGAAGTGTGATTCTACACATGTATGCATTTGGAAAATATAAACTGTACTATGGATGAACAGTCTAGTAAAGGTAAACAATATGGTTTAAAAGGAAATAATCATATGAACATCTGAAAATAATGTTATCCCAGACACAATCATACAAACCTGTAACAGACTCTCAGACTTTGTTTCATTAAATGTATTATTTTCCTGACTAATGAGATCTCGGAATTGCTGCTCAGATTATTTTTGTGGTGATCACATGGTATGACATGCAAAATGAAGTAATCAAGCAATACAATGCACAAACCATCTGCTTTAAACATTTAAATGCTATGTTAACTAAGATCAAATGACTGATTTTCATTTTCTTTCTAATTACCTACTCTTCTTCCTAAACCAGCAGGGGTTCTTCATCTAGCGAAGATATTAAAATTAAGCTATTTTGAGGATAAATTCACAGTCACAATCAGGGAAGATCATACAAAGTGAAAAATCACCAAGTCAACTGCAAGTAAGTTGGCAAGTAAGATTTTCATTACAGAGTAAGTGCTTTCTCTATAGGAAAACACTCAAGAGCACTTGAAATTTTTTTTAGTACAAAATTTTGGAGCACTGAAATTTTTTTAGTGCAAAGATACCAATGTCAAAGTAAATCTGACCTTGAATTACCACAAGTCTTACCACCATTCTTCTGCTCTCCTAAGTTGTCAATACACCGCTAACATTATAACATCCATAATCTTATTTTCCACCCTGCCAACACCCCCTTCTATGAGAGTGTAAGCTAAGAGCCCATATATACTTTGCAAACAAAGGACTACTCCATACAACCATATCAAACCACAGTTCTGATCCCTAGCCCTGAAATCATTTAATACTTGCGATGTTTTGTTTTCATAGGTTACTGATCTGCGTCCAAGCAAAGTCCATCATGTTAGACAATTCCAGAGTACTGGTTGATACCTAATGTGCTAGAAAGATAACCCAGGTACTGAAGGTCTCTAAGTCAAAACTGCAAACAGGCAATTTTAGTATTAGCTAACTAACCTATACGTGCTGTGGGCAGCATCCCCCTCCAGCTGCTTCTGGTCATTTTACCAGCTTCATACATACAGTCATTAACTTCACATAGCCATTAACTTCAAGGATAACAATGTGCTTCGAATCTCATTTTAAATGCAAATTCAAATTTCAACTTTTCTCAAGTCTTTAATTCATATAATTTTTTTTTAAACTCCCTCATTAAAACATCCCCTGGATCCATTTTTATCTTGAGAAAAATATTTTCCAGCAGGTAATTTACAGGCATCTATGATGGACGGTTTACCTTTATATCCTGGGAGTTCTAATGCCAACGGTATTTGTACTCTGACAATGAGTTTACCTATCTGATATACATGCTGAAAAGACAAAGGAAAAGAATGCACCCTGATTTTTTCTCACACCAGACTATGAATTCCCTGGTTATAGGCATAGATGCTGAACATTATCTCCACAAAGCAGAATACAAAACACATCAACGGATTCACTGTGGGCTGGCAGGGTCTCTGTCCAGATCACATTACTGGACAAAAGATGAACGTCTTGGGCCTGACAAAAAACAACAATAAAAGGTGAAGAGAACCCAACATAGAACCTTGCCAAAACCTCCCCTTCACCCTAGTGTGCTGTCACTATCAAAACAATCATACTGAGGGCAAATCCTTTGTTACGTGACGATAACTCCACAAATTCAAGTCATGGGCCCAACTATAATGCATCCCTGAATATGATGTTCTATCCAGCACCAACCAGATGAGAGATCAGAGAAAAAGACCCAAAGCACAGCTAAAACGGGATTCTTAAAACCTAACTATACAGACTTGAACAATCCAAAAGAAAGAACACTGAAATCAGCCATGAAACCTTTCAGTAACTTAAACATACAATTTTTCCAGCCCCTCTCTGGAAAATATATACAGGCTTCTTAAAAACATACCATCCTTTATTAAAAAATATAGCTTTACCAATCTGTTTTTTTAGAGTACAGAAAAAATACCATCACCATAAACTCAGGATAGATATAACGATTAGCTTTCTCTTCCACTTTCAGGCCTTAAACATCAGTGTTCAACAGCTTTTTAAACAAACCCAGTGATCAAGTGATCAAACCCCCCCAGCCTACCCCTGTAATTACCTTCATATCATAGCCATAGGTCTCCCGAATGTCTTCATCAGAATCTGTCTCTTCATCGTCATAGTCCGCTGTTTGTCGAGGGGAGGAAGACACACTGCTCGCCACCCGATTGAAAGCAGACTGCTGGAAACTAGGCAAGTGTCCCTAAACAACGAGCAACCGGAGATGAAGAGAGGCACCAAATACACATGAGTGTTAATGCATGCCTGAGTCCATCAAATTGTAATGAAGCAACTTACTGTTATTTTCCTAGTACTGGTAAGAGATTTGATTTACTGCTTACACACTGACAGATATTACCCCATGAAATAGGGGGAAAAAGAAAAAAGAAAATTCTCAACTTGCCTGCAAGTCTGGGTTGGCTGCAGCTTTCTGGAGTTCTGCACTGATGATCTTTTCGGTTTTCTCCCGAGCTGCCTGCTCCACCATCCGCTGGCTCAACACGGACAGCTTGGCCAGGGCAGAAGACAGCTCGTCTGTGGCCAGGGCTTGCCGGGCCCTGTCCTGCCAGCTCATGGCACGTTCTGTCAAACACTGAAGGGCCTCCCCCTCAGGCAGCCGCACCGGCAACTTCTGAAGGGACACCAGGAGGGACAGAATCGTCTCCAGCCGCGGCCTTCGAGACCGCATGCAGAGAGGACAAAGGAATTTTACTTCCTTAGCCTGCCAGCTGGACCCCTTCTTCTGGGAACTCGATTTAGGAAGAGGAACACAGCTGTTGTGAAACCAGTCTTTGCAGAGCTCACATTGGAGCATAAACCCGCTCGCTGTCTTGCGGCAAATGCAAAACTTGACGTCCTCTATCCGGTCCACCATGCTCATCTTGGCGAGGTTGGCTGCCCTGAGGGAATGCATGGCTTCCAGCTCCTTCTGCTCCCGCTCTTTGAAAACCGCCACCTGGGTATGACAAACATGTAACTGAAGGGAGTCACTGCAAAATGTTCTCAAAATACCAAATCTTCAAGGGTAGGGACCATTTCCACATTGCAGACTCATGTTGACAAAGCACTGTCTTTTTTTGGCCACACCTTGTAGTATGTGGGATCTTAGTTCCTCAACAAGGGATTGAACCCACAGCACCTCCATTGGAAGCGCAGTATCTTAACCACTGGACCACCAGGGAAGTCCCAAGCACTGTCCTTAAAAAAAAAAAAAAAGCCATCGTTTCCTAAAATTTGGGGCAGCCTGACAGTTTCTATGCAAATACTCATCTGTGAAATAAGCAAACTGCCATCATATATGACAATGTCCAGCAGTTGAGTAGTTAATTCTTTCATAACGGGCAGGAGAAAGATGGGTTCAAGCCACCCTGGTATCAGGCCTGGCTCTTGTACTTAACAAGACTCCTGATCCAGGTTTTCTGAATCTCAGTTTTCCAAAAAATGAGAATATTAGTAACTTCACTTTGCTGTTTTAAGGATTAAATAAGATAACGTGCGACAGTGCCTAACTTGGCGCCTGGCACAAGATAAACATTTAATCGGTTCTGACTCCCTACCTCCTTCTAATTCATTCTCTGTGGGAAGTTCAACACAAATTAATTTTATTTATTTCTTGGAACTTCCAGCTTATGGAGAAGAGTAACAAAAGCTGATGACTAACTACAGTAAGGTTTTATGTAACTCATTTCAAAAAAATATATAAAAATAAAACTTAATTATCATGAATATTATCAGGGCTTTTTTTTTTTTAAACTCTGTTAGCTTTGAAACAATTTTGAGGCAATTTCCAGTGCTATTTGTCTGGCAAGACTGACTCAACTAGGCAGGCTAACAAGAAATTATTTCCATCAGCCTCAAAACAGGATCATTTGCAGGCAGGAACAGCCATATGAAGTCACTTAGTGAATGCGATTCCCCACTATTACATATTGCCCAAGCTCATTTTTATTTTCTACTTCCTCAGGCTCCTTGTAATCATAACATATCCCTCCTACTCTACAATAAAACCCATAATTTTAATTATCTACAAACACTTTTTTGCATACTCACTATATTACTGAATGTACCGAGAGAGGCAAGGACTGCAAACAGCAGCTGCAGTCAGTCAGCTGGTACCATTCCTTTGAAGAGCACAACAGTATTAAGCACCATTAAACACTCTAAAATCCTAGCCTGGTAATCCCATTACTATGAGTCAAGTGTAGGAAAACAGCCTGAAAAAAGGAAAAGGCTAAGTCCACTTTGCTATTATCCATAATACTGAACACCGAGTAACAACAAAAATGATCAGTATCAGAAATGTGTTTAGTAAATTATGGACAATTTGATGGACTACTGGACAACTATTAAAACAACAATAAAGAGAGATATGGAAAGGGCAATTTTAGGGCGAGAGAACAGTTTTTATCCACTTTGACTCCAAATATTAAAAAGGTGTGAAATATGTACAACCATGAGGTCAAAGATGAACTATACAAAAATAAAAAGTTAGGAACATAAAAAAGTGACTGCTTCACAGAATGCTGCATTCACCAAGCAAATTCAAGAAGCACTCTAACTCTCACCACTGTGGCTGCGTCTCTGGTTTCCTCCAGTCCCTCCTCCAGGTCACTCAGAGGCTCAAGGTCCAGATCCTTTTCTTTTTCTTTTTCTATCAGTTCTTTTACTTTTTTCCTTCTATTTTTTCCACTCCCATAAATACCAATGTCAGTCCGGGGACTAAGCACCTACAAAAATAAAACCAAACATTGAGCTCTGGTTTTAAAAAATCTCAAAATTGAAAATAAAAGTAACCATTTATTGACCACTCACATGTCCCAGACACATTCTTAGAAACTTCACCTGCATTATCGAACTCAACCTTCCCAACAAGCCTCTGAAGTAGGTGGTATTATCTCCACAAACAAGGGGAACAGGTTCAGAAAGGCAACAAGTTGCTCACAGACACAGCCTTAACACCAGGAATCCATCGTCAAACATGAAACAATCTTATTCCAAAGTTTATGCTCTTAAGTATGTTCAAACTGTTCAACGTGAAAAGGGTAATGAGCATTTAAATTTGTGCTTCTCACTATTTACAACTACCAAGACATGAAAGCAACCTAAGTGTCCACTGACAAGAGGAATGGATACAGATGTGGTGCATATATACAATGCAATACTACTCAGCTACAAAAAAAGAATGAAATATGCCATTTGCAGCAATATAGATGGACCAAGAAATGATCATACTAAGTGAAGTAAGTCAGACAACAAATATCATATGATATCACTTACATGTGGAATCTAAAAAAAGAAATACATATGAACTTATTAATAAAACAGAAGCAGCTTCACAGACATAGAAAACAAACATGGTTACCAAAGGGAAAAGGTGGGAAGAGGGATAAATTAGAAGTTTGTGGTTAACAGATATACAATACCTAGATAAAAAATAGATAAGGCCCTACTGTATAGCACAGGGAACTATATTCAATACCTTGTAATAACCTATAATGGAAAAGAATCTGAAAAAGAAAATATATATGTACAACTGAACCACTTTGCTGTACATGAGAAACTAATACAACATTATAAATCAACTGTATTTCAAGGTAAAAAATTATTTTTTAATTTGTGCTTCTGAGAATAAGATCTTTTGGTGATAAGAGTCCACGATAACAACAGGGATAAGATGCAGGCTGACACAGTGTAAGGTGAACTGGAAGTGTGTTCAAGGTTCCAGATTACTAGCCAACATTTGATACCACCCAGTAGGAATGAAGTTGTATAACCACGACCAGATAAACTGACAACCACCCTCACCTTAGGTAATGAGTCACCTACTTCTGGGGAGGGCACTGAAGGGCACGCACATGAAAACAAACCACTCCTCACCTGTAGCAGCGTGTGGCTGGAATTCTTCTTGAGAAAGGTCCTCCCTGTCCGTTCTCTCCAGGCCCGAGCTGCTGCCACTTGAGACTCCACCTGGGGCAGTGCATCAAGACGCACGGGGATAGGGCGGCCTTTAGCAGATAAGCTCTCCAGCTGCTCCAAGTAAGCATAATTGCTGCCACTCTGGGAAAGAGAAGTACAGCCTTACATAATCTGTCATCTCTCATGGAGTCTGGCAATACACTATTAGTAGATCTTATAAAGAGTTTAGTGCTAACCTTTTCCATTAACTATTAGTCTTTAAACCTAATTGTATCTCTTAACAGTCTTCCAATGTCCTTTAAAAAAATGTTTTTATAAATTCATGTGGTCAAAGGTTTTTTAAAATGAATTAACAAGGGACCCAGTAAGATGTAAAAACTAGTTCAAAGGACAATCTAAAAACAAACATACAAATGCAATCAGGAATGAGGAAAAGTAAAAGTGAAGTCGCTCAGTTGTGTCCAACTCTTCGCGACCCCATGGAATACAGGCTACCAGGCTCCCCCATCCATGAGATTTTCCAGGCAAGAATCCTGGAGTGGGTTACCATTTCCTTCTCCAGGGGATCTTCCCGACCCAGGGTTCGAACCTGGGTATCCTGCATTGTAGGCAGATACTTTACCATCTGAGCCACCATGGAAGTCAGAAATGCGGAAAGGAATTTGCTAATAGATGGAAACAGGCATTTAATATCATCCAGGTCAATGGAATCACCTTTTCTACAGTGTGGAGAATAATTTGTTCCTTAGAAATCTGTTTTCCTACAGACTAATTCAGTCACATTACTTTTAAATAACTGAGAGTTGTAATGAGCATGGTAGAAGAAAGTCTAAGGCACACACTCAGAGAATCAAATAAACCCGGGTGGTTTGCTAAACAACATCCACTACTCCACTGAAAGGACACGGTAGTCTCTTCTGCCTGTTTCAAAGTCTTTCAAAATTTTTCCAACTACTATAGAGCAGTATCTTAGTTCTGACAACCTCCTTCATTTATAGACAAGAGCGGATATTCTACTAATTAACAATGTGTCAGTATTTCTACTTAATGAAAATAATCAGTTTTTAAACTTAAGAGTACTTTAAATTTACTGACATTAAATAATTAAGTCATTACAGGAAATGGAAGAGTTAGTCAGTAATCCATCCCAGGGTCCTGGCAAGAACATCAGAGTATCAGGTCGGCGGCCCACAGACGACAATCCAGAGTGATCCCTCAGACGGTATGACTCTCCAAGCAGACATACAGAACACCTTCTGGCTAGGCCAGGACACAGCCTCCTCCAGCCTGTGTACCCTGAAGGACAGCAGAAAATGTCCACTATTTCAGAGCCCCCAAGTCCATCCTCCCACTAAAGGGAAGAAACAGTCCTCGGAAAACCACAGCAGCTACCTCTACTTGCCAGCTCAGATCTTCAATCATAAACAGCCAACTAAAGATTATCTATCAGTCATCTGATAACTGCCTGAAATTGGTCAAAGATGAAACAAACAGGGGAGTACTGATAAAAACAAGTAATTTTAAAACACAGAACAGAAAGAGTAGCAACTAAGCAGGTCCCAGAAAAACTCAACTGAAAAGAAAGCAAAACAGAAGTCATTAGACCATGACACCTCCTCTTTCTAACGGCAGCAGCTGTTTAGTGGGAGAGCTGGTTTCCTTTCTTTCAGGCCAGCCCTACAACATATTCACCACTGTAAACGCTGCAGTGAATGGTCTCTGCAGACCATTCAGAAGGAACCTTATGTATTCAGGCATACTTTCATCTCTAGCACTTAGTTCACTGTTTTGAGTTACGTATGTGTAATACATGTCTTTTCAACTAGAATATGCCACTTTGAGGTCCAAGGTTGTATCTTTACACCCTTCTCTCCCATTCCTACTCCCAAACATCCAGATGAGTCCCCAAGAGTATTGTGGGGTTCAGTAAATGTCAGTTTCATTTTCTTTTCCTGCTACTTGTTTCAAAAGTAATTAGAGGACAGTGGGGCGGGGGCTAAATTAGGAGTTTGGGATTAACATATACCCACTCCTGTACTTTCCTGGTGGTGCAGTGGGTTAAGAATCTGTCTGCCAATGCAGGGGACGTAGGTTCAGTCCCTGGTCTGGGAGGATTCCACATGCCCGTGCACCACAACTGCTGAATCCACACACCCTAGAGTCCTTGCTCTGCAACAAGAGAAGCCACTGCAATGAAAAGCCCAAGCACAGCAGAAAGAGCAGCCCCCGCTTGCTGCAACTAGAGAAAGCCCGTGCAAAGCAACAAAGACCCATGACAGCAAAAAATTAACAATTTTTTAAAAAGTACACACTATATATATAAAATAGGTAAATAAGGGCCTACTGTATAGCACAGGGAACTATACTCTATCTTGTAGCAACCTATAATAGAAAAGAATCTGAAAAATATTTTATATATATACAAAAAAACTGAACCACTTTGCTGTACACTTAAAATAAGCACAACACTGTAAATTAACTATACTTCCATTTAAAAAAGTAACCCATGTACATGGCAAGAGAGTCAAATACAGCAGGAAATAAACTCCCTACTGCTAAGCATTAGCATTAAATGGCTAATTCTGTCATCTCTCATAGCAAGAAGTCAACAGAAACAAGTAATGTTTAAATAGGTGATACATGTTTAAAAATAAAAATCAGATGAAAGAACAAGTGAATTTCAAGTACACAATTATTTCAGTAGAGAATTAAAGGCTTCAAGGATTCAGGTGTGAGACAGCATTCCCTGAACGGTGGACAGCTCAAGAGGTTCTTTACCTGAATAGCTTCCACTTTAGTTGTCCATTCTCGGGCCTTCTGTAAGGCTTCTTTCAGGGACAACACATTGGGCAGAAAGGCTGGAATGCTCTTAGCTTCATTCACGATGCTTTCTAAACTCGCCACACTATGCCGAGGCCTTGATAAACATAAAAACAGGGAGGACGCATGAGGATAAGTCAAACTACCAACACTTAAATAACACAACATATAAAAGAACTTTCATATATGTGACTTCACTTAATTCTCACCATAAGCCTATGAGAGAGGCAAACAGCTATTACCTTCATTTCCATTTCACAGGTAAGTTTAACTCAGGATCAATTACTTCCTCAAAGTCATTTAATGCAGTAAATGGCACACATGAAGCACTGACTCAGAATCAGTGTCAGATCCCGTGCTCTTTCCCACACTAAACTACCTGTATATCAGTTTCCATAGGATCTGAAACTGTCAGAGATGCCAAGAGACAGCAATGTAGGAAGCAGTGGTCTAGAAATCCACTGATGTTGACATTTAATTCAACTATAAGCACTAAACACCTTGCTACACAAAGATGACCGAAATACAGACCTTATCCTAAGAAATATACTTGTACTAAGAACAAATGATTGTGGGTTCACTACTAGGGAAATAGTGATTAATCTGACCTGGGAGAGCTGAGAAGGGTTCTGAACTAGGCCTTAAATAAGTGTGATTTGGTCGTGTAAAGGATTAAAGGAAAAACATCAGGAATTTAATGAACAAAGATGTGGAGAAAACTTGAAGATGTTAAAACCAAGTTTAAGATGAGGGATAGTGAGAACGGGAGATGGGATGGGAGTAACAGCAAGGAGGGGAATCTGGCAGAAAAGATGCAGATTAAGAGGTCTTCAGGGCTGTGAATTAAGGTCTATGTGAGCAACGGGAAATTACTGAGAGTGGGAACAGTTTGAGCACCCATGATCCCTACTATGTGCCAAGCACTGGGCTATGTCCTTGGGATGATTAATGCACAAGATGACATAGTCCTTGCCTTCATAAAACCTTTTAATCATGGGGGAGGTGATTATCAATAAAACATTACAATACACCATAATTACAATAATAAAGGAAAAGGAAGATGCTGTCAGAATATACAGTAGGGGGACTTGGTTGACTTGGCAGTAAGGAAGGCTTCCTAGAAGTGACTTCTAAGCTGGCTTCTCCTTTCTGAATAGGAACTAGTCAGGAACGCCAGGACCAGGCCAGGGGACGGGTGGTGGAGGTACACCAACGTAGGTGGACAGAGGGGAAAAGTGTTCCCCAGGGTTGGTGTGGAGAGCAGGGGTCATTATGTCTGGAACACAGAACACAAGAAAAAGAACGGCAAGGGGTCATGGTAGGTATTTAAGCAAGGGCCTAGATTACAAAAAGTCAGGTTGACGAAGTCTGAACTTCACCCTAAGGGGATTGGGAAACGGTGATGGGCTTTAAGCAGCGAAGTCAAACTGTCACTTCTGCACTTTAGGAAGATACTAATTTCACTGTGAAGAATGGATGACAGAGGGTTGAGATTATAGACAGAACCTGGTGCTGTGTGCTAAGTCAGCTGTAACAACAGCCCAAAGAAAAAGAATCAAAGAGAAAAACACCAAAGAAACAGCATCAGCAGGACTCGGGAGCTGAGTCTGAGGGGAAGGAAATGGGAGGGCAGGGCCAACACTAATTTCCAGCGTTCTGGCTTGTTCAAATGAGTGAAAGAGGGTTTAATTCAAAGAAAACAGGAACAAAGGACGAGAACACGGGAAGCAGTGGATGAAGGTTATTTTGAATACGGGGAGTCTGAGGCACCTACAGGACATCCTCTGGAATTACTTAACAAGCAGATGATAGCTACAGGTAAAAAAACAAACTTGTGTTCTAGATGAGGATTTGGAGTTGGTCTGCACAAAGATGGTAAATGGAGACAAGAAGTGAGATGAAATTTCCAAGAAAGGGTACAAAGTGAGCAGAAAAGCGGCCTAGGTCAGAATTCTAGGGAAAGCACTCTAAAAGAGGCAGAGAGGCCAAAATCAGGAGGAGAATATCTGGAAAGGAGCAGTCAGCAGCCAACCAGCGCTTAGGATGCAGAATGTTAAGGGTGCATTTCAGAAGAGCTTTGACAGGAGCTGGAAAACTGACTCCCTCAGTCCTCTCTACCAACTTCATTTTCTTCATGACACTAATTTGCTGAAACTCTGGAAGATCTCCTGGAGAAGGAAATGGCAACCCACTCCAGTATGCTTGCCAGGAGAATCCCATGGGCAGAGAAGCCTGGCAGGCTACATACAGTCCTTGGGATCTCAAAGAGTCAGACAGGAGTGAATGACTAGCACTTTCACTTTTCATTCACTGTTGGCCAATTTTAGAACTGCCTTTCCTATCAAATGAATCCAAAATAAGTGACTGGCAAAGTAATTAAGCACATGAAAACTTTGGAATGAAGTAGAAAAAGCTTTAAATTTGAGCTGTATTATTTAACAACTATATGATCTCTGTAAGCATCCCAATTTCCTCATCCTCACAAAGGAAATTATATTAATATTAATCTTTGGTGAAAAAATACTTTCATACAGAACATCTAAGTCAAACTGACGGACGCCTGACTTCAATCTCACAAGTCTACTGGGTGCCGATGCTAACGCCTCCCTTCTCCTGCCTGACTCTCATCTCTCTACTTCCCCGCGTGAATCCCCTGCTGGGGTAAAATAAACACCACTCAGCTTCTGTCACCTGGGCACACACTGACACATTCCTTAAGCTGATCTTAGGACATGTCTCTTACCTCCCCTCCCATTTCAATCCCACTCATTCTTCAAGGCTTGACTTACATTCTCCTCTTTCTCTCAAGAGTCTCTTCTAATCCTCCAAGCTACATTGACCTTTCCCCCTCTGATTCTAGCATTTTTCTGTTCCTCTCAGTTAACAACATACTGTAGCAGAGCTTTGTATTTCTTAGCTCCTAACTAGAGTAGCAGTAATGGTAAGGCTGTAAACAAAACACTACTTTGTATCACTTACCAAAGTACTTAACAAAGGACTCTGCACACAGTGTGCTCACAAGATTTGAAACTGTCCATATACAGACCCACGTGATAACCTAGTGACCACTTGGGGAAGGCACAAGACATTCAGCTCAACAGACCTTTATGTTCCTCCCCACTCTCTCCTTTCTAACCTACATCTTAAAGAAGGGACAGGCACCAATAGATGTGTTCACCTTGCCTGTAGGCAGACCTTGGCCTTCTCTTCCCATCGCTCAGAGACTGTGAGGAGCTCCTGAAGCTCGGCCATCGCTTTCTCCACAGCATGGTGGGGTGCCAAGCCGACCCCAGAGTCTATCAACTTTTTCATGACATCCAAGGTGACCTGCTGAGGGTCTGACAGTGTCAGTCTTACTTCATCCAACCAGCGAGCTTGCTGAAGCTCTTGCTTTAGTCGAGCTAACTCTGGGAGCTCCACATACAGACTGGAGCCCATATCGATCAACATCTGGAGTTTGGACGAGTCTGGGGTCTCGTCCATCATGGCCTCCTGAGCACGCTCATGAAACTCCTCCACGTCATCAAGCAAATTCTGAAAAGGTCAAAGGAATAAAGAACAAACTTAGAAGATACAAAATGAGTATGGAATACATATGGTTCTGGCAAACTACCAAATTCTAGACTATCTAATAATCTCACTATCATAGCACCAAACAGACATATGATAAAGACATAAATATGCTTCTCTGTAATTATTTACACACCCCTTTTCAATCTGATTAAGTCACTTTATTTTGGGGGGCTCCAAAATCACTGCAGACGGTGCCTGCAGCCATGAAACTGAAAAACGCTTACTCCTTGGAAGGAAAGTTATGACCAACCTAGAGAGTACATTAAACAGCAGAGACATTACTTTGCCAACAAAGGTCCGTTTAGTCAAGGCTACGGTTTTTCCAGTAGTCATGTATAGATGTGAGAGTTGGACCATGAAGAAAGAATTGATGCTTTTGAACCATGATGTTGGAGAAGACTCTTGAGAGTCCCTTGGACTGCAAGGAGATCCAACCAGCCCATCCTAAGGAAATCAGTCCTGAATATTCATTGGAAGGACTGATGCTGAAGCAGAAACTCCAATACTTTGGCCACATGACGTGAAGAGCTGACTCATCTGAAAAGACCCTGATGCCGGGAAAGACTGAAAGCAGGAGGAGAAGGGGACGAGAGAGGATGAGATGGTTGGACGGCATCACCGACTCAATGGACGTGAATTTGAGTAAACTCTGGGAGTTGATGATGGAGAGGGAGGCCTGGCGTGCTGCTGTCCATGGGGTCATAAAGAGTCAGTCATGACTGAGCAACTGAACTGGTCACTCAAAAATATTTCATGACTGCTGAGTTAGGTACAGGGACTAGTCTAGGCACATAGCATTAAACAAAAAATACAACATCCCTGTCCTCAAGGAACACATGTTTTAATGTAAGTGGCCAGATACTGAAGACATGAATATAATGCTTCAGTTAGTTTTCAGTGCTATGAAAGTAAAACAGGGCAATTCAATACAAAAGTGATCAGAGGTGATGAGGTGGCAGGGGGGAGCATATTACTTCACAACGATGATAACAACCAAAACTACAATGAGGAGGTACAGGAGGAACACTAGTTCAGGAAGGGCAAATAATAACTGCAAAAGCTTTTAAAGAGGAATGAGCTTGTGTCTTGGTCCAAAGTGGATGATGGATAGCAAAGTGGATATGGAAGAAAAGTGGTTAAGGAATAAGCAGAGGTCAGATTACATAGTGCCATGTAGATTAATTACAATCACTTCGCATTTTATTCTGATGGCTTTGGGGAACCACGAGAGGATCTTAACCATGGGGAAGTGATATGACTTGATTTCTATTTTACATAATCACTCTGGTTACTGCATGAAAAATGAACTGTCGGGAACAAGAGTGAAAGAAGAGAGACCAGTTAAGGAGCTGCTGTAGTAATCTAAGGGGCAGAGTCCCACAGTTTAGGGCATAATTTAAGTGATGGAGATGATGACTAGCAGTCGACTCTGGAAGAAATTTTAGAGGCAATATAACAGCAGCACTAGTTTTGAAACTGAATGTGGTATATAAGGGGAATAAGGCAATTAAGGGTTTTGATTCATCTCATCTAAAATGCCGTTCAGCCCACCACAGGCAAATAAGAGTGGCTACAACTGGATAGACGAGTCTGTAGCTAAGAAGAAAGGCAGTCAGAGCTGGGCATCAACTGGATACAGGTGATATTTAATGTCACCAAGAAGACATCAGGACCTCGAGAACAAAGGGCCAAGATTCCCAATGTACTCCAACCCAGAAGCCAAGCTGAGGAGAAAACAAACAGCCTCCCTAAAGAGGAAGGAACTGTGAATCGTGAATCTGAGATAAGCACAGTGTGGTGTCAGATGTTTAGAAAAGAAAATCTCTCAAGAAGGAAAGCATGGTCAATAATCAGAACACTCCTACAGCACAGGGTTCAGATAATACAACTGACATTGATTTCACTGTTGATAACCTTGACAAAAATCATTTTAGTTACCCAGCCCTGGCCAAATCACAAAAAGACACCACAACTTATCAAAAGTTAACTATGCAGATTAATGTATCTGAGAGACACTTCTGAGATTTTACATATTCATTAAGCCATGATGGCCCTGGTAATTTCAGAGCCCTGCATTTTCAAAAGTTCATGGGCTAGTAATTCACTGATACATTGATTCCTTTAACTAATTTTTTTCCATTTCAATTACATCTATGTTAAATGGAGGTTCTGGCCTAAAAGTAACAGAGAAAAAAAATTTTCTAAACTAGCCTTAGTTCCAGAATTTTAAAGGAGGAATTAAAGACTGAGAATGAAACCAAGAGAGTTCTTACTACCTACTGAAAAACCTTAAACAGCAGCACTTATTTGAGAAGAGAAACATAGAGAACAAAAAAACGAATCAAGACACACTATTCTTTTTACCCCAAAAAGAACGTGATACTCCACCTTTACTTGTCGAGCTTGGCTGATGACGCACGGAAGACTGAAGAGCTGCTGGACAAAGGCCTTCAACTCTTCAACCGTCAGTTTGGTCCGCGTCCTCCCACCGTCTGGGCTCTGCCTGGTGTCAATGTTGAGACGTAAGTAAGAAAATTCAGTCACTACAGCATTAAGGGGGTTTCTAGTCTCTTCAGAATTCTAACCCAAGAAATCCCCAAAATACAAGTGTCTGAAGGATTTCATTTTCAAATGAGATTCTTAGCTCTTCAGTTAATGGCTCAAAGATTCAACACTCTAAATTATAGTTCTTCCAACCTTAGAAGTATTAAACATTTCAAACATTTAATAAATTCTCACAGTAAAATGTTAAGTTCACTGATAAAACTAAATCCTCCATCTCAGGGAACTTAAGATGTAGAACAAAGGCCTTTAACCCAGCTTAGGAGATAACAAACCCTGTGAAACTGACTCCAGATTACGTCTGTACATACACTTTTCTAAGAAAAGGGTCTCTAAGCTTTGGCCAGATTCTCCAAGGTGGGGAGGCGGGGGTAAGAGACCCAGTGACAGGTGCGGAGTCCTGACTAATGATTGGTCTCTCATAAAACAAAAGATTAAAAAATGTACCAAGTAATTAAAAACCCAATGTGAACTGCTATAGAAAAAACTATTCAGACACAAGGAATATGTTAGAATGAAACACTGCCACAGAAAATGAAACGTGAATTATGTGAAATCCAAGGCATATACTGCCATGCTCCTTAACAGCCTCCCCTGCACCCAGGTCACTCTCTGCTGCCACCTGCCTTCAGCCTGCAGTATCATCTATTTACAGACACTATTACACACCTACTGTGTGCCAGGCATGCTTCAAAGCACAGCAATGAAAAGGATGAAAATCCCACATTCTACTCTAGCATTATCTTCCAGTGGGGTAGGAAAATAAGGAGGAGATAAGGCAGTAAGTAGATTTGTCCACCAGGAGAAAAACAAAGCAGGAAGGAAGAATAAAAAGGCTGCAATTTTACAAGGTTGTCCGAGAAGGCCTCTCCAAGAATATGATGTCTAAGCCAGCTGGGTATCCGGGAACATAGCCCCAAGGAGGGCCAGGAGCAAATACGCAAGCCCTAAGCAGAGGACACAGTGAGGGGGAAGGGCAGGGGGAGCACGGTGAGGGGGAAAGGCTAGGGGAGCACGGGGAAGGGCAAGGGCAGGGGGAGCACGGTGAGGGGGAAGGGTAGGGGGAGCAACGGGGAGGGGCAAGGGCAGGGGGAGCACAGGGAGGGGGAAGGGCAGGGGCAGCACAGTGATGATGACGAACAGGGCGGGTAGTGCAGGCAGAGCAAGAGAAGCGCGTGCAGCAGGAGACGAGGCTGGGCATTACTTGGGAAGGGTAACACAGCCTCACAGACAATTAAGACTCTGTCATTACTCTGGTCAAAACAAAACAGAAAACCACTAGAGAAATTCTTCTCAGTCTTACCTGTGTTTCTGCTTTTTGCTCAGAAGCAGCTGAGCCACAGAAGCACACGTCTCAGCTTCTTTTACAGCATCCTTAAGTTTTCGAAAGAGATCATTCTCTGGGTATTTCCTATCCTCAGCATCCTCTAACATTACTCGTAACTCAATCAAATCTGTAAAAACAAAGAGAGCCATATACTATCACCACAGAAAATAAAAAGCCAATCACCAACCAATTAGCAAAAACACTACAGCTGTTAAAATCCCGCCAATACAACTGAAGCTTATACCAGGTGGCTTGTTCCTAATTCTGAGAATTTCTCAGTTCAGTTCAGTCACTCAGTTGTGTCTGACTCTTTGCGACTTCATGGACTGCAGCACACCAGGCCTCTCTGTCCATCACCAACTCCCAGAGTTTACTCAAACTCATGTCCATTGAGTCGGTGATGCCATCCAACCATCTCATCTTCTGTCGTCCCCTTCTTCTCCTGCCGTCAATCTTTCCCAGCATCAAGGTCTTTTCAAATGAGTCAGCTCTTCGCATCACGTGGCCAAAGCACTGGAGTTTCAGCTTCAGCATCAGTCCTTCAAATGAATATTCAAGACTGATATCCTTTAGGATGCACTGATTGGATCTCCTTGTAGTCCAAGGGACTCTCAAGAGTCTTCTCCAACACCACAGTTCAAAAGCATCAATTCTTTCTTTATAGTCCAACTTTCACATCCATACACGACTACTGGAAAAACCGTAGCCTTGACTAGACGACCTTTTTGGCAAGGTAATGTCTCTGCTTTTTAATATGCTGTCTAGGTTGGTCATAGCTTTTCTTCCAAGGAGCAAGCGTCTTTTAATTTCATGGCGGCAGTCACCATCTGCAATTTGATTTTGGAGCCTAAAACCATAAAGTCTGTCACTATTTCCACTGTTTCCCCATCTATTTGCCATGAAGTGAGGGGACCAGATGCCATGATCTTAGTTTTCTGAACGATCTGATCTTGGTTTTCATGATCTTAGTTTTTAAGCCAACATTTTCATTCTCTTTTCACTTTCATCAAAAGGCTCTTTAGTTCTTTGCTTTTTGCCATAAGTGTGGTGTCATCTGCATATCTGCGGTTATTAATGTTTCTCCCAGCAATCTTGATTCTAACTTGTGCTTTATCTAGTCCAGCGTTTCTCATGATGTACTCTGCATATAAGTTAAATAAGCAGTGTGACAATATACAGCTTTGAAGTACTCCTTTCCCGATTTGGAACCAGTCTGTTGTTCCACATCCAGTTTTAACTGTTGCTTCTTGACCTGTACACAGATTTCTCAGGAGGCAGGTCAGGTGGTCTGGTATTCCCAGCTCTAAGAATTTTCCACAGTTTGTTGTGATCCACACAGTAAAAGGTTTTGGCACAGTCAATGAAACTGAAGTAGATGTTTTTCTGGAACTCTTTTTTTGATGACCCAGTTGATGTTGGCAATTTGATCTCTGGTTCCTCTGCCTTTTCTAAATCCAGCTTGAACATCTGGAAGTTCTCAGTTCACATCCTGCTGAAGCCTGGCTTGGAGAAAATTGAGCATTTCTTTACTAGTGTGTGAGATGAGTGCAATTGCGTGGTAGTTTGAGCATTCTTTGGCACTGGAATGAAAACTGACCTTTTCAAGACCTGTGGCCACTGCTGAGTTTTCCAAATTTGCTGGCATACTGAGTGCAGCACTTTCAACAGCATCATCTTTTAGGATTTGAAATAGCTCAACTGGAATTCCATCACCTCCACTAGCTTTGTTTGTAGTGATGCTTCCTAAGGCCTACTTCATTTCGCATTCCAGGATGTCTGGCTCCAGGTGAGTGATCACACCATTGTGATTATCTGGGTTGTGAAAATCTTTTTTGTATATTTCTTCTGTGTATTCTTGCCACCTATTAATATTTTCTGCTTCTGTTAGGTCCATACCATTTGTGTCCTTTATTGTGCCCATCTTTGCATGAAATGTTCCCTTGGTAACTCTAATTTTCTTGAAAAAAGAATTGCTCAGTAAGCCATTAATGTGAGTCTACTTGTAACAACGGTTCCCCAAAATATATGATACATCTGCTGTTAGCAATCTGTCTCATTTTGTATCAACTTTATCACTTAACGAAAGATTCTCAAACAGGAAATTAAGTCTATAGTCAACCAACTCATTGGTCTCAAATCTCTTACGAAGCCTAGGACTTTTCCTTAATGGAGGAAAAACACATGAAACAAAACAAGATCTCTTTCAAAGTGAAAACCATTTCAGTGTCTGCTTAAAAAAGGAAGAAACTTAACCTTTCTTGTGACTGAAGTTGGCAGATAATGCTTCTGTAACACGACTGACCCACGTGTCATAGGACTGTGCCCTGACCTTCACACCATAGAGCAGAGAAGGGAGGTCCTCCAATGGGTAGCGATATCTAAAAAGAAGATCACATACAAAAATAAAAACTTGCAAAACCCAACAACAATTTGAAAATAAATTAACGCTGAAACAGAATCACCTTAAGGGAAGTACCATGGCCAGGTACACATAAAGAGAAGAGCCTAAGCAGCTCAAAGAGCTTTAATTCAGAGAGAGGCAAGGAATGTGTCCCATCAACTTGATAAAGCAACTCATTGTACTCAGTAAGTTCAGGGCCAACTTTAATGGGCTGACCCTCAAGAAAGGAGGCGGACGGGTAAGAGGTAACCAGAACAAACACAAGGAAGGGCATTACGAACAAGAGTATTAACAATTTTTAAGAAGACTGTAATGGAAGCCTTACGAGAAACGTGTGGATACCTAAGACATTTTTTCTGCATGGGGCAGGGGCACAGATCAGTCGGATGGTAGAGACACACGAGCCGTTCAGGATTACAGGAGCATGTGAGAGCAGAGAGGAAACAGGTGGTCCTGCAGGCTGAACACTGCCGCTCATCATCAGGCACAAGCTCAAACACCTCTTCCTCCGACATCAGGACACCCTGAAATACAACTGATGTCACCTGATCAAGTCTTTCCAGTCTTTCAAGCATCAGAGAACTTAAACTTGTTAACTTTTTTTACTACTCTGACAACATAAACACGGGAGATACGATGGCACATCCTCAAAATATTTTCTAAAAACATTGCTAGTTTTTTATGAACAAGACTAAACCTTAGTATCTAAGAATGCACATGTGACTGATAAAAACATCTTAAAATGCAGGAAATGCTTACTACAGAGGTTGAAAGTCATTTGTTGAAGAAAGGACAGGAAACAGTAATTGGGAGGTACTTTGAAGATGGCTGATAAGGGTTTTCTTGGGCACAGTAAGCCAAGACTTTTTTATTTGCTAGTATTATTTTTCTAACATATTTTGCCCTAAAAACCTTTTTTAATATACAATTTTGAAAGGTTATACCCTATAGTTATTACAAAATACTGGCTAGCTGATAAAGTTCTATTTCTTGACCATATGGTGATGACAACAATGGTTGCCATAGAATAATTCATGAAGTTCTATATGTTTTATGTGGTTTTTTTTTCTATTTAACATAAGAAAAAGATAAATCAAAAAGCACTGTCCCCAGGGACAATATACTCTTGAACTAAAAAATTTAATAGTCTGAAAATAACAGATAGGTACAAACACATGCAAAGATAAAGAGATATAAAATTACTTAAACTATGAAAATCAAAGTATAATCTATTTCAACAAGGCATCAAAAAGAAGCTAACCTTTTGCATATAAACAACAAAGCCCTATTATATATATCACAGAAAACTATATTCAATATCTTATGATAAACCATAATGGAAAAGAACATTAAGAATGTATATGTGACTGAATTACTCTGCTGTACAGCAGAAATTAAAACATTGTAAATCAACTTGACTTTAATTTTAAAAAATATTAAAACTGGAAAAAAAGAAAGCTTATCAAATTCGGTATGCCACTTTAAGAAAGGGCACTTGGCGTGCACTTTACAAAGGCTTCCATTTGATAAATAAGGGGGTCCCCTTTACAGTTTCTACTTACCTGAGCATGGTGTTTACAAACCAATTCCACTATGACAGCAATCTTCTTTTTTTTCTCCACTTAAACAAGGTAGTGATCTAATAGTTTATTCACTGGCAGACACAACCCAATTCTTTCAATATTTTCTTATCTAGATCTCTCCTGGCTGAACTCTCCTATCTTTTCATTTTCTCATAGAAGCACTTCGTATTTTCTTTAAAAGTTACTTTAATACAAAAATGGTTCCAAAATGCACTGCAGGTGTTTCTTACGTTAACAGCTGGCAAACAGGGAATGCTAATACATCATCTGACTAATCCTGGCTGCTTCAAGAAATTCTACACCTCTTCCCAAAGCATACTCCAAGGACCACTAACCCTAGAAAGTATTCCACAAAAAAACAAGGAAACTTAGGGGGAGATAAATGCTATGCATCATACCTCTTCCAACTGGAAATTAACAAGTACCAGCACATTAAAGGATCAAGTAAGTTTTATAGTAAAGAATTCCACTAAGGGACCTCCATAGTGATCTAGTGGTTAAGAATCTGCCTACCAATACAGGAACACAGATTCGATCCCTGGTCCGGGAACTAAGATTCCACAAGGAATTGTGTATCATGGGAAATAAAGTGGGCTACACAGAGAAAGAGGGAGCATGGTACACAGCCAGTGAGGCTAGCTACGTAGGGAGGGTTAGGGAAAATGGGCTAAGACAGGCTAAAAACATATATTTAGTTTCCATTTCAATATGATGTTTAGTTTATTTGAAGCATTCAAAATCCCAACACTGGGTTATTCAGTGCTTCTTATACTCACGAAAAACTCAGATTGGCGGGAAAGACAGATTGATTAACTCGGACAATCTACAATCACCAGAAACACAACTTTTGTTTAATTACAAAGCTGAGAGAACTTGATTTTTCTCACCTAAAGAAACACTATACCTAGGAAAATTTTTAAAATATATACCTAAGAAATTCTACCTGACAGGACTGCATTTTTAAAAATCTGGAGATGCTGACATCAAGATTCCTAAAACTTCAACTTAAACCAAAATGGCAGAAACAAAGGTATGAAATCTCCAAACTAGCCATTTCTGTGTTCAACTTCTAGAGGGACTGAAGATGAAAATGGATTCTTTCCACCACAGGTTCAATTTTTAGTGTTTTCCGTGAGCAGTGTAATCAGCAAACTCACCATCTGCATCACAGATTCTCTTAACCGTGTCTCCTCCTCAGTCAGGAGCGTCAACTCCTTGCACACCATGGCAGCCAACCCCACGTCTAAGCATTCCGGATCTGCCGCCATCTTGAAGATGAGCTCCTCATGGGAGAAGACACAATGGCGCCTCAGCCGGCGGTAGTGACTCACACACTGACGTCCAATGGGCAACTGAAAACAAGACAAGATTCTCAAATTAAAGTACTTGCTTATAACACATTCCAGAACAGAACCACTGCTTACCCCAGATCCTCTTTTTTTCTTATAAACAACACAGAACAAGAGCGTCCATTTGAATGTAAGAGGTAACTGTAAATATTAAAACTTTATCGCCCAGCAAGAATTTCACAAAGGCCTTCCCAAAGAAAACCCCCCAATCCCCGATGCTGAGCTTCCAGCCTAAGTGGCTGACTTCCAATCATTACGCAGTTATGCACCTCAGGCATGAGTTTCTTGACACATAAATGAAGCAGAACTCTTACACCTGTCACATGGGACTGACCTTACAGGAAAAGAAAGAAAATCACCAAGCTATAAAGATATAATTGGACATATTCAACATTGATATTTCCACAAAACAAAACAAAAAAACCAGACACTACTACAAAGGAGGGAAAATGGAAGGGAAGGGAAGGAAAAAGCACTAGTTCACAAGGACTATTTTTTTATAAGGACTATTTAGATGTTAGCATCTAGAAATTATTTTTAAAACTACCAGTCTGGCCTAGAAAAAATCCGAAGTGCAATCATGAGATTATGTACTTTAATTTTCCTACATGAAATAAATTACTAAATGATCACTTTTCATAAGCCAACAGATACACTCTCTAAGATAACTTCTAAAAAATCTAACACGCTTCAAATAAAACTGATACTAGCTACACTACACAAACTCTTTCTCTCTCTCCAACTTCTTTCCTTTACTCAAGTGGAAAAACTTGGATGGCTGAAGTTTTTGTTTGTATCTGAAAACTGTAACATCACAGAAAAAATAAAGTCAACCTCTGAGAACCTTTTGGAGTTGGCCTCCATTTTGAGGAAGCAGAGGGGAATCACAGGAATCAGAGCGGCAGAGCACAGTACTATCTCTGAATCCAGCACTATTTCCCCACTCTTCCAAAGAAACAATCTTTCCCAAGAAAATACATGTTGAGCTTATGAAGCAAAAAAAAAACAAAACACGTTGAGCTTATGTTCGGCATTTATCTTGTCTACCAACAATATACAATTCTTTTTAAATTCTCAGGTATGTAAACATTTCTCAGCCTTAAAGCAAAAGTAAGAAGAAAAACAAAACCATAGGACTTGCAGTTTTAATTATCACAAGTAAGGAAGCCACATAAAATAGAACTGATTGACCACTGTAGCTTATAAAAATTTGTACCATCACTTTATTCCAGATATAAAGCTGCTTTTACTTTTCAATTATATCACACTCTTCTCCTAAGGAGTATCAAGGACTTTCACATATATTACCTCACTTGTCTGAGGTCATTAAGTGTATCTCAGCATTTTTACATAGCAGGTAAAAAAGAATTTAGGACCAGAGAAATTAAAAGTTGCCCAAGATTAGACAGCAGTAATAATGAGCATGTTAGAGATAGAATCATTTCCAACTCATCTCTGAATCACCTGCATTTCCACACTGTATCTACCTGGCCAAGGAACAAGTAAATCACAAACACTTAATAAATGTAAGCTGGGTTTTCTAAAATATAGTGCAAGTCCAAGACAAAGTCTTAAGCTCTGTTTTGCTCTTGCTACTTTCTAATATGTAAGAAGTTTAGAATGACTAGGTCGAGTAGGATTGTTCATTTTTCAATTTCATTCATTAGCCAAGGAAACAATATGACTAATTAGCCCGCCAGGCTCCTCTGTCCATGGGATTCTGCAGGCAAGCAAACTGGAGTGGGTAGCCATTTCCTTCTCCATGGTATCTTCCCAACCCAGGGACTGAACCTGGGTCTCCTCCACTGCAGGCAGATTCTTTACTAAGCCACCAGGGAAGCCCAATTATGAAGTTTAACAAACTAAGGTGCCCATAGAAAACGTAAGATCCAATATTACTAAAAAAAAAAAAAAAAAAATCCCCAAAATGTCAGGAGAGGTGACAAACAGAATAATCTCACTAAAGGAAAAATAAAGTCAAATAGTGTATTACAAGTTTGCAGTTTTATGTCCCCAACAAGATGTAAAAGCTACTAATTACTTTTTTATATCTACTTCATTTACAAGCAAAATGGCAATCAATGGCAACATCATCTACACAAAAGTGGAGCCCATAGAGATCTCAGTATCACGGCTACCCTTTAAAATAATCTTTTTAAAAAGAATATAGAAAACATAAAATGCCAAGAATAAAATCAACTAATTTTCTATCAGAAGGAAAATAATAAAGGGATATTTTAAGATAAAAATCAGAACTAGCTATTTGATATGGTACAATTAATTCCCAAAGATCTGGTCACCTTTATAAAATCCAAAAAATGCTCAAAGAAACCAGAGACTAAAGGAATTACGTTCACTGAGAGAAGACTCAGAAAACATCAACTGCTCATTTAAAATTCAAACCGAACAAGATAGTAACGAATGAAAAGAACTATAAAACCTTCCAAATAAAAACTACCTGGAACTTTCTAAATTGCAGCAGACATCACAATCCCTACTGAATACTCATAAACCTCCCCTCCCAGCTAAGCAAACACAGCAATTACAATGCATCTCCAGGGGTGTTAGTAGACGTACAACAGCCACTTGCTATAGAACAGACCCAGTCAGCAGTGCAGAAGTTCACGGCCTCGGCGAAGTTGTAGCCTTGGTTAAACCCAGAGTGATAGGCCCGAGGGAACGTCACCACAAACTCGCCAGCACACTGATTGGTCCTGTACACCTAAACGCAAATCAGAAACAGGATACGAAAGCAGAAGAAAACAAAATGAAAACAATAGAAAAGGGAGACATTTCACCAGTTTCAGAAGAACTTTTTAAACTTGACAACAATAAACTATTAAGCTACACATACCAAAAAATAACATCAGGGTTGAAGAAGCTGTCAGTTTCACCTCTTATAATATTATGTCACTGATAAATTAAAATAATTCATGACAAGAATTCACAGCCCAAGGAAATTTTCAAGGAGAAAACACTCCTCTCACTGAGCTACTACTAGTTTCCTAACTTGATGACATTTTTACAATTATGAGAAATTTTCTTTTATTCCTTTTATTTCTATGATATACACAGTGGGAAAGGATGAATTTCACTGTTTTTGCATGATTTTTGGGGGGGAAACTAACTGATTAGCTCCTATGTCATACGGAGAGATCCTCAAATCAGTTTTCCTGAATCTCTTGGTTTTATGATAATACTATGTCTTTTGAAAAGTCCAAGACTGTGTACAAATTAACTCTTTAAAGACAAGGCAACATTACCATCGCCCAATCTCCTTTCTCATTAAGGTTATGATAACTATTTGACTACACGCAGCAAACACTGAATTTATACTTTATCAAACATTAGTACAATTTAAAGGTAATAATCATTTTCAAAACTAAATTTAAAAGTAGAAAAGGTGTTCCTTATGTATTTTTACTTATCTCATACAAAAAAAGGCTATAAAATCTTTATATGAAAGATGGAAATATGATCTCCACAAAGATAAGGATCAGTTATTAGAACTACCACTTAAGACACAGCTACTTTGATTAAATGGGGATAATAAAGAAAATAAGATGTTTACTAAAACCAAGATATACTGAAAACAAGGTTATTCTGACAGGCTGCTGTACATAAGGTATGCTTCACATTTCATAACAACCCATTCTTAATGAAATAAATGTTGTTCCCTTCAGAGTATAAATTCTAATTTGGCTAAAAGAGGACATGATTTTATTCCCCATTATAAAACCAAGCATACATTATGATATACATTAACTTTAAAATACTGAAGGGAGATGAAAAAAGACTCACCGGTACCCCATGCTCCATCAACACATTGGGGTTCATGATGGTGACTAACTGATGCAGGAGGTCAGGCTGGGACTCAAACAGCTCAGGGGCCAGCTCCCTCATCACCTCCTCCAGCTGCTCTGCAGCATGAGATGGCACGCCATACCATGTCTTTGGCTCTCCCCTAGCAAAGAAGTAACTGTTTATCCAGGAAGAGCACGGTGCCCATGAGGCCAGGGCCTCAGACTCAAATCCACTAAACTGTAATTAACTTTGTCTTGCTCTGTGGCCATAGATTATGGATCTTGAATCCTACCAACCATTTCAAAAATCTGTGCTACTATTCACAACAGGAGGTAAGGCAAGAGTATATGGACAGGTGGGTACGTAGTTTTCACTACGGAAAGGCAAGTCGAATGAACTCTTTAAGGTCAAGCAGTAAACAGCGTCTTCAAACAGGAAAGATGCTATAGGAAAAGCAAGCACTGTACCAAAGGATACTGACATACTGCCTAATTCACAGGTCCACTGGACATTCCAATTATCCGCACCATGATCAAAGTAAAAGTCAATGCCCTATAGAATATGTCTGTACAACTTCATGGAGTTCAACATTACTATCCAAGGAAATAAGCCAAGGAGAGACATTGTTGAAATCCCGAATAATACTTATGAATCTTACAAATTGCTGAAATCCTGAGTTCTATCTATGAATCTTAAGGACCAAACACTTGGCATTGGCAATACATCAGACTTCAGTGGACTAGAGTTTACTTATAATGCTAATTGAAGTTCAAGGAAATTGATTTAATTAGTCATGCAATCTATAGAATAACTTAAATCGTAATGCAATTCACAGTGCTGTCTCTAATAGAAACTTACAGCAATGACTGAAAATGTTCTGTATCTATGCTGGCCAATACCAGGGTCACCAGTCACAAGTGACAATTAAGCACTTAAAATGTGGTTAATGCAAATGATGAAGTAAACTTAATTTTAAAAAACCACACGTGGCTAAAAGTTATCATATTGCAAAGCACAGGGATGAAAGAAAGAACACCATTAGTTTGCACAGTCTGACCTGAGCAGTATCTTTCAAATGGAAAGAAAAATACCATTTGGTTAAGATCGGAATACTGGACAAGGAACTGCGTAAGTAAATACAAACAAAAACCAACAAAAAACCTTAATGAATACACATGTAACATAGGCATTTAATTTCAAATACTGAAGGTTAGTCAGATCTTGACTATATAAACTTTAAATATCCTGCCTTGTATATCAAAAGTTAAATCAAATAAATGTTCCCTGTACACTAAATACTAAGAATCATCTGGTCTAAAATCCGGGGCTTGGCTGCACACATGTTAAGAGTGGAAGTGTCAGAGACGCTGTACCGAGACCCCACCTTATATACCTACTTTGGGTAGAACACACTTTAAAGTCAGTTCTCCCCAACACATCACCTAATATTATCACACCTTTAGAAAGGTCACGAAGTGTGCGTGCTGTTAACAAAGACTGTGCATACCAGTGCAGGTAGTTGATGGAATAGCTCCAGTGATCTTCAATGTGCCAGCAAAAGGAGGAGAAGCACATCCCCACATAGAGCCACGGCACCTTCATGCCAGAGATGTCCACGTTGATATGTGCCAGAACAGACTGCTCGAGCACAGGCATGTTATTCAAGTTCCAACCAGAAAGTGCATATTCCTACAGAAGGAGAACAGTGTAGATGAGAGCAGAAATGACAAGAGCCCAACAGATCTCTCAAGAGAGTCTTTAAAAACAAAAGTAAAAAACTGTGTTAAGTCACAACCATCTAGTCCACAGAATCTGTGCTCTTTGCTCTCTACATGTAACTCATATTCCTAAATATTTAAGCCTATCTCTTAAGTGATATTTACATTTCCCTTTAATTATCCAGCTATCTCTGGCTTACTCTACCCATATAAGGCTTATTATTACTCCCCACCCACCCCCACAGCTTACCAGTAAAATACTAAGATTCATTTTAATAGGTTGATATTGTATTTCTACTTTATCCCTGGTAGCATAACTTACCAAAATGTTTATCGATATATTTATGGTGCCAAGATACTGTGAGGACAAAATGGAATAGGATATAGAATCCTGAATCTGTGGCAATAGTGAAGACCAAGATGGTGCAGAAAGTCAGCACCCCCAATCCCAACTATGTGCTCAGTAATGTCCAATTCTTTGTGACCCCGTGGACTGTAGCCCACCAGGCTCCTTTGTCCATGGGATTTTACAGGCAAGAATCCTGGATAATCACACTACAGACACATCTATTAACAACAACAAAAAATTTTTTTGTTTCACCAAAGAGTTCAAGAGAAAAAAGAAACTGCAATTTCCAAAAAACAAAGAAAGCACAGCCAGAATGAAAAAGGAAAGGTGCTGAGTTTTCAGAGGTTTCTAACTGGATATAAGCTCTGGACATGAGCTTCAAACACCCACTTTTGAAGCCATATGTGGTAGAGACTTAAAATGCTATCATCCTTGCGGCAAACAGTTCTCAAAGGGGCCTAAGGAACCCAAGTGGAGTATAAGGAACCCAGGAGACCCACAAAATCGAACTACTTTCGTAACAACTCTATCTGTCTTTTTCCACTGTCATTCTTGCAGGAGTGTAGTTGCATTTTCCAGAGGATATGTGATGTGATACTGCAGAAGTCTGAATGCAGAAACAAGAGAATCCAACTGCCTTCCATTAGAAGGCTGGTAATGGTTGAACCTGGATGCCAGGGAGGAAGGGAGAGAAATTCATTATTATGTTAACTTTTAACATAATATGTGAAAGTTTCTATAATACAGAGATTAAAACCCTCAAAGTAAAAAGGTTAAATAACCAGTGACAAAGCTGAAGAGAGAATCGGTGAATGAGATAATCTGAACATTTCCCTAATGTGATTATCTTAACCTGTGCTCTACTATGACAGGAGGGAAAAAATCAATAATAAGGCTAAAATAAGAGACAGCCAAAAGATACAACTTTTGATCATAAATAAAACAAAAAATGAAAACCCCACTCAGCACATATTAAGTAGTCAGATATTTCTGACTGGACGTTGGCATGATAAAGAATGAGACTGTACCATGAATAAATTGGGTCGGTGATACTGTAGGGAGTTACAATGGACTGGTCAGGGTAAGACGGGACTCAAACAAGGCAAGCCAGGGTTTGAACGATGTGAGCACGCACATTCACGTTCCTGTTTCAGAACATGATTCTGTAGGCATGATGCTTACCTGCTCACAGAGACATACTACATAGGGAAGGATACAACAAGAGAAGATGAAACAGGGTCTTCCGTCTAACTAGAGACCTGGATACGAAGCAGACTTCTAATCATGAAGAACTTTTGGAAATGGTGATGTGGGGAGGTTGGGCAGTTCCCTCTACAGAAAACAAGGATAGAACTGAACAAGATTATGAGAACAATCATTTCAAGAAACTAGAACACAATCAAAGCCAAAAAAATTGAGAAGTATTTAGTCTTAAGAAACTAAAAGAAGGCTAAATACACTCTCACATAAGCAAAGACAAGAATTCACTGCTAGCAGACCTACTACAAATAGAAACAGTCCAGGAGGCTCAAATAAAAAGTATCCTGGACCCCCAGGAATGACAGAGTACCAGAAAGGATGTATATGCGTAATGATGTAAAAAAGACTGTCAAATTCTTTTTTCTGAATTGTTTTAAAGACCATAAGATGGTTTAAAGCAATACTATGCGGCCATGTTGGTGTATTATACAATATTCGGATACAACACACAATATGCAAAAGAGAAAAGCAAATGAAAAGAGAGTTTCCAAGTTTCTAATTTACCAGAAGTCAATATTGAAATGAAGTAGAATGTGATCAGTTAAAGACAGACACTGTTGATGAAGCTGGTTTTTTTTAAAGCTGTATACTATAATTCTTAGAAAACCACTAAATAACTCAAAATATGTATCTCCCCCAAAAAAATTTCAGGCCAATTAAAATGGTATGATGAATACCTCTTGAACACCAAAAGAAGGCGATAACAGAGAGAGAGGAGCAAAAACACAGGAGACAGAGAAAGCAGCAAGATGGCAGATATAAACCAACCATGTTAAGTTTAAATGGACTGAACACTCCAACTAAAGTCAACCTTCACATTAGATTTTTAAAAAGCAAGATTCAAGCATATGCTGCCTATAAGAGACACAGGCCAGATTCCAAAATACAAACAGCTTCAAGGTAAAACAATGGAAAGAGATATACCATGCCAATGGTAACAAGAGACCTAGAGGGGCCATATTTTCAACTATGTATCCTTCTCCACTATGTACCTTTTTTTTCTTACCATGTGTAGGAAAACAGGAAATAGAATTCTCAACTGTTGCCAAATATAATGGAAAAGAAAGTGAAAAAGACCAAAGTAAAAGAAAAAGAAATAAATGATCATCTTACTTCAGCTTTACTTTTAAAGATCATCTATCTGTTATAATTTAAATGCATATTTGAAAACCTACCTGCCCAGATATTGAAGGAAACTTAATTGTGGACCTACCGGTGAAATGTAGTATTTTTTTCCTAAAGTCATTATCTACATTTCCAAATAGAGCTACACAAAATCTTTTAACTGGAGTTAAGTTTTAAATTACTTAAACTTGTTTTAAAATGAAAACTTAAATGATTTTTAAAGTTACTCTGAATTTATTGTTTTCAAAACAGAAGACTATTTGTAATGTCCAAATTCTACATATTTAGTGTTTTAAATGAATGTGGTCCCTAGGATTAAAGAAAGGCCATTTTCTACTAGCAAAGGCTGAGTTGGCCACAGGTAAGAAGTCTGGATACTACTGCATGCTCTGCACCTCTTCTTCCGGCAGCATCTTTCTACGGCCATCCTTCACAGGAAATCCGCTCCCAAAGTCTTTTGAGGAGATGTCAGCTCCATACTCTACAATAACGTCTTCTTCAATGCTGCTCACCAGCCGCCAGAATTCCTTTTCTACTAGTTCTGTGGGGACCATCTACACATGGAAAACAGAGATAACAGATTACAAGCGCAATACAATCATAACCCACTATAATATAACACACAGGTCAACTGAACAAAACCAATGAAAAAACAGAAGCCCTCTCAATTCTCAGAGTTGAAAAGACTGCATGCAGTCTTAGCTTTTCTGATTGAGGATGGGGAAAAGCTAAAGACAACTTAGATGAAAAACACAATGAAAACAAACAAAAAAAAAAACACCACACAAAAAAACACGATGAACTTCAACTGCTTTCTTCTGCAAGCTGCTTTCCAACTAAGTAGGATAAAGATGACCCAGGACACAATGAAGAAAAAGGAAATACAAAAATCAAGGCTGAATTTTAATAGCTTTAGAAAATTATTTTATGGGGATTTTTTAAAGCCCAAGATGCCCCAGGAAAAGCAGCAAACCTCCTAGCACAAATAGCTAAATAAAAGCAGCAACTGCCACATCTTTCATGCTTGTGTGAAAACGACTGTGCCCAGAGAGTCCACAAATAAGGGAAAGACAGAAGTCAATTTCTCAACAGGAGAGTACACACTGCCACAAGAGAAAGTTGAAGAAACAGAAGACGACCTCAGGCCCCTGATCCTCAGATCTGGTGTTCTATCATCTTTTTCATGCCGATTCTGTTTTCCACAAAATAATGGAAGCTTTTAAAAAGCAAAACAAAAGCTTTGGACTCAGACAAATCCTTCATACTTCCCCAAAGTGACCTAAATACTCACATGGACTGGCATATTGAAATAGTCAGACTTAAAATTATCTGCCATCTCTCCAAAGCTCTGAAGTGTATACTCTCGTACAGCTTGTTCAAATCCAAAAGCTTCTCTAGGTTTATTACATTCCTGGGAAGAAAAAAATATCTAAGATTAACTTACTGACACTGAAGAAAGAATAAGGCTCTCGGTATGACCTTCTTTGATCATTTCCAAGGTGAAACAAATCCAGTCAACTCTAGACCACAAAACAGGTATTAATTACTTTCAGTGTGGAACCAGGAAATAATGTTCTGAAACCTCAATTGCTTTCTCATGCCTTCCAGAGGAAGGTGGTCATGGGACAGCTTCAGGCTTGGAGCTGGCATTAAGCTCTGGCATCAAGACACACACCTGGAGGGCTACCAACCTGGAATCAAGCCCAGAGATGTCTATCATCCTTGGTGGAAAAAAACAAACGTTCAGGGAGGGAGGAAAGGTAATGGAGAAAGGGACAGTCACCAGGTTGCTAGGACACCCAGAGAGAAGAATGGTTTTTTTCCTACTATCATGACCAATTTCTTAACACAAAGACTTAGAATGGAACTGCTTCTGAATCACCTAATGTTGAAAATAATAAAAAATAATTAAAAGATCATAAACATATGCTTTCAATGTATCTAAATATACCCAGCCAACTCTTTCCCTTCAACATTCTATCATATTTTGTTAAAATAAACACCAGGCATTTCATGACAGTGACATTACTATAATCTTTCAATAACAAATTTAGTACAATCAAGTCACAATTTAAACAAGTTAACAGTTTATGTGGCAGCATGAAAACTGGATGCATAGATCCTAAGTTCTAGAGCTTCATATCTGATTTTTAATTTTTTTTTTAATTAAAGAAAAAAACAAATAAACTACGGATTTTCTCCACTTTTATTGTTTTCCCGGAATATGAACAGTCTAGCAAAAGTCTCATTCTGTAGCAAAAGAGTTATCAAACCACAGTCAGAAAAAGACACTTAAAAAAACAGAGCTGTTACATTTCCAGTCACTGTCACTCTTTTAAAAAGCCTAGCAATTTCAAGCTCTGAAAAACAAAGACAGAGGAGAAGCAGCTTCATGGGAAGTGCTGACTGTACACTCTATGCATGTTTTTCTTCCTTTCAAAAGGTAAGGTTGGGTGTGTACCTCGGCCACACACTTAGGACACCTCCAGTCGCCCTTGGGCACGTCAGGCAGTGGGGGAATTAAACAGAACGTATGGTAGCTGTCATCACACCCGTCACACAGCAGCAGCTTATCTTCATTGTTTCCCCGACCACAAAACATACAAACATACAGATCAACCTGTTAACAACAAAATAAAGTAACATGAAAGTTTATTAATAAGTTTATTAAAAAGCAGTATTAAATCTTTACCAGGAATGCCTTAATTGAAACAAAATACTGTACACTAAAAAATGAACAGAAGTCCTGAATGCTTATTTTAAATAACAGTATATAAACAGCTTTGCAAAACTTCCTGAATTTCCTCAGAGCTTCTACAAGCAAGTTAATAGAAGTATAACAAGGTATCCGAGTATAGGACCACTACAAATCTAGGGTACTTGAATGTCAATTTCTATTAATAAAATAAACCATGTCACTCTTCCTACACACAAATGCTCTTCACTGGTAGAGGGCTGAGGACTGAGCACTGTCTAATACAGCCAAGGGTTGACAGAGTCATCCTCTCACTCATTCACTAGGTGTATGACTCAGGAACCGTCTGTGTGTATGCCACAAAGCAAGGTTAATGTGATATACACCAAAGCTGAAGCTTCAGATGCACTAAGTCTTCTGACTAAATGAACTAACTAATGACAAACCAGACACAGCAAGGTAAAAAAAGCAAAACTAAAATAAAAAGAAATCCTTTCCCTCCTAACACATCTCAGAACACTTACAAAGTTAACAGAGAGAGTTCCTTTCCGTTGTCTCATTTGCATGTTAAATGCGTCTGACCTGTTGGTAACTTTTCGTCTTCGGGAGACCTCATCTTGAAATAAAAATAATTATATAATAATAGTAAAAACTAATGTTGAGAGCTTACCATGGACCAGACACTATTTTAAATTATTTAAATTAGTTAAAATCTCACAACACTATGAGGCAGATAAATTATTATCCCCCAGTGAAGATAAAGAATCTGAAGAACAGAGAAGTTAGGTAACCTGCCCAAACTCACAAAGTTGAGTCAGTAGCAGATTTGGGATTCTAGTCCAGGCAACTGAGCTGCAGAGAGTTTAAGTACTAATTCTGTATTGCCCACATGTAGAACTTATCAGGAACTAATTTGAGACTAGTATTAAGATTACTGCCAGCCAATACAATTACAAACATAAAAATGATAAGGTGCTTAATTTTTAAGAGTAATAGTAAACATTGTAATATATCAAGCAAGTCTGATCATACTGAATATTTGGTGATAGAACAATATTATCTGATCAACCAGAGTTCAGTCCAGAATTGGAATCATGACCTAAGTCATATCATAAAATGCATAAAAATCAGTATGACTTGTGATTACAGTATTCCATTAAATTCTTATACAGTAAAAACACATCCAACACAATCTTCGTCAACTTGAGTCTTAAAATTGAAATGTACTTATCTCTGGGTTAGCAATTTTACTCACATGCTAATTCTAACATGCTAAGCTGGGAGCACCAGCCATTCTTCAAATAGATTACTTAAAAGAAGTGGTGTAATATACATCAAGGCAATTACAGGAAAATATTATAATTAGAATCTAAATTATTAGCTCTCCCTAGCATATTCTGATTCTAAAGGTCAGAGAGACTCCTCTATTTCTTTTTAAATTTAAAAACAGCAAGCTTTAGATCACCAGGTAAGAATCACTAATTTCACCATTCTGTTATAAATCAGCCTTTAAAAACAATAATTTTTGTGTCAAGTGGAAGGAGGAAATGGAGGAGGAAATTTTCTCCCAAAATAGTATAAAAATTTAACATACTATGGCTTCTCACACCTTAAGATTATCTGCCATTAAAAGGGTGATTTGTCTGGAAATCATGCTGCAAGTCTACAATACAATCCTTAGAAAACCCCACAGCAGACTACGATTCAAGCACAATCTGCATTTGTTATAACCACACCACTGCACCTTAATACTTTCCGTGACCAAGTAACAGATTTACCTTCCTTTTCTTTTACTCCCATTGCCAAGCCCACAACCTTAGGCCCAGCCCCAAAAATCCGAAGCTTCTTCAGTTCCGTATTTCTATTCACTTCTCCAGACTCTGACTAAAAAAAATAAATAAAAGTCACATTAGTCTAGTTTTGTGATGCATTAATTTACTTTCTTACCTAAGAAAAGTTTTAAGAGCCAGTTAAAAATAAAGGAAATTTTTAATTCTCTCTAAATAGGCTTGCTGCCTTATCCCTGATCCAGGAACTAAGATTACCCCCAAAACAGAAACAAAACACAACTTGAAGTCGACCACAAAGAAATGGGAATACGAAAGTGGGAGAGAAGCAGACAAAAAGAAATTATGTGCATTTTTTTCCTGATGCTTTCATTAGGCTTTAAAATTATTCTAGGTCACAAGAACATTATAGAAATTACATTGGAATGATTCAGACACAAGAAAATGATATTCTGGTTTTTAAAGGAAGGATGTGTGAAAAATAAAGTCTCTCCTTCCTACTCTTCTTCTCTTCCTCCTCTTCTCACTTACAGTAACCAGGAAAATAAAATGTACTAGAAATCATCAGCGTGTCTATGAAATTGGCCCAGTACCCAGAGTCACTCTGACTTGTCATCTCTGTCAAAGTTGTTTAATATTAACAAAAAACTCTCTAAATCAAATCAGACCAAATTTTATAATTTCCTCCTTATTCATCTCAAAAGTAAATAAAAAATGTCTTTTAAGAACAGTATGTGAATGACCTCCCCAAACCAGGCATGTGTTCTGCACAGTCAAGGAGGTAAAATCCCTGTCAAAATGGCCCACAGAAATTGACACCTGAGACTTGACGCGTCTTGTTCTCTTCGGCAGAATGTTCATTCTTGTTCCTGGTTCTGGTGAAGTTTGGACGTCAGCGCTAAGAACCTCAGGCTCCACTTTTTCCTTAAGGTCTAAATTAGGCATTTGTACGCCCTAGAGAATTGAGAGCACAGGAAGAGGGCAGATTCACTGATAAGAAATCAGGTTGAGAATCAGAAGAAAAATAACAAATTTCTAATATACCCCTAAAACTATTAACACATGAAACCAGATGACAATTTTCCCGCCAAACTGATCTACAAATTCAAGACAATCCTTATCAAAATCCTAGCAGGCTTTTGCCACAGAAATGGAGTAGATTCTAAAATTTATGTGGAAGTGCAAATATTTTGGAAATTTTGAAAAAAGAACCAAGCTGGAGGACTTATACTACCAGATACCTAAACTTACTATAAAGCTACAGTACTCAAGATAGCACAGTATTGTTGTTAGGATGAAACATACAGATCAAAGAACAAAATGGACTAGAAATAAACCTATATATTTATAGTCAACTGATTTTCAACAAAGGTGCCAAGGTTAATCACCTGGGCAAGGTAAATCACCTTGGCAAGGTAAATGGGAAAAAGGCCATGTTTTAAAGAAATGCTACTGCAACTACTGGATATTCCTATACCTCAATGCCCCCAAAACAAACTTATAGCTTTACCTAAGACTATACACAAAAAATAATCCAAAATGGGTCACAGACCTAAACATAAAAACTAAAATTATAAAACTTCTAAATGAAAACAAACTTTTGGCCTTAGGTTAAGAGAAGATTTCTTAGATATGATAACAGCACAATCCATAAAAGAGGCAGAAAATCGAACCACAGACTAGAAGAAAATACTTATATGAAATCATACATCTGATAAAGGACTTATATCCAGAATATTTAGCAAAATTTTAAAACAAGTATAAGATGGCAAACAATCCAATAAAAAAAAGATTTGAGCAGACACTTCATCAAGATATACAAATGGCTAATACGCACATGAAAAGATGCACAACACCATTAGTCATTAGGGAAATAAAATTAAAACCACAATGAGATACCACTACACACCCACTAGAATGGCTGTAAGCAAAAAAACTGACAATACCAAGTGTTGGCAAAGATGTGGAGAAACTGGAAGCCTCTACATTACTGGTGGGAATGCAAGATGGTTCAGCCACTTTGGAAAACAGTTTGGCAGTTTCTTAAAAAGTTAAACACAAACTTACCATATAACCCAGCAATTCCACTCCTAGGTATCTACCCAAGAGAAATGAAAACATATGTCCACACAAAGACTAGTACATGAATATTCATAGCATTATTCATAATAGCCATAAACTGGAAACATCGAAATGTCCATCAACTGATAAATGAATAAACAAATGTGGTATAACCATACAACAGAATATTATTCAACCATAAAAATGAATGAAGTACTGATACTAAAATACAGATAAACCTTAAGAATCATTAGGCTCAGTGAAAGAAACCATACACAAAATCACCCTGTAAGATTCCATCTATGTGAAATTTCTAGAAAAGGTAAAACTACAGAATCAGAAAGCAGATTAGGAGTTGTCCAGGTTTGAGGGTAGAAGCAAGAACCAACTATAAACAAACACAAAGAAATCTTCTGGGCTAATGGAAGTGTCCTAAAACCGGATGGTGATGACAGCTACATAAATTTATAATTTATCACAGCTTACTGTGTACCTACAATGGGTGAATTCTGTAGTAAGTAAATCCTACCTCAATCAAGCCGTTAAAAAAAAAACACATGAACCCAAGTGGAGAAATTTTTTTTTAAAGCTTAAGTCTTGCATAAGTGTAAACATCTTATGTAAGTAAGAAGACATTCTTCACTCCCATTAGCCTTTATCTTATAAACAATCAAAAACAGTTGTGATTTTTTAAACTTGCTCCCCCAAATTTTGCCACCTGGAGAAACCAGAACCAACTGCTAGCTAACCTGTTAGAATAAACAGTCTAAAGTGTGTTTCTATATTGGATTTATTCACGCCTAAGAAAAGTGATGCATCTCACCATAAGGCTGACCCCTGACTGGAAAAGCTCATAGGGGTAGAGAATTCTTTCGTAATGTGACTTCAAAAGGGATCCAGTTCCTTTTCCTGGCAGATATCCCAAGCGGCTACCCACTTTAGACCATTTCTTCTCTTTGGTGACCATTTCAAAACCACCTTTGCTGGCGACAATCTGAAACGAAAGTAAAAATTATTTAGGGAAAGAGAAAGATTCATGTATTTTGACACGACATCTTGTCTGCTAAATGGAAAAATTATTCTGGGCCTCGATTTGCTTTCAAGAAATATGTGACAAAATTGAAACTCACTGATATTTAAAATATGAAAGAGAGACGAAGATTTTGGGAAGTTTTAAACACTATTATTCATTATTGTGCCTACCTTCAATGAACCAAGCATTCAAAAACATGCAATGAATTTATACATTTCACATAATGCACCATGGGAATTCTAAACACATGTATGTACTCTATATCCATAGGGAATTCAAAGTACAAATAAAAGTTAAGAACAGACCAAGTATAGTCATAAGAATGTTACATAATACAAAATGAACATAAATACTGATATTAGAAAATAAAGCAACTTAAGAGAATTTTTTTAAACTGTCAAGCAAACAGTGGATTCAGAGGATATTTTCAAAAAGAGGCCATCATTTTTAAAAGAGAAGTTTTACAAGAAAGATTATAAAGAAATGATAAAGAAAGTTCAACTGCAGTAGCTTTACCACAGCACAGGTATTAAGGTAGGAAGTGATGGGAGAAACTGGCCAATTTTTGCTGAATGCTCATATCAAACCAGGGCTTCCCTGGCAGCTCAGCAAGTAAGGAATCTGCCTGCAATGCAGGAGACCTGGCTTCAATCCCTGGATTGGGAAGATCCCCTGGAGAAGGGAACAGCTACCCATTCCAATATTCTGGCCTAGAGAATTCCATGGACTGTATAGTCCACAGGGTTGCAAAGAGTCGGACACAACTGAGTGACTTTCACATCAAACCAGGAGCAGTACAGAATAGACCTGTACCAAGGACTCCATCTTCCAGAAGCTGATACTGTACATCTCTCACACTTCTAAAATGTAAGCAGTTTTCAGTTTCATTGATGAAAGAATAAAGAAGGCCATGATGAAGTTTTCTGAATTGAAAAAATTTTCCTCTGAGTGTACACTATCGTATTCTGCTACACCAAAAAGCTAAAAGAGAAAAACAATTACCATAGGATCCAGCAATTACACACATCTAGTGGTACACCCAAACAGTACTCGCATACCAGTGTTCACAGGAGCATCACTCACACACAGACAGTAGGTAGAAACAACCCAAATACCCATCAAGAGTTGAGCAGACAAACAAAACGTGGTAAAGACATGCATGGAATATTATTCAGCCTTAAAAATTAATGAAACTCTGATACATGTGACAACATGGATGAACTCTGAAAACATTATACAAACACAAGATGATGAATATTGTGTGATCCAATTTAAATGAGATAACCATACACAATCAAATTTGTAGAAAGAGGTTTCACCAGATGCCAAAGGGTGGGGAAAGTTCTGGAAATGCATAGTAGCAATAGGCTGTACAACACTTTGAAAATACATAATGCCATAAAATTGTACACTTATAAACAATCGTGCATTTTACCTTTTTTTTTTTCCCCCCCAAAGACTAAGAGCATGGACTCTGGATCCAGATTGCCTGAGTTCACACCTCAGCTCTGCTAACAGCTGTATGACCTTGGGTAAATTACATAATTTGCATCTCAGATATCTATTATTAAAATAGTAATAATAGCAGTACCTCTACCTCATTATGAAGCTGCTGTGAAGACAAATGAAATAAAACATGAAAAGCACCAAGATAAAGTCAGAGCTGTATCAGTGCTGGCTGTATTACAAATGTCTGTGTGAGGTGGCAAATTGGGGGTGGAGGAGAGGTGTACAGACTATAAGTAAGGATGCATTCTCTGCTTTCATGCTTAGCACTTTATTATAGCAAAGATGAAACCACAGCCCAGGCAAAATGCTTCCCTAGTGAAGTATCTGAAAGTATGGAAGTAATGAAGAAGTTCACGTGCACAAGAGTAAAACCCATCTCCAATTCTTTAGCTTTTTTTTTTAGTCATACCCTCAGAGAAGCTCTGTCTGTAAATAAGAGTCAACCAGGGAAAAATTTAAGTAGAGAAAAAACTTTGATTTCTCAAATTCTGTAGTGTAGAGGAAGACACACCAAGGGTGCTATGGATAGAGGGCTGTTTGGAAGCAAATGGGTGATAAGGTCTTTTATTCACAGCTCCCAGGGTCTCTACACTGTCAGCTCTGTTGCAGGTGCTGGAGCTACAGCTGTGAATAAAATAAAGACCTCTGCCCTGCTGGAGCTTATATCCTAGCGGGAGATTAAATGTCAATTTTGAAATGACAAAGCCTGTGGAAAAAACCTGAGAGTAGTTTAAAAGCGCCCCCAGTAGGAGAATGAGGATAAATTGAAGCATTAAACAGTCACAAACGCCTCATCATAAAGGTAAGAGGTGAGCAGAGGAGGGGAAAGCAGTGACTCAAGCTGATGCACTAGAAACAGCAGGAGTCAAGCCCCAAGTGAGAAGCCTGCAGAGCATACTGAGAAACAATAAGGAAACCAGTGAGCCTGAAGCAAGTGGGGAGAAGCAGTAGAGAGAGGAAAGAGAAGCCTTCTCAGTAATGTGTGTTACCCAACACAATTACCACCATTACATAACAATCTGCTCTGTATTCTAAGCACTTCCAGCTAAATTTCCATCAGTAACGATAGAGCTCCACAGATCCAGTCATGCTTCTAACCCAGGTCTGCCGATTTCTGACAGCAGCATGATCAGGGTGTTGACAAGGGTAAGACAGAACTGACTCACAAAGAAATCAAAGCCACGACTCTGGCTTCATGTTTGCAATACTCCAACAATCTAAGCAGGCCTAATACCTTAATACTTGCATTTCTGCAGTTGAGAGATTCAGAGATTATCATGCATAATTTCATTTACTCCAAACATTTGCCATGCAAGGCATCACACCACTGTCATTAGAAAACATCACATGACCCCATGCCCTAAAGAGAGATACACGGCAAGCACTTAAATTGAACACAAAGAATACAAACTTTTAAGAAAACTTAACAAAAGAGTAATGTCAATCAAGGCCAAAATTTCAATCCAATGAAAAACAAAGTCCAGTTAGCAGGGGACAATTTTAACAGACAAAAAGCAGCAGCAGTATTCAACTTAAAAGCTCCCTCTCAAAGCTCCACTAAAACGCTGAGGGACAAAAAAGCATGCTCCCAAGAGGGCAAGAAGACCGAGGGAAAAGGAGATGTCTGAGTGACACTCCAGCAAGCAGAAACAACAAACAAAAAAGACCCAAGCTCCCAGGGTCTCTACAATAAGCAACAGAAGAGAGCCAAAGAGCAGCAACATAGAACCTGGAAAGGCTTAAGAAATTGAAGCATCACTATCTTTAAAATTAAAAAGAACAGTGTTGACTGAAAGCCTGTATAAAAGCAGTCAGGCCTCCCCCAGTCAGCACAGCCAGGCAGCCATCCCTCTTCAATCCCAGCAGAAGACTAGAGATCTACTCTCAGGAGAGTCTGAAAGAAGGGACTCGAACCTAAGAAAGAAACAGTAAGTAAACCAGACAATCAGTCTAACAGTCTCAAACCAACTAATAGCAGTTCAAAAAGAGAAACAAGATACTTGGAAGAAATTATCAAAGAATTAACACAATAAAAGTTATAAAAACTCAAGGATGGGAGTTCAGATTAGAAAGATTATCAAGTGCAATAAATGTATGCAATGAAAATTAACATGTACCAGTGCATATCACTGTGAATTCTCAAAGTACTGGGAATAAAGATCAGACCTTGTATCTTAGAAAAAGTCACATACGAAGGAGCAAGAATTAACATGGCATCATTCTTCTCAATAACAACACTAGAAGCCAGATTATGGAGTACAGCTTTCAAAATACAACTCTGAAGTAAAATGATTGACAATTTAGACTGCTAAACCCACCAAACTACCAATGAAGTTTAAAAGTAGAACATTTCTAGACAAGCAAAAAATTTAATTTCATTTAGTTTCTTGCCATCAAACTAGCAGAAGAAATGTTTCACCAAAACAGGAATAAACAGTAACAAGAAGACCTAAAACAAGGAGAAAGGCAAATGGAATTCCCAGAATGATGATAGTGAAAGTTCTAAGCTGACCGCTGACCTTAAAAAAAAACACCAGTCTGGACTGGAGTAGGAAAGAGAACTCCAGAGGAGTAACTCCAAGAAGGAAATAAAACTGACAGGTTTTCTGCTGGGTGAAACCATACTAAGAGATTTTATACTTCTGGAAAGATCTGAAAACAAATCTTTGATACTCAAAGAGAACACTTACAAAATAAAAAAAGGCAAGGGGACCATTAACTCCAAGGAAAACAAAAATTGGTTCAAACAATCATAGCATGCTATTAAGCACAACGACAAATTTATGCAGTCACAGCAATAATTTTAAAATTATCTAACTACATTATAAAGGACCAGGGCACTTGAAGTACATAAGGATTTAATTTTTATACCCACTGCCCATCTCTAATAGAAAAAATCAGTATGCATATTTAAAACTAAAACAATGAAGAAACAGCATGATCATGTTATTTGGAAATATGGAGATCAAGATCAGAAACAGCTAAAAGAACTGAAAGTGATTAGCTCAAAGGAGCACTAATAGGAGTGGAGAGATGGAGAAGTGAGAATGTTAGTTTTTACTTTAAGCCTTTTTAAAAATGTATTACTTTAACAAAAATTTCTCTTAAAAATGACTAGAATGTTCCGTGCTGCACTGATTATAAACTGTAATTGTTTATGTAAAATTCCACTGATTTATAGTCATTCCAAATAACACTTTTTACAATCAAAAATAACAACCAGTGAGAAAGACAAAGTGATTTAATCAAAACAGGAAACAATCACACTGACAACGACTCGGGAGACTGAAAACCTGCTTCCCATTAAAAAACAGTGGGAATCAAAGTGTGTTAAAATTATGTCTAAAAACACAAATTCAAGAGATGTTCATCAGCTGTAAGCCAAAGATGATTTTTTTCCCCAAAGTAAAGGGCATACCGAACAACCTAAAACTATCAGAACTCTCAGTCTTCTGCGCAGTTTTCAGCCTGTGCCTCTTCTAGAAAGTAAATCTTGTTAATGAGACATTCACCCAGGGGCAGAGGGCAGAGCAATGGTCACCTTTGGAGAGAAGTACTGACTGGGAGGGAGAGGAAGGAGCTACAGAAGTGCTGTGAACACTCGCTGTCTTGATCGGGGTGGTGCTGACACGAGTATACACTCATCTAGAAAAGATCAACCCAGCTGGACATTTAGGACTTGTGCATCACACTTTACCTCAAGCCTCAATTTAAAGGAAAAAGTTCATGTGGTGAGAAGCAGCAATCTCACTATGATATTTAAGAAAAGTATTATAAAGTACAAACAAGACAACTACAAATCAAAATGTCTGCCTTTCAGCTTTAAATCTCATATTTATAAGCATTTTCAAAGGTTAAGAGGGAAGAGACTTCCATGGGACCTTAAAGATGAAATTCCAATAAACTCCAGGACAATCAAACTTATCACAAGATATTTGCTAATTTAGACGTATTTCATAAGCAGGAGCCCCTCCTCTATGGTCAATCAAATCCTACCTAGAAAGCAATGTTCTCCATCAAGTATATCTGAAATTCTAATTTCACAAATTTTCTAGCTTCTGTTCTAGTATCTTAACAAACTACAAGCCTCACCTTGCTCAAAGCATACAGATCCAGGATTTTTCTCTCCACCACAGGGATCTTGAGAGTAGATCCCTGAAGTTCCCAAAATTTTGCTAGTTGATCCAAGAAGTCCAATCTCACTCTGGTCATCGCCTAAGATTAATAAAATAGAAAAGTAAAAAATAGGAACTAAGTTATGGTTGAAAAAATGAGTTTTACTTAACAAAGGTACTCATCTCTCAAAAGAAATTCAGATTTTTCACTGCTTAGGTAAACCTTACAGGTAAAAAAAAAAAAAAATGCAAACTCTACTAACTCAAAAAAGTTAATTTATGTGAATGGTTATCTAAACAAAGCAATTTTTTGTAAAAGTTAACTTTAAGCTAATCAGAAAATTTAATAAATCAAATTATTCTGTTTCTAAGCATTCTATGCCTGACATTTCATCTGTAGATAATATGCACACTTAAGGGACACCAACTCTTTACCTCACTGACATTAAGACTCTTCATCAAGTATCTTATGGCACCCCACTCCAGTACTCTTGCCTGGAGAATCCCATGGAGGGAGGAGCCTGGTAGGCTACAGTCCATGGGGTCGCAGAGTCCGACACGACTGAGCGACTTCACTTTCACAGGAAAACAACAGGTATTTTTTAAAAAATCAATGTTTTATGAGCATCATAGAAAAAAACAAACAGCATAACACATTAAGCCTTAACGATCTTTAAGATCTCTCTTTTGTATTCTAGAACAGTTTTTATCCACATTGAAGCATCCTTTGACAATCTAGCAGGTGGAAGGAACAACTATTTAAACAAATGTCAAATTGGAAAGTTAAGACAGATCAGTAGTATTTCAAGATCTTAATAAATCAGATTAAGAGTCCTAGAAAAGTTCGGTCAGAGGGGGGGAAAAACCCCTCTGAAACTAGGTTTTAATAGAATAATTTTTAAAACTATTTCCCAAGACTATAGGATATAGAATCTTCCAACACTAACAACAAAAAAATTTAGCAGAATAATAAGCACCGAAGAAAGCAGATAGTTCCCCATAATCCCAGTTAAGTAGAAAAAACTGTAACTACTATAAACAACTTTTTTAAAAATCAGAAGCTTCCTTCCAGTCACAATTCACATTAACTCTGAGCCTCGGTTCATGAGTTTCTTAAAGGTCTCCACCTGAAGTCCTGACATGAAGAAATCGGGAGACAAAACAGTGATAAGACAACACTCACCTCAAGCTCATTCAAGCGCTGGACTCTGGGAGTAAAACGGAAGCTTTTGACTTCACATGCAAATGGAGGCTGCCAATCCTAAATGCGGGGGGAAAAAGTTCTTCACTACATTGGTTAAACAGCAAGGAATTAATTCTCTTAACACATGGGATGAGTTGCCACAAATCATGATGACAACACACCAACTTACTAGTCTTCACTAGTGAGAGACAGAACATTTTTTAGATAATTTATTACTATCTCCAATTACTTACCTTGAACTTTCTAATACTAAAATTATCTATTTCCTCCTCAAATCTCCCACTTCCATTATTTATACTGCAAAATTATGCTTTCCCCAATTACTCAACTGGAATGCAATCAGCTCATCTCCATACAGCATCGAATAATCCAAGTTTATCAAATTAAAAAGAAAACAGAATTTGAAAGAAATGAAAAGAGTAAAATTGAAGACCAAAAAATAACGTTTTAAAAGTACTTATGTAATTGGACAATGTGTTTTTTCATTCATGTGGAATGTGACACAGCACTTTAAAAGTCTACGTTACGTAAATGTTCTCTTCAAAGCCCAGCTTCTGGGCAACCAAATTTTTTTTAAAAAATGAAAATTTAAAAAAAAGTAAGCAAACCCACAAAACAAGGACAATTTCCAGATTGGAGACGTGGTATAACTAAAATGAGATAGCACATTTCAAGTAGAGTTCTAGAGACCATAGTTTGACTTGGTCTAAATAACACTAAATCTGCTTTAAAATGTGAAAAGAAGTTTTTAAAAAATTATCTTATATAAATAAGAAAAAATTATCTTATCTTGGAAACTAAAGAAATCCACCAATACTGAAATTAAATTCTGCTTTTAAACATTTATTTTCAATAATAATAATGTGACACAAAGATATACTATTTCAATTTTTTTTAAGTAACAAAAAGTAGTGAATTTTTTTTAAACCAAAAGGAACCTTGAATAGAATTTCTAATTCATGAAGACAACAGAGTAAATATGGTTCAGGAAAAGCTTCAGTGCTTAAGGTTTTGTCATTGAGGTAATCATGAAAAACAAAGGATTAAGTGAAAATAAATTTTTCATAAAAGTGAAGTTCTGGGAGGATGGCAATACACATACCATCATTCATCACAGCAGTTACTTGTTAATCTTTTGCTTGAGTGATGGTCAATAATCTTAACCAAACTGACTGAGCACAAGAGAAGTAGCTTGTCTGGGTTTTAGAATCAAACTGAGTGATCCAGATAGAAAAATTTACTTTGCCCAAGATCACACATCTGATAAGTTATTTAACTTATCCAGACTCGCCTCATCTGTAAAATGAGACCTTATTTACTTAGGAGGGCTTCAAAGGCTATTAAAAAAATCTGTAAGTGCTATGGTAGCTGCTCCTTCTCCTCCCTCTCAGGTAACCTCTTTTTATTCACTGCGCTGCATGCTTCTGTGGTAGTAAAAGCCGAAGCTTTTAAAAATACAACATGTAAAAGGACAAAATTTTAATTACTAGGAGACAAAACGTAAAGCAAGGTATCACTTTAAGAAGCACTTGGGCATGGCTCACAGACATTCACAAGCACTGAGAGTACCTGCTAGAAATGCAAATTCTAGAACTTCCATATCCAGAAACTGGTTCTAGACTGGGAATGGGGCCTAGAGATCTGCATTTTAACGAACATTCGGGTGCCCCTGGGGCAAGTGGATTAGAAACACCCGTTGGAAAGCACTGGACCTAACGGGCAGAGGGAAAAGAAACCTTCCGACCTTGACCAAATCCTCAACCTCTTGGGGCACTGAGCCCCACAAAACAAGGCACAGTATCAGCTTTCCTCACCGGAAAGACTGAGGATCGTAACCAACCTATGGGCAAACCCAGCTATCTGCCAATAGTTGCGACTCTTTATATCTTTTAAGATTTCAACGTTTTCTTCCACCTCCGTTATGGATCAATTCTTTCTAAACCTCCGAATTTTTACAATAAACGCTGCGCCTTCTCTTTCCCCGGGAAGACTTCTCATTCCAGCTGTAATCAGTCTGGGGTTCTTGTTTGGTGATACCATCCCAAGGGCCTAAGAACTCAGATTACCACTGAGGAAAGAAACCTTAGCCTGAGATGAGGCCCGCGAACACTTAATCAATTAAGCGTCAACAGGACTAGGAGAAAGCAGCAGCCGTCGGAACCATAGCTTTTCCTGTCGTACAGAAACGAGTGTACACTACACACACACACACACACACACCCGCGGGTCGGGCTGTCGCGTCACAACGCTTCCATCACCTTACAGGCCAACGAAAGGCCGAAAGCCTTTGTTATCCTTGCCCACAACCCAAGACGGGAAGGAGAGTATCAGTTCCCAAGTTCTGGGCGGAGGGGCCCCGGGGACATCCCTCTCTCGCCTTCGGACCAGCCGACATTAAAACCCCAAAGAAACCAAAACGGAAACAGATAAACTCAGCGTCCAGGTGTCGACAGACCAGGGCGAGCGAACGTGAAAGCACAGCGGACCGGAAGGCCGCGCTGAGGCGGTCGGGACTCCGGTACCTTGGGAGGTCGGATTTTGCAGATGCCGGTTTTCTCCGCCATGGGCCGGATGCGGCCGATGAAGCTGAGGGGATCTGTGAACTCCTCCCAGCTGGGCTCAAACACCGGGCACTCTGGGGGCGGCACGAACTCCGCCGCGTAGCCCCCCGGCCCCACGCCCGCCATGGCGGTACCGGGGTCCGCGGGGCGGGCGGAGAAGAGCTGGGCTGCGGCCCCACCGGTCGCGCTCACGTCCCCTGACAGGGGCCGAAGCTCATCTTCTCAGGAAGAGACCCGCTCCACACTCGCAGACCGACCCCGCTTCCTCTGGCGTTTGTTATTGTTTCCTTCAGGATTTTCTCCCCCCTCTCCGGTCGACGCTCGCCGGAAGTCAGCGTGCGGCCAAATCCCTCCGCCGCCAGAAAACAGGATTCCTCCGCAACGACGCTCTCCTGGGCGACCTTCCTTCCCCTTCCCTCTCCCGGTAGCTCGGCTCGCTCCTGAGTTCCCTGTGTGTCGAAGTTCCGCGCTGTCCACGACTCCCGGCGGCACAGCCCTGCGGCCCCTCCTACTGGGCGGTAGGGGAGCGGCCGGCCTCACGGGGCGCTCTTCCGGCGCGGAGGACGCGTAATGCGCCGGGGACAGAGGTTCTGCTTCCGGAAAGCTGAGCTGGGCCCTTCTTTGTGTACGTACGGACTGGAACACAAGCTGCCTGTCTTCGCCCGGCTGCCTGTTTCAACTTCCGTGTCCACCTGTTTCTAGATAACAGCGTCTGGTTTTTTTAGTCCTTTCATTGTTACTGTCCCTTTCTCATCCCACTCGGTCACTTTTAATCCGCCCCATCTCCATGGCAACAGTTTCAGGTTCAGCCATCCCAGCATATCTCTCACCGGCCGGCCCTCGCCACCATCCAGGAATTGATTTTCGTCCACAGAGAAGCAACGGCTGTTGACTTTTCGAATCATTGACAACCCCCACAGCTTCTCAACAGCAGTCGCTCTCTGGCAGCCATGCGCCGTAAGCCTGTCTCTGTTTTCTGTAACAACTACACCAGCTGTTCCGGCCCTGCTTGTCAAACATTCTTTGCCAGAGTCCATCTCCACTTCCTGCAAGTTGTGGAGAGTAACGCAGGAAGGACTAAAGAAGAAACCGTGAAAAGGCAGTTCTTGTATCTATTGGAAGGAAGACTTACTTCCCCCAGGGCTTGTTCTCATGCTCCTCGTGGGCAATCTCAACTTCCCCCACGAACTAAATTAGCAGCTATGACTCTCAAATCTGTACTTCCAGCCTGGATTCCTCTCCTAGGCCACAAATCAATATATCTATCTACCTACCAGACAACTCCACTCTGGTAAACCATGAACTCATAGTTCCCCACTGGGTTGTTTTGTTTTTTTTTTTTTTTCAGTATTTCCAGTTTCCATGGATGACTTCATTCATCTACTCATTTGACCTGAGCCAGAAATCTAGAAATAATCCTTAACTCCTCCTCCCTCACTACGCATAATCTGATGTTGAGGAGTTTGCGAGAGAGAGGTGGATTGAGAAGGACCCTGGGGCATGTGAATTGGTGGTAACGCATTGATAGAGCTAGAATGCAAGAAGCAGAGCACTGTTTAACTAGGGGACACGCACAGGGGCAGGGGCGGGGGAGAGAAATGTTACACGTGGGTTCTTGCGTTCAGCAAGTTACTGAGAATCTGCTTGGGGCGATCTTCTAAATGCTGAATCTATGGACAATGAACAACAAAGCAAAGTATGTCCCCTCACAGAGCACTTACATTCTGACGGAGGGAAACAAAATCATGAGTACTAGCAAATAAATATACTATTCTCAGTGGCCATAAGCCTTAAAAAGTAGTGAAGGGAGAGTGTGAAAGGGTGTTAAATGGGGATAGGGTGACCAGAGAAGAGCTCAAGACTGATGACATCTGAATAGAAGCTGTGTTATATATAATGAAAACTTGTTACCTCAATATCAAAGGGTAGGAGTTACTTCCAATTAAGGAGATGATATTTGCATTGGCCTCGGTAAGAATTTTATGGGTGAGGGTTCATGGAAAGGGTGAATTCACATTTTTTTTTAAGTGAGCCAAAGCTGCAAAGTGCATGCTGCATTTAGGGAAAAAATGGTTATTGTAATAGAGTTAGGTGGGGTCAGATTGTGGCAAAGTTTAAATGCCCTGTTACTATCTGGGTTTCATCCTCTACTCTGGGGAGTCACCAGAAGTTAGGAGCATGAGTACTGAGGCAGCCTGGGCCCTGGGTCCCTTTTCTGCAGTGTTTGCACCTGACAAGTCTCCTGGGCAACAGAACAGGAAGAAACCACAAGAGACTAAAAATAACTGGTGCATGCAGCAGTTGGGGCAAACTATGAATAAGATACGAAAAGACCAAAACCCAACTGCTGTGATCCCTGGATACAGCACCACCAAGGAGTTGGGCGACCACCTGAGCCACCCCTCTGGCCCATCCACCCCTACCCTCACCCTATTTAAAGGACCCGCTGAGTGGGTGGCTTTGAGAGTGAGCCAAGGAAAACTGTTACTTGTTTTCACTCCCTGAGCCCCAATAAAGCCTTGCTGAAATTTCTCTTCTAGACCCTTTTCAATTTCTATTGATTAAAGGGTCCAGGAACTCATGTAGGTAACAGTATGACCTGTCCAGAGTAGGCTTAAAGAAAAAAAAAAAAAACCACACCTTTTATAGAACAGATTGTAAAAGGGGTTGGGGGGAGTCTTTAGGCAAAAATACCAGTTAGAAATCTATGGAAATAGTCCAAGCTAAACATAATGCAACACAGAGTGGAAATAAATAGGAAGATATAAATCTGAGAGCCAGTAGTATGACAAAATCACCATGATTTTTTTTTTTTAATGCAGGTGCCAAAGTGAAAGTCACTCAGTTGTGTCTGACTTTGTGACCCCATGGCCTTTACAGTCCATGGAATTCTCCAGACTAGAATACTGGAATGGGTAGCCTTTCCTTTCTGGAGTATTCTGGAGTATATTACTGGAGTATTCCCTTCTCCAGGGGATCTTCCTAACCCAGGGATTGAACCCAGGTCTCCCACATTAGCGGGCAAATTCTTTACCAGCTGAGCCACAAGAGAAGCCCAAGAATACTGGAGTGGGTAGCCTCCCCCTTCAGCAGTTCTTCCCCACCCAGAAATTGAACTGGGCGGCGGGGGTGGGGGTGGGGGTCTCCTGCATTGCCAGTGGATTCTTTACCAGCTGAGCTACCTGGGAAGCTCCAGGTGCCAAGAGAGATAAAAATACTGAGCTAAGGTGTCTGGGAAAATCTTGACTAACTATCAGAAAATCAAAAAAGAGGTGGAAAAGCAGATTTAGAAAATGGCACATTCCTTTTAGTCATGCTTATGTGTCAGACCAGTGAAGAATCCCAGCTTTTCCTTAGCAGTAGTGTTACCAACCAGGGTCCTTGGACTCTAATCAATAGAAATTGAGGCCAGGTAAGAAATTCAGGCAAGGATTTACTGGGACTCATTCTGTAGCAGGAAGGAGTGAAAACAAGTAACAGGTGCCCTGGCTTGCCTCTGGGCCAAAGGGGTGGCTTAGGTGGTCTGTCTGCCACATTAATGGTTCTGTGTGCAAGCAGCAGGTGGGTTTTGGCCTTTTTGTTTCTTACTGTTCATGATTTTCCACAACCCCACATGCACAGTTATTTTTATTCCCTTATAGTTTCTTTGTATTCTGTTGCTGGAGGAGTCATTTATCAAGGTGCAAGCATTGCAGTAAAGGGTCCCCCATCCCAGCCCATACCCAAGGCTGTAGCCCTGAGACTAAAGTGCCTTTCCCCCTACTTCTTGCTCTTCTGCAAAGATGAAACCACAATTGGCTTTTGAACTAACTATATGATTTAATGAAGTTTCTCACACCTCTTAGGAAAAGGAGGTAGTGTCTGCTACCTGATAAAAAGCGCATTCATATACATCCTCTTCTGACTGTACAAACTGATCCAACAAATGCTGTCTTGGCTCTAAGCCACTAGATCATTGAAGGAGAAACTATAATATCTTAGACTCTTCACCTCCTTAGAGATAAATTCGTATATCACAACTCATAATAATCCTGTGATTATTTACTGCATTCATGAAAACAAGCCTAAACTGGGAGACCTAAACTGCGCCAGGTCTAGCACGACTGACCCCAAACATCACACCCCCGGTACTTCCTCCACCAGGAGTGCTGTGTGCAGAGATGAAACTATATTTCCCAGTAACCTCTGCGAGGCAAGGAGCGAGAGGGAGGGCGGGAAGGGGGCGGGCCTTTGTATGAACAGCTTTCCTAATGGTGCGCAATCCAGAGGCTGTGTAAGCCAGTGGGCGATTGGGCGGGCTCCCGCCCGCCGCGCCGCCCCCCGGTTTGAGTGTTTTTCTGTTGGGCTCTTGGCGTCTGCAGCACCAGACAGGGTGAGTAGAGTTCCGGGTTCCAGGAGTGGGAGGTCAGAAAAGGGGTCTGGGGAAGAAAAGAGGGACTGGACTGTGCCCGGGGCGGGGGTACTAACTGTGTGAGCAGTGCGGAGGGAAGGGGTGGGAGCCTGAGAGGGCTCGTCGGGAGGCCCGGGCCGTAACGGACAGTTAACATCTTTAGGGGGAGGTTAGACAGCACGGGAGGATGGGGGCTTTGGTGTCCGGGGGGTCAAAACAGGACGAAGTGAAGAAAGGAGTACGGAATGTAAGCTCCTGGAGTTCCCTCATCGTCTCCGCCGGGCTCAGCCTCACGTTCCTCATTTGTGAAGTTGAGGGATAAGATCCTTCACAGAGTTGTGGGGTTAAAGTAATAGATGTCCAAGTGCTAAACAGATTTTAGTTGTAAGTAGACAAGCAATAGAAATTGTAAACCCAAATAAAGATATCATAGGAATGGGTAGAAGCTGGCTGAAACGCTGTAATTTGTGTTATAAACAAGGGAAGGGCCAAGTTCTTTCAGGAGACAGGACGATACTCCCATCTGCAGGTAGTACACACGGTCGTGGGAGAGTTGGGAGCCCCAGAGAACTCTATTGCGTCCCCTCCTAGAGAATGACAAGTGCGCTTCCTCTGCAGCTAGTTCCTTTGGAATGGATTGACTCAGGAAAGAGATGGAGGAGGCGGCACTTGAGTTTATCGTGTGCAGATTGATTTCATTAAGTGAGATTATGAGTGGAGGGAACTGTGGGCCAGCTGGAGGGAAGCTCCTGAACAAAGACATGGACGCCGGAGTACATTAGGGGAGTGGAGGAAAACAAGGCGGGAGAGGTAGGTTTGGGCCGTACATTTAAAAGCCTTGAGGGCTAGGCAGAGTTTGATTTAGAGCATTAGACTATGAGAAACACCGATGAATCTTAACGGCTTTTTAGTCGGGTTGGGGGTTGGGTAGAACAGTTAAGTCATTGTAGTAGGTTAGGTAAGAAGACATGGAGGATCCCTAAGTAACACATGTCATCAGAAGAGGGTCAAGGGAAGGAGTAATGAAATGATTAAATTTTCAAATCCAGGTTGCTTGAAAGATGTTGAATTGGTAACTGAAATAGGAAGGTTAGAAGGAGCATGTTTGGATGACAAAGATGATGTATTTGGTTTGGGAAGCATTAGCTTTAAGATGCTAAGAAATATGTGGCTTAAATGATTTTTTTTTAATATTAAGGAATTTCATTGGTCAGTTATGACCACACTTCTGGGTTCATGACCCAGCAGTGAGCTGCTTCATTCTGACTTTTTCTAAGTTAAACATTTCAAGCTCCAGTGGGACATATATAGATGAAAATGTTACATAATTGGAAATTCAAGTCAAGAAATTGAAAGATCTCATTTATTCATTCTAGAAGTCATTGTAAGTTACTCTTTTCCAGGTCGTGTTAGGTAATCATCAGAAAAGAAGTGGGAATAATGTTCCCAAAGAAATAGAGAGAGGAAGTAGTAAAGAAAGTTGAAGACAAAACTTTTTGAACGAAGGCAGTAAAATTTTCAGTGAAAACAGTAATTGTCTGCATTTATTGAGTGCTTTAATGTGCTGGACATGTGCTCTGCTCTTTTATTCATTTAATCCTTACACCAGCCTGTGACATACATGCTATCATTATCCCAATTTTCTAATGAGTAACTGAAGTTTAAAGAGTTTAAGTAAAAACTTCCTCAAGGCCACACAGCTAATAGGGGACAGAACTTTGGCTCAAACCCAAGTCTGCTAGATTTCAGAGCCTGTGCTCTCCACCACAAAGCAATATTTTAAAAAGGAGGTTAACATCGTCAGGCACGCAGTCAAGGCACTTGCTGAATGGAGAAGGACGGATCGAAAGAACGGCTGGACTTATTATGAATGAGGATGTCTGCTGATGAAGAAGGGCCACTTCAGTTCGGATATCGTAGCAGAGGCGAGGTTATAAAGCTGAATGAGACATGAGTGTAGACAACTTTTTGTAGATGTACACTAGGTCAGAAAGGAGGAAGGAAGAGAGGGAGGTGAGAGGTTGCAAGTTGTTAGAAGTTCTTAGAAAGCTCCACTTGCTCTTCACTGATTTGAGGACAGTGGCATTTCAGATGCCACCCAGATACATAAGACAGGAATGGAGTGTTGCAACATAGAGGAGCCTTAAAAACATTAGGCGAAATAAAAGAAGCTAGTCAGAAAGACTACATACCATATGATTCCACGGACATGCAAGTCCACAACAGTAAGCTATGTGGAGACAGGAAGTAGATTGGTGCTTGCTTAGGGCTGCAGTGGAGTGGAACGTAGGGGAGAGCTGAAGGTTACCTGGGTTTCTTCTTGAAGTGCTGAAGATGTTCTAAAGCTGCTGATGGTGATGGTTGCACATGTCTGTGACTACTAAACTCATTGAGCTGTACATTGAAATGAGTGAATTCTTTGGAATGTGGATCATACCTCCTGAGGGGGCAAGTTTGGTGGTGGGAGGTCTGTGTTGGGGGGCTCAGTTTGGGGCATGTTAAGCTTGAGAGACCTGCTCAGGCAGAGGTGCATGAGTGTCTTGAGAGCGCTCAGGAATGGAGGCTGCATTTGAGAACCGCTGGTGTGTTCCTACTGTTTAAAGCCACAAGGCTTCATGAGGTCGCCAAGGCAGTAAGGATGAGATGAGAACTAGAAGGGACTGAAGGTCAGTGGCCAGTGAGGAGAGAGGGCAATGAGGAGCACGTGGTGTCCTGGAGGCCAAGTGCAGGAAAGCTGAAGGAGGTGGGGGGAGGAGGGGGAGAACACGGGGTTGTGAGCAGGAAAATGACGCCTGGAATTAACCAAAGTGGTGCGTGCTTTCACTCCTTTTCACAGAATTCCTCCCAAGGGACTGAAGATTGTAGGCAGACATTTACCAAGCAGAAGAGCACTGGGATAGACTGTTACGTCACCTCTCGCCTGCTCACAGTCACAGTGGAGTGACAGCAGGCTTGACTAGAAAGCTTTCCCCAAAGCCAAGTTTACGAAGAACCCCTCCCATGCCCCATCTTCCCTTTCCCCCTCTCTCCTTCACATAACATGGTATTCCCTCTTTGACAGTGGAGTTTATCTTCCTGACGAGATTAATCTGTGTAGAAAGATGGTGCCGACAGTCCTACACGGAGGACAGCAATGGAGACACAGACATAAAGAATATACTTTTGGGCTCCGTGGGAGAAGGCGAGGGGGGGATGATTTGAGAGAATAACTGAGACACATATATTACCATATGTAAAATAGATGACCTGTGTGAGTTCCGTGCGTGAAGCAGGGCACCCAAAACCGGTGCTCTGGGACAACCTAGAGGGACGGGGTGGGGAGGGAGGTGAGAGGGGGGTTCAGGATTAGGGGGACACATGTATACCTATGGCTGGTTCATGTTGATGTATGGCAGAAACCATCCCAATATTGTAATTATCCAATTAAGTTTGATCGGTATTATCAATTGAAATGGAAGTTGTGCATGAACTTTTTAAAGATAAAACAATAGATGCAGCACGCCAAATAAAGATAACATCAGTGCCTTTGTATTTAAATTTAGCATGTTGAGTCCTCTGCCTGAATTTCCACTTAATTTCTCTTGGTTATTACAAAGTTTTCTGTATCTCCCTCTGCTATTATTTCACAGAATTGTCAGTTTGTTTTGCATGTAAATTCTTCGCAGAAAACTTTCATACCAGGGCTCTTCTTTTGTGTGCTTGCCATTGAAATGTTAAATGTCAGTCTGATTGTATTTAAAAACAATGATGAGGAAGAATGCCTGAATAAAATCCCATGATTTGGAACTGCCCCAGTAATACTGCATTCTAAACCATCACATTCTGATCATGTTGGGTGGACCGGTTTGCACATCCTGTACTGTTTTTTCTGTTCCTGATCCCTTGTTCTGGATCTTTTGTGTATTTGACAGGTGTGAAAGGACAGCATGAACTTTACCCCGTCGCAGTCCCCTGTCTGCAGAAAGTAAGACATTTGCTTATTTTTGAGTTGTTGAGATAAAGAACCTAGTCTTCTGGCACCTCAGTGCCCACTGGCTGAGGAACTAGAAGGGTTTTGGAAGAGAACTTCCCAACTCTGGATTTGAACTATGTTAGACCTCACTTCTCTATTCTTGTTATGTGGAATTTAGGTTAAAAACTGGGACGTGGTAAGTGTTAATACCAGAATCCAGGCAGTTTGAGTGGGCCTCGATTACAGGGGAAACAAGAAACAGACAGAAACAGGAGACTGGACTCTGGCTCTCGGTCAGCCTGCCTGACACCTCCTCTTCACTGCCCTCCCCGTCATCAACACACTCCAGTTTTTAGAACTTCAGAAACACCCTTTAGTTAGTTTATCCATTAACCTATTTCCCAGAGGTGTCAGAAGGCAACAGCTTTTTAAAACATGAAACTCAGTAGTAGTTCTGTCAAGAGCTTTTAATGATTTATAAAGTAGTATTTTTTTCGTGATGCTCATCTATTAAAAGTGCTGCCCGTAATGTATGTGTAGACAAGAGAATTGCATTTTACTAGATTTAACCAATTTACTTTCTGTAGTTTAACCAGATTACACTCCACCAACAGCATATAAGTGTTCCTGTTGCTGTATTCTTAATAGTATCAAATTTTCTGTCACTCTCTGGCCTTACTTAGTTGATATTCCTTTTTTTCTTTTAAATGTACTCTTTTTATTGTCTGACTTGTATTTTGAATCCAGCTTTAAGCCTTTATTACCTGGAGAGCAGTTCATAAGATTGATTATTCACAAACCTGTAACATCAAACAAACTCTCAGGTTTGTGAGCACCTTCATTATGAGCACATAATGGCACCCCACTCCAGTACTCTCGCCTGGAAAATCCCATGGGTGGAGGAGCCTGGTAGGCTGCAGGCCTCGGGGTCGCTAAGAGTCGGACACGACTGAGCGACTTCACTTTCACTTTTCACTTTCATGCATTGGAGAAGGAAATGGCAACCCACTCCAGTGTTCTTGCCTGGAGAATCCCAGGGACGGGGGAGCCTGGTTTATGGGGTCGCACAGAGTCGGACATGACTGAAGCGACTTAGCAGCAGCAGCAAGCCTTATTTTTAATTTGAGGAATTGTAACATCTCATAGACTTTCAGACAGTTTTATGAATGTGTCCTTCCCCGTCTCACACAGGCCTGCAGCTGTCCACAAGCATGAGGCTGCTGGCAGCTTCAGCAGCCCCACCAGGTGGAAGGGTGTGTCCTTCTCCGATTCGGTACAGTCGACGCCCCTGCCTTCCGTGGAGGATCGCCTGGCTGTCCTCTGCCCCTCTCAGGAGCTTCTGGAGTATTATCAGAAGAAGATGTCTGAGTGTGAGGCAGAGAGCGAGGAGTTGTTGAAGAAGCTGGAGCTGTACAGGGAGGCGTGCGAGGGGCAGGTAAGGAGGACCCGGTGTGGCCGTCCTGGAGTCTGGGCGAGCCCATCCAGTGCTGGGAACACCCGCGAGTGCCAGCTGGCGTCCGAGCACACGCGTCCGTGTTCCCTGTAGGTCCCGCCCACCTTGCCGAGCTGCCCTCCTCCCGAGTGCCTCGCTGGACCAGGATGCCCCAGACTGCTCTGTCTCTTCCTCTCAGCCTTCTTGTGCCTCTGGTTCTTTCTCCCCCTCACGCCTGACTTTGCTCCAGTGTCACCTCCACAACTCCCTGACTTCTCAGTTTACTAAGTGCTGTGTGTCAGCTTCTGGCCGCCCTGTCCCTCTCTAAACGGCACCCCCTTGGCCTCACTCTAGGAGTCGCTGCACTGCCTGCATATGGCCCTGCTGGTCTGTGCCCCTTGCTGGCAGCAGCTCGCCCTGTGGCTTACCCCTGTCCACCACCTTTGTCCTGGATCAGGGCCTCTCGACCATGGCCTTATCCACGGTGAGGGCTGGCCAATTCTTGTCATATAGAATGTCCTGTGCACAAAGGACGTGTACCAGCATCCCTGGCCTCTGCTCGCTGGATACCAGTAGCCCCCACCCCCATTCCCAAATGGTGATAGTCAGCAATGCCACCAGACATCACCAGAGTTCTCCTGGGGGCTTAGGCAAACCCCACCTCCCCCACCACCCAGTTGAGAACCGCCTTCCTAGAAAAGTCATTGCAGGATAAATTCACAGGAAACAAATCATGGTGTCCTCAGACACCACATGGAAGTTTTACCCCCCGGTGGTAGACTCCGGTTCCGGCCCCCACCCCTCCAGGCCCGGGCCCTGCCTTCCCTGCTCCCCTTTGGCCCACAGGCCCCTCTCTCCTCTGGCAGCCTCACTTTCCACCTGACCATGCTGAGTCACCTGCACCCATATCCGTCCCCTCCTCCTCACTGCTCCAGGGAGCACAGTGAGGCTGAACAGATCCAGCAGTTTCTGTTAATGTTTTGGCCATGCCACGCAGCTTGCAGGATCTCAGTTTTGGAACCAGGAATTAAACCCAGGCCGTGGCTGTGAAAGCCCCAAATCCTAACCACTGGGCCACCAGGGACCTCCCCCTTTGTCTTCTGTCTTTAACCTCTTCTTGACATTGGCTTTTCCTCCTCAGTATACAGGTAGACTCATGTCTTTCCCAGTGAAAGAGAAAGGCCCCCCTCTAGCCAAGCTTCCCTAACTCTTCTCTGGGGGCAGGGGTGGCTTTCTTTCCCAGCCAGCCTTCCAGAATAGTTTGACTCGGTCACCTGCTCAGTGACTCCTTGACTGCAGCTGGGTCCGGTCCTCAGCTGCTCCTCCCATGGCTCCAGAACCTGTTGCCTCAGTGACCTCTCTGTGACCTCTGCACTTTGTTCCCTGTTGCCCTCCTCTGAGAGGTCTGCTTCCGTCTTGATTCCAGAGTCATTTTTCTTTCCCAGTGTCTGGCTCGCCTCTCTTACCAGTTCTCAGTCTTCATTAACAACGTTCTTTCCTAATTCTTTTCTTTTTGTAGGTGGTGGTGGGCGGGGGCGGGGGGGGGGGTGGGGGAGAGGAAGTGCCCTCAAAACTGTGTCCGTGTGGAGAAGGTAGTGAGAAGTTATATCATAATGGTTCAGAGAAGGCGTGGCCAGCTCATGGACATTCATCTGATTGGCTGGCAGTGAGGTCATCAGGAGTCAGCAGCATCCCCCTGCTAGTTCCAACCTGTCTGGGGTCTGTGTACTTGTGGGCCGCATACTGTTAGCATACAATACATTAACTGCTAACTTCTCCCACCTGCAGGGGATTTTGGTCTCTGGTCTCAGGGCTTAGAAAAACTCAGGTTCTTGGTGTCTCATTGCAGACAAATTCAGTGAGGGACAAAATGAGACTCAAGAGGTAGATTTATTTAGAGGGAAACTCCACAGATGAGTATGGGCCACTCAGAAGGCAAGAATGGCCTCTCCTTCCTTAGCCTTAAATGTCAAAGTTCTTTTGATTCTACCGTAAGTGATCTCATTTTGTCCACGTGCTGTCCTCCTGCCTATAGTGTTGTAGCCATGAGTTCTGGGAAACAAACTCGCTCAGAAGGACAATGCAGAGAGTCGAGTGCAGTTTATTACACCGGCGGGCCCAAGGCAGAGTCTCCTCTTAGCCAAGGACCCCAACCAGTTTTTGTGGAAACCTTATATACCCTAAGTGTCTGTGCTCAAATGCCCCTCCCCAAATTCTCTGAAGCTAGTCTGAACAAAAGAAAAGAAAGATATAATCAAAGTTAACCTGTGATTCATATGCCTTAAGCCTAGGTAGTTAACCGTGGACAATTATCAATAGGCCTGTGGTCATACCCCAATAAGCATAATAGAATTTATGATTCTATTTGGTTACACAGATAATTAGAGTATTCTTTTAGGCCACGAAGAGTCTAGGTACTAGCTGTAAAAGCCCTGGGGCTTTTCCATCTGGGGGGTCTGGTTTTCCAGTTGGTATGTTGTTTCCATAGATACTGGGCATATAGCTCAAAGTCCACAGTCCAGCCCCAGATGGAGTCCTGCTTTCAGGATGGAGCCTGTTCTGTCTGTTTCCTCTTTCAGTGGGACAATGACACCGAGGTAACTAGGGCTGACTCCTCCTCCTGCTGAGCTCCATGGTGCTGTGTCCATATCTGAACACTCCTGTCTCTTAATGCTTCTTTCTTCTTCGTGATGGTGCCAGTGCCTGTGGTTCTGCCCAGCCTCCCTCCAGTCACTTGCTGACACCCACTAATCCTGCCTCCCAGACATTGCTCAGTCCCTTCCAGCCACCTCGTCATCGTTGCTGCCACACTGTCCAAGCTCCTGTTTCATCCCAGACTCTCATGCCACACTCTCAAACTCCTGTTCATCCTGAACAGTTCCTAGGATCCAGCCCCTCGGGTCACACTGCTCCATCGACCTCTCACTTTCCGCTCCAGTGATGCTGTGTGTTAGTCCCTCAGTCGTGTCTGACTCTGCGACTCCATGCACTGTAGCCCACCAGGCTCCTCTGTCCATGGGATTCTCCAGGCAAGAATACTGGAGTGGGTTGCCATTCCCTTCTCCAGGGGATCTTCCTGACCCAGGGATCAAACCTAGATCTCCCGCATTGGAGTCAGATTCTGTACCATATGAACGACCAGGGAAGCCTGTTTTTAAGAATAATGGAGTAGGTAGCTGTTCCCTTCTCCAGGGGATTTTCCCAACGTAGAGATCAAACCTGGGTCTCCTGTATTACAGGCAGGTTCTTTACTGTTTGAGCCATCAGTGATACTGAGGTCCTTGCATTTCCAGCTCTTTCCCGAGAGCACTGCCTTCCTCCCCCTGTCTTCCTCTCAAGCTTCAGCTCTCTGGTGGTCTCTGATCCCCCAGCAGCTCTCAGAGATTCTTCCTGTGCCAGCTTACCCTTCCCCCATGTGTGCTCCATTCAGTCATTCTTTCATTTTAATTATTTGCATGTCTGTCTCCCCACACAGTTCCTCCTGCTCTGTAAGCAGGAGTCACACCTTTCATCTTTGTTTTCCAGAGTTTTATAATGAGTATTACATAAAAAGCGTTAGAGTGTGACTTGGAAATTCCCTGGTGTTCCACTGGTTAGAACTTCGAGCTTCCACTGCAGGGGGCACTGGTTCGATCCCTGGTCAGCAAGCTGAGATCCTGCAAGCTGCACGTTGTAGCCAAAAAAATGAGTGGCTAGAGCAGGTGGATCATGTGGTGTCCTGGGTTCTCTCGTCTATAAGAGGAGGTGATGGGAGAGCTCTGATGTCATTCACCTTGTGGGTTTAAACTCATCTGTACGCAGCCTGTGGTCGTTTGGAGCCTGCATTGCTGAAACTGTCCACTTTGTAATATTTCTACATGAACTGACACCACTGCATGCAATAAGAGCTGCTCCTCTGAAGCCCCAAGTCTTGTCAGCTGCCTTTTTTTTCCCCACCAGCATAAACTGGAATGGGATTTGCAGCAGCGGGAGGAAGAGATTGCTGAGCTGCAGAAAGCTCTGAGTGACATGCAGGTCTGCCTCTTCCAGGAGCGAGAGCACGTCCTACGCCTCTACTCAGAAAATGACCGCCTAAGAATCAGGTACTAACGGGGGGAAGGAGACGCCAGGGGCATGTTTCTAAACTGCAGGGAACGAGATGCATTTCTTCATGGTCCTCCTCTTGGCCGCGTTCCCAGGGAGCAGGCTCTGAGATAGGGGTTTGCCTGCACAATGGTCAGTAGGGAGACTCTTAAGGGGAGCAGCTCTGAGCAGATTTGGGTTGAGGGAGAATTTGAATTACGATGGAGTCGACCAAGGACTTCCTGGTGGTTCAGTGGTAAAGCATCCACCTAGTGCAGGAGACACAGTTTTGATCCCTGGGTTGGGAAGATCCCCTGGAGAAGAAAACGGCAACCCACTCCAGTATTCTTGCCTGGGAAATGCCATGAACAGTGGAGCATGGTGGGCTACAGTCCATGGGTTTGCAAGAGTTGACACAACTAAGTGACTAAACCACCACCACCAGAGTCCACCAAGGGACAGAGGTCTTAGTCAGCCCCACAGGGAGCGATCCGCCATTGGACGCAGCTCCCACCAGGGAGGGATATAAACTTGGGAGAGGCAGCCCCCTTCAGCCCAGGGCAGTTGCTGGAGAAGGACCGAGCCCCTGGGTGACGGGCATCTGAGCAGTGTGCCGGGACACCCACTACAGTGCAGTTCTTTTTAATTCCGGTAAAATACACTTAACCTAAAATTTACTCTTTTAATCATTTTTAAGTGTATAGTTCAGTATCGTGACGTGCACGCATGTCATCATGCAAGCCACACCACTGTCCATCTCCAGAACGTTCTCATCATCCCACACAGAGGATTTTTATAGGACTTGCATGAAATCTGTAGATTGCTCTGAGCAATGTTGACATCTTAATATTATGTGTTCCAATCCATGGACACAGGATATCTTTCCATTTGTTTATTTCATCTTTAATTTCTTTCAGGAGTGTTTTCAGTATACAAGTCTTTCCTTTCCTTGGTTAATTCCTGAAACTTCTTTTTGATGCTGTTGAGCATCAAATTCTTTTCCTAATTTTCTTTTCAGATTTTTCAGTCAGTGTACAGAAATGCATGTTGGATTTCTGTTATGCTCCTTTACTAGTTCTAACAATTTTTCAAATTAAAAAAAAAATTTTGTGGCACCCTCAGGGTTTTCGGAGTATAAGATCATGTCATCTGTGAATAAGGATTATTTTATTTCTTGCTTTCCAACTTGAGTGTCTTTTCTTTTTCTTGCCTACTTGGTCTGGCTAGGACTTCAGTACTAAGTTAACTAGAAGTTGCACAATGGGCAGCCTTGTCTTGTTCTTGATCTTAGTAGAGAATTTGCAGGTTTTCACCATTGAGTGTGACTTTAGCCGTGGGTTTTTCATTTGTGGCTTTTATTGTGCAGAGGTTGTTTCCTGCTCTTCTTAATTTGTTGAGTGTTTTTATCTAAAAAAGGTGTTGAATGTTGTCAGATGCTTTTTCTGTATCAGATGATGATCGCGTGTTTTCCTCCTTCATTATGTCAGTGTGATGTATTACTTTGATCAGCTTTCATATGTTGAACCTTGCTTGTATTCCAGGAATAAATTCCGCTTAATTGTGGTGTATCCTTTTAATATGCTGCTGAATGCAGGTTTTTTAATGTTCTGTGGAGGATTTTTGTATCGATGTCTGTAAGGTCTGTAGTGGTTTTCGTGTAGTGTCTGTCCAGCTTTTGTGTCACGGGAGTGCTGGCCTCATAGAAAGTGAAAATTACTGTTGCTTCCTCTTCAGTTTTTGGAAAAGTTTGAGGACGATTGCTGTTAGTCCTGCTTTAAGTGTTCAGTGGAATTCACCACGGAAGCCATCAGGTCCAGGGTGTTTCTTTGTTGGGAGGTTTTTGATTCCTGGGTCAATCTCCTTAATAGTTTCAGCCTTGACCTAATGCAGCACTTCCTTTCAGTTCTGGGCCATGAGGAAAGGTCACCTTCCACAACACCTGCTCCACGGGTCATTGCAGTGTCCCGTGTCACCTTCCACGGCACCTGTTACACGGGTCAGCGCAGTGTCCCGTGTCACCTTCCACGGCACCTGTTACACAGGTCAGCGCAGTGTCCCGTGTCACCTTCCACGGCACCTGTTCCACGGGTCAGTGCAGTGTTCCTTGTCACCTTCCACATCACCTGCTGCACGGGTCAGCGCAGTGTCCCGTGTCACCTCCCATGGCACCTGCTCCACGGGTCAGTGCAGTGTCCCATGTCACCTTCCATGACACCTGTTACATGGGTCAGCGCAGTGTCCCGTGTCACCTTCCACGGCACCTGTTCCACGGGTCAGTTCAGTGTTCCTTGTCACCTTCCATGTCACCTGTTACAAGCATCAGTGCAGTGTCCCGTGTCACCTTCCACGGCACCTGTTCCACGGATCAGTGCAGTGTTCCTTGTCACCTTCCATGTCACCTGTTACAAGCATCAGCGCAGTGTCCCGTGTCACCTTCCATGTCACCTGTTACAAGCATCAGCGCAATGTCCCGTGTCACCTTCCATGACACCTGTTACATGGGTCAGCGCAGTGTCCCAGAGAAAGGACATGTTGCCTTCAGACACTGAGCAATTTCTCTGGCATTATGAGTCCTTGGTGGTGGTAGGCATGAGGTACAATAATCTGTCCTTCATTTTGAAGGGAGTGGCCTGACATGCCTCGATCAGACCCCTGAAACTTCGCTGACAGCTATGTAGGGTTTACCTCCAACCCTTTGGAGTACACTTAAGGGTTCTAACTCACTTGAACTTCTTGTTTGTCCCATATGGTTGAACTTGACAGCTCAGTAGTGAACAGATCCAGGTCCCTTTGGACAAACTTGATATTGAACAGAAGAGCTAACGGTCCTCAGAAAGCCTGTAGAAGTATCCTCTTGTTCACGTCACCTGAACGAGAACTGCTCGGTCCTGTTGCTCGTGGAAGCGAGCACATTTGCTTAACCATAGCCACATGCTGTGTACCTCAGACCAGGCTCTCTGCTCTAGCAAAAACGCTACTGCAGCTGGCACAGTCACGGACTTGCACCTACTTGGTAGCAGTGCGTTGTTGCCTGTCTGGTTTTGCAGGATCATACTTGTGAATTAATGGGGATTTGATGGGACCCTCACCCGTACCATTGTAGCTGGGGTGCAGAGAGGCAGTTTCAGAGGCTTCCACTTGCTTTAACACAGAAACCAAGAAAACAATTTGGAGATTTTGCCAATTGCCAATTATGTTCATTTCAGTTATACATCTGCAGATGGGGAAATGACCCCTGACTGGGTTTGGATCCAGTGGACCCACTTTGAGCTGGACCGGAACCAAAATTCTGTTTATTACCTGGTCCCTGTATGCCCCAGATAATGCTTGATTTCACTAGGTGTCAAAGTCAGCTCAGATTGTCCAGCAGCGCTTCCCCACGGTGCACAGTTACTGGAATAAATGGCCGCGGGCCCTTGGAGGAAGGGCTGAGTGATCGTGACCATGGACCCTGGCTGAGGCCTCACCAAGTCTTACCTCTCGGAGAGTCAGCTTCTTATTTAGTAGTCTTGACAGCTGGCTGGGGTGTGGGAAATGGGGCAGAGATTGTGAGTTTGTATAGAATGCAGCCCAACCCTCCTCCTGCCTTTACTTTTATTTGATTGTTTGGGCTCTCCCCTGTTGACCACTCACCTGTCTTGCTCCTAAGAACCCTTTAACAGGTCTGCACTTCCAGGCTCTGAAATCTCACTGTGTTTTTTAAAGATCTTTTAATAAAGCCTTTATTGAATTTATAACATGTTACAATATTTCTTCTGCTTTATGTTTTAGTGTTTTGGCTGCAAAGTATGTGGGATTTAGCTCCCTGACCAGGGATCAAACCTGGTCCCCTTGCATTGGAAGGCAAAGTCTTAACCACTGGACCAGCAGGGAAGTCCCTGACATCTCTCTTAAAGTTTGCTTCCTTGGTCCATTTGTGGTATCAACTGTCTGGGGTTAGTTTCCTGGAAAATGAACTCCGCAATGGAGATTTGCTTGCAGGAGGTTTGCGGGGAGTGTGCTCAGGAGTAAACCACTAGGGGGCACTCGGGAGAGTCTGAGTGGGCAGAGGCTAAGTGGTGATTCAGTGACAGCAGGCCTCAGCCCCTGCCACCGGGTGCCCTTCTAGGATGGTCCTCAGATCCTGAAGCGAGGTGAGAGGACTGGGCTTCGCACCCCTCAGTAGCCAGGCCCCGGGTACAGGCTGCTCCTTGAGCAGACAGTTGGTGAGACAGGCTGCCTGGACTCAGAGCGGGCCTGGAGAGAGATCCAGCTGTGAACTGTCAGCTCCCACGTAGCTGAAGAGGCAGATTTGAACAGTACACCGTGGTGTCTGCCTTCACGCTCGTCAACCAACTGATTGAGGTTATTTCCTGCTGGGTTCTCTGAATTCCTGAATCTAAATACCTGATGCTCTTAAAATTAGAGCTGAAGTCTAGATAAATCCTATTTAATTTAATTTAGTTTAGTTAATTTTTTGGAGCCTATTGCTGATGCTCTCTCCTCTCTGTTGACATTTTTGATTTTCAATGTTTCAGGCGTACAGCAAAGTGATTCAGTTATGCATAGGTATGTGTATATACCTATAAATATACATATATGTATACAAATATATTTACTTTTCAGATTTTTTTCCCCAGGTAAGTTATTACAGGATATTGAGTAGAGTTTCCTGTACATACAATAGGACCATCTACTTTATATCTAGTGGTGTGTACATGTTAATCCAAACTCCCAGTTTATCCCTCCCCTTCCCCTTTGGTAACCATAAGTTTTTTTCTACATCTATTAGTCTGTTTCTGTTTTGTAAACAAGTTTATTTATAACATTTTTTTAGATTCTACACGAGTGATACCATGATATTTGTCTTTGTGTGACTTTACTTAGTGTAATAATCTCTAGGTCGATCCATGTTGCCACAAATAGCATTATTTCATTCTTTCTTTATGACAGTAACATCCCATTGTGTGTGTGTAGTGAAGTAAAGTGAAGTGAAAGTCGCTCAGTCAGGTCTGACTCTTTGTGACCCCATGGCCTACAGTCCATGGAATTCTCCAGGCCAGAATACTGGAGTATTCTGGAGTATATTACTGGAGTATTCCCTTCTCCGGGCGATCTTGCCAACCCAGGGATCAAACCCAGATCTCCTGCATTGCAGGCAGAATCTTTGCCAGCTGAGCCACAAGGGAAACCCAAGAGTACTGGAGTGGGTAGTCTATTCCTTCTCCAGCAGGTCTTCCCAACCCAAGAATCGAACTGGGGTCTCCTACATTGCAGGTGGATTCTTCACCAACTGAGCTATCAGGGAAGCCCTGTGTGTATAGTACATCTTCTTTATCCATTCACCCGCTGGTGAACACTTAGGTTGCTTCCATGTTTTGACTATTATAAATAGTGTTTCTGTGAACATTGGGGTGCATGTATCATTTTGCATTAGATAGTTTTCATCTTTTCCGAATATATGCACAGGAGTGGGATTGCAGGGTCATATGGTAGCTTTATTTTTAGTTTCTTTAAGGAACCTCCATAATGCTCTCCATAGTGGCTTCACCAGTTTACATTCCCACCAACAGTGTAGGAGGGTAATCCAATTTAATTTTAACTTGAGGTTATCATTGCTTTAAAAATAAATGCGTCAGAAGGAAGATCCTTTAAACAAACATTTACTTACTCTGGACACAATGTATGCTTATTCTCTATGAGAACTGCAGGGAGCTAGAAGACAAGAAGAAGATTCAGAATCTCTTGGCTCTTGTGGGAACAGACACTGGAGAAGTGACCTATTTTTATAAGGAGCCTCCCAACAAAGTAAGTCCTCCTCTATATAGCAAGGTAGACAAGGCTTTTACAAAATGCAGGCTGGGGTCCATAATCAGACAACTTTGATCCTTGCTATAAGAAGCTCAAAGGAGAATTAGCTACCATGGTCTCAGTTTGCTTTTTTCAGAGCATTTTCTGCAATTACAAACAGGTTTGTGATTTTATTCTTTTTCTTCAAAAGCTTTGGAAAGTAGCATTGTTTACCCCATTCTGCCATTTGGAAACCTTAAGCTTAGAGGAGGAGGTGTCTTGGATGAGATTAGAGAGCGCAGCAGGAACAGACTTAGTGTGGGAGCAAGTTTCAATACTAGGTTCTTTTTAGGTCTTCGTTTACACCGATTATAAAAGTAATGCGTGGTCATTAAAAACAAACACAGATTTCAGGAATCTAATAGAAAAGTGACAGTGTCCCATAATTCTGTACCCTAGAGATAAAGCTTTTTCCCTACTCATATAGAAATATTCATGTGTATAATTGAGATTTCTACTTTTCACTCTATAGACAGTGCTTCAGTGAACATCTTTATACATATCTATATATGCATGCTTCAGTGTTTGTCACTTTCCTAAAGGACCTTGTCAAAGACCACTTTCTCTTTTTTTTTTGGTAGATATTGCCAAATAACCCTGAAATTTTATTTTTCCATTTAAATCACCAGCACTGGTTTTAGTCAGTGTGTATTCAGTTTATTAGTGGGTTTTATCCAGTTTGTCTTCTCTGGTCTCCCGTATGCATGGCATCCTTATACGATTGTATGAGTTTTGACCAGTTTAATTTGTGAATGATGTTTGATCTATAGAACTAAAGCTAAAAAATGAAATACTGTATTTATAGGAAGACTATTTCTGTACTTTTTTTTTTTTTTGCTTCTTCAGGTCAGCATTCTCCAGAAGACTGTCCAGCCTGTAGAAGTACGTGAAAAGAATGAGTCTTCAGCTCTCAGAGCAGGTACTAACTGTATTTTTAGAAATCCTTATTAATGCAGAATTAAAAAGCATGGTGCAAATAATTAGACATTTTTTCCTACTCTACAGTGATAATAAATATTCATAATCATGCTGCTGATGGTCTCAGATCTTACTGAGCTTTTTTTTTGTAAACCTTTCTGTGATGTTTTAATAAAATAGAATAAAAATATATCTAATTAATATGCTTATGGTGATGTCATAAAATATATTTGGATAACATGTGGAATCACAGCCTATTAATTATTCTCTCACCCTCAGTCTCCTTATCCTTTTCTCTTTTATTAATGGAAATTGCAATTTTTAAAAATTGAGATATAATTGACATATAATGTTAGTTTTTTTATAACGTTAGTTTTAAGTGTGCAAAATAGTAAATTGATATTTGTATATACTACAAAATATTCACTACAATAAGTCTAGCTAATGCATCACTACGCATGTGGAGATAAGCAGTTTTGAGGTCTGCTCTTAGAAAGGAAACAAAAATTCTAACTCGAAATAACATGCACCCCAGTATTCACAGCAATATTATTTATAATAGTCAAGATATGGAAGCAGCCCAAGTATTCATCAAGAGATGAATGGTTAAAAAAGATGAATGGAATACTACTCAGGCATTAAAAAAAAATGAAGTCTTGCCATTTGCAGCAACATGGATGGATTTAGAGGGCATAATGCTAAGAAATAAGTCAGAAAAATATTGTATGATATCACTTATATGTGGAATTTAAAAAATAAACTAGTGAGCATAGAACAAAAACAGACTCGCAGATGCAGAGAACATACTAGTGGTTACCAGCAGGGTGAAGGAAGAGAAGGGGCAGAATAAGGGTAAAGGATTTAGAGGAACAAACTACTATGTATAAAATAAATAAGCTACAAAGATACATCGTACAGGACAGGGAATATAGCCAGTACTTTATAATAAGTATTGACAGAGTATAATCTATAAAATTTTTGAATTGCTGTTGTACACATGAAACAAATATTATAAATTACCATACCTCAATAAAAAGAATAAATAAGCTTCTTGAGTCACCTAAATCATCAGGTTATGTTTAGTGCAGTTTTAGTGTCGCTTGTTTTTAAAATCATTTTGTCCATTGAAAATTGGGTTATACATCATAACTAAAATGTTTAGATTTAGTTTTTGTAATTCATTACCCTTTTTCATTCAGTAAGGTTTTACAAAGAAATTCGATACAACTCCAAAGGGAAATTTAGTAGTTTATTCTTCAGAAAGAGCCAGGTGACATCCTAACAGAGTTCTGTTAAAACATTCCTATTTGCACAATTGAGCATTGTAGCTATTGTACATTGTCCTTTTTCTTCTCTTCCATGTGAAGAAAACCAAACTTCTCTGCAAAGATAATGTTGCTGCTTGAAAAGCCCAAAGAAAAGCTAAGTGAAGGTCTTGACTGTTTTCTGTTTTAGATTCTAAAGGCAGCAGGAGGAAATCAGCAGGGAGAGAAAAGGAGGTGAGCCCTGGGCTGCATCAGAGAGACGTCCAGACCCTCGCCCTCCAGGTACGACCGTGGCCGCTCCGCACACGGGCCTGGAGCGGGCCCTGTGCCCCCATTAGCATGTGCCACATGCCTCCTGGCACACAGGTTTCCTCTGGGCATCTTGGGATTGGGAATTTGAGGTTCTTCCTGATTTCCCAGAGCTCTGTCTTTACAACCGTTACTCTGTACTGCACCATTCTAGAAGTGCTGGTGTGAACCTGCAGTTCATTCAGCGCATAGGCCGAGCCCTCCCACCAGAGTCGTCACAGTCAGAACTCCCTGTGCAGCTGGCCTGGGACACGCAGAGCTGCAGCTGTCTGTCCCAAAACGGTGACCTTGGGGGTACATCCATTTGTCTGGTGCATGTATTCCAAAGTCTAAGAAAGTAATGAGTCACCCTCTCACCATCTGGTCATCATATGTCACCTACAACCCTGATTTTTCGTGTAACGGCACTCAAGTTCCTGTCCTTATCAGAGGGCATGTTGATGTAAACGGAGTTTCTACCTTTGGCCAGTGTCGCCATGTGGGGTCAAGACAGCCTGACTCAGACAAGGAAATCACATTATACTTGTTTTGCTGCACTTTCTAAATTTAAAAATGAAGACACGAGTCTTTCTCTACACAACTGGGAAGTCCCCAAAGGGAGACAGTCCCAAAAGCCCAGAGAGAGAGATGGTGAGAAGGTGAGCATCTCGGAGAGGGGAGACGGGCTTGTCCAGCCTTTCTGGTGTGACGTGGGTGCTCTGCTTGGTGTGGACAGAGTCTGCTCTCGTGTGGCCTGAGACCACGTGTAAGCTGTAAAGAGGAGTCCAGTCGAGGTTTTTCTCCTGTTTGTTTTGCTGCTGCACGTCTGTTTTTTTTTGTTTGTGGGGTTTTTGTTTTCTTGGAGAGAGGCTCGCTGTTAGAGGCGAGAAGCGAGCAGGAGTAGAGTGGGAGTGGACGCCTCGCCCCTCCGGCCTGTCCAGGTGGAGGCGCTGCAGGCGCAGCTGGAGGAGCAGACCCGGCTCTCACGGGAGCAGGTGGCAGGGCTCATGGAGGAGAGGCGGATCCACGTCGAGGAAGTGCAGGTTCATCAGCAGAGAAGCCGGGACAGAATCACAGAGCTCACCAGAAGGTGGGTACTCACGAGCCACTCTGGACAGGTTTCAGGTGTCTCCCAGGTGGTTTAGAAGGTCCAGGGGTCAGGACTGTCACACTCACTGCCAAGGTCACAGGTTCGATCCCTGGTGAGGGAGCTAAGATTCCACAAGCTGGCAGTCCTGTCCAGTAGCAGCAAGAGTCCCGGCGCTGAAGGAACTGTCTCAGCAGACCCCCATCTCCCCCCACCCCCCGCCTCTCTCCCAGTTCCCTGGTGTGCTCATCTGATGCTTTTCCTACAGGACTGGGGGCTCTACACTCTCCCCTCAACCCCTCTGAGGGTTGTAGTCTGATCTTACCATCCTGGAATATCCTTCTCTCCACTGATGGGTTATCTAAGTCAGCGTAACAGTCCTTTTCTCTTGTTTGACTTTACATACCTGCACCAGAAAATGGAAACTATGTGTACTCCTGTTTTTACCCGATTCCTGCCTGCCTGTCCCCCGCTTTCTGCAGTCTGCTCTTGTTCCCTATTTTGTTTAGCATGCCCTGTCTAAAGTCATCACTGAGTTCATTCATGTCTTTCTGTGTGTCTGGGCCTCTGACCACTCCCTCTTTGAAATCCATCTCCCTTGGTTCCCGCAGCACCTGTCTTTCTTGGTTCTCCCCATTTCACCCCCCTCAGCTGTTGGTCCACTTGCAGTGACCAGAGCTGGGCTGTAGAGACATCTTCAATAAAGTATGTTTGAAAACCTCAAACTCACCACGACCGAAACTCAACTTTCTCTTTCCCGACAAGCACCCCTCCCCATCTCAGACCTGCTGCTCCATTCTTTCCCATTTAGCCCAGTGCCATCACATCCGTGTAGTTTCTCAAGTTCGGACACTCAGGGTCGTTTTCACCTCCTCACTCTCCAGTTTCTGATTCCAAACCCCATCGTCGGTGAATCCGGGAGCCTCTCCTGTCCATTCTCAGCGCTCTCATTCCCAGCTCACGCTGTGTTCTGGTTTAATCATTGCTGTCACCAAGCTGGGTTTCCTGTCGCCGGTCCCCTTGTGCCCCGCAGGCTTCCTCCCTGTGAGTGTCCCCTGCTGCCTTGGCCCTTGGGAGCCTCGGCCCTCAGTCTCTGCTCCTCTGGCTGTACTCACCTCGTTCTTCAGCCGGACTCCTGAGGCTGTGGTTCATGCAGCATTCAGGGTGCAGCAGCCCCTCGCTGTGCAGTCACCCCTTCTCTGACCTTCCCAGGGAGGGGTGCACTTTTCCTTACACGTCTCCCCACATTGCCCGTGATGACCAGCGTGACTCAGTGATGGGCCTTTTTACCTTCCATTTTAATGATGTCTCTTCCCCAGGGTCTTTTCCTGTGTGCAGAACAGGAGCATAATAAATAATTCTTGAACACTTGATGACCTTTATCTTTCTTTCTCTATCCTGCATTAAATATCCTACATTTTAAAATATTTTTTCACAGGAATTCCCTGGTGGTCCAGTGGTTAGGACTCAGAGCTTTCCCTGCCAAGGGCCCAGCTTCAATCCCTGGGTGGGGAACTAGGATTCCATAAGCCATGTGGTGTGGCCAAAAAAAAAAATGTGTATATATATGTACACACACACGTGTATGTGTATATATGGGCTTCCCTGGTGGCTCAGATGGTAAAGAATCTGCCTCTAATGTGGGAGACCTGCGTTCAATTTCAATCCCTGGGTTGGGAAGATCTCCTGGAGTATGTATATATATTCTTTCTCACCTTGGAATCTTCATCCTGTTGGGTTTTTTATTGCTTCACAAACTTTTTTTAGTGTGTCTTCCTCCATTCTAAAGCGTGGTCACTAAACTAGACATGATACTCAGGTTGAACTCACTGACCAGTGCAGGTAGAAGGTGCCCCTGGCCCTTGGCAGGCCCTGCTGCTTCCAACATCATTATTTTTGCTGTTTTGTGCTTAAGCATAGCATCTCCAGTTTCTATTGGATTTGAATTCTTTTTAAGGGAACAATATTTTTAAATTGTCAGAGTAAAGTATGATTTTACATGTCAGATTATTAATAACCTTCCTAGTTCAGCGTCTTCTGCAGATCTGAGCACTTGATCGGCTCCTTCCAGTAGATCGGCATCCTGAGGGTGTTGAATGGCAGGAAGTCCAAGGCCATTAATGGCTGCCTGTTAGGTGTCACTTTGAGACCATTTTTACATTTGCAAGAGCATGCTTCCCCTGTTTGTAACTGAGCCATAACACCAGAGAGAATAAAATAACCTGCTGGAAGCAAGAGCAGTCCTTGTGGGAACTGACTCAATCTCTCCCTGTTTATACAGACACACACGTACCTGAATATATTCATCAGATGACGGTTTCTCCTCTGACATTATGTAGTCATTGTCCCCTTCTCTGTCTACTCTCTCACTCAGGAGAAGAACTAAGTGGATCTCACCGTATGTGTTCAGTGGAAAACTGCAGTATGGTATTTAATGCCCTTTGCAAGCTGTGTGATCATTTGATACAGTATATTTCTAGCTGCTGATGTTAAACTGATGAGTTGCTAACTCTTCAGAAATTTTTTTTTTTTTTGAAGACAGAAACGTCGTTTGTCTATTCCCAAATCTCAGCAGGACTCTATCTAGTACCTGTGTATGTCTAGAAGCTGATACTGTCCTTGAGGGTCCTTGTGGCATCCGGCAAAAATAAATGATGCCTAAGAAGTGTCGCACTACAGCGCAGGGCATAGAGTGAAAGCACTCAGGGAGTTTCAGGGAGTGGAGGGGCCACGTGGGCTGAGGCCGTCGAGGCGCCTCCACCAAGGAAGCCATCTCAGAAAAAGGACAGGATCTGCTGTGGGGCAGCTTGGCCCGGCAGCTCACGGGGGAGCTCAGCCCAGGCAGAAGCAAAGCTGTGCTGATGGTTTAGAACTTGCGTTAACCTTCAGTCAGAACCCCATGACTTAGTTTACTGTAAAGTCTGGTGCCTTGGAAAAGTCCATGCCTAGGCTGTGTGTTAGTATTTCTGTAGTCCTTCTATATAACCTGAAATTAGCACCCAGAAAAATACCTATAAAGGCTGGTCTATGAACCAATGTAGATGCATTATACTTCGTTCAGTAAAACATGTAAGACTGCCGGCGATCAGATGAAGCGTGTTTTTAAAACGCTGGTGGTATTTACAGAATCTACATGTTACACAGTTGTTAAAGGGGCTGTGTTTGAAGTGACTGTCACATGTACCAAGGAAGCATCTTCATGTCCACGTCTGTACTTTCTTCCCTAGTCTCCACCACACCCAGGAGCTGCTCTACGAGAGCACCAAAGACTTTCTGCAACTCAGATTTGAAAACCAAAATAAGGAGAAGTCCTGGATGCTTGAAAAGGATCACTTGATGTCAAAGATTAAGGAATACAGGGTGCAGTGTAAGAAGAAAGAAGAGAAAATGGGGAAAATGTGGCTAGTTCATGAGAGTCATCACAACCAAAATGAATATATTAAGGTAGTTTCCTCTATCTTACAGAATTTTTTTTTTTATTCTGGAGTTATTGAAAGAACTTGGAGAATTTCAAAGAACCTAATCATTGTCATATAAGATCCAGTCCAGGAAGCTGTTGTAGCAACGATCTCAAGAAATAGGTCTCAAAGAGTATCTCTTTGTTACTGTGTTTGGGGATTTAGAACATTAAAGTGTTGACTGATCGATAGATTCATTCAACAGATATTTGTTGAAGTCCTGTGGTGGGCGGGGCTCTCAGTGTACGGCAGCAGACAGGTCTGTCTTCATGCCATTTACATTCTAACAGGTGAGAGAGACCAGAAACATTAACAAATAACCAAGTATGGGTTATAGGAAAGTGGTCCTGGGAGTTCCCTGGTAGCCTAGTGGTTAAGATTTGGGGCTCTCACTACGTGACCCAGGTTCATTCCCTGGTCAGGGAGCTGAGATCCCACAAGCCAGTTGGTGCAGCCAAAATACATTAAATTTAGGGAGGGGAAAAACAGTGGTGTTATGGAGTTAGAAGGATTCTGTAAAGATTGTATGTTGCTATTGGAGGTCTACTTTTGTTGAGAAGCACTGGGACACTGTCTGGAGTCTGGCATTTTTGCTGAGACCTGGAGAATGGAGCTTGCCAGGCAGACCTCTGGGAAGAGCATCAGGCAGGGGAGAGCAGGTGTGAGGGAGCACGTGGCAGTGAGGGGTGGGCACGCGGGCTGGAGGGAGGGCAGCCATCACGCTCCTGCCGAGGATGCGCAGCTCCGAGCGTTGTCGTGTCTTTGAAGGATTCTGTGAAGGAAGTGACATCCAGGTTGGGCTTTTTCAAGATCATCCTGGTTGCTCAGTGGAATATGTGTTTTAAATGCTGTTGATGTGTCTTTCTTTTTAAAGAAAAACTTAAGTGTATCCCCAAATAGGTTGTAATGTCTTATTTGGTACAATTCCAAACTCTATTAAATCTGACTCTTCCAAGAGCCAAAAATATTTGTTTCGTTTTAAAATTTTTCTAAAAAATAAAGGGAAAAAAAACAAATTTCCTACTCTGTACACATCAAGAAAAAAGCTAGAGAATCCTCCAGAAGTAGGCTTTCAGGTGTTCTCTGTGATGTCTTGTTCCTTCACTGACTTAGCTCTTCTAGAAATCCTTTCTTTCTTTCCCTCAGTGCTATTTGAATTACCCAAATTAAAGAACAAAGATGAATTTTTCTCTCCTTCTGACCCACAGTCCCTAAAGGATAAGCTCATACAAGAGAGAAGGCTGTCCAGCATGTACCAAGAGCAGTGCATTTCCCTGGAAGAAGAGCTGGCCCGGATTCGTGAGGAGGAAGGAGCAAGGAGAGAGATCTTTAAGGTGTGGGGTTCTCTGCCTGTCGGGGAGGGGGCTGGGCAGCTGGCTAGGGGTGCCCCTTCTGCTCACAGAGGCCTTCCTGTACCCCGGGTATAGGACCGCACCAGCAAGATGGGGAGACGCCTACAGGCCATGACTAAGCGCTATGAGGCCTTGGAGACCCGGCGTGTCTTAGAGGTAGAAGGCTTTAAGACAGACATTAAGATTCTCCGGCAAAAACTAAAAGACGTGGAGCAGATACTTTATAAGGTAATTGATCCTGAATTACCAGGAGGGAGAGGAGGTGTGGGTGAGCAGGCAGGGCACAAGGGCCCCTCTGAGGGAGGCTGGGCTGCATCACCATCCTCCTGATCTCGCTGAAATCAGTGTAAACAGTGCATGCCAGAGGAAGACAGGACAGACTGAAGCAACTGAGGACGATGTCAGAGTATTTCCACCTGAACTCAGCTCAGCACAAATATTCATCCCTCCTAACTCAAGGAGTGGGTTCAAAGAGCCGTGTCTGTGGGGAGTTACTGGGGTTCCTGTGGTTAGGACTCGGCGTTCTCACTGCCAGAATCTGGGTTCAGTCCCTGGTCGGGGAACTAAGATCCCACAAGCCATATGACCTGGCCAAAAGAAGAAAAAAAACCTGTCTATTTTACAAATGGGGAAAGTGAGTAACTGGGTTAGAAAGTACTTCTTCCCTATGAGACACAGCTTCACATAGAATCTGAGGTGCCTCCAGTGTCATCTTAAAGAGATGTAACTGTCCATCCACACGCCCTGAGCAGTCACTCTGCCAGGCAGGTTCACACAGAAACAAAGAGATGCTGCCTTACGTGCTTTAGCAGATTTACTAATAATGTCTATATTGGTCTCTTTACTCACTGTTACTTGTTGGTTGTCCTCTGACTCAGGCTCCTCTCCTGTCGTGTGGGGAAGCGATGGTCTAGAGCCTTTTCAGCCCTAACTCTACATTGTCCTTCTCTCAGCGAGTCTCCAGACTAAGCATTGAATCTACCCTGTGAACTAAGAGTATCAGAGAAGGGAGCTGGCACAGCTGGGGCTTCATGCCAGGTTTCTCTCCTCTGGCATCTGCCATAATCACTTCTTTTTTCTGAATCTCTAGGCCACACTCAACGCCCAGGCAAACCAGGATCTTGCCATTCTGTGTGAGGTTCGTGACAGCAATCGACTGGCACACAAGATACAGGGAGAACTAAGGAACCTCAAGTCCAAAGTGTTTGGTCTAGAGAACGAACTTAGGCTATGCTGATAGTACATTTTAGGAATGGCACAGGTCCGGATTAGGTCTGCTTCCTGAAATTCAAGGAGAAGGTCATCCACTCCCAGAAACCATAGGCACAGAGTTGTCCAGAGTAGTGGTGTCCGTTGTTATGAAGACAAGGGGAAGAATCAACTTTTTTTTTGTATTCTAAGATGTATGGGTTTTGCTGTCCTGTTAACTGATACTCGGGTTTTTTGATTAATTAAATTTTTTTTTTTTTGGTCTGGATTACAACCTGAATTACTTAGAGATTTTCCCACATTATTTGGGAGTTTATAGTGATAGGGGTTTTGTTTGTTTGTTTGTTTGTTTGTGTGTTTTTAAGACAGTGACAAAAAGGAAAGTGTTTATTTTTGCTGTTGGCTTGGCTGAGTGTTAAGGGAGGAACACTTCCCCCAGGAGGTCAAGACTCCCGCTAAGATTGCCTTTCTCCTGGGCAGGGGGCAAAGGCCACAAGACACAGGCCAGTCAGACAGGAACCGGCCTTAATTCTCTCAGCCCTAAGCTGAGGGGCCCTTGTTCCTTTCTGGACAGCAGCCTCAAGAAATGGCACCAGAGGGCACCAGAGACCCTCCTCTTAAGCAAAATAATCTGGGACCATAAAGATGCCACTTTGGCAAGAGTGAGTGAAAAATTCAATATTGTACCAGAACTATGTGTTTTTGGTTGTTGTTGTTGTTTTTTTTTTTTAATAATGTATATATTTTAAATTAGCTATTTTTCAATAAAACATAATGGAAAATGTTCTATTTGAGCTTCCTGTAATTTCTTGTTAAAACCACATTTATACTTGTTGATGACACTGTTTACTTACCTTTCCATGGTTTCCGCAGTGCTATACATTTATGAAAGGTTTCCTAAATGCATCCCTTGAGATTGTCTTCGAGGTAGTAGGAAAGAGAGTACAAGATGATGGCACTAAAACCATATCCGTTTTTTTCACCTCTGTCATTTTTTCAGCAAATAACTGCATCTGGGGTAAAGTAATTGTGAACATACCTTAGACAGCCTCTGAGAATTCAGTGCGTCTTGACTTAGTATGGTTTAGCTATGGTTTTTCCAGTAGTCATGTACAGATGTGAGCGTTAAACCATAAAGAAGGCTGAGAGCCAAAGAATTGATGCTTTTGAATTGTGGTGCTGGAAAATACTCTTGGACAGCACAGAGATCAAACCAGTCCATCCTAAAGGAAATCAGCCCAGAATATTCATTGGAAGGACTGATGCTGAAGCTGGAGCTCCAGTACCTGATATGAAAAGGTATCTGTACCTGATACGAAAAGCCAACTCATTGGAAAAGACCTGATGTTGGGAAAGATTGAGAGCAGGAGGGAAAAAGGGGGCAGCAGAGGATGGGATGGTTGGATGGCATCACTGACTCAATGGACATGACTTTGAGCAAACTGGGAGATTGTGAAGGACGGGGAAGTCTGACGTGCTACAGTTCCTGGGGTCACAAAGAGTCAGACACGACTTAGTGGCTGAACAGCAACGATGGCTTAGAATAGCATCATTCTAATGTACCCACGACAGACGAAAGGACTCAGGTGTTCCTATTTGTGTTAAGGAAAACTGTCAGTAGGAGATGCTGCGTTTTATTTTTTTTTTCTAAAGCTGATGGTAGCACATCAAGTGTCTTTCACTAACTGAGACAGGTTCCCAGAAGGACCAGTCCTGGGCTTTCAAGGGATGTTGGTCAGTGAGTGGTACCTCCTTTTGTCCTGACACTCAAGGCCTTGGCCGTCCGCGATTGTTGCTGTTTTGATGCTGGCGAAACAAAAAGACTTATTAAATCACAGAATTTCAGAGTAAGAAGGAATCTCAGATCATGTCGAGATCCAGCATTTTAATTTTATGTGCAAATCAAGCCTGCCACCACTGACTTGAGCAACCAGTCGGTAATGTTTCTAACACCCTAGCCTCAATTCCAGTGACGTTCATCTTCACATTAACCACACACTAATGTTGCCACTCTAAATCTCATCACCACGAAAAAGCAGTATAGTGTGGTGGGGAGAGCACGGGCTACAGAGAGTCACGGTCATGGATTCTGCCATGTCTCTCTCTGGAACTCCAGGCTCTCGTCCCTTCATCTACAGAATCGAGGTGAAGCTACCTGCTTTAGCTGGGTGATCATGAGTATTAAGAAAGAGGAAATCTAGTACAACCTATCAGTAAAAAGACAAAAAGTGGCCAAAGGGTCTGAAATGGCATTTCTCCAAGAAAATAAACAGATGGCCAATAAGCACATGGAAAGATGCTTGACACTGGTTACTGAGAAGTAGAGTCAAAAAGGAGATACCACACCCAGAGGATGGCTATAATAAACAAAGATAGTAAGGTAAATAACTAATGAGGACCTACTGTATAACACAGGGAACTCTACTCAGTTCTCTGTGATGGCCTTTATGGGAAAAGAATCTTTGTGGGTATATGTGTACATACAGCTGATTAACTGTGCTGTACAGCAGAAACTAACACAACATTGTAAATAATACTCCAGTTAATCAAACAGCGAGATAGGTGCTGGCAAGGGTGTGGAGAAAATGCAGGTTTCATGCATTGCTGGTGGGATTCTAGAACGGTGCTGCCACTTAGGAAGGCAGTCTAACAGTTACTCAAAAGTTAAGCACCTATCAAAGGAGGAAACAGGAGAGGAGGGATAAATTAGGAGTTTGGGATTAACATATGCACACTACTGTATGTAAAGTCAGAGAAGGCAATGGCACCCCACTCCAACTCTTGCCTGGAAAATCCCATGGATGGAGGAGCCTGGTGGGCTGCAGTCCACGGGGTCACGAAGAGTCAGACATGACTGAGCTACTTCACTTTCACTTTTCACTTTCATGCACTGGAGAAGGAAATGGTAACCCACTCCAATGTTCTTGCCTGGAGAATCCCAGGGACGGGGGAGCCTGGTGGGCTGCTGTCTGTGGGATCGCACAGAGTCGGACACGACTGAAGCGACTTAGCAGCAGCAGCATATGTAAAATAGATAACCAACAAGGACCTACTATATAGCACAGAGAACTCTAATCAATATCTTGTAATAAACTATATGAGAAAATTTGAAAAAGAATATATATTCATATATATATATAGCTGAGTCTGTGCCGTCCACCTGATACTAACATTGTGAATCAACTGTCTTCAATAAAAGAAAGTTAAACACAGTTATGTGATCCTGCTCTTTGACTTCTTAGGTATACACCCAAGATAAAGTGCCCATCCACAAAAATTGTACAGAAATGTTCAAAGCAGCATTATTCATAGTAGATAAAAAGTAAAAGCAACCCATGTCCAACTGTAATCAACTGTTCTGTTTTTTTCTGGCTTCAATTGACTTCCTATGAATTTCTCACCATTGTCATGCAGATTGCAGGTTGTATTTAATACCATTCATTCCTTCATTCAGCATTTCATTTTTAGGTGCTTTGTCCTAGAAATTCTGCCGGATCTTAGGTTTGTAAAGAACACAAAGACAGTATGCTCCAAAGGTTGGGAAGGTGAGCGCTGTGGGTGCAGAGGACAGGAGGCGGAGAAAGGGGCTCAGATGAGGTGACGTGTGAGCCGAATCAGCAGTGATTTTGGAGGAGAGAACTGGGTATTTCAGATGGGAAAACAACCAGAGCAAGGGCAGGGAGAACAGAAAGTTTGGGGAAGTGGAGACAGGCATAGAACATAGGGCATAAGACATAGTATGGAATTTAATTTGATACAATAATATAAATCTGTTACATATTTTAAAATCTTTTGCAATAATTGGAAACATTTGGTTTTGCTTAAAAATGGGGGGAAAAAAGACCCAATAACCAAAATCAGAAACCCAGTGATACCAATTCATGCATGAAGAAAGAGTTTGAAAAGCAAACTCACTTTCTTAAAAATTAGGAGTAAGAAGTAAGTATGATGCAATAATAAATATATGAAACATTTGTTTCTTGGGAAATCTTTGAGGGTAAGGTACAGTCCAGTGTTCTTGCCTAGAGAATCCCGTGGACAGAGGAGCCTGGTGGGCTGCTGTCCATGGGGTCACACAGAGTCGGACACAACTGAAGCACCTTAACAAGCAAGCAAGCAAGGTACAATCTATCAGGGTTTACTGCAGTATCTACAGCAACCAAGCAAAGGATGGTCTTTAGATCGTCAGAAAAAAAGCCTTATCTGCTTTGTCTTTTAAAGTTTCTCTTTTAGCTTTTAATTTAGGGTTCAATTCAGTTCAGTCACTCGGTTGTGTCCGACTCTTTGTGACCCCATGAATCGCAGCACGCCAGGTCTCCCTGTCCATCACCAACTCCCGGAGTTCACTCAGACTCATGTCCATCGAGTCAGTGATGCCATCCAGCCATCTCATCCTCTGTTGTCCCCTTCTCCTCTTGCCCCCAATCCCTCGCAGCATCAGGGTCTTTTCCAATGAGTCAACTCTTCTCATGAGGTGGCCAAAGTATTGGAGTTTCAGCTTCACCATCAGTCCTTCCAATGAACACCCAGGACTGATCTCCTTTAGAATGGACTGATTGGATCTCCTTGCAGTCCAAGGGACTCTCAAGAGTCTTCTCCAACATCACAGTTCAAAAGCATCAATTCTTCCGCGCTCAGCTTTCTTCACAGTCCAACTCTCACATCCATACATGACCACTGGAAAAACCATAGCCTTAACTAGACGGACCTTTGTTGGCAAAGTAATGTCTCTGCTCTTGAATATGCTCTCTAGGTTGGTCATAACTTTTCCTTCCAAGGAGTAAGCATCTTTTAATTTCATGGCTACAATCACCATCTGCAGTGATTTTGGGTGCCCAAAAAAATAAAGTCTGAAACTGTTTCCACTGTTTTCCCATCTATTTCTCATGAAGTGATGGGACCAGATGCCATGATCTTAGTTTTCTGAATGTTGAGCTTTAAGCCAACTTTTTCACTCTCCTCCATAAATCACTTTAAAAAATTTATTTAAATACAGTTGATTTATAATGTGTTAATTTCTACCATGCAGCAAAGTGATTCACATACATACATATATTATTTTTTAAATATTCTTTGTGGTTTATCAGAATATTGAATATAGTTCCCTGTGCTATACATACAGTTGTTTAGTTGCTAAGTCATATCCATCTCTTTGCGACCTCATGGACTGTAGCCTGCTCAGCTACAGCCATTCATACCATGGAGTTCTTCTGGCATGAATACTGGAGTGGGTTGCCATTTCCCTCTCCATAAATCACTTTTTATCCATGAAATTTATGTGATTTTGCCCAACAGAAAATAGCTCTGGCTATGTTATTTTTGGTTCAGTTTTATGATTCCCACTGTTCTCCACACACCACAGTAGGTTGGCTACCAAGATTCACCCTTAATATTTACAACATAGCAGACGGTCCTGTCACCACTCACTGCACACAAGAACAGAAGGAAATCGATGGCTGTAGCCCTGATCCAGGAGAGGAATTCAAGGCCGGGTTTCAAGGGAAACATTAGGACTGGAGAGGAAGGGGCAGGTCTGAGGACCATTCAGGAGTAGAAAGGACATCGTTTCTTTGTGATGGAGAAGATGTGAGTGTTAGAAAAGAGTTAAGGGTAGTTCTTTTTTTTGTTTGTCTAGCTGCATGCGAGATCTTAGTTCCCTAACCAGGGATCAAACCCAGGCACCCTGCAGTGGAAGCACAGAGTCCTAACCACTGGACTGCCAGGGAGTCTGGAGAGTAGTTCTCTAACTCCAAAGTTTCTGGCTTGGGGCACCATGTATATGTGACACTATTAAGTGAGATTTAGCACATATGAGACGGAGAAGGCAATGGCACCCCACTCCAGTACTCTTGCCTGGAAAATCCCATGGACGGAGGAGCCTGGTGGGCTGCAGCCCATGGGGTCGCGAAGAGTCGGACACGACTGAAGCGACTTAGCAGCAGCAGCAGCACATATGAAAAATAGCAGTTTTCCAGTAAACTTGAGAAAAGGGATATGGAGGTTCAAAGAGAAGTTAGGATTAAAGATAGGGATGGAGAATTATTAGCATATAGAAAATTACTGAAGTCTTGTATCTAAATCATGGATGCAGATGATATCAGAGGTGGGAAGCATAGAGAATAAGAGAAGGAGGCCAAAGAGGGGAAAACTTAATGGTTAGAGGAGATAGCTGGTAGAAAAGGAATGGTCTGAATAACAAGAAAATAGTGTTCCAGAAACCTAGGGAAATGAGAACTTCTAGAAGTGAGAGGTTGGCAGGATTGTCAAAGGCTGCAGAAAAATAAGGTGAATTAGAATTGAGATATTGGATTTGGCAAGTTAGTAGCAGGGGGATTTAAAGCAATTCCAGGGCACTTCTGCGGTGGTCCAATGGCTAAGACTCTGAGCTGCCAATGCAGGGGACGTGGGTTCGATCCCTAGTCAGGGAACTAGATCCCACATGCCACAACTAAAGATCCCGCATGCTGTGACTAAGACCTAGCACAACCAAATTAAATAAATAAAGCCATCCCAATGAAGTGGAGACAGGAGTCGACCCATATTCAGCTCAGGAGTGAGACAACGAGGAAGCTGTGAAGCAGCTTTAGAGATGAGAAAATCAAGGAATGGAGTGTGATGGTTTCAGGTTGGGGACGATGTGCCCACGTGTAGAAGCTGAAAGGAACAAGCTGGAGGATGGTGTTGAAGATAGAGGGATGGAGGTCGAGAGGGTGTTTGTGGAGGAAGGCACTGCTGGAGGGTAGGAGCTGGTGCTGATGGAGGCAATCAGAGCAGAGAAGTGGGTGGACTGTTAGGTTGTGGCTGCCTAATTCTCATATAGGAAATAAAATCAAAGCCCTCCACCGAGAGTGAGAAGGGGCATGGATGTGACAGGGAGCCTAAGAAGTGTGAGACTACTTGGGAAAACAAGAAGGAGGGAGGGGGGTGAGCGATAGAATTGTTAGGGGTAGGTCTTTTTTTTTTTTTTTCTTTTAAAGATTTTTCTTTTCTTGATGTGGACCATTTTAAAAGTCTTCACTGAATTTGTGGCAGTATTGCTGCTGTTTTAAATTTTGGTTTTTGTCTGCAAGGTGTGTGGGGTCTTAGCTCCCAGACCAGGGATCAAACTTACACACCCTGCATTGGAAGGAGAAATCTTAGTCATTGGACCACCAGGCAAGTGCCCAGAAGTAGGTCTTGGTGAAGGCTGTTGAGCTGAGTCGACAGCCAATAGGAAAATGCCTCAGATGACAGCAAGTCAGTCAGCTTCCCTCTCCCCTTCATGCCGCCCCACCCTCACCCATGTCCAGCTTCCCAAGGATAAGGGTGCAGAGCCCCCAGAGGATCAGACTAGGCAGACAAGCAGAACGGAAGGCAGGTGAGGAGATGGAGCTACAGGGAGGGCTTGGCTGCCAAGCAAAGGGAGAGACACAGCAAAGAAAGTGTTTGGGAAACTGGTGGGGGTTTTTAACCTCTTTTTAAAAAAAATTATTTATATAGATTTTGTTGTTTTCTGTCAAACCTCAACATGTATCAGCCATAGGTACACATATATCCCCTCCCTTTTGAACCTCCCTCCTGTCTTCCTCGGAGAAGGTGATGGCACCCCACTCCAGTACTCCTGCCTGGAAAATCCCATGGACAGAGGAGCCTGGTCGGCTGCAGTCTGTGGGGTCGCGAAGAGTCAGACACGACTGAGCAACTTCCCTTTCACTTTTCACTTTCATGCATTGGAGCAGCAGCCTGTCTTCCTCCCCACCCCACCCCTCTAGGTTGATACAGAGCCCCTGTTTGAGTTTCCTGAGCCATACAGCAAATTCCCGTTGGCTGTTTTACATATGGTAATATAAGTTTCCATACATCTCACCTAAGTCCATAAATCTCTATGTCTGTTTCTCCATTGCTGCCCTGTAAATAAGTCCTTCAGTACCATTTTTCTAGATTCCATATATATACATTAGAACATGATATTTATCTTTCTCTTTCTGACTTACTTCACTCTGTACAATAGGTTGTAGGTTCATCCACCTCATTAGAACTGACTCAAATGCGTTTCTTTCTATGGATGAGGAATATTCCATTGTGTATATGTACCACAGTGTCTTTATCCATTCATCTGTCAGTGGGCATCTAGGTTGCTTCCATGTTCTAGCTATTGTAAATAGTGCTGCAGTGAACAATGGGATACATGTGTCTTTCTCAATTTTGGTTTCCTCAGGGTATATGCCTAGGAGTGGGATTGCTAGGTCATATGATGGTTTTATTCCTAGTTTTTTGAGGAATCTCTATACCATCTTCCAGCGTGGTTTTATGAATTTACATTCCCACCAACAGTGCAAGAGCATTCCCTTTTCTCCACACCCTCTCCAGCATTTATTGTTTGTAGACTTTTTGATGAGGGCCATTCTGACTGGTGTGAGGTGATATCTCATTGTAGTTTTGATTTGCATTTCTCTAATAATGAGCAATGTTGAGCATCTTTCCATGTGTTTGTTAGCCATCTATATGTCTTCTTTGTAGAAATGTCTATTTAGGCCTTTTCTCCACTTTTTGGTTGGGTTGTTTGTTTTTCTGGTGTTGAGTAGTCTGAGCTGCTTGCATATTTTGGAAATTAATCCTTTGTCGGTTGTTTCATTTGTTATTATTTTCTCCCATTCTAAGGGTTGTCTTTTCACCTTGCTTATAGTTTCGTTTACTGTGAAAAAGCTTTTAAGTTTAATTAGGTCCCGCTTGTTTACTTTTGTTTTTATTTCCGTTACTCTAGGAGGTGGGTCATAGAGGATCTTGCTTTGATTTATGTCATCGAGTGTTCTGCCTATGTTTTCCTCTAAGAGATTTTTTTTTTTTTAAGTCTCTCTATGAAAACATGGTTTCATGGTTCTGAGCTGTGGAGTCTCCCCCTCCTGCACTGGCTGGTGGCCTAGTTAGCCCTATAAAAGACTGGTGTGAACCCTGCCTGGACTGCTGGAGAATTACTCACCTGGAGAATTACTCACCTCCCAAGGTAACTATGCGGTTTACCCACGTCATAGTCTAGAGACAATCCCTCATTTAGGACTTGACGCCCCTTTGTTTTGGAGCTACCAGACGATAAAACTCATGTCTGAAGTGGTGTGTGCTGTGTGGAGTAAGATGGTCCCTTACAGCCCTCTGGGCAAGTGACCTCAAGGGCGGCTGTCAGTGCCTCTGTTTGCACATCTTGGCATGTCTTTGCTTCCTGGGCTGCGTGGCCTCTTTATTAAAGCAGCCACTCATTTTTTAAAAAAATTAACTGTGTGTTATATTGACACAGAAACTGACCAGTCAGTGGTGAAGAATATAAGGTTGAGAAACAGAGCCAATTAACACTGGAATTTGAGTTACAGAGGCATTTCAAGTTGACAAGCTAAGTATTTGTCTGAAATAAGTATAGTTTTATTTTGGACAAATATTTATTATAAAATAATATGCTTGATACTCTCAGCTTACCTCTGTCTACCTACCTACCTACTTACCTATCTATCCACTTTTAAAAATATTTTGAATTATCTCTCTAAACATTTTAGATAATTCTGGATTCACATGTGATTGTAAGAAAGAGCAGAGTGATCCTGTGTGCATTTTTCCTGGTCTCCCCTCAATCAGCCACTCCATTTGGACATGGTTAGCCTGCAGTTTTTGCATCCCAGTAACTCCAAATTAGACCACAATGTTGAGCCTTGCATTGGCTTTGTGACATTTTCCTCTCCTTTCAGCTCCCAGTTGTCTCATATCCACTGAGCACCTTAGTATCTAGCAATGTTCATGCTAATTTTAAATGAGCACAATTTTGATACTGCCATGTTGACTGCTCCAGAGTCTCTTAACTGACCACCTCATCTTGACATGTGTAAAGTGATAATTAAATATTAAATGACCTATATCGGAAAAAAAATTTTTTTAAGAGTGGATATATGTATACGTATAGCTTTACAGTACAGCAGAATCTAACACAACATTGTTAATCAACTATACTCCAATAAAAACTTAATATTAGAGGGATCCAGAACCTGGGTGCTGTAATAGCGCTGTCTTACAGACTGTTAAAAGATTTCCTTGGGCACCAAGCTCAGTGGTAAGTCAAGGTTGAACTGGTCTGTTCAGGGTTCTTTTATTTCGAGCGATTCCTCACCACAGCCCTGCCTCTCCTGTCACTCCCCAGCCCCAGCTAGCACCTGATAAGCTTCTGCAGAAAATAGCTCTACTCCCTTGGGCAAAGAGCTCTGTTCTCTCTCTTGCTTCATGTCAAAACAACGAACTCTATCCCCCTAGAAATAACCTTATAAAACTCTTCTTTCCTTATATATTCCCTGCTGGTGTGCTCAGTCGATCAGTTGTATCCAACCCTTTGCAACTCCATGGGCTGTAGCCTGCCAGGCTCCTCTGTCCATGGGATTTCCCAGGCAAGAATACTGAAGCAGGTTGCCATTTCCTTCTCCAGGGGATCTTTCCAACCCAGAGATTGAACCTGTGTCTCCTGCCTTGGCAGGCAGATTCTTTACCACAGAGCCACAAGGGAAGCCCTGGAGAGTAAGATGCCTGGATAAAGAACAGAATCTTTGTCAAGGCAGAAGAGTTTTTCATCAGCTCTAAAGGCTGTCACTTTCTCCAAAGACGGGTCCTTACACTGAACACCCTCCCTGACGGCCCTCCATCACCTTCATCTGAGGGATGAATGTGGGGAGAACATGAGAGGCCAGGAAAACAGAACCCAAACCACACCCCCAGACTTGTCTCGCTGTCTTGTTCCAGGTTCCTAAACTGGGCTGGTCTCCTTTCTCCAGAGCTTGGCCAGAGGACAATGTTCTGTGTCAGTCAGTCCTTGAAAATGGACTTTAAATCAGTCTCTGGAAGGAGATGGGAGCCTCTGCAACTACTGAGGGTCAGACGTGGTTCTCCACCCCACCCTAACCCTTCCCAGTCCCAACAAGTCTCAGCTAACGGAGTTTGCTGCCTGCAGAGGGCGCGGAGAGGGGAGCGGTGTTGCTCTTAGCTCTCCCTCTCCAGGGCCAAGCTAAATTCCGGAGAGCCACATACAGTGGGGATTTGTGTTTTCTTTCTTCCATCCCCAGTCTGGGCGGCGGCAGAGCTCAAAGAGCAGTCTGTTCTGGGGAAAAGGCGGCGTCTGCCTCTCTCCCAAGCCAGCCCTGATCAAACCCTGAGCAGCCGGTCCTTAGATAACACAGCTGAGAAACGTGAAACCCACAGCTCGCCTGCCTCCCATCAGAGGCCAGCATCGCTGTCTGGAACCCGAGCCGGGCCTCTGAGATGTGGCTGTGATTGAACGCCAAGCAGCATGGCTGGGGTTCTCGCTTCAGGGTTCGTAGCCGGGACCTGTGAACTTACACAAAGAAGGTTTTCAGAAAGTCTGTCTGGGGCTTGAGCACTTGAGCTGTTTGGTGGCACTCTGCACATGTCCCAGGCTTTGGCATCATTGTTCTTCCCCAGCAAAGCCATAAGGTAGGTTAACACGGCCAAGCTGAGCACTTGCCTGGGCAGCCCGCAGCATCCCCAGCAGAGGAGCAGATTCAGTGGTACTTGAGGCAAGAGGAGGAACATCCACACTCCCGTTTTTGCTTCATGAGAGGAGGGAAGTTCAGGTCAGTTCAGTTCAGTTGCTCAGTCGTGTCCGACTCTTTGCGACCCCATGAATCACAGCATGCCAGGCCTCCCTGTCCATCACCAACTCCCAGAGTTCACTCAGATTCACGTCCATCGAGTCAGTGATGCCATCCAGCCATCTCATCCTCTGTCATCCCCTTCTCCTCCTGCCCCCAATCCCTCCCAGCATCAGGGTCTTTTCCAATGAGTCAGCTCTTCGCATGAGGTGTCCAAAGTACTGGAGCTTCAGCTTTAGCATCACTCCTTCCAAAGAAATCCCAGGGTTGATCGCCTTCAGAATGGACTGGTTGGATCTCCTTGCAGTCCAAGGGACTCTCAAGAGTCTTTTCCAACACCATAGTTCAAAAGCATTAATTCTTCAGCGCTCAGCTTTCTTCACAGTCCAACTCTCACATCCACACATGACCACTGGAAAAACCATAGCCTTGACTAGATGGACCTTTGTTGGCAAAGTAATGTCTCTGCTTTTGACTATGCTGTCTAGGTTGGTCATAACTTTTCTTCCAAGGAGTAAGTGTCTTTTAATTTCATGGCTGCAGTCACCATCTGCAGTGATTTTGGAGCCCCCAAAAATAAAGTCTGACACTGTTTCCACTGTTTCCCCATCTATCTCCCATGAAGTGATGGGACTGGATGCCATGATCTTCATTTTCTGAATGTTGAGCTTTAAGCCAGCTTTTCCACTCTCTTCTTTCACTTTCATCAAGAAACTTTTGAGTTCCTCTTCACTTTCTGCCATAAGGGTGGTGTCATCTGCATATGTGAGGTTATTGATATTTCTCCCAGCAATCTTGATTCCAGCTTGTGTTTCTTCCAGCCCAGCGTTTCTCATGATGTACTCTGCATATAAGTTAAATAAGCAGGGTGACAATATACAGCCTTGAGATACTCCTATTCCTATTTGGAACCAGTCTTCCTTACACAAATGGACTTTGGAGGAGGCACAAAGGTCTGTATAGTCAAAGCTATGTTTTTTCTGGTAGTTATGTACAGATGTGTGTTGGGCCATAAAGAAGGCTGAGCACTGAAGAACTGATGCTTTCAAATTGTGGTGCTGGAGAAGACTCTTGGTCTTCTTGGTGCTGAGAGTCCCTTGGACAGCAAGGTGATCAAACCAGTCAATCCTAAAGGAAATCAACCCTGAATATTCATTGGAAGGGCTGATGCTGAAGCTGAAGCTCCAAAACTTTGGCCACCTGATGCAAAGAACTGACTCACTGGAAAAGACCCTGATGCTGGGAAAGACTGAGGGCCAGAAGAGAAAAGGGAGACAGAGGATGAGATGGTTGGATGGCATCATTGACTCAATGGACGTGAGTTTGAGCAGACTCAGGGAGATAGAGAAGGACTGTGAAGCCTGGCGTGTTACAGTTTGAAGACTACTTAGCAACTGAATGACAGCAGCCTCCATGAACAGGAAGTAAGAATATTTTCTGTGATTATAGTGTTTACTGAATGACTTCTAGGCGGGATGCTTCAGAAGCAGTCCAGATGACAGACCATAAGACAGACATGGTCCCCGACAAGCCCTGTTGGGGAGAAGTGTGAGGTCCGGAGTGGGAGATGCACATGGAAGAGTTTATCTTTCCAAGATAAAAGAATAAGAGCAGGAAATCCAACTTTGCTCAGAGGCCTGGAGACCTACTACTTATTCAGCAAATGCTGAGAACACCCTCAGTGCTGCAGGAGGTCGTGCCAGAGAGCTCAGGCATGAGAGCAAGCTGACATTTGTGTAGCCCCTCAAGGATTGTTCATTCACCCGTGTGTTTGTGCACATGGGGACCAAGTCTGTGGGATGTGTCCCAAGGGGAGGAAAGGGGGATTGAGAGCTTGTTCAGAGGCACGTGGGGACTTCCCAGATGGCTCTAGTGGTAAAGAATCTGCCTGCCGATGGAGGAGATACAGGTTCAATTTCTGGGTGGGAAAGATCCCCTGGAGGAGGAAATGGCAACCCACTCCAATATTCTTGCCTGGAAAATCCCATGGACAGAGAACCCTGGTGGGCTACAGTCCGTGGGGTCGCAAAGAGTTGGACACGACTGAGTGAGCCTGCGTGTGTCTGGAGCCACGGCTAGCCATGTGCTCTCTAGACACCACACGTGTACTCTGAGCTGTGGGCTGTCTCCCTCATGTTCAGTGCAAAGCCTGGCTGTTGTCTGTCAGCAAATAGGAGGTCACAGACAGGAGAGACCATCTTCACAGAGAAGGTGAAACAGTGTCTTTCCACTGTGTTTGGCATCAGAGAGACGGGGTGGAGCTTCAGCAGGCGCTGATTTAGCTTCTGTTTCCGCATCAGCTGACCAGCAACCAAGACTACCGTTCACCCTTTCTCTCCTCTTCAGTTTCCCAGCAACCACGCAGACCCAAGTGGAGGGAAATAACTGGCATCCCTCAGGTGAAAACCCCATGAGTCAAAGTCAGTTTTTCAACTTGGATAATTGTCTGTTGACTTGCTGGGGAATCCTCTTCCCCGGGGCGCAGACTGCTGGAGGAGCGCCTGTAATCATTTGGAGGCAATCACAGCGCCAGAAAGGGGAGCCAGGCCCAGCCATCGATGCCAAACAAGCCTCAAAGCGTGTAGCTCTGGTCTGGGTCACACCTTGCTTTTGAGGGCTGCGTTCACGACTCAAGATGAAGTCACAAGCACTCAGTGTGTGAGCTGCCTGGAATCTTTCCCAGCCAATGAGCTTTGCTCTGACCCTTTACCACATGTCTGTGTCCTCTTCTTCAGGTTCCCTTGACTCAGTGATGCAGTCTTGCATAATTCTTCTACAGGGATGGTAAATATTCATCTGTTTCCTATTCCAGTGTGCAGAATGATTTAGGACCACAGACGGTGGATCTAAGGCTTGGAGCTTGAACTGGGCTCATACGATTCTTTCTACCAGCCAGACAGAAGGGCTCAACTGCATTAGAAATCAGAAGTGGACAAGAAGAAGCATTCGGTGAGGGTCTCCACCTTCTCCTGGGAGGGGCCTCTGCAGTAGCAAACTCTGCAGAAATATTTGTGAAAGATGGGGACTTCTCTGGTGATCCAGTGGTTAAGACTTTGCCTTCTGATGCAAGGGATGCAGGTTAGGTAGCTAAGATCCCACATGCCTTGAGGCCGAAAAAAACAAAACGAAAAACAGAAGCAATATTGTAACAAATTAAAAAAAAAAGACTTTAAAAATGGTCCACATTAAAAAAAAAAATTTTTAAGGAGAAAAGAGATTTGTGAAAGATGGACTCCTGGAAAGAAGGGACAGGAAAAAAGATGTCTTTAGCAAAGAGTGGCCCAGGAGGCACGGATGAGGGTGGGGAGGAGAGGATGAGAAGAAGGATCATGTGGCTGAGTGAGTTACGGATGTGCTGAGGATGAGCTCACAGTTTCCAGGGTGAATATATTTCTCCAGAGGAACTTCCAAGGTAGCAATATACGCAAAGGGGAAAAAAAAAGCATTGGGTCTGAAGTTAGCAAGCCTGAGTTTGAGTCCCATCTGAGACAGGGTTACCTTTATTGCCTTGAGTAAGTTATTTACCATTTCTGAGCCCATTTCCCACGTGCAAAATGGAATCAGAGAAACCTACAGCTTTGGGTACGGATGATTTATGTAAGTTGATCGTGGCCCTTGGGGATTGCACTGTTCAGCTCTCTCTCGGGAATTCTCTCAAAGGAACTCAGGCTTCTATGTCTCTGTCTAAGCCACTGGCTTAGCGATGGCCCAGAACTCCCCATGGATTTATCATTGGAATTTCCAACCAAGGTATCTCCAAGAAATAACATGTGACTAGCAGGGAAGCTCCTAAAATAAAAGTGAGGAGGAGAAGGAGGTCTGTATAGGTGTAAAGGACTATGGAAGGTTGGGCTGAGACAGGACTATCTGGGTGCAATGGAAAGAAGCCAGAGGCCAAGATCTGGCTTTAGTCCTGATTTCATCACGTACTGGTTGAAATATCAGTAAGTATGGTATACTATGGGGCTTCCCTGGTGGCTCAGAGGTTAAAGCATCTGCCTGCAATGTGGGAGACCTGGGTTTGATCCCTGGGTCAGGAAGATCCCTGGAGAAGGAAATGGCAACCCATTCCAGTATTCTTGCCTGGAGAATCCCACGGACGGAGACGCCTGGTGGGCTATAGTCCACGGGGTCACAAAGAGTCGGACACGACTGAGCGAGCGACTTAGCTTATGGTATACTGTAAGCTCAAACATGCTGCATTATTATTATTCTTTGGCCAAGCCACATAGCCTGTGGGATCTCAGTTCCCCAAATGGGGATCAAACTCAGGCCCTGAGAAGTGAGAGCACAGAGTCCTATACACTGAAGCACCCCAGGTGCTGTATTATAACATAGACATCAGGTTTCGGGAACTAAGAAAGCAAGTCCTGGGGGTACAGGAGTTAGTATATTCTGACATCCCTGTAGTCTAGAAGAAGAACTGCTCTGGGACTTCCCTGGGGGTCCAGAGATTAAGAATCCACCTTCCAAAGCAGGGGACAGAGTTTTAGACCCCAGTTGGGGAACTAAAATGCCACAAAACTGCAGGGCAACTGCGCAGTAACTAGAGAAGCCCGTGCACTGCAGCGAAGACCCAGTGCAGGCAAAATCTAAAAAATAAATGAAAATGAAAGCAGAGTCTGAAGAGGGAAGCAGAGTCCCAGGGCTTTCCTGACCACCTCACCCCTCCCCACCCCTGCGTCCCCTTCAAGGTGTAAGAACAGAGGAGGAGTGAGAAGAGGAGGGCACAATATTGAGAGGTGCAGAAAAGATCTGTCTTTTCCCTTTTTTTTTTTTGTTTTCCGAATTTCTCTGGAATTCACTATTGGGACTAGAAGCTCGACCTTTAAAGTGTTAGCTTTCTTTTTTGGTGGAATATTTTTTTCTCCTAAATGGTAGGCTCTGTGTTTTATTTCTCACCTTGTTCCCACATAATAAACACTTCAAGGCTCTGGTTCATTGAAGCAATTGCGTCCATCTCTCCAGAGGGCCAAACTTTAAGGAGAGAATCATGGGGCTGCCACCAGTTTTCATGACAAAATCCTGAAAGTGATTCAGCCTAATATCAAGGGTGATCACCCCAGTGAGAGAGAGACTTCACGTGCAGGGACCCTGGTCACCTCCCTCCTGCCTCAGCCAAACTTCTACACTCTGGGTGCTCCTGTCTTGGTCTCCCGTAGAGAAAGAAGGGGTGGTAAGTGTCCATATCTGTGGTCTGGACCTTCACAGAGACATTCCCCTGAGGCTACTGGTACAGAATTGTCCTCGCTAAAGAACTACACAGAGTTCTGGGGATGTTCGCCCTGGTGCTGCCTTGGTCCTCAAATGGTACCAATGGCACTGAGTGCTAAATGGATGCCATGCTGTATCCTAAGCATGCACAGTTCCCACTTTTGAAGGCTTACAGAGAAGTTGGAAGACAAATTATTGTTGATCAGTCATTAAGTCATGTCCAACTCTTTGCAATCCCTTGGACTCTAAGCACGCCAGTCTTCCCTGCCCTTCACTATCTTCCATAGTTTGCTCAAACTCATGTCCGTTGAGTTGGTGATGCAAGGACTCAATCTTGGAAGACAAGACTCAAACTCAAAATAAGTGTGTACCTATCAGTGGATGGGTACGTATCATGCAGGCAGTTGTGTTAAAGCTCCAAGAAGGATGGGGTTACTCAGGACTGGGCTGGTCCAAGAAAGCTTCATAGACCTGAAATGGACCTTGGAGGAGGAGTCAGACCTGACCAACTGGAAAGGAAAATGTCTTGGAGGCAGTGAATAAGCTCTAATTTTAGCTGGAGCAGCTTTCATACAGTCTTATGAAGCTGGACAAGATTTTGGAAGGCCTTGAATTCCAGATTTACAATTTGCACTTTAATCGGTAGGCACTGGGGAGCCATTAGACATTTCTGAGCAGGTGTAAAGGAATTTTACAAGGACGATCTGGCGTTAATGGAGAAGATGGGGTCGTGGGGATAGGGAGTCTGGAATTGAGAGGCTAGTTAGAAAAGTTACAATAGTCCAGCGGAGCCTGTGGGACAGTGCGACATCCAGCTACTCTCAGTAGTAACTGAGAGAAGGGGATCAGCACGCGATTATGTGAGCTTCTGTCTTTGAACAGTATTTTGCATGCAGTTCATTTGGCTTTAAAATGTCGAGGAAGGCTTGTGGTCCTCCACTTTCTCTATAGTCTCCTGAGTGTCGTCCCCAGAAGAAAAATGGAAAAATAAAACTGCACTGTTCCTTTAGGTAGTCCACTCTGCCCCTCTGAACTCTTAACTCATTTAAATAAGAGGATAAAATTTTACCTGCCTGGAGGAATATCTTGATGAAGTTTTTTAACTCAAGGAGTGAGTTTCCTCAGGCTTCTTTGTTTCTTGACTTGTAATTTTTACCTCAGATCCCTCCAACATCCACTCTCCCACCAAGCTCTGCCATCCTAGTCTGAGAACAACTGCTTGTCACCCTGGGGGCCGTGTAACTCCCCTAGGGCCTCTTGGAGATGTGCTGGGAGAGGGGACTGCGGCTGAACGAAGGGGCCCTGGCTCCCGGACTCGGACATCCACTCTAAGGCAGGAGCAGGGTCGCTGCAGGCCGCGAAACGCCCCCAGACGAAGCCTCGCCGCGGGCTCCCGCGCCCCGCGTGTGCCCAGTTCGACACCACCTGCCCTTTGGGAGCAAACCTGCCGGGTCTCCGTCCCGCGCAGAGTTTGGATCACAACTGCCCTTTACGCGCCACGCACCCCGATCTGCGGAGGCGCCGGGGAGTGACCAGCAGGGAGGGAGCTGCAGTCCCCCTCCCGCGGCTTCTCGGGGGCGGGGCCCACCTGTGCCCGGGGGCGGGGCCGGGCCGGGGGCGGGGCAGGTGGGCCGCGGGCGGGGGCGCGGGGCGGGGCGGCGCACCTGGGGAACCTCCTCGTGGGCAGAGCGAGGGCTGGCGGCTGCAAGCCCGCAGCCGGCGTGGGCAGGAGCCGGGGGCCGGGGCGGGCGGCCGGGGCGCGGCGCTGAGCGGGCGGGCGGGCCGGGGGCGCGTGGCCATGGGGGGCCCCCGGGCCGCGCGGCTCCGGCTGCTCTTGCGCCCGGTCAAGCTGCTGCGGAGGCGCTTCCGGCTGCTGCTGCTGCTTGCCGTGGTGTCCGTGGGGCTCTGGACACTTTATCTGGAACTGGCGGCGTCGGCCCAAGTCGGCGGGAACCCCCTGAACCGCAGTGAGTAGCGCCGGGGCGCGGTGGGGAGGGGCAGGGCCGGCGGCCCCCGCCTGTGGGTCGTGCCCCCCATCGCGGACCGGGTGTCCACTCGCGGGGTCCCCAGGTGCCGGGCGCCGGCGGGACCCGGGCCATCCCGGTGGCGCTGGGCTCGCAGACCCGCTGCCGGAGACACGCGTCCACGCGGGCTGGGTCCATGTCCCTCTGGGTCCCTCGGCCGCCTCCGCCAGGCCGCGCGCTCCTGTCTTCGGGGCCCAGACTTTGCTCCCCGCCGAGTCTCCACGGCTCGCTGGGTTCGCTCCCTAGCTGCGTTTTCGGGGCGGGTTGGGGGGGGGCGTTCTTTAACTATACGGCCAAGAGCCACCCGCCCTCTCTTCACCTTCCCACAGGCCACTCCCCTCCCAGCCCCTTCCTCTTCCTCCAGTCGCCCACCTCCCCTTGAGTGGCCCCCTCTCGGGGTTCTGACCGCGCGCTTTCCCCCCACAGCGGGTTGTCTGCAGCCCCCAGACCACCCTGCAGAATGGGCTGAACCCCGGACCCCGGTCAGGGCGCAGTGGGCAGCTCCGTGGACCGGACGGTGGGTGGGTTCCTACTTTTCCAAGGGAGCCAGAGCCACTTAATTTTTCTGTGCCTCGGCTTCTTCCTAGGAAAACGGGAGAGGATTGTCTTGAGAGAGAGCTTTGCTTTTACAGGCATGGCTAGCCGAGGCGATTTTCAGTTTACTACTGAGTGAAGTAAAAATCCTCAAAGTGTCAGGACTGTGTGAAAGGTCACTGTGATAGTTGGGATAAAGAGAATCTCCCAGAACTACCAGGTGTCCTTCCCGGGCCTGAAGGGTCTAGGTTTATAATCCCAGAATGTTGTCTGGAATTCTAGATAAACATCCCCCTCCCCACCCCGCTATTCAGGAAACCAGAGGAGCGGCTGGTGAAGCTCTGCTGAGAAGATGCTCTGAGTTCTTGTGTCAGCTGCTGGGTGTGGTGCTTTGCCTCCTCTTGTGGCCAAAGATAGGGAATTACTCGGGTCAGTAATTGAGCTGCTTCAGGATCGAGATAGATACTTGTGGCAGAACCTCTGCCTCTGTGGCTGTGGAAATATTTCTGGCTGTGGTGAGGAGACTGGGGTTCCATCCCTGATTCTGCTGCCAACAAGTTGGAGAATCCAGGAGCAGGTAGCTGCTGCTCAGGCCAAAGAGGGAAGTTGGTCCCTTTCCATTTGGGCACTCGGACTGGGTGACCTCCCTGCCTGAGCATTGCTGGGGTCCGGGAGCTCTGCACGGTGTGAGGAAGGGTCTTCCCAGTCAGGTCCATGGCTCTGAGGAGGAGGGTGCTTCCCTCTGAAGACCGGTCTGCCGTCCCGCAGCTGGTCTTCCCTCCCCAAGCCTAGCTCTGTCCTCTGAAGGACAGAGTGGATGGATACTCCCAGACCCATGGCCACTCAGAGCGACCCACGCGGGTGAGCCCAGGTGAAGAGGGAGGTCCGGGTGAGATCTGTCTTCTCTCCTCCTTGGGACACCCCTTCTCAGTGTGGCCACCATCTTGTCAAATGTGGGAGCCTGTGGGGTCCTCTGCACAGATTAGAACCAGAGGGGAGGGCAGTTGCTTGGTGACCTGAGGTGAAGGGCCTCCCTTTCCCCTCCCCAAGCCTGTTTTCCTCAAGAGGCTTTCTCCTCAGAGAGCTGGGGAGCCACAGTCATGCTCTCTCACACCTGCTCCCAGCCTCTGTCTCCCTTTGGCTGCCTCATCCTTCGCCGTCCGTCAGTTCCTGGGTCTGTCTGTCTGTCTTCCCTTCTCGATGCACCGTCACTCTCTGCCTGGGCTTCCTTATTCTTTGTTTCCTTTTCCAAACTGACCCTTCTCCAGAGGAATGTCCCCAGCTTCTTACTCCACAGTCAGCTCTCCGTTTCTCTAACCCTCGTCTTTAAGGGTCCTCGGGGGGTCCAAGCCTCCCCTCGCCGACTCAATGGACATGAGTTTGAGCAAACTCCGGGAGATGGTGAAGTCTGATGTGCTGCAATCCATAGGGTCACAAAGAGGTGGACACAACTGAGCCACTGAGCATCAAGCCTCTTCTCAGCCTCTTGGAACTCCTCAAGGCCACCTGCCGTTAGGGTGGCCTTTCCTGCGGGGCTGTCCCATCAGATTCTACTCTTTTCTTCTTCTTTAAAAAGTTACTTATTTATTTTTGGCTGTGCTGTGTTTTCATTGCTGCGTGAGGACTTTCTCTGTGGTGAGCAGGGGCTACGCTGCAGTTGTGGTTCACGGGCTTCTCCTTGCGGCAGCTTCTCCTGCTGCGGAGCACGGGCTCCAGGGCTGGGGGCTCAGTAGTGGCGGCTCTTAGGCTCTAGAGCACAAGCGCAGGGTCAGCAGCTGTGGCTCCTGGGCTTAGCTGCTCTGGGACATGTGGGATCTTCCCGGACCAGGGGTTGAACCCGTGCCCCCTGCATCGGCAGGCAGATTCTTACCAACTAAACAACCAGGGATGTCCTCTTCTCTTTTCTGATTTCCTGTGGGAATGAGATTTTTAGACAGTGGCTGTGATTTCTGGCTCCCTGTCTCCCATCATTTGTCTTTAAGAAGCTGAGACACCAGGCATTAAAGTCTTCTCTTGTCTTCTAGGTCTTGCTCCCAGCTGTTCCTTTGGAGGGAGAGTGGGGGAGGAGGACTTGGGAAGTAGAAGGGTGGAAAGAGGGCTGCAGGCCTTCCTCGCCATATACCCTGGCACACAGCAGCAACCAGAACCCCATCTTGACCACCCTGCCTCCCTCTCACAGTCCTGCCAACTCACCCCACCACCAGCCTTCCTGTCATCTGTAAGGCCAGCCTCCATTACCAGGAACCTTTCATTTGCCTGGCCCTGTGTGGCTGCCGCCCTGATCTGGCGCTGGGAGAAGTGTGGGGAGAGATGGCAGTTAACAGACTCCAGGGTGGTAAGGTAATGACAGGGAGCATGCTTCCTGCTGCTTCTCGGAGTAACCCCATAGTTTGACATGGGCGATGTGCAATTTAAGCTCCATATTAGAAAAAGATACAGCCACATGGGGAGTATCCAGAATCATTCACAGATAGAAAAATGGGTTCCTTGAACAAAAGACAGAGAGCTGTTCACTTGCTCATTTAACAAACATGTGCTCAGCACACAGCTCGAGCAGGGCATCGTGCTCAGTCACTTAGATGTGGTGATGACTCCGTTATGGTTTCTGTCTCTCTCAGCTTTCCCTCTTGGAGGGTGGTTCGGGTGCATGTGTGAAAATAATCACAGTATGAGACAGCCATCATGTTTTACACGGATAGAACCTACCTGTTGCTGTGACACTTGTGAAAATGAGACATGGCTCTTTGAACTAATAATTCTTGGAAGTGGTGACGTTTCAGGAGAACTTGAGGGGTTGGTAAGACTTTAGCAGATGCAGAAGGAGAACGATGTTCCAAGCAGAGAGGTCAGCAGAAGCCCAGACCAAGAGTCAAGAAGTTCATGTTTGGGAGTGTTGGGCGTCTGGGTTTGGTGAAGAATGGTGCCAGATTAGAAAAGACTTTTAATAAACTTAAAGAGTGATGTTTATTCATTAGATAAGAGAAAACAGTTCGAAGTTTTATAACTGAATGGGAGGAAAGGAAAAGAGATAGGGAAACTGTTTAACAAGACTGTACTTTGGTATGGACGGTGGTCCTGGGTCGGGGTGGAAGTTTCCATGCTGTGGCTTCATTGGCCTTTAGCTCTTGGGTCATGGAGCTCCACTGGGAACAGGTCAGGGCTCTCGTGGGACATTCAGAAGGTCTGGGGCAGTCACTATATACCAACATGTTCATAAATGTTCCAGTGTTTTGAGAACTGGCACAGCTGTACTGGTGTGTACTGGCTGAAAGCAACGCTGGGCACAGACTATTACTGGAAGTTAAGGAGTCCGTTCTGGCAGGTTTTAACGAGCCAGACCCATTTGTTCAGATTGGTTTAGCTTCGTCCTGCCTGAGGGCAGAGGTCTGGACTAGAATGGTTTCTAGGTTCTCTGATCTGTAACTGACCTGCTGCTGTGACCAACTTGATGCTGGAATCAAGCAGTCATCTCTGGGCACAGAGCCAGGGCCAAGCAGTCGTGCGTACCAGCCTCTTTCCAGATCTCGCAAGGCTGGGTCTGCAATGTCCCCATGTAAAGGCCCAGTTTACCTGCCGAACCACCCAGAGTGTCCACAAGCTCAGGAATTCATTGGCTTCCACCACCTGAAACCTAAAACACCTCTCTCTGGCTAGCCTTGCAACTCTTAATGGACTCTGAGCGGACTGGAGAGGCACAGCCACAGAGGTCAGGCTGGCCCCGCAGCTTCTGGGGTCACCACAGCCATTCCGACTGGCAAGGGATGCAAACCCTCCAGTCATGGAGGTAACTCAGGATAGAAGAGTAATCTGAGACACAGACTGGGAGAGAGGGAGAAGCAGGAGAGACAGATGTGTGGGCTGAGCCAGGATGCTGAGACTCGGAGCAGCAGAGGCAAGTGGGGAGGGAAGCCCAGCTGCTCTGTGGCTCCTTGTGGCCCCTGGAACCTGTCCACGCCGTCCCAGGCTGGACTGTCCCTCTGGCTCCTGGAGCCTCTGGCTCCTGTCCCTCTGTCCTCCTTACGATGTAGGACACAAGTACTCCATCTCTTTATGCTGGCATCTGGCTGCCACGTGCAACTTCAGATCAGTATCCAGTTCAGGGAAAATACTGGGCACTCAGATACATCCTGGGTATGGATGGTAAGCTCTGAATTTCCAAGCACCTGATATTTTCCACTGGCAGATACTTTGTTTATCAGTGATGGATCCAAGAATAGAACCTAGGAATTCTTGTTCCTCTTTCCATAATACATACAAACAACAATAGCCTTTAAATGCAAATGAAAGGATAAGAATGATGCCTTCAGTGCTTTTTTATTAGAAGTGTGTTTCCTTTGGACCAGTGTGGTCTGCAGCAGGCCTGGGGGAAGCAAGGACAAGGACTCAGCTGTGACCACTCCTTTCCGTGGGTTCTGTAGTCCCCTTTGACGTGGGCACAGAGTCTTGGCAGCCTGGCAGGCCCTGCTCTCCTCCTGCCAACCTGAGACCCTCGGGTGGGCTGAGGCCCCGGTTGGTGGTGCTGCGGATGCCGACTGTGTCCTGGGAGTCGTGTGTCCAAGCAGCATGAGATCTTTGCAGTGGCCACTCCTATGCTGGCTTGCAGAGGGGCTGGGCTGCCTGTAGTAGTTTTCCTTGCCCTCCAGCCTGGGCTTTATGGAGCGGAGCAGAGCAGCCGCCAGGACAGGGCTTGCTTTGGAACGGGGCCTGGAGGCTGCTCTTGGACTTGGCCTCTCACCGCCTGCCTCTCCACTGAGTTCCACCAGTCTCAGGGCCTTTCCTTTAAACTTCCACGAGCACATTTTGTTCTATCCGAGGATGACAAGGCATCAGCTAGGCCAAGCACACGTTCTGAGCTTTTAGACAACCCTCTTTGGACCTTGTGACCCACAGTTAATGGGTTTAAGTGTTATCTGATGTGAAAAGGACCACTGGAAGAGCCAAGAGCAGTTTGGACAGGGTATATAAAGGCCGTTGGGCTGAACCTGTCAGTGCATCTGAGCAAAGCATGATGGATACATCTTTACATTTCTATAGACTCTTAGGTTCCTACAAGTGCTGCATTGTGTTAGAAGTACCCATGAGATGAGCAAAAATGAATTTTAAAAAATATTTATTTATTTGGCTGCACAGGGTCTTAGTTAGGCATGTGGGATATTTGATCTTAGTTGCGACTTGCAGGATCTAGTTCCAGACCAGGGATTGCACTCGGGTCCTCTGCATTGGCCTGGAGTCTTAGCCACCGGGGAAGTCATGAATTTTTTTTTTTTGTAATCTCTGTAATATTTTAGTATGTGATTAATTTTTTATGCTAAACTTTTAAATTTCTTAACTGTTGACCAACTTTTTTAGAAAATAAGCATGCGAATTGTCTATGTGGTCCCTGTTTTGTTTTACCTTTCATGGACGTATATTACATGTACAGAAAAATGCACATATAAGGAAGCAGCTTGATGGATCTCCACAGACTGAACATACCCGTGTAAGGAACACTCCAAAGAAGAAACAGCCTGACCAGAGCTTTTTGTCACTACCATAAGCATAGATTAATTTTTATACTTTATGGAAATGAATCACACAATGTGTGATTTATTTTTTAAATAGTATTTCCTTATGATTATAAAAATAATACATGTTCATTATACCAGATAATGGCTGTGTGCCTGGACCATATTCAATTCAGTTCAGTTCAGTCGCTCAGTTGTGTCCCGCTCTTTGCGACCCCATGAATCACAGCACGCCAGGCTTCCCTGTCCATCACCAACTCCTGGTGTCTACCCAAACCCATGTCCATCGAGTCGGTGATGCCATCCAGCCATCTCATCCTCTGTCATCCCCTTCTCCTCCTGCCCCCAATCCCTCCCAGCATTAGGGTCTTTTCCAATGAGTCAACTCTTCGCATGAGGTGGCCAAAGTATTGGAGTTTCAGCTTCAACATCAGTCTTTCCAATGAACACCCAGGACTGATCTCCTTCAGGATGGACTGGTTGGATCTTCTTGCACTCCAAGTCTTTAACACCACAGTTCAAAAGCATCAATTCTTTGGTGCTCAGCTCTCTTCACTGTCCAACTCTCACATCCATACATGACTACTGGAAAAACCATAGCCTTGACTAGACGGACCTTTGCTGGACCATATTAACTCCTATAAAGTTATCTTTTTGTGCATTGAGCTCGCCAGACAACTGATCCAGTAACTTAAGGAGGAGCCAAGGAAGACCAGGACCTCAGTGCTATGCGTATAGCCCCGTAAGATTCTCCAAGGATGGGATTGAGGGCCATCCAGAAATGTTTCTTCTGGTCTTTATTTTTTTTCTTCCTGTTTCAGAGATATAATTGAAATGTTAAAGTATACATCTAATGGGCTTCCCTGGTGGCTCAGTAGTAAAGAATCCTCCTGCAGTGCAGGTGACCTGGGTCGGGAAGATCCCTTGGAGTAGGAAATGGCAACGCACTCCAATATTCTTGCCTGGAAATTCCACAGACAGAGGAGCCTGGCAGGCCGTAGTCCATGGGATTGCAGAAGAGTGGGACGTGACTTAGCGGCTAACCAACAACAACACGACATAGTGATCTGATATATGTATATGCTGCAAGATGATTACTACACTAAGTTCAGTTAACATCCATCATCACATAAGTACAATTTTTTTTTCTTGTGATGAGATCTTTTCTTCTGGTCTTGATAATTGACCTAGCCATGCTCTCTTGAGCAATCCATTCATTTTCCTTTTTATTGGCCATGTAAGTTGTACTACCACTCAGGTTTCTCCCTTTGTGTTGGTTACTAGAAAGCTTCAGGTTTGGGATCATTTGGAAAAACATGTAAAAGATTTTATGACTGCATTTTGGCATCATTTTTATGCCTATATCTTTTCATTTTTTCCCCCGCAACTACTCTAATTTATGTCATCTTATCTTCTGTGGTACTTGAAAACCACAAAAAACTTCAGTTTTTTTCTAGACTAAATCAGGGCATAAAGAAATCAGTAAATCAATGGAATATATAAAAATATGAAGAAGAAACTAACCGTCACCTGTAAACTCACTCCTTTGACATATAGATTGTTGAAAAGAAAAAATAAAGTATAATAGCTGTGATAACCAGATGCCTGATTCTGGAAAGAATTCTAGATTAAAACCCCCAGAACCTGAAAATTTTTCTTTTCTTTTTTAATGTATTTAGGTATTGTTAAAGCTCAACATTCAGAAAACGAAGATCATGGCATCTGGTCCCATCACTTCATGGGAAATAGATGGGGAAACAGTAGAAACAGTGTCAGACTTTATTTTGGGGGGCTCCAAAATCACTGCAGATGGTGACTGCAGCCATGAAATTAAAAGACGCTTACTCCTTGGAAGAAAAGTTATGACCAACCTAGATAGTATGTTCAAAAGCAGAGACATTACTTTGCCGACTAAGGTCCATCTAGTCAAGGCTATGGTTTTTCCTGTGGTCATGTATGGATGTGAGAATTGGACTGTGAAGAAGGCAGAGTGCCGAAGAATTGATGCATTTAGACTGTGGTGTTGGAGAAGACTCTCAAGAGTCCTTTGGACTGCAGGGAGATCCAACCAGTCCATCCTAAAGGAAATCAACCCTGAATATTTATTGGAAGGACTGATGCTGAAGCTGAAACTCCAATACTTTGTCCATCTGAATGTGAAGAACTGACTCCTTGGACAAGACCCTGATGCTGGGAAAGACTGAGGGCAGGAGGAGAAGGGGTCAACAGAGGATGAGATGGTTGGATGGCATCACCAACTTGATGGACATGAGTTTGAGCGAGCTCTGGGAATTGGTGATAGATGGGGACATGGAAATGGCATGGGGTCGCAAAGAGTTGGACATGACTGATGACTGACCTGAACTGAAGTGCACAGTAGCATTATGTCTAAAAACCCCTACCTATATAGCTTAATGAAAAATATTGGTTGAATTCAGGAGGAAAAAAAAAAAGAAATTTTACTGGGCAAAAAGTGCTGGGCCCAGTAGTTGAGACTCCATGCTTTTATTGCAGGGGGCCAGATCCCTGGGCTGAGAACTAAAATCCTACATGCCATGTGACATAACCAAAAAAAAAAGAAAATGCTAACCATCATCTGAGTCTCTAGTGAGTCATAAATTTTTTGCAATAGTAGCATCATTTTAGAAAAAGTAATATCAAAGATCACTGATCACAGATCACCATAACAAATAAAATAATAATGATAAAGCTTGAAATACTTTGGGAATTATCAAAATGTGACAGAGAGACACAAAGGGAGCAAATGCTGTTGGAAAAATGGTGCCGACAGACTGGCTCAACACCCAACAAAGGTTGTCATAAACCTCAGTTTGTAAAGAAATGCAGTATCTGCAAACTGCACAAAACAAGTTATGGCTGTATAAATGCTCAGGAAATTGAGTGAGGTGTAGTTTTCAATTCTTTTCTTTTGCAAATCTTGAATGGCTACAAAGGTGATTTATTTTAAAACTTAAGTAAAAATATTTCTGGAGTATTTACTTTTCTGGGGGGCTGCTGACTGGGATAAAAAGCATGGATAATTCTCGGAAAAACGTATGAAATTTGAAGACAGGGCAGAGTCCATATCCAAGCTTTATCCCTCACCTGTTGCAGGACTTTGTATAAAGTGTTTATTCCTTCTCAATGGGCTTCTGTGACCTGCCCTGCAGAGCTGTTATGATGAAGTAAGACTCAGTGACCATCACACAGGTTAAGTGCCCAGTGAGACTCAACATAAGCCCAGCACATGTCAGGAGCTCAGAGTGTGGGTTCCCATCTCTTCCCCTTTGGAGTTCAGTCTGATGGGAGTTAGGGAAAGGCTGGGTGGGAGTGTGTGGACATAGTCGTCAGCCAGCCCCCTTGCTGCCACCCCTCCAGCTTCTTAGCCCATGACACAGCCATGCCGAGAACGCTTCGCCATCACCAGACCATGCATGTCTGCACCTGCCACCACCTCCTTCCACCAGTCTTCTTTTTTTGATGGTCAGTGCCGCCTCCCTCTTTCCATCTGCACCGATGGGGCGGTTTGCGTTAGGAGTCAAGGGTTTTGTTGAGAAGGAGAGCCATCTGGGGACTGGACCAGGGCACCAAAGCTCAGCAGTTGGGCAACCTGGCCCGTGGCTTAGCTGCCCACCCCCGAGCATGCTCAGAGGATGTCCGGGACTCGGAGGAAGCAACACTGGACTTTATCTCTGTTTTAATCCAAGCTTTGAAGCTGACTTATCACGGGTGCTTTCACAGGTCCTATGTCTCGTGAGAACTTCAGTTGGGTAATCTTGCATTCAGTGAGGTGCTTGTTTCAGGGGCAGGTTTGGAACCTCTTTTGGGTCGCTGGCCAGGGGGTCAGTCCATCCTTGGCCTTCAGGCCTTCAAGACTCAGTTGCCTGGTGGAGGGGTGGTCGCTGTCCCAGTGCTTCTGGCCATTTGGCCTCCAAGGTCACCCGTGATAACGTGGCCTCCACACAAGCAGTTGCTCCAGAGATTAAAGGCCTCTCTGCTGAGATCTCCTTACAAACCCTCTGATCCTCTCCTTTCCACCCTTCCTGCCAACCAGGGTCCAAATGAATGTGTGCAGGCCTGTACACACGCATTCCCCCCACCCCCACCTGCCAGCTGGTGTCCAGATCCCTCATCACCACCTCTGAGCCAAAGATTGGCAGGGGGAGCAAGGACATGGAGGCAGTCCTGGGGAGTCAGGGTGAACTCTTAGCCCTGGGTCCTCTTTGGTTATATCAGCTGAGCAGAGCGCTGACGGTACATCTCAGGTGAAGGACTTCCAGCAGGAGAAGGAGGGGAAGTTGGACCGACACAAAGGAGGGCTAGAAAATTAGAGTGGGAAGTGGAGGCAGAGGCATCTACCACATTTTTAAAATCTGACTCAGTGACTGTTTTTCATATCTGTGAGTTTTATTTGGTTCTATTTCTGATTTGGTTTCTTTTGTAAAATTGTTCTTCTAGGGACTTCTCTGGTGATCCAGTGGTTGAGACTTTGCCCTTCAACGCAGGGGGTACAGGTTCGATCCCTGGTCGGGAAGCTAAGATCCCGCATACCTCATGTGTGATCAAAAAAAAAAAAAGAAAAAACATAAAACGGAAACAATATTAAAACAAATTCAGTAAAGATTTCAAATTACTGGAGTGGGTTGCCATTTCCTCCTCCAAGGAATCTTCCTGACCCAGGGATCAAACCCACATCTCCTATATCGCAGGCAAATTCTTTACCCACTGAGCCAGCGGGGGAGCTATATAGTACTGCTCTGTAATAGGTTTACAATATGTTTCACACAAATAATACATGAAAGGCAAGCACAAAAAAACTTTTTTTTTTAATCTTTAATCTCACAGTACAGTACCTTGCAAAGTACAGTAGTTCAGTACAACAGCTGGCATACAGGGGCCGGCATCAAGTAACCAGGCACAAAGAGTTACTGAAGAAGGGAGAGGAGGTGGGAGATGGTGGAGCTGAAGGACCATCAGGGACAGGAGATGGAGGGCGAGCTGCCTGACATTGATGGAATGCGCATTCATGTCTTTGAAAGTTCACCACTTGACGGCTCATACGTAGGGACTTACTGTAATCGCCGTTTTTGCCTCATTGCAAACTTGGATCCTGAAACCAGGATGAGGGGAGGACATCCTACAGACAGCCCCAAGGGAATGAACCTCTGCCCCTCCCCCACTGCATGTTTTGTGCTCCGTTAGCATACTTATCAGAGGCTGCCTTGCCTCTGAGTTATTTCTGTCCGTCTGTCTTCCTCCGCGAGATTGAATTTCTCGAGTGCCGAACCTGGGCACTTTCCCCTGGTCTTTGTGCAGAAAGTTTTAATCTTTTGTGGCTCGTGTACACTTGCAAGAATCTGGGAAAGGACCTGGAGACCCTCTCCCCAGAATTGTGTCTGCCCCTCATATTTTGAGTGCTATTTATGGGAGGTACATAGGCCCCTGGCCCCCTCTCCATAGATCCCTAGTTGAGAACTCTGCCTGAGTGCCTTGCCTGGTACCTGTACGTGACAAGTTCTCAGACTCTGGTTGGCTTGAAGACATCCTCCCAGTTAAATCCGCCTATGAGAGAGCTGGACCATAAAGAAGGCTGAGCGCTGAAGAATTGACGCTTTCAGACTGTGGTGTGGACTCTTGAGAGTCCCTTGAACCGCACGGAGGAAATCAACCCTGAATATTCATTGGAAGAACTGATGCTGAACCTGAAGCTCTAATACTTAGGCCACCTGATGAGAAGAGCTGACTCATTGGAAAAGACCCTGATGCTGGGAAAGATTGAGGGCAGGAGGAGAAGAGGGTGGCAGAGTGTGAGATGGCTGGAAGGCATCACTGACTCAATGGCCATCAGTTTGAGCAAACTTCTGGAGATAGATAGTGAAGGACAGGGAGGCCTGGCATGCTGCAGTCCATGGGCCTCAAAGAGTTGGACATGAGTTAGTCACTGAAGGACAATAACCCTAGTTGCAGAGACACATGCCAGCGGTAGAAAGAGAGCCAGGATGCAGCCCTGCTGCTGGGAGATGCAAGGGAGCGTGTATAAACTCTGGGACCAAGCACCTGAGACCAGTAGCTTCACTGAGTGAAGAACAGAGCTGGGCCTCCTCTCCCCTGGTTGGTCTTCCCTTGGACTCCTTTTTTTTTGGATGTGCTGGGTCTTCATTGAAGTGTTTGGGCTTCTCTTGTTGTGGAGCTCAGACTCTAGAGCACCTGGGCTCTCTAGCTGTGGCGCCCAAGCTTAGTTGCCCCAAAGTGTAAGGGATATTAGTTCCCCGACCAGGGATCAAACCCACATCCCCTGCATTGGAAGGCAGATGCGTAACCACTGGATCGCAGGGAAGTCCCTTCCCTTAGACTCTTGACTGCTGCTCTCGAGGCTCACGCTACCCTGCTGCCTGCTGGTCTTTCAGCCGCATCCTTTCCCTGAGCCTTCCTTGTTGTTTCGGTACCAACTGACCTCACCCTTTCTGGAATGTCCGTTGAACTATCAGACACTCACAGCTGATGCTTTGATTCCTTTCCTTTGTCTGGGTTGGTCTTGTGAATGCTGGCTTAGGTTGTCAGAAAAGCTGGAGGTGGCTCTGAAGTGTCTGGGTACTGCAGTTGGCTTCATGCTCCCCATGAGCATGGATGGATCCTGGGACAAGGCAGGTAGTCAGGTTAGAATTCAGCCCACACAGCCTTCATCGAGCCCAACTCTCCTCCCTGTGGACACTGCTATCCCTCTGCCTTCTGAAGTTGCTCTGGTGTCCTGCATGCCACCTGCCACTGTCTTTACTTCTCCTCCCTCCCTTCCTCCTTCCCTCCTTCCCATCCTTCCTTCCTTCTGACTGAGAGCAAGTCTCTGATGTCAGACCACCCAAGTTTAAATCCATGAGCAGATGACTGAGCCTCAATGTGCCCAATTCCTAATCTATAAAATGGGAATATTAAGAGTAGTACCCACGTCACTGGGTTTTGTTGTGACAATTAAGAGAACTAACACATATAAAGTACTAAGAACAGTTCCTGATACATAACACTTATTAAATGTTAGGTTCTACAGTTTTTGTCACTTGATCAGCTTGTAAAGCCCCTTTGCCTCTCTTTTGATTGGTTTTGGGTGCCTTCTCTCACATATCATAAAGAGTCCTAGGATAGGAATGGACCTCAGAGGTTTTTTTAGTTCTGAGATGGAAAATGTTCGGGGCCAGCGGCACACATCTCCAGTAGAATATGAAATTCTTTTCCTGAGCCCAGATGCAGACTCAGAATCTTTCTCAACACAGCCCACCAGGCTGTCACTGCAAGCTGATTAGAGTTGCTTCTTAAAGTGTAATGTTTGCCCAGCCTCACTGATTTTACAGGGCTTCCCAGGTGGCTCAGTGGGAAAGAACCTGCCTGCCAATGCAGGAGACATGGGCTCGATCCCTGGGTCGGGAAGATCCCTTGGAGAAGGAAATAGCAACCCATGCCAGTATTCTTGCTGGGAAATCCCACAGACAGAAGAGCCCAGATGGCTACAGTCCATGGAGTCACAAAGAGTAGGATGCAACTGAGCAACTGAACAGCTGATTTTACCAGTGAAAGATTTAAGACTGAGAGTGTTTACAGCCCAAGGAGCAGTGCTGGGTCCGAAACTCCTGGTGCTCACCCAGTGCTCTCACCATCCCTTTTTGTTTGCTGAAAAGCTTCCTTTCATGTTAGAAATGCTCAATTTATTTATGTGCTTATTGTCTTTGGCTGGGTTGGGTCTGCGTTGCTTCCCGTGTGCTTTCTCTAGCTGTGGCGATCTGGGCTCAGCAGTTGTGGTGCATAGGCTTCGTCGCTCCCCCATACGTGGGACCTTCCCAGTCCCGGGGTCGAACCTGTGTCCCTGCATTGGCAGACAGATTCTTATCCACTGGGCCACCAGGGAAGTCAAGAAACTTCCTGTTAACATCTGGGGTTCATGCGGTCCTTCCCCCCCACCCCGATGTGCACTAAGTATATATATATATAATTGGTTCTCAGATCTGTTTATCTTTTCTTGCTAGTCAACTTGCTTTGAAGTTATTGCTGGGGGTGGTCATATGCCCAACTCAGAGGCTGTTGTGGGTGATCTGTGGCTTTTCTGAACTTTCTCCAGTGACGCTCTATATTGATACTCTACTGTTACCTGAAAGTCAGCTGCCAGGAAGTTCCTGTTGATGTTGAATTCTCATATTGCAAAGGACGGTCAAGACCTGATGTGACATTCCTCATCCAGCAGGTCCCTTTGTCCCCTGCACCCTCCCGTTCTCAGAACAGAGCGCATTCGGCTAAAGAAGCATAAACTTTTAAAAACAGAAAGAAGCAAGTGGAATTATGATTTCCTATCTCATCTCCTTGAGGAGGGACGGGAATAGGAATGCATAGATGAAGCTGATTTTTAAATTCGGTGTAGTTGTTTGTTTATTTTTGGCTGTGCTGGGTCTTCGTTGCAGTGCGGGCTTTTCTCTACTCTCTAGTAGTGGTGCACAGGTTTATTCTTGCCGTGGCTTCTCTTGTTGCAAAGCACAGGCCTAAGGCAGTTGGGTTTCAGTAGTTGCAGCTCCTGGGTTCTAGAGCACAGACTCAGTGTTGTGGCACAAGGGCCTTAGCTGCTCTACAGCATGTAGGATCTTCCCGGATCAGGGATTGAACCCATGTCTCCTGCATTTGCAGGTGGATTCCTTACCACTGAGGTGTCAGGGAAGCCCAAATCAGAAGAAAGTGGAGCCCTTGAATCATGAAAGTCTTTGGTAGGAAAATATGTAACAAGTTTTTAAAAAGATGTTACTTCTTTCTTTTCTGTGGAAAGATCCTAGCTGATGCGGGCTGATATTTTCATAATCCTAATTTTAGGATTATGGAACTGGCAATTCTTTGTGGTGTTAAAAGATGAATTGGATGGCAAATTGAAGAAAACATTGCAGATAGGTAGCAATAAGTGGGATCAGACACCTTTGAAAGAGTTCAGAGAGGAGGTAGAAAAAATAATACTCAAGCTTGATTTAGTATGTTGAATAAGAATTCAACTTTATTCTGATGCGTGAAAATTGGGAAAATATTTGCAAAGGGAACATTTTATAATAGTGAAGCTTTAATTATATACTTAGGAAATACTACCTGTCTGTTTTGGGGCAACTTTGATGGAAGAGAACGCTATTCAATTGGAAGCTGATATTTACCAGTTTGAGGAAAAGAAATGGGCACACACTGCCCACAGTGCTTATTGATATAAAAGTTAGTGGGGGGTTTGATTTCTGGGAAATGAAAATATAGTGTCATATTTTTAGGGAAACAACCATGAAATTCTTTTGGCACCCCTTACAAACCCAAAGTCATTTTCTGTTAGTTTAACAAGATAAACATATATTATATATAACTTGGTTTGCTTCAATGATTATGCTTGGTATATTTAGACACTGGAAAGCTTGAAAGGCAGAAAAGAAAAACCCTAAAGTTGTTTCTTCTAAAACCAAGAGAAAAAAAAAAAAATCTCCCAGAAAGTATTTTTTTATACTTTTCTTCTCCTTTATGTCTCTGAGAAGGTCTGGAAAGTTCTAGAGTGGTGAACACTTTCCCTAACTGTCAGGGCACTCATGAACGGGTCACGTGGGGGATGCAGTGTCCGCCCCACAAAACAATGGCCCTTGTTTCACCGCGTACCTTCCTCCGGGAGCTTGGAGCTGCTCTGGCCACAGGCTAACTTTAGGACCAGAGGTTGCCCCTTCTCCTGAATGAAGGTAGGTCCTTCCCACCTGTCGGGGAAGGTGTCCTCGGCTGCAGCCTGTGGGTGGGGGCCAGGTGGTGGGACATTTACTTGCTGGGCCCTGAAGTTAACGGGGAAGATGGCATCTCCTTTATTAGAGAAGAAGGGAGGAAGAGGTGCCCGGCACAGAGACCCACAAGGCCTCTGAAGGGTTCTGACTCTCAGAACAGATGAGAGATGTGGATGGGTCAGGAGTCTGTGGTTCAGACTTTCTCCGGGGGCAGCTCAGCTCCTGCTCAGGACCTTTGGCTGTGCCTTATGGGTGTCACCATCCTTTCCTGCCCAGACCTGTTCCCTCCACCAGCTGATGGGTGCTTCCTGAACTGCCAGAGCTGGGGAGGAGGGGAGCAGGACATGGAATCTGGTCTTTAGGAAAAGGGGCTGCAACTGTGGTGGGGGGCATCATACTGCTAAGGAGAAGGGGTGAGCAGGGGTGTCAGGTGCAGAAGGGAGGCCTCGTGTGCTTGGCCAAGGAGCGGGAGGTCACTGCTGAGTGGGTGATCGATTGGGTGTGTCCTAGCGGAAGAAGGAAAGGAGAAGCCGCGTTATAGAACCAGAGTATCTGGGCTGGACAAGGACCTGGGGGCAGGACCCTGGGCTGGAGTCAGGGGACCTGGGTTCCAGCCTCAGTTCTGAGGTGAACTGGCTCTGTGATGTTGAGCAAGTTGGTTCCACCCCCGGGCCTCAGTTTCCTTTTTTGCAAGTCGGGCAGATTCGGCTCCTTGGTCCACGAGATGCCCTCTTGCTCTGACATTGTTCCCAGAGGAAGCGATGTTTGCACCAGTACTGGGGATTCTGCGCTGGAAGTGGCTGGAGAAAGACTGGGGAGCTGGAAGGGGCCTGGACTCAGATCCATCTCCACTCCCTTCCTGGCCCTGTGATTCTGCCTTCCCAGGCAGGCAAGCCTGGGAGGGCACTGAGTCCTGCTCCCACTCTGGAGACAGTGGCCGCCCCCCAGTTCCCCTCCTGCATTCCCTCCCACTTCCCCGGGTAGGGGTGATGAGGAAGGGGTGAGGCTAGGTGAGCCCTGGGCAATGATGGTTTTAGGAGGTGGTCTTGGAAGCCCCTGGCTGGAGAGGTTCCATGACCCTGAGGGCCTTTCACAGGCCCTGGTGACCACGGGCATCTCTCTTGTGGCCCGCGTCCTCCTCTGCACTGCTGGCCGGGCCCCACCTCAAAGCCTCACCCTGCCGCTCTCCGCCTCGGCCCAGCCCTCACTAAGTGCCTCTGTGTGCTCCGCCCAGGGAGGCAGACCTGCTGCCTGGGATCTGCTGCTTGTTTTGGCCAATCCAGACCGTCAGAAGCCAGGGACCTGGCGGTGGGGGTCTCGGGGTCTCCAGCTTGGGCTCTGCCTTGAGAGGTACCCTTTCCCAAGAAGGGGGTGGGTACTTCTGGACTCCCCCTCCCAGGGTCCCAGGCTCAGATCAGCAGACACAGTGAACATCCCATCCCTGAGTGTTCTGTGTGATGAGAACAGTGTCCCCGACCCCACAGGACTGTACTGGTCAGTTGAGGCCCTGGCACGTTTATCAGGAAAGTGTGTGTTCCTCTCCTTGTGGGCCTCCAGTGCAGGTCAGGGTGGACGCAGAGGTGCCCAGGAGGCGAGGCCGAGGTTGCACACAGATGCTCAGCCCGATGGGGGGTGGGAGGGTGGGGGGTGCCCACTGGGAAGGAGGACCTTGCCCTGGGCTGTCACCCCGCCCCCCTCGATGTCCCCGTGATTACCTCACCGCAGGATCCGCCTGCCAGAGCAAGCTCAGAGCCGCCTGGGTGGAGAGCAGGAGGCTAATTTTAGACCTGGAGACTCCCTGCCAACAGCTGCAGCCGCCGGCCCGCGGAGAGCCCTGGACACGGCCCTCCAGGTCTGCTCTCTCAGCAGCAGGGACCACTGGGGCGGGGGCAACAGTTCCTCTGCACAGGGGTAGGATCTGAAACCATGGCCTTTCCAAGTCTTCCTTTCTCCTTCTTGCCTTTAGATAGCTCAGTCCTTGGGACGTCCCTGGTGGTCCAGTGGCTGAGACTCGGTGCTTCCACTGTTGGGGGCTGGGGTTCGATTCCTGGTCAGGGAACTAGATCCCACACGCTGCAACTAAAGATCTCATAGGCCTGGAGGAAGATCAAAGATCCCTCGTGCCTCAAATAAGACTCAGTGCAGCCGAATACTTTTTTTTGCAAAGAAATGGAGGATCATTCAGTCCTCCATCTCTTTCTAGGTTGCTCTGTACCTTGGAACCTACTGACGGGCACCTGTATTGTGGGCCAGTGGGCCTCTGAGTGGGGCATATGGGGCAACGTGGAGAAGAGAGAGAACCTCCAAACTGTCCTGATCTTGGGCTAAATCTGGCCTCCCACTCGCCACCAACCTAATAGTCTACTATTGTGCTTCTCAATCTCTTTCCTATGAAAGTGTTAGTCACTCAGTCATGTCTGACTGTTTGTGACACCATGGACTGTAGTCCACCAGGCTTCTCTGTCCATGGAATTCTCCAGGCAAGAATACTGGAGTGCATTGCCATTCCATTCTCTCTTTTTTTTTTTTTTTCCTATGGGCTCACATCAAAAATGATGGGAAAATGTATTTGCATCACATGTGGGATAAAGAGAGAAGCATATTTGTGGTTGAGCTCCCGCTGCCCCAGGAACCCAAGGGGTTGACACTAGGTAGGCACCTATGTCATCCATGTGAAGTCCACCAGTGCCAGGACACAGGGGTTGGAGGCTGTGAGGTCATCTCCAGCTTGTTCAGTCCCAGCCCTGAGAGACAGCTACTGGGTTCACCAATGACTTAGGCTGGAAGGGAGGCCAAGGAGCAAGGAAACTGTGGACTAGAGAAGCTTGCCCAAAGTTAAACAGATGAAAATTTGTTTACTTACTAATGGTCATGCTGTATGGCATGCCGGATCTTAGTTCCCCAACCAGGGGTCAAACCCAGGCCCCTTGTAGTGGGAGCCCGTTGTCTTGACCACTGGACCACCAGGGAAGTACCCAGATGAGAATTTAAAAAGCCAGTTTTGGTTCTAATTCTGCTAGGACATTCCTTCATTTATCCAATATTTATAGAATACTGTAAGGTTCAACATTCCGGGGATACAAAGATGAAAAATAGTTGCTGGGACACAATCTATTTTGCTTTAAAGAAAATCAATGGAAAAACAACAACAACAAAAATATCATGTTGGCAAAAATTAAAGATTTTGACCTGCAAAGTAAAAATCAAGGAAACCTGCAGGAAGGTGGTTATTTTGTGAGGGAGATGAACAGAGGCACAAAGGGCTTCACAGGAATTGATTATGTCTATTTCTTGGGTAGAATGATGGACACATGGGTGTTAACTCTTTAAATCATTTCTGAAAGTGAAAGTTGCTCAGTCATGTCCAACTCTCTGTGACCCTATGAACTATACAATCCATGAAATTCTCCAAGCTGAATACTGGAATGGGTAGCCTTTCCCTTCTCCAGCAGATCTTCCCGAGCCAGGAATCTAACAGAGGTCTCCTGCATTGCAGGTAGATTCTTTACCAACTGAGCTATCAGGGAAGCCCCTGATCTCTATCCCTTTATATGTATGATATGATTCTTACAAGAAATTGAAAAAATACAGGGAGTTTAGATAAATGTTTAGAGAGTTAGGTAAGAAGGAGAGAGACAGGTAAATGTTATCACCTAGCAAGTGAGAAGTGCTTGTGCGGAGCTGTTGTAATAAGAACCCACTCTGTGTGTGTTGCACCAAGCTCATTCAGTGTTCACAGTTGCTGTGTAGGGGATGGGAGCCTTTATGGGTGAGAAAACTGAAGTTCACAGAGGTTACTTACCTTGTTCAGGGCTTCATGGCCAATCCTCTTCTCAGTCCAGTTTGAGTGCAGATATCCTAGCCATTCCTTGGGTTGATTTCTTTGTTGGCCTATGGGGTTGGGTGGAGATTGGAAAGATGTATAATCTCAATCTCTCTAAGCTTGTGCTCCCAGTGTAGGATATGGAGCTCATTTTACTGGGTGCTCCTTCTTGTGCAAATAACTTGACTATAAAAGCACTGTATCAGGGTAAAGCTGACATTTATTGAGAACTAAAGCTGTGCCAGCTGCTTCTCTAGTGGTACCCCTCCTCTGATCTTCTGGCTCCCCTCTCCGATCCTTCACCCACCCAGAGCAACACATGATTCCTATTTTACCAAGCAGTCTGCCTGGTGGCTCAGACGGTAAAGAATCTGCCTGCAATGAGGAAGACATGGGTTTGATCCCTGAGTCAGGCAGATCCCCTGGAAAAGGGCATGGCAACCCACTTCAATATTCTTGCCTGGAGAATCCTATGGACAGAGGAGCCTGGCAGGCTACAGTTTATAGGGTCCCAAAGAGTCGGACAGGACTAATCGATTACACTTCCTTTTTTTCCTGCCTCCTCATCATTCCTCTGTTAAATCTCTCTTCTCCCTGCCTTCTCTAGGGGGAGCAGCTTCAATTTTGCTGTAACATCCATTCTGGAGCTGAGTTGCTGGGGATTTGAAGCTCTGTCATGAGCCCACCCCCTAAGCTAGCGCTGCTGTCTTTTTGGCCTATGCCAATTTCCATGGTTATCTGTGGGGAGGGACCATCACCCTCAGCTGAGAAGGTGGAACTTTCGAAGTCCTTAGTCCCAGTGGTTCTCAATCTGGCTGCACTTTTGAATCACCTGGGAGCCTGAAGCACTGTTCTAACCCAGACCTCACCTCAAGTCAATCAGCTTGGGAAGGGGTGGGGTAGACCACTTAAGGTCTGCGCTTCCTCTCCAGATGCAAAGAGCTAAGAAATAAAAGGTGGTGATGAAGGAAGGGAGAACACAGCTGAGCAATGACCAGGCTACCCCTGGGTCCCAGACTGGTCCAGGATTAGGCCAGAGAGGACTGGAAATGGGACAAGGAACAGGGAAGGAAGGAAGGAGTCCATGAGCAGGAAAGAAAAGAGAAAGTGAAAAAAAATAAAATAAAAGCTTGGTGATTGAGGATGCTAGGTTGCCTCCTGTGATGGCCTTGTACTTGTGCAACACTACCTGTTCTGTGAGTTCAGGTCCAGCCAGTGAACTTTTGATGATGCAGTGTGTGAGAGCTGCAGGAGGCACAGAGAAGGGTGAACCCTGCCCTCTTGGTGTCCCCGGACCTACGTTTTTGCACAGACAGATGTGTCCATCGGAAATAGTGCATGCCCTTGACTTGTTCTCCCCAGCACCCAGAAACCCCTCACCTTGGGCAAAGCTTATTACTCTTGTTTACAGTCTGTCACATGAGGCAGGAACCCTGCGTACTTTGTGTCTTAGTCACCATTCTGTTACTGCCCACAACCCAGTATTATGTCTTGTCCTAAGAAAGCCCTCAACTGATTCCAAGTTTGTTTAATTGAATTTGATTGTTTAAAATAACTAGAGCAAGGTGAGGGCCAAGGGCATCTGGAGTGTGATTATGCGCTCAAGTGTCTGGTACCAGTAATTCTAGCTGGGGGAGGAAGGCTTCATGGTGGAGATGGGATTTGAAACGGGACTTACATGAGACAGAGAACTTAGATTAAGGGAGGTGAGGGAAGATGAAAACAGGCCGTTCACTGCGCCCTGATGGAGAGAGGAGGTGACTGCATTCCCCAGGGAAGGTGAGCAGGAAAAGGAAAGAAGTTCTTACAATCCAAAGGCAACCAAAGCCGAGAGGTGGGGAGGCAGGAGTCAGCTGTAGGAAATTGGCACAAGCTCAATTCATATGTGAAGGACTGATGAACTGTTTTTTCTTTTTTTGACCATACCACATGGTATGTGGGGTCTTAGTTCCCTAACCAAGGATCAAACCTGTGCTCCCTGCATTTGAAGTGTAGCGTCTTAACCACTGGACTACCAGGGAAGTCCCTGTTGAATTTTTAATTTTTTTGTCTGTCTCTTTTTCGATATTTAATTATTCGGCTTCACTGGGTCTTAGTTGTAGCATCTGGAATCTTTGATCATCATTGAGGCAGGCAGGATTTTTTTAGTTCAAGCGTGTGGGATCTAGTTTCCAGACCAGAGATCGAACCCAGGCCCCACCTGCATTGAGAATGCAGAGTCTTAGCCACTGGACGACCAGGGAAGTGCCAGGGTTGATGAACTGACCGTGTAAGTAAATTTTCTGTGTTCACTTTTAGCCTGATTCTATAACATTAGGGATCAGCAAATTGGTACTCTCGTGGTGGGGTTGTACTCACAGATGTTCCATCCAAGAACAGAGGATATGAAGAACAGAGGATATGAAGAGGATCCCAGAAATAAGGGAATAACCTCAGAAGTGGTAGTCCCAAGCCCTCAGTTGGCAACGGATGACAGAGAGTAACAGAGTGTGGTTCTCAGGCCTAGCTGCATACTCAACCATCCAGGAAGCTGAATAATCCAGGCAAAGGGGTGAAGGTTACACAGGCATGTACATTTGTCAGCACTTACACAACTGTTTACTTAAAATGGGTACATTTTATTATATATAAATTATACATAAATATAGTTAATTTAAAAACAAAACATGGTGGAGCAGAAACCTCCATGGGAGCCGGAGCCAGTTCCAGTGTAGGAAAGTTAACCTGTAATCGACAAATTGCTGGAGGCTTGGTGCGGACAAGTCTGAGAGCTGGAAACTTCAGGTGGGAGAGGTAACGCATCACATAGTGATTACGGTCAACAATACTGAGTCATAAACTTCAGAGCTGCTAAGAGACTAGATCATAATTGTTCCCACCACGAAAAAAGAAAAAAAAGGAATGATAATTATGTCACGTGATATAGCTGTTAGTGAACACCACGGTGATAATCACATTGCAACATATAAATGTATCAAATTGACATATAGTACACTTAATTATGACAATTGAATATCAGTAAGAGAAAGCAAAAACACATCCTAAACTTCAGGGGCGCCCAGTCACTGGAGGTGGAACTCACAATTCTGTGAGTTTTTTACTTCCTGGAGCTCCACCAGGTCCTCACTCATCCGCAGTGAATAGTGAAAGTGAAAGTCACTCAGTCGTGTCCGATTCTTTGCAACCCCATGGACTAAACAGTCCTTGGAATTCTCCAGGCCAGAATACTGGAGTGGGTAGCCTATCCCTTCTCCAGCAGATCTTTCCCACCCAGGAATTGAACTGGGGTCTCCTGCATTGCAGGTGGATTCTTTGCCAACTGAGCTATGAGGGAAGCCCCTCCAGTGAATACTGGAGCAAAATGCTTCCGGCAGGAGGAAGGGAAAGGACCACTTTGAAATGTTACAGAGACTTCTGTTCTTCTCAACAAGGTCTGTTCCAAGGAGAAGCTGTTTTCCCAGAGCCTGGCCTACCTGGGGGAAGGGAAGTACCAACTCTAGGCCACTCTAGCTATGCTGTCCCGCCTACCGTGGGGAGTGAGAACCGAGAAGCACCAGTGAAGGGCATGGTCCAGGGCCACCAGCTCACCAAAAAATTGAGACCTGATAGCAGGATTATGCAACACTTCCCTACCCCAAACCTTACTCTCACATCACTAAAGGTCTGTTGACTGCAATGTATCCTGTCTACCTAGTATATCTTGTCTACCTTTCAGTAAAAGTTTACAAGGCATTCTGAAAGGCAAAAACACAGTTTGAGGAGACTAAGCATCAGAACCAGAATCAGATATGGTGGAAATGTTGGAATGATCAGATTATGAATTTAGAAACCTACAATTAATATGTTAAGAGCTTTAATGGGAAAAGTAGAGAACATGCAAAACCAGATGATGTGAAGAGAAAGATGGAAATTCTAAGCAAAAATGAAAAAGAAATGCTGGAGATCAAAGCCACTGTAACAGAGATGAAGGATGCTTTTGATGGGCTCATTAGTAGACTGGACATGCCGAGGAAAGAGTTTGAGCTTTGAGGATATGATGCTAGAAACTTCCAAAATGGAAAAATAAAGAGAAAAAAGACTGAGGAAAAAAATCCTAAAACAGAACAGGATAAACTATCCAAGAACTGTGGACAGCTACAAAGGTGTGACTGGTGTAATGGGAATACCAGAAGATAGAAAGGGACGGAAGAAATGTTTGAAGCAATAATGACTGAGAATTTCCCCCAGTTAATGTCAGACATGAAAGTACAGATCCAGGAAGCTCAGAGAACACCGAGCAGGATAAATCCCCTCCCCACAATCATATTCAAACTTCAGAAAGTCAAAGATAAAGAGAAACATTCTGAAACAAGATGGGAGTGGGGGACGCCTCCCTTATAAAGGAGCAGAGGTAAGAATTGCATCTGACATCTCAGAAACCATGCAAGCAAGCAAGAAGAGAGTTCAGTGAAGTGTCCAAAGTGTTAAAGGAAAAAAACAAAAGCAAAGCACCAACTTAGAATTCTGTACCCTGTGAAATTGTCCTTCATGAGTGAAAGAGAAATACTTTCTCAGACAAAAATTGAAGGAATTTATTGCCAGTATACCTACCTTGCAAGAAATGTTAGAAAGTTCTTCAGACAGAAGGAAAACTATATAGGTGAGAAACTCAAATCTGTATAAAGGAAGAGCATTGGAGAATGAATGCATAAAAGTAAAGTAAAATAAAAGCTTTTATGTTTCACAGATAATAATAGCAACAATGTATTTGACTGTGAATGCTTATGTATGTTTTAAACATCAGTGGTCTAAATACACCAGTTAAAAGATGGAGATTGTCGCATGGATTCAAAAACAAGACCCAACTACAGGAAACCAACTTTGAATATAAAGATATATAGACTAAAAGTAAAAGAACGGAGAAAGATGTACTATGCTAACATTACTCAAAAGGAAGCAGGAGTAGCTGTATTAACTTCAGACAGAGAAGAAATTTCAGAGCAAAGAAAGTTATCAGGGATAAAGAGGGGGATTATATATTAACACAACAAGAAGACATAACAATCCTTCATGTTAACAACAGCATATTACACATTCTTCTTAAGCTTACAGTGAACATTCACCAAAATCACTTTCTAGGTCATAAAGCACACTTTAACAAATTTAAAAGAATAGAAACCATACAGTGTCTGCTTTTGGACCACAACAGAATTAAACTAGAAATTAATAACAAAAAGATTGCTGGAAAACCTCAAATACTTCTAGATTAAGCAACCTACTTCTAAAGAATCAAAGAAGAAATTTCAAAAGTATTTTGCACTAATGAAAGTGAAAATACAGCTTATTACAATTTGTGGGATACATTGAAAGCAGTGCTTAGAGAATTTATAGCATTGTTGAAATGTATGTATTAAAAAGGGCTTCCCAGGTGGTAAAGAATCTGCCTGCAAGTACAGGAGACTTGGGTTTGATCCCTGGGTTAGGAAGATCCCCTGGAGAAGGAACTGGCAACCCACTCCAGTATTCTTGCCTAGGAAATCCCAGGGACAGAGGAGCCTGGAGGGCTACTGTGCATGGGGTCTTAAAAAGTCAGACACAACTGAGCACACACACACATATATTAGAAAAGAAAAAAGTAATCTAAGCTTCCACCTTCAGTCAGTCAGTTCAGTCGCTCAGTCGTGTCCGACTCTTTGTGACCCCATGAATCGCAGCACGCCAGGCCTCCCTGTCCATCACCAACTCCCGGAGTTCACTTAGACTCACGTCCATCGAGTCAGTGATGCCATCCAGCCATCTCATCCTCTGTCGTCCCCTTCTCCTCCTGCCCTCAATCTTTCCCAGCATCAGGGTCTTTTCCAGTGAGTGAACTCTTCACATGAGGTGGCCGAAGTATTGGAGTTTCAGCTTCAGCATCAGTCCCTCCAATGAACACCCAGGACCGATTTCCTTTAGGATGGACTGGTTGGATCTCCTTGCAGTCCAAGGGACTCTCAGGAGTCTTCTCCAGCACTCCAGTTCAAAAGCATCAATTCTTCGGTGCTCAGCTTTCTTCACAGTCCAACTCTCACATCCATACATGACCACTGGAAAAAACCATAGCCTTGACTAGACAGACCTTTGTTGGCAAAGTAATGTCTCTGGTTTTCAATATGCTATTTAGGTTGGTCATAACTTTCCTTCCGAGGAGTAAGCATTTTTAAATTTCATGGCTGCAATCACCATCTGCGGTGATTTTGGAGCCCTCAAAAAATAAAGTCTGACACTGTTTCCACTGTTTTCCCATCTATTTCCCATGAAGTGATGGGACCAGATGCTACTAGAAAAAGAAGAGCAAATTAAATCCAAAGTAAGCAAGAAAAGAAAAAAATTTTTTTTGAAAAATTTTTAATTACATCAGAATTATAAGTGAAATTGAAAATAGGAAATCAGTAGAGAAAATTGACAGAAACAAAAGCTGGTGGTTTTTTGGAAAGATCAATAAAGTTGATAAGCCTCTATAGCCAAATCACTAAGAAAAACAGAGAAAAGACACAAATTACTAGTATCAGAAATGAAAGAGGGGGCATCACTGTAGATTTCATAGGACATTAAGAGGATAATAAAGGAATATTTTGAACAACTCTCTGCCTACAAATTTGATAACGTGAGGGAACTAAACCAATCCCTTGAGAGATCCAGTCTGCTAAAACTAGGAAGAAACAGACAGTCTGAATAGGTATATATCTATTAAAGGAATTCAGTCAATAATTAATAACCTTCCAAAACAGAAAGCACAATACTCAGATGGGCTTACTGGTGAATTCTAACTAGACATTAAATGAAGAAAGTATACCAGCTCTCAACAGTCTCTTTAAGGGGATAGAAGCAGAGGGAACACAGTTGACCCTTGAACAATGCAGGGGTTAATTGGTGTATAATTTACAGTTGGCCTGTGTATCTGTGGTTCCTGTGTATCCATGGATGCATCCATGGATCCAACCAATCAGAGATCATGTGGTACTGTAGTATTTACTGCTGAAAAATATCCATATATAAGTGGACCCACACAGCTCAAGCTAGTATTGTTCAAGGGTCAACTTTACTTAAAATTCATTCTGAGGCCAGCATTCCCCTACTACTAAAACAAGGCAGAGGGGCGGATTATAAGAAAAGGAAACTGTAGACCGTCATCTCTCATGATCAAGTGCAAAAATCTTTAACAAAATATTAGCAAACAAATCTACAATGTATGAAAATAATTATACACCTGTAGTCAAGTGTGGCTTAGACAGTAAAGCGTCTGCCTACACTGCAGGAGACCTGGGTTCGATCCCTGGGTTGGGAAGATCCTCTGGAGAAGGAAATGGCCACCCACTCCAGTATTCTTGCCTGGAAAATCCCATGGACGGAGGAGCACGGTAGGCTACAGCCCATGGGGTCGCAAAAAGTCGGACACGACTGAACAACTTCACTTCAGTCAAGTGGAATTTATCCTAGATGTGCAAAGCTGGTTGAGTATTCAAAAATCCATTAATGGGAGATTGCCCTGGTGGTCCAGGGGTTAAGAATCCAACTTGTAATTCAGGGGACACAAGTTCAATCTCTGATCGGGGAACTAAGATCCCACATACTGTGGGGCTGCTGAACCCGCAAGCTGCAAATAGCCACAACAGCTGAACCCATGAGCGACAACAAAAGATCCCACGTGACCCAGCAAAGATCCTGTGTGCTGCAATTAAGAACCAACATAGCCAAATAAAAATTTTAAAAATCCATGTTATCCACCACATCAACAGGCTGAAGAAGAAAAATCACATGATCATATGAATACACACAGAAAAAGCATTTGACAAAATCCAACATCTATGCATGATAGAAAGTCTCAGCAGTAGAGATGAACTTTGTGAGCTTGATAAAGAACATCGACAAAACGCATGCAGCTACTATTGTACTTAATGGTGAGAAGCTCGATGAATCTCACCTTGGATATAACAATGATTTTCAGTGAGACCCCAAAGGCACAATCCCTGGAAGAAATAATTGATAAACTAGACTTCCTCAGCTGGTAAAGAATCTGCCTGCAATGCAGGAGACCCCGGTTCGATTCCTGGGTTGGGAAGATCTGCTGGAGAAGGGAATGGCTACCCACTCCAGTTTTATAGGGCTTCCCTGGTGGCTCAGCTGGTAAAGAATCCACCAGCAATGTGGGAGACCTGGGTTCCATCCCTGGGTTGGGAAGATCCCCTGGAGGAAGGAAAGGCTACCCACTCCAGTATTCTGGCCTGGAGAATTCCGTGGACTGTATAGTCCATGGGGTCAGAAAGAGTTGGACACTACTGAGTGACTTTCACTTTTCAGAGTTCATTGCAATCAAAATCTTCTGCTCTGCAAAAATCAGTGTCAATAGAATGGGAACACAAGCCGCAGACTAGGAGAAACATTTGCAAAAGACATATCTGATAGTGGACAGTTATCCAAAATATACAAAAAAAACTCGTAAAATCAACAATAAGAAAAAGAATAGCTCAATTTTTAAAAAATGGGCAAAAGACCCAGACAGTTACTCATCAAAGAAGATATCCAGATGACAAGTAAGCAAATGAAAAATATGTTCAACATCTTTGATTAGGGAACTGCTTTTGAAAATGACAGTGAAGTGTCACTACACACCTGTAAGAGTAGCCAAAATAAGGGAACACTGAGAACACAAATGCTGGTGATTATATGGAGCAGAAACTCTCAGTCATTGCTGGGGGGAAGGCACCATGGTACAGCACTTTGGAAGACAGTTTGGTTGTTTCTTATAAAACAAAATATAGTTTTACCATCTGCTCCAACAATCATACTCCTTGATTTTTACCCAAAGGACTGTGTCCACACCAAAACCTGGTCACAGATGTTTATAGCAGCTTTAGTCATAATTACCAAAACGTGGAAGCAACCAAGATGTCCTTCAGTAGGTGAATGGTTCAAATAAACTGGTACATCCAGGCAGTGAACTAGGAAGAAATGAGCTGTCAAACTATGGAAAGACATGGAGGAAACTTAAATGTGAATTATTAAGTGAAAGAAGCCAGTCTGAAAAGGCCATGTGCTGAATGATTCCAAATATTTGATATTCTGGAAAAGGTAAAATTGTGGAGACTGAAAATGTCACTGATTGTCTGGAATTAGTCAAAGGGAGGAATGAGTAAGTAGAGTGAGAGGAGCCTTTTTTCCTTTTTTTTTAACCTCTCCTTTGGTTGCCTCTTTAAAAAAAAAAAAAAAAAGTTTACTTATTTATTTTTGGCTGTGCTGGGTCTTTGCTCCTGCCCAGGCTTTTCTCTAGCTGCAGAGAGTGGGAGCTACTCTCTAGCTGGGGTGCTCTGGTTTCTCTTGTTGTGAATCATGGGCTCTAGGCACACAGGCTTCAGTAGTTGTAGTACAGTCTCAGCTGCTCTCTGGCATGTGGAATCTTCCTGGACCAGGGATCAAACCGGTGTCCCCTGTATTGGTGGGTGAATTCTTAACCACTAGACCACCAGGGAAGTCCCCAGAGGAATCTTAGAACAGTGAATAAAATCTCTTTCAATCAGTTCCTCCCAGGCTGCTGCTGCTGCCAAGTTGCTTCAGTCATGTCCGACTCTGTGCGACCCCATAGACGGCAGCCCACCAGGCTCCCCCGTCCCTGGGATTCTCCAGGCAAGAACACTGGAGTGGGTTGCCATTTCCTTCTCCAATGCATGGAAGTGAAAAGTGAAAGTGAAGTCGCTCAGTCCAGGCTACCACTGTTCTAATTTCTCCAGTAGATTCACTTTGTCTGTTCTTGAACTTTGTTTGGACATTCCCCAGCTTACGATGGCTTGACAATTTTTTGACTTCGTGGTGGGTGCAAACGCAATAGGCATTCAGTAGATTGCACTCTGCATTTTGAATTTTGGTCTTTTCCAGTGGTAGCGATACGTGGTCCACTACACTCTTGCGATGCTGGCAGCAGCAGTCCTGCTATCACAGGGTGAACCACTGATACACTCAGACTATTCTGGACCCAGGCAGCCATCTGTTTTTCACTTTCAGGACAGTAACCAATAAATTACATGAGATATTCAGCACTTGTTATAAAATAGGCTTTGTGTCAGGTGATATTGCCCAACTGTTGGCTGATATAAGTGTTCTGCACTTGGCTAAGCTGTGATACTTGTTAAGTTAGGTATATTAAATGCATTTCTGATTTATGATGTTTTCAACTTATGATGGGTTTTCTGGGATATGACCCCATCACAAGTCGAGAAAGATCTGTCTATGAATGGAGTCATACAGTAAAGGACTTGTGTCTGATACTCTCACTAGAAATGGCTTTGAGATTTGTCCATGTTGTTGCTTGCATCCGTTTTTTGTTTTGTTTTTTGTTTTTTTTTTTTTTTTTCAGTTGATGAGTAGCATTCCTAATTTTGGCTAAACCACAGTTTGTTTATCAGCTCTTCTCTTGATGGGAATTTTAGTTCTTTCCATTTGGGGCTATTATAAATAAAACTACTATAAACTTCCTTGTATAAGACTTTGTATAGACACATACTTTTATTTCTCTGGGGTATATAAGAATAGAATTGCTGGATCATAGGGTAGGCATATGTTTAGTTTTCATAAGAAATTGCTTAACTCTTTTTTATAGTATCTGTATCATTTTATACTCTCACCACCAAGTTATAAGCAATACAGTTGGTCCACGTCCTTGCAATGTTTGGCAATATCGATCTTTTATTTTATTTATTTTTTTCTTTTTTTTTTTTCGATCTTTTAATTTTAGTAATTCAAGTGCGTATGAGGTGGTATCTCATTATGGTTTTACTTTGCATTTCTAAGATGACCAGTGAGGCTGAGGACTTTGCCATTACCTGTTGGTTATTCCTGTATCTTTCATGAAGTATTTAAATCTTAGGTCATTTTTAAATTGAATTGTCTTCTCATTGACTTGTAGGAGTTCCTTTTATATTCTGGATATGAGTCCTTTGTCAGTCATGTTTTACACATTTCCTGCTCACTTTCAGCCTTTCCTTTGTCTTTTAATGAGCAGTTTTTAGTTTTGATGGGGTCCAGTTAATTTTTTTGTCTTTTATCATTAGTGCCATTTATGTCTTGTGTAATAAATCCTTTCCTATCCCAAAGCTATGAAGATATGATTTTCTAGATATATTTTCTTCCAGAAACTTAGCTTTTGACTTTAGTTCTGTGATCCATTATGAATTAATTTTTCTCTATGGTGTGATGTATGAATTAAGGTTAATTTTTTTCCATACAAATATCTATATGTTCTAACTGTTTGGAAGGAATGATGCTAAAGCTGAAACTCCAGTACTTTGGCTACCTCATGCGAAGAGTTGACTCATTGGAAAAGACTCTGATGCTGGGAGGGATTGGGGGCAGGAGGAAAAGGGGACGACAGAGGATGAGGGGGCTGGATGGCATCACTGACTCGATGGATGTGAGTTTGAGTGAACTGCAGGAGTTGGTGATGGACAGGGAAGCCTGGTGTGCTGCGACTCATGGGGTCGCAAAGAGTCAGACACGACTGAGCAACTGAACTGAACTGAACTCTGTTTTAAAATATTTTCATATTTTCCTTTCCCCATTGAATTGCATTAGAATCCTTACTGAAAACCAATTGTGTGTATTCTAGACTTCCTATTGGACTATCCAAAACAATTTTTTTTCTGGCCATGTCATGTGGCCTGTGGGATCTTAGTTCCTGACCAGAGATTGAGCCCACACCCCCTTCAGTGGAAGCCCAAGTCTTAACCACTAGATGACCAGGGAAGTCCATGAACTATCCAAATTTAATACTCGTATAACGCTGTCTTAATTGCTGCCTCTTTATTGTAAGTTTTGAAATCTTATAGTATAAGTCTTCCAACTTTTTTATTTTCCTTTATGATAGTCCTAGCTATCTGTGGTCCTTCAGCTTTCCAAAAATTTTTAGAATCAGCTCATTAAGTTCTAGAAGATGTCTGCTGGGATGTTGAATGGAATAAAATTGGGAGAGAATGGACATCTTAGTAATATTGAGCCTTCCAACTCACAAAAATGGAGTATGTCTCTATTATGTAGGCTTTCTCTTTCCTTAACGACACTTTTCTTCATGACACTTTTCTTCCTTTCCCTTTTTTCTTTATTTTTTTTTTTCTCTTGTTTTTGCTGCACCCTGTGACTTGCAGTCTTAGTTCCCTGACCAGGGATTGAACTTGGGTTCTGGCGGTGAAAGGGCCAATTCCTAACCATTAGGCTGCTAGGGATTTCCCTGTAGGTTTTCTTATCAACAGTGGTTTGTGGTTTTCAATGTCAAGCTCATGCCCATCTTTCACTAAATGTATTCCAATGTATTTAATGCTTTATCATACTCTAGTAAACTTTGTATTTTAAATTTCATTTCAATTGTTTATTAGTAGTGTATAGAAAATACAATTGACTTTTGTATATTGACCCTGTATCTTACAATCCTGCTACATTAATTCATTAATTCTAATAGTTTGTCAATTACTTTAGGTTTTCTAAGTATATAATCTTTCAATTAGGAATAAATGCAGTTTTATTCATTATGCCTTTTATTTATTTTTCTCGCCTTGCTGTGGTGACTAAGACCTTCAGTGTTGAAATACAATGAATGTTGTCTTTTTTTTTTTTTTTTTTTACAATGAATGTTGTCTTGATCCTAGAGGGAACATTTTCAATAATTCACCACTGTATTTATCAAGAGTTTAAAAACTGTCAGTATCTCAACCAATTTCCTCAGTAGTTCCTGCTTTTATCTATGAGCTTTAACATCACTTCAGGTATGTTTTCTATCTCATTTAAACATGAATCATCAAGATTTAGAGGTGGTTTTAAAAAATTAATAAAAGTAACAGCAGCCATCAAGGTAGGTGGTGGGTTTTCTACATCTTCTAGGACGGATGGCCCAGTGGCCATGGAGTTCTTGCTGGAAAGGTTGACAGTGCTTCTCATCGGTCACTTAGCCTAAAGTCCTCTGAATGCAATTCTCATCTTCATGGGCATAGGTCAACTTTAGAAAAGGGTCTTAATGCCCATTCTCCAAAATGCACCAGCAGAGAGTCCACATTGCAGGCAGGCTCTGGCATTTCAAACAGCCAGGACTTTAACATTAAACTGAACTCTGCTTGTTGTTGGTGTTGTTGTTCAGTCACAGCCATGTCTGACTCTGTGACCCCATGGACTGCATGCCAGGCTTCCCTGTCCTTCACTATCTCCCAGAGTTTGCCCAAACTCATGTCCGTTGTGTTGGTGATGCCATCCAAGCATCTCATCCTCTGCCACCCACTTCTCCTTTTGCCTTCAGTCTTTCCCAGCATCAGGGTGTTTTCTAATGAGTCAGCTCTTTGCATCAGGTGGCCAAAGTATTGGAGCTTCAGCTTCAGCATCAGCCCTTCTGATGAATATTCAGGTTTGATTTCCTTTAAGATTGACTGATTTGATCTCTTTGCAGTCAAAAGGACTCTTAAGGGTCTTCTCCAGCACCATAGTTTGAAAGCATCAATTACTTGGCTCTCAGCTATCTTTATGGTCCAACTCTCACATCCGTACATGCCTACTGGAAAAATCATAGCTTTGACTATATGGACTTTTGTTGGCAAAGCGATGTCTCTGCTTTTTAATACACTGGCTAGGTGCTTACCCAACCCTGATCCTGAATTTAGGAGCCAGGAAGTCAGGAGGTGAGTCCTCCAAAGTCTCTTCTCCCTCCTCCTCATTCCGCAGCAGCCCTGAAGGATTGGAAGGATGGTGGCTTAAGGCAGGGAGGCCCACATTCAGGTAAAATTAGTTTGACTTGGGACAGCTTCCTGAGGAATGTGGCTTTCCTTGCCTCCGAGATCCCATGAGTAACAGCAGAGGCTGAGATCTACGTTTTGATCTCAGGCTAATGGTGGTCCTGACTGTGTTGGAGCATTCAGGGTTAAGTCTTACCTTCAGGTAGCATTTTTTTCTTAGAGTTGTGTCCCAAGGAATTGATGGAAGCAGGGGACTCATGGTTACTAAGAATGACAAGAATATCAATGCTCTTGAATAATTTATTTCAATTAATTAGTTGATTAGATTACATCAGGTCTTAGTTGGTGCACTCAGGATCTTTGTGGCAGCACACAGACTCTCGAGCTGTGACACGCAGGGTTAGTTGCTCCGCAGCTTGTGGGATCTTAGTTCCCTCATCAAGCTTCGAACCAGTGTCCCCTGCATTGCAGGATGGAATCTTAACCACTGGACCACCAGGGACGTCCCCGTGAATGGTTTATATCATAAAAATATGGATACATCGGTGCATACTTTGCTGGTAGTGTTTATTTTGTGTTTGCATCAGTTCAGCTCAGTCTCTCAGTCGTGTCTGACTCTTTCTGACCCCATGGACTGCAGCACGCCAGGCTTCCCTATCCATCACCGACTCCCAGAGCTTGCTCAAACTCACATCCATCGAGTCGGTGATGCCATCCAACCATCTCATCCTCCGTCATCCCCTTCTTCTCCTGCCTTCAATCTTTCCCAGCATCAGGGTCTTTTCCAATGAGTGTTTACATATGTATCTATAAATTATTGATAAAAGCTTTTTCGTGTCCTTTTCCCTCACTTGTATTCCAATACCTTTTCTTGAGGCCTGGAGAAAAGGTTGGCATTTGTTAGGTCCTAGAGAACCAAGGAGAGCCCCAGCTATGCCCACAGATGTGCCTTGTCAGGTACCCTGTCAAGAACTGGGGCAGAGAGAAGGCTGAGTGCTGAGGACTCAGAGAGCAAGTTGTGTTAACTCAGCCTCTGGCCCACCTCTAGTTCCTGTTTTCTCTTCTATAATCTTTCAGCCTTGTTCCCTGGGCTCCCTTACTGCCTCTATTCATTCATTCATTTTTCTTTCTTTAACTGAAGTAAGATTCATATAACACTGACCTTTTAAATGTACACCCTCTGTATTGTGTAACCATCACCTGTGCCTGGTTCTGAAACATTTTCATCAGCCTGCAAGGAGACTCTGTACACCTCAGGCAGACACTCTCCTCTTTCCGCCAACCCTGCCACCTTCTAATCTGCTTCCTGTCTGTGGATTTACCTATTCTGCATATTTGGTATAAATGGATTCATACAGTTTATGACCTTTTATGACTGGCGTCTTTCACTTAGCATCATGGTTTCAAGGTTCATCCATACTGTGACATGTAATTAGTACCTGGTTCTTTTCTGTGGGTGACTCATACTCCATTATGCTGGACAGACCACAGTTTGTGTCTCCACTCATCCTCTGATGGGACATTTGAGTGGCTTCCACCTTTGTCTGTTGTGAATAGTGCTGAACACTGGTACATAAATATTTGTTTTGACACCAGTTTGCAGGTCTCTTGGATGTACACTCTAGACGTGGAACTGCTGGGTCATGTGGTGACTGCATTTTCTTCTGGAGGAACCGCCTTTGTCCATTCTCTCTGAGTACTGAACCAGGTGGGGGTTCCTTGCTGCCATGCTTAGCTTTCCCGTCGCCGTCCTTTCACCTTCACCTGTCTCCATGCTGGGAGGTAGACATCCTGTTCTTGGCGAGGTCCGCCTGTCATCCGCTCACTGTTCCTCTCTTGTGCAGTGGAACGGCCACCCTCCAGGGAGTCCGGGTTTCCTGCCCTAAGCACCTCCTTGCCATTGTGATCCTTGAGTCACCTTCTGGGTACAGTGTCCTCTGGCTTTCTTTTTTATTTTCTTTTTTTGGCTGTGCAGCATGTGGGATCTTAGTTCCCCTGCCAGGGATCAAACTCGTGCCCTCTGCATTGGAAGTGTGGAGTCTCGACCACTGACTGCTGGATTTCTTAGTCCCTGCCCTCCCCTATCCCCCAACTGGGATGCCCACCCCAGATTTTCAGAGCAGCGGCTAAACACTAAACAGACCTCCCTCTGCTCCTCTAGTTTGATGCCCCTCCCCTGCCCTGGCCACTTGCCAAGTCCTCTGTGCTTTCTCCTGGGCTTATTAATACCTTAGCAGTGCCCCACAGTTGACCCGAAGAGAGATTGTTTTCCCTCTTCCCGCTTGATGCTGCCTCTGATGGGTATCATGAGGCCTGTCTTTATACCTTTATGCCTCTTAACACTGAAAGGTGTTTTGTTGTGTTTTGATATGGACCATTTTTATAGTCTTTATTGAATTTGTTACAATATTGCTTCTTTCTTTCTTATGTTTTGGTTCTTTGGCCACGAGGCACCTGGGATCTTAGCTCCCCAACCAGGTATCAAACCCATACCCTCTGCACTGGAAGGTGAAGTCTCCTAACCACTGGACTGCCCAGGAAGTCCCTGAGAGGTGGTTTTGAATGAGATCCTGTGTCCCCACCCTCAGCTCCCACACTCCGCTTTGCACCCAAGTCCACTTGCCTCCCTAAAACTACACACTCCAGACTACGGGGCACTACACGGTCACACACTGCTGGCTTTGGATGCTTCACACCAGTGTCCTGGACCATGCGCTCGAGGGATGCTCTCGGACCCGGGATAAAGTTTAATAGTTACATCTGTGGACCCACGTGATGCTGATTTCCTGATTCCTGTTTGTTCTTGATCTGTTTTTTATGTGGGGGGTTTTATTTGTTTTGGTCCCCTCCCATGTCAGTTTTCAATGAGCTCTCAGGAAGCAAAGGGCTTCCCAAGTGGCGCAGTTGGTAAAAACATCTGCCTGTCAACACAGGAGACATAAGAGACGTGGGTTTGATCCCTGGGTTGGGAAGATCCCCTGGAGGTGGAAATGGCTACTCACTCCAGTATTCTTGCCTAGAGAATTCCATGGACAGAGGAGCCTGGCAGGCTACAGTCCATGGGGTCACAAAGAGTCGGACATGACTGAGTGTGCACACACACTCAGGAAGGAAGGATTCCTGCATGTGTGGGATCATGGGTCGGGGTAGGGGGTGGGCAGGTATGGCTGGAATGGAACCTGCGAGAAAAGAAAGTCTCCTGATTGGAGCAACAAACAGGGAAAGCAGATGTGTGGGGCTGAGTTAGACCTAGGACACCAGAGCTGAGGAATGGATATTGATAAGGCCGCATTTATAACTTTGTCTTCCTGGATGTTCCCAAGTCCATCCTTAAAGAGGCTCCTCCAGCATCTGGATGGCCATGGGGGTACCCTGGACAGTAAAATTGGGAAAACCAGTTAAATGATGAGTCGGTGAGTCTAGGAACCCAGCAGTGGAGCTTTGACGAGAAGGTACAAAATCTTGGGGGGTGGGGTGCTCTGGGTCAGAGCCCAGAGATCCCAACAGTGTGTTAATAAAATCTGAGGACAATACTCTGAGGGGCCTGGAGAGGTTTCTAGGGGCTGGTCTTCCCCCTCTGGAAGCTTGAACTAGTGGCAGGATGAGCTAGCTAGCATCATGGGAGTCTCTTGTCTGGCTGTGGTCCTTCTGACCTTTGTTTTGGTCTGGGGTTGGGGTGGTCAAAAAGTTAAGGTCCAAGCAGGTGACTTAAGTAAGGATGCTAGCCCTGTGTGGGTGTAGGCACACACTGGGTGGGGCATGGGTGGTGTCTCAGCCAGCTAGGGTAGGGCCTTCTTGCACTCTGCTGCCGCCCGTCACACACCTTTGTCCCAGCCCTGGAAGGGATCTAGGGCCCCCTAAATGCTAACAGCAAAGGCCCGGGGAGAGGAGTCCGGGCGTCTCGAGCTTCAGGATAAACCAGACACTCAGGGTGAGGATTGGGTGTTCTTCCTGGAGGGGAGATCCGGTCCAGGCAGAGGAACTTGTTTGTGGGCGGTTTCACCATTGCCTCCCTTGGGGCATGGACCCAGTTGGCCGGCCTATGCGAGCCACCTGTCAGCAGGGCTTCCTGCGCCCTGGTGCCCCTGCCCCCTCGGAGTTCTGAGAAGCAGCTGTTGCCGGGCCCCTTGCCTGCCCGTGGCCAGCCTCCCGGATGGAGGATATTGTCATGGCCTGCGGGGACGGCTTGTTAGTTCCCGACGGTCAGGACACGGAAGGTGGCACAGGAATCGTGGGGTGGAGACCCTGCTGCAGAGGCGGCAGAGGAGGGAGGAGGGGCCAGTGAGAGGAAGAACAAGAGGGACAGAAGAGTCTCAGGAAGAGAGGCCACGCCAGGCCTGGGAAGGAGCTGGGAGAGTCTGGGATGGGGCGTTCTCAGAGCTGATGTGGATAGAGGGTGTGACCACCCCTTAGCCTGATTTCAGGATGAGTGACATCTTTCCTTTTGTTTAAATCAGTTCCCGAGTAACAACTCCTAAATGGATGGGGTGACTCAACAGAGGCCAGCAGTCTGCCTGTGGGGTCCACCCACTGCTCCCTGGCCTTTCCCATGAGATCTGGGTGCTTTGGGGAATGCACGTGACTCATGCCCCGGGGCCTCCCTGTTGGACGGCCACACCTGGCCCACCTCTTTCTTTCAGCTGCACACCGGTCCTCCCCCTACCCGGGGGCCACACCTCCCAGCTCTGCTTCTCTTGCCAGGGCTGTGACTTTGGCTCACTCCCACCCCCCAAAAGCCCGCCTTTCCTGGGAGCCCCGACATCGCTGCCATCGGGGTCAAATCCTCCCAGCTCTGGCACAAAGCGTCTTTTCCTGTCTCTGTCTCAGATTTCTGACCTGTAAGATGAGCCCTGGGCTCGCTGCTCGCTCCTCCTTGCTGTGTGGAGCCGTGAATTCCTGTCTTTAAGGAGCTTGGAGCTTGTCAGACGAGAGATTGGCCAAAGTCGGCTTCTGTCCCCCAGCAGCCCTGCCTCCCTTCCTGACCGTCTACCACGCAGACAAGCGCTGACTCTAGGGCAGGGCCCCCGGGGGCCTCAAGCCTCAGCAGTCTCCCCTTCTCCAGGCCTTACTCTGCTCACCTCCAGAGCATCCGAATGCCACTTACCACCTGTGTCCTTCTTGCTAAAATTATGCAAATAAGGCATGCTGTTTAAAGAAAAAGAGAAAGAAAGAAAAGGAAAGAGAAAAATCCAACATTGTTGACAAAGAAAGGAAAGGAAAGAGAAAAATCCAACATTGTTGACTTGTATTTAAGTAAAATGTAAGAATCAGTACTTCTCCCACCTCTCCTGTAAAATCATGAAATGTGCCTCAAATCCAGCCCCCTCTGTCCACCCGCTTCTCTAAGCATTTACCAGATTCTTGTATTCAAGTGTCTTTAGCTCTCCTTTGAGGTCAGGGACTGGTCGTCTCTCTCTGTCTTCGATCCTGGGCGCAGCGCCTAGTGTATTGTGGGCATTTGTTAAGTATCCTTTGAAAGAATAAGTGAATGAAGGAATCAGTGAATAATAAGATCTAGTGTTCGAATCTCTGCTGCTTCCTTGTTGAATGAACCTCAGTTTCTTCACCCTTAAAATTGGGATAATAATTCATGTTCTTTTGAAGTTAAATACAATGCCAGTGATGGTGCCAACACAGTTCCTGGCAAAGCATGAGCCTTCAGTAAGTGCTGTTGAGTTAAATTCTAAAGGGACCCAGTTGCCCTCCCTCTCCAGACCTGGGCTGCCCCCCCTGCTACTGAGTGTCCCCTGTCCTGCCAGCCACTCCCCTTCCAGTGCAGGGCCTGTGGGGCCAGAAGTTGAGAAAAAGGGATAAGAAGCTGCCAGCTGCCCTCAGGGAGCTCATGGTTGGACTTGGGAGAGGTAAGCAAGCCCCAGCCAGGGGAGTGGTTATACAGATGCTGAACCTGAGCCCAAGGGTGGGGTAGGAGAAGAGAGCACAGGGGAGCCGTGGGGTGATGGGCCAGGGAGTTTGAGAAGAATGGACACATAAGTGTCAGGCCGTCATCTATAGATTCAGACAGGATATTCTGTGTAGGACCCAGGCGTGACATCACCTGCTGTGTTTTCCCCAGATCTTAGCTGATCCTTCTGTGTCCGGGTCTCAAACTGCTTTGCCATGATCCACAAAAAAGTGCACTTTGCGTTGCCAGTACAAACACACACACGCCTGCGTTCTAGATGTAACAGGAGCAAGCCAACAGCACGATACTTCCTCCAGCTACAAGGTGGGGGGTGATGGTGAGGTTTGCCTTTCTGTACAGATAATGTTTGTGTCCCACTAAACTGATTTCATGGACCACTTATGGGTGGTGGTCCTCAACTCAGAACATACTGCCCAGCTCAGCAGTTCCATGTGAGGTTGTCTTAGAGTCCCTTTCTGCCAGAGCTCGTGAGCTCTGGTGTTCAGCTGAGAAGCCCACAGCTCACAGAGGGTCAGAATTTATCTGGGATGTAGCAACCCACTCCAGTACTCTTGCTTGAAAAATCCCATGGACAGAGGAGCCTGGTAGGCTGCAGTCCATGGGGTCACAAAGAGTCGGACACGACTGAGTGGCTTCATTTTCACTTTTCACTTTCATGCATTGGAGAAGGAAATGGCAACCCACTCCAGTGTTCTTGCCTGGAGAATCCCAGGGACGGCAGAGCCTGGTGGGCTGCCGTCTCTGGGGTCACACAGAGTTGAACACGACTGAAGCGACTTAGTAGTAGTACACCAGCTAAGTGGCAGAACCAGGGGTCACACACAGGGATATATGACTCCAAAGCCTACCACCGGGTCATGTCCCTTTCTCTGACACTTTGCGTGGGGGTTCTGCCAGCCCTGCACTGGACTGCAGATCAAGGAACATTCAACGTGGCCCATTTCTTTGCGCCCCGGGAAGCTTGGCCAAAGTGACAGCTAAGCCTGCCTTATATTATCAAGTGCCGCTCAGCCTAAAACTGAACAAGCAGCCCTCAGAAAACAAAGTCTTAATACCCGCCCCACCCCGCCAACATGCAAGAATTGGTTATTGAGAAAAGGTGCAGTAATATGAACCTACTGCCCAACAGCCAAATATAATAGGATCAAACCATGTCTTCACTGCCCCTGGGGCTTCCCTGGTGGCTCAGACTGTGAAGAATCTGCCGGCAATGCAGGAGACTTGGGTTTGATCCCTGGGTTAGGAAGATCCCCTGGAGAAGGGAATGGCAACCTACCCCAGTATTCCTGCCTCGAGAATCCCAAGAACAGAAGAGCCTAGTGGGCTACAGTCCATGGTGTTGCAAAGAGTCAGCCATGACTGAGTGACTAACACTCTCTGCCCACAGCACTGGCCTCATGACTCTCTCCGCCTCCTTTGGAACCCCTAACTCAGAAATTAGAGGGAGGTCTCCTGTGCTACCCCAAGGAAAGAAGGAAAGCTGGGGAAAGGCAGGGAGAGAACAGATGAGTTGGGAGGAAAAGAGCTGAGGAAACCAGGAGTACAGATGGGCCCCGGGCCTCTAGTACCTGAAATCCTAAACCTGTGGAAGGCAGTGAGTTTTATAGGAAGAAGGAGGGGATTAAAGGGGTGTCTTGTCACAGTTGTAAAATCATGGGCGGACGGAGGGAGAGGGGTCTGAGTGCCCTGTTGAGATAAGGGCAAAGCGAGTGAGACTGTAAACAGCACTGGTATCCTACCACGCTGGTCTCTCCTCTTCTTTGTGCCAGACAGCACGGGTCATTGATCGGATTTATCATGCATGCTGACCAGCACGGGCTGGAAGAAGGTGTAGACCTCGCAACAGAGACCACTGTGATATTCGGTTTGCCTTTGTGTGTGTGTGTGTGTATATATATATATATACACGTACATATATACTTTTTCTTAATTAAATTAATTAAGAAAATTAATTTTGGCTGCGCTGGGTCTTTGTTGCTGCAGCTGGGCTTTCTCTAGTTGCGGAGAGCAGGGGCTTCTCACTGTGATGGCTCCTCTTGGTGCAGAGCATGGGCTTTAGCTGTGGCTCACGGGCTTAGTTGCGCTGAGGCTTAGTTGCGCTGTTATCCTTCCCAGACCAAGGATAACATATTTGAAAAATATTTTTATTTATTTATCTGGCTGCACCAAGTCTTCTACTTATTTATTTCTTTGGCTATGAGGGTCTTAGTTTCAGCATTCGGGGTCTATAGTTGAAGCATGCAAGATCTGGTTCCCTGACTGAGGATGGAATTTGGGCCCCCTGCATTGGGAGCGTGGAGTCTTAGCCACTGGACCACCAGGGACGGTACTTCCCTGGTATGTACACGGTATTGTACTATGTTAATTACTCTCTACTGATGCTTTTATAAAAGACTCATCTTTCTCCTCTGTGTTCACATGGTTAAGCAGACTTCTACACTAATTAAGCACTAACTGACTCCTAAGCAGTGAGTTAACTGGTTATCTGGTAGCTCTGCTTTGACTCTCTGTCTGGGATAAATAAAAACCAAGTGAAAGGATAAAGTGGGGGACGAATGAGCACCATGCTGGAACCAGCATTGGCCCCAGTGTCCTTTCCCACCTGGGACCCTGAGAGCCCAGTGAGGGAAAGGAAGGCCTGTCTACACTGTCTCCTCAACCCCATCCTTCTTGGACCACAGAGTTTCTTTGGATAAACCCCAGATCAACTAAGAATCGGCTCTTGCTGAAATTTGCCAAGGCGAGACATCTGTCTCCATCCGTGGGGTGATCTTCTGCGATTTCTGGCCTTTGTCACGCTTTCACCCCCCATTTTCGGAATGTCCCACTGGGTGAGATACTGTCTCCCTGCCACCCTCCTTTGTCTTTGAGGGAGGATCCCAAAGACCCTCAGTTCACCTAGCCCAGGTTTGCTGTCTGCCAGGAGATAGCTGTCTGAATGGGTCTGCTTCTCAAATCGCCGGCATCCGGAGCCGATAGGAGTTGGGGGTGGTGGGTGGGGAGCTGGAAACAAAGCTGTGTGGAGCCCGCCAAGCATTTTCACCCCTCTCCCATGAAGAGCCCTAGATTGGTGACAAGTGGGAGGACTGCCACTTGCAACTCCATCCATGGTTTTTTGTCTTCTTCTATTTGCATAGATTTGAGCCAGTTAAGCCTCGGCCAAAACTCTTCTTATAAATCAGACTGTAACCCAATTTCTCTCACATTTTTTTTAACCTCAAAAACTGCACTGGTACAGTGTGCCTATAGACTTGTTCCTGAAAAATTCTGTGTAGCTCAGAATGTTTTTTAGGGACCAAACTATTTTAAACGTATCATGTTGTTGTTGTTAAGTCTCTAAGTCATGTCCACTTCTTTTATGAACGCATGGGCTGTAACCTGCCAGACTCCTCTATCCATGGGATTCTCCAGTCAAGAGTACTGGGATGGGTAGTCATTCCCTTCTCCAGGAGATGTCCCCTCCACCCAGGGATCGAACCCATGTCTCCTGCATTGCAGGCGGATTCTTTGCTGTCTGAGCCACCAGGGAAGCCCATTAAATGTATTGGGGGGCTGTAATCTGTAATATTTAATGGAGCCCATGATAGATCTGCCAACAAAATGCAGTTTTCATTTATGTGTGTTTATCACTGAATCTCAGAAGGTAACATTTGGAATATCCCTTAAAATTTTTTCAATTTATTTTTTTATTGAAGGATAATTGCTTTACAGAATTTTGTTGTTTTCTGTCAAACCTCAACATGAATCAGCCATAGATACACATATATCCCCTCCCCTCTGAACCTCCCTCCCATCTCCGTCCCTGTCTAAAAAATTGATTTTGTTTGGAGTGTAGTGGATTTACAACGGTGTGTTAGTTTCAGCTGTATAGCAGTGTGAATCCGTTATGCATATACCTGTATCCACCTTTCGGATTCTGTTCCCACATAGGTCATTATAGAGTATTAAGTAGAGTTCCCTGTGCTGTGTGCACAGTAAGTTCTTAACTGTCTTTAAGTTATTTATTTTATATGCAGTAGATAAATGCTATTACTATTATGTTTTTAAATGTGTATTTATCGTTTATTTGACTGCATCAAGTCGTCATGTGGGATCTTTCGTTGCAGCACAAGCACTGAGTGGTTGCATCGTTCGGGTATAGTTGCCCCACGGCATGTGGGATCTTAGTTCCCCAACCAGGGATCAAACCCCAGTCCCCTGGATTAGAAGGTGGATTCTTAACCACGGGACCCCCAGAGAAGTCCCTGGAATATCCTTAAAAGTCATCATTTGATAGAGGAGAAAACCGACGGTGAGAGAGGTCACAAAGCTCACGAGAGAACAAGGGCCCATCCTATCACAGGACAGTGGAATACAGCACAGGTTTCTAATTTTGATTCTCCTCTATTTTATTTCTATCTCCTTCCATCTATTTAAAAACTGTATGTTTTTAAAAAAACTCGAAGGCATAAAATGCAAACAATGTCTTCTGAGAAGTAACCAGCACAGAGGTCTGACATGCTTTCTGCTCAGTTTTGTTTATGCCTATACAAACCCCTATATCTAAAGACAAAAGTGCACTTTTAAATAAAGCTTTTATTTCAAAATCGTTTTATATTTACAAAAAAGTATAGATAGTACAGGGAGTTGTAATTTACCTCACATCTCCAGGCTAAGGCGCTTCAGTTATGTCCAACTCTTTGCGATCCCATGGACTGTAGTCCACCAGCCTTCTCTGTGCACGGGATTTCCCCGGCAAGAATACTGGAATGGGTTGCAATTTCCTTCTCCAGGGGATCTTTCCAATCCAAGAACCCAACCTGTGTCTCCTGCATTGGCAGAAAAGTTCTCTACCACTGAGCCACCAGGGAAACCTACCTCACATCTAGTTTCCTTTATTATTCACATCTTAAGTTAGTTATTACGGTACATTTTTTACAATAAACCAAGTTGGGTACATCATTTCTTTTTAATACTTTATTTGGCTACACTGGGTCTGAGCTGCAGCCTGTGAGACCTAATTGCCTGACCAGGGACTGGGCCCAGGCCCCCTGCATTGGGAATGCAGAGTCTTAGCCACTGGCCCACCAGGGAAGTCGCTTCTAACTGAAGCGCACACTTCATTCCCGTTTCCTTTCAGAGGGCCCTTTCCTGTTCCAAGGTCCCATCCGCATCACCACACTACGTCTGTCCACCATGCCTCCTTAGGCTATGACAGCTGTAAATGGTGCTGGGCTAGCTTCACTTCTGTAATACATATGATGACTTTTCCCATATGACTCAGATGTGAGCATCTTTCCAGGTGAGTGAGTGAGGCCTTCCACGCCTTTCTAAGTCACCAGTGTTCTACTGGTGGCTCCTCCCCATCCCTTTATCTGCCCTTGGCAGACAGCCCATCTGGAATTGTCCTGGGGCCTGCTCCTGGGGAGTGAACTAGATGCTTCCTGCTGCCTCGGAGTTTTGACGTGACAGAGGCAGAGACCCAGGGTGTCGATGGACTGATGGAGCTTGGAGGGGAGGGGCTAGAGGCCTGCAGTGCTGCCAGCAGCCGCTTGCACCCCCTGCCCATACTGGCTCCACCGGTTTGATGCTCTACACTGCTGGTTGAAGTGCTTCCCCGTAGGAGGGTTGGGCTTGTTCCGGGAAGTCCTTCAAAAGGAAGGGATGCTGACAACGGGAACCACCCATCAGTGAGGCCACCACCACCCGACCTCGCACGCAGAACACCCCTGACTGGCCCTGGGCGTCTCCAGCAGGGGCTTGGCGGCCACCTGTCAGGAGCACTTGAATAAAGGCTTGGTATTGATGTGAAAGGAATTCCTGATGATTATCAGTTTTTTTGGGGGGGGGGGGGGGCTGGGGGGAGGGTGTGGGCCTCCCTGGTGGCTTAGACAGTAAAGAATCTGCCCAATTTTTTTAATATTTGGTGTGGTTTTTTGTTTGTTTTTCTGGTTGTGCCACATGGCATGCAGGATTCTATCTCCCAACCAGGGAATCAAACCTGAGCCCCTGCAGTGGATGCACAAAGTTCTAACCACTGGATTTCCAGGGAAGTCCCTGATGATTCTCAAATGAAGTGGAAAAGAGCTGAAAAACTACGTAGCCCAAGTCCCAGGCAGCGGGGCCAGAATGTCTCCTCTTGCAGTCACTTCTCACTTTCTCTGCAGCCCCAGGCTGGTCCAAGGGTGGGCTTCCAAGTAATCTTAGTTAATAAATGGGAAGCTTCCAGATCTTTCACATAGTCTCTGGCTCCTCAGAAGGACCCAGACTTAACTTCAGACAACATTTTCTGTTTTGCCTGTTGAGCCCAGGCTGGGTTCTCTGCAGACATCCCCTGGAGCCTCTGTGTGTGTGCGCTCAGTCATGTACGACTTGTGACTGTGGCCGCCCCAGGCTCCTCTGCCCATGGGATTCTCCAGCCAAGAATACTGGCGTGGGTTGCTGTGCCCTCCTCCAGGGGATCTTCCCTACCCAGGGATCGAACCTGAGTCTTCTGCATTGGCAGGTGGGTTCTCTACCACTGAGTCACTCTGATCTGCGTCAAACCCTCTCCACCTTCCCAAGCCCCACACCCACCTCCTCAGTTCTCAGTTCAGTTGCTTAGTCGTGTCCAACCCTTTGTGACCCTAGGGACTGCAACATGCCAGGCTTCCCTGTCCATCACCAACTCCTGGAGCTTGCTCAAACTTATGTCCATCGAGTCGGTGATGCCATCCAACCACCTCATCCTCCATCATCCCCTTCTCCTGCCTTCAGTCTTTCCCACCTCCTCAGCCCTGGCCTTTTCCCTCTGACCTCTCCTCTACACAGTCCCCTAAAGCAGAGCTCCACAGTCCTTGCTCCCCTGGCCAGGGATTACACACAGACTCCATTTAGGCATGACCTTCTCCGGCTGGGGATTTAGGCAAGCCAGCATAAGGGAAGAAAGATACAGCCCTCTGTCTCCTTCCACAAATATCCCCCCAGGAGGCTTCCCACACTGCAAAATAGAACAAGCCCTTTCTCAGAAGGGAATGAGGGAGCCGAAGTCCTTTCTACCACACAGTCCTTTCTCCCACACAGTCCTTTCTCCCAGACATTGTGTGACTCGTGCTGGGCAGAAGCACCAGGCTCCACTGGGAAAGGTGGAGACCCTACTGGTTTTTCTCACCTGACCAGGAGTCTCTGCCAGGTCCAAGCAGATGTCTGAGGCAGACACACTCCTGGGATGCTGCTCTGCAGCTCTTCACAGGTGAGGGACACTTTGTCCCGAGGATGTCTGATCCCCTTACTGATCCCCCTACTGGTCCTCTATGCCCCCTCCTTCTGGAACCAGGACCCCATTTAGGTGGGGGGATGGGTTCCTTTAGCAAAGGGCTGACAGCCTGGAAGTACTTTGCAGAGTGCATTTGCTTAATAATAAATGAGCATTAGAGGGCTTCCCTGGTGGCTCAGGTAGTCAAGAATCCACCTGTGATGTGGGAGACCTGAGTTTGATCCCTGGGTTGGGAAGATCCCCTGGAGAAGTGAACGGCTACACACTCCAGTATTCTGGCCTGGAGAATTCCATGGGCAGAGGAGCCTGGCAGGCTACCGTCCATGGGGTCACAAAGAGTTGGCCACAACTGAGCAACTTTCACTTTCTAGGGCCACTATGTTTTAGGAAACTCAGCATTGAGAGAACGGGGGCCAACAGGAAAGGCCACCCTGGATGGGGGGGAGCTCTCCTGGAGGACTGGGCTGATCCTGAAACCCGGATGTGGAATGGGAAGACAAAGAGCAGCTTTGCTCCAGGAGTCTTTACTTTCCCCAATGTTCATTTCTTCGACCCGAATCAGGTCTCTGCTCCTGTTTGCTGGGATCTATTTTAAGAGAGTCTTATAAATATACAAAGGCGGAAATGTCTGGATCAGGGCAGAGGGGTGGGGTGGGGGGGCAGGAGGATGTGGTTCACTCTAGGACAGGATCTGACTCAAATCACACCTCCCTCTTGGATTCCAGGCTGGGGGTGGCTGGGAGGGGCTGCCTCTGAGGTGGTATGTGGAAGGAGATGCTGAGAGCAGGACTGGGTGGTTCTCTGTGGTCTCCATGGTGTGTTTCCCAACTAGAGCCCTGGACTACAGGGCAGAGAAGGGTGCTGTGGGCTGAGAAGGTGGAAGCAGGGAGCAGAAGGGACCCTCTTGTCCTCACTCCCGGAAAGCCTGTGCCTTGTCCTGAGAGAGTCTCCTTAGGGGTCAGCCCTCTTGTCTTCCCCGAGGATGGAGACCTCATGACAGTGGTCCCGTCCAGGACCTGGCGAATGTAGTCTGTGCTCACAGGACTGAGTTAGAACCCGGAGAAATAATCCAGCCCCCGACCCTTGTTTTCCAGGTAAGATGAGTGAGGGTCCCCCTCCCCCTTCTTAGCCAGCCAGCTGCAGGACCTCTGTGTGCCATCCAGCCCAAGCACATTTTGACAGACATGGAGCAGCCGTGGACAGGGCAGCAGGTGCCCTCTGCGGGGGCTGAGCTGTGGCGGCAGAGGGCCGGCAGGACAAGGTACCCTCCTGGCCATATTGCACGAGGACAAGTGTTTTGGAGAACCGGGAATCCTACGAGCATTTGCCCAGAAGCTGAGCTGGTGGCCTGCTGTCTTTGTGAGCAGTGGAGATAAGACTATTGTGTCAGCTCTTTGAGGGGTTGGTGTGGGCTTCCTAGGGGGTGAGAAAGCACTGTAGCTGGAGGCGGCATCTCAGGTTTCCTCTTGCCATCTGAGAAGGTCTTTGTGGGGGCTGCTGGGAGTGGGAGGGGGCGCTGGTAAGGAGAGTCTAGGCTGAGACAGAAACAGGCCCTTTCAAGCAGTGCAAGTCAGACTCTTTGTGAGCTGTTTACCTGCCTCCTGCCCAAGGGTGTGGCGTGAGTCATTTAATCTAATTGGTTTAATAAGTAAATGATCTGGGCACAGAGAGGAGGGGGTGTGTCTGAGAGGGGGGGCAGCTTTATCTACAAACCCTACCCCGGAGCTTTGAAAAGAAACCTGTTGCCAGCTCTCTAGGGATGAGTGTCTGGAGCTGGGGGTGGAGATGCTGGGTTGGGGGGAGGGGCGGGGGTGGAGATGCTGGGTGGAGGGGAGGGGCGGGGTGGAGATGCTGGGTGGAGGGGAGGGGCGGGGTGGAGATGCTGTGGAAGGGAAGGAGGGAGGGCAGCCAGGAGCCCCAGATGTTGGGTGGAAAGAGAAGTGGAGGCCTTGTGGGCGTATTTGCTCATTAAAGTGTACAATTCCATGGTTTTAGTATGTTCTCGAGGTTGTGCAACCATCACCACTATCTAATCCCAGATTTTCAGAAGAAATGCAGTACCGGTCAGCGGTCACTCCTTACTCCCCTCCTCCCCACCCCAGCACTGGAACCTCTCATCTACTCTCTGTCTCTTGTGGACATGTCACATAAGTGGGATCACGTGTTACATGACCTCTTGTGCTGGCTTTTACTTAGCATCATTGGAGGCCCATCCGTGTTGTAGGCTGGACCTGCATCTCATTGCCTTTTATGGCTGAGTAATATTCCATAGCGGATACATTACTGCATTCTGTTCGTTGTTCATCACTGATGGACATTTGGGTGGTTTCCACTTGTTGGCCATCTGAGTAATGCTGCTGGGATGTTTCTGTTTCTCCTGGGTATACATCAAGGAGTAAAGTTATAGTATTTTTGTTTAACTTTTTGAGGAACTGCCAGACCGTCTTCCCTAATGTCTGCACCATTTTGCATTCTCCCCAGCGGTGTATGAAGGTTTCGATTTCTTCCACCTCTTCCCCAGCACCTGTTGTTGTCCGTCTTTTTGCTGACTGCTGTGCCAGTGAGTGTGAAGTGATTCTGTACTCGTTTTGAAATAATTTCTACCTTCTCCTGCCAATTAAAGCAGGTCAGCAGCATCATCCCCATTTCATGCATAGATCAGCTGTCCCAGGTGGGAAGGAAATGTGTTCCAGGTCACAGAGGTGAATCTGTGACATAAACAACAGCGTTTAGAAATAATGGAAAAGATGGCCTTGCTATTATCGTTGAGGGGAATAAGGCAAGTTGCAGGATAATGTGTATACATAAACCCATCTGTGTTTTCAGAAACACATACTTCCATCAGATTGGCAGAAATTTTAAAGATGAATACGTAGTGCTAATGAAGTTGCCTGGAAACAGAACCCCGTAAATAACACAGTTGACAACATGGACTGTTTTCAAACCATTTTGGAAAGTAATATGACAATTACTAAAATTTTTAAAATATGCTGTACCTCGACATCTAACTTTGTTTGTTTTTTTTTTGACATCTAACTTTGAAACTTGATCTGTAGAAATTGTAACAGCCACACAAGCTACAAACATCATTGGGAAACCAATTAACGTCTGTCAGCAGGAAAACACTCTGCTAACTTGTGCTATAGCTGTACGCATGAAATATTGTTACAACTATTTTTTTTTAACGGACTGTGTATTTTTAATTATTTATTTTTAATTGGAGGATAATTGAACCCACCTTGGGTTCAAATCCTGGCTCTGCCATTTATCAGCTGTGTGGCTCTGGCCAAGTTACTTAACCTCCCTGCATTTCAGTTTCCTTATCTGTAAGATGAAGCTGATGATAGTACCTACCTCAAAGGGTTTCTATGAGAATTAAATGAGATGATATTTACAAAATGTGTTAGTACACTGCCTGGTAATAGTAAATGCTAAATGACTCTTATTTTTTCTATTATTATTTCCAGTATTAACGGTGCACTTATATGCTCCTTCCATTTGATCCTCATAACCAGTAACCCCCATAAGGCGAATCCTACTAGTGTCCTTACTGTAGAGAAGGAAACCAAGGCTTAAACATTGAGGTCGCATAGCCAGATACCATGGCATCTGACTCTGGACATTTTCTTTAAAAAATTTATTTGGTTTCACTGGTCTTAGTTGTGGCATGTGAGGTCTTCAATCTAGTCACGGCATGTGGGATCTAGTTCTCTGACCGGAGATCAAACCCACACCTCCTGCATTGAGAGCTTAGAGTCTTAACCACCGGACCACCAGGGAAGTCCCCTGTAGGACACTTTTTAAAAACTTTTATTTTACTGGAGTATAATTTACAGTGTTGTGTCAATTTCTACTGTATAGCAAAGTGACTCAATTATACATATGTGTGTGTGTATATATATATATTCTTTTCCAGATTCTTTTCCACTCTGGTTTATCACAGGCTATTGAACACATTCCCTGTTGTATACAGTAGGTCCTTGTTGTTCTTCCATTCTGTGGGTAATAGTTTGCATCTGCTAGCCCCAGACTCCCACTGCTTCCCTTTCCCTCTTGGCAACCACAAGTCTGTTCTCCGTTTCATAGATAAGTTTGTTTGGGTCCTATTTTAGATTCCACATGTAACTGATATATGATATTTGTCTTTCTCTAGCTGACTTCCTTCACTTTGTATGCTAATCTCTAGCTCAATCTGCATTGCTGCAAATGGCATTATTTCATTCTTTTTGTGTGTTCAAATAGTTCAGTTCAGTCGCTCAGTCGTGTCCGACTCTTTGCGACCCCATGGAGAGAGCATGCCAGGCTTCCCTGTCCATCACCAAATCCCGGAGCTTGCTCAAATTCATGTCCATCGAGACGGTGTTGCCATCCAGCCATCTCATCCTCTGTCATCGCCTTCTCTTCCTGCCTTCAATCTTTCCCAGCATCAGGGTCTTTTCCAAGGAGTCAGTTCTTTGTATCAGGTGGCCAAAGTATTGGAATTTCAGTTTCAGCATCAGTCCTTCCAATGAATATTCATAGTTGATTTCCTTTAAGATTGACTGTTTGGATCTTGCACTCCAAGGGACTCTCAAGAGTCTTCTCCAACATCACAGTTCAAAAGCATTAATTCTTCGGTGCTCAGCTTTCTTTATAGTCCAACTCTCACATCCATACATGACTACTGGAAAAAAACACAGCTTTCACTAGATGGACCTTTGTCGGCAAAGTAATGTCTGCTTTTTAATATGCTGTCTAGGTTGGTCATAGCTTTTCTTCCAATGAGCAAACATCTTTTAATTTCATGGCTGCAGTCACCATCTGCAGTGATTTTGGAGCCCCCCAAAATAAAGTCTGTCACTGTTTCCATTGTTTCCCCATCTATTTGCCTTGAAGTAATGGGACCGGATGCCATGATCTTAGTTTTTTGAAGCTGAGTTTTAAGCCAAGTTTTTCACTCTCCTCTTTCACTTTCATCAAGAGGCTCTTTAGTTCTTTGCTTTCTGCCATAGGGTGGTGTCAGCTGCATATCTGAGGTTATTGCTATTTCTCCCGGCATTCTTGCTTCTAGCTTGTGCTTCATCCAGCCCAGCATTTCTCATGATGTACTCTGCATGTAAGTTAAATAAGTATTCCATTGTATATATGTAGCACGTCTTCTTTATCCATTCATTTGTCGATGGACATTTAGGTTGGTTCCTTGTCTTGGCTATTGCTGTTTTGAACATGGGGGCGTTTATTTCTTTTCAAATTATAGCAGTTTTGTCTGGATATATGCCCAAGAGTAGGATTGCAGGATCATATGGCAACTCTATATTTAGTCTTTAAAAAAATATTTAGTATTTTAAAAAATATTTATGTATTTACTTAGTTTCATTGAGTCTTAGTTGCGACTCAGGGGATCTTCGCTGGGTCATGCGATATTTTTCATCGAGGCCTATGGACTCTCTAGAAGCAGTTCACGGGCTTAGTTGCTCCTTGGAATGTAGAATCTTTGTTCCCTGACCAGGGATCCAACCCACATCCCCTAAATTGCAAGGCAGATTCTTAACCACTGAACCACCAGGGAAGTCCCTATTTTTAGTCTTTTGAGGAGCCTCTGTACTGTTTTCCATAGTGGCTGCACCAACTTATATTCTTTGAGACACTTTTGACAGTGAAACTAGATGCTGATAATAACTGCCAGAACAAACAATGTAGCCCAGGCCTGCCCCTGGCAAGCCTCACCTACAAGACCTAAAGGACCTCGGATTGTACTCTGAGTGAGCTGGGAAGAACTTGGCGTGTTCTGAGCAGGAGGTTGACGTGGCATGCCTTTTAGTGGGGTCACTCAGCTGCTGGACTGTCGGGTCTGAGGGTGGAGACACACAGACCAGACAGAGGTGTGGTGGCCAGGACAAGGTGGAGGCCATAGAGGTGTCAGAAGAAGCTGGGTTTGGGTAGTTTTTGAATAGATGAAGGGACCTGCTGATGCATGAAATGTGGGGAGAGGAATCCAGAATGATTCTAAGATTTGTGATCCGGGCAGTTGGAAGGCTGGAATTACAGTTACTGAAATGGGGAGGATGGGGAGGAGCAGGCTTAGCAGGAAAAATTGAGTTTGGTTTCAGGCCTGTTGAGTTGGAGATGTCTCTCGGGTCTCCAGGTGGGGGAGTGGATTCATCACTCAGAGACACAAAGGTGGACTTCAGGGGGTGTGCAGAAGGCAGCTAGGGAAGCTATCCTCATTCAGATGGGATTCCAAGGACCAGATGATATTGGAGAGTAGGGGTGTGTAGACGGGTAACGGAAGGGGTTCCAGACTGAACCCCAAGGTGGGCTGTGCTAATGTGAAGGCAGGAGCAATGAGGGGTGCTGTTAGCCAGAGGACCGAGCAGTGGCTGGAAGCGGGGCAGTGAGGCTTGCAGGGGTCATCGATTTCTACCTGGTACACGTCTGCACTTTGGCACTGGGAGAGGGTGGTGCTCACAGACCACTTTTATTTTAGTGAAATTCTTCTGTGTTCCGGGTGGGAACCAAGGCAGGTGCCTGGGTGGGGGTTGGAGCTGGAGACAACTCAGGTTGCCCAATAAAAGCTATGACTCCTTGGGAGCAGTGACTCCCTTCCCTTCCCAGGCCCAGCAGCTCCACCTGCTTCCCAGAACACCTACTCTGGATGCCCCTCCACCACGAGGTCTTCCTGGACTGCCAGGATCCTTCTCTGTGAACTCTAGGGGCCTCACTGTACCCTGAGTGTGTGAGGCAGACTGGGGTTGAGGAAGCAGGGCTCACAGGGCTACCAGGACGACTGTGAACTTTGAAGCCAAACAGGGCTAGTCTAGTTGGAATCCCAGTTGGGCCATTTACGGGATCTTGAGCAAATCTTGTAAACTCTTTAACCTCAGCTTTATTACTGGGAGAATGGAGAGAGAAACATTTACCTTATGGGGTTATTGTGTGTTGGATATTAATGAATGAAATATGTGGGGGTGGAGTAAACAATCAGTAAACAGCAGCTGGGGCCCCTGGTGCTGAGGGAACCATCTCTTATCCTGCCTACGGGGAGGAGATGTTGCTTTAATTCATTCACAGACCTAATTATTAATAATCTTCCTAAGTGAACAATGGGGTGGTGGTGGCGGCGAGGCGAGTTGCCTGAGGCCCTGATAGGTTAAGGAACTTGCCTAAGGTCACACAGCTAAAAGTGATGGGGCTGGGGCTCAGTTCAATTCCAGACCTTGCTGGCTCCTGCACTGGTACAGAGCCGGGCAGAACGGCTACTGGGTACATACTAGATGCTCAAGAAATCCAGTAAGTGACCACCGTGCAGCTTCCACTTTCCTTCCACAGGTCTCTTTTGAAGCCTCCTTCCCACTGTGAGCCATTTAGTGTAGCCCTTGCAACTCTAACAAGCTGATCCAAGAAGCCACTTCAAAATAAATATGAGACTGTGCCTTCTTTGTGCGAAGCCTGCATGTGTTTTTGTGTACTGGTGAGCTCTGAGGAAACCTAGTGCGGTGCTCAGGCTGCTCAGGGGAATATTTGCATCTTACTCTCCAAATTGCCTACAACAGGCCCTTTGAAAGACGGGAAACATATTCCCCTAAGACCTGGGAATGCTAAACAGTTAATAGATCCCTAAGGGTCTTCTGTGTTACTAGGATACCGACTGCTATCATGGGTCATTAAATATCAAAGTTTAAGCTCAGGAGGCCAAAAAAATAATCTCAGTTCTCTGGGCCTCGCTTGTCTTCACAAGTACCCCAAGTGGGAGAATGTTCCAGAAACCATTTCAGTATCATGCAGGTGAAACGAGAGTTGCTTGGACCGAAAGTCTAAGATCTCAGAGGTCGTGATCACAGCAGGTCTTGGCTCAGTGGTCGCAAGCCCCCCTCTCCTAGTCTTTGGAGCGTGCTTGTGGTCCTGGCTCCTCTCCAAAGCTCTCTCTCTCACTTTCTCGTTTTTCTGGAAGGATCTGCATTCTGTCCAGTTTGGAGCACGAACCCTTGAGTTCCTCTTTGGACCTTGATGTGTTGGCTCGCTGAGGTTCTTTTCTTTTGAAGATTTTTTTTTAATGTGAATGATTTTTAAAGTCTTTATTAAGTTTGTTATAGTATCGCTTCTGTTTTATGTCTTGGTTTTTTGGCCTCAAGGAACGTGGGATCTTAGCTCCCAGAGTGAGGGAATGAGCTAAGTCGCTCAGTTGTGTCCCACTCTTTGTGACCCTACAGACTGTAGCCCTCCAGTCTCCTCTGTCCATGAGATTCTCCGGGCAAGAATACTTCAGTGGGTTGCCATGCCCTCCTCCAGGGGATCTTCCCAAGCCAGGGATTGAACCCACATCTTTTAAGTAGCTTCCTGACCAGAGATCAAACCTGTACCCCCTGCATTGGAAGATGGACTCTTAACCACTGGATCACCAGGGAACTCACTCACTGAGATTCTTTAAGACACAGTGGGCACATGGATTTAGGTTGGGTGACCGTGCTTCTCAGCTCTGTTGTTGTTGTTCAGTTGCTAAGTTGTGTCTGATTCTTTGAGACTCCATGGAGCTCAGTATCCTCAGCGAAAAGTGGGCAGAGTGAAGCCCCCGCCCCCTTACATGGTGCCTTTCTGGGGACGTTTATCCTGGAAGTCTTCGCTGCCAGGGGAGCCGCTTGGACACCCTTAGCTTTCCACCCGCTCCACGTGTCCTTGACATAGGGGGATTTCAGAACTCATCCAGCCTCTCAGTAATTCCGTGCTGCCCCCACTTCTGTGTACTGCTGGGGCTGGCTGTCCCTCTGTCCAGTGCAGTCTGTGGCTCAGAGGAGGAGAGTGTGGGGAACAGTTGGGGGGTGCAGGGTGAGGGCACAGCTTGGCTACAGGGTCTTGGAATGAACTTTATCCTCTGGAGTTATTTGTGCATCTCTGGCCAGCATTCCTGTTATCCTGGCTATACATAGGCTAGACAGAATTGTATAGATTGGTCCTGCCGGTCATTTCAACAGCAAATTTAGCCAGTTTGGTGAGGCTAAGACAATGGCGATCTGTGAAACCGATAACTTAGGGTCAGATAAACAATGTGGCTGTTTGGCCTGGGTTTCCAGGAAAGATGAACTGCGGCAGACGTGCTGTTGCCTTGGTCAGACCACAGAGCCTGACTTTGGGTTCAGAAAGTTTGGCCGCTGACAAATCAGATGATCAGTGGACTTCATCAGATTTTCAGTCTTCTACTCATTGCCCTTTCCCCTGTAGACCTGGAGCTGGTGTTTTCACTGTTTGAGATATAAAAACCCTATATTAATAGTTTACTTTTATATAAATTTATTTTTTAATTGAAGGATAATTGCTTTACAGAATTTTGTTGTTTTCTGTCAAACATCAACATGAGTCAGCCGTTTAATCAGCCATCATGGAGGGTTTCGTTGCATCTGTGAAGCTGAGAGTAGCCTGGGAGAGACTCTCTTGGGATATTTAGTTCAGTAGTGTCAGCGCTTATGGAGATGTTTTAATATCTACACTGCAGTCCAGTGAACAGTCTTATTTGTGAAGGTAGAAAACAGACAAGGTCAACCAATTTCTGCTTGGGTCCTTTCCCACCAAATACTTACATTTGTTCATTTATTGTAAATTTTAAAATTAAAAAAAAAAAAAATTGACCACGCCATGTAGAGTGGAACCTTAGTTCCCTGACCAGGGATTGAACTGGCACCCCCTGCAGTAAAAAGTACAGAGTCTTAGCCACTGGACCACCAGGGAAGTCTCTGTTTGTTCATTTATTTTAAGAAGTTGTTGTTAACCTAGAGAAAAGGATATTTTTTCTTTCCATCTGTCAACAGAATGTAGATAGATAGCCTGGCAAAGGAATATTTAATGTGCTTGTGGATATTGCTGTGAAAGTGAAAGTCGCTCAGTCATGTCCACCTCTTTGGGATCCCATGGACTATACAGCCTGTGGAATTCTCCAGGCCAGAATACTGGAGTGGGTAGCCTTTTCCTTCTCCAGGGGATCTTCCCAACCTAGAGATCGAACCCAGGTCTCCCGCATTGCAGGTAGATTCTTTACCCGCTAAGCCACAAGGAAAGCCCTGTATATATAGATAAATGATTTCTAATAAAGGTGTTTAGAGGACAAGCTATGGTAAAAATGATGAAAGTTATTTGGGTAAAATCATCAGTCGTTCATTGAATGTCTTCATTTTTTTTATGCCGTTATTTACAAGCATATCTAGTACAGTTGGATTTGTTCCTTAAAGTTGCTTTCTTTTGCACTTTACTTCAACCACTTTTTAGATCACCTACTGGAAAACATCATACAAAAGTAAGTTTGAATAAACATTTGAGTGTTATGCATTATAATAGACCAAGTTTATTTTTTACTTAAAATATTTATATTTATGTATTTGATTAATAATTAATTAAAAGATGTTTGCTCCTTGGAAGAAAAGCTATGACCAACCTAGACAGCATATTGAAAAGCAGAGACATTGCTGACAAAGGTCCATCTAGTCAAAGCTGTGATTTTTCCAGTAGTCATGTATGGATGTGAGAGATGGACTACAAAGATAGCTGAGCACTGAAGAATTGATGCTTTTGAATTTTGGTGTTGGAGAAGACTCTTGAGAGTCCCTTGGACTTCAAGGAGATCAACCAGTCAATCCTAAAGAAAATCAGTCCTGAATATTCATTGGAAGGACTGATGCTGAAGCTGAAACTCCAAAACTTTGCCACCTGATGTGAAGAACTGACTCATTTGAAAAGACCCTGATGTTGGGAAAGATTGAAGGCAGGAGGAGAAGGGGATGACAGAGGATGAGATGGTTGGATGGCATTGCCGACTCAATGGACATGAGTTTGAGCAAGCTTCAAGAGTTGATGAACAGGGAAGCCTGGCATGCTGCAGTCCACGGGGTCGCAAAGAGTCGGACAAAACTAATCAACTGAGCTGAACTGATTTATTTGAGGGCTTCCCAGGTGGTGCAGTGGTGAAGAATCTTCCTGCCAATATAGGATACAGGGGTTCAATCCCTGGGATGGGAAGATACCCTGGAGTAGGAAATAGCAACCCACTCCAGTATCCTTGCCTGGGAAAATCCCATGGACAAAGGAGCCTGGTGGGCTCAAATCCATGAGGTTGCAAAGAGCTGGACATGGCTGAGCAACTGAAGAGCAGCAGCAGCATTTATTTATTTGGCTGCACTGGGTCTTAACTGTGGCATGCAGGATCTAGTTCGCTGACCAGGGATTGGACCTGAGCCTTTTGCATTGGGAGCGTGGAGTCTTAGCCACTGAACCACCAGGGAAGTCCCTCCCAAGGATATTCTAAATAATCCATTCTCCCATCTGCCCCATATTCTCTGAAGTCTCTTAAGCATTATGGAGCTAACTCCATGGTGTGTCTATGTCTATACTTTCAGCTGTATCTGCTTTTATGTGCCCCTGCTTAAAAAAATATGCCCCTCAGACAAGTCTCAGATACTTTTGTTTTAGGAATCATGGTCAATTATTGAGTTAAGCTATTTTTGCATGGAAGATTCAGAAAATCCCCCATGATGAGACTGCTCACTCCCCCTACCTGTTGTTCTAGTGAAACCACAGGGGTCTTACCCCCTTTGACACCACAGGGACACCCGGCAAGCTGAGGCTCTTTCCTGGGAATTTGTGTTCCAAGCAGAGACACACAGGGTTTGGAGCATTGTTAGCTGGTGGGGACTCCATCGCTGCCCTGGTTTGGCCTGCTTGTGTGCTTCTCCTGATTCTGTGGGCCACACTTATAGTCTTTCCTGAGGTCACCTCGTGTCTAAGTTAGGAAGGGAGAGAGAGAAGGAGGAGAGACAGGCAGGCATGCCTCTGATGTTAACTGAACATACTGTCTTGAGGAAGAGCTGGTTTTTCCAGTTCTGGATTTTGGCTCCCAACCCATCACTGTTGTGGCCATGTTACACGTTACAGTATGCAGCTTGTAGCCCACGCGACTCTCCGGGGGAGTTCAAGACATCCCAAATGGCCTCCACCCCCCTGTACTATGTTGATGTTACAGAAACCTCAGCTTGCACTCATGGGTTCATAATGCTTGCTCTGAGCCTCCATACCTGTCTCCCTGAGGACCAGTTTGTGGACTGCTATTGGCACCAGAATGCAGTTCCAGGGGCCCAGGCAATGTCTCCTCTCTCTGAGGCTGGGTTGTATTGAAGTTGCTTGTTTCCACACAGGCTGGTGGACTAGGACATCACTGTCCCTGAGGAGGGCCCACCCTGGGTCCACTTGGAAGTTCTGTTCTCCCTCCTAACCTGTCACTGGGGAGGCTGCTCTCTGCTCGCATCAACGGTCCCCAAACCACGTGTATCCTCAGGTGAACACGAGGTTCCCACCGTGTCTCTACCATGAGGGTGGTGGCCTGATCCCCACCCTCTGGCCTGTCTCTGGAAGAACGGGCAAACGCTTAGGCAGTATAAGAGAGTGGATTTTCTTGTAGTATTTATTTTTGGCTGCACTGGGTCTTTGTTGCTGCACGAGGTCTTTCTCTAGTTACCATGAGCGGAGGGCTAATCTCTAGGTGTGGTGCGTGGGTTTCTAATTACCGTGTCTTCTCTCGTTGCAGAGCACGGGGCTCTAGGAGCGTGGGCTTCCATAGTTGTGGCTCATGGGCCCTAGAGTGTGCAGGCTTAAGTAGGTGCAGCTTGCAGGCTCTATAGCTCTGGCTCAGAAGTTGTGACATAGGGACTTCTTGGCTCCTCAACATGTGGAATCTTCCCAGGCCAGGGATTGAACCTGCATCCCCTAACTTGGCAGGTGGATTCTTATCCTCTGTGCCGCCAGGAGAGTCCATTTTTAGCAGTTTAAAAGACAGTGCCTTCCGGAAAGAAGGCAGGGATTGGAACCGACACTCACCCACCCGTGTTCAGAGCACAGTGGCCAAAGGTAGATATGACCCAGATGTCCATCAGCGGATGAACGGAGAAACAAAATGTGGTCCATCCATACGATGGGATGTGGTCCAGCCTGCACAAGGAAGGAAATTCTGACACATGATACCATGTGGATGAATCTTGAAAATATTAAGTGAGAGAAGCTAGACATAAAGGGCAAATACTGTATGATTCTACTTAGATGAGATGTCCAATGGTCAGATTCATAGAGACAGGAAGTAGCATGGTGGTTCTAATTCCAACCGATTTACATGGTGGGAATATAATAATGAGACCTGATTGCTGCCAGCCTGGTGCTAATGGTTGACCCTCTTCCAGAGTGGGTGCAGCCAGCTCCTCCCCCACCCAGGCTCCCTGTAGCCCACTGAATCCCACAGCCACAGGTGAGTATCGTGCTGTGATGTGGTGAGCATTGAGCCCTTGGCTCTAGCCTGGGCTTACCCAGGCTTCTCTTTGACATTGTTAGGCAAATCCAGTAACTAGGCTGTGGGTCTCTGTGACCCATCAGCAAGGTGGACACGATCATAGTGTTGTAGAAACCAGTAATTGCCCAAGCACCACATTCGGAGAGTTGGAAAACTCAGGTTTATTATACCAGTAGGCTCAGAGGAGTTAACACCCAAGCTCTGAGCCCTGAACAAAGGGGTTACAGAGTTTTTATAGATCTACAGTAGTGGGCAACACTAGCTGCTAATACACTTGTTTAAGCTAAGGGGTTTCATGTGTGGGAACAGCAGTCAAGATGGGGAAGGGGATGCCTAACCTTTAACCAGACAGGCGTAATTAAGCAGACTTGCAGGGCTGGACAATTTCAAAGAGCAGGACAAGGGTGACTGAGACAAGCTCCAGTTCCTAGTATTGTTAAGTTCCCACTTTCTGAGACTAGGTGACCTACACGATCCAGACTTTATAAGGAGCAAGCTGAGTTACAGAGGCAGAATGAGCAGGACGTTATGTAAAATTTTAACTTTTCCTCTTCAATAGGATCGGGATGAACATATAAGAGAGCTCTGATCTGATGGATCCTATGGATGGATCTGGATGGTATGGGATGCCAACTCGGGACTGGGGGTATCACATGGTGATGGCCTCCATCCTAAGTGTGGTCTCACCCTTGAGTGATATTCTGGGGCACAGGGAATGTAGGCTCCAGGTTCTCTGTTGGAGACCAGAGCAGCTGTGGGCATGCCCTTCTTCCCCACTCCTTGCCTTCCTTCCCAGGACAGGTTACAACAACCTTAGCTTGACTTTGGCAAGTAGCTCCGTCAGACCTCCCCCTCTGGCAGCTGGCAGCCCTTCAGATCAGACCCTGCATCTTCCTTGCCCTCAGGCTGATGGAGAAGGGAGAAGCAAGATGCTTGAAAGAGTACCTTGTTTTCAGCGGAGACACGGCGGGAGGGGGGGGGGGGGGAAGGCGGGGGGGGGGGGGGTTTGCGGGGAAGCGGGGAAGGGGGCTGCGGTTCCATGGCTCCAGGTGCCAAACTGAGTCCCTCTGTGGACCTTGGAAACTGTCTTAGCCTCAGGGTTCCTCTCTCTTCCTCCTTCCTTTGGATTCTGTTATTTTCCCACTCAACAAACAAAGGATACTTGTTAGGAAATATTTTTTTTTTAATGAGCCGGGGCTTCCCTGGTGGTTCAGTGGTAAAGAATCTGCCTGCCAGTGCAGGAGAGGTAGGTTCAATCCCTGATTCAGGAAGATCCACACGCCATGGCACAGTCAAGCCCATGCACCACAACTACAGAAGCCCAAGTGCCTAGAGCCCACGGTGGCTCCAAACGCCAGGGCTTCCGTGGGCCACGTCAGGTCTTCAGGGAGGTCCTGTCTGCTGGGCTGACTCCAGGGTTTTCTTCTATCGGTGTTGCCTCTCTTGAACTCTGGGATCCTAGAGACTGGTTCTCTGACCCCAAGAAATGTTAGTAGAGCACTTTGTCTGAGGTTCCCGCAAGTCTGGGAGATAGCCACAGTATCGTGCCGTTAGCTCCCGTGAACCCAGCTGCCCGAGGTGCACCTGTCTGTCGTCTGCTTGTGCACCTGTGTCTGCTTGTGCTCACCCTGGCGGGGTGGGGCCCGAATCCAGAGCAGGCACAGGAGGCCACAGACACATCAGTCCCTTCATTTACACGACGTCCGTCCCAAGTGCACCTGGAGTGGAGGGATGGGAAGGACTCCACTTCTACCTTTTTCTCCATCGCAACACTTGGCTGAGCTCCAAGGATATAACAGGTGCTCAGTAAATGCCTGGGGATTGGTTGGTTCATTGACTCATGCTCTTCCCCATCTGCCAACTGCTTACCCTTGACCACCTCTAAACTCCTGCTTTTCTCCAAGACAGGAAAGGGTCGTCCCTCTGCTTCTCCACGTTTAGAAGCTTGTCTGTGTCCCAGTCCGGAGGGATGACTGGACAAGACAGTCTGACCTGAGGGGTCCTCGTCCATGTCCACCCACCCAGGGGTTAAGTGGGTGTGGGCCAGTTTTAGAAACCCTGGACCCTGTTGTGTGTCCGTGTGCTGAGTTGCTTCAGTTGTATCTTGTGATCCCATGGACTGTAGCCCACCAGGCTCCTCTGTTCATGGGATCAAAGTGCTCCTCAATTCCAGGTGAGGATACTGGAGTGGGTAGCCATTCTCTCCTCCAGCGATCTTCCTGACCCAGGAATCAAATCCGAGTCTTTTATGTCTTCTGAACCAGCAGGCAGGTTCTTTACCACTAGCACCACCTGGGAGGCCCCCCTGGACCCTGTTACCTCTAGATTTTCCAGAAGCCATCAAATTTCATCAAGCGTCTTTGTCAAAACTCCCCCAGACAGAACTGTGTGTGTAGCTGTGACTGTGCTGTATTGACCTGGACGTGTACCCAGGGCCTGAAAGGTTGTCAGTTCTGTTTTTTCTTTGTCACGGTGATGGTGATGATGAGAATGTTCTGGAGGTGCCCTGGGGCCTGGCCAGACCTTCAGGGGGGCCGATGTGGGTCAGTCCACGGCTGAGGGGTGGCAGGAAGTTACAGGGCGGGTCCATGTGCAGGCTCATCCTGTGCTCCCCCAGTGGAGCACAGAAGACAAAGGGCATTTGCTCCCTCCCTCGGACTCCTTGCTTCATCCACCCTCTTAGAGTCTTTCACTCAGATCTGGGAGTCCAGATGAGCAGGACATGGGTAGCAGGGCTAAAGTGCCCAGCACGTCCCTGCACAGCTCCATTGCCCTCTTTGGGTCCCCTCAGGTGGCCCAGGTAGGGTGGTAGGGACAGTCCCTGGTGTCTGACTGGCAAGCCCCCGCCTGCCCTGCTCATCCAGGTCCCGCAGCAGCTCCTGGCTGGCTCAGCGGGGTGCTGGGAGAGTGAGAAACTAGCTTGGCAGGGAGGAGAGGGCAGCTGGCTGTTTGACTCTGAGCACAGCAGCTGGAGGGGGCGGCAGGCAGGGAGGGGAAGAGGCTCTTTGGGGCCCTTCCTGTATCTCTGCTTATCAAATCAGGGGGTTTGGGGAGACATTGGGGACCCACGCATCTCCCATCCCATACCCCCTTCCTACCCACGCACCTGAACTCCGAGAGAGCGTAACCCACAGCTGCTGCTTGGCTTGTCCTTGTGTTGAGAAGGATGAGACTCAGAGACTAGGCCTGTGTGCAAATACCTTCTGTCCGGTTTTCTAGCTCTTCGGGGGTGTTTGGGTCTTTCTGGGCTTCCCTGGTAGCTCAGATGGTAAAGAATCCACCTACAATGCAAGAGACACAGTTCAGTCCCTGGGTTGGGGAGATCCCCTGGAGAAGGGATAGGCCACCCACTCTATTATTCTTAGGCTTCCCTGGTGGCTCAATGCCACTAGGTGGCTCTGCCTGCAATGTGGGAGACCTGGGTTTGATCCCTGGGTTGGGAAGATCCCCTGGAGAAAGGAATGGCTACCGACTACCATATTCATGCCTGGAGAATCCCCATGGACAGAGGAGCCGGGGTCGCAAATAATCAGACACGACTCAGCGACTAAGCAAGCAGGCACGGCTGCTCCGGGGCTTGTTTGGGGAGGTGTTATTGGCTAAATTGGAGGGGCAGGAGCTAGTGTGGGAGGTATGGGGGTGAGTAGGAAGTGACGGTGTTGGTGGCGACAGAATTGGATTGGGTTCTCAAGTGTGTCCCGTAGAGCATGGAATTTAGGGTTCAGGGTTCAAACCCTACCTGCTGTCCCTGTGACTTCAGTGAGGTTTTTATCCTCTCAGTCCTGATTTCCTCTAGGCTTGTTGTCCTGAATAGAATCATCTGTATTTCTGTTACCATAAACATGTGTGTGACCCGTACATGCTAAGGTTGCAGTAATAACCGTTCTTCTTGCATCAGGTCCCCGGGGTGTCACGACTGGAAAGAAAAGGCTGTGTTTTTGCCGTCCGAGGCTCTCTCCCAGGTGACAGTCCCTGGCTCCACCCCTGGCTGTCTGTGCCACCTTGGGTTTCTCGTGGCGCCCCGGGCCTGCTGGCGTCCAGCCACAGCAGCTTTGCTCTGCTGGGCCCATGTGACTGGCCCTCAGGTGCATGCCAAGGTCAGAGTCAGTCTTGCTTTCTGGTCCTGGGAAGCAGTGCTGGTTCCCAGCCTTGGTGGAGCAGTGCCAGGGCGTCACGACCTCCCGTGCTCTGGACAGCCTGCTGTTCTTCTGGTGGGACGAGGGCTCTTTCTCTGCTCGGCTCCTCCAGGGTTCATCACCTTGTCTCTGTACAGATGCTGAGCTTCTTAGCAAATCGTCTGCATTCACCTCAGGTCTTTGGGTCCTTTACCCGCCCTCCTGGCTCATCCTTCAGCCCCGCCTTCCTGCGGCCCTCGAGGGCTCAGGCCTTCCCATCTTGCAAAGTGCATCTTAGCTCGGGCAGACGCCAGCCCTTTACAGTGCAGCCCTGCCCAGGCCGGAGGTGGTCCATCGCCCCTGCCTGCCGGATGCACCGCACCGCGCCTCTCCCCACAACTGCCCCTGCCGCCATGCTTGCCCCTCTCCTTTGACACCCGTCCTCCCCATCTGAGGGATGGCAACTCCAGTTTTCCAACTGCCAGGGTACAAATCCAGAATCATTTTTTAAAATTGGAATTTAATTGCTTTACAATATTGTGTTTCTGCTGTACAACGAAGTGAATCAGACATATATATATATATATATATACCTGTAATCTGCTCCCTCCCCACCTGCCATCCCACCCCTCTAGGGCATCACAGAGTGCCAGGCTGAGCCCCCTGTGCCATACAGCAGCTTCCCACTAGCTCTGTTTCACACGTGGTCATGCACACGCCAGCACTGCTCTGCCAGTGTGTCCCATCCTCCCCTTCCCCCGCTGTGTCCGCAAGACTGTTCTCTGCGTCTGTGTCTCTAGTCCTGCCCTGCAAGTAAGTTCATCTGTGCCATTTCTCTAGATTCCTCGTATATTAATATAGGATATTTGTTCTTTTCTTTCAGACTTACTTCACTCTATATGACAGACTCTAGGTCCATCCATGTCTCTGCAAATGACCCTATTTCGTTCCTTTCAGTGGCTGGGTACTATTCCATTGTCTATGTGAACCACATCTTTTTTAACCACTTATCTGTCATTGGACATTTAGGTTCTTTCCATATCCTGGCTATTGTAGATAAAGCTGCAGTAAACACTGGGGTACATGTGTCCTTCTGAATCATGGTTTTCTCGAGGTATATGCCCACTCGTGGGATCGCTGGGTCATATGGGAGGACTGTCATATGGTCATATGGGAGGACTTCCCTGGTGGCTCAGAGGTTAAAGCATCTGCCTGCCATGTGGGAGACCTGGGTTCTCCCTGGGTTGGGAAGATCCCCTGGAGAAGGAAATGGCAACCCACTCCAGTATTCTTGCCTCGAAAATCCCTTGGACAGAGGAGCCTGGTGGGCTATAGTCCACGGGGTAGCAGAGTCGGACACGACTGGGCGACTTCACTCATGGGAGTACTGTGGTTTGTTTTTTTAAGGGAACCTCCATGCTGTTCTCCATAGTGGTTTGCATTTCCTCCAACGGTGCAAGAGGGTTCCCTCTGAGTCATTCTTGATTCCTCTCCCCATGTCCAGTCCATCAGTTAAACCTTTACCAACGACCCCAGATCTGTCTGAGCAGCCAGAAGCTGCCTCTCTCCCTCATGGGAACATCTCTGTGGACCACGTGACAATATCAGCAAGAAACTCAGACCAGAGACCAGGAGAAATGAATGCAAGTTTCAGATCTGCCAAAAGTGCATGTGTGCCAAGTCGCCTCAGTCGGGTCCGAGAAGAGCCTGGAGGGCTACGGTCCACGGGGTTGCAAAGAGTCGGACACAACTGAGCAACACGTGACCAATGTTGAAATTTTGAGCTGCAACGTGTTAACTGCTTGCTGTGTTCCAACACCGAGTCCTTTACATGGACGATCTTATTCACTGTGTGACTTCACTTTTGTGTTCTTTCATCTCTAAGGAGGATGACAGTTCACAGGGAGGTAGTGAGGATGCAATGAAATAATATACATTAGAGTTTTTTTGGGGAAAAAAAAAAGATAATAAAGGACCAAGGGCTGTGCATATGCCGTATTTTCACCAAAGAGCTGAAGAGATGATCTTTAGGCCTTTGAAGAGTCTATGCTTGCAGAGGAGGAGTGTTGGCAGCGTGGGGGCTGATGCTGAACTTGATAGCCCAGCTCTGTGAGGGCAGAATGTGAGGCCCATTGCTGGTGCTTTGTCTGTCACCTGAGATGGGGGTGTCTGTCTCCCGGCACAAATGTGACACCTGGTGCAGGAGAGACAGGCCCTGGCAGCTGGCACTCTGGCTGGGAGTGGGAGTTCACTTAGCTGAGGGCAGGTGACAAGTGTCAGTAGTTGAATTAGCACATTCTTTAGCTCCTGGTCCCTGCAGAGGCTGATCAGGGCTGGGGTCTCCACTGGCAGGGTGAACACAGGAAAAGCCCCGTGCAATGCCTGATGCCTATTACGGACTCAGTGAATATTAACAGGGGTGGAGGGTAGGGGGGCATAGGTGGGTAATGGGAGGGGTGCAGGGAGCAGCTGGGCAGCAGAGAGGAGACTGTCTGTACCCCTACCATGGAGTCACTGCTGGCCTGCGGTCTTCCTGCTCTGTACAAAGAGGAAAGCAGTGGCCACTGGCTGTCTGTGGTTTGCAGCATTTTGAAGCGTCTGGAGTTCATGTCTTCAGCAGATGTTGGAGGAAGGAGTGTTAACTGTGTCCAACCGCACACCAGGCCTGACGGACATCACTGTCTCCTAGTGGCATTCCCGTGGGGCAGGCATCATCACCCCCACCAGCTGGAGGAGGAAACCAGGCCATAGAGCTTCGACTAGTTGCTCACGCGGTCCGGCCACTGTACGCGGTCCGGCCACTGTTTCTCATGGAGGAAACCCAGAGAGACCTTTCTGACTCCAGAGCCGCCTTGTCTTTTCCATACTGTGACATCTGCAAAGAGCATTTCCTGCTCCTTGAATTGCTAACCTGGGCTGTTGACTGTCTCGCTCCAGGTATTTCAAAGCCATATACCTAACTGGGCCCTCCATCTGTGACCCAGGCAGGGCCCAGTTAGGTTTAATCACTGGCCTCCCCTCCCCTCAGTGGATTCATCCTTGTTCACTGGGAAACCCACCTCTTACCCTCTTTTAAAGAGAAATAAAGGGACTTCCCTGGCAGTCCAGTGGTTAAGACTCTACACTTCCACTGCAGAGGATGCAGGTTCGATCCTTGGTTGGAGAACTAAGAGTCTGCATGCCACGTAGTGTAGCCAAAGAAAAAAAAAAAGAAGCAAAGGAGATACCAACATAAAGAACAGACTTTTCGACTCAGTGGGAGGAGAAGGTGGGATGACTGAGAGAATAGCATTGAGATATACACATTCAGTTCAGTTCAGTCACTCAGTCTTGTCTGACTCTTTGTGACCCCATGAACTGCAGCACACCAGGCCTCCCTGTCCATCACCAACTCCCAGAGCCTACCCAAACATGTCTATTGAGTCGATGATGCCATCCAACTATCTCATCCTCTGTCGTCCCCTTCTCCTCCTGCCCTCAATCTTTCCCAGCATCAGTTCAGTTCAGTTCAGTTCAGTTGCTCAGTCGTGTCTGACTCTTTGCGACCCCATGAACTGCAGCATGCCAGGCCTCCCTGTCCATCACCAACTCCCAGAGTCCACCCAAGCTCATGTCCATCGAGTCAGTGATGCCATCCAACCATCTCATCCTCTGTCATCGCCTTCTCCTGCCCTCAGTCTTTCCCAGCATCAGGGTCTTTTCCAGTGTGAGTCAGCTCTTCCCATCAGGTGGCCAGACTATTGGAGTGTCAGCTTCAACATCAGTCCTTCCAATGAACACCTAGGACTGATCTCCTTTAGGATGGACTGGTTGGATCTCCTTGCAGTCCAAGGAACTCTCAGGAGTCTTCTCCAACACCACAGTTCAAAACCATCAATTCTTTGGCTCTCGGCTTTCTTCACAGTCCAACTCTCACATCCATACGTGACCACTGGAAAAACCATAGCCTTGACTAGACAGACCTTTGTTGGCAAAATAATGTCTCTGCTTTTTAATATGCTGTCTAGGTTGGTCATAACTTTCCTTCCAAGGAGCAAGCGTCTTTTAATTTCGTGGCTGCAATCACCATCTGCAGTAATTTTGGAGCCCAAAACTGTTTCCACTGTTTCACCATCTATTTGCCATGAAGTGAGGGGACCGGATGCCATGATCTTAGTTTTCTGGATGTTGGGCTTTAAGCCAACTTTTTTACTCGCCTCTTTCACTTTCGTCAAGAGGCTCTTTTGTTCTTCGCTTTCTGCCATAAGGGTGGTGTCATCTGCATATCTGAGGTTATTGATATTTCTCCTGGCACATTACCATATGTAAAACAGATGGCCCCTGTGAGTTTTGTGTATGATGCTGGGCACCCAAAGCCGGTGCTCTGGGACAACCTAGAGGGACAGGGTGGGAAGGGAGGTGGGAGGGGGGTTCAGGATGGAGGAGACACATGTATGCCTATTCACACATGATTCATACATTTATACACGATTCATACTGATATCTGGTAAAACCCATCACAATATTGTAGAGTAATTATCCTCCAATTAAAATAAATAAATAATTTTTTTAAAAAGAGACAGAAGTAGAGCCAGGCACAAGTTAAAGGTGACGGACAGATTGAACTCAGAACTGTCACAATATGAGAGAAAGACCATGGTATAGAGCTAAGCTCAGTTCCAAAGACAGCAAAGGCAGCTGGGGATTCACAGCGCATAGGCAGAGTGATGGGTTAGTGGATGGGAAGTGACCAGGAGGAGCCATCAGGCTGGGGGACTCCTGCCAGCAAAGCCTAACAGGACCCTGGCTACCTATCAGGTTCAGCTATCAAGGATAGGGGGAATTCTATAAGCAGACTTAACAGGATTCTTCCTAAAACCTGGGCTGGGCAGGCCAAGGACAGGGCCCAAGGACAAGGCCTAGTGAAAAAGAGAGCTCAGAGGAGCCCATCCAGAGTTTGGTCCAGCAGTGGGCGTTCCTTGTCCCTTCCCAGCAAACACAAGGACAGGGCATGGTGAGACCACGGTGAGAGTCCATCGACCATGGGGCGAGTCATCTCGCCTTCTGTGTGACTTCCAGGAGCCAGAGAATTTGGCTGGAACTGAAGACAAGTCTGTGGGAAAGAATGTGGGTGTGAGACACACAGGAACCCCTGTGTGTGAGAATGCGGTGCGTTGTGTTTTTAGAGTTGTGTCCTCATGCCTGTGTCTACAAGGAGATGGTCTTCAGTCACCACACAGAGTCAAGAACAGGTGACCCAATCGTCCCCAGGCAGAGACAAGGCAGTGCCTGTCCACCCTTCCCACGGTGTGAATCACATGTCCCCTGGGCCCTCTGCCCCTGCCACTAACCCAGAGCCCCCGGGGCCTGGGCAGAGATGGGGCTCCATTGTTAGTGGTGTCTGAGCAGGGTTAGTTGGGGACAAGCATCTCTCCTGTGAGCTGGTGCAGAAAGTCAGGACCAGGTCCGGAACACTCTTCCTCCTTCCGCTCCCCTCCCCTGTCCTCATCTCACATCACCAGCCCCAGAATCCTGCTTCCCTAAAACATCTCTCTGCATTGAACTAGTCTGACCTGTTTCTGCCTGCCAGCTGGCCCGCCATGGAAACAGCAGAGACCTTGATGCAGTGGGATAAACCTGCAAAAGTCTCGATAAACACACCACCAGCAGACGGCTAATGTCTGCATAGAAACCCATGGGCACCGATCTCCAGCTAAGACCTCTGCCCGCCAGATACCCGACAGTCTTCCTCAGACAGCATCCCCAGGAGAAAATGTAGGCTGGACAAGGAAACACTGGCCAGTGAGACAGACAGGCTGTCTGTGCTGACCCTGGCTTTGCAACAACAGTGGATTCTGTGACCTTCAGCTCTCAGCGTCTCTTTCCCCATCTGTGCAGTGGGGTAATCAGACCTGGCTCATCTCCCCAGGTTCTGTAAGGCTCCGATGAGATCGTGCCTGGGAGGTGCGAAGGAAACCCTGAGGGGCCACCCCCAGAACGTAATTGGGCAAGAAAAGCCCCCACTGCACCCCACTTTCCAACTGCCTCTCCCAGAGTCACTCACACACACACCTGGGCAAAATGCTGGTGTCTACCTGCTGTGGCCTGTGTTTGTGGTTTGCGCTCTTTCCTCTGTTTCTGCTTGGCTGGCAGTGTCTCTACCAGTGCTGGTGTGGGCGTCCTAGGACTCTTCGGCCTCCGGGCGGCTCTTGGCTCCTAGGGGCCAGTGATGCCAGTCTCACTCCCATGCAGCACCCGCTATGGTGGCCTGGGGGGTCATTTAAAAAACATTTATGTATTTGCTTTTTTGGCTGTGCTGGGTCTTAGTTGTGGTACACGGGATCTTTAGTTACAGCATGGAAACTCTTAGTTGCGGTAGGTGGGATTGAGTTCCCTGACCAGGGATAGAACCCCGGCCCCCTGCATTGGGAGCATAGAAACCCAGGGGTACCTATCTCCAGCTGAGACCTCTGCCCGCCAGATTCCCCACAGTCTTCCCCAGACAGCATCCCCAGGAGAAAATGTAGGCTGGATGAGGAAACACTGGCCGGTGAGACAGACAGGCTGGGTCTGTTAAGTGGTCAAATATACATTGAATATACATTCAAGTGGTCAATTTCAAGACCTCTTGTATTCAATGTATATACATTCAATGTACATTACTGTATATGCATTGAATGTATATTACTTAAATATGTATTACTGTGTACTGTTGTTAATTAGACTCTGGGGTCCAGAGTCTTAGCCACTGGACCCCCAGGGAAGTCGCTGTCCTAGGGGCATCTTGAAGAAGCTGTTGCAAAGGTTCCTGCACCTTTGCAGCGAAGTGGTTTCCGTCCGAACTATAGTGGTTGCCCCATCCATGACATGATTTCACTTTTAATGTTCCCATTACCCAGGGTCAACCACAGTCTGAAAATATTAAATTGACCATTCCAGAAATTAGCGATTCATAAGCTTTCAGTGGTATACTGTTCTGATCAGTGTGATGAAATCTCTCACTGTCCAGTTCCGTCCTTCCCAGGAGGTGGGTCACCCTCTTTCTCCCCCACATCCCGCCGTTGGTCTCCTAGTGGCCATCTTGGTTATCAGCCTGTCCTGGCATTGCACTGCTTGTGTTCAAGTGACTCTTATTCTACTTAACACTGTCCCTGAAGTGCAAGAGTAGTAATGCTGGCAATGTGAATTTGCCAAAGGGAAGCCTTAACGTGTTGCTTCTTTTTGACCACACCATGTGGCATGTGGGATCTTAGTTCCCCAGAGCAGGGATCGAACCTGTGCTCCCAGTAGTGGAAGTACAAAGTCTTAACCACTGGACCACCAGGGAAGTCCCTTAAAGTGCTTCTTTTAAGTGAAGAGATGAAAACTAATAAAGAAAAAAAAATCATATACTAAGGTTGCTGAGATCTACAGCAAGAGCAAATCTTCTACTCCTGAAATTGTGAAGAAGGGAAAGGAAATTTGTACTGGTTTTGCTGTCAAACCTGAAACTGCTCAAGGTATAGCTTCAGTGCATGATAAGTAAGTGCTCAGTTAAGATGGAAAAGGCATTCACTTTGTACAGTAAAATATTTTGAGACAGAGTGACTCATATAACTTTTATTATGATACACTCTATTATTGTTCTATTTTACTTTTCATATTATTGATCTCTCACCATGTCTAATTAAATTTAATCATAGGTGCGTAGGAATAAACAGCATATATATGTAGTTTGATACTATGTGTGGTTTCAGGATATCTGCTGGGGGGGTCTTAAACGTACCCCTCATGAACAGGGGGTCAACTGTGTTTGCTGAGTGAACCCAGATAACTGGGGCTCCATTTCCTCACCTGAAATGAGGACTAGGTGGTCTTGTTTTTTTCTTGGCTATGCCGAGTTTTAACTGTGGCATGTGGGATCTAGTTCCCTGACCAGGGATCAAACCCGGGCCCCCTGCACTGGGAGCCCAGGGTCCCAGCCACTGGACCCCCAGGGAAGTCCCGAGTAGGTGGTCTTCAAAGCCCCTCCTGGCTCCTGGAAGCCTGTGATTCTGGCTCATGTTTCCACATATCAAAGTCTCCGTCCTGCTCAAGCATCCCCCTCACCTGGGAACAGCCCCAGCCCCCCGTGGACATCAGTGCTGACAGCTGAATTCTGACTCTCCCACCCTACCCTCGGCAGCCCCTCTGTGTGATGGTGAATGCACACGTGTCCCCTCGTTCTCACTGCGGTGTGGCTCTTACCTTCTCAGGTTGTGCATGAGGGCACAGGCGTCAGCCGGCTCACAGCCTCTAGGTCAATCCAGGAGGAGCCGGTCCTGGAATCTCACGTCTCCAGCTGTTGCTAGATCCGACTGGTGGATGCCAGGTCCTGGCTCACCCTTTCCTGCCCCCACCCCCAGCTCTGGCCTATCCAGCTGCCCAGCAACTAGCGGTGGGCAGGGGGAGGGCCTCCCAGTCAGACAACCCCGCCGGCTCCCTGGCTTGGAGGAGGGAAAGTTGTGGAGGGAAAAGCTTAGCTCCACTGTCCTGTGAGACTCTCCCTTCCCCATGATGGTGTTTGGGCGAATTAGGCCTGCAGAGGCGGCCTGTGGTGGTCACCGTGGCAGGACAAAGCTCCGCTTTCACCCGGCCTGGCTTCCTCTCTGACTTGGGAAAGACAGCAAATCCCAACAGGAGATGAGCTCATGTCCTCGCTTTCTGCCATGTTGACCTTGGCCAAGGTGTAATTGTCTCCCGACACCCCCACCCCCACAGCCAGCCGTGAGGAGCAACAGAAGGAACACCATTTCCTCAGTTTTCCTGCCCTGAGTCTCACGGATGTGTGCGACCTTCGGGTCATACTGACCTTGTTCCTCTCTTCCTCTTTCCCCTCCTCAGGGTACGGCAGCTGGAGGGAGCTGGCCAAGGCTCTGGCCAGCAGAAACATTCCGGCTGTGGACCCGAATCTGCAGTTCTACCGTCCCCAGAGGCTGGGCCCCAAGGTACGTGGCAGGGTCAGCCGTCCCCTTGCTGCTGCCTTAACTCAGGTCCCCTACCCGCCCACCCACATAGCCCTGAGGGCATCCTCCGCTTTCCCGTGTTAGGAGAGGCAGAGCAGAGGGACGCCCTGGATGGCAGGCTGGTGTCCCAGGCTCTCCTACCTTGTGGGTAGAGATATCCATCCTGCCCTCCCTCCTCAAAGCCTTTATTATGTCTGAGCTGTCCAGGGAGGTGGCCTCCATCTCTGCAAGAGCAGGGGCTGGAGGAAGGACCAGCACGTCTCGCCTCCTGCTGGGGTGACTGGGCTGGTCCTCCAGTCACAATCCAGGATGCTGGCAGCCAAGAGTCGCAGATGATGTGGTAGACAGACACCCCTCCCTGCAAATAGCTGCAAATAATGGAGCATTTTCCTGATAGTGTTTCTTGGGCTGCTGGTCCCCAGAAGCAGCTCTGGGTAGGGGTTTGGGAATTCGAGGCCAGTTCAGCCTGGAGCCATAAGGTTGAGCTTCTGAGCCTAGAACAGATACTGCCCCCAAGGCTGGACCAGAGCCTAACTGACCCCATGGACCTACAGGATAGGGAAGAGCTGGGGTGTCCCCAGGGGGACAAATGTTAGGATAAATGAGTTACACCCTAAGGGGGTGTAGAGGAAGAGGGAGGTAGGGTCCCTGTCCTCAGGAGAGCCTGGTCTAATTAGAAAAAAATGCTTTTGGTATGGGAAGACTGAGAAAAGTCAGGAAAGCAGAAACATCCCAGAAGTGTACATTAGAGGTATGTTGGTGAGGGACGGTGTGTGGACCAGAAATAGGAATGTCCTTAAGTTGACAAGCTTCTGACAGCAGGACTGTGTCTCTTGACCCTCTGCATCCCCTCAGGCACGTTCAGGGGGCCCCGGTCCTATCGCCCCCTTCATATTCCCACCAAGTTCATTCTTCTCTGTTCTGCCAGGATCCAGGCTCAGCACGTGGTGGGAGTGGAAACAGCAGCTACCTGAAGTGGAATAAGCCGGTGCCCTGGCTCTCAGAGGTGAGGCTGCTCCTTGAAAGGCAGTGTTAAGAAAACAGTGTTGATATTAGTAGGTAACTCCAGAGGCCACAGAGCATTTTATTCTAGTGGTTATTATTAAAGTTTTTCATCCGGGGGCTTCCCTGGCGGTCCAGTAGTTAAGACTCTGCACTTCCACAGCAGGGAGTTTGGGTTCGATCCCTGGTTGGGGAACTAGGATCCCACATGCAGCTCAGTGCGGCCAAAAAAGAGGGGTTTTTTTTTTCCATCTAATTTGAAGAAAAAAGTTAGAGTTCCAGGCTCACTGAATTTTCTTCCTTAGCTAACATAGAGAAGTGCTGACATTTGCCGGGGGGCTTCCCAGGTGGCTCAGTGGTAAAGAATCCACCTGCTAACGCAGGAGCTTCAATCCCTGGGTTGGGAAGATTCCCCTGGAATCCACTCCGGTATGCTTGCTGGAAAATCCTGTGGACAGAGGAACCTGGCAGGCTACAGGCCGTGGGGTCACACAGAGTGGGACACGAGTGAGCAACTAAGCACAAAAGTACTACCATGTGCCAGGCTTTGTTTGTAACCTGTCAGCTTTATGACCCAGTAGGACAGCGTAGTGTCCTCATTTTATGGGTGAGAAAAGTAAAGCTCAAGAAAGCTATGGGACTTTCATGTCTATGCCAGTCCCCAGTCATAAAATTTGGCTTCCCAAACTGTCTTTCTTGGACCATTAAGTCCCATAAGATACTCCAGTCAGAAAGGAATCCATTGTGAAATATGGTTTAAAATCTATAGACATCCAACTTCCTGAAAATACATGTTGGTACGTGAAAGATGCTGAGTTCTGTCATCCTCTATTTGATTTGGTTTCTCCCAACACGTACCAAACTTATTCACCTCCCGAACTGCCTTTTTCCATTAAACTTTAGTGCTGTATGAAACCAGTGCTCTGAGGGACTTTATCCCAAGAAACTCTTGCTTTAGAAAATTTTTATAGAAAGCTGTCAAACATGTGAATAAAAATTGTCATAACCATCATCACACCTTTTGTTTATGTTGGACTGGACAGATTCTTTTTCTCTTGGTATAGAAACAGGCTTGGAGGTTTATTACAGACACAAGATTACCTGGAGTAAATGCTTGTGCAGACATTCCAGAGCAGCATGGTGATTTGGGGGTGAACATTTTAAATTTGGGCGTCGGACCATGCAACTTGTCCAGGCCTTTCTTGGCCGGGTGCTGGCGGCCAGCCAGTTGTCTTCATCCACACCTATCACCGGTTGGTCCCTACTGCCTGGGTGATTTCATTCCCAGTCCACCCATTTGCTGTGGGGCGAGAGTGAAGGAGGTAGTGTTATTTGAAATATGATGGTAGGTTATCTACCGTGAAATTGCCTCTGGTTAAATCCTGAGAGAGTGGATTACATCACTGGCACACCTGTACCAGGTGACATCATCGGGTAATTAGGCCCCACCCCACCTGGAGATAGTATTGTGAAAACCATTGGTCCAGCGATTCAGCCTTCTCTCCCTTGAGGCCAGTTTGGATCATTTTTCTTAATGAACCAATTATTTTGAAAGATTGTAACTACATCATAGTCTGCATTTATTAATCATTAATTCTTCCGCTTTTCTTGGCCAGTCAAGGATGGAGATATATATGAACTGTTTGCATCCTCTGTTGTGTCCAACTCTTTGTGACCCCATGGTCTATAGCCTGCCAGACTCATCATCTGTCCATGGGATTTTCTAGGCAAGAATACTGAAGTGGGTTGCCATTTCCTCCTACAGGGGATCTTCCCAATCTAGTGATCGAATCCCCATCTCTCACATTGTGGGCAGATTCTTTACCACTGAGCCATCAGGGAAGCTCTGAAGATATATCTATACATATCTTGATGAAAACAGTTCAGTTCAGCTCAGTTCAGTTCAGTCGCTCAGTCGTGTCCGACTCTTTGTGACCCCATGAACTGCAGCACACCAGGCCTCCCTGTCCATCATCAACTCCCGGAGTTCACTCAAACTCACGTCCATCAAGTCGGTGATGCCATCCAGCCATCTCATCCTCTGTCATCCCCTTTCCCTCCTGCCCCCAATCCCTCCCAGCATCAGAGTCTTTTCCAGTGAGTCAGCTCTTCGCATGAGGTGGCCAAAGTACTGGAGTTTCAGTTTTAGCATCATTCCTTCCAAAGAACACCCAGGACTGATCTCCTTTAGAATGGACTGGTTGGATCTCCTCGCAGTCCAAGGGACTCTCAAGAGTCTTCTCCAACACCACAGTTCCAAAGCATCAATTCTTCGGCACTCAGCTTTCTTCACAGTCCAACTCTCACATCCACACATGACTGCTGGAGAACAGTAACAAATAGTAAATAATGATTAAAATGTGATTAACTTTTAAAAGGAATAGTTGATCTTTTAGTAAGTGTTTAGCCTTTTGGTGATAAAGGCCTGATTTCCACTGACTTTGGTATTTTATTATTAAAAGTGGCTTTTTACAGCGAATTCGCTGGCAGTCCAGTGGTTAGGACTCCGTGCTCTCACTGCTGGGGGCCAGGATTCAGTCCCTGGCTGGGGAACTAAGATCTTACAAGCCACCCAAAGCAGCCCAAAAAAAAAAAAAAAAAAAAGAAGAAGAAGAAGAAGAAGAAAAGAAAGTGGCTTATAAAATCCTCCTCACAACCCGCATGAATCTTCAGGGAATCACCAATCCAGTCTTCTCATTTCACCACCTCCTTCACTCTCGCCCCACAATTGGTGACCAGGGATTGAACCTGGGTCCCCTGCACTGGAAGGTGGATTCTCACCAATAACTGTCAGACTCAGGTCCTGACAGTTTAGATAGCTCACATATGCAGTCGTCCAGCTGCATGGGGCCCTCTCCTCTAGCCCTCCGTGGGGACCTCTATTCCCTCTCCTTACCTGTCTCCTGCCTTTGGACTTACAGTTGCAGCCGGAAGTGCTTTACTGAGCATCTGCTAGCTGTCCGGGGCTGTCAGGTTGCACTGTTATCACCCCTTTCTGGGCAATGGCTTCCAAAGGGGTTGACCAGTCACTCCGCAAGGTGGCAAAGCTCCTGCAACCCTCCCCTGTGGGCGAACATGGACAGAACACGGGAAGGCTGCCTGTGGTTTCTTCTTTGACTGGCTGCCCTCCCCAGCCTTCAGCTGGCAGCTCAGAGTCTCAGAGGCCAGAAGTGGCTCTCCAGCGCAGCAGGCTTAGTCACCGCTCTGCCGTTCAGATGGGGAGCAGACAGCTGGTGGGCAGGGCTTCATGGCATAACTACCCTCAGACACCGTCCCTGTCAGACCAAATCATGAGACTCTGACTAGCAAACCCCACTAATTAACAAACCTCAGGGGCAGTCCATTCACTTACCATCGGTATTCGGTCCACTGGCCAAACACTGTCTGCTACTCTGCTCCCCCTACAAAGCCAGCATCGTTACAGGAAAGAAATGTGGTGGATACAGAGTCAGATCAAAACAAGCTGGAGTCCACGGGTCATGTCGCGTGGGCTCCGTGACTCGGTGTCTCTCTCCCGAGGGCTGGGATTCTGACTTCCCTTCTCAGGCTCCACCCCGCCCCTTTTTTTCCCTCTAACAGTTTTATTGAGATATAGTTCATGTACTGTATAATTCATGATTTTAAAAGATGTATTTAGTGTCAGTGATGGATCTCAGTTGCAGCATTCCAACTTAGTTGCTCCAGTTGCATGTTGGATGTTGGTTTTCTGACCAGGGATTGAACCTGGGTCCCCTGCATTGGAAGGTGGATTCTTAACCTCTGGACCACCAGGGAAGTCCCTATAATTCACCCAGTTAATGTGTACAAGTCAATAGCGCTTAGTATATTCATAGAGTTGTCATCCATAACTATCAATTTAATATTACTAGGTTTTCGTCACCACTAAGGGAAACCCCTCACCTAATAGCCTCACTACCCCCAGTCCCCAGCCCCCAGGAAATGCTAGTCTAATCTGTCTCTCTGGATCTGCCCATTCAGATAGACTCTCTCTATATGAAGACTCTCTTCATACAGACAGACTTGTACTATACATGGCCTTTTTGTCTGGCTTCTCTCACTTAGCATTATGTTTTCAAGGCCCATCCATGTGGCAGCGTTTGTATCAGGACTTCATTCCTTTCTCCGGCTGAGTAATCTTCCACTGTGTGGACGGACCTCATTATCTTTTCCTCAGAAATGGGTGTTTGGGCTGTTTCTGCTTTCAGCTCCTGGTAATAATGCTGCTGTGGACGTTTGTGTGTAGATCAGACCTGCCTTTTTTCAGGGCCCTGAACCCCCACCATCACATACGTGGTCACCATGGGAGGTACAAGTGACATCACAGTTCAGTCACAGAGCATCTATTCAAAGGGGGGTAATGTCCCCCACTAGGATTTCACCAGATAGGGCTCTGGTCCCTTCCTCCATCCAGAGAGATCTCTTACCCAGAGTTGGGAGCCCCTCGATTCCCAAGGGGAGCTCACTTGAGGGGCAGGTATAAGCAAGAATCCAGAGGCTGTAGAGACTCTAAATAGTCTGGAGTACAGGCCTCAGTTGTCCTGCTGGGTGAAGGTCACATGGTCCTGCCAGGTGTGCTGGTCTTGTAAGTGTGAATCTGGCCAAGCAGCAGCCTGGTCCATGCTCACACCAGTGCTGGGCTGCCCCACCACCCCCGGGAGGTGGACCACCTGCACGCCGTCTGCATCTCAGCCTCTGCAGTAACCCTGGCCCAGGTGGCTCGTACTTCCACCTGTCTCTCCTCCAGGGAACCCTTTCCATCTTTGCATCAACACTGGTACCAACATCTCTAGTGGTTATAGGATAAATGAAGGAACATACGGCGCCAGGTTTAGCTTCTCTGAGCACTTGTTCCCTTGGATAATTAAGATGTGCAAGGAGTCCCGAGGAGGGAGCTGTAACTCTGCCTGGAGAAATTGTAGACGCCCAAAGAGGGATTTGAGAAGAGCCTTAAAGGATTCTTAAATTCTTAAACTAGAATTTGCTGGGTGGGGGAAGAAAGGAAAAGGCCTTCCAACCAGGAATCGGTTTGCAAAGGCAGAGAGGAGTGTGTGTGGGTGGAGGGCAGGTGTGACTGGGAGAGGGGCGAGGTGAGGCCGGAAAGCCAGGTTTTGTCCAGAAGCCTCTGGGAACCCTCAGAGGTGTGAGGCGGCGGAGTGGCATGGTCAGATCTGTCTTTAGAAACTTTTTTTTTTCCCCCAGTTTTTATCTATTTATTTGGTTGCACCGAGTCTCAGTTGCAGCATGTGGGGTCTTAGATCTTCTTTGCAGCCTGTGGGATCTTCAGCTACGCGTGCAAACTCTTAGTTGCAGTGGAGTCTTAGCCACTGGATCGTGAGGCAAGTCCCCGGATCTGTCTTTAGAAAGACAGTTCTGCAGGTAGTGTGAGGAAATCAGTGGTGGGAGACACCTCCATCCTGTTGGGAGGCTCTGTGAGGCCAGCGAGGCCTGGCAGAGGCCCTGTCGTGGTGGAAGGCAGTGGGCATTCCCAGGTGAGCACCCACAGGCAGTATTCATACCCCTACATGCCCTCCCAATTCCACAGGGTTCATTGCTCTGTGTCCTTGGGGAGTCAGTTTGCCTCTCTGGGCTCTAATAGTGTCAACTCTGAAAGGAAAAGGTTCAACAGGTATCTTCTCCGCTGCGTGTGACTGGACGTTTCAGGTCCGTCTTTGGCCATGGATGTGCTCTGGCCCTGGCAGTAACCAGTGCTCCTCCCTGGGCCTTAACCCTGCTGGATGGTGAGAAGGGGGCAAAGGGCAGTGCTGACCAGCCCGAGTCCTACATCCCTGCCCGACACAGTGTCTCCAAAGCTTGGAGGGACTCAAACCAAGGTGGGGTCGCCATCAAGGCCTGGGGAGGAAGAAGGTGCTGACTAGTCCCTCAGGGGACCCCTGCCTAGAGCCTAAGAGGGGTGAGGGGTGGCTGGAGGGTGGGCTGTGGACTGAATCAGGGCTCTAACTCCCAGGATGTGGACACTTTCGTCCACCTGCCTGGGTTTCCCCTGTGGCTCAGGCCATGGGGCAGGTAGGGGCAGCCAGCTCCCTCCTCCCTCGTCCTTCCCCTGTCCCAGCCCCTGTGGCCTCTGGCCCCCTGGCTGAACAAGCAGACTTCTGGGGGTGTCCCCCCCTACCCTCTGTTTTCTGTGGACTCAAGAGTCTCCTGGGGAGGGGCAGGGAGGGGGTCGGCTTGGAGGAGACAACTGGGTCTTGTAAACAGGACTCAGGAATTTCCCCAGAAGTGGCACAATGTCCCCATTCTTTCCTTCCAAGCAGCCCCAGGCCGCCCCTAACCTACGCGGCCCGCATTCTCTCTCTCACCCACCCCAGCCTCCCACTCACATTCCAGGGAGCGATGGCTGCTCCCCGAGGTCCCCAGGCTGCCGAGCCCAGGAAGAGCCAAGCTCTGAGGGGATGGGGTGACTCTCCAAGTGGGGACGGGGGACCCCTCCAGCTGCACCTCAGGTCTTGGCAGGCCCATCGGGGGGTGGGCTCTGGCCGGTCTCTTCTCTCTCCCCCTACCACCGTCCCTCCTCCAGAGCTCTTGCTGAAGGCCTTCTTTGTGGGAAGGCCTTCCAGTTCCGGTATCCCCTCCTCTGTCTCCCTAAGGCCACTGGGATTTGGTATCTGATGGTAGGAAGGGAGGGCCTGTTCGTGTGGCCTGATGGGGTCCACCTCCCATAATCTAGAGGTGAGGGGTGTGGGGAGAGGGGAGAGTAAGATGGGGCACCTGAAGCGCTATGTTCAGATGATTTGGGACAGGTTCCCCCTCCCTCCCCTCCCCACTCCCCACCCTTCCACCCACTGGAGTCCTGGCTTCCTGCCCATCCCCTCTCCCCCAGCGGGTCCCTGTGCTTCCCAGCTCAGTCCTGTGCCCACCGGCCCCCAGCCTAGGAGGGGAGGGGACCTGTTCGCTCTTACTTTCCCTTGGCTGCCCCTGAGCCCCAGGTACCTGAGCAGTGGTCCATGAGAGGCTCTGACTCTCGGGAGAGCCAGCCTCAGGACCCTCTGCCAGCTGAAGGGGCAGCTCAAAGACCGGGGGGTGAGGTTTCATCCAGGCCAGACAGCCACGCGGCTTTCCTCTTTTGAGGCTGAAGGTGTGCGTGCGTGCTAAGCCGCTTCAGTCGTGTCCGACTCCACCCGGCTCCTCTGTCTGTATTCTCCAGGCAAGAATACTGGAGTGGGTTTCCATGCCCTTCTCCACGAGACCAAAGGGAAGGGGGGCAAACCGGCTGAAACCCAGCCTGGGGCCTCCCTCCCACCACTCTGTCCTGCCTGTAACCCCCCCTTGCCTGGGGGATGCAGACCAGCCCCCTTCCCATGTGGGAATAGCCGGGAGTGTATGTGTGTGTGTGCGCATGTTCATGCATGTGTGCATCTGCGTGTGAACACGTGCAAGGCCAGAAAAAACAGACCAGGCCTCGGGGTCAGGCCATGCAGCCACGGGGCCGAGGATGGGAAAGGGGCCAGCGTGGACCGTGACCTTGAACAGTGAGGTGCTGGGCTGGGCAGGCCAGGCCTCTGTCTCACACTCGCTCCTCCCCATCCCCGCAGTTCCGCGGCCGTGTCAACCTGCACGTGTTTGAGGACTGGTGTGGCAGCTCTGTCCAGCAGCTGCGGAGGAACCTCCACTTCCCCCTGTACCCCCACGTGAGTGCCTCCCGCCCCCTCCCGCCCCGCTCCTGGCTCTCACCAGTCCTCTCCCCCCGCAACTTCTGCCTCGCTCCTCTTCCTTGCTTTTTCTGGTTCATCTCCTTTCCTTTATCCCATGGACGCCCTTCATCTGCCCACACTATCTCCCTTGTTCCCTCCTGAGAAATCCTGTCCATTTCCCTACCTTCCTCATGGCTCACAGTATGGTTCCCCAGGGGCCACCACATCCAGTTGCGCGGTTGTGTACTGTTCAAGGTCTGAATAAAGAAGCACGTGGGAGCCTGTACCCGGTTCTACCTGCCTCCCTCCCATTGTCCCACCAGCCCTGAGCAGACCCATCGCTTCACTTTCCTCTTCCCTCCCCGGGTAATGATCCCCCGCTTTCCCGGCACAGATCCGCACAACCCTAAGGAAGCTGGCCGTGTCTCCCAAGTGGACCAACTACGGCCTCCGCATCTTTGGCTATCTGCACCCGTTCATGGATGGTGAGGCCAGCCCCACATCCTGCCTTTCCCCTTCCTGTCTGAGTTCTCGGGGTGCCTAGGCATGTCGCCTGCCCTGGGCTGGCTGGACCGTTAGCCCACTTTCAGGGGAGCAGGGTTTGGACGTGGTGAGGCCTCATGCATGCCCCCAGGTGGCCACTTCACACCCTGATTTGCAGGGTCTGAAACTAGCTTACCCCTCTCTGTAAGTGTCCCCCTATCCACGGAGTCTCCCAGGTGTAGAAACCCCTGCTTTACAAAGCAGGCAGGCTGGCACAAGGCCCCACAGAGAATTTAGTCTCTGAGACGTGAGTGCCCCCTAGGGGAAGTCTCGTCCTGCCCTCACCTGGGAAACCACCCCCCATGCCCAGGGGAGATCCAGTTTGCCATCGCTGCCGACGACAACGCAGAATTCTGGCTGAGCCGGGACGACCAGGTCTCCGGCCTGCAGCTGCTGGCCAGCGTGGGCAAGGTAGGGTCTGCTCAGCCCCACAGGCCCTCCTGTCCCCCCAGGAGCCAGGTCACACACCTCCATCAGGACACTCTTACAGAGGGATGGACAAGATGTGGGAGAGAACAGACCTGGAGAAGACTCAGGTCTAGGCCACACCCATCCTGGTCCTGGTGCCGGGAATTGTGTGGCTTCTCAGGTTGCATTGCGGGGAGCACTTTGAGGAAAGAGAGTTGCTTCTCAAGTGGTCCTGAGCCCCCTCCCATCCCTCAGCATCTCCCCTCCCTGCTCCTCCCACCTCCCTCCTTTCTCCTTGTCTCCTCACTCATCACTCCCACCCTCCCCCTCTCCCACACCTCCAGACCGGAAAAGAGTGGACTGCCCCTGGAGAGTTCGCAAAATTCCGGAGTCAGATTTCGAAGCCGGTCAGGTGAGTATGGGTCATGATGAGCAGCAGATCCCCCAACCTCCTTCCCAAACGGAGGCAGGCTGGGAGCTGGGCCCCAGGCGGACCCCTCTGCCACCCAACCCCCCGTCACAGAGGTCCAGCAACCCAGGGCCCCCTGCATTTCAGGAGAATGACAGAGACCTTCTGGACCATCTTTCTTCACTTTACAGATGAAGACCCGAGACCGAGAGAGGGCTGTGACTTTATGAGAGTCACACAGATATTGAGTGGCACTCAGGGCTGGGAAACAGAACAGGTCTCCTTTCTCTCTGCCCGTTTTCTCCATCTCTGGATAGATCTACAGCTGCGCAGCCCAGAGTCCCGCTGCGCTTTCTGTGCTGCACAAAATTCTGGATGGCGGCGACCCCTGGGCAGGCAGAGGGAAGGCCCGTAGTGGCTGGGGCGGGAACTAACCCAGCCTCAGAGCGCCACCTGGTGGTAGGCACACATGCATGCACACACACGGGCAAGAACACGTGGGCTTGATGGTTCCTGGAGTGGCTGGGGCGGAAACTAGCCCAGCCTCAGAGCGCCACCTGGTGGTACACATGCTCGCACATGCGTGCACACACACCCACAGCCACGCACCACCCATCCAGGAGAACATGTGTGGGCTTGATGGTGCCCGTGCTGGTGTTGGTGGTGAAACAGGCCAGCTCGCACAAAGCACTGGCTGTGCCAGCCCCCGTGGTCGCCACTGCCCATGTGGCTCAGGGGAGCAACTGAGAACCGGGGCTGAGACCCAACTGCCTGGGTCCAAACACCAATGGGGCCACTTATTACCTGGTGACTTCGGGCAAATTACCCAAGATTTCTGCACCTTAGCATTCTTATCTACAAACAGGGGTTAAGTGAGTTCGAATGTATAAAGCACTTAGCCTGGGCTCCCCAGGTGGCTCTGTGATGAAGAGTCCACCTACCAAAGCACAGAAGACTCAGGTTTGATCCCTGGGTTGGGAAGATCCCTTGAAGTAGGAAATGGCAACCTGCTCCAGTATTCTTGCCTGGAAAATTCCATGGACAGAGGAGCCTGGCGGGCTACAGTCTGTAGGGTTGCAGAGTCAGACAGAATTAAGTGTGCGCACACACACACACACACACACACACACTTGGTGCTCACACATAGGAACAGCTCTCTAAGGATTAGCACTGTTATTTCACGTGTCTCCCTGAGTGTTCTGGGAGGTTTGCGCTGTCATTATCCCATCTCACGGGAGGGAAAACTGAGGCTGCCCCGTCAGTAAGTGGTGATGGGGATTGTGACCCAGACGCTCAGCGGCAGATCTGAGGGACTGGGGCAAGGAGGGAGGGACCGGGGTTGTGTGGTGCTGGGAGGCAGCCCCTGTGCCGTCTCTCCCGCCAGCCTGGCAGCTGCCCGCCGGTACTACTTCGAGGTGCTGCACAAGCAGAATGACCAGGGCACCGACCATGTGGAAGTCGCAGTGAGTGCTCGCTGTCCCCTCGGCACCCACCTGGCCGCCCCTCTGCCTGCTTCGTCAAACCTTGTTCCCAATCAGCCACCTCTGAGCCTTCACATCCTCCCTCCCCTCTTCCAGTGGCGGCGGAATGCCCCTGGGGCCAAGTTCAGCATAATCGACTCTGCTTCCCTGTCCCTCTTCACAAGTGAGTGTCCTGCCCAGCCTGGGAACGAGGCCAGGTGGGCCAGCCTGCCGGGCTCTGCCTGCTGGGGGGCCTGGCATGCGGAGGCCAGAACCCCACATGTGAAGGGTGTGGGATGAGGAGCAGAGGCCAGAGGAACACCATGGTCAGAGGTCCTGAGCCCTCGGGGGTCAGTGACCTGGGAGGACTCTCTGCATGCTCTCGGAGTCCTTGCCCCAGAACAGTGCCCATCCACCCCCACACAGCATTATCTGCATGATTCCAAGGCGCTCCAGAAACTGTGAGGCTCAGTCCAGGTGAAAAAAACTTCAGAGGGCAGCCAGGCCCCTACTTTGCAGGTGAGCCGCCATGGTTCTTGCACAGCCGTGGCCAGGGGAGAGAAAGCGTGCTGACCTGCTTTCTGGCTGCAGCCCGTGGACTCTCTGATCACACTCATCATGGCTTGTGATATCCTGTCTGGAGGCCCCACAGAGCAGTCTCCGCCGGCGGGTATAGCCCGCGTGGGCCCAGGTGTAGGAGGAGCGGGCGCAGCAGAGGCCCTAGCAAGAAGGCAAGGCGGGTCTGGAGGAGCCCAGGAGATGGCGGGCAGTGTGTGTGGAGGGCAGGAGGAAGTAAGAAATGGCACGTTTGACTCACAGAAGAGGGTGGTCATGGGGAAGAGATAAGGTGGGTGAGGGGAGGCTGCTAGCGACCAAGCAAGAGGCCACAAGGTCAGAGCAGGAGGGCCAGAAGAAGGGAGAGTTGGAATCAGTGTGAACCAAGAATAAAGAAGCCCGCAGCAAATTCAGGTTGAAAACCTATAAGATGGGCCAGACATTGCCAGCCTCTAGCATAGAAGGAAAACTCTGTGGGCCAAGGCAATTGAACCCTCAGGCAGAAAGCAAACACCCCTGGAGGCCGGAGGGAGGTGCTGAGCCTCAGGGTGCCCTGCTCACCTGGGCATGGGCTTAGGCCTGCTAGGGAGCCTGAGGCAGACACCCTGCATTCACACTCAGCTTTGCCAGCCTGTCTGCTGTGTGATTTCAGGCACAAGACTTTGCTTCCATTCGCCCGAGTTCTTTGTCTGTAAAGTAGGGATCATGCTGTACTTAAGTCACAGCAGTGACGAAGATTAAAATGGTTGATATTTGTCAGACACTCGGAACAGTGTCTGGCTTATTACGTAGAAAGTGCTTTTCACGTATTTGTTAAGCTGAATATACTTCTAAGGACAGATTTCTAGCAGATGGCAGGAAAGCATTTTGAGCAGGAGGTGGCTTTTTCCAGTTCACGCAGAACTGTGGTGTGTGCCAGCCATGGGACTGGTTGGGGGGTCCAGGGGAGAGAAACAGCTGAAGCCACAGGTTTTGGGGGCACAGCTTTGGGGGGCAGGGATTGGGCACACCCTATACAGTACCTGATGGCTGTATGTTCCCTGATGGCTCCAGCAGGTAAGGAGTACACCTGCAATGCAGGGAGCACAGGGGACGCAGGTTCAGTCCCTGGGTCGGGAAGATGCCCTGGCAGAGGAAATGGCAACCCACTCCAGTAGTCTGGCCTGGAGAATCCCATAGACCGAGGAGCCTGGAGGGCTATAGTCCAAAGGATTGTAGCGTCAGACACAACTGATCAACTAAACACACACACACACAGACTGTACCAGGTTGTGGGGCGGCTGGTCCTGGAGCCTTGACCTGGCCCCTTCCCAGCCCCTCGAGAAGGCAGGGGCCTGGCTTCTGGGCTGGCTTCTCTGGGAGTCACGGCTGTCCTGCTCTTTCCTCCCTGGGCCCAGATGAGACCCTCCTGAGGATGGACGAGGTGGACCACATCCCGCAGACAGCAGCCAGCCACGTGCGCCCCCCAGACCCCCTTCCCACTGACGAACAACCACCTGCCGACATGCTGCGGCCCGACCCTCGGGACACTCTCTACAGAGGTAAGACCTCACCACGCACTTGCCCTCTGGCCTGGGGATGTACTGCCAGGCCTGTGGTGTCAGGGAGGAGACTCGGGAGGCTTCTATCCTGCACAGTGTCCCCAAACCAGAGGCTTTTTGCTTTCACGTATGTGAAATAGAACACATGTACAGAACAGTGCAGAAATACAGACGGACCGCTTCACAGTCGTACCGATCATTACAGAGCAAACGTGTCAGGACAAGAAGCAGAGCCAGAATCCAGACAGGCCCCTGCAATCGCAGGTATCAGCTTCTCACCGGACTCTAGCTCTTGTCCAGTGAGAGAAGCGTGTCCCCACTAAGGCACTGGGGCCTTAAACTGTCAGGGGCATTTACATTTTAAAAGTTGACGTGGACTTCCCTGAGGGTCCAGTGGCTAAGACGTCTCGCTCCCAGTGCAGGGGGCCCAGGTTTCATCCCTGGTCGAGGAACTAGATCCCACACGCCACAACTAAATAGTTCACATGCTGCAGCTAAGACCCAGAGCAGCCAAATAAATACTATAAAATAAAACTTAAAAGATGGCATGTCCCCTTCCCCCCACCCCCACGCCCCTCCATGACAAGTGGAAGGAAATTCGGTTACTGACGCTGTACTCGGGTGAGGCTTTGTGGCCTCTTGGAAGTTTCGAAACCTGTTTTGAGACTGGCTGTGTACAGCGATCCTAGCGCTCTACTGTGCCTTGAGCCGGGGACTGTGTCCAAGCTCCTTGTCTCCAAGGTGCCCTGTGAATGCCATCCCCACCCTCGAGGGGGGGCCAGCTTCGTTTAGCAGCCTCAACCACCGGATGTGGACTCTCTCACGAGCAAAGACAGACACGTGCAGGCTCCGGGCTGCAGCCCGCAGCCCTCAGCCACCTCCTTCCACCTCCAGTGCCTCTGATCCCCAAGGCTCAGCTCCGACACGTCCTGCCTGACTGCCCCTACAAGCCCAGCTACCTGGTGGACGGGCTCCCTCTGCAGCGCTACCAGGGACTCCGGTTTGTAAGTCTCGCCTGGGCGACAGGGGCTGGAATGGGAGGGGCTGGCTGAGGCTGACCCCTTCCTCCCCACGCCACACCCCAGAGGCCCTAGGCCCGGAGAACTGGCACTCCACTGTGCCCAGCCTTCCCACACCACACCGCTGGTATTCCGCGGGTGCCCATCCTGGGCGGGCAGCCCTGCAGAGCCTGGTGCTGTGCAGTGTGTGGCCTGGCCAAGGCCTCCTACCCTCCACCCAAGGGCAGTGGTATTTGTTAAACTATAGACAAGGCGCTGGGGAGGTGAACTGTGGAGAGGCTCGGCTTTAGAGAACCCAGAGCCCGTGTGGAGGCCGAGAGGTGGGGTGATGCTGGGCTCCTGGGCCCAGAGATGATGGCGGGGGAGACTGGAGGCAGGACAGAGGGCCGGGGGCAGCTGTGGGGCAGGGTTGAGAGGGTTTTGGTGGCCGTGGCCTAGAGCTGTGTTTGAAGGGGGGCAAAAAGCAGTGTAGGGAGTAGCGGGGTCTGGTCTTGGGGTGCTGTCGGCCGGAAAGGCCACAGGAGGAGAGGCGGGTGGTCTCAGCTGCAGCTGGATGAGCTGGGGCAGGAGATGGGAAGTGGGCACCGGGGAGCCCAGCTCGGGGGCACGTGCCACCCCGGTGCCAGGAGGGGGTGTAAAGAGTGGCCGGAATCCAGATGCTTGGTCCACAGCAGCCCCGTGCCTTCCTCCTGTGCCCACCAGATTCACCTGTCCTTTGTTTACCCTAATGACTACACTCGCCTGAGCCACATGGAGACCCAGAATAAGTGCTTCTACCAGGAAAACGCCTACTACCAAGACAGGTGAGGCACTGAGTCGGGGGAGCCAGGAGAGCTCCCTGGACCAAGGAGGCTATGAGGGCACTCCACCGGGGGCCTTGGCTTTTCCTGGGCGCTTCACACACACATGCGCGTGCACACACATATATGTACACACATGCACACACGCTCACACCCCTCTCCCCCGTACCCCCAGTCAGCTGTGACCTCAGAGCTCCCCTCCTCCCCACTGCAGGCTCAGCTTTCAAGACTACATCAAGATTGACCAGCCTCAGAAGCAGGGCTCAGAACAGCCAGGTAGAGTGATGGCCGAGCCTCTGGGCCAGGCTGGAGGATGACAGTCCAGACTGGGCCAGAACCACCCCCAGGAGCTTAGAATGCAAACCCTGCAGCCCCTTTCCCCAGGCCTAAGAGATGGGGAGCAGCCCTTCGTCCCCTTAACTTCCAAGACACAAGTTGGGATGTTTCAAAAGTGAGGTGGTCCAGAGGAGGAGATTCAGGGCCCTGGCGGACATGCCCTGAAGGCCCGAGGGCCTTGCCTGCCCTGCACTTAGGAAACTGCCCTACAGAAGCACTGTCCTCCCACGGCCTCTCACTTTGCAGGGCTGGGGCCTGACCCCAGCCATCCGCTGGGCCCCTGCTAGCACTTTTTCTATCCCTCATGTTACCACCCTTGACAACAACGCTTTATACCGATGGAGACACTGGGTTAGTTGAGGCTGAGTAACTCACCCTGGGTCTTTCTGGGGACCTTTGCCCATCTCACATCTCTGGTCCTCAGCTGTCTTCTGGGTCTTGTTGGGGAGAGGTTGAAAAGCCCATGTGAGGGATGGTTTTAACAGCAGGTTTCGAGGATGGCCTTCTAGAAGAATCCCAGTATGGAGATGCGGCAGAGGATACCCCTGCCCCTGATGGCCAGAATGCCAGGATGCCAGTGGGGAAGACAGGCCCCCCCACAGCTCCTGGGCAGGATGCCCCTGACCGCCGCCTCCAAAACCTGCGGAGACTCCTGGCTCGGGCCCAGGAGGGCCTGGCAGCACCCCCTCCCTGGCAGAACTCCACAGCCTCCCTCCCCATGAGGCCCAGCACCGCCACTGCCCAGCTAGCAGACAAGAAGGCGAGGAAGCCCAGCCTCGAGCCCTACCAGGCTCTGCAGCATCCTGACAAGTGGCCCCCGGAACCCCTGGCCGGGCGCTCACCACCAGCGAAGAGGCCCAGGCCCTCTGGTGCCAGTCCCGGGAAGATGCTCGGGCGGTCTCAGTGGCTGAACCAGGTCGAGTCGTACATCGCAGAGCAGAGAAGGGGCGATAGGATGGAGCCTCCAGACCCCAGGGTGGGCTGGCCCGAGGAGCAGGATGTGGTGGTGGCAGTAGGTGGCCAAGAAGGACAAACAGAGGGTGAGGCCGAGGGGGAGGATGAGGGGGAGGACGAGGAGGATGTGAGCGAGGTGTTGGAGTACCTGTCCATGTTCGACCCGGTGGTGAACTGGGAGCAGACCTTCAGCGCCCACGACCTGGACTTCCAAGCGCTGCGGACGGACTGGATCGACCTGAGCTGTAACACGTCGGGCAACCTGCTGCTTCCGGAGCAGGAGGCGCTCGAGGTCACGCGGGTCTTCCTGAAGAAGCTCAACCAGAGGATCCGGGGGTAAGGTAAAGGGCTCTTGGGCCGGGCGGGGAGGGGCGTCTGGGAGGATGCATGCCTTCAGGTCTTGGTCCCACCATCGGGCAAGGTCTGAAACCCTCAGGGCCTGGCCCTGGGCATGGGCTGAGCTCTGGGAATGTGCTCTTGCAAGGAGCCAGTAAAGAGGTGGAACTAGCAAAACTGGCTTTAAAAAGACACCCTGAGACCCCAGATGCGGGCTGGAAGGGCGGCGGCAGAAGGCACGACTGAGTGCTTGTTTTTTTTTCATTCATTCGTTTGTTTTCAACCCACTGATATTTTTCTAATTGAGATAAAAGGAATATATCATTTAATTCACCATTTAGGAGTGTACAGTTGAGTAGTTTTTAAGTATATTTAGAATGTTGTGCAGCCACCACCCCTATCTGATTCTAGAATGTTTTCCTCACTTTTAAAAGAAATCTGGTTAGCAGTTTACCTCCTTCCTCCCAGGCTCTGGCAACCGCTGCTCTGCTTGTTCCCTGTAGATTTACCTACGTCAGACATTTCGCATGTGTCTGGCGTCTGCCACTTAGCAGGTGCTTCCAAGGCGCGTGCACCTTGTAGAGTGTATCAGTGCCTCATTTCTTTATGTCATATTCCACTGTCTGGGCAGACTACATGTCTGTTTATTCATCAGCTGATGGACATTTGGGTTGTCTCCACCTTTTGCTCTTAAGAATGATGCTGCTATGAACATTCATGTACCGGGTATTTGCGTGACCCTGTTTTCAGTTCTCCTGGGTAAATTCCTTGGGATTGAATGGCTGGGTCATAGAGTAACTCTAGGTTTAACATTTTGAGGAGCTGCCAACTCTTTTGCAAATCATCTGTACCATTTTACGTTCTCATCAGCGGTGTATAAAGGCTCCAGTTTCTCCATAATCTCACCAATTCTAATTTTGCTTTTTTTGAAAATAGCCACGCTAGTGGATGTGGAGTGGTATTGCACGGTGCTTTTGATTTCATTTCCCTTGTGAGTAGTGACGTCGGGCCAACCAGTCAGCATTTCCAATCGTCTGTCGTGTCTCTTCTTTTAAAATTATTCTTTTATTAGCCATATGTGTTTTTTAAAGTTCATTTATTTTTAGGCTGTGCTGGGTCTTTGTTGCTGTCTAGGTGTGGCATGCGGACTCAGTCGCTGTGGCACACAGGCTCAAGAGCTGGGGTACACGGGCTTAGTTGCTCTGCGGTGTGTGAGATCTTTCAGGACTAGGGATCGAACTCACATCCCCAGCATGGGCAGGCGGATTCTTAACCACTGGACCACCAGGGAAGTCCCCATTGTGTCTTTTGCACTGTTGACTGAACAGAGCTGTGTAGTAATGAGGGTTAGCTTCTGAAGGAATCTCTTCACTATGACTCATGCCTCCACCTTACATGCTGAATACTTAGGGTCTTAGAGCTCTAAGAGACTAGCTCATCCATCTCTATGGATCCTTTTTTTAAAGATGATGGCAGTGCTCACTGGAATGGGTAAGCATCATATGAGCATGTTAACCAGCCGCAAAGCTGGGCAAAGCCCGGGGTCTCCTGACGCATGGGGTGGAGTGACAGAAGCCTCCCACCCTTTCTTCCAGGAGGTACCAGCTTCAGCGCATTGTGAATGTAGAGAAGCGGCAGGACCACCTCCGTGGGGGCCGCTACCTCCTGGAGCTCGAGCTCCTGGAGCAAGGCCAGCGCCTGGTGCGGCTCTCGGAGTTCGTGTCCACGCGTGGCTGGCAGGGCGCTGATGCAGTGAGCGGGAAGGAGGCCGAGGCCCTGAACCTGCAGGGCCTGGTGTGGAGCCCACATGACTTCCAGAGGCATGTCCCAGGTGCCCGGGCCCCAGAGCCCAAGCTGTGCTGGCCCCAGGGCTTCTCCTGGAACCACCGCGCCGTGGTCCACTTCATCGTGCCGGGTGAGCCTCCCGCTGCCTAGGTGCCCTCAGCCGACCAGAGGCCTCATGAGATAGCAAGCACCTGGTCTCTGCTCCCTGACGTGATCTCACAGAACCTGGGGGAAAGACCACCATGGGAAACTGAGGCTCACGGGAACAAAGTAACTGGTCTCAGGTGACCTGGGCCGTCAGGGCAGCAGCTGAGAAGGACGGCTGACCGGCTGACCGGCAGCTCTTCCTGTGGAACCTGCCTGCAGGGTTGGGATTGAACAATGGGCCAGGGCTGCTGGCCTGGGGCAGTGAGATAGGGAGGGGCTTGGGGAATGGGCTGGCTGGTTTTCATAAAGAGAGAGGGAGAGGGGAGCCAGTCACAGGAGTAGACCGGGTTAGAGGGGGTCAGACAGGAAGTGCAGGGTGATCATGGGGTGGACAGCTGGTGGGTTGGACTGTCAGGGCCCAGGAGGGTTACTATGAGAGCAGATGACAAGCTCCAGCTCCAGGCTTTCTGCGGGGCCCTGCCTGGGAGGCTGTGCAGGGAGGGGTTGGAGAGGCCCCTGTACCAGGAACTTTCCCGCTGCCCTCCGACCCCCACTGCCCTGCTAACCATTCTCATAGCCACATTGCCCTAAGCAGAGGTCCAATGGGACTCCTGATCACACAGGACCTGGGAGTAAAGAGGCACTCCTTTGCATTGCTCCACTTCTTTCTCCCCACCCCGCTGGGCAGTGAAGAACCAGGCACGCTGGGTGCAGCAATTCATCAGAGACATGGAGACCCTGTCCCGGGTCACCAGCGACCCGCACTTCAATATCATCATCACCGACTATAGCAGCGAAGACATGGACGTCGAGACGGCCCTAAAACAGTCCAAGCTGCGGAGGTGAGGGTGTTCCCAGTGGGGTACAGCCTGAGCAACCTCTTAAAGTCCTATCGGTGCCCTGATTCCCAGTCTAGCTTTTCCCAGAGGATTCACCCACCCAGAGTCCCATCCCAGCAGCCTGCATCACCTCTGTGCTGCCCGCCAGCTTCCTCCTGGGGCCATCACAGCTGGGTCCTGAGGCTCAACCACTCTTTTGCTCTCCCTGCAGCTACCAGTACATGAAGCTAAGGGGGAATTTTGAACGCTCGGCTGGACTCCAGGCTGGTGTGGATCTGGTGAAGGTAAGCAGCCTGAGAGGGGCCTGGGAGACAACAAAGGCTGGTGAAGAGACCCTCAGATGGCCAGCTCCTTGGGGAGGAAGGCGCAAGACACATGGTTTTCTGTGCTACTCTGCAGGGCCAGGGCCAGGGTGGGAGCATTTGTCCAGAGTCCCCAGCATCCACGAAGCCAGTCAGGGTTCCCTCTCTGATCACGAGAATTGTGCCCCAACGCCCAGGGCCATGGAAATACGTCCAACACTTTGTTTCACGCAAGCTTGTTGGTCACTGAAATGGGAGAGAGCCAGAGGATGGTCCTAGAGTGTCCTGGGCTCCTCACCCTGGTCTAGGGGGACTGCTGATGCCCCCATCTGTCCCCAGGACCCGCACAGCATCATCTTCCTCTGCGACCTCCACATCCACTTCCCAGCTGGCATCATCGACACCATCCGGAAGCACTGCGTGGAGGGCAAGATGGCTTTCGCCCCCATGGTCATGAGGCTGCACTGCGGGGCCACCCCTCAGTGGCCCGAGGGTGAGTCTGCCCTGGGCTCGGGAGGGTAGGAAAGACCTCTATGCCTTGGTGCTTAACCCAGAGCTGGAGACAGTCCTGTCTACCGAGGCAGCACCCCTTCTCCATCCCTTCCCCTTCCCCGTCTCCACTCACCTGGCAGCCCTGCTCACCTGGGCAGACCACGAAGTGGCCCAGGGCTGAGCTGACGGGAGCGGCAGCAGCAGCAGCAGCAGCAGCAGCAGCAAGGCTGAACACTTCCTGTGTTTTCCCCTTCATTTGTTCGTCAGACATTTACCAAGCACTTACTATGTGCCAGACTGTGTGCCCGCTCAGGATGCAGAGATGAGAGGTTTCCTGCATGGAGAGGGAGCCAGGCATGGCTGCACCCTCAGGGGCTGCTGTTGGCAGAGCCTCCTGGGAGCCTGTCACCAGCCCTTGGTCCCTCTCTGGGGGACTGCTGCCTTCTCTGGACCTGGAAACTTAGCTCAGAGGGCTTTCCCCACAAACAGGAAAAGGGCTCATACAGATGAGAGTCTTCCGCCTCCCAGAAAAGGCTCTAGGGGTGCAACCCTGGAGCCCCCTCCTGGCCCGGGTTCAGCTCCCCTGGGGCTTGTCTGTCTGCAGGCTACTGGGAGGTGAACGGATTCGGGCTGCTAGGCATCTACAAGTCAGACCTGGACAGGATCGGCGGCATGAACACCAAGGAGTTCCGAGACCGCTGGGGTGGAGAGGACTGGGAGCTGCTGGACAGGTGACTGGAGAGGGGCCTGGGGAGGAGCCTGGGGCAGGGGCGGGGCTAGAGGCCCCCAGGTCCAGCCCCCTTGGGCCCACTGGCTTGGATTCCTTTCTTCACTGATACTGAGCTATTGGAGGGGAACCTGCCTCTGCCTGTGTGGCAGGGCGGGCGTGGAGGGTGCTTGGCAGATGATTAGGGAAGGGCACAGACTCTGAGCTGCAAGGGTGTGAATGGTAATGTTGTCCACCAGGCACCCCCTTGCCCACCTGGGAGAACACAGCTGGGGAGGAGGCTAGAGTTTGGGGGCTTGAAGAGAGTCAACACGGGTCAGCATAAGAGCCAGTGTGGACTGTTGGAAGCATCGAGTATCCAGGAGGCTCTGGGTCCCTGGAGCCCCGGGAGAAGGGAGTGCTGGGGAGGAGGACAGGCTGGCAGGATGCAGGGAGAGGGCGTTTCAGAGCGTGTGTGTGGGTGGTGAGCAACCGCGAGGCTTAGTCTGAGATTCTGCCTCAAAATTCCTCAGGAAATTCGCCACCAAGGGGAGGAGGGGGAAAGTGGATGACACCTTGAGATTTGAGCTTTAGGGGTGAGGGTGAAGTAGCGAGAGGACAAGAATCCAAGAGAGAAAGGATGTAATTGCTGAAGCAGCGCCCAGAGGAGGTAGATGGGGCAAGGTCAGGGGCCCTAGGGGTAGGGGACCCTGGCGAGGAAGAGGCACTCTTCTCCCTGAAAGACCAGACACCTCCCCACCGCCTAGTCACTGGGCACCTGACTGGGCAGGCAATGGACATCCTCCACCGCCTTCTTAGTGGACATCCTCCACTCCCCAGACTGGGAGGGACGTGTGGTCATCTCCGTTTTCCAGATTAGAAAACTACGCCTCAAGGAGAAGTTAACGACTTGCCCCAAATCTCTCAGCTGTGACTGTCTTGAAAACCTGATCTGAAAACTTAAAAATCGGATCTGTTTGATTATTCCCTAGAGGGCAGGCAGGCAGGCAGGCAGGAAGGAAGGTGACAATACTAAGAGGATTTAAGGTGCAAACGAGGGCCGGTGAGGGAGCTTGTGTTAGATAACACAGCTCCCATAAAGCTCCACAGCCAGACCCCAAAGCAGAGAGAAGCCTGGTGTTACCTCCACCCCTGGGGGAAAGCAGACCTCCACAGTTCTGCCTCCTCTGAGGCCCAGGGAGTAAGAAACTGCTCCATATTCCAGTTATTGCCACCTGCTGGGAGCACAGGCCTCCCAACAGGCTATGAGCGTGGGAAGGGTAAGGGGGTAGGAGCTGGGACAAGGTCTGCTTCCCAACTCCCCCTCCCTCCATCAGACAGGGCGGAGGGACCCCTGCCGGCCGACCTCCAGGTGTGCTGAGCACTTGCGCCCTTCTTCACTGATCTCACCGCATCCACCGCTGTGTCCATTTATCCTTTGCAGGGAGAGAGGCTCTGAGACACGGCCCAGGCCGTTTGGCTCTCTGCCCCACCCCTGCCCCATGGGAAGCAGCCAGGGCCTGGTGGGGCCGTGGCAGGCGGGCTGGCCCTCTCCCCACTGCCCTTGGTGCTTCTGTGGCTCATCCCGCCATCCTCCCACCCAGGATCCTCCAAGCCGGCCTGGAAGTGGAGCGTCTCTCCCTCCGAAACTTCTTCCATCACTTCCATTCCAAGCGGGGCATGTGGAACCGCCGCCAGATGAAGATGCCGTAACCCCAGCGTGGGGGGTGGGGGGCGCCCGCTGGACCGATGGCTTCTGGCACCTGGACTGCAGTGGCCCGGCCAGTGCCCGCTCGCTGCCAGAGCGGGAAGGGAGGGCAGCAGAGGCCGTGGTGGGCCTAAGCAGCCTCCGAGTCGGTACCCACTGCCCCGGCAGCCATCCTCCGCCTCTGGGCCTCCGGGGCCAGGAGACAAGACAGAGATGGCAGAGTTCTCAGGAAGGGCCGTGGGACCAGGTCGAGGGGTGAGCCCAGCCTGGCCACACCGCACTGACCAGCAGGTGCCTTCCAGTGCCCACTCAGGGCTCCTGGGGGTAGCGGCCATGGGCTGGAAGCTCTTCTATTGGACGGATTTTATTGGGGTTTTACTCTTTTTTAACAGAAAACCAAAACCACACATGTCCAGACCCAGCATAGACTGTGAGGGGGGTGGAGTTGTGCATTTATAGGAAGGGCACTCCCTCCCTGCATACCTCAGACCCATGGGTGCGTCCCTGGGCCCTGGACCAGGCAACTGGGGAGCTGGCCCCACGTGGAGCAGTTCGCAGCTGCCCTGCAGGTCCTTGCCTCCAGGACACACACCTTCCAGGTAGCTGACCGACAGCTGGCCGCCGATCAGGGCATTAACCTCACCCTCCAGCCGCACTGACTCCAGACTGACTGGAAGCACAGAGTGGACCAACTCCTCCCAGTGCCTCAGGGGGTTGGGGGCCAGGGAACCAATGGGGGTGGTGGTCTCCTGGCTCCCCGGTGGAGGGCGGACATGCAGCACAGGCGAGGGAGGGTTGGGGGGTGATGCCAGGGGCTAGAAGCCCCCTTCTGTCCTAGCCACCTGTGAGCCGGGCCTTTGGGACCACATGAAGCAGAGCGGGGAAAGGATGAGGGGAGGGGTGAGGTCCAGGGGGAGGGATGAGAAGGGAAGCCGGGAAGCCTGAGTCCTCGCAGCCCAGCCCCCTCCTGCCGCCCCGTAGGGAGGAAGAGGAGAAAGACCCTCTGAACTAGGGAATGGAAGGGAGGCCCGGCGGGGAAGGTCTGGGGAGGTGAGGCGAGGATGTCCACAGAGCGGGAGCAGGACTGAAAAGTGAAGCTGTTTCAGGGAGCACAGCCCTCGGCCTCTGGGGCCTGGGGCACCCTTTCTGTCACCTAGATTGCATCGCACACTTCTCTTGCACTAATGATCCCAGGTGCCTCTAGACTGGGGATGTTTCTACTGCTGCTGCCTTCTGCGTTGCTCTTACTCACCACTGGTGCCCTGGACGCAGCCTCGCAAACCCCAGCGTCTGTGAGGAAGGGCCCAGAGCAGGTGCGGCGGGGCCCGGGAGGCCAGTCCGCTGGGCCCAGACTCAGTGTCGTGATGGAGTCCAGGTCTCGGCGTGTGGAACTGCAGGGTCTGCCTGGTGGGCCCCGCGGTCACCCAGAGCATGAATTTGGCCTACAGGAGAATGGAGCCCCGCAAGAACCTTCTGGAGGTTGACGAGAACCCCTGCCTCCCACCTAAAAAATCAGGAAGGTCATAATAGATTGTGGCTTGTGGATGCTCGATCTGCCCTCAGGCTATGGCCTTTTATGGTCCTGGCTCACACGCCGTGCTTTCCGGGAAGGACTGTAGGGAGTAGATGAGAACTGCGGCTGCCTGGGCGGCCAGGTTTCTTCCTGGGGCTACTTTTATCACTGGGCGTTGCCCAGCAAGGCCTGAGTCCACCCAGATGGTCCTCCTGCTTCACTCCTCCTGAGGACAGGTGTCTGCCCAGCCTCCCCTTCCCGGCCTGCTACCCCCTCTGCCCCAGCCAGTGCCTTGCATTCTGTGTTTGTTACCTCCACACCATCTGCCTTAATGGAGGGGGCCTGGCATGGCCCCTACTCGGTAGGGAAATGTGTAGGGTGAGGGGAGGGAAAGCGTTAAATACAGCATCTTCTCAGAAAACAAAATGCCCTTGTGTTTTCCTATTGCCCATCAAGGTGGGAGAGGGCTGGGCAGAGGACCCAGGCTCAAGTGGCCATCTCTAAGCTCTGAGGCCTCCAGTGGACATGCCAAGGACTCTCCATATCACCCTTCATCACCTGTATGTCTGTGTGTCGGCGGGGGGGGGGGGGGGGGGGGGGGGGAAGGCGGGCGCGCAGCCTTCCCTGCGGTGTGGTTTACTCAGGAGGGGGACCACAAGATTACTGTCTGAGGAACATTTCCTGTGCAATAGATTCATGCAGGTTGGAACTTTCAGTTGAGAAAGGCTGGTGGACACAGGAAGGTTGGGTGAGGAGCTGAGGTGTGGCTTATTCTAAGAGAGCGGAAAAGCATCTCTGTTTGAGCTGGGTGTGCCCTGTTGATGCGTTACAGTACAAAGGTACCATCCTGGTCATATCTGATGTAGGCAGAGATTGAAATTAGTTTGTATTCCTTAAGCACATGCCCAAGAGAGGGTGCTGCTGTGAAAGCTGGGCTGGCCAATTTGTTGTTAGTCGCTCAGTCCAACTCTTTGCGACCCCATGGATTGTAGCCTGCCAGGCTCCTCTGTCAATGGGATTCTCCAGGTAAGAGTACTGGAGTGGGTTGCCATGCCTTTCTCCAGGGGATCTTCCTGACCCAGGGATAGAACCCTGGTCCCCTGCATTGCAGGCAGATTCTTTACTGTCTGAGCCACCAGGGAAGCCCAGAGGCAGCCAACTGGAGGTTCTCAAAAAGCATCCAGAGGAGACTGGTCTGCTGCTAATGCAGCAGATGGTAATTACCCTAGGCACTCGGGCAGGGAAACCTGACTCAGAGCGGAACCCACAGGAGAGGGAGTGACTTAAAAGCCTTTTCCCCCTCCAGGCTTGGGGTTGCTCCTTTGAGCCATTTCCAGGACACAGATAGAGACAGCCACCCCCCCACCCCCCACCCCTGGGTACTTGAGCCTTCACAATTAAAGACACAAAGATTGACTCACAGTGGATCTGCAGAAAGCTTTATGGAGAGAAATTATTGCATCCTACAGAAAAGAGAAAACAGGCTGGGGCAGAGGGAAGGAACAGGGTGGGGTCAGAAGCAGAGTCCTTAAGCTGGGCAGACCCAGCCTTCCGTAGGCACACCCGAGGCCCAGGAGACAGGTGGGTGGTACTCGAGTCTGAGCTCAGGACTCCAGGCCGAGATGACTCTGCTTAAGCCCGGAGAAGAGCCCATCTTTGTTCCAGTGCCAAGGGTAGGAAGCAGGAGTGTCTACACGGCCCTCCGAGTCTAGGAGCTCTCCCTGAAGCTGTTTGCTGTGCCCTTCAGCCTGGCAGATCAAGGGGGAGAGAAGCAGTTCCAGGCCCAGCACCTGTAGGGAAAGCAAAGAGATGAAGAGAAGGGCAGGCCAGGCCAGACCAGCGCCTCGGGCCCAAGTGTCACACAATTGCCCTGGTGCCTTCCCAGGGTGCAACTGTGGGTTCGGATCTGAACCTAAAGCAGGGCCTGAGGCTCTGTGCTGCCGGCTGGCTCCCCGTGGTCCTGTTGACTCTGTCAAGGAGAACACCCGCATCTCCCTCTTCCCCTACTAACCGCAGCCTCCACCCTCCCAGGCTGCAGAGAAGCTCAGCCTAGGAAGACAGAGCACAGAGGACTTTGGTGAGTCCCAGCCCATGCTCTGCTCCAGGACCTCATCCCTGCCCCAGGTCTGCATTCTTCCCCTCTGCCTGGCGAGCATCTCTCTCAGCCCAAACCCGCAGAGGTGAGAAGGGCCACCTGTGTACCTCCCATCTTCCCTCACCTGGGCTCCAGGCTGTGTTCAGAGAGGGGTCTCAGCAGCCAGGAGCCCAATCTCATGTGCCCCGAAGGCTGTGATGAAGATGTTGATGATGACAGTGATAAAGATCAAGGCAGTGGCCGCGTTGTTAAGCTGGTTGAGACGCAACTGCTTTTCCACCTCATTAAGGTTCAGTAGAGCTGTGGAGAAGAGGGAGAAGCAAATGATGGTCTGGGGGTGGGGAGATGACAGCCTGGAGCCTCCCCCACCATGGCCCCTCAGAGATCAGGAGTTGGTGGCCATTGTGCTGAAATGCCTTCTCCCTCACTGACCACGTGGGGTGTTCACGTGGTACTCAATAGAGCCGATTTTGGAAACTTACATTGGGTCTTCTCAGAGTGGGGAATGCATGCTCTAGGAATGCTGCTACAAGTTAGTGAGCACAGTCATTTAGCAGGTATTGTACTGGCTACTGGATGGGATGCTAGGAGGTAGGTCAGGGTGCCTGCCTGCACTGTGTCGTTGTTACTTGGGCACTTGAAGGTACACAGGGCTAACAGCAGGTTAGTGTATGACTGTGCAAACTCACGGTGTGACAGGGAGGCATTCAGGACTTTTCTTCCCACCCACCCCCCGAGGCCAGCTCCAGGCCCGGGCTCCTCACCCATGACCACGAGGAGGATTCCGATGACCACCTGCAGGAGCAGAGAGATGCTAAGGAGGGTGACGAGGGCGAAGTAGTGATAGGAGGATGGACCCCGATCTAGCACCGCTTTCAGCTGCACAGCGTTGGACATGAAGAGCGACATGTCCAGCAAGCCCTCCGCCAGGCTCTTCTTGGTGGCATAACGGTTCAGGTTGATGGGCGGGCTCCTCCCTGGGCTGGGGCTCCCAGGCTGTTGGGGACAAAATACAGGCTTACCTGGGAGGCTCCAGAAGGGAAGTGGTTGAGAAGCTGGGAAGGGGTGTGCTGAGTCACTTCAGTTTTGTCTGACTCTTTGTGACCCCATGGACTTAAGCCCCCCAGGATCCTCTGTCCATGGGATTCTCCAGGCAAGAATACTGGAATGGGTTGCTAATTCCTTCTTTAGGGGATCTTCTCAACCCAGGGATGGAACCCGAGTCTTCTGCATTGGCAGGTGGGTTCTTTACCACGATTGCCACCTCTGTTTCCCCTGAGGGGAGAGCATTGCAGAAGACAGGACGAGGAGTTCTGAGGCTGAGTGGAAAAGGAAACGGCATCTCTCCTCCCAGAATGATGTGGGCCCCAAGGCGGGGTGCAGAGCGCCACAGATGGAACAGGAGCTGCGCGCTCTTGAGTTCTGCTCCAACTCGACCTCGTGGGGACCCCTGGAGCCGCAGCCTTGCTCGGGCACACACCCCAGCGGTCACACCCGGTCCATCATACATACACGTCTGTGAGCATGCATCTCTGCACACAGGAGTACAGGCCGGTCAAAAGCTCTTCATTTGTTTGTTATCACTTTTTAGCTAGAATTTATTGATGCATAATTTACATTTGATTTGCTTTGAAATATTAAGATGAAGTTTTATTCTCATGAAGCCACTTACTCTGAGAGAAGGTCACAAGCAGGGCTGTGGGGGCAGAGGGCAAACTGAATGCTGCAGGCAACCTGCAGTTTTTGAGGCGATTCATTTAGGATGGCGCTGGGGATGGATGCATGGCCTAATGAGGGCCCAGAGCGGGGAGACATGTTGAAAGGTTCTGGTCCCACAGGGCACCATTGCCTGGAGTCCACGCGGTGGCGCTCGGGTCCGAAGGAGCAGCTTGGGCAAGAGGGGTGTGGGCGCTGAGGGGTGGGGTACAGGTTGGTGTTTCTCCCTGAGGAATCCACTGACAAGTCAGGGTTGGTGTGAAACCTGGACTCACGGAGGCTAGGATGGGAGCCTGTTCACACGTCTGCCTTGACTGACCTGCTGCTACTGCTGCTAAGTCACTTCAGTTGTGTCCGACTCTGTGCGACCCCATAGACAGCAGCCCACCAGGCTCTGCCGTCCCTGGGATTCCCCAGGCAAGGACACTGGAGTGGGTTGCCATTTCCTTCTCCGATCCATGAAAGTGAAAAGTGAAAGTGAAGTCGCTCAGTCGTGTACGACCCTCAGCAACCCCATGGACTGCAGCCTTCCAGGCTCCTCTGTCCATGGGATTTTCCAGGCAAGAGTACTGGAGTGGGGTGCCATTGCCTTCTCTGTTGGCTGACCTAAAACCCACCAAAGCTGTGAAATAAGGGTTGAAATGACTCAATGCTGACTTGGGGGGGCCAGTCACCCTGCAAGGTGGGGACTGTGGTTAGAGGACAGATGGCTGAGAGACTCGGGGAGGCGCTGCCTAGCAAGGGGTCCCTGTAACATTGTGTCTGACTCTTCGCGACCCCATGTACCAGGCTTCTCTGCCCCGTGGGATTTTCCAGGCAAGAGTATTGGAGTGGGTTGCCATTTCCTTCTCCAGGGGATCTTCCCGACCCAGGGACTGAACCCAGGTCTCCCGCACTGGGCAGATGCTTTACCTTCTGAGCCCCTGGGGAATCCCCAAAAGCAAGGGAAGGGTTTTCTTAAATTCCTCTGGAGGATTTAGATGCAGCTTTGCCCTGAGGCAGAAGGATGGCTGAAATGACCAGAGGGGGACCTCCCTATGGCCTGAGGATCCGATTAGATGAACCCCCGAATTCTGATGGATGCCCCTCTTGTTGACAGCCAGGAGCCCAGGAGCGACCCCCTCCCACCCTAGTCCCCCGCTTCGCCAGAAGTGCGGCCGGTGGGCCGGGACGGCCGCAGGGCGCGCGCCTGCCTCGAGCGCTGGGCCTTTAAGGCCGGGCGTCCCGGGAACAAAGGCCCGGCCTGCGCGCACCGGCCTGAGTCACTTCAGTTCCTCTGCCCGCGCCCGCGCCCTCCCCGCCCGGCCCGGCCCGGCCCGGCCCCTCCTTGCCCCTCCTGCGCCCAGGGGTCTGAGGAGCCGGCGCGGTGGGCGCGGGCCGCCGGTGGCACCTGTAGTTGACCGGGTCCTCTGGGCGGGGGCCGGGGCCTAGACGCCCCACCGCCCCCACCCCCCGGCTCTGGGCCTCCCACTTTGGGCCTCAGTTTCCACACCCCCAAACGGGGGGTTAATGCCATTCGGGAGGCGTCCGAGTGAGACGGAAAGAGATCTCTGAGCCTCGTTTTTCCCATCTGAGGTCGGTCTCACAGGGACCCCCGGCCCTCAGCGTCTGTCTCAGCCCCCTCACCTCCGCCCTCGCGCCCGCACTGTTCCTCCAGGACAGCGGGGCGGGGGGCAGACCCCGGGGTCCTTAGGGATGCGCGGCCCCCAGCCTGCCCACCGCGCCGGCTGAGCACCCAGGCCGGCCCTGCTGACACGAAGTGGGGGCCCGGCGCTCTGGGCGGCAAGGGCACGTGGGTGTGACCCCGCAGACCACGCCCCCGGCCGCGGGCGCCCCGCGCCGCCGGGCGCGCACTCGTCCTCGCCCTGCCCTCGGTCCGTTTCAGACTGCCCTGTCCCCAGCCGGCTCGCCAAGTCCAGCTCCCCCGGCTGCTGTGGGTTCCAACTCTTGAAGCCGTGCACTGCTCCATTGTTCCGCCAGACGGTTATTTATCCCTTCATCCTTGCTGGCCTGTATTTTTGTTTCTTGAGGAAAATTGGGTTGGATAGGAAAGGAATGCCTTTTTGAGCAGAAAACTAAACACAGTTTTGCAGCTGTTTATTGACTCATTTGAGAGGACCCTGATGCTGGGTAGGCTTCCCTCATAGCTCAGTTGGTAAACAATCTGCCTGCAATGCAGGAGACCTGGGTTCGATTCCTGGGTTGGGAAGACCCCCTGAAGAAGGAAATGGCAATCTACTCCAGTATTGTTGCCTAGAGAATCCCATGGACAGAGGAGCCTGGCAGGCTATAGTCCATGGGGTCGCAAGAGTCGGACGCAACTTAGCGACTAAACCACCACCACACCTGATGCTGGGAAAGATTGAAGGTTGGAGAAGAAGGGGAGGACAGAGGATGAGACGGTTGGATGGCATCACCAACTCGATGGACATGAATTTGAGTAAATTCCAGGAGTTGGTGATGGACAGGGAGGCCTGGAGTGCTGCAGTCCATGGGGTCGCAAAGAGTCAGACATGACTGAGGTACTGAACTGAGCTGATAGACAGTAAGTTCAGTGGGGGCCACCTGCTTCAAGAGATCATTCTGCCCTTTCTTGGAAACGAGGTTACAGGGGTGTTCTCCCAAGGGGGTAAGTAACTGTCCTACTAAAAAGCCATGAGATGCCCTGCTCAGAGAGTTTAGGACCTGGAGCCCACCTGCTGGGCCCTGAGAGGAGGAGAAGCCCTGGTGGGAAGGCCAGGAGAGGAGGGTTTGTGACAGCTGGTGGGAACCACAGGAGGCAGGCTAGGTCCAAATCGCACTTCGGTGACAAGCTCGGTATTCCCATCGCCCAGCTCCCTTTCTCACCTGTGAGATAAGGGAGGCAGGATGGATGATTTCTTATGTCCCTTCCAAGCCAGGGCGGTCCAGGTGCAGGGAAGTTCCTCCCCTGAGTGCCGGGGATATACCCTCTAAGAGGCAGAGTCCAGGTGGCTGGGCACCAGGCCAAGGTCAGAGGCCCTGAGTCACTCACCCTAGGCAGCTCCAGGGCAGGGGTGGCCCTCCAGTGAGTCAGTCAGCCCTGAGAAAAGCCACATGGCAGTTTCCCTGTGGATCAGCTATAACACCGGGCATTAGACACAACAGGCCCAGAGGAGCCGTGGGCTGTCGGCCCCGTGTTGGCCTCAAGATGCCCAACTACCCAGAAAAGCCACCTGGCAGGAGATGACAAAGAGCCAGGCTGGTTTCAAAAAAAGGAAAGGCGGATCCTAGCCCAGGAAGAGCGATTTGTTCAGGTGTGTGAATTGGGGCGACCTACTATGCCAACTCACCTTTAATGAGGTGCTGTAAGGCGAGTGCAGAGAAGGAGAGAGCAAACCGGGCAGTCAGGCAAGAAAAGGGAAAATTATTAGCAGGAAAAGAGAAGGTGACTGACTCTTAAGGAGAAACCAGCGTCCTCCCTTTCTGACAGAGTCCTTCTTATACCCCACCACTGAGAAGTTCTTCAAAGGGATGATCATGTAGCCGGAGGTCTGGAATCTGGTGCTCTCGCAGCTTTGAGAAGATAGGCACCAGTGATAACAGGATGCCATTTGGGCAATTTGGTCAGTCTCAAGGATCACTGTGATTTACTCTTTGTTTGCAAGATCAACATAATGAGCCATCTTAACAATGAGCCCCCATGTAGACCCTATAACCTGTGAGCTCTCAGCCTCTGTCAGGGTTTAGTGTGAAAAGGTGCCTGGGTCCGTCCTACTGTGGGCTTGCACAGTAGGTCCTGGCACTGGGGATGACAACAGTTTCCTCTTACAGATTACAGACCTTGTGCCTGACTCGGCTTAACACGGGACATGAGTCATCTTATGCAGTCCTCACACAGTCCCATGAAATTGGTCAGGGCATCCTTAGGTTGGTTGGTCGGTCAGTCGCTCAGTCATGTCTGACTCTTTGCGACCCTGTGGACTGTAGCCTGCCAGGCTCCTTTGTCCATGGGATTCTCCAGACAAGAATACTGGAGTAGGTTGCCATTTCCTTCTTCAGTGTATCTTCCCGACCCAGGGATCGAACCTGTGATTATTGTAGTTGAAAAAAATGGAGGCTCTCCGAGAGCCTGGGTAACTTGTTCAAGGTTTGGCAACACAGATTTTATGCCAGTTCTCTGTTTGCCAGAACCTGTAATTGTAACTCCTACACTTCAGCCTCCCAGAAGATAGATTCCCAGCCTCCAAGGAGTTTAGGATCTAAAGATAGACTCACGTGGCTTCAGATGAAAGAAGACCGAATGTACACTTGCTCAGGGGAGGTATAACACCCTTCTTGGGGCAACACTTGCCTTGGGCTCCTCTGGTCACAGCAGGCTGTGTCCTGAGCCCCTGCAGAAAGGGCCCAACACCCATAATCAAAAGGCTAGAGTTCACACTGCTAAGAGGTGAACCGGGCAGCTGGGAGAATAGGGTTGACAGAGAAACTTTCATCTGGATGTTTTGGGTTTTGACCCCTCTGAGTGTTTGAACTATTATAAAACAACAACAACAAAAATTAAAACAGTATGCAAGACTTCCCTGGTGGTACAGTGAATAAGAATCTGCGTGCCAACGCAGGGGACATGGGTTCCATCCCAGATCTGGAAGATTCCACCTGCTTTGGAGCAACTGAAGCCCGTGGGCCACAACTCTTGAAGCCTGAGTGCCTAGAGCCTGTGCTCCACAACAAGAGAAGCCACCGCAATGAGAAGCCCGCTCACCGCAACGGAGTAGCCCCCTGCTCAATGCAACTGGAGACCCAGCACAATCAAAAGTAAATACACTGGGGCTTCCTGGTGGCTCAGAGGTTAAAGCGTCTGCCTGGAATGCTTGGAGACCTGGGTTTGATCCCTGGGTAGGGAAGATCCCCTGGAGAAGGAAATGGCAACCCACTCCAGTACTCTTGCCGGGAGAATCCCATGGAGGGAGGAGCCTGGTAGGCTACAGTCCATGGGGTCGCAATTTAGAAAAAGAAATATGGACCTCAGGAGGTCAATAATTAATATAAAGCAGAATTCTGTCTCACCTGGGACCCAGCTTCTCCGTGTGTAAAATGAGAATAATAGGCCCTGGTTAGCTCAGAGGCCTGTTGCAAAGATCAATGAGATAATGTGGGTGAATGTGCTTTGAAGACTGAAGTCTTAGAGCAAGGAGATGAGAGGGAAGTCCCTCCCACACAGGCCCACACTCCCACCTGTGGGCGGAGAGGCAACTGAGTGCTGGGTTCTGACTTGGCCTGGCCCCGCCCACACTTCAAGATTCCCCTTTGTCATCTCAGCAGCCCCTCACACCCATCTTTGAAATGGTTCCGCACCCAAGGGGGGCTTCCCAGGTGGCACTAGGGGTGAAGAACCCACCTGCCAATGCAAGAGATGTAAGAGACGTGGGTTCGAGCCCTCGGTCGGGAAGATCCCTTGGAGGAGGGCATGGCAACCCACTCCAGTATCCTTGCTAAAGCCCATGGACAGAGGAGCCTGGGGGCCTACAGTCCATGAGGTTGCTAGGGTCGCTAAGAGTCAGAACACTAAATGCTCACACACGCCCATCCCATTGGAAACCTTTCTCTTCACCTGACGGGAGCCTCTTTCAGGGAGGGAGCTTCTCAGACAAGCCCACCTACCCTGGGTTCCCTGCTGTGCAGACCCGACTCCCCCACCCCCACCCCCTGCCTGGCTGGCTCCCACCTCCCTCTCCAGCCTGTGTCCTGTTTCCCCTCCCTCCCGGGAGGGGCTGAGACTCACCCTCCCTCCCGGGCCACACCACATGACTCACCGTGCCTGAACACACCCCACCCTTCCGCCAGCTCCAGTCCCTCCAGGGCTGAAGGCCTTTCTTCCCCGTGGACCCCCACCCCCAGGTCAGCCCTCCCCTCTTAGACCCTCCTCTCCAGGAGGCCCCTCCAGTGCCTGTTTCCTAGGGGGATTGCATCTTCCATGTTCCTGGGTCCCCACGGTGCCCGGTTCAGTGGCTTGCCCACATTAAAGGCACCAGAAAATGATGACAGCATTGAATTTTTTTATATGAAGGATTTACTTCAAGGAGTTTTTCCAGAAAAGGCAAAAAGAGGGATCTCTGAGGGTGGGGTTGCAGACCCAAGAACTGCTGGGTGAGGGGCGTGGTGCTTGGACAGTGAATATCAAACTGAAGCCCCTGGCCCAGGGGTAGCCCTTTCTCCCGGCCTCAGGGAACAATGACTCAGGCTGGCCGCTGCCACTGGTCTTCAGGCCAAAGCCCGCAAAGGCCCGGAGCCCCGAGGCCTGTGTCTGGGGCCGGCACTCAGCCTGCAGCCTTGCTGTGCCAAGCGCAATGGGTCTCGCCCTTAAAAGTCAACAGTCTCTAATCCACCGCGGGTGGGGTGTCCGCGGGCTGTTCCCGTAATAACACCCAACTGGTCCAGAAGTCTCCTCTCAGGCGGGGGGCGCAGCCTTGCGAGGCGCCAGCGCTCCCCCAGGTGCCCGCGGGCCTTGCCGCCGGCACTTCGACTCCGCTCGGAGACCGCCGGGGGAGGGTGTGCAGCGCCTCCTCGTCCGCCAGGGGGCGGCAGCGCACCGCGCGGCTGGGCCGGAGGGCCGCTGATCCCGCTGAGGTGAGGTGACTTTCTGACAAAAGGCGGGTGAGAGGGACTTCCTAGCGCTTCAGTGGGTACGGCTCGGAGTTCCCAATGCAGGGGGCCTGAGTTCGATCCTTGGCCGGGGGGGATAGATCTCACGTGCTGCAACTCAGACCCAGTGCAGCCAAATTACTCCCCCACCCCCCAAACCCCAACCGCCACCAAGGTTCTGTGTGGATTTGCCACACAGAAACTGCCGAAGAAATGGAGCAGGGGTTATTTCCCAATAAGCATGTGGCCTGGGGGCTTCGAGACCCACCTGGCACTTTGCTCCTGGCTTTGGGGTTCTTGGCAGCATTCCCCAAGCACTCCTGACCCACCTCTGCTCGTGGTAACCCCGCCCCATCCTTCCAGGACCAACACGCTGGCCAGAATTTAAACAATGATAACTGAATACTGAGAATACCGTATACCAGGCTGACCCCCATGAAGTGGATTTTTTCTCTTTTTTTTTGGCCACACCAAGCGACTTGCAAGATCTTAGTTCCCTGACCAGGGATTGGATTTGGGCCCTTGGCAATGAAAGCCCGGAATCTTAATCACTGGGCTGCCAGGGAATTCTTGTGAAGTGGGAATTAACAGTTCCATTTTACACGTAAAGATATTGAGGCTCAGAGATTAGCTGCGCAAAGTCACCAGATAATAAGGGACAGTCCTAGCGCCAGAACCCTACACCTGAATTCTCTTTTCTGTTACACACCTGTGGTTCTCAAATTGTGGTCCCTGAAACAGCAGCACCTGGGCACTTGTTGGAAACGCAGATTCTCAGACACCACCCTAGACCTTCTGAGTCAGAGACGCAGGCTGGAACCCAGCCATCTGTGTTTTCACAAGCCTCCAGGGGATTCCGACGCAGCTAGTGTGAGCGCCGTCCATCGACTCCGCGCTACCACACTGAAGCTGGCGCTTCACATGCCTGCCACCGTCTAAGCTCTGTGCTAGACCCTTCCTTCAGTCAGCTGTCCCTGAATTCCTTTAACAACACCCATTGTACAGACGAGATGGGTGAGGCTCAGAACAGTTCGGTGCTTTTGCCCTGGGATCACCCAGCTGTTGATCTTAAGAGTTGGGATGTGAACCCAGACAGGCTCTGGAGGCTGTGTCCTTAACCACTACAGTCTTTGCATGCATGCTCGGTCCTGTCTGACTCTTTGCGACCGTATGGACTGTAGTGTCTGCCAGGTCCTCTGTCCATGGAATTTTCCAGGCAAGAATACTGGAGTGGGTTGTCATGCCCTCCTCCAGGGGATCTTCCAGATTTAGGGTTTGAACCCACGTCGCTTGCGTCTCCTGCATTGGCAGGCAGGTTCTTTACCACTGAGCCACCTGGGAAGCCCATTATAGTCTTTAGTCCCTGGAAACCCCTCAGAGGTGTACCCTAGTCTGAAGGATGTGGAGGGAATCTTTCCAGCTCTTCTCACTGAACAGGGTGTAAATTCAATCCTGCATTTGATTCCAGCTGGCAGCACAGACCACCAACCCCAGTCCCCAGTACCAGGTGCTGCCCACCCTGTTTATAGGGCCTGACCTGTTCACCCTCAGACTGTCTTCATGTCTTCACTCAAACATTTACAGAGCCTTTCTTGGTTTTGTAGAACCTTAGATTTTGCGGTGAACCTGAGTCCAGATGGGAGGCAACACACAGGTAAATGAAAACAACTCTCAGAACAATTAATCATTAAGCAGATAGGTTCATCAGTACCATTTTGTAGATTCCATATATGTGCATTAATATACAGTATTTGTTTTTCTCTTTCGGACTTACTTCACCTAGAGTGATAGGAAGGGGGATGAAGGCTCAGGAGGGAGGGGAAATAGATTTACATACATATATGTGTGTGCTCAATCCCTTAGACGTGTCCGGCTCTTTGTGACCCCATGGACTGTAGCGCACCAGGCTCCTCTGTCCATGGGATTCTCCAGGCAAGAACCCTAGAGTGGGTTGCCATTTCCTTCTCCAGGGGATCTTTCCAACCCAGGAATCAAACCCATGTCTTTTGCGTCTCCTGCATTGGCAGGTGGATTCTTTACCACTACGACCACCTGGGAAACCATATATATATATAATTATAGCTAATTCACGTTGTACAGCAGAAACCAACACAATATTGTAAAGCTGCTATCCTCCAATTTTAAAAAGTCATAAAGCAAAATATCAACATTCCACATGACGGTGCACATTAATTTTGTACCTTCCCACTGGATGATACGTTTGCAGAAGGTGAGAATTATTTCCTTGGAACCTCAGGCAGTTAGAAGCCACGAGGGCTGTGCCGACAGCCCCTGGCTGCCATCCAGGGTAGCAGACCTCATCAGGAGATCATATCTGACACGGAGATGGGAAAAGGGAAGGTGGTGAATTTCCCACCCCACCCAACCATAAGCAGAGCCTGCCAAGATCCAACATGTCCTCAGCTCCCTGGCATGTCCAGAGGTCCCTGCCCCTCCCACATATCCCTGCTCCCTGCATCCTCTAACATGACAAGGTTTAGCAGAGAATCAAGCGCCTAAAGGGGGAAGCAGAAAGGGAGATAGCAGGGCCTTTTAGTCCCACTCCAGTAGATAAGCTTCACGGGAACAAGGACTTATCTGTCTTGCTCACTGCTGTGTCCCAGAAATCGGCGCCTAGCCCAGCGCACTGGATGAGAGAATGATGGCTCTGTCACCCCTGTGTTCATTCAGAAGGGGCTGAGGGGGCAGGACCACCGAGCAGTGCTCCCTGGACCTCCCACATGGAGCTCTCTGCAGGGACAGGAGGTGGTCGTCTTCCACGGGTGTGTCCACTCCTGACGTGGCCCTGGTGTGACTTCACAGCCTCTGTGTATGTGTGTGTGTCCACTGTCTCTGGAGTGGGCCATGCCTGGTGCCGGGCCCAGACAGGCAGGTGCAGGGCAGGAGATGCTATTGTTCTCACTGCTGCAGCCCAGCTGCCACTCCAAGCAGGTGAGACCCAGAGGGTGGGCACTGGATGCTCATGAATCAAAGCCAGGTGCACATGGCCCTCAAGGTCAGCCAGCCCTGGGACTTCTCTGGTGGTCCAGCCGTTAAGACTCTATACTTCCACTGCAGGGAACGAGGGTTCCATCAGTGGTCAGGGAAACTAAGATCCCTTAAAGGCTGCACAGTGTGACCAAAAAGTAAAAAAAAAAAAAAAAAAAAAATCAGCCAGCTCTGAGTCATATGCCTCCTTGGGCCCAGAGCCTAACTGCCAGGACTACTGCTGCCCCAGCCCCAGGAGTCACCTGCTCTCCCTCCAGGCCCAGCAGAGCCGTATTCCCTCCTTAGGATCACAGCTCCCAGCCCCAGCTACTGCAGGCTGAGCAGAGGCTCTGGTGTGGTGGGCTGGGGTCTGAAAGAGATGAAGGTCAGGGGATGGGCGGTTCTGCATTTGGAGCCAGGGCTGCCATCTCTTCCCCTAGTGACCTCAGGCAGCTCACGAGACCCTCTGCTTCCCAGCCTCCTCTTCGGCAAAACGAGAAGATGCCAGCCCTCCAACTCCTTTATTGTAAGGAGCTAGTGTGTGGTTAAAAGGGTGAGCCGCTCCTGAACTCGGCCAAACCCTTGGCTAAAGGGCCGTGGAAGCCCCAGGCCCGTCCTCCTTGGGAATGACCCATTGGGGTTGCCGCCCACGTGGGACAGCCCGAGCTCCAGAGCGCTTCACATGTACAGCCTCTCTTTCCATAACTCCGTTTCTCCAGGTCTTATCACATTCCAGGCCCTCTTCTAAGCATGTTTATGTGTTATCTCAATTCCTTCTCATAGACCTTAAGAAGGGACATGCAGGTTTAGAGAAATTAAGCAACTTGCCTGAGGTCACACAGCTAGAAACAAGGGAGTCGAGATTTGAACCCTGGTCTGTCTGGAAAAAGTGGAAGCAGTGACAGATTTTATTTTCTTGGGCTCCCAAATCACTGCAGTTGGTGACTGCAGCCACGAAATTAAAAGACGCTTGCTTCTTGCAAGGAAAGGTATGACAAAGCTACACAGCGTATTAAAAAGCTGAGACATCATTTTGCTGACAAAGGTCTGTATAGTCAAAGCTACGGTTTTTCCAGTAGTCATGTAGGGGTGTGAGAGTTGGACCCTAAGGAAGCCTGAGCGCCGAAGAACTCTGGTGCTGAAGAAGACTCTTGAGAGTCCTTTGGACAGCAAGGAGATCAAACCAGTGAATCCTAGAGGAAATCAACCCTGAATATTCATTGGAAGGACTGATGCTGAAGCTGAAGCTCCAGTACTTTGGCTACCTGATGCAAAGAGCTGATTCACTGGAAAAGACCCTGATGCTGGGAAAGATTGAGGGCAAGAGGAGAAGAGGGTTACAGGGGATGAGATGGTTGGATAGCATTGCCGACTCAGTGGACACGAGTTTGAGCAAATTCCAGGAGACAGTGGAGCATAGAGAGGCCTGGCGTGCTGCAGACCATGGGGTCGAAAAGATTTGGACACAACTTAGCAACCAATCAACAATAAGAACTGTCTGATGCCAGAGTTCCTGCTGTTAACGTTATTTTTTTATTTTTCGTAGACTCTGGCTGCCGATGAGGAAACCATGCCTTTTTTTTTTTTTTTTTTTTAATATTTATTGGCAGCCTTGGGTCTCAGCTGCGGCTTGCAGGCTCTTTAGTTGTGGTGCTCAGGCTGAGTCGCTCCACGGTATGTGGGAACTTGCTTCCCTGCCCAGGGATTGAACCTGCGTTGGGAAGTTCTGTAAGCCTCTGGTCAGCTCTTGTTCTTTTACCACCTTCATGGAAGGCCAGTGCGTGTGTGTGCTCAGCCGCTTCAGTCGTGTCCAACTCTGTGGCCCTGTGGACCTCAGTGGAAGGCCAGAGCCCTGAGTAAATCTTGCCCCTAGTGCCCAGCTGAGTATCTGGCCAGCAGTGTGTGCTGAGGAAGGGAGGGAGAGTGGAAGGAAGGAGGGAGGAAAAGGGGGTAGGCGACTGGTCCTGCCCTGAACCACCAGCCTGGACCCAGGCTGCAAGCCCCTTTCCACGGCCCAGCATGATGCGCAGGCAGTGAGGCGGTTGCTGGGTCACTGCTGTGCCCTCACTTTTTCTAAAAATACAAAGAGACGAGCCCTCCGAGGTCACCAAACAGATCTCCAGCTGCCCTCTGGGGTCAGTGCCTGCCACCGGGCACCTGCTCCCTCTGGGCCCCACCTGACAGCTGACCCTATATCCCTGGAGCTGTTTACTGATGGACAAAGTCCAGATGCGTGGAAGTAGCAGCTCTGAGCAGCCTGTGCTGAGCTGTGGGACACCTGGGTGGTTTTGGGGTATTTTCCCCAAAGCCTGGTCAGAGCAAACCCTTCTTCGCTGGGGCTCCGTTCCCAGAGCCATCAGTCCCTCCTGCCCCTTTGGAGTCTGAGCAGCAGCTGGGTTCAAAGATAAGGACATCGGCCTCAGAGTCAGGACACTGGAGTCAGGCTCCAGCATTGCCTCCAGCATCTGCGGGACCAGCGACCTCTGTTAGCCTCCTACGCAACGGGGAGTAATAAGACGCCAAAGCAGTGACAGTGTCATCCTGTTTTGAAAGGTGTATTTCATGTGTGGAGATGAATCTCATGAGATTTGGACTGAAATGTTAACAGCGTCATCACTGGATGCTCAGATGGAGGTACCCTTATTCTTTGGGCTCTATCTGTATTTCTAAGTTCTTCCTCAAGGAACACACGCAGCAAAAAAAAAAAAAAAAAAAAAAAAAGTTAGAACAACCACCCCACAGTCGATATTTAAGTATTTGTCTTGATTTACAGGACAGTTTGGGCTTCCCCGGTGGCTCAGTTGGTCAAGAAACACCTGCAGTGCAGGAAAGGTGGGTTTGATCCCTGGAGAAAGAAATGGCAACCCACTCCAATATTGCCTGGAGAATCCCATGGACAGAGGAGCCTGGCAGGCTACAGTCCATGGGGTCACAAGAGTTGGACACAATTTAGGGACTAAACCACCAAAGGACAGTTTGAGGAGAAAGTTAGTGAAGGCAGGTGGCAAGCTTTAAAGGGCTTTGCAAGTGTCGGGGGCTCTTATTTTAATATTTATTTTTATTTGGCTGTGTTGGGTCTTAGTTGCAACACTCTGGGTCTCTGACCTTCATTGCGGCATGTGGGATCTAGTTCCCCGACTAGGGATTGAACCTGGGCCCCCGGCACTGGGAGCGTGGAGTCTCAGCCACTGGCTGGACTCCGGGGAAGCTCCAGTGTTGGGGGTTCTTAACACTCCCTCCGGCAGGGCATTTAGGAACTGGGACCCCAGGTATGGGGAGGGAGTAAGTCTTCCAACTCCGCACAAGGAAACCCCATAAATCAGCTCTGCTGCCCGAGGGTTACCCTTCCTCCCCAGGTCAGAAGGGGAGAGAATGACGGTCCAATCTGTGTGATGCCCTGGCTGAGGACGGGCACGGCCATGTAGCGGGGTGCCCTGGCATGCTCAGTGCGTGAGTCAGCAGCACTGACTGAGCGCCCACTGTGTGTGGTGCCCTGTGCCCTGTCCTGAGAAGATAGCTCTGTTTGCTTTCCTCAGTTAACAAATGTATCGAGCATCTCTCTGTTTCGAGGAAGTCAGAGTACAGAGGGCATGGCCTGGAGGTGGGGAGCCTGGGCCGGGTTACAGAGAGGGGTGGGCGCTGTGTGGGAGAGAGGAACGAAGTGGGAAACAGAGGACCACCCCCCTGGGGAGCCTGGAGGAGCTCTTGTGGACTTGAAGGCCATCGCGGCTGGATCATGAAGGACGAGAAGAGTCTTCCAGAATGTCCTTTGTCTGGGGGTCACAGAGCCCTGCTTTGGGAAACGGCTTCCTAGAGGGAGAGGCTAGTGGATTGTCTAAGTGGTGTTCATGTAACCCCAAGGGACCCCTGGTACAAAATGTATTAAGGATTTCAAGATGGTGATGGCCTTCAGCCAAGCACAGGGCCTTTCTCAGTGCTGGCCTTTCTGAGCAGCCCCTTGAAGCCAGCCCAGCCTGCTCGCCTGCGTGTATGCTAAGTAGCTTCAGTCGTGTCCAGCTCTTTGCGACCCTATGGACTGTAGCCCACCAGGTTCCTCTGTCCATGGGATTCTCCAGGCAAGAATACTGGAGTGGGCTGCCATGCCCAGCCTGCTCGCAAGTGCAGGGAAAAGGCTGAGGGATTTCTGTCGCTGGGAGGACCACCAGCCTTGGGAAGCTAGGCGACTCTTCACAGCATCTCGGGCTCCAGAGGCGAGATAACCTGACCAGATCTGGTTCAGTACTTAACCCTTCCTGTTGGTGGCTAGGGATGTGCTCTCTTCTCTAATGGTGCCCGCAAGGCTGGAGGCCCCAGGCTCCCTTCCCAAGCGCCCAGACCAGGGAGCAGCCAAGAACACAAACGCACACACCTTCGGGGTGGACGTGGCAAGAGATGCTTCTGAGGGAAGTGCTGGCCTCACGTTAAGGCCTCAAAAGATGCGCTCTTCTGTCTGCCAACAGGGCATCTGTTTCAGCCCTATGCCCCACCCTCTCGTCTTTCTAATGAGGAAACTGGGGACCAAAGAGGCCAGGAGAACCATCCGGGTCACACGACTCGCCAACGCTGAAACCAGAACTCAGGTTTTACAAATGCTCCCTAAGCGCCCTTCCCCTAAAGGAGCCCTCTGCATTGGGTTGTGGGGGCCGGGGGTGGGGGTTGCCCTCGGCAGTGGTCTTCAGGCCTCCAGACCCTCCAGGGCTGAAGAAACCACTGCTGCCCACCGGAGGACGCTGCTCATGGGGCTCTAGTGGTGTGGAGAGGAGCTGAGATCTGGGTGGAAGAAGCTTGTGACCTTTCACCCTAGGCTCATGCCTTTTCACCCTTAATTTGAGCAGATGGTAGAACAGACAGGGAAGGAGAGAGCCCTGCGCCAAAGGTAGTCCTGTTGCTAAAACCTGTTTGGGGCGGAGCCTGGGCCCTTCCTGTGGGGGAAGGAGCTCTGTCCCGTTAAAGGTGCCAGAGGAGAGTCCTAATGTGGGTCAACAACAAGACTGGGAGAACCAGGAGTGGAGACTCAGGACACAGGAGGGGATGTACACATGGGGGTCTGGGTCCCTGTGGACCCAGTGGGCCCCCTGCCCCCACTTCAAGAAGCAGGCCTGAGCCCTAGGGAAAGCAGCCAGGCTGAACCCATACACGGCCCCCAGGCAGAAACAACTCCAGTCACCAATTAGCAGCAGAAAGTGCCCAAGGGCATCAAATATTTACCTTGTACAGGGCAGAATGTTTGCACATGTGTGATCGAATAGAATTTGCACAGCTGCCTCAGGACACAAGCTGAGGCTGTGTTGTAAGGACGAGCAATGAACGCAGAGGAGTGAAGTCACTTCCTAGAGACCATCTGACTAGTTTAGTCCTGGAACTGGGAGAGAAGCTGGCTTTGCTGCCTTGGTCCAGCTCCCTGCCCTGGCCTCTGGCTGATCTCCACCTCTCTATCTCCTTCCAGCGCTGTGCCCTGCGGCCGATGGGCAGAGGTAGCAGGAGGCGCTGGCAAGTATTTGTGGAATCAGGATGGCACTTTCTGTCCCTACCTTGAGGATGTCCTCTGTACCCCGACTCGCCACCACCCACTGAACCTTCTCCGAGCAAGGATGTTGGCCCCCACCCCCCGGAGGCCTTTGATGATACCTTCGGTCTGCTGACTTGTCTGTTCTCTCATTGGACCGTGAAATCCTTCAGGGTCAACAACTTATGGACAAACAAAGCTGTTTACAGTAAGTTCCTGACATAGGAACGAATCCCATTCCAAGAGCGTGTTGGAGTCCACGGCCATACCACTCTGAACCATGCCCGATCTCCTCCAAGGGCATGTTTGTTAAGTTAAAAAAAGTGAGTCTAGGTATCCAGCTAACACAGTCAGCTGTCCTGTAATAGGTTTATAATACTTCTTGAACAAAGACTACATAAAAAACAAACACAAAAATAAACACTTTTGATCTTACAGGACAGTACGTTGAAAAGTACGCCAGACACGTGAACTAACTTACGTGATTGGACATGTGAATGCACGTTCGCATATTTGAAAGTTCACAGCTTGAAGGTTCGTGTGTAGGGGACTCAATGTAGTTTATGAAGTGAGGGGACCTGCCTAGGCCCCATTGCTTCAGACAGGAAACAACAGCTACTTGTCATCCATTTCCCAAAGGGCCATGTGTTCTTCCTTCCCTGGCCCTTGCACATGGTAGACACAGGCAGGCCTCCCTTTTAAAAACATCTTGAATTAACTTAGAAGGAGCACTGTGAGGGAGGGCTGGAGAGGGGTGATCCGTACGGCAATGGACTCCCCACAGTTCAGTTCAGTTCAGTCGGTCAGTCGTGTCTGACTCTTTACGACCCTATGGATGGCAGCATGCCAGGCTTCCCTGTCCATCACCAACTCCCAGAGCTTACTCAAACTCATGTCCATCGAGTCAGTGATGCCATCCAACCATCTCATCCTCTGTCGTCCCCTTCTCTTCTTGCCTTCAGTCTTTCCCAGCATCAGGGTCTTTTCAAATGAGTCAGCTCTTCGCATCAGGTGGCCAGAGTATTGGAGTTTCAGCTTCAGCATTAGTCCTCCCAATGAACTAATTTCCTTTAGGATAGACTGGTTGGCTCTTCTAGCAGTCCAAAGGACTCTCAAGAGTCTTCTCCAACACCACAGTTAAGAAGCATCAATTCTTTGGTGCTCAGATTTCTTTATAGTCTAACTCTAACATCCATACATGACTACTGGAAAAACCACAGCTTTGTCGGCAAAGTAATATCTCTGCTTTTTAATATGCTGTCTAGGTCTTCCCTGGTGACTCAGTGGATAAAGAGTCTGCCTACAGTGTGGGAAAGCCATCTTCAATCCCTGGCTTGAGAAGATCCCCTGGAGAAGGAAATGGCAACCCACTCCAGTATTCTTGCCTGGAGAATTCCATGGACAGAGGAGCCTGGTGACCTACAGTCCATGGGGTCACAGAGTCGTACACAACTGAGTGACTAACACTTTTCACTTTCAGATTTGTCATAGCTTTTCTTCGAAGGAGCAAGAGTCTTTTAATTTCATGGCTGCAGTCACCATCTGCAGTGATTTTGGAGCCCAAGAAAATAAAGTCTGTCACCGTTTCCATTGCTTCCCCATCTATTTGCCTTGAAGTGATGGGACCCGATGCCATGATCTTAGTTTTCTGAATGTTGAGCTTTAAGCCAACTTTTTCACTCTCCCACAGACTCCTTTAAATGGCAAGCCCACTGGATATTTTTCTAATCTCAGACTAAGGAAAACCTTTGTATACATAATGTGAAATCCAGAGGTCATAACAGATCAGTGAATGTGATCATGTAAAAAGTAAACCTATTTGAATACAAATAATCGAAATAACAGGGCTTCCCTGGTGGCTCAACTGGTAAAGAACCCTCCTGCAGGGAGACGGGGATCTGACCCCTGGGTTGGGAAGATCTCCTGGAGGAGAGAATGGCTACCCACTCCAGGATTCTTGCCTGGAGAATCCCTTGGACAGAATCCCATGGATAGCCTTGGTGGGCTACAGTCCACAGGATCGCAATAGAGTCGGACACGGCTGAGCAACTAAGTGCACACGTGATCATAGTAACGACAGCATATACCCTCACAGCAGATTTTCATGCCAAGCCCTGTGCCGGACCCTTTCTCTACATTAACTCATTTCATTCTCATAAAAATCCGTGAATTTGAGGTTCAGTAACTGAACTCGTGGTCACTGAGCTGGTACATTAGACAAACCAGGATTACCAAGCAGTCTGCCTTCAGAGAGGCAGCTGTGGGCTCAGCCCAAGACTGAAGGGTCCTCAGATGTGGTCCTCAGATGGGAGGTGAGGCTGGTGGGTTGGGGGTGGGGCAGGTGGGGCAGGGCCCGTAAGGAACTTAGACTTTATCCTGAGAGCCCTGGGGAGTGGTGAGGTTTCCCTCGGCAGAGGGACATCCTTACAGTTTAGCAGGGTATCCACGGGCAGTACCACTTCCAAGCAGGTGGCGAATAGTGCATCACGATCCGGGTTGTGGGGTCGTGTGGTGGTCCTGGCACTCTGGCTCCTGTCTGGATGTCAGGGTCACGGGAGTGCCTCTCCTTCCCACGGCTTCTGTGAACCCACAGTGGGGCCAGCTTTAGGTCCTGCAGGCTGAAGCGCCCCCAGCCCTCAGCGAGGTCCCAGTGGGACTGTGTCTAGATTTCACAACTCCCTGCAGCTTCACCCCTCACCTCCTGCCTGCTGACAGCAATTTGCCGGGGCAGAAATAGCCCCAGCACATTCACAGCGCATGCCCCATACATGTCGTACACGTTGGCCAGCCAGGGTGCTAAGCCTCCTGATGCGAGGCCCCTGCTCTCTTCCAGCCCAGGACCAAAGGCTGGCTGATCTACTGCCTTTGCCAGAGTCTTGGGCATTTCTGATTGCAGAAGTCTCTGGAAGGGCAGCGCTATTGGAGCTCCAAGGAGCTGGTCCTAAACAGAGGCCTCCTGGCTGAGCCCTGAGCCCCTAGGGAGATGGTGTCTGCGGAGGGTGGACGTCACTGAGGGAGCTGCTGGGCGTCACCAGGCTGGCTTCTTTCCCTGGGTCCCTCCTCCTGTCTTGTCTTATCATGCAGCTGGGCTGGGGGCACTGCCAGGCTTTGTGGGAGCTGCCTCTTAAGGCCAGGGACGGGGGGCGGGGTCTGGGCCTCAATGTAACAGGAGAGCTTTCAGAGCAAACCAGCTAACCGCAGGTGTGGTCTGTGACATAAGCTGTCAGTTTTGGGCAGAGAGAGCCCTCCTCTATTCTCAGCTCTGCTCATCCCTCCAACTGTCTAAAATTTAGGTCAGGCTGTAGGAAAATGCTTATTTTGTGTGCATTCTTGTTGCATTCTTGCAAGAATCTATGAAGTGAAGTGAAAGTTGCTTAGTCGTGTCTGACTCTATTGCAGCCCCATGGACTGTAGCCTACCATGTTCCTCTGTTCATGGGATTTCCAGGCAAGAATACTGGAGTGGGTTGCCCTTTCCTACTCCAGGGGATCTTCCCGACCCAGGGATCAAACCTGTGTCTCCTGCATTGGCAGGCGGATTCTTTATCACTGAGCCACCAGGGAAGCCCTGCAAAAATCTGTAGCAGATAAAAATGTGGACTTTGAACTGAGTGGTGTCCAAGCCTGGCTTTCCTGCTCGCTGGCTTAGTGACCGTGGGCAGGCTGAGTTCCCTGATGGAGACAAATGATGGTCCTCACCTCACTGGGCTGTGTGCCGATGAAAAGGGAAAATACATGTAAAACGATCGCAGTGCCCTTGGAATAACACTGGAGATATTAATACCAATGATAATTGTTATCATTGTTGGAGGGAGTCAGGGTTGAGCTTTCTGTGCTTTTCCCACCATTTCCAGAAGCTCTGCTTTGTCAATTTGTTAATCTTTTCAGTTTATTTTGGTAATCTCTGTTCTTCCTCTCTCCTTTGAATCTTCTACTCGATTCCTTCAAGCATGTTAGTAATTCTAAGTCTCTAGAATTCAGTGTGTGCTTTATGCTTAGAGCACATCTCAATGGGATATTTTTATGCAAATGGCTGAAGTTGGGCCCTGGTCTCAAAAAATTAACTCAAAATAGGATATAGACCTACATTAAAGAGCTGAAACTATAAAACACTTAGAAGAAAATATAGAAGTAAATCTTTGTGACCTTGGGTTAGACAGTGTTTTTTTAGATATGACACCAAAAACATAAAGGATAACAGAAAAATTAATTGGACTTTGTTGAAATTAAAAACTTTTGAGAATTCCCTGGTAGTCCAGGAGTTAGGACTCTGCGATTCCACTGCAGGGGGAAATGGGTTTGATCCCTGCTCAGGGAACTTAGATTCCATTTGCCTTGCTGCATGGCCTAAGTAAATAAATAGATGAACCATTAAAAACTAAAAAAAGAAAAAAAAACTTTTGTGTTTCAAATGACACCACCAAGAAAATAAAAAGAGAATAGAATGGAGAATATATTTATAAACCATATATCTGACAAAGGGTTAATATCCAGAATATATGAAGAACTCTTCTAACCCAATAGATAAGACAAAAAACTCAATTGAACATGGCCATTTTTTTAAAAAGCTGCACAAACAATTGATAAGCACTTAATGCTGACATGGTCATCATTAGCTATCATTGCATATCAATGAGACACCACGTCACACCCACTAGAATGACTGCAATAAAAAAGATTGAGATACCAGCTGTTGATGAGGAAGTGCAGGAACTGGAACTCTCATTGCTGGCAGGGATGTGAAATGGTGGGACCACTTGGGCTGCTTGGCAGTTCTTCAAAAAGCTTAACACAGAGTTACCATATGCTCAGTTGCTCAGTTGTGTCTGGCTCTTTGCGGCCCCATGGACTACATGTAGCCCACCAGGCTCCTCTGTCCTTGGAATTTTCCAGGCAAGAACAATACAGGAGATACAAGAGACATGGGTTTGATCCCTGGGGCAGGAAGATCCCCTGGAGAGTTACCATTCTCTCACTCTCTCTTTAGTTGCTAAGTCGCATCCAACTCTTGCAATCCCATGGACTGTAGCCTGCCAGGCTCCTCTGTCCATGGGATTCTCCAGGCAACAATACTGGAGTGGGATGCCATTTTCTTCTCCAGGAGATCTTCCTGACCCAGGAATCAAACCCGGGTCTCCTGCATTGCAGGCAGATTCTTTACCAACTGAGCTATGAGGGAAGTGAGTTACCATATGACCCAGCGATTCCACTCCTAGATATACACCCAAGAGAAATGAAAACATTTGTCCATGTGAAAACTTGTACATGGAGAAACCACCCACCTGTCCATCAGCCAAAGCAACTTGATGTAAAATCCTGTTGGTCATTGGGCAAAATAGTAAGGCATGATTGCTAAGAACACTTGGAAAAAAGAAAGACTAAAGAGGGAAGACTTGCCCTACAAAATAGCATCTATTGAATAAACAGATTAGTCAACTTTGAAACAGGTCTTAGTATAAATAAGAACCAAATTAATGTTAAGGAAGTATCACAAACTTACCACAGGAAAAGAGATGCACTATCAATGAAATAAACTTCAAATAGCTCAAATTGCTAAAGATAAAAAAAGAAACAATAAAACCAAAAGACAAGGGCTTCCCTGGTGGCTCAGTGGTAAAGAATCTGCCTGCCACTGCAGGAGTCATGGGTTCGATCCCTGATCCGGGAAGATCCCATGTGCCTCAGAGCAGCCAAGCCCAGGCACCACAAGCATCAAGCCTGTGCTCTAGAGCCCGGGAGCTGTAACGATCGAACCTGTACTCCTCAACAAGAGAAGCGGCCGCAGTGCGAAGGCCATGCCCCCCACCAGAAGAGTAGCTCCTGCTTGCCACAACTAGAGAAAAGCCCGTGTAGCTATGAAGACTCAGCACGGGCAAAAATAATTAAAATTATTAGACAAACAAACAAACTCAGAAGGCAAGATAGTGACTGTAAGGGGGAAAGATTTTCCAAACATTAAACCAAGCAGCAGAAATCACCAAGAAGAAGACTAATAGATATCAAAATGTTTAAACTTCCGCCACATGAAACACTTCTTAAAAGGCAAATGTTACAGATTTATAATCTGAGCAAAGAAATACATTTAACAGCCTTTTAAGTATATTTATGATCCCATATGTATATGGGTGATCCCATATATGTATGTATCCCATATGTATGATCCCATATGGTCCCATATGTATGTATAATATACATACACAGGTAAAAAGTGGACAGCTGAGCTCTCACATTTTAGCAGTTGGAGGCTGTGAGCTTGGTAGTACTGTCTGGTTCTACCACCTGTGTGACCTTGGGCAGGACAGTTAACCTCTGTGATTTCCTCGCAGGTGAAACAGAAGTAACAATAGTGCCATCCTGGTAGGGTTGTTGAGAGGACTAAGCGGGTTAATGCACGTCAAGACATAAGAAACTGTACCTGGCGAGTGATAAGTGCTCAGTGACTCTAGAACCGATGTTCTCTTACCTACGGGCTTCTCTTTGGTTGACCAAGATACTAAGGGTTGTCCTGAGAACTTGGTAACATGTGAGAATATTGACATTGACAGACTTAGAAGTTACAAGAAATGAACAAGTGAAAATAGGTCAGGCGCATCAAGGAATAACAGCAGTGCATATTATATTACAGAAAGCCAAGGAGACGTTTTATACTTGTGATAAGTTGAAATTGTCTGCAAAATATGACCAAGTGGAATTCCCACTTCCTGCCATTGGCCAAGAAGATGTCATGGAGCAGGCAGGCTCTTAGAAGACAAAGAAGGGGGTTTCTTAGTTGGAACTGTGCCTGTGTGTGTGCTCAGTAACTCAACCGTGTCTGACTCTTTGAGACCTCATGGACTGTAGTTCCTCTGTCCATGGGATTCTCCAGGCAAGAATACTGGAGTGGGTTGCCATTTCCTCCTCCAGGGGAGCTTCCTGACCCAGGGATCGAACCTACGTCTCTTGTGTCTCCTGCATTGGCAGGCGGATTCCTCACCGCTGTGCCACCAGGAGTAGTTAGCACTGGGAAGCAGCATAGGTGGCTGCAGCTTAGGATGTGGAGGGAAATCTGGAAGGCGAGGATGGCCCAGGGTGTGGCTGGTCTGCCAGGCCACTGGACTGTTACAGGCCAGAGGGCCCCAAGGCCTTTGCCTGGCTGCCCCTCTAGTGCAATGACCCTTCCAGCATAAGGGGCCTCTTCTGATCACCAGTCGGGTTCTCTCTGTGACTCTGGGCTCTTCTGTGTAGGTGTGAGGTCCCCTCCAGAGACAAATTAATCTCTCACATATAAACACACTTCACAAGCATCTGCAGATAAGTGCTCTGCATAGAAACAAGCGTGTTGATGGATGGTGGGGGGCGGGGTGGGTGGAGGTAGGGAGCTTGGTGCACAGAATCCTGGCACTGATGCTGAGTGTGAGCCTGGAGCTGTGAACCCATGTGCGTGTGGTTACGTGCAGACGGTACTTTCCAGTGACCTGATTCTGGTGTGCGCAAGGAGGATTGCAGACTTGGCTGCATCTCAAGGGCTTTCGCTCACTCCCCACCACCCCCGGGGCAGCAGGGGGCGGGTGCCAGAGCCTGTGTTTACCGGGGGATGTCTCCTCTGCTCTGCCCTGCTGCCCCTTCCTGGCCTGGGCTGTGCAGGGCATGTGAACCATGCAGCCCTGGCCACAGGCCACCTTCAAAGAAGGAGCTCACTCATGACTCAGCCTGGGCTTCTGAGAAATGAGGAAAAAGGTGGGGAGACGTTTAAAACCTGGCTATCCATTGAGTCCAACTACTTGATGTTGTGTGTGTGTGTGTGTGCACGTGCGTGTGTACATGTGCGTGCTCAGTTGTGTCCGATTCTTTGCGACCTCATGGACTGTAACCCACCAGGCTCCTCTGTCCATAGGATTCTCCAGGCAAGAATACTGAAGTGGGTTGCCATTTCCTTCTCCAGAGGATCTTCCCATCTTAGGAACTGAACCCACATCTCCTGCGTCTCCTGCATTGCAGACGGATTCTTTACCACTGCGTCACCTGGGAAGCCCACCACGTGAGGTACTCCTAATACACACCAAACGATTAATAGCATTATCTCTGGATGGTAGAATTCAGGGAAAGCATAAATCCTTTTTAATACATATTTCTGCATTTAAGAAAACTAGAAAAATTTTGGATGAGAACATATTTCTTTTATAAGTAGAAAAAGAGATAATATTAAACAGATAAAACACAAACATAAAAAATATTTCCTCCCCAGTTCATTTGTGAGTGGGTCTCTAAAACTTGAGGGTAGTTGTTCCATTTTAGGAATTCATCCTGGGAAAATAATCAGAAATGTGTGCAAGGATTTTGCTTTAAGAGTGTTTATGACGGTACTATCTATAATAGTGAAAACTGGACATAGCTAATAGTATTGGATTGGTTAAGTCATTACACTCTAATCATACTGTGGGATAATAGCATTTTAGATGCTAATTATTTAAAATGCATTTATGTAAGATTTATTTTTAATGTAGGTTTAAAAAATATTTGTGTATTTATTTTTGGCTCTGCTGGGTCTTCCTTGCTGCATGTGGGCTCTCCCTGGCTGCGGTGCGCGAGGGCTACTCTTCTCTGTGGTGCCCAGGCTTCTTGCTGGCTTCTCTTGTTGCAGAGCGCAGGCTCTAAGGGGCACATGCTTCTGTAGTTGCAGCACGCAGGCTCAGTAGTTGCAGCTCATGGGCTCTAGGGTGTGGGCTTCAGTAGTCATGGTTCAGGGGCTTAGTCCTGGTGGCTCACGGGCTTTAGTTGCTCCGAGGCACGTGGAATCTTCCTGGACCAGGGATCGAACCTGTGTCCCCTGCCTTGGCAGGCGGATTCCTATCCACTGTACCTCCAGGGAGATCCCTGAAGTTTATGATGACATGGTTAGTGTTCAAATAACTTCATTAGGAGACAAAGTAGGATGCTAAAGATGCGTAATTCATCATGTGCACACAGAGCAAATAATGGGACAGTTTACATGAAAGTGTTACCTGGTTGTTTCTGAGTGGTCAGATTATAGATTATTTTGATTTTGTGTTGTTTTCCTGAAAGTTTCAAATATTCTATAAAAGGATGTATTACTTTGTAGTTGTATTGTAAAATAAGCCTTTTAAGATTAAAAACAAAACCCCCAAACACTCCAGTCCCAAAGTGCTGAGACTAACAAAGCTGACTCCCAGAAATTTAGGGGATCGCAGCCCCTGGGAACAGGGTAGGGGTCATAGCACACCACGAGCTGCCGTTCCTGAGAACCGAGGCTGCACCAGGCTTTATTTACATCATGTCTCTGACCCTTGAACCTGCTGCCAGGCAGGACCTGCCTCCACAGAGCTGGGTGCTGGGAGCCCTGGGTACCGCCAGGGTGGGGAAGCATGGTAGCTCTCTATTCCCCTCCTCTCATCCCCCACGTCCTGGTTTCTGAGTGGGTAGGGAGGCGCCCAGAAGCAATTTGGCGCTGGGCTTCAACTTTACAGCCTCTTGAGTCTTGGCTGCCACCAGGCCTCAAAGCCCCAGGTCTGAAATTCACAGTGAATCTCAGGAGGTACTTTGAAGGGGGTCCTCTGGGAGACATGCAGACAAGGTGACCAAGGCTCTGCTGGAAATGGAGTTGAAGCTGTAAGAAAATAAGATGGAGCGGAGAAAAGGTTTGGAATTAGATGGATGGGCAGGGTAGGGAGGGGCAGGTGGCACAATCATTGTAAACATTGTCCCATTTCTGTTAGTCTTCTTCTAATACTTATATAATTTGAAAACCTCAACCTTGAGTTCTCAAAGGGAAAAAGCGTGTAGGTATTTCTCTGAACCTCTTGGTAGTTAAGAAACACCACCAGGCCCTCTGGCAGGGAGACCGCTGTCCTTTGAAAGCTGTGTCCACACTGACCTGAAGGCTTGTTTATTTAGCCCTTTCCTCTCTGCAATTTGCTCATCATTGCCTTCGTGGTATCTGGCAGAGCAGCCAGTGCACAGTGATCGCTCGATAAATATTTGTTGAAGAAATGAATGAACTGAGTGTGTATCCTCATTCAGAACGCATTCCCATGCTGGCAAGTAGGCAGGTGCTTTTTGTATTAGTTGCTATTCATAAAAAGAGATATCTTCCTTAAAAATAAAAGAAACCGTTTTCTGCTTAATTAGGTAGAAAAGTCGGGCACAGTTTGTTGATTTGTCTGACTCTGTATAAACACCATTTTTAGATACATCCCCCAATGAACCTAATAGCAACCCTGTAAATTACCGTTAGATTAAGAACAAACATGTGACTTCAGATGTGATCCCTAACAGAGTGGTAACTGAGAAACCCTTGCATGAGACATGCTGGAGATGCCTACAGTCAAGGCGGATGGTGCTGGACACCTGCAGTTAGACGGGGTAGGCTGACTCCATTATTACTGCTTTATTGACAAGCCATATAATTCACCTGTTTAGACTGTGCAGTTACAGTAGCTTTTAGTATATCCACAGAGTTGTGCACCCATCACCACAGTCAATTTTAGAACTTATTTATCCCCTCCAAAAGAAACCCCATGCCATTTCCTCCCACCCACAAGGCTCCAGCCTAAGCAACCAGTAATCTACTTTTGTGTCTGTATAGATTTCCCTATTCTGGACATTTTGTATAAATGGAATCATACAAAAGTGATCCACTGTGACTTTTGCTTAATATGTTTTCAAAATTCATGTTGTGGCACGTATCAGTGCTTCGTTTCTTTTTCGCTCTTGAGCAATAGTACTCAATATTGCCACATTTTATTTGTCTGTTCTTCAGATAATGAACATTTGAGTTGTCTACACTTTTTAGCTGTTATGAATAACATTGCTTTACAGTCATTCACTGTGTGGATGTGTATACCTAGGAGTAGAATTTCTGGGTCGTATGGTCTATGTTTAACATTCTGAAGAGCTGCCAAACTGTTTTCCAAAGTGGCTGTTTTGGAAAGTGTTTCACATTCTCACCAATAGTATGTGGTTCCAGTTTCTCCACATCCTTAACAACGACTGTTATTATGTCTTTCTGATAATAGCCTCCCCGTGAGTCCTGGAGAAGGAAATGGCAACCCACTCCAGTATTCTTGCCTGGAGAATCCCAATGGACAGAGGAGCATGGCAGGCTATAGTCCCTGGGGTTGCAAAGAGTCAGACCTGACTGAGCGACTGACACTTCCCAGTGAATATGAAGTAGTAGTTTATTATGGTTTCAATTTGTGTTTCCCTGATGGCTAATGCTGTTGAGCATCTTTTGGTGTGCTTGTTGTGTATCTTGTCTATTTAGATCTTTTGCCCATTTAAATATTGAGTTATTTGTCTTTTTATTATAGGTTATAAAAGTTTTTAAAAAATATTCTGCATACGAGTTTCTCGTCAGGTATATGATCTGCAAATATTTTCTTCTGTTTTCACTTTCTTTTTAAAATTCTGATTTAATTAATTAACTAATTTTTAAATCATTTATTTATTTATATTTGTGGCTGTGCTGGGTCTTCGTTGCTGCGCTTGGGCTTTTCTGTGCTTGTGGCAAGCAGGGGTTACTCTCTCGTTGCAGTGCGCGGGCTTCTCATGTGGCGGCTGCTCTTGTCGTGGAGCATGGGTTCTAGGTACATGGGCTTCAGTAGTTGCAGATTCTGGCCTCTAGAGCGCAGGCTCAGTAGTTGTCACACACAGACTTGGTTGCCCTGCATATATGGAATCCTCTCAGTCCAAGATTTACTCTTTTATCTTTTTCTAAGAGTTTTTACATTTTAGCTCTTACATTTAGGTCTATGATGCGTTTTGAGTTAGTTTTTGTGAATGGTGTGAGGTAGGGGTTCAACTTCATTCTTTCGGATGTGGGTATTTAGTCGTCCCAGTAACACTTACTGAAAAGCGTATTCCCTGCACTGCCTCCCCCCACCCAACCCACTGAATTGTCTTGGCACCACTGTTGAAGATCCATTGATCATAGAGCTGAGGGCTGATTTCTGAACTCTCAGTTCTATTCCACTGACCCATATGTCTATCCATAGGCCACTATCACACATGATTACTCAATTACTGTAGCTTTGTTGTAAGTTTTGAAGCTGGCAGATATGAGTTCTCCAAACTTGTTCTGTTTTTTCAAGATCATTTTGGCTAGCCTGGGTCCCTTGAAATTCCATATGAATTTTAGAATCAACTCTGCCAAGAAGTTGGGTGAGATATTGATAGGGGTCCCTTAAATCTGTAAACCAATGTGGGGAGCATTGCACTCTTAGCAGCAGTAAAGGCATTTTTAAATGTTTAAACTACAAGGAGAAAGAGACTGGGAGCAGAAACAAGTAGAAAAAGGAGGAGTACACAATTTGGCCGAGCAGGAGAAGCTGTGTCCTGGTGCCTTCAGAAAGGACCCAATAAAGGGACATGAGCCATCCAGGAAAGCACTAAATTTGGAAACACAGGGTACCAAGGTGAGTGGTAGTGACATGCAGAGCGGAGGTGGGGGATGGGCCGCAGGTTTGTTTACAGAGCAGTTCAGCCCAGATGGGAATACCAGACCACCTGACCCGCCTCTTGAAAAATCTGTATCCAGGTCAGGAAGCAACAGTTAGAATTGGACATGGAACAATAGACTGGTTCCAAATAGGAAAAGGAGTACGTCAAGTCTATATATTGTCACCCTGCTTATTTAACTTATATACAGAGCACATCATGAGAAATGTTGGGCTGGAGGAACACAAGCTGGAATCAAGATTGCGGGAGAAATACCAATAACCTCAGATATGCAGATGATACCACCTTTATGGCAGAAAGTGAGGAAGAACTAAAGAGCCTCTTGATGAAAGTGAAAGAAGAGAGTGAAAAAGTTGGCTTAAAGCTCAACATTCAGAAAACTAAGATCATGGTATCCGGTCCCATCACTTCATGGCAAATAAATGGGGAAACAGTGGACACAGTGGCTGACTTTATTTTGCGGGGCTCCAAAATCACTTCAGATGGTGACTGCAGCCATGAAATTAAAAGACGCTTACTCCTTGGAAGGAAAGTTATGACCAACCTAGACAGTATGTTAAAAAGCAGAGACATTACTTTGCCAACAAAGGTCCATGTAGTCAAGGCTATGGTTTTTCCAGTAGTCATGTATGGATGTGAGAGTTGGACTATAAAGAAAGCTGAGTGCCGAAGAATTGATGGTTTTGAACTGTGGTGTTGGAGAAGACACATTGAGAGTCCCTTGGACTGCAAGGAGATCCAACCAGTCCATCCTAAAGGAGATCAGTCCTGAGCGTTCATTGGAAGGACTGATGTTGAAGCTGAAACTCCAATACTTTAGCCACCTGATGTGAAGAACTGATTCATTTGAAAAGACCCTCATGCTGGGAAAGATTGCAGGCAGGAGGAGAGGGGACCACAGAGGATGAGATGGCGAGATGGCATCACTGACTCAATGGACATGAGTTTGGGTAAACTCTGGGAGTTGGTGATGGACAGGGAGGCCTGGCGTGCTGCGGACCATGGGGTCGCAAAGAGTCGGACATGACTGAGCGACTGAACTGAACTGAACTGACTCAGCCCTCCAGATTTCCTCCCCCTCCCCTTCTCAGCCTGAGGGCAGCTCCTCCCCCAGGTAAGAGATTTGTTCTTTTCCAAGGTAGTGCTCTCAGAGTATGGTTGTGAGCTGGTTTAGGTCCACAGACTTTGTTACTAGCCCCAGTAAGGTACAGATGTACAAAAAAATAGAAGTGTTTAGAATTTTTAGAGAAATTTGAAGTTGCCTCCACATTCAGGTGCCTTCTCAGTGGCCTCCTCTTGCTGAACAGGATACAGGCTGGTTTGGATGTTTGACCTCCTACCGTGAGTCACCACGTGTAGTGGTGGGTCACGTGTACCATTATATACTGTAGGACCACGGTCGGTGCTGCCAGATTGGGAGATTATCCATCAGTGCTCAGCACAGATAGGTTGAGAAGCATGTTCTAGAGGTTGACAGGTCAGTTGTGTGTGTGTGTAGTTGGGAGAAGGTTGACGTACCTGGCTGAATATCTGTGTTCTTAACAGTGGGCTGTTCAGCCTTCCTTCCACCTTCGTTTGAGGAAACTATCAGCCAGGTGTATACCCTCTGCCAACATCTGTCCCCCAGGCAGGAGTCCAAAACTTCTCATCAGAAAATACTTGATGACCCAGAGAGAGGATTCTTAAACAACTGACATTTAGAAGTTCCCTCTATTGGTGGCTCAGACGATAAAGCGTCTGCCTACAGTGCAGGAGACCCGAGTTCAATCCCTGGGTCAGGAAGATCTCCTGGAGAAGGAAATGACAACCCACTCCAGTATTCTTGCCTGGAGAATCGCATGGTTGGAGCAACCTGGTAGGCCACAGTCCATGGGGTCCCAAAGAGTTGGACACGACTGAGCGACTTCACTTTCACTTTCTTTTCTATTTACCTACAGTGTAGTTGTTCAATGGATGAGCCATACTCATGCATGTGAAGCTTAAACTCTAAAAACTTTTGTTTTTTAAATAGTCTTTCTGCTAATACAACTTGGAATTCAAAGGTTAAAAAAGGTACAATGAAGAGGGCTTCCCTACGTCACCACTTAGTTCCCCTTCCAGTAAACTGTTTAGTGCCTCATTCACCCTTTAACATAGTTACATGAAAGAGACCATGATAGAGAAATCAGAAACTCAGAGAAAAGAATTAAGTATATAGAAATTTGAAAAGTTCAAAAAAGGAAAGCAATATCTCTGGAGACAGAAGAGAATCTATTACATCAATGAAATAAGAACAGTATCCTATTAAAAGAAGTAATAGTCCAGAAATAAAAAAGAAAAAAAGAGAGTGAACTCTTAGGAATTAAAAATATGAAATATAAATATTTAAAACTCAATTTGAAAAGTTAGAAAACGAGGTTTATGAAATCTCACAGAAAGTAAAACAAAGTGAGAGGGAAAATTAGATACAGAAAAGAAGTTTAAAGGATCTGGTTCAAAGATGCAGTGTCCTAGTAACAGGAGCTCCTGAAAGACTGAACAAAGAGAAGAGAGGGAGAGAAATAACCAAATACATAATTAACGACTTTTTTCTTTTTAAGAGCAGAAGCATATAAATTTCCAGGTCAGAAGGACTCCTCAAGGGCCTGGGATAATGAAACAAGAGAGACCCATCCCAGGACACATCCCTGTGAACCTCGAGAGCACGGGAAGCCAGAGAAAAATCTGAACACTTTGAGAGACTAGATAAACAAAGGACAGAGAAGTGAAATGGCCTGGGTCATCTCAGCAGCCACTCTGGAAGCTAAATGTTTACACTCAGGCAGACTGTCAATCAAGTGCATAGACATTTTCAGTTATGTTAGCAGCAAAAGTTTTACTTCCTTTGCTCACCTTCTTAGGACGTCCCTGGAAGGTATGCATGATCAAAACAAAGAGTAGATCAAGGACAAAAATGTGGAGTCCACAGAGGGGAGAGCTACTTGGCACTAACCAGAGCAGGGGGAAAGAGGGAAGGGATAGAGGAAGAATGAAGCCAGGAAGTGGGTGCACGGAGCAAGCAGAGCCTGGAGGCCAGGAGAGGGGCTTCCACGGTGGTCCATTGGTTAAGACTCCACGCTTCCACTGCAGTGGGGACAGGTTCAATCCCTGGTCAGGAAACTAAGATCCTGCCTGCAATGCAGTGTGTGCCCCCACCGCAACACCAAAAAAAAAGAGGCTGGGAGAGTCCTCCCCGGCTTCTCGTCTTCCCAAGTTTCAGTGTTCATCCATAGCTGGCCTTGTAAGACACTCGACCCCCTCGTATCGAGTTCCTCTTCCTGCTTAACCAGTTCACGCAAAATTTTAGTCTCTTGCAACCAAAATATTCCTCTTGATACCTCTGCTCCTCAGAGTTGGAACCAGCACCATTAGCATCACCGGGGAGCTTGCTAGAGGTGCAGGCTTACACCCTCCCCGAGACCCACTCAACAGGATCTGCATTTTAACAAGATTCCCAGATGACAGCATGGTCCTAGTAGATTGACCTTGCAAGGTTGGGCAGATTAAAGATAGTATGTAAAACACCTAACCCCATAGCGGGTCCTCTGTGAGGTGATCTGTAGGTGGTGATGGTCATGATGTTGGCAGGGCTGAGAACACTTGGTATGACAATCTAGGGAAGCATTCCTGGGACCATGGTGCATGGCGGCTCAGCATCTAATTACAGAGACAAGGCACAAAGCACGTCTGTACCAGAAAACGGGTTTCAACTCCACTCCAGGAACCTGTCGGGTTAGTCAGACCAGGTGTCAGCATGGGAAACCATGAAGAAAACCGCCTCTCAGGTGTGGCAGCTAGCTGTGAGTGAGTGACAGGCTGGCTCAGCACCTGGGGTGACGTCTGATGGGGTGGGGTCGGGGGAGATGTTGGCTAGGCCACCTTCTCAGCAGAGTGGGCGGGCATCCTGGCCCGCACACAGGAAGCGGGTCAGAAGGACGTGTCCTGAATGAGCAACTCCTAAGTGCCTCTTCAGGCCAAAACCCGTGGCCCCATGGGACGGCAGGGCAGGGGAGGGGTTTAGGAATGAGAGGCTGCTGGGTCCCCCTACGGGGCCAGGGGATCCCTTCCCATCTTGGTGGGAGCAGGGCAGCCTTGCACACGGTTTTCCTGGCTCCAGTCCTTTTAGCTTTCAGCCACCTTTTTTGTGCTAGGGGTTCTGTTGATTTTCCAATACCGAGCAAATGTGACATACAGCTGGGATTTTAAAGATTTTTAAAGGAGAAGGTGATGTGCTCAGGGGAAGCTGGAGTCCCATGTGAACCTTCAGTGTGAGTGGATAGAGGGTGTCATCCCAGGTGCCTGCCTCGTCTGGAGTTACCGGGCAGGCTTTCCACTGTCCACCAACCAGACGGCGCTGTATCAGTCCTTGTCCGGCTCTACCCAAGAAACACCCAAACCCTCCCAGCGTTTGCATAGTAGAGCCCCAGGCCTTTAGAATACCTGTAGGAATCTCACCCTCGGAAACAACAAACTCTGTCCTCAGCAGATGGCTGCCCTGTACATGCTTGTTGTGGTCACCACCTGTGTAGACACGGCAGCCGTAGAGGCCTGATGTCAGCCTCAAGGAGCTGTGGACATGGGCTGCATGCTCCCTGAGCGCCGGGACTTCCTTGTGAGCCGAAATACAGTCTTGGTTCCCATTATTCAGATGAGAAAACTTAGGCATAAAGAGCTGTGACAAGGTCACACAGCTTGTGAGTGGCTGAACTGGGACTCAAACCCAGGCAGTCTGGCTCCAGAGCCCCTGGTAGACAGAGGTCCAAGACAGCTCCCGTCCGCTAATGCTGTTCTGGCCTGAATGGTGTTAGCCAGCTGAGCCGGGGGCAGTAGGGTGAGGCCGGGAGTAGAGGCATCGCTGCTCTCCGTGCCTGTCGTCCCCGCTGGCCCGTGTAACACCCAGCTCGTCTCCATCCCTTGCTGACTTCCAGTTTCCTTGCACTGTATGGAGCAGGCGATCCTGTGGATTCAGGCCACACAGCGTGCACGGCAGGGTCACTACACACAGGGAGGTGTGTCCATTTGTAGGTGTGGAAGGCACAGACCTCGCCTTTGCCGGCCGCATTCAGCAAGGCAGTTAGTGTCCCATTTTTTAAAACAGGGAAAATGATGTTTGAAAGTGGATGGTTGCTCAGTTCAGTCGGAGCCATGTAGGTGAGGCCCCAAGTGGACCTCCGGCCCAGCTCCGTGTCACCAGCTCTCCTCCCACCCTGGACATCATTGTGACCGAGAGCTACAGGGTCCACCCCCAGGTCCTGCTCCTGCAGGCATTTTATCCACCCCTTGCCCTGTCCCAGCCGGACAGGCACTGAATCAGTGCTGCCTGGGAACTGGCGTCACCCCCAGCTCGTTTCTTGCCCAAAATGGTGTCTGCTTGGTCACAAAGGCCCCTTGTGCACCGTCACTCCTGACACATCCATCCGCCGACGCCAGCCAAGCCTCACACCCATCATGTAAGGACCGACCGATGAGCCAGAAGCACATGGCTGAAGAGAAGGTCAGGCTGGCGGCTGAGAGGAGGGTCAGCGGGCACAGCCTCCCCCCATATGGCATGTGCCCTGCATGCAGTAGGCGCCCAGCACAGCCTCACTGCTGGATTCGCTGCTCCCATCACAGCAGCAGGATGGGCCCTGCGCCTGCAGGAAGTGACTTTAGCCCCCCAGGTGAGCAGCCCTCATGGGGCTGCCAGAACCGCAGCCCTGGAACCACCGCTGTACAGAACTCTGTGTTATCGTGTTATCGCAGCAACTTCTGCAATCCGCTCAAGAACTTCCTGTTCTGCACCCGAGTGAGGGGAAGAGGCACTTCCTCCCTACAGCTTAAGAGAGCAGGAGGTTTAGACAGTGCTGGTGTGTGTGTGGGTGTGTGTGAGTGCGTGCACACGCGTATATGTGTGGAAGAACCCTCTCTGGTTTCACTGTGATGATAGAAATGACAGTCTCTAGTTGTCTCCCATTTCAATGTTGTTCAGTTGCTCAGTTGTGTCCAACTCTTTGCAACCCCATGGACTGTGGCACGCCAGGCTTCCCTGTCCTTCACTATCTACTGGGAGTTTGCTCAAACTCATGTCTATTGAGTCGATGATGCCATCCAACCATCTCATCCTCTGTTGCCCCCTTCTCCTCCTGCCCTCAATCTTTCCCAGCATCAGGGTCTTTTCCAATGAGTCAAATCTTCACATCAGGTGACCAAAGTATTGGGGCTTCAGCTTCAGCATCAGTCCTTCCAATGAATATTCAGGGTTGATTTCCTTTAGGATGGACTGATTGGATCTCCTTGCTGTCCAAGGGACTCTGAAGAGTCTTCTCCAGCACCACAGTTCAAAAGCATCAATTTTTCAGCATTCAGCCTTCTTCATGGTCCAACTCTCACATCCATATGTGACTACTGGAAAGACCATAGCTTTGATTAGGCAGACTTCAATGAGTGATTCTCAAAGGAGAGATGCAGGTCTCATGAGGAAGGGACATCGGAATCTCAGGAGTCAGAGTGATAAATGAGAACATATATATATATATATATATATTTTTTTTTTTTTCCCTTTGGTCTTCATTGCTGTGCCGGCTGCTCTCTAGTTGCGGTGAGTGGGTTTCTTACTGCTGTGGCTTCTCTTGCTGTGGAGCGCAGGATCTAGAGCACAGGCTCAGAAGTTGTGGAGCACAGGCTTAGTGGCCCCGCAGCATGTGGGATCTTTCTGGACCAGGGATTGAACTCGTGTCCCCTGCATTGGCAGGCAGATTCCCAGCCACTGCACCTCCAGGGAAACCCAGTGGAAACCTATATTTATCGAAAGGAGCATGATTTTTTTTAAAGGACTGACCCTACCTTTTCAGAAGCTGTTCCTGTTCTTTGCTCTACTTGAAGAAACTCTATTTACCCCTCGGAGCCCAGTTCAGCTGGGAAGCCTTCCTCAGCCCCGTGGGCTAAATTTCTCCCTCTTTCTCAATCCTCCCAGAGCATCGGGTTCACCACCCTCCCCAGGACATCATGTCCCATTGGTAGGGCAAAGGGCCACCTGTGGGCTGCATGCTCCTCGAACACAGGAAGCGTGCCCCATAGGACTTCCTGTACCTGATTCCGGATCCACAGACATGCAAGAGCAGGCCCTGCTGATGGACGGAGAGGTGGTGTGGGTGTAAGAGGCATGGGAAGGACAGGGCTGAAAAGTGAGGACCACTATCTGAGACGTGGGTTGTCCGTCCCAGCGGACTCTGTCTGGGGTAAAAGGCTACAGAGAGCTCTTTTAACGCGATGTGCTAGAGGCAAACTGGTTACAAAAGGTAATGAGAATTTCCAGGAAGAGAGGAAGATCTTAGGAAGGTGAGGGACTGGTTCAAGCAGATTTCTGGATGTGGAAACCCAGAACTACATCGCCATCCTGAGTGGCTACCTGGCCGGGATGGGGGCAGAGTCCTGTAGGCAGAGCAGCTCTAGGAGCAAACTTGGGCTTCTCCAGGAGTGAGGGCCCGAGGAGGGACGCAGGAAACAGAGGCCATGATGATGACCTGGTCATTGGGCCAACTGTGTTACACTGCATTGAGCTGCTGGGTAGTGCTCCTGTGGATTACTAACCTCCTCTGGTTTGTGCCTCACAGTGCCACGCATTCTACTGATTGATTATGGGCTGCTCAGGAGAGGAGGATGTGTGGGTTCAAGGGCCTGACCCTAGACTCTCGGGTGCGTGCCTTTTCAGTAGCTTCAGTCGTGTCTGACTCTTTGCGACCCTGTGGACTGTAGCCCACCAGGCTCCTTCTTGCGTGGGATTCTCCAGGCAAGACTACCTGAGTGGGTTGCCATTCCCTCCTCCAGAGGATCCTCTCGACCCAGGGATCTAACCCACATCTCTTACGTCTCCTGCATTGGCAGGCGGGTTCTTTACCACGAGCACTGCCTGGGAAGCCCGGATCCTCAGTTGATAGCAGCGCAAAGTTTCCAGGGATGGAATATCAAAAAGGCATCCATGTGTCTCTTTAGGACAGTGAACGTGTACATTCTGTCCCAGAGCAAACAACAGCGATAGTGTTACAGTTGCACCAAGAAACCCACTCCCCCCCATCCCCAAATAGATTGGGGCCTCTTGATTATGAGGTGAGCCTGTCTCCCAGCGTCTAAATTAGAAGCACGACTTCTGAACACTGTGGGGAAGCCGCATGGCGCCCTCCTTCCTCATACCTTTAAGATGTGTTCCCATGGAACACCCTTTCGTGCAGCAGCCTCTTTGGTGACCTCTTCTGAAGATAGGAATCCCTGGTTATGCAGATAAAGGATTGAAAATTCCTGGACATTCACCTTCCCAAGTGAACGTGCCAAGTCTTTGGCGCTCGCAGCTTTCAAGCTGCCTGTTTTTCAGTAAGAGTGTGGTCTCCCTGCTGTTGTCCCGGGTCCCCTGACCTAGGGAGGGGTTATCGGGAAGGCTGGTACCTGCCTCAATAGCATCAGAAGAAAGAGGCTGGTATACCAGCCTATACTGGTATACCAGAGTATACTGCCACAGGCTCCCCGGCTCGTCCCTCTGGAGTCAAAGCCCTGCTGAGCTGAGAAGCCCAGTCTAGCACCTGACCCCCATCCCCACCGCCCAGCATCCCTTGGCCTCCAGACCTGTCCTCACTCCAGCTGCAGAGCCCCCAGTCCTTCCCAAGCATGGTCCTTGTGCCCTGCCTTCCCTGGCATGTCATTAAGGGTTTTTAGTAAAGCTCTCAGGCTCCTCGAGGTGAAAGGACTAACCTGGCCCTGGGGGTTTTCTCCCAGGTCCCTGAGTCTCCCAGGCGGAGGCTCACAGGGTGTCCCCCACCCCTATGGTGTCGACGGGTTCTCTGCTCCTCACGTGCTCCCCAAGCAGGATGTTCTGATTTCCTCACCAGCTCTCTCTCTGTTGAGCCGCAGAAGGTGGGCGACCACCAAGGGGTGGCAGAGCCAGGCCCTTCTTCCTAGGAACTGGCTTCTGCTTCCCAAGTCCACCTCAAGCCACCGCTGTCCAGCGGGCGGCCTCGGTCATCACCAAGCCCTGCTGTCCCCGACTCTGGGCGCTCCTCTGGCATTGCAAGTCAAAGACCCCCCCGCCATGTGGAGGCAGGGCTGTGCTCTGGGCAGTAGTTCAGGCTCCGGGGTCATCCTCTCTATGAACCCTGGCTCTACCCCGGGCTAGCGACCTTGACCTTTACCCACTGTAAAATGATGTCCAGAAGAGTTCCTTCTTATGGAGATATTTAGAGGATTAAGTGAGATAATGTTAAAGTGTCAGCCTTCAGGAAGGGCAAGCACAGTGGTTTTCTTTTCTGAGAAATGTCCATGTTAGCCCTGCGGTCACCCTATGGATTCTGGTCAGCAGGTCTTCCTCGGATGGCCCAGGCGAGTGGCCTTCCCTGCCTGACCCAGGGCCCTTCCTGCCGCAGAGCAGCTGACTTCCTCCTGGGCCTGGGGACAGTGTAGACAGATGCGGAAGAGCTGCCCCGGGGTCACCGACCTCCTGCTCCAGACGGGACGTGCCGTGGGTATGGAGGTCTTGCGTCACCTTTTAAACTTTCTGTCCTCCTTCTGTGGCTGTGCTGGGTCCTGATTGCTGGGTGGGCTTACCTTCGTTGCAACGAGCAGGGCTCCTCTCTAGTTGTGCTGCACAGGATCCTCGATGCAGTGGCTTCTCTTGTTGCAGAGCACGGGCTCTAGGCGCGCAAGCTGCAGTAGTTGCAGCACAGGGGGGTATCAGTCGTTGTGGTGCACGGGTTCTGTTGCCTCAGTCATGTGGGATCCTCCCGGACCAGGAATCGAACCGGGTCCCCTGTATTGGCAGGTGGATTCTTAGCCACTGGACCTCTAGCGAAGTCCTTGTGTCACTTTCTTAAGGGTCACCTTGTTTTCCTTTGCCCAGTTTAGGTGATGACATAGTTTAACTTGGTCACCATCTTCAAAGTCTTTTCTGGAGAGAAGGATTAGACTTTGCCGTGTGCAAGTAGGAGGCTTGTTCACAGCACCCAGCCCTGGAGAGTCAGAGCATGTAGATGGAGCGTGGAGGGGCCGCAGCCCAGTCTCCCTCCCTCCCTGACTTCCTGTGGCGGGGGTGGCTTTGAGAAAGCTGCCACAAGAGCTCCTTTCTCTTTTCCCGGCCTTCACCAGCCCAGATCCCTCCCTCCCTCCCTGTGGCCTCTCTCCCCAACAAGAACTGTCAGGAGGAAGAACAGGGCAGCCAGGAAATAGCCCAATATCCTCTTTCCGCTTCTCTGGCTCCCGCCTGGGGAAGGGATAGCATGAGAGCCGCCATGTCCTTCTGCAATGTCTCCAGGGCCACCCCTCATGTTGTTTGCATAGAGTTTATGTATTAGTGAGCTTGGTTCATCAGACGCTCCCCTGACTTCTCCCTGACACAGTAAACTCCCATAAAGGGGTGTGTGTTTGCACTTGGCTTCAAGGAACTTGTGGTTTCCACTGGGATACTCACTGTCAGCTCTGTTACTCCGGCTGGGTAACTTGGGTTAACCTGACCATTCATCTGGCCTATAAAATGGGAACCCCTGTAACCCCTGTCTTCTACATGAGGTTGTCAGGAGGATTTTAAGTTGAGTTAGTACAGGTAAAATCATTTCACAAACTGTCAAGATGAGGTCAAAATTCCAGCTGTTATCACTGAATAACATTGAATAACCAGTGAATAACAGTGCTGCAGTCATCTGAAAGGAATAAAGCACTTTCCAGAGGTAACAGGATCTAACTTACTAATTCAACGTCAAACTGAGTGAAGGCCCCACGTGCCCCACCACTGCCGAGTTCTTTAGGGTGCTGGATCGCGGCAGCCTTATTCTGTCAACAGGCCTGTCCCAGCGCGTGGGAACCCCTAGCCGGAGAATGCCAAGGTTTTGCCCTGACTGCACTGTGGTCAGAGAACCTGGGGAGGTCAGTGTTGGGGTGGGGGTAGCAGTGGGGTTGGTGTTGAGAAGGCCTCACCGTTTTAGGCTCCAGAATGTCACATGAGGAATCTCATGTGCAGTGGTGCCCTGCCCCTCCACTTTACAGATGGAAAAACTGAGGTTCAGAGAGGCCTATGGCCGGCTCAAGACTCCACCAGGCCTTGGTTAGCAGACTGGGGGGACCCAGTGAGGTCCGTGGGGCAGCACCCCACAGCTGAGGGCCGTCTCAGCCCAGCTGCAGTGCCAGAGCGTGGGCTCAGGGGAGACGGGGCTGTTGGCTCAGTAGCTGAACTGCCTCTTACCCCAGACGTCCCGTCTCGGTCTGCAGAGGAAAAGTGGCTCTCGGCCTCCCAGGGGAGCAGAAGGCAAACACACTCGGTTCACAAGAGCCCCTGAGAAGTGACGAGAACCTAGCTGACCACACCTCCCTGGGCTCTGCCTGGCCCGCCGCCACCGCCCGGACTCCTGAGCCACCCAGCCCGGTGCAGAAAACCAGGTCTCATGCCCTCCCAGCAGAGCCAGGGGCCCACAGACAAGAGGTCCTCCAAAAGGTCAGGTTTCTTTCTGAAAAAACAAACACCAGCAGGCTCATGAGCCCTGTGGGGACGGGACAGGGAACGGGATCCTGTAGTGTCTTTGGAGGGAGGGGAAGCTGGAAAGGCATTTCTCTCTGGAGTGGGGATGTTTGTTCCCAGGACCGTTGGATTTAATTCAGCAAGTCCTTGTTTGCGGGCCATGGTGTGTCCAGCTCCGAGCTGGGCTCCGGGGGTGACGGAGACAGAATATATCTAAGACTTGGTGCCCGCTTCCGAGGAGCTCGCTGGGGTTTAAGACTCTCACGTGGGAGTCAGGAGAGACACAAGGCAGGCAAAGAGAAAATGCTTTGGAAGGAGTGAAAAACCAGTGTGGTACCACGTGGTTCTGAAAGTCATCATGGAAAGAGGCTTTTTTCAAAAAGAAAAAAAAGGAGGGGGAGGGGCTTTTTTATTTATTTAAAATATCCATTTAACTGCACTGGCATGGGGATCTTTAGTTGTGGCCTTTGGGATCTAGTTCCCCAACCAGGGATGGCCCCCAGCCCCCTGCATTGGAGTGCTGAGCCTTAGCCAGGGAAGTCCAGGAGCCCGTCCATTTTAGTTAGTGAGTTAGTGAGGGAGGGGGCCTCTTAGGACAGAGAGCAGCCTGGGTTCTCAACCACAGTTTCCTCATCTGTGAAGTGAAGAGCTGAAATTAGACCAACGAGTCCTGCTTTGTGAGAGGGGAGGGTCCTCGGTTACCATACAGGGTCCTTAAAACTTGATGCCCACTAAGCATTGTCTCCAGAACAAATAGATCACCTCACACAGAGCTGCTGTGCTGTTCTCCAAGCACACAGAGATGCTGCTGTAATTTTAAGATGTATTAAAAGGATTATTTAATGCCCTGTAGTTTTCTATCAACACACAGCTTTTCGTTCACAGACACTAAAAGTACAATTACAACTACCTGGAGGAATCCAAAAGAGTGTTTTTTAAAAAATATGTATTTCTTTGGCTGCACCAGGTCTTAGTTCTGGCAGGTAGGCTCTTTAGTTGTGGCATGTGGGATCTAGCCCTCTTGACCAGGGATTGAACCCGGCACCTCTGCCTTGGGAGCTTAGAGTCGTAGCCACTGGACCCCCAGGAAAGTCCCCAGAAGAGTTTCTGAAGTGTTCAAGAGGTACAGGCTGGAAGAGTTTGGCTCCTGCAGGATGAGATGAAGGGTGTGCGCAGCCTCTCCTGGACTGGTTCCTAGTCCAGCCTGACAACCAAGCCCCTTCCCTCCTGGCCTCGGTCTGCCTGCAGAGGGAGCAGAGCCTGGAGCAGGTGTTGTGTGGCAGTGAGAACAGGACGGAAGGAAGGGGACAGGCGAGGAGAGGAGGACAGCTTCTGCAAGAAAACCCGGGAAGCCTCAGGATGCTGCACATGTGAAGGTCTTTTTAAAAAGGCGACCTGTCACTTCCCTACATTTGTCATTGTTTCCCACTGCACACGTCCGCAGCACGTGGGAAGTGGGAGGGGTTGGAATGTCCTACGAATTCCCCCGACGCCCAGTTTCCCACCTTTATCCTCTAGAAAAATGCCTTGTGTTGTTTTGTTTAACTTTTCAGGAGGTCACAGGCCCATTAAGAATCTGATAAAGGTTACAGACCCTTGTTCCAGAGAGTATGCAGCCACGCCTAGCGGCGCAGGGTTCATTCTCACCATCTCAGGAGGAGCCCCCGTGGGCACCCCACCCCACCCACCCCCAGCCCCAGGGTGAGGACGTCCTGCTCTCACTCAGGTTGCTTTCAATACACTTGCATTTTCTTTCTCCTTGTTTTCCACAGATCCAAGCCCTAAAGTTTCAGAGGACTGTTATTTTATTTATTTATTTTAAAAATGTATTTGTTTATTTGGCTGGGCCTGGATTAGTTGAGGCGTGAGGGATCTTCAGTTGCAGCCTATGGGATCTTCCTTGTGGTACATGACCTCTCTTAGTTGGGGCATGAATACTCTTGGTTGTGGCATGCAGGATTTAGTTCCCTGACCAGGGATCAAACCTGGGTCCCCCTGCTTTGGAAGCGCAGAGTCTTAACCACTAGACCACCAGAGCCATCCCTCAGAGGATATTAATGGGACCTCGAAATGTCCCCTTTCCCAAACTGGTTGTTATAGGCTCCTTAGGTTTGGGAGACTCATCAGATCCGTGCTCCAAGATGGAGTATCGCATGTGCCGGCCTCCCCTGGAGCCAGGCTCTCTGGGCGGCTGGTGGGAGGTGAATGGAGCCAAGACAGGGGCTTGGGAGCAGAATCCACCCCAGAGTCAGGAACTCCCCCAACAGTGCTGTTTTTATACATTTCTGTGCTTGAAACTATGGACCTGCAGCTCTGTGATCCCTGGAATAGTAAGAACGTCTTTTCTCCAGGAAGGACCCCAGCTGCCATGCCCCTTCCCACCCCCACTCCGCAGGACAGCTCCCCTTTTGCCTTCAGATCCAGGTGAAGATACCTGTTCTGCTGAGACAGCCCGCTCAGTGCTTCAAGACACCGAATGAATGAGCCAAAATCAGGGAGGGGCTTCTTTCATCCACACAAGACATTGCTCTGAATCTGAACGTCCAGTGGTTGCTTATCAACCTGGGCCCAAGCTCAGTTGGCCCAGAAGCACACATTGTCAGACTTAGTTTCCTTCCATCATGTTCCCTGAGTTGAGGGAGGGGCAGGAGGCCTGGAGGGGCTTGGAGGAAACCAGCCGGTCCACCAGGGAGGGTCTGGGCTGCTGGGCTTGGTGAGGGTGCCATGGTTCACACTGCATGGGGGAGGGACATTCCCCAAATGCCAGGATGTCGGACAACATTGCAAAGAATGAACTTCATTTCTATTGCGGCCCTTCCTCTCCCCCCACCCTGAACTCTGGTCCCATCCCTTTCCTCTGCAGTGAGCCGTGCAAATGACGCATTGTTCTCCACAGTCTCACCCTGCTGGGCCTTCTAGGACCCTAATTGGATCCTTGCCTAGACATCTTTACAGGCTGTGTAAAGCCAGGAGCACCTCGAGGGAAGATTGGCAGGGGGATCCACATACAAATTGCTCCCCTGGATTATTTTATTCTTTGATTTAGAAAATTTAATTTATCCAATAAATACTTATGGAGTGCTAATCAGGTCAGGATGCTAGGATACGAGGAACACAGAGCTATACTAGGATGTGGGCAAATATAAGAACAAATGAGATTTGGGTTCTGCTTTCAGAGAACCAGCTGTCTGCTGGAGGAAATAAGATGCTTAAATAAATACAGGTTATTGTTGTTGTTCAGTCACTAAATCATGTCCAACTCTTTGTGACCCCCATGGACTACAGCACACCAGGCTCCTCTGTCCTTCACTTTCTCCTAGAGTTTGCTCAGATTCATGCCCATTAAGTTGGTGATGCTGTCTAACCATCTCATCCTCTGCCACCGACTTCTCCTTTTGCCTTCAATATTTTCCAACATCGGGGTCTTTCCTAAGTCGGCTCTTCACATCAGGTGGCCAAAGTATTGGTGCTTCAGCATCAGTATCAGTCCTTCCAATGAGTGTTCAGGGTTGATTTCCTTTAGGATTGACTGGAGGAGGAAATGACAAACCACTCCGGTATTCTTGCTGCAAGAATCTTGGCACTTACATAGCTTCTTATACCAAGAAGTCAATCAATGAATACGAAAGAAATAGATAACCTGATAGTGAGTAGCTAGAGTGTGAGCAAGATTTTCATTTAATATCAGAGAACCTGTCCCCTTGAATAAGGACGGGTATTTTCTTGCCTGAAATGCTCTCTGTTCTCAAATATACAATCCCTCTATAACTTGGCAGCTCTGGTGAGACATCCCAAGGATACTGGAGGCTGGAGACCTGGGGTGGCTGAGTCTGTTCTCAAGACGGATGTTGTTCCCAGTGCCAGGCGTTGTTAGGGTTTCCTTGGGCCTGGTGAGCACTAACCTGAAGTCACTACAGCTTCCGGGCCTGTTCCCAGCTGGCCTTTGTCACACAAAGTCCTAAGGCTGAGCTGGATCCCTCTGTGGTCTGGTCCGGGGGAGAGAACCAGGTGTGCAAGAAGGCGGTGTGAGCTAAGGGTTATTACAGAGAGTGTCTGGGCCCTGGCCTCCTGGACTCCTTTCCTAGTTCCGTCACCCCAGGACTAGGAACCTGTGGACAAGCCCTTCTCCCCTGCAGGCTCGGCCTGTTGGCCACAGCTTCCCAGACACTGAGTGCTCATGACATGTACAGGCCTCCTGCTCACAGAGGCCAAGGTACACCAAGGGCTACAGGGCTGCGTGGAGGGATGAGGCAAGGCACCTGCCTCTGCGGGTTTCACTCTTATTGAACAGAGGTGAAACCGAAGAAAATCATGGCACAGCAGTTACAAGTGTAACAGCAGAGTCTGGCTGCCTGGTTCACGTATGGCTGTCTCATGAGCTGAGATCAGGAGACTAAGATACTCAGCATCTTAGTCTCCTGATCTGTAGGATAATCACACTTAACTGTATAGGAGGGCTACTGCAGGTCAACTAGGCCATGTGAAGTCCTTAGTACAGGGCCAGCACACGTAAGAACCCCTCAATTGTTTATTATTATTATTACCGAGTTAAATAATAACATCAGACCTGAAAACACAGGGCATGAGGAAGTTTTCCAGGCCATCTCTTTAGAGTATAAGTTTTTTTGTTTGTTTGATTTGATTTTGTTTTGGCTTCGCTGCATGGCCTGTGGATCTCAGCTCCCCAGCCAGGGATTGAACCTGAGCCCTTGGCAGTGAGAGGGCAGAGTCCTAACCACTGGACCACCAGGGAATTCCCCAGTGTCTAATTTTCCTGATAGAAGATGGCCCTGTCCTTTCCTTTTAGAGATTGCCCCAACACATACCCAGGGCCTGGCAGTCAAATAGGTGTTTGAACATTGGGGGAAATGTAATGAAGCCTGTTTCTAATTTTCAAACGAATGGCACAGATAATAGGGAACTTAGGACTATGAGACTGGCGGTGTGAGCTGGGCAGGCAGGGAGGGATTCATGGAGGAGGTGAGACTGACATGGACTTGACAGGTGTGGGTAGGATTTGGATGGACAACGCAAAACAAGGAAGATTCCACTTATAAAAGCCCAGAGGAGAAAGGGGATTCAGGAGAGGTGGGGCAGACTTGGGGGACATGGCTGTGGCCCTCCACACGCACACACACAGGGTGGCAGTGGTGAGCCCAGAGCCTGGGCTCTGACTGTGGGGCCAGGCCCAGAGGTGGAGCCAGAATCTGTGCGGCAGATTTCTGGCCCAGCAACAGGAGCCCATCAGCTGCCCAAGAGACCCTGGCCAGAGCCCTGGTCAGTCGGCAAGGCCAAGTTCTGTCTGTCTGGCTCCTCTTTCACACCAGACAGCCGGCTGCCTGGCGTGAGAAGCAGCTGTCACCAGGGCAAGGGTGCAGACCCCACATCACAGCTGGGCGTGACCTGTCCACCACAATTCGCTCTGACCCCGGGCTGAGCTGGTGTCCTGCTCAGGGTGGAGAAGTGACCTCGGGTCCGAGCCTCTGACCACCTCTGTGTCACAGCCCTTTCCCCAGGGGGCAGGTGGGGAGCGGGTTTTCCCTTTCTGCACATGCCCTGAGCATCTCTCTGAGGGGTCTGTACACAGGGCATTTCCTCAGTTTCCTGACGAGGAAAGAGAATGCATCACCACGGTGACGCTCATGTGCTGCAGGCCAGGCCTGTCCTATAGACCATCATCACAATGTCCCTGTGAGGCCAGTGCTGCCAGGGAGGAGCTCACACAGCTAGTAAGCAGGCCACACAGCTGGTAAGGAAGTCACACAAGTAGTGAGCAGGTCACACAACTAGTGAGCAGGTCACACAACTGGTAAACAGGTCACACAGCTAGTAAGCAGGTCACACAAGTAGCAAGATAGGGTTTGAACCCAGGCCATCCAGCTCTGCTGGCCGCCGTGCTACCCGGATGGAGGCAGCACAGGTCCGCACAGGGGGCAGCAGCCTGTCTTCCTGGTCCGTCCATCAACAAGCTGAGACCCACTGTCTGTCCAGGTGACAGAAACGAGACCCCAGTCCCTGGCGCCCTGCAGGCCCCTCGATCCCTGCTCAGGGAAACTGAACCAGACCAAATCCTCCCAGGCCCCTTCCTGGAGATGGAGCGCTTGGAGCCTGCCTGCCTGTGAAGCTTTAACACCTGAAGGAAGCGTTTTTGAAGGAAAGTGACTCTCCAGTCATAATTATAACCAGAGTGGCCCGCTGCCCTCTACAAGGAAAGCTAGTTCTATATGTAGTGGGACGCTGACCCTCCCCTTTGTAGGTGCCCTCACTTGGGGTAGGGGGTGGCTGTGTGCCTGGGCCCTCTTGCCTGAGACCCCAGCTCAGCCTCTCCCCTCCTGGGCAGGCGGCTGCCGAGCCACCTACCCCCATGAGGGTGGGAGGAGGGGGTCGACCTCATGCCTGAGGCTCTGGATGGGTAAGAGCTGCTGCTTAAGTAGGTGCCCGGATCCAGGGTGCATCTGAAAACCGAGATGCCTTCAACTGTTGAGCGAGGAAGGGGTTAAGCCTGCGATCTGGAGGAGGAGGGGAGGCACATGTGGGTCTGGTGGGGAGGAACCATAGCTCCTGTCTCAGGCTTGGGGCTTGGGGCTTTCAGCTCCATTTCTATTTCTAACCCAGCGCCAGGCCCTTGAGCACTGCTTGCTGTACTCAGCCTAGCAATTTGGCGACGGCCACAGGTATGTATATAACAGAACAGGATGCTCTTAGGACAGAAGTTCTGGAAGAAACCCCAAACGGAAGGCCGGCCCCTACACCCCCGCTGGGCAGTCTCTAATGACCCCTGGGGAATGTTCTGGACATGCGTGGGCATCTGCAAATTTACTCACCTGACAGTTGCCTCTGCCTCCTGACCCCTGGGAACAGAAATGGGAAATATAGACTCCTCATGTTGTACGTGGTGCTTTTTAATCATTCTGATTCCATCTTCAGTTAAGGGGGAAAGGTGGTGAAAAAAATAACACCAAAGCACAAAGGTTTCTAGGACATTTTGACTGAAACTCCTGGAAGGCTGGAATTAGGTATGAATAGGGTAGAACCCCAGATTTCTGTAATACTCCTTAGGGGACTGAGTTTACTCTATGCCCTTTAAAATTAGAGGAGATTTTTCACCACTTCAGAATTATAGCAGAAAGGCTTGTAGATTTGAAGATAACATAACTGCACTGTGAAGAAGCCCAAAATATTTGGTAAGGATGCTCAAGTTAGGGGAGTTCAGCTGAAATAGTAATTTGTGGGTGAAATCTTAGCTAGGAAATTGGCTGCAGAATCACCCACTGATTGAAGGAAGGTTGGGGGTGGATGAAGTTTGTACCAGGCTCAGGACATGGAAAAGGATTCAGTAAAGCTAGGAGTTGAGTGTGCTCAGAGTTTAAAGTCCTAACCAACCCCAGGGTGTCTGAGGCATGACCAGTAAGTAGAGTCAGAGATTCCATTCAGCAGAAGCAGACAGGAAAACAAATCTCTTTACTTTGTTTGTCCTGGTTCAAAACCAAACACGGTAGCCATGTGAATACATGCCAGAGCCGGGAGTGTCCAGGCAGGGAGGGGAGGGTAAAAACGCAGCCAGCCTCTAGCCACGGGGGATGCCAGCCTAAAGGCCCTCCCCATGCCATCATCCAGCTCTGTGCTCTGGAATGGTCACTAGTGTCCTGGCATCTCCCTGATTCTAGCCCACAGGACACTTCCTGGTTAGCCTCTCTTCCTGTGATTCCCCCAGAATGTCACCTGGCAAGACTCAGCCTCCCTGTCTGGGACTGAGCGGCTTGAAACTCTTGAATGTGGCCCAGGTAGTTCTCAGCTGTTGTGGGAAAGCATTGGATGAAGAGGAAGCTCCAGGTCCTGTTGAGGCTCAGCATCTCAGGAAGGGAGCTGGGAGGAAGTCGGGGGAGGGAGGAGAAGTAGGGAGAAGGTTCTCAAGGTCAGTTGTAGGGTCCCCCAGTTTTCACCTTCTCAACACAGACAAGTTCCAGCTGACCCACTAATAGCTTTAGACAACTTGACCTTTTATAGAAACGAAGAAACTTTGTTGTTTCTTCCTTGCTTCAGTCTATAAAATTACAGCCCTGCCGTAGCTTGGAAGTGCTGGGGGCACGGCACCGTGATGAGGCAATCTGGAAGGGTGCCAGCAGAACCGACGGTGGAGATTTTATGCCGTTAACACAAAAGACTAGTGGGCTGGGTTGAATGTGGGCAAGGCGTCATAGGATCTTAGGTCCAGCGCGTTTCCTAACAGCAGATTTCAATAAGCGGGGCTGTGTATACACCTCAGTCTGGAGTCGGACTTGGGGCAGAGATGGACTGTGTTTCTTCCCGAAGAAGCCCTATGAGAAATAAGTCAGTTCCTCTTCTCCAGTAATCTCATCCACATCCCCTTCTGGACCAACCTACCCATAACGGGCCCCATACTCTTATTCAGAAAATTAGTCACACCTTTTAAGAACTTTTAAGGGTGACCTACTGTCTAAATAAATCAAGCGCACATTCCTTTGCTTGGTTATTTAAAGTCCTACATAACTTAGCGCACCGCACCCCCAGCCACCCACTCGAGCTCTCTCCTACACACCTGCCCATCTAGTCCAGCTGCCCTTCTCACGTCTCCAGAGGGCTCACTTCTTCCTGCCTTTGCGTTGCAATACCCAGTATCCTTCACTTTCAACTTAGAATCTTTTTTTTTCCAATACCGTTTTATTTGTATACGATTTTAAAGGTTACTTTCCATTTACACTTATTACAAAGTGTTGGCTATATTCCCCACGTTGTACAATACATCCCTGAACCTCCTGTACACCCAGTCATTCGTGCTGACCACTCCCCCGCCCATGCTGTCCCTCCTCCACACTGGTAACCACTAGGCTTTTCTCTGTATCTGTGAGTCTGCTTCTCTGGTTATACTGATCACTTTCCAACTCCCAGTTTTTTTTAATTTGACTTATTCATTTGTTTTTGGCTGTGCTGGGTCTTTGTTGCTTCGAGGGCGTTTCTCCAGCTGGGGGGAGCAGGGGCTGGTCTCTAGTCGCAGTGCATGGGCTTCTCGTTGCCGTGGCTTCTGTTGAGGAGCGCAGGCTCCAGGGCACATGGGCTTCAGTACTGGCAGCTCCCAGGCTCTAGAGCACAGGCTCGATAGTTGCGACACACAGGCTTTGTTGCCTCGTGGCATCCTCCCAACCCAGGGACTGAACCCATGCCTCCTGCATTGGCAGGCAGATTCTTTACCCCTGAGCCACCAGGGAAGCCCTTAACCGCGAATCTTAATTTACTTTTCCCCTTTACCAATCCGCTGAAGTCCCCACCTTTGGAGATTTTTCCAACTATTTCCATTTTAATCTCTCCCATCTCCAAGTACTCTTCAAGACACACACACACACACACACACACACACACACACACTGTGCCCCTCTAACTGCACTGTACGCTACCACGAATATGGATTTAATGTTACAGAGCTCCACACAAAGTGAATAACTGTTGGTTCATTGTCATCCTTCTACTTCTGTGAGTTAAAGGCTAAACACACATACAACACCAGTCTCGTCCCTGTTGTGTGGAATTTCAAAACAACATAACTTGAAGCATATTTGGGTCCTCTAAGTTTGGTAACAGGGAAAAAAAAATGTAGAGAATGTTTGTGCCCAAGATAGTAAGTGGATGGATTCAGACAGAATAAACAGCTTGCTCAACACTGACAATCTGGATGCTTATCGGAAAATTGGGCACCTTGAGAATGTTGTACTCATGCTGACATTCAAATCCAGGGCCTCCTAACATTAAATTCCTTTGAGGTTAAGACTGTTCCTCCTTATTCTCCTTCTCTTTGAGGGAGTGGATACAAGTATTAAAGGAGATTGGAAGAAACTATATATGTCTTAAAATGGAACAGAGCAAGCATATAGACCAATGGAGTAGAGAGTCAGAAATAATTTATTTTTGACAAAGGTGCTGAGACCATTCAACAGGGAGAGGGCAATCTTTGCAGCAAACTGGAAAAAGTGGATATTCTCACATGGACAAGAATGAAACTGGACACACAAAAGTTAACTCTGAATGGATCAAAGACCTAAACTTAAGAGCTAAAACTATAGAACTCTTAGAAGAAAACACAGAAGGAAATCTTTGTGACATTGGATGTGGCAATACATGCCAAGATATGATACCAAAAACACAAACAAATAGGTAATAAAGAAAATAGATAATTTCAACTCCATCAAAATTAAGAACTTTTATGCACTAAAGGACAAACAAAAACAATCTGATTCAAAACTGGACAAAGACTTGAATAGGCATTTCTCCAAAAAAAGATACACAAATGGCCAATAAGCACATAAAAAGACATTCAAAATTATTAGTCATTAAGGAACCGCAGATCAAAATGCCAAAAAGATACCACCTCTTACCCATTAGGATGACTATTATAAAAAATAAATACAAAAAAAGAGCAAGGATGTGGCTGCTGCTGCTGCTGCTAAGTCGCTTCAGTTGTGTCTGACTCTGTGTGACCCCATAGATGGAAGCCCGCCAGGCTCCCCTGTCCCTGGGATTCTCCAGGCAAGAGTACTGGAGTGGGCTGCCATTGCCTTCTCCGGCAAGGATGTGGAGAAATCATGAAATCTCAAGCCTCAGGAGAATCACAAGCTGGTGAGAATATAAGATGATGCAGCTGCTGTGGGTAACAGTCAGGCAGTCCCTCCAGAAGATAAACAGAATCACACACTATCCAGCAATTCCTCTCCCAGGTGGAATTTCAATCCTAACCCCAAAGGATTCAAAGCAGGGACTCAACAGATACTTGTGTCCCAATGATCACCACAGTGTTCACAACAGCCAGAAGTTGGAGGCTACCCAAGTTGTCTGTCAACAGATGAATGGACAAACAAAACGTGGTCCATACATACAATGGAATATTACTCAGCATTAAAAAGGAAGGGAATTCTGACTCATGCTGCAACATTGAAAACATTATGCTAAGTGAAATGTCAGTCACAAAAGGACAAATATCACATGATTCTACTTATGTGAGAGACCCTAGGAAAGGTAAAGTCATAGAGACAGGAAGTAGAAGGACAGTTGCCAGGAGCTGGGAGTTAGTGTTGAATGGGTATGGAATTTCTGTTTGAGATGATGAAAGCATTTTGGAAACAGAGTGGTGATGGCTGTGCCCTGTTATGAATGTATTTAATGCCACTGAACTAACACTTCAGCATGGTTAAAATGGTAAATTTTGTGGTACAGATGTTTAAACCACCACTATTTTAAGAAAAAGAATATAAATTCTATCATGAGGAAACCATCAGACAAATCCAACCCATGGGTCATTCACCAGAGTGACTGACCTAGAATCTTAAAAAATGTCAAGATGATAAAAGGGAAACAAAAGGGAATTGGGTCCTGTTACAGATGGGAGGCGTTGTAAAAGACAGGACACCCAAACGCAGTGACTAATCCTTGATTTTATATATATATATATATATATATAATATTTATATATATTATATATATATTATAATATATATATAATATTTACTTATGTGCCTGTGCCTGATCTTTGTTGCAGCATGTGGGATCTATTAATAGTTACCCAACCAGGGATCCAACCTAGGCCAGCGACATTGAGAGCCCAGAGTTGTAGCCACTGGACTACCAAGGAAGCCCTTCCTTGATTACATTTTAATTTACAAATAGAGGTCATTGTGTGGACAATTAGGAAAAAATGAATATGAGCTGTGTATCAATATTGAATTTCTTTAGAACGAACGTGACACTAGGTCTGTGTAGGAGAATATGTATGAAAGCCGATCTATGTGAAGTGTTTAGGGATGGTATCTGCAGCTTATTTCCAACTGAGGGAGGAAATGTGTATCTATGGAAGGAGATGAAGTACTTATGACAGCGTTGATGAATGTAGGTGAAGAGTTTAATGATATTATTGTCCAAGTCTTTCCACTTTCCTGTACTGGAAAATTAAAAGTTAGAGGAAAAAGTGGGATGGTCATTCAAATGAGGGGGAAATGCTGACTCTCTGTGACCCCGAGAGCAGAATGTGGATCTATTTGCCACACTGGGCCATCCTGTCTTACTGACCTCACTCCCTGGAGGAACTGCCACGGACTCTTTCTTTCTTTTTAATATTCACCTATTTATCTGGCTGTGCCACATCTTCCTCCTGGCATGCAGATCTGGTTCTCTGCCCGGGGATCAAGCCCCAGCCTCCTGCATTAGGAGCTCGGAGTCTTAGCCACTGGACCACCAGGGAAGTCCCATGACGTGGATTCTTTGGGAGGTGAGAATAGAGCTCCCGTCAAAAGCGACTGGCGAGAGGCCCTCCACCCCCGGCCAGGGTGGCTTCTCTGCTCCCCCTCAGCAGTCTGTCCACACCACCCACTTTGGTCGCTTGTGAATCTACTGCGTTGTGCTTCTCTACACATTGAAGTTTTGAGCCCCTATGGCATGACCACCTCTCGCTTTTCCTGTAACTCTCCCTCCCCCAACACCCCTAACCCCAGGCTTTGTACAGAGCTAAATCCATAGTAAGTACCTGATAAATATTTCTCTGTTCATAGACTATTGACTTTGTCAACACAGAGGCATGTGTGGAAGCGTAAGTGGTCAAGGCTGAGGTTAAAAGATTTACTGCCACTAAGGTAGTAAAAGGCTGCTGGTAGGGCCTTGCAAAAGGAATGTCAAGTGTAGGCTTTGACACCCCCTAATTCTCTGAGGCAGCCAAGTGTGACTGATTTAGGTAGTGACTTGGGCTCAGGGGTGGGGTAAAATACAAACCTTGGCAAAAGCTTCCAAGTACCTACGTACAGAATGTCCCCAACCTGACCTATGGGGCAGCTATTCTCATGACCCAGGAAGCAGGGCCAGACAGAGGATGGAGGGCCTCTTGTTCTGGCTCCTAGAACAGACTTGCTGTGCCTGGAGGGGTCTGCACCCCCTGGGATTCAAGCAGAGCAGCACGGGCCCCAGCAGAAGGTGGAGGGGAGGACAGCCCCCGGAAGCACATCGGCAGGAAAGGGCTGCCCATGCCTGCGAGCTGCAGGAGCCACCAGGCCTGCTGCATTCCACCTCCAGCTGGGACACCAGTGCTGCTGTGTTGCAGCTTGTAAGGGAGTGCAGGCGTGTCCTTCCTGCCCTGAGTAATCTTTCAGTGAGGCTGGAAGAACTAATGGGTAAATTTCCTCTCTGTCCCTCCCAGCCAAGGCTTCCAGGAGGTAGGCCCTCAGCTGCATCGTTACAATCTGTTGTTATTCCTATTAAATCACTAGGCTGGACACTTAAATTTTAAATTCAGTTGAATATTTTATTACATGCCTTCTTGTATTGGTCTCTGATTATTTCACTCAAGTCCTGGGTGCCCCCACAAAATCACAAGCTTCTTGGGGAACATGCTCTGTGTGACTCTGCCACCTATGCTTCCTCTCACATCCCGTATGGACAGAGTAAATATTAGGTGCCCAATAAATATGAGAATGGATAAATAATCTATTGTATATCCATATTGTGTAATACTTAAAAAGTGTGCAGCACATAAAAAGAATGAGATGGTCCTACACATTCTGATATGGAAAAATTTCCAATTCATATTATTATGTCAGAAGAAAAAAAAAAAGCAACCAGGCATTGTATGAAACCCTTTATGGGGGCTCCCCTGGTGGTTGGTCTAGTGGTTGAGAATCTGCCTTGCAGTACAGGGGACACTGGTTCAATCCCTGGCCTGGGAGGATCCCACATGCTGAGGGGCAACTAAACCTCTGCATCACCATGACCAAGCCTAAGCGCCTACGTGTCCTAGAGCCTGCGCTCTGCAACAGGAGAAGCCCCCGTAGGTAAGAAGCCCCTGCCCCTCAACTAGAGCAGCCCTCTGCTTGCCACAACTAGGGAAAAGCCTCTGCACAACCACGAAGACCCAGTGCAGCCAAAAATAAAAATAAATTTAAAAAAAGAAACACTTTATATATTATAGAAAGGACTAACAGAAGAAACAAGGACTGGTCCAAATATCTGTTTATTTCCTTTCTCACATACACTCTCAGTCACATACATTGTTGTAACTAGTGTAGAACCCAGTTATTTCCTGGATTTTCCTTTTCAAAAGAAATTGTTGTTAATTAAAGAAATGACATGTGTAAGGTAGTTATTGGAGGACTTGTCATGATAATGGTCACACTCATAGAGCACTTACATGGGGCAGGCATTTCTTAGTGTTTCACCAGAATTCATTCATTTCACCCCCATAACAATCCTATAAGAAACCGAGGCACAGAGAGGTTAAATAATTTGCCGTAGGTTAGACAGCTCAGCAGGGAAACGGAAGACCCAGGATTCAAGTCCAAGCCATCCAGAGTCAGAGCCTGCTTTCTTGACCACTGTGCTGAACATGTTAAAACGTGTGCCCCTTTCGCACCCTCTCCCCTCCTCCTCCTTCGTATGCTCAGTGACGGCACTCAGAATAGTGTGTGACAATTAACCGCAAAGAAGAATCCTGTTTCCCACCCTAACCTGTGGCTTCATCTGTGGATTTGAAGGTGTGAGGTACCTATAAGAGCTCCTGCTACCTTCTGGAAACTGTTTGTGGGTGGTTACTGAGAGAACATGACCATCTACCACGATTGCGTTTGTTTAGTTGCTAAATCGCATCCGACTCTTTCTGACCCCATGGACCCCGCCAGGTTCCTCTATCCGTGGGATTTCCCAAGCAAGAATACTGGAGTGGGTTGCTGTTCCCTTCTCCAGGGGATCTTCCTGACCCAGGAAACAAACCCGAGTCTCTTACATCTCCAATGTTGGCAGGCAGATTCTTCATCACTAGTGCTATCTGGGAAGCCTGATTGTGTTTGTGTGTGTGGTGTACACAGATTCTCTAGCAAGTGCCTCCTGAGGATGACTTTAGCCCCAGCTGTGGATTCTAAAGGGGCTTCCTTGGTGGCTCAGACAGTAAAGAATCTTCCTGCAATGAAGAGACCCAGGGTTCTATTAAGTAGAATCTCGGCTTAGCAGACAAGGCTGATGATTATGGGTGTAATGAACCCTACCCGATGGGAGGGGAGGGTAGACTGGACAACTTTTTGAGCATGGTAGGTAGGTAGGTGGATGGTTCTGGGCTCCTCTAAGCCCCGATGCATGACAACCAACACCACCTACAAGTGAATCAGGGGTCTTTGCACCAGGCCCAGGCCCCCAGGGGGCTGCATTTTGTGCTGTTTCACGTTAAACTCAAATGCCTCAAATTTGCCAGATCTATCATCACAACGACATGTAGCCCCAGCTCACACGTGGAATGTTTGCTCTCTGGCAGCCAAATGCATTGGAACAGGCAGGGGTGATCTCATAAGGCAGGGAAGCTGAGCAGTCAGTCAGATGATTCATACATTATTGAGATGGAGGAAGCGAGCATCATTTAATGAAAATATCTGGGCGCTGCACAATCAGGAATCTCCAGATGTGTGGCAGCTTAGGAACCATCTTATCTAAAGTCCTTTTACAAACGTGGAAACTGAAGCTTTACAAAAGGGTAGGGATTAGCTTCCAGCCTGAGAAAAGTTAAAGTGGTTTTTTTATTTATTTAAATACAGTACTCCTGGAGCCCCAGCGCTATGGGCTCAGACCTCCCCCTCTCTGGCTCCAGGGCCTTCAACTACAGCCATCAATTCATCCCAGGTGCCTGATAACTTTTTTGTTCCTCCTTGCCTTTCAACGGTATTTTTAGCTGTTGAACACCCTGTTCAGATCATTTTACTTCCACTAGGAGAATCACCTCCCGCCCTGCCCTCTCTGTAGCTCTGAAGTTGCAGATGCCCCCACCCATCCCTGCTGGATGGAGGGCTGGAGCTTGGACAAGAGTTAAGAAGGGATCTGCATAAGTTGTTTGCATCCCCTTTGTCTAGCTTCTCTCTTATATAGTTATGTTTACAAGGTGGAATTACTTGGCAAAATGCTTGTACTATTTTTAAACAGTAAAGACCAGCCATGGCCTTACAGATGTCCCATCAAAACACAAAAACCCTGTCTTCCAGGTGTACAGTGTATCTGACTTTTAAAGCTGCTACTTTCTCACACTATTCTGCTCTCCCACTGGGAAAAGGTTTCTCCAGGGGAATGTGAGATGTGTCTACTACAAGGGGACAAGTAGAAGAGGACCTAGGACCTGGCTGTCTTTCTCAGGCACTCTGAGCACTGGAGGGCGATTGTGCCCAAGCCTCGCTTTCTCCTTCCCTGGGTTCCTGACCTTTATGCCTGATTTGCAGATGAGCTTCAGTGGGAGAGGCCTTGGACACATGCGGGGCCTTACCTTTCTCTGCTGGGTCAGGGGGCAGGAAGGGGCATGAGGATGAGGGGAGGAACGTGCCTTAAGCCAGGATGCTCCTCACAGAAGCCAGCAAAGAATTCCCGATCACTCGTTTTGATTAGATCCCTGCGCTGAAGAAAACAGGCTCCAGGGGAAATCGTTTCCAACAATTCCCTAGAGCTAGGTTATTTCCTAGCCTGCCCACCCTACCCCACCCCCGCAAATGTCTCTGAAGACAGTGTGACTCGAGGGTAGAGTCGGGCAGACCACAACCATTCTTCAGCAGGGTCCTGGCTTGGCCTTACCCAGAGGGAGAGCAGTGCAGGGGAAAGTGCACAGTGCTGCAGCCAGCCAGCCAGCCAAGGTGAACCCCAGCTGAACCACTTCCGCGAGCTGTGACATTCAGCAAATTAAGTTCTCTGAACTGCATGTTTTCTCACCTGTAATGGGGGGGAGGGAGGATGGGTAAGGATATCCGCACCGTTGCCCTAAAAAATCAGGCCAAAAAAAAAAAAAAAGACGCAAACAAGACGCAAATGGTCTGTTTGACATAAAGTAAGTTCTCTGAAAGCGGCGTCTGTGGTCACTGGTGAGCTAAGGGAAGCGTAGGGAAACTCAGCAGGAAGCCAAGGCCGCGGGCCGGAGAAGGAACCGAAATAGCCCCGGCGGTTCCACGGTCAGCGGGTCCGCCAGCCCCAAGGGAAGAGGCCCTCTACCATCGGGCTGGAGCCGCCGAGTGGGGAGGGGGTGTTTTGCTCCAGAAAAGGGTGAGGATTGGCCTCGGCCTTCAGCGGGGGAAGGAAGCGATAAAGCCACGTAACAAAAGCTCAAGGCCAAACCCACCGCCCGCCCAGCGCCGCACCTCGGCTTCCTATCGAGTCAGCTGACTTCGCGGTCTTGCTGCCGGGCCCGCAGAGCGGCCCCCCGGGCTCCTCTCAGCCAATCGGCGGCGGCCCGGCCCCTTGCAGCCAATCGACGACGGCCCGGCCTCCTCTCAGCCAATCGGCGGCGGCTCTATCCCTCTCAGCCAATCTGGGCCTGCGCGCTGGCCTCTGGTGGCGCGTGGGGCGGGAAAGGCCCTCTGTAGAGCATTGCTTGTAAAGCAAGCGGTCCGGTCTGTGTAACGAGTATTCCTCTTTCCTCGGGGCCTCTGCCAGCGTCCGCACTGGGCCGAGACGGCTCTGGAGCCCTCAGCATCCGTTAGGGACTGTCAGGCACGGGAAGCAGCGCCCATTCTCCTCTCCAGAACCAGCCAGCTACCCGAGACCCTCGCTGGCCCCAGCTGACCGCCCCGCATCTTGCTCGCGGACTGGCTGTTGCAGCCTCTCAGCCTCGCAGCCTGGACTGGGGTGGGGGTGGGGTGGTCTTTGCAAGTACACGTCGGAAGAAATGCTTGTACCCCTGAAGTCCAGCCCGCGCGGGCCCAGATGCTGCTACTTCAGAGCCGAACTCGGCTACTCAAGACAGACTTGCGTCTGTCTTGCTGTGTGGCCTGGGAGGGGACCTCCCACTTTATCCCTACAGGTATCCTGTAGGGGCGGATCATTGTTTTTGTCCTGCAGTTGAGGAACCCCAGGTGCCCAGAACAACAGTTCTGCTACTATTGAGGGTTGGTTTGCAAAGAAGCCAGAATTAATTCTAAGTAACTGGGCTCCATACTGGCGCACTATGTAGAGGGTTCAAGACTCAAACCCTCAGGGCTCCTTTGTTTGCGGGAGGGAGGAAACTGCAAAGCCAGTGGATCTAGATCCACATAATATGTCTCACCCGCTTCTGAGGTGGAGCAGTGGTAAAGAATCCACCTGCCGAGCGGGAGATGCGTCTTTGATCTCTGGGTTGGAAAGATCCCCTGGAAAAGGAAATGACAACCCACTCCAGTATTCTTGCTTGGAAAGTCTAATGGACAGAGGAATCTGACGGGCTGTAGTCCATGGAGTTGGGAAAGAGTTGGACATGACTGAGCGCACGTGCGTGTGCACGTACACACGCACACACACACACACGGGCTTTGCTCCTTGGAACAAAGAGTCTTTAAAGGCCCTCTCACACTGTGGGAGCCGTCAGTTCACTGTTTAAGTGTGGACCACATTGCCACTTTTGGGGAGAATCCTGAGATAATAGCTCATCTTTCAGCTCTTAGATTAAATAGTGCTTTCCTTGACTCTTCCCCCAACCCCCACCAGCCCACGCCTGGATCAACTGCCTCCTCAAGCACCTTGGCAGCCCTTTTCACCCTGGCGGTTGCCTCTATGCTTGTGTCTCCTGCAGATGGAAGGAAGCTGCCTGAGAGCAGGAAGCACCTCTTGATGACAGCCTCAGCGTTCAGCTGGGATGCGCCAGGGAGGCCAGTGTTCCCCAGGAACTCCATTTGAGAACCACTGAGCTAGAGTTTGAAAAGTAAGTCAAACAGGGAAACTGGAGACAACCGTAAAAGCTTGACCTTTAGTAGTCATGATGATCGTGATCAACACAGTTGTCACTGAGTTTTTATCATGTAACAGGCATTGTGGTCAGTGCTTTAGCACAGGGCTCCACATACTGAAATGGCATTTGAATCTCAGGGGGATCTTGTTCTGATTCAGTCCGTTGGGGTGGGGCCTGAGATTTCTAACGTGCTTCCAGGTGATGGTTCATGAATCTCATTTTATGTATGAACTTGTCCTCTTAAAAGCCCCACGAAGTGGTTGTCACTATAATTCCTGTTTTACACACAAGGAAACTGAGAGGTTAAGTATCTGTGAACTTGGGTCAAAATAAATAAACTACAGAGCAGTGTGGAAGGGGACAATGGTGTGAGCATTTACAGTTATAGAAGGAAAAAGCAAAAGCAGAGGAAACAGTCTTTACAAAGGCCTGGTGTGTGGGGGTTGGGGGTGGGGGGTGGCCCCAGCGCTGCACAGATTGCTCCTTCACCCCTTAGGCACCATGTGCACAATACTAGCCTGCCAATGTAGGAGCCAAAGGAGATGAGGGTTCGATCTCTGGATCAGGAAGATCCCCTCTAGAAGGGAATGGCAACCCACTCCAGTGTTCTTGCCTGGAGAAGCCCATGGACGGAGGAGCCTGGTGGGCTACAGTCCTTGGAGTTGCAGTCAGAGGTGACCAACATGTACACATAGTACTTATGCACTTTCGAAATACCCCAAATATTTGAGGCCTGAAAAAAATGTATTAGCACCTGTGTCTGAAAACCAAGTATTTAAATTGATTTTTCAAGGTTCAAATGATTAAAAAGCCTTTCAGAAAATTTTTTACATGAAAGCATTTGTGTTTAGTGAATGGTATGGGTGTATTTTGGTACATTTGATTAAAAAAAAAACAGGATAGGGCTGCCTCCCCCTGGCCTAGGACCTACTGAGGATAAGTCGGGCCCTGGCCTCACTGGGTCTGGATGAGATCCTGAGGGCAGCCGGGAACCACAGCTAGAAGCAGGACAGTTCTCTGTGGCTGCAGTGAGAAGAAAGGGCTGGAGGGGGGCCAGGCTGGAGGCCCGGCGGCTTGAGAGCAGATAGCCGCTTACAGCCTCCAGAAGGCAAGAGGATAAAGCCACAGCATTATACAAGCCAATTAGTCTTTGATTCCTCCAGCCCCAATCTGACTCAGCATTCTAAATTTACTTAAGATTTGGGGACATGGGTTTTGCCAAACCCTTTCTCATTAAGGCCAGTGATATTCTGGTGGGGGTTGGGGTGGGATTTGAGAGCACATGTCTGGAGCGGATAGTCAGGAACGTGAACCTCAGCTCTGCTCCTGGCTGTGTGACTTTGCATAAATGATTTAGCTTCTTTGAGCCTCAGATTCCTTGCTGGGTCGCTGTTGTCCTGACTCAGGTCGCTATGACTTGGGCCTGATGGCCAGCAGCCACAGATGAGCACTGTCCTTGGGAGCCACCAGCCTCCATCCTCCTTCCTACCAGCCTTGCCTGACCTCCCTACTACCTTACAGGTCTAGTATTCATCGCTCAGTCGTGTCCAACTCTTTTGTGACCCTGTGCACTGTAGCCCTCCAGGCTCCTCTATCCATGGTATTTCCCAGGCAAGAATACTGGAGTGGATTGCCATTCCCTTCTCCAGGGGATCTTCCCGACCCAGGGATTGAACCCACGTCTCCCACATTGCAGACAGATTCGTTACCATTTGAGCCACCAGGGAAGCCCCCTTACAGCATCTGGGTTTCCCTTATTAGAGAACTCGTCTTTTTGAGGCTCAGATAGCCCTGCCCTGGACTGGGATGCTGTCCAGGGTCCCTCCCTGTAAAGGGAGTAGATAAGTAGGTCACATTGGGGTAGCGGGGGAGGGTGCTGACTCCTTACAGGAGGAGGAAAAATACTGCAGGTCCCTCCTGTGGAGGATGGAAAAGGCAGCAACAGGGCTCCCCCTGCCCTGTCTCTATCCCTCGGCCTCTCTTTCCCTCTGTCCCTCACAAGGCTGGTCTCCTGCAGGCTGCTATTACTGTGAAATGCCTGTGGGGACAGCACGGGCAATCCTGGACTCCTAGAGTCTGGGGACACCAGTGGACACTATTGAACTGAAGCTTGTCCACCCTCTGCTCTCCTTCCCACCCCCAACCCCTGCCGCCTCTTCAAGCTGCCCCCACTAACTGCCAGATTCTGGAGAGGAGAAAGCTCAGCTTTCACAGAGTCCAAAGCTTCTGCTCCTTGAGCCCCATAGCTCCTGGAGACCCAGGGGACTGGGAGGGCACTGGCTGTCTGGCCAGTGATTGCCTGGAGCTGCTGCCAGAATCCGGTTCACAGAGACTGTTGTGGCAACAGAGCGATCATGGGTTTAGCAAGATCTCTGTTCCCCACTCCCAGCCCTCACCCTGTTGAAAACCGTTCACAGCAAGGGGTGTGGATGAGCATTCAATTGTGTGGATTTCTGTGAAAACTAGAGAGAGAGAGACAGGGCGTGGCCTGAATGTCCAGCGCTGCCAGCCCTGCCCTGCCCTGACACCCCTAGGGACTGAGCCCTGTCTGAATCATAACACAGGGCGGCCACATTTCTAGGAAACTGCAGCTGAAGGAGAAAGTTCCCAGTTGTGTGAATGAGACTAGCTAGTTGCGTGCAGAGGAGGACTGCGAACCTGTGTCCAGGCAGTCTTCAGGTCCCTGGACTTGGTGCCCAGGCAAGCACGCAGAACAAAGACCGAAGCCTGACCCTGCACCTGGGGCGGGGAACTCCGCCGGTTCCTGGATGGGGGCTGTGGAAACAGGGAGTTCACCTCGGCCAGGCCCACAGGTTTTCCATTTTCCTGGCGTGGGGCCTGGCAAGCTCCCAGCTCTGAGGCTGGCTGTCCGGGACACTGCAGCCCTTCTGCAGAGATACTCCACGTTGCATGACCTCATCTGGCTGCCCTTCCTCCTCCTGTCTCCAAGACCCTGGGCTTTTTTCTCCCCACCCCAAGAGAAAGCATGTGCCCCCTGCTCAGGGCTGTGTGGAGTGCCCAGGGGGAAGTCCCCACTCTTGCCCGGAGTTGCCCTCCTGGTGTGAGAGGCAGGGCTGGGTGACAGAAGAGAGACATCCGTCTTCACAGTGTACTCATCATGCTTAATCTCCCCAGGGTGGTGGGTCTGCCTGACACCTCTCTCCCAGGCTGCAGTACCCCGATGCGTCTCTCATCAGAGTGGGTGTTAGTCCCCCAGGTGTGTGGCAGGCAGGCAGCAGCGGTGACAGTACAGTGGTATCCGCTTCAAAACAAGAAGGTTGGACTCGGGGGCTGAGGCCTTTGTGCTCTCAGAAGGTTCAGAAGGTGACTGACAGCGCCCCTCCCTGGCATCCGCTCCAGCCTGGGCTCTGGCCTTGCCCCCATCCTTTCCGGGTCCTGGGCTGGCTGCTTCCTGCAGGTCAGGTGTGTGTGCTTCCCCTGGGCTCACGGATCTAGGAGTACCTTGGGGAAAGGAGGCCAGCCTTGGAGCTTCTACGCCATCTCCCCACACGACCCCCACCCCTCTGTGCCCCAACATCAATCAGCCATGTCTGAAAGCAGTGGCTCTGAAACTTAACATCCATCAGAATCACCAGGGAATGTACTAGGATACAGATTGCTGGGCCCCATGTCCAGGGCTTCCGAGCTTGTAAATAGGGAGATGTTCAGTCACTTAGTCTTGTCCCTACTCTTTGTGACCCTCTGGAACTGCAGCAGGCCAGGCTTCTCTGTCCTCCACTATCTCCCGGAGTTTGCTCAAACTCATGTCCGTTAAGTTGGTGATGCCATTATCTTGTCCTCTGTTGCCCTCTTCTCCTGCCTTCACTCTTTCCCAGCATCAGGATCTTTTCCAGAGTCAATTCTTTGCATCAGGTGGCCAAAGTTTTGGAGCTTCAGCTTCAGCATCAGTCCTTCCAATGTATATTCAGGGTTGATTTCCTTTAGGATTGACTGATTTGATCTCCTTGCAGTCCAAGAGACTCTCAAGAGTCTTCTCCAGCACCACAGTTCGAAGGAGCTCAGCCTTCTCTATGGTTTAGCTCTCACATCCATACATGACCACTGGAAAAACCATAGCTTTGACCAGCCGGTCTGGAGGGGGCACTGAGAATTTGCATTTCTAACAAGCTTCCAAGTGACCGGAGGCGGCTGCCCCAGGACCACATCTGAAAACCACCGAGCCAGAGCAGGGCAGAAAGAAAACCTGGGTTTGAGCCCTGGCCCTGCCACCCTCCTGCCCTGATGCCTTGGCCTCCCTGAGCTTCAGCTTGTCCCCTATTAAAGGCAGAGTCATGGTCAATGGGTGGGTGGGAGGTGGGTGGGAGGATTATTTGGTTGGTGTATTTGAAGGACCCTTTCACTGTGCCTGCAAATTGAGTATGTGTTTAGTCAGCAGACATCATATTTACTGAAGCGTTGTCTGCTGTCCATCAGATACTTGGCTCAGTGTGGTGGCTGACGTGGACAGATCGTGTGCATGAGGATTCTAAGGTCCAGCTGAATATCATGTGTCTCTGGACCTCAGTTTTTTCCTCTATAAACAAGGCCTTCATTCTGTTGGGTCTGCTAGGTCTGCCCTATTTCAACGCAAGCAGCCATTTCAAACTCGGCTCTGGGAGGAAGTTAGGTCTTAGGAGGCATGGCCACGTTCTTCATTCTGGCCAACCCCTTTCCAAGGCCTCCATCTGAAAGCCCAGGTGCTTCTGCAGAGCTCAGAACATCATCCGTCACCAGAGGCACTGGTCATTTTACCCCAGAGGAGGGTGACATGGCCTTGAAGGTCCATCATGGTCTGGTTCCAGCCTGCCTTTATAATCTTATTTCTCACTGTCTTTTCTCCATTCACCATGTAGTCTAGACAAACTGGGCTACTTGTCCTTCCTCAAAGATGCCCCATGATGTCCTGCCTTTGTTCACACCATTCTCAGAGCTAGAATGTTCTCTGCTGCTCAGTCCTGTTCATGCTTCCGAGTCCACCCAGTGACTGCCCCCTCCAAGAAGGCATCCCAGATCTTTCTGTCATCTGTCTGTCTGTTTAGCTATCACCTCTGTATCTCTCTATGTAGTACAGTGATTTTTGCTTTCTTCTGTGGATGATAGCAGAACGTGTTGCTGGGGTCGTCAGGTGTGAGATGTAACTCCATCAGGGACGCAGCCACCCCTACCCCCCGTTTATGTCTGACAGTGTCCCTCTGAAGGAGCTGCCTGCAGGCCTGTCCCTGGACCTCACATTTCTGAAGTCTGTTCTCAGAACATTCTCAGATGTGAAAAGCTAGAGTTGAGATATTAATACCACGTAAAAATTTTAAAAAGTGGAACAACCACTTCAAAGGAGAAACCAACTAACACAGATTAGTCAGCTGTTTATTTCCATGGTAGCCAGAGATGGGAAATAACTATACATGTATGTATGTGTCTGCTGTGGCTCATGTTCACAAATCTCATTTGCATGTAGGCACAGCTACTTCTCTTATTTTTCTTTTTTAACTTGTAGGGTTTTTTCCTACTCTAAATATAATATATGGGTTAGAAGAAAATGTGTAAAGGAAATAAAAAGTAAAAATAAAAGCAAGAGAAGAAAATAAGTATTTATAAGCCAGAAGTAGCCAGTATTAACATTTTGGTATATTTCTTGTGAATAGTTTTCCTGTACATATTTATCCTATATGATTTTTTTAAAGGCAATTGGGATAAATGTTTATGTAGTTCTATATAAACATTCTCTATAAATTAATTTTTTGACTTAAAATATAGTTAGCATTTTGCTATTCTTCCTTTAAACTTTTTATTTTATATTGGAGTGCATGCGTGTTAAGTCACTTTATTTGTGTCCGACTCTTTGCGACTCTTTGGATTGTAGCCCACCAGACTCCTCCGTCCATGGGATTCTCCAGGCCAGAATGCTGGAGTGGGTGGCCATGCCCTCCTCCAGGGGATCTTCCCCACCCAGGGACTGAACCCATGTCTCCTGCATCTTCTGCATTGGCAAGCGGGTTCTTTATCACTTAAGTGCCACCTGAGAAGTCCCATACTGGAGAATAGCTGATTAACAATGTTGTCAGGTGGACAGAAAAGGGACTTAGCCTTACATATACACGTATCCATTCCCCTCTAAACCCCTCTCACATTCAGGCTGGTATTTGTTAAAATATTCTTCCCAAACACTGAAAAAAAAATTCCATGATATCTATTTTTAAAAATTTATTTATTTTTTAACTGAAGGATAATTGCTTTACAGAATTTTGTTGTTTTCTGTCGAACCTCAACATCCATGATATCTATTAATAGAAGTGTCAAATTTTATTTTGGGCTTCCTTTGTGGCTCAGCTGGTAAAAAATCTGCCCACAATGCAGGTGACCTGGGTTCGATCCCTGGGTTGGGAAGATCCCCTGGAGAAGGGAAAGGCTACCCGCTCCAGTATGCTGGCCTGGAGAACTCCATGGACTGAATAGTCCATGGGGTCACAAAGAGTTGGACACGACTGAGCAACTTTCACGTTAGGAGGCTGTCTCCTATCATCCTCCTGTCTCCTTCCACCGCCAGCACAGGTGGCAAAAAGGGGGCTGAGGACTGAATCCATTTAGGGGAATGTGCAAGCTGGAGAAGAGCTCAGTTTGGGAAGGAGAAGGGAGAGCATCTTGGTCTCCACACTCTGGGTGGGGACGTATCACTGGTAAAAAGGGAAGAAAGAGCTGGTCTTCAGCCATTCATGCATCCAGACTCTGGGAGCCGGGGAAGATGGAAAACGAGTCAAGTCCAGAGCCTGGGAGGGGGCAGTTCCTGTGATGCCTGGGTAGTGGCAGTCTGCCTTGAGGACCCAGTCACCCTTTCTCTCACAGCTGGCCCACTGCAGCCATCTCAGGCTCACGATCCCGGCCTCCGAAAGCACCTGCATTGCTGATTGCAGACGCTTAAATTCATGATTTTTAAATCAGCATTTCCCAAACTTCAGCTGTACTTTATTCAAGATTTCGAGTTTTAGCAAAAAGAAACCAGCAATACACAGTCACACACACCCTGATTCATATCACCTGAGCCATCACACTTCTCAACAGTTAAGACGATGACTGAAACATTCAGGGTGTGCCTACACCAGTCGCAAGGTCTGCCTTAAAGGTTATCATGCTACTTGCTTTAGCCTCATCTTAAGCAGTAAAAATTTTGAAATCACAGGTTTGATGGATTAGTTGATACTCTGTAACACACACTAAAACTGTAACGAAAACCGTGACAAAAGAAAATTGTCAGCCATTGCTAATACCTTTACTACCAGCTGGTGGTAATTGGACCACATCTTTGGGAAACAACTGTTTTAACTAAACAGTTGCTTTATGTTATAGTTGACTGTGTGCATTTCCTTCACTTAATCATAAGCTTTCTGAAGTCAGGTATCATGGTTTCTTTGGTGCTTTATTTGAGTGTTGAGGCTCAATAAATATTTTCCTTCCTTTGGTTTGGTTTGTTTTGGTGATGGGATATTGGTCAATAGGGTGCTTAACATAATCTAGGTGCTTAACATAACTGAAGCCTCTAAGGTCAGGATTATAAAGGGGAGAGCAACATTTATGTGGTCAAGGAAGTTGCCCTGGGGCTTCCCTTGTGGTGCAGTGGTTAAGAATCCACCTTCCGATGCAAGGGATACCGACTTGATCCCTGGTCCAGGAAGCCTCAGAGCAGCTCAGCCCATGCGCCACAACTACTGAGCCTGCATGCTCTAGCCCGTGCTCCACAACAAGAGAAGCCACCACAATGAGAAGCCCAAACACCGCAGCTAGAGAGTAGCCCCTGCTCACCGCAACTCAAGAAAGCCCACATGCAGCAACGTGCAGCCCACATCCAGCGCAGCCAAAAATAAATGTTAAGAAAATAATAATAAATAAATATGAAAAAAAAGCTTCCCTGGAACTTCCCTGGTAGTCCAAAGGTTAAGAATCCACCTTGAACGCAGGTTCAATACCTGGTTGGGGAACTAAGATCCCATATGCTACGGGGCAACTAACACCACACACCACAACTACTGAAGTCCACGTGCTGCAATGAAAGATCCCACGAGCCACAACTAAGACCCGATGCAGCCAAATAAATATGTAAATAAATATTTTAAAAATAAAAAGTAATAAAATGGTAAAAAAAAAAAGTCACCCTGGTTTAAATACTGTGTCGTCATAATTTGGACTGGCGTGATCAGGCTGGAAAACAGTAAGTCATTCACATTCTATCTGTCCTTCTTGGAATAAGTAACACATCTACACATTTAAGAATTAGTCTTGGAGGAACATTTAGCTCATGGAGAAATTGAACCCGCTATACTGACCTCATGAAATAAGAGGAATTTTCCATACCTTGAAAACATGGAGTGCAGTATATGGCCATTGATCAGAAGACACAAGTTGGATGAATGAATAAGGTGCTGATCTACAGTCAACAGAGCTTAACTACCCCTGGAAGACCATCCTCAGACAGAGAAAGAACTGTTTACTCAGTACATGGCATGCCGTGGTCTTTATACACATTGCTCCTCTAGATTCCATGCAGTATCTGCACAGGAGGAAAGGGTGGAATCCTGCCACCAGTTGACAGAGGCCCCACCTGTCCTTAACCACTGCCTGCCACCTCAGATGACTGCACTTTCCTAAAAGATCCAAGACTTAATGTGACCCAGAAGCTGGTCAGGAATTTGTGGAAACTAATGGATAGCTTTCTGACCAACCAAATAAACAAAGATGACCAAAGGGAAGTGTGACTAAGATTCCAGAATAAAAGAGTGTATTAAGAGAGGGAGAGAAGGGCACCCTTGTGTCAACCACCTGCAAGAGGTGGAGACATTTGTCAGGGTCTGGCTGACCCTGCCTCTCCCATAGCCCTATCTGCCTCCTTTCTGAACCTCTCTCCCAAGTGTGGAGTCCTTAGCCTGTAATTTAGGATAGCTTAGCCCAGTTGCACATAAGAAATTCATTCTTCAGAGACGGAAAATGAGCAATACTGCTTCCTCAGCTACTTAGGATCCAGTGGAGGCAAGAACCACATGAAGTACAAAGAGGGTACACCCCTGGGTCAGAGACCTGGGTTGGAGCCCTGAGTCTTTTATGACCTTAGAGTTGATCCCCTCTAACTCATGGTTCATTTAACAGGTATTGTCTCCTCCAAGTACTAACCAGACCCGACCCTGCTTAGCTTCTGAGATCAGATGAGATTGGGCGTGTTCAGAGTTGTATGGCCGTAGACTATTTAACAGGTATTTTCTGAGCACAGGCTGTGTACCCAGTACAGCCCTGGGCACTAGGGATCCAGCAGTGAATAAACAGGAGGTCCTGCTGGCCTGGATTTCACATCCTAGTGAGAGTGATTAGGTTGAATAAGCCATAAACAGGCAGTGTAACTGCTTCCCTGGTGGCTTAGATGGTAAAGAATCTGCCTGCAATGCAAGGAGACCCCGGTTCAATCCCTGCGTCTAGAAGATCCCCTGGAGAAGGGAATGGCAACCACTCCAGTATTCTGCCTGGAGAATCCCATGGACAGAGGAGCCTCCCAGGCTGTAGTCTACGGGGTCACAAAGAGTCAGATACAACTGAGCGACTAAACACGCACACGCAAGGACAAATCAGGGGAGGTTCGTCCTGAGAGGGAGGAGGGAAGGTCTCCCCAACACAGTGACATTTGAGCTGAGACCTGAATGTGTTAGGGAACCAGTCGAGGGCAAGAGCCTTACTGTTGGAGGGAGCACCACCCCCCCCGAGATGGGACCACATCTGGATGGATGACAAGGAAGAAGACACAGAGACGAGATGCTGAACTGCATCAGCGGTTTGGACACAGTTTTCCAGGCAATTCTAGGACCTCCCCGGTTTTGTCCCAGGAGTGGAGGAACCAAGGAGGAGGCCCCCCAACCCAGCCCGACACACACTACAGCTCTGCTTCAATGTGAAGCACGTACTGGGGTGCTGCTTAAGATTTTGCTCAAAGAACAGATCCCATGATCACAAATTCCTGATCTCCAAACTCCATCCTTCAGTTGTTGGACTCTGAAAAGTCCTCATCCAACCTCTATGGTCCGACTCTGTTCAGTAGACAGAGTCAGAAAGTACAAGTCCTAGCGACCTGACCCTCCTTATCGGGATCCCCTCTTGCGTGGCGCTGGACTGGACTTGCTGACGCCCCCCACGCCCATCCCTCTGGGAAGGGACTCAGGTATTCACCTTCTCCTGATCTTGCACTGTTGGAAGGAGACGCTCTGTCCCACACCTGAGAGCTTTATCTGGAGATGGGGGAACAGCTCCAGTTTCTTCCAACCTGTGCTATGCAGAGCTGGCCAGCTGCCCCCTCCCTAAACCCAAACTCCTCTTTCCTCTTCTCCGGAGTGGAACTGCCCGCAGCCCTCACAGAAGCTGTGGGGTTTGGGGCAAAGCGCCGGGAGGGATGTGCAATCGTCTTCTGGTAAAAGCAGCATAATTAACTTTGACTGACACGAGGAAGCGGAGCCCAAGAGGGACTCAAACAGTCCCTTTCTCACGCATTTCAGAACCAGTGGAGAGTCCGGCAGGGAGATGGGGAGAAAAGGGATAAACCAGCGCAAGGGGAGAGTATCCAGTACCAGAATGTTCATCCTTGCTCCCCAGCATCCCCCTCTGCCCCCGGCGCCTCTCCCCTTTGTCCCAGGAGGACTTACCTGAGGGTCGACGATCCCTGTTTCTGGTTCCATCCTGCTCCTCTCAGCTGCCGGGCGCTGGTCAGACTGCGTGGGCTCCAGGCCCTGCCGTCTGGTCTCTGCCATTTCCTCTGGGTGGGAGAGACTTCCCAGTGGCGGGACAGACATGCTGTCTGCCCGTCTGATGTGGGATGCTGTGCTGGCCTCGGCCCCTGGGGAGTATACATGTGCATACACCTGTGTGTGTGTGTGTGTGTGTATGCTCCTGGCAGTGGCATGTGGCACGTTGGCAGGTGGCCTTTTGAGTCGGTGGCGACAGCACCGTTGACCGCAGTGGCTCCAATGCCCCAGAGGAGCTATCTGAGGTCACCCATCCTGCTTTTAGCAAGAGTGTTACTCCTGGCAGAGAAATCCTGTGGGTTTATCCCGGAAATTGAGAAACAGCCTGAAGACACCATCTGGCTTCCTGCTGGTGGAGCCAGATACGGTCCCCAGTCACCAAGGCCGGGGAGCCTCCAGCTTATTTCCAAGATTAAGGCTCAGGGATTTCCGCTTTCCTTAGTTTCCTCTGCCTCTACAAGTTAAAAAAATTGTCGTTTACCGAATAGTCCCAAAGCATAATCCTTACTCTACTAAGTGTGTGAACAATACATTTGTATTGACAGTTCGGTTGTCATTTTCTCCCTTGATTAGCTAGAAAGGGAGGAGGAAGAAGTCGTACTTTTAAATTCTGTTTATGCAAGGAGTTGCATTTCCCCTGTTTTTAAAATAAAGCTACCAGGAATGCGTCTTTTTTTGGAAAGATTTTCTTCCTCTTGTTTACCTTAGAGCCAGAAACGCCTCTGGTTTGTTCCCAAAGCTGGTTTTAGACACCAGCTTGTGCCTGTGTGGGTGTGAGAGGCCGCGTGAAATGTATAACCCAGTTTAACGGTGGGGGGAGAAGGGCAGAGTCACAAGTGTACTCCCACTACCCTCAAACACAGCAGTAAAAGGGCAATTTCTCTGCTTGTATGAAGTGATATAATGTGTTTATAAGTCCCCTTCCTGCTGCACAGGTGCTGAGAGGGAGGGTGGACCATGGGATGAGAGCTGTATTTCCACCTAATCTAACAGACACAATTGCATTAATTTAAATAGCAAACAGTCCAGCTGAAATAGAATACACAGTCTTGGGACTTCGTTTGTGGTCCACTAGCTAAGACTCTGCGTTCCCAACGCAAAGGGCTCGGGTTCGATCCCTGGTCAGGGACCTAGATCCCACCTGCTGCAACTGAGTCTGCATGCCACAGTTGAGACATGGCACAACCACGTAAATAAATAATATTTTAAAAAAGAGAATGGACAGTCTTTCCAGTTTCCACTCCTGTGCCCCACAGGAGAGGGGTGTGGTTTCTGTATGCTTGTTGGCAGAGGGGTGATGGCCTGTCCATCTCTGCTAGTTTCTACTCTGGAGCTGCTAGGCAGAGCCCGACTGGGTCTGCTCCTGGCTCCTGCTGAACAGCCTTGGTGGCTGGTGTCTGTGGCCAGAGTACCCCTGGTCCTTCTCTCTTTGCTCTTAAGGACCCCAGGGGCTCCTTTGCTGACCCTCCCCATCTGGACTCTGGTGGTGACTGGACCACCTGAGACTTGCTACGATTCCCATGAACTCCTCTCCGAGTGGTCTCAGATCAGTGGTCTCCTCGCCCTTCTTCCCACCCCCCAAGATGGTTCCCTCTGGAAACCCTCTGACCAGACACCTGGCTCTTGGTCCTGAGTTTCTGATGAAGGCAAGGCCTAGCCCCACTTCTGGTGAAGAATTTGCTTTGACAGAACTGCTCTAGGTTGGTGTAGGGGCAGCCTTTAGGGTGACTTCCTTCCAGACCCCAAAATGAGAGTGAGAGATAGAATCCACCGTCTGCTGAGCCTTCCTTCCGAAATCTACAGAAACATCCACTCCCCACATCTCCACTACAATGCCACTATCCTAAGCACTTTGGCACTCACGCAGTCACTCGGTTCTCATTACAGTTCTGCAGGGCAGGTGATACCACCACCCCTGTTTCACATACAAGGAAACAGAAGCACAAAGAGGTTACGCTGCCTAAGGTCAAACCAATATTTGAACCCAGGAGATCTGGATTCAGAGTCATGTTCCCACCCATGATTTCAGCTCAGAGAGGGGAAATTAGGACTCACTTGCCTTCTCTTTCTCCGCTTCCCTTCTTCCCATAACCCACGTAATCTTGGGTCAGAAAAGGTGGGCTTTCTCTTCTTTCTCTTTCTGTTTGATTGGGACTTGCCTTATGTGGAAGACCTTGATAATAATTCAGAAAGGAAATAAAGACATTTCGAAGATCCTCATTCTTGGGACTTCCCTGGAGGTCCAGTGGTTAAGAATCCCCTTTCTAATGGAGGGGACATGGGTTCCATCCCTGGTCAGGGAACTAAATTCCATATGCCATGGGGCAACCACTGAGCCCGCATGCCACAGTTCAGTTCAGTTCAGTTCAGTCCAGTCGCTCAGTCGCGTCCGACTCTTTGCGACCCCATGAATAGCAGCACGCCAGGCCTCCCTGTCCATCATTAACTCCCGGAGTTCACTTAGACTCATGTCCATCAAGTCAGTGATGCCATCCAGCCATCTCATCCTCTGTCGTCCCCTTCTTCTCCTGCCCTCAATCCCTCCGAACATCAGAGTCTTTTCTAATGAGTCAACTCTTTGCATGAGGTGGCCAAACTAGCCTCACCTAGAAAGACCCAATGCAGCCAAATAAATAATGTTTTAAAAAAATCCTTATTCTCAACAAAACCTGGCTATCAAAAATATAGTCTCAGTGGAAAACCTTATTTTGAATGTAAGAAGCAAAATATCAATTATTCCTCTTTCCTTGCAATTCTGTTTGTAACAACCTCAGTCATCCTTTAGACAGTATGATACATCTGGCTAAATAAAGGGGAATTCAGAACAAAAAAAGGCAAAAGAGAAAAGCACCTGAAGATATTTTCCCTCCAAACACCCATTAAAAGCACATTGGTTTTAAAAAGAAACAGCTGTAATTGGCTACAATAATGGTTTCGGTTTGGCAAGATCTTCTTGGATTAGACTTTCCCCACCTCATGAGCATCGTTTGGAAGTAAATAGCAAGCAGGATTTGGGAGATGGTTTATCTCTTCTGACTGGACCAGGGCTCAGCAAACTTTTTCTATAAAGTGATAAAAGGGACAGAGAGCAAATGTTTTTTACCTTATAGGCCCTCCAGTTTCTGTTACATCTAGTACATCTGTCTCAGCTCTGCTATTGCAGCCTGAAAGCAGCCATAGACAATATGTAAATGAAGAACTATTGCCATGTTCCAATAAAACTTTATTTACAAAAACAGAGAAGTGGACCTGATTGGGTCCTTCAGGTTGTACAGTCTGCTGACTTCTGTTTCTAAACAGAAAGAGGCTCTAGAGTCTTCATTATCACAACTGGGTCCAAATTCCCAGACCATGTCTTTTTTTTTTAAAGAAAAATTTATTTTCTATAACCTTAAGAATATTGAAACATAATTAATTTACAGTGTTGTGTTAGTTTCAGGGGTACAGGAAAGTGATTCAGTTATACTATACATATATCCATTCCTTTTCAGATTCTTTTCCATTATGGCTTATTACAAGATATTGAATGCATATATTCTATTTCAGATTCTTCCCCATTATAGGTCATTAAAAGATGTTGAATATAGTTCCCTGTGCTAAACAGTAGGTCCTTATTGTTTATCTATTTTTATATAGTAGTCTGTATATATTAAATCTAAAGTCCCCGCCCCCCCCGCCGGCCATCCCCCTTGGTTACTGTAAGTTTGTTTTCTATGCCAGACCAGGTCTTTCAAGTCTTAGTCCCACTGGAGAAGTGACAGCTGAGCCCATACTGCAGAGATGTGGACGTGTTAGTCCCTCAGTCATGTCTGATTCTTTGAGACCCCATGGACTATAGCCCACCAGGCTCCTCTGTCCATGAAATTCTCTAGGCAAGAATACCAGAGTGTTTAACTGTTCTCTTCTCCAGGAGATCCTCCCCACCCAGGGGTTGAACCTGGATCTCCTGCATTGCAGGCAAATTTTTTTTACCGTTTGATCCACTGGGGAAGCCCTGGAAAGATAATATGATATCAAATTTAAAAAATGCCCTTGTGAGACACACATGGCAAGTTAGTGAAGAGTGCTTCTGACCTTTGCTTGTAAAACTGAAACTGTACCTACACGGAGGCTGTTCAGTCTGTTTCTCTTTACTGCCAGGGTGACTTCTGCAGTGGGAAGCCCGTGGGACATTTTTAGGGAAACTGTCTCTTGGAAAGTATGTTTTTTTTTTTTTTTAATGTGCTTGAACTTATACATAAGTAAACACTCAGAGCAACTCAGAAAGTGGTCATGGAGTAGGAGGCCCACAATGAAACCCTAGGGCTATTGTGCCATGTAGGAGGCACAGAGAGCTATTGGGGCCTGCAGTGAGGACACCCATTGATGCTGAGTTGGTGAGATAAACCCGGGGTGAAAACTGGGTGGCCTGGGATCATGTGTGTGTGCTGAGTCACCGTGTGTTCTCAGGCACATCACTGAGCCTCTCTGGATCTCACATTCTCCTTCGTGAAAAGTAATGCTGTCACAAAAGAGGATTCCTAACATCCCTAAAGCTCTTAAATTATGTTTCTAAAGTGTGTTTATATAGAACACTTCCTGAGTAACAGTATATGATCTCAGATCCAAGTCTGAATTTAGTAGAAGGGCTTACCCAGTGGCTCAGTGGTAAAGAATCTGCCTGCCAAATGCTAGAGATATAAGAGACCTAGGTTCAATCCCTGGGTTGGGAAGATCCCCATGGAGAAGGAAATGGCAACCCACTCCAGTATTCTTGCCTGGAGAATCCCATGGACAGAGAAACCTGATGGGCTACAGTCCATGGGATCACAAAGAGTTGGACACAGCTGAACTATTGAGTAGGCACACACCAGTGCAGGGACTGATGAGGAGCCCAGCTGGCCAAAGGGGTCATTAAGAATGAGGTCGGTTGCTCTGGCACCATCCAACAGAACATTTCCATCTTCAGTGTTTGGTGAAAGCAGCCATTAGCCACATGTAGGGACTGAAATATGACTAGAAATATGAAATATACATGAAACATGACTAGTGTGACTGAGAGTCTGAATTTTAAATTTTATTAAATTTTAATGCATTTACATTTAAGTAGCTGGTAGCTACAATATTGCACAACAGCCAGGAGTTTCTGAAGCAAAATTCACATATTCAAAGCATTACTGAGCAATGGCCACTACTATTAAACATTCCCATCCTGGACACGCATCTCACAATGGATGTTCATTAGGTGAAGGCTGATTTGACATGAACAGGAACCCAGGGCACGCAGGTCTTGCAGGAATGCCCCAGGAGGCCTGGGGATGCTCTTGATTGTGGTCAGTAAAATTCCCCTTTGTTCTTTTTTTTTTTTTTTTTCCCCTTTGTTCTTTTGCATTCAGAGTTTGGGGATTTTAACTGTGACTCAGAGCTCCGTGAATGATTAATACCTGGTTCTCCTCACACTGGCACAAAACACCTTTCACCTCTGTGATGAAAAGGCTCCTGGCACTCTTTTGGTGGCTTAGGGGTGAGAATAGCTCATCTCTTCTTAGTCATAGGAGAGAGAGACTTCAGACTCTTCAGAGCAAGGGGATCTTTTCTTAAATGAAACCTTGTAGAGACATTACTGTCAACTCCTGACCCACCGTCTGTTTCTCAAGTTATCCCTAAGGTGCCTCCTGGAACCACTTGAATTCCAGGCAGATAGAGTGGTTTATATGCCTCTAAGCACCTCTGGGTATGTTGGGGCTGTGTAATCACAAGTCGCACAGGATCACATGGGGTTTTTCAAGTCTTGAAATGACACAATAGGAAAAAAAGAGAGAGAGAGAGAGAGAGAGAGAGAGAGAGAGAGAGAGAGAAGGGGAAGAAGGCGATTGTAAAAGCACAGTCAAAATTATGACTGCTTACCCCAGCAGCAGGTGGGAGACTGGTCCACAGGGCCTCGTTGCTGACAGAGTTTCCCCAGACAGTGACATCTGCATGTCATACCAGGACTTGGGGAGGGTGTGGGGAGGGTGAGGCCAGCAGGTGCCACAAGGGAGCAGGGGTGAGGGTACAAGGGCTGCGCACACAGCCCTGAGACCAGCGGGAAGGGCGGGGGCGGGGGCTCAGACAGTACCACTGTGGGTTCTGGGTAGACTGGAGGTCAGAGCTCACAGACTGAGATGGAAGTGCCAGTCCAGCCACTCCGTGTTACAGGTGGCCGGCGGCTCAGTGGGGAAGGTGGAAGCAGAGGTTCCTGGTTACCCCTCAATCACATGGATGTGTACATGTGAGTGTGCGTGGGTATGTATGGGTGTGTATGTGGGGGGCACCAATATGGGGAGAGTTGCTTATGATTTCAGAGTACTCTATACACACTTTATTTCACTTGAACCTCCACAACGACCCAGTTGCAATTTACAGATGGAGAAACCAAAATCAGAGTGACCAACCCAGGATCACTCAACTTTCAGGTGATGGAGGCAGGACTCAGTTTAAGATTTCTCTTTTCCAGTTCTTTCTCTTTTCTCCGTGGTGACTACTTAGCATGCACACAGACATACCAATGTGATCTATAATAGGATGTCACACACACACACACTATCATTATTTCTGCCTGTGCAATGTAGCTCAACGAGTTTTTGAAGACAGTATCTCACCATCACCTAAGGAGACAGACCTAGTTTTCTTTTGTTGCTTTTTTTTTTTTAAAGCTTTTTATTTTGTAATGAGGTATTAGCAAACGATGCCATGGTAGTTTCAGCTGAATAGTGAAGTGACTCAGCCATACATATACATGTATCCATTCTCCCCTAAACTCCCCTCCCATCCAGGCTGCCACATACCATTGAGCAGAGTTCTCTGTGCTATATAGCAGGAGACAGACTTAGTTTTAGCTCTTGGTCCTTACTAGTTGTGTCTGTCTGTGTTTAACAGCCTTTGTGTTTTAGAGCATCTTTAGGTTCACAGCACAATTGAGTGCACACGGTGTGAAATGGGGTTCCGCCTTGGTGTTGCGTGTTCTGTGGGTTTTGACTAGCTGTGTCTTGAACACGTTAACTTTGCCTCTTTTCATCTGGTAAGAGTGAGGGCCTTAATACCTAATTTATCAAGATCATGGTGAGGATTAAGCTAAGTCAGATCACGGGTGTAAAGCCAACTGCCTGCCTGGATGGTGTGAGAAGGACTCCATCGTGGAGCTAATGTTCATTTTCGTGTGACTCTCACCAGCGTGAGCCTGGCTGTTGAGCTCCCCCGAGTCTTTCCTTTATTCTCTTGATCTTAGCCCAGAGCCTCGAGTCTGAGCCTAGAAAATTCTGCCAGAGATGAGTTCTAATGGTCCTTAAAGATTGCTAGTCTATGGAGATTCAGGGGGCTGTTGAGGGCAGGCTTGGTTCTTGGAGGAGAAAGGGTTGGGTGAAGTAGGGATGAACTGTAAGGACCTTCAAGGGACATGAATGGGGCGGGGGTGGGGGAGAGCACCACAAATTCTGATTTGGATGCTTGCCAAGAGATACAGGAGGGGAAGAGAAAGTGCAGGAGGGAAAATCAGAGCACAGGGGAGGCTGGGCACCTGTGAGCGTGAAATAAAGAAGCCATCTTGGTGGGATTTTGTCAGAGATGTTTAATACTGTGAACTGTGGGGAACACAGTAGGGTTATCCCTTGCATTCACATCCCCTCCTCCTTCATACTGCTCACCTCTGGACACCTTCGGGGTGGGGAGGGAGGTTCAGAGGAGCCTTTATGTTTTCCGTGTGAAGAACCTGACTGAAAAGACTGCTCAGTGCTCTCAGTTGCTCTTTTTTTTTTTTTTTTTTTAATTATTTATTTGGCTGCACTGGTCTTAGTTGTAGCATTGGGATCTCCATATTCACTGTGGTATGTGACATGTGGGATCTAGTTCCCCAACCAGGGCTGGAACCTGGGGCCCCTGCATTGGGAGCACAGAGTTTTAGCCACTGGACCCCCAGGGAATCCCCTCAGTTGGTCAACCAGGTCCTCCCTGCTCTTCTCACAGCATCTAGTGTGTGCACAGCCACCTCATGCACAGCTCAGCTACAAGCCCTCTGGGAGCAGAATCGGGGCATCTGCTTTCAAAGCTCTGAAAGCAGTCAGTCTGTGTACATGCTCAAAGGCCAGGGATCTGGGGCTCCCTCTCCAGAGTGTGGAGCTGGTTCCCCAGACCAGGTCAGACGCCCAGAGACATTTGTGCTGGAAACACTGGGTAATTCAGACCATTGTGAGGGGAGCAGGACCAGAAGGGGTGCACTTCCCCCTCCTTGTCTTAATGTGCCCTGGTGTGAGTCATTTCCTATCTATCTGCTACCTTGGTTTCACTCATCTGCAAAATGGGGAGAACTGTTTTATAAAAGAACATGTGTTCACTTTTTTCCCTCAAAAACAAAGTAATATATATTCAAAATGGAAAATGTAGACTCTACAGAAGAATAAGCAATGAAATAGAAATCACCTTTAAAATAACCCAAAGATAAACTGTTAACATTTTGATGTATTGCGTTTCAGTCTTTTCCGTGTGTGTGTGTGTATGTATTTTCTCAGAACCAGTGATGTAATTTGCAAGTCCCAATGTGAAAATGTGGAGCCCCTTGTTAAAAAATTATTATGCATTTTAAGATGGCCACAGCCCAGCTTTAAACCAAGTTCAGAGCCCTTGCAAGGTACCAGGCGTCACGTGGCCCCAGTTGTATGCCCATGAATCTGGCTCTGTCTAGTCCCTCCTCAGAATAATAACAAGATCAGTTACTGAGTGCTTTCTATCGTCAAAGTGTTTTACTTAAATTAGTTCTAATTTAATTCAACTTTCCTGAAATAAATGCAGCTCTATCCCCACCCTGCCCATGTTGCAGATAAGGCCACAGGGGAGCAGAGCGTTTATGTAGCTGGTAAGCAGCAGAGACCATATCCACACCTTAGTTCTTCTGACTGCAGGCCTGTGCTTTCTCCAACTACAGCACACTGCTTCTCATACTAACTTATAAATTAGTAAAAAAATGTTTTTCATAAAATTGAGAATATACTATATGTAAAACCTTGTATTCTTTCTGGTTTTATACCACCAGTACCTTTTTCCTAATGTGTCTGAGTCCGTTCTGGCTGCTATAAGAAAATACCACAGACTGGGTAGCTTATGAACAACTGAAATTTGTTGCTGTCTGTTCTGGCGGCTGCAGGTCTGAGATCAGGGCACCAGAGTGGTTGGGTGAGGGTGGACTTCCAGGGTGCAGAGACCTTGCTTTGTGACCTCACATGGTGGAAGGGCCAGGGGCCTGTGTGCTTTTTTTGTTTATTTCTGGCTGTGTCGGGTCTTAGTTGCCACACTCGGAATCTTCGTTGCGTCGTGTAGGACCTTTCATTGATGTGCGGGCTCTCTAGTTGCTCCGAGATATTTGGGATGTAGTTCCCAGACCAGGAATCGAACCTCTGTCCCCTGTCTCACAAGGCGGATTCTTAACCACTGGATCACCAGGGAAGGCTCAGTGTTCTTTTATAAGAGCACTGATCCCACTCAGCAGGCCTCCATCCTCATGCACTAGTCACTTGCCAAGACTCCACCTACTGGTATCACCTTTGGGGGTTACAGTGATTTCAGCCTGTGAGTCTGGTAGGAGACACAGACATTCAGACCATAGATGGTGGCATTAGATGTAGGAGAAAAATAATGGCTATTGGTAGGCAATAGTTCCGGATGACAACAACACTGAGAACAATTCTGTTGCAAGATGCTGTTAAATACGAAGTATGAGTGAGCCAGAGCAGGACCACGTGCCAGAGCAGGACCACATGACCAGTGGAGATGGCACCTACCCCCCCATCTGATAAACAAACCATGAACACCTCACTGTCTCTGCTCTGAATGCCCTCCATAGTAAGGAAGATGTCTTTGCACGTCCCCAAGAGCCAAGAAGAGTTCTATCAGACTTTATTTTCTACAGTTTGCAAAGGAAGTCAGTAGGGTTTGTTTTCCAAGCACTCATTAAATTATTATATTGAATATGATTTCAGCCTTCCCCTTACACACACACACACACAAATATCCCTGTAGGGGGTATGCACTCACCCTCTCCCCGCTGGCAATCACGGTGATACATGTAAAAAGAACTGGTTCTGAAACTCATATTAAAAGTCTCACCATATACCATTCCAGACTCTGGGGAATTCAGTCTGAGTCTCAGTAGCCACAAATGTAACATGGAGCTCATAAGAGCTAGCCCACCAGTGTAATAAGCCTTTTCCCAAAGCAGGGGATTTCTAAGAGCCAGGCAGAGGTCACTGCAAATTAGAATTGCTTTGGAGGCCTTAACTCTTCACTGAAAACTGCCATCATATTTGTGGTCCCTGGGATTAGGAACTGGAGGTGGGGTGGTAAGTAAGGCCTGTTACTGTAACACACTTCCTCTCACATGTTACAATTTGGTGTGTGTGTGTGCTGGTGAGCTGTGGTTTAAAGGAAGACAGTATATTTCAGGGGAAAGAAAGATCACCCAGTGCAGCCTTAGGGGTGTGTGAGAGAGAGAACACAGGTCATCATGTCTGTCTCTGGGGGTCAGTGGAATCTTGGGCAGCTGAGCAGCTGAGTGAGGGACACCAGCCTGAGGCCAGTTTCTTTGTTAACAGTATCTAGTGATGTCACCCCTCCCCTCCAGAAGCCGAGGGCATTGGGGTAGGAAAAAAGCCTTCCTTGTTTGGTTTTAAGTTTCCACCTGTCAAAATGCATCTTTCTAGATGACATGGTGCCCTTTTAACCCAGTGTTGCACAAAGAAATTTAATGAGGGGACTTCCCTGGCAGTCCAGTAAAACTTTGCCTTTCAATGCAGGGGGTGCAGGTTCAATCCCTGGTTGGGGAGCTAAGTTCCCACATGCTCAGGGCAAAGAACCAGACATAAAACAGTATTGTAACAAATTCAATAAAGACTGTAATGGTGCACATAAAGAAAAATCTTAAAAAAGACTTAATGAGGAATAACATTATTAGACTTTAGACACAACACAAGAACAAAGTATTCTTACCCCAAAATGCCATGTCCTAAGGGTGTCCCCCAAGAGGATGGCCCTCGGTCAGTCACAGTGAAGAAGGTGGGACAGGCATGGGTTGGTTCTTGGCCCTCTTTCCCTGTGCCTGCTGCCCTGCTCAGGCAAGTGTAAGAACTCCTCCAGGACCCCCCTGAACCTGGCCCCCTCGCTCCATTCTGATCCCCCTCCTCCATCACAGCACTTTTTCTCTGCACTTTCAGTTATAGCATGTGCCCACTTCCGCCCCATCCTGGGTGAGCCTACAGGTTTCTAGCACTTTCAAATTGACTTTGAAAAACGTACAAATGGGAAAGGCCCTTAGACTTTTCTGCCTTTGATTTCTCCCTCCTCTTGAGGTGAACACCTACTTGAGAAACCAAGAATCCTTATAATCACATTGGGTCACATTTTGGTTTTGTTTCTCATTATGATTTTTTAATGATTAATATTATAGTATATAGGTCCACTATATCCAAGCTCTAGGCTCAGACACTAAAGAATCTGCTTGCGATGCAGGAGATCTGGGTTTGATCCCTGGGTTGGGAAGGAACCCTGGAGAATGGAATGGCAACCCACTCCAGTATTCTTGTCTGGAGAATCCCATGAATAGAGGACCCTGGTGAGCTACAGTCCATGAGGTCGCAAAGAGTCAGACAGGACTGAGTGACTGACATACACAGGTCTATCATAGGATATTTGGAGACCAGAGAAAAGGACAAAAATCCTGTAAAAATGTCATGATGCTAACATATGACTGCACAGAGTCAACTTTAACAATGACGATGTTTTAGGAAAAATTGAAACTCTCCTTATTCCTATAATTTTGTTATTGTTCAGTCACTAAGTCATGTCTGACTCTTTGCAACCCTGTGGACTGCAGCATGCTGGCTTCCTCTGTCCTCCACTATCTCTGGAGTTTGCTCAAATCTGTGTCCATGAAGTCAGAGATGCTATCTAACTGTCTCATCTTTTGCCGCCCCCTTCTTTTGCTTTCAATCTTACCCAGCATCAAGGTCTTTTCCAATGAGTTGGCTGTTCACATCAGGTGGACAAAGTATTGGAGCTTCAGCTTCAGCATCAGTACTTCTAATGAATATTCAAGGTTGATATCCTTTGGGATTGACTGGTTTAATCTCCTTGCAGTCCAAAGGACTCTCAAGAGTCTTTTCAAGCACCATGATTAAAAAGCATAAATTCTTTGGCACTCAGCCTTCTTTATGGTCCAACTCTCACATCCGTACCTGACTACTGGAAAACTCATAGTTTTGACTATATGGACCTTTGTTGGCAAAGACTTGTCTCTGCTTTATAATACACTGTCTAGGTTTGTCATAGCTTTTCTTCCAAGGAGCAATCATCTTTTAATTTCATGGCTGCAGTCGCTGTCTGCAGTACCTTGGAGCCCAATAAAATAAAACATGTCACTATTTCCATGGTTTCCCATCTATTTGCCATGAAGTTATGGGACCATGATCTTTTTTCAATGTTGACTTTCAAACCAGCTTTTTCACTCTCTATAGTTTTAGCACACTATTATTTGCTCTTAGAATGTCTTTTAAATTAATGTTCCCTTTGCAAGATACTATTGCCAATGCATGAGTGCAGGGCACTGTTGACTGCTCTGTTGGTCTGTTAGAAAGTAACCACAAATCAAGTTTCATTTAAAGGACTGGTCAGCTCATTTTAAGCAGTTCTGTTGACCAGTAGGGCAGAGAAAGCCTCTGTGAAGAGGGAATTTGGACTGGCTGATCTTCAGGTAACAGTAACTGTAACAAACACAGCCATGTCCAGATCTGGCCATTCCATAGTTCTTTGTAATTTAGGCAAATCTAGAATATGTCCTCTGTTGAAGGGAGAGGTTGCTTAGGGATAGAAGGAATATATATAAAATGCATCTGTGTATTCAGTAGAACTGTTTGCAACTTGGTTTAAAATAACTTAGCTTTGGGTGTATATATGTATCTGTATCAAGTCATGACATGGATACATAAAATGTTAGAGATGAAGATGACGTAAAAAAATGAAATGAATGGCTTTAGTGGTGGTGGGTTATGTATAAGCAGAGAATGTACTACAATGGCCTCAAGATGCCACTTAGTAACAAATGAATCATTAGATTCAAAATGTACAACAAATACAAATCCACAGGACAAACATAAACCACTCAAAAGAGAAATGGGCAAAGAACTTGAGCAGTGATACACAAAGAAAGAAATACAACTGCTAATTATTAAAAAATGCTCACTAAAAACAACAATGAGATGCTGTTTCCCACTCATGAGATTGGCTAAAACTAAAATGTCTGACAATAGCAAGTGTTGGCATAGGATTCAGCAGTCCCACTCCTGGGCATAAATCCAGACAACTACAATTTGGACCCCAGTGTTCACAGTAGCACTAGTTACAGTAGCCAAGATATGGAAGCAACCTAAATGTTCATCTACATTTAGGATGGATAAAGAAGAATGTGGTGCTTACATACAGTGGAATATTACTCAGCCATAAAAAGAATGAAATAATGCCATTTGCAGCAGCATGGACGGAACATAGAGATTATCATACTGTGTGTCTCCACCCCAGAAGATTTGATGGAGGGTGTTATAACACTTCAAATGTGGAGTCTGACAAGATCAGGGTGTGAGCAAGGCTTGCAGTCCCTTAATCTCAGGTGGTTGGTCTCCTTGTTTGTTCATTTGATTTTTTATTCAGTCTCCTAATCATGATGAGCTTCTCTGGTTGCTTAAATTTTGCCTCAGGTGTTTCCTGGCTGCTCCTCCCTTTTTTAGCAACTGTTGAAATCCAAACGGGGTTCTTCCTGTGAGCCGTGGTGAGCACAGACAGTTATTTAGGTGACTTTTCTCAACTCTCCCAAGGATTATGCTTATCTGATATCATTCTGGATACTTGCTGTTGTTGTTCAGTTGTGAGAATCATAGGGACTCTTTTTGAAACCATGGACTGCAGCACGCCAGGTTTCCCTGTCCTTCACCAACTCCTGGAACTTGCTCAAACTCGTGTCCGTGGAATCGGTGATGCCATCCAACCATGTCATCCTCTGTTGTTCTCTTCTCCTGCCTTCAGTCTTTCCCAGCATCAGGATCTTTTCCAGTGAGTCGGCTCTTCACATCAGTTAGCCAAAGTATTGGAGCTTCAGCCTGAGCGTCAGTTCCTCCAATGAATATTCAGGATGCTTAACAGAGAAGTTAACTTATTACACATAGCGATTGCATTTTGTCTTGCTAAACCCAACTGAGAAAGACTGCCAGGGGATGCTCCCAAGTATGTTTGCAATACACACTACCAGTAATTATAGAAAGTTAGAGACAGTGTGTTCCTGTGTAGGGGAGTGAATAAATAAATCACAGTCTATGATAATACGGAATTCAATGCAGCAGATTAAATAAATAAGCCAGATCTATATGACTCAGCAGAAATAAATCCTGAAAGCAAAATGTTGATTTTTAAAATTGTAGGGCTACATAAAGGCGTGATATCTTCAGCCAATGTTTTGTAAAATACATAAAGTCGTGCTATACTATTTATAAATGTTTATTTGTAATAAAAACATAAATAGGATCTAGATATGCCTCTAGTTCATGGCAGTGACTGCCTCTGAATGGAGAGGAAGCTTGATCTGGGGATATTCATCATCGGTCTGTCCATGAATATTCTGGCTTTCCTCCAAGGTGCAGGGGGGACTGTACTTGCTCACATTCTCAGCAGGTAGGCATCATCCTATGACTTACCTTACCTAGAAAAATGTGAATAGAGGTGCTACTTCTGCGTGGAAGCGTTTTTTTTTTTTTTTTCCTTCTTGGCTGCATTGGGTCTTAGCTGTGGCACATGGGATCTAGTTCCCTGACCAGGGATCAAACCTGGGCACCCTGCATTGGTAGCACAGAGACTTAGCCACTGGACCACCAAGGAAGTCCTCTGGTTCGAAGATTTGAGAAGCATATGGACATGACTTAGCGACTGAACAACAACTTCATCAAAGACCAGTCTGATGCCATAGCCACTTGACTTTGACATAACAATCTTAACTCCAATCCAAACTTATTATAGGAAACAGTCCTATGAAAACACTCTGCATTTATTGTAAACCTACTGTCCTGGACATTGTTCATTATATTGCATGCTGCTGCTGCTGCTGCTAAGTCGCTTTAGTCGTGTCCAACTCTGTGTGACCCCATAGACGGCAGCCCACCAGGCTCCCCCGTCCCTGGGATTCTCCAGGCAAGAACACTGGAGTGGGTTGCCATTTCCTTCTCCAATGCATGAAAGTGAAAAGTCAAACTGAAGTCACTTAGTCGTGTCCAACTCCTACCGACCCCATGAACTGCAGCCTACCAGGCTCCTCCGTCCATGGGATTTTCCAGGCAAGAGTGTGGGAGTGGGGTGCCATTGCCTTCTCCAATTATATTGCATAGTAGCCCCTAAAATAAGGTCTTAGGTAAAAAGCACTGAGCCAGGTCCATAGGCCCACTTGGCCGTCTCGGCCTTTGTCTGTGTCTGTCTATCCGTCTCTCTGTTGACCTGGTGCCCTCCCGCCTGGTATCCTGTCGCTGAGGGCTTGGTCAGGTGTATATAAACATCCTCTGTGCCGCAGGTGAAGAGCCGCCCAGCCCCACCTGGTCTGTTAACAGCACTCTGTAAATAGATTGTTAGAGTTCAGCTGAATTTTAGCCTCTAGTGTTTGAGAGCTAGATCAATAAAGTCTATTCCTTAAAAAAAAAAAAAAAGAATTTAATTCCAAGAAAATCTTTTTCTAATTAGTGGGTAATTAGGAGGCATCCACCTTTCTTTATTTTTTATTTATTTATATTATTATTGTTATTTATTTTATCTTAAAAAAAAAAACACTTATTTCAGCCCACACCCCATGGCATAGCATGTGGGATCTAACTCTCTGACCAGGGACTGAACCCATACCCGCTTCACTGGGAGTGCAGAGTCTTAATCACTGGACTGCCAGGAAGCCCCACTATCCAACTATCCACCTTTGTTTATGACATGTTTCCCTTTCTGCCATGGTTGCCAGGACAAAGACAAATGTATCCTCAGTAGGTATGGTGGCCTTCCTGCTTCGCTTCCTCTTACTTTTAGAAATCCTGATACTAACTTTATGGCGTGCATTGTCCTTTTGAAAAGCTGTCTCACACCTCTTGAGAGAACAGACGTGCATGGAGCATGAGTCCTCTGTCACACCACCTCCACTTCAGTGCTCTGTTGACTGTGCTCCTCTTCTCCAACAGGGAGGGAGCCTCAGCTGCGGGAGGTGGGGGACTGCTTACTGACCCTTAGCACAGCCACTGAGCTAAGGAAGAGGCTGACATAGCCCCAGCGACTCTCTGTTGGGACTGGTGCTCACCTTTCACAGCAGTATAACAAGGGGGTTCCCCTGTGGAGGTGTATTTTGGGGTCCATTTGTATTCCTAAAGCAGATATTTCCACGACTGTCTCTTTTTCTCTCCCCACACAGTACTTCACACGAAACATCAGATGAGAGACACAGAGTCCACGTAATTCAGAGGGCTCTGTCATACCCCTGACCTGCACATTTAAGCTGAGGAATCACTTCAGCTGTGTAAAGCAGCCTTGTGCCCAGAGATAGGATATTTCACTCCTGTTTCTAGGAATGCTGTGGTCTTGCTGTGAGACTTGGTCTCCCTAGGATTTGGCTTCATGTCTTTGTAGAATGGCATATCTCCTATCTCTTTCTAGCAATAGTTTATTTTTTAATTAGAAATAATTTTTATTAAAATAATAAAATCATGCTTATAAACATTAATACACTATATAATTATATGTTATTATTAAATAATAATTTATTATATTATTTTAAGTTCTTAAAAAATACTAACAAAATTTTAAAGTTGGGGGACTTCTTTGGTTGTCTAGGGGCTAAAACTCTGTGCTCCCAATGTAGGGGGCCCGGGTTTAATCCCTGGCCAGGGAACTGGATCCCACAAACCACGACTAAAGATCCTGTGTGCTGTAATTAAAGAACTGGAATGCCTCAACAAAGATTCCACATGGTGCAACTAAGACCTGGTGCAGCCACGTCTTATTAAATAAGATCTGGTCTAATTTATTTTAAAAAATAACTTTTTGTAAAAAATGAAAAAAAAAATTTAAGGTTTTTTTTTTTTTCCTTTTTCATGTTTAATTTTTTTGGCCGTGCTGCACATTACATGGAATCTTAGATCTCCCACCAGAGATACAACCCATGCCCCTTGCAGTGGAAGCTCGGAGTCTTAACCACTGAACTGCCAGGGAAGTCCCTAAAGTTGGGTGTTTTCGATTTTAAAAAGGACCAAATAAAGAGTTGAAATATTGCACACTAGCAAGCATGTGACCGAGGTGAGCTGTGGAGGGACTCAGCTCCTGGGGTATATAATGGGTTACGATACTGGAATGAGACCATAGTCTCTGGGGTGGGACCAGGGGGATGTGGGGGTAGAATAACTTCAGACATGGCCATTTTTCAGTGTTCTAAGAGTAGTTTAATCATATAAGGGAATCAGATGTGGAGCCTTCATGCCAGTATCATCCGCTCAAGCCCTGTTTCCAAACAAGAGCTCTGAGGATGTGTATCATAAGAATTGCTAAATAGGTAGGGTTGTGGTCATTGCAAGGACTGATGCTAAAGCTCCAATACTCTGGCCACCTGATGTGAAGAGTCTACTCATTGGAAAAGACCCTGATGCTGGAAAAGATTGAAGGCAAAAGGAGAAGAGGGTGACAGAAGATGAGATGATTAGATAGCATCACCGACTCAGTAGACATGAATTTGAGCAAGTTCTGGGAGATAGTGGAGGTCAGAGGAGGCTGGCATGCCGCAGTCCATGGGTCACAAATAGTCAGACACGACTTAGCGACTGAACACCAACAGGGTTGTGGTCACATGCACAAAAGCAAGTTCTCTCTGTCTCCCTGTTGGAGAATCATAATGCATATAGCATATGAACAGTTGAAGTCTTGCAGAAAAGAAACCTGTCTTAACTGTGTTTGATTCAGTGTTCATATGTATTTTTAAAAATTTGGCTACATCAAGTCTTAGTGAGGCATTTGGGATCTAGTTCCCCGACCAGGGATCGAACCCAGGCTGCCTTGCATTGGGCATGTGGAGTCTTAATGGCTGGACCACCAGGGAAGTCCCCAGTGTTCATATTTTATTTGTGCACGGAACCCCCTCCCTGCTCACTTCCAGAAGGCTCACAGGACCTTCCATGTCATGTGGGGAGGCGGTATGGTAGCCTCTGAAGGGGGTCCTGGACTCTTCTGTGAGGCTCTGCCACTGTTGCTGAGTAACCAGACCAGGCCCATTAGGGTCTTGATTCCCACACCTGATAAAGGAGGAAGTTAGTGCTTGTCCACACTTACTGGAGATGCATTCAAGAATGTCTGTGAGGCTTTGAAAACTTTCAGAACAAAGTTCTGTGGAGGCAATGTCATTATCTTGGCCACTGCAGCAGGCAGAGTAATAAGTCATGTCATTAGCTGCCACCAATCTGTACCTCTTGGAGGCTGCACATTTAGCTTTCTATCCTGGCCTCTGGGAGGGATCTGCATAAATTTTCTACACTTCAATAAACAAACCCACTTCATGCTGGTGCCTTGATTGAGAAGAGAAGAAAGGGAAGAAAGAGGAGCGAACATAGTGAAGAAGTGGGAGGTGCAGCGCCAACAGCCGTACCAGGCAACACCCACCCAGCGTTTCCTGTGTGCTGGGCACCATCCCGCACAGCTGAATACACTGTGTGTACCACTGCCCCATTGCATCCTCACCAAAACCCGGACGAGGACACACGCTTTTATTGTTGTTGTTGTTTTAATGTTTATTTTGTTTTGTTTATTCACTTATTTTTTATTTGGCTGTGCCGGGTCTTAGTTGTAGCAAGTAAGATCTTTAGTTGCGGCCTGTGAATGGGTTCCCCGACTGGGGCTTCCCTGTCCCCCTGCATTGGGAATGCGGACTCTTAGCCATGGACCAGAGGGGAAGTCCCTAGACACACTTATTGTGACAAAATTGAAGTTTACAGAGATTGAGTGATTGGTCCAAGGTCATGCAGGTTTAAATGGCAGAGCTAACACCTGAACCAAGCCTGGCTGATCCCAAACCCACATGATAACTAGTATTTCCTAAAGTGGTACACATGAGATGATCTTAGGTGGTTAAAAAAAATACGTTTTTTTTTTTGGTAATAGTTTTGCATTTAGGTATTTATTAGAAAAAGTATAATATACGTTATAAGCCCATGGTTTTATTAATGAATATTACAGGATAGGATAAACAAAAAATATATATATATATATTTTTAAATAGTAAGGAAATTATAGTACCAGTGGTATGTAGAAATATCAAAGATCATAAAGCAGTGCTAATGACTGAAGGTGGAGAATCTCTGCTCCCAGCAGAAGTTAGAGGCAAAAAGCCAAAACCAGTTGGATTCCCTTTTTTCTTTTTTTATGTTTATTTATTTGGCTGTGTCAGGTCTTAGTTGCAGCATGCAGGATCTTTTTTTTTTCTTTCTTGTTTTAGTTGCAACATGTGGACTCTTTAAGTTGCAGCACGTAACTTAAAGCATGCTAACTTTGGTTGCACTATGTGGGCTCTAGTTCCCCAACCAGGGATTGAACCCAGGGCCTCCCATATTGGGAGTGTGGACTCCCAGCCACCAGACCTCCAGGGAAGTCCCTGGATTCACTTTTATAAAGTTTTGGGCTTGCTTCTGTCCCCAAACAAGCAAAAGTGTCTTCTAGGTGCTTCAGAAGGAAGTACATGAGGGGAAATTAAGTTCTGTGAATGCTGAGGGCTGGCGACCGCCACTCTGTTTACCTGGATGGGGGTTGGGGTGGACAGAGGAAAATATCCCAGGTTGAGAGCCCTGATGCACGGAAAATCCAAGCTTGATCAGCACTACTGCCTACAGAGAAGGAAACAGTCACCACCTTCCAGTCCTTGGCCAGATCACCCTGACCTCCCAGCCAGGGTCGGCTGCCCGGTTCACCTTTCAGCTCTGGAAGGGGAGGGTCTCAGTCCAGACTTCTTTGTTGCAGAGGAAACCCACTCAACTAGTTCAGGCCAAGCAGCAAAAAAAGAAAGAAAGGGAAATAAACAGGTTTGGTGGACTTATTGGGTTTCCTGCAAACCACAAACAGGCTTCCCAAGTGGCTCAGTGGTAAAGAATCTGTCTACCAATGCAGGAGGCACAGGAGATGCAGGTTTGATCTCTGGGTCAGGAAGATCCCTGGAGAAGGAAATGGCAGCCCACTCCAGTATTCTTGCCTCGAGAATCCCATGGACAGAGGAGCCTGGTGGGCTGCAGTCCATGGGGTCACGAAGAGTTGGACACATCTGAGCATGCATGCATACAAGTCACAAAGAGGTGGAACCAGGAATGGGGATCCCAAGATGGCTGTCTACTTCTTTGAGTGTCTCACCTCTGCTTCTCTGAGGTTCTGCTTCACTCCCTCTTTCACAGTATCATCAGGCAAGGCCACTTGGGCCCTAACTTTGCATCACTGCACAGTTCTAGCCTCCAAAGGACACACACCAGTGTGTGAGGCCCCAATTTGAAATTGCCATAAGAGAGTCTGATTGGCCCAGCTTTCAGCTGGAGTTCCTTGCTCCCAGTGCATTATAGCTGGGTCATAACGGCTCTTCGGAAGTCTGGCACCTTCACACTAGTGGGTATCGGGTCCTGTGAGTCCTATTAGAGGAGCCTTGGGTCAGTATCCACAATATGATGTTCCCTGTGAGCCCCATCTGTCAGGCTCTTCCAGTTCAGCCAGCTGTATTTTGATATTTCAAAGGAGTGGATTTCCTGCATCAGTAGCAATGTTGCTTTTGTTGTACCAACTCTGGCCTCCTTGAGGCTTGAGGGGGATGGACCCTCTTTGGAAGATAAAGCTAGAGTCATCTGGGACATAAGGAGAAAGAGTTTAGGGGGTGGGCCATCAGCAGTGGTTCCAGGGTGCCACTGTGTGTCCCACATAGGGTACTCTGGGGAAATGCTGAGTCGTGATGTCGATTGAGATTTATCATGTCACCAGTAATGATGACAAAGGAAATTTGAAGAAACAACCTCATGTAAAGATATGAAAAGAAGAATATTTGGACTTCCCTAGTGGTCCGGTGGCTAGGACTCGACGCTCCCAATGCAGAGGGCCTGGGTTCTATCCCTGGTCAAAGAACTAGAAGATCCCATGTGTTGCAACTAAACACAAACAAAAAAGATCCCACAGGGGGCAACGGAAATCCCGAGTGCGGCAACTAAAACCTGACACAGACAAATAAATAAGTAGATAAAGAAAAAAATTTAAAAAGACATTAGAATATTGATGGAGAAAAGAAACACAAATAGACACTTTCATGTGATGAAAACAAAATCCTGAACTGTGGACTTAGAGATGTGAGTTTTAGACTTGACTTTGTTCCTTAACCAGCTTAGGGACCTCTGACTAATGACATAGCTAGTTGGGGTCCTTATCTATTAAAAACTGGGATAATCGTCTAAGTCAGAAATTTTGATGGTCCTACTGTATATCATTCTTTGCTTGAAAGAGAAAGAGGATCTTGGAGTAAATGGGATGATCAGAGTCTAATGAGGATCGTAAAGGTATGATTGCTCAGAGAAGCCCACTTTTCAAGAGATTTGAAAGGTTTGAGGACAGGTTTTGGTCGAAAGGAAAAAGCAAGGTTTGGGGTTTCAGGGTGGAGAAGGAAATGGCAACCCACTCCAGTATTCTTGCCAGGAGAATATCATGGAGCCTGGCAGGCTATAATCCATGGGGTCACAAAGAGTCAGACACGACTGAGCAGCTGAGCACACACAGGGAAGGTTACAGGGAGGGCCTAAGACAATGGCTTAGGGGTTGGGAAGAGAGGTATAATGCTGGAGAAGGAGCCCTGGACCCAAACATGGTCTGGATCAGTCGTCTCCCTTTGCTGGGTCTGAACTGCCTCCAGCTCTGTTTTCAGAGAAGGAAACTGCATCAGGAAGGAAATAGTAATAGGCTTGTCTAGCTGAAGCAGAGCCTGAGTTGACATATAAAACAATTAAGGTGAGGAAGGCTGATGAGACATCTCGAAACCTGCATTCAGGAATCTCCCTGACTCAGAACAGGGCAGATGGTTTTTAACCACTAAATTCCTGTTGGTTTTTACCAATAAAATTCCAAGACCGTAACCGTCTCTTCCTCTCTTTAAACATTGGTTGGTTTGCTGAGTGTTACCACTGCTTGGGGGCAAGGAATCAAGACTGTGACAAACTATTTTAGACACTGGCAGCAGCAGCAGGTCTCTAGGAAGATAGTGTCTGGGAAGGCAGTCAAAGAAGGACTGCAGTTCTAGGAGGAACCAAAAAAAAAAAAAAAGGCATCTTCTGGGACTTCCCTTGTGGTCTAGTGGTTAAAAATATGCCTTCCAATGCCGGTGATGCCGGAGAAGGTGATGGCACCCCCTCTCCAGTACTCTTGCCTGGCAAATCCCATGGACAGAGGAGCCTGGTAGGCTGCAGTCCATGGGGTCACTAGGAGTCAGACACGACTGAGCAACTTCACTTTTCATTTTAATGCATTGGAGAAGGAAATGGCAACCCACTCCAGTATTCTTGCCTGGAGGATCCCAGGGACGGGGGAGCCTGGTGGGCTGCCGTCTATGGGGTCGCACAGAGACGGACATGACTAAAGCGACTTAGCAGCAGCAGCAAGTGATGCCGGTCTGATCCCTGGTCAGGAAACTAAGATCCTGCATGTCATGGGGCAACTGAGCCTGCCTGAGCCTGTCTGCCGCAACTAAGACCTAGTGCAGCCAAATAAATAAATAATTAAAAAATTTTTTCCAACATGCAGAATTAGAATCTCTGAATACAACACCTCGCTAGGCTTCTCTGATTTTGCGTGCTAAGTCACTTCAGTTGTGTCCGAGTCTTTGCGATCCCGTGGACTGTAAACCCCAGACTCCTCTGTCCATGGGATTCTCCAGGCAAGAACACTGGAGTGGGTTATCATTTCCTTCTCCAGGGAATCTTCCTGACCCAGAGATCGAACCTGTGTCTCCTATGTCTCCTGCACTGGCAGGCGGGTTCTGTACCACTAGTGCCACCTGGGAAGCCCCTCCTTTGTTTTTAGTGACTTCAAACTCAGGATGAAGGAAGGGCTGGTGAGTTGAAACCTGGCTTCTCCCTCAGCTCCATCTGGGGGGTCACGGCGGTGGTTGGCAGTAGTCTGCAGTCACCCATTGTTCAAATAAAGTCTTTGAGGATCCTAGCAAGCCAGCTGAAAGGGGTTTCTAGTTCCTTAGGCTAAAGGAAAGCAGAATGAGGAATTGCCTGATGGAGGCGGAAGATAGGAGGGAAACAGGAAGGATGTAAGGAGTCTAGGGACTGGCTTTTTCACTGTTTATGAAGGTCAAGGAGCTCAGTAAAACAGTCTGAGTTCTCTTTAAAGGACCTCAGTGTGTTTTTCCCCCTCTAGCCATACTGACACCAGAGTCTCAGCTTTCCAAACACACACACACACACACACGCGCGCACACACACACACACACACACACACACGGGGCAGTGGGGGAAGCAGGGGAGAAGCAGAGTGGAGGGAGAGAGAGAGATGAACATAGTAATTGTTTTCTCTGAGATAAGCCCCAAGCTCTGTTCTATTCTAAAGAAAGAACACTGTCTCTCTGTTGTTTTTCTTTCTTTCTTTCTTTCTTTTTTCCCTTCACCCTTCATGTTTTGTTCAGGGATGAATACTGAGAGGGAGGGAAAGAAAAGAAAGCTAACATTTACTGAGGGCCTCCTGTGTGCTGAGCACTTTTTCTCATCTACTATATTTCTTTTCATCTCCATGTTTTCATAAATGAAGAAGCTGCAGGGTCAGGGTGTTTCAGTCCTTTAAGGTCTCCCCGTTGTAAAACGCAGAAGTGGGATGTGAACTCTGTTCTGACTTTTAAGCCATGACTCTTCCCACACGGAAGGAGAATGAGTCAGGCCCACTGCAGGCCAGGAGCCACTGGGGACCAGATGAAGCTGCGTGCCTTAGAGCAGTGTTCTCAAACTTGAGCACACAGCAGGGTCTCCTGGAGGTCTTCTTAAAACCCAGATTGCTGGACCCGTCTCCAGAGATTCTGATCCTGTAGATCTGAATGGGGCCTGTAGATCTGAATGGGGCCTCCATGTTCTTAGTTAAAAAATGTTTTTGGGGAGTAGAGTTGATTTTCAGTGTTGTGTTTATTTCTCCTGTACAGAAAAATGATTTAGATATACATATGTGTGTGTGTGTGTATATATATATATATATATATATATACACTTTTTAAAAATTTACTTGCTTGTTGTTTTTGGCTGTGCTGGGTCTTCGTTGCTTCCCAGGCTTTTCTCTAGTTGGGGAGCACAGGCTCCAGGGCACGTAGGCTTCAGTAGTTGTAGCTCTCCAGCTCTGGAGCACAGGCTTAGTCGTGGTGGCACACGGGCTTAGTTGCTCTGACACAGGTGGACTCTTCCTGGACCAGGGATCGAACCTGTGTCTCCTGCATTGCCAGGTGGATTCTTTACACAGGACCACCAGGGAGGCCATATTTTTGTTTTTCATAGTCTTTTCCATTGTGGTATATCACGGCATATTGAATATAGTTCCCTTTGCTGTACAGTATGGACTGTGGCCCACCAGGCTCCTCTGTCCATGGGATTCTCTAGACAAGAATACTGGAGTGGGTTGCCATTTCCGTCTCCAAGGGATCTTGCTGACCCAGGGATCAAACCTGGATCTCCTGCATTGCTGGCAGATTCTTTACTGTCTGAGCCACCCGGGAAACCCATAGTAGGACATTGTGTTTATCTTACAACAGTTTGCATCTAAATTTCTAACAGTTGCATCCAGGGCCATACTTTGAGAATCATTGACTTTGGACCAGTGCATGGCCAGCAACAGAAGAGCATCTCCACATAGGTGGTCCAGTGACTATGGCGTCAGAACATGGCAGCGTCACTTCTGTGCACAGTGGCCAGCGCATCCCAAGTGGCCCTGGAATAGAATTCTCCACATTCTGAAAGCTGATAAAACCAGGATTTCTCGATTTCAGGTTCCATACGAGTTCGCCCACGGGCTTCCCTGGTGGTGCAGAGGTTAAAGCATCTGCCTGCAATGCGGGAGACCTGGGTTCGATCCCTGGGTAGGAAAGATCCCCTCGAGAAGGAAATGGCAATCCACTCCAGTATTCTTGCCTGGAAAATCCCATGGAGAGAGGAGCCGCCTGGTGGGCTACAGTCCACGGGGTAGCAAAGAGTCGGACACGACTGAACGACTTCACTCATGGGTTTGCCCACAGGACATTCTCTACTTCGTGCAGTTCCAGGATTCTGTACCTGTGAATTTGTCTCCTTGCTAACATGTACCTGTGACCCCAGAGTCACAGCACGCTGGCAGGGCTTCTGAGGATGTATGCAGATGCACCTAAGTGCTGCCCGAACACGTGCATGTTCCCAGTTGCAGTGGGGGGTGGGGTGGGGGTGGGGGGCGATGCTCACCTTCTCGGTTCAGCCTCTTCTGGAAACAAGTGTCCTACTCCATGTCTACTAGTGTTAATGACCCAACAACACGTATCTAAGAAGATGTCTTTAAACAGAAACGCACAGAGATGGTCAGTTGACAGAAATGGCAAGAGACTTGCAGGCCCCTCACCTGGAGCGACTTCACAGAGCGCGCCGACCCCAGGAAGTGCGGATTTCCTATGTATCTGAGGAATCTGAGGGGTAGGGGGCCACGACAGTTACTTAGAAAAGGAGAAAAACTTAACCATTGACTCAGAGACTACATAAGGCTTGTGTGTGTGTGTGTGTTAGTCGCTCAGCCATGTCTGACTCTTTGCAACCCTCCAGATCCTGTGGAGCTCACCAGGCTCCTCTGTCCTTGGGATTTTACAGGCAAGAACAATGGAGTGGGTTGGTGTGCCATCCTCCAGGGGATCGTCCCAACCCAGGGGTTGAACCCAGATCTCCCGCACTGCAGGCAGATTCTTTACCATCTGAGCCAGGCAGCTGCACATACGCATATATAAAGTCTGCAAAACTATGTCGTTCCTCTAGTTTCTGCAAGTGCAGAATATAGGAAAATATTAGTGATGACGGCTGATGTAACTGCCCAGCCTTTCCCTGCAGATGATGTTCTGTGTTGAACGAGTGGTCTGATGTCCCCACCTCCTCAGCTCTCTTTGGAGAGCGGTCAGAACCGGCTGTACTAAGGCCAGGCTTCTCACATTCCGTACCCGGGCCTCCAAGGAGGAAGGGCAGGGGCCTCGCAGCTGCTGTTTATCCCACTCTCCTTTGCAGCCGGAGGACAATGGACCTGCTGGTGGAGGGAGGAGAGGAGCGCTCCATTGTTGGCGCGGTGGAAAGCGGGGCTCTGGGCGTGGGGATCTCTGCGTGCTCCTCTCCTCCCATCCCGAGTTCTCTCAGGAGCTCAGCCGCTTTTCAGAGATGTGCTGTCATGCTGGGAAGTCAGGGGAGAAATCTGCTGTCCAGTGTAATGCTGAACCACACAGGTGCTAGGGACACTGTCTAGAACTCGGAGCACGCTTAGCCCGGAGGAGCCTCTCTCGCAGGCCTGGGTGGGCTCACTGTGCAGGGGTGAGGCGTCCCCAAGGAGAGGCCTTACTCACATGGATGGGATGGAGCAGGACTCCATCAAGTCAGGACAACGAAAGGTCATCTGTCAGTTCAGTGGATGTGAGCGCTCTCACTTCTTCCTTTTATTTTGTGTTCTATCTTGAAGGGTTTGTAACTTTTATACACATTGTCCGCCTCTGATCCATCCCAGCAGCAGGGCTGACTGCGCTCCTGGCTGTTCCCTTACTTCCACCATTAGGGGTATCTGATGGCCAGGGCGGAAGGGGCTGCACGTCACGCTCCCGGGTTTCACTCCCATGTGTTTTGCCTGGAGCCCCTGCTTGACGGAATGATGTCTTAGTCTCTTCTTTTGTGCATGGATCTTCTCGTCCCACCTCTCTCTGACCTGCTGCATGCCACCATCCAAGTCCTGCTACTACTTGTAATAGGTGTGCCTGCAGAGGTGGTCCCCCACTATGGATCTGTAGGGGTTGGGACTTGCAACGCCAGGAGGAAGAAAGAGAAAAGTAGTGGCGTCACTGGAAAAAGGAGAGGGAGCCGGAGTAAGAAGCGATTTTGCTACAAGTAAGATCCCAGAAATATTTAGAGAACCAGCTCCCAGGTCATGTTTCCAAATTGTTTTGTTTGTTGCCCTTTGATTTTAAAGTTCAATCGGACACTCTCTTCCCAGCCATTTGTGTTATTTTCTCTGAGTGTCTCATTTCTTACCTCTGTGCTGCCTTGCTCATCTTTCATTGTTCATTTTAGCCTCACTTTGAATCCTCACCCTCCTAGTTTCCCGCTGCTTCCACAGGTTCTAGAACCCCATCTTCACTCAAAGCATCTGTGGTGACAGTCACACATACAGAGCTGGTTATTGGTGTGATGCGATGGTGAGTGCTTATATGAGGCCGATTCTAGCGTGACCCCTGTCATAGGAGGAAGCTGGAGCACAGGGGGGTCAGTAACCTCACCAAGGTCACCCAGCTGAGGAGGACAAAGCCGAGGGTTCCTACCTAGCTGCTCTGTGCTCTTCACCAACCCACACAGACCGTCTTCTAGCAAATGACCTGCTTTGTACTAACATGGCCACATTTAAAAAAAATTTATTGTACTGAGGTATAGTTGATTTACAATGTATCAATTTTTTCTGTACAGCAAAATGATTCAGTTATACATATATATTCTTTCTCTTTCATATTCTTTCCCATTATGGTTTATCACCAGATGTTGAATACGATTCCCTGTGCTATACAGTAGGACCTTGTTGTTTTTCCATTTTGTATGTAATAGTTTGCACCTGGTAATCCCAAATTCCCAATCCATCCTTCCCCCAACCCCTACCCCCACCCCCTGCTTGGCAATCACAAGTTTGCTGTCTGTATCTGTGTGTCTTTCATTGTTGTTTTTCAGTCACTAAGTAGCGTCTCACTCTTTGTGACCCCCATGGACTGCAGCATGTCAGGCTCCTCTGTCCTCCACTGTCTCCTGGAGTTTGCTCAAACTAATGTCCATTGAGTCAGGGATGCTGTCTAAGCATCTCATCCTCTTTCGCCCCCTTCTCCTTTTGCCTTCAATCTTTCTCAGCATCAGTGTCTTTTCCAATGAGTCGGCTCTTTGCATGCGGTGGCCAGAGTATTAGAGCTTCAGCTTCAGCATCAGTCCTTTCCCCCAGCTTGGCAGTCACACACCCACTCTGTGTCTGTGAGTCTGTGCCGTAGACAAGTTCGTTTGTGTCATCTTTTAGATTCCACATATAAGTGATATCATATGGTAGCCTGGCCACCTTGTCTTTGGTGTTTGTGGTCAGCAGTCTTTCTCAGAAACTACTACGGTGGATATGGTGATCTGCTGCACAGACTCCCCTTCAAGGATGGAGATGTGGCCCCAGCTGCTGGCTTCAGAAGCCATCTCAGCTGCAGAGGGTCTCCAAGCTTAAAGTCATGTTCTTTCTAAGACAGCCCACATCCAGTGACCAAGAAAGGTGTGTAGACTGCTGTTTCGGCCCACCACAGAATTATGTGACAAGGCATTTTGGTTCCTGAGTGTCCTGCCGGGCTGGGCGAGACTGCCATCAACGCCTGCGTGGCAGCTCAACTCCTCCTTCTGCTCAATCCTGCTTCCTCCTCCACTACGGACCCCAAAGGCATTCTCCAATAAACTGAGACTGTTACCATGGGCCTCGGGCACTTGGAGAAGAGTACCATCTTCACTCTGTAGCCTAAATTAAAGGAAAGGGACAGATCTAAGGAAAAGCCAAGGCCAAAGAAAATATTGATGATGAGTTTTAAAGATGCCAGATTTATCACCTTGTATCACTTTAATCTAGTCTCCTCCATTGATCATTTCTGGGTGATTTTGTTATCCTCTGAAACTTTTATGTAACAGTATGGCAGTTCCTCAAAAAAATTAAAAATAGAATTACCTTATGATCCAGCAATCCTGCTTCTGGGTATGAACCCGAAGGAAGTGAAAAATATTTAATACACCCGTGTTCACAGCATCATGATTCACTGTAGCCGAAAGGTGGAAGCAACCCCAGATCCATCAGCAGATGACTAGGTAAGCAAAATGTGGTGTATGTGCATGCTGGAGTATTATTTAGCTTTCAAAAGGAAGGAGATTCTGACACATGCTGTAACATGGATGGACTGTGAAAGTATTATGTCAAGTGAAATAGGCCAGACACAGGAAGATAACTATTGTATGATTGCCCTCAAATGAAGTATGGACCAGTCAGATTCACAGAGACGGAAAGAAGAATGGTGGTGCCAGGGGCTGGGTTGGGGGAGGGGAGTTGCTGTTTAATGGGGGCAGAGCTTCAGTTTTACCAGACGCAGAGGGTTCTGGGGTTTGGTTGCACAATAGTGTGAATACACTCGATACTACCCAACTGCACACTTAAAAATGCTTAAGATGGCAGATTTTACGTTTGGTTTATTTTACCGCAATTCAAAAAAAAAAACTTTCATGTGGCAAGATGTCAAAATTAAATTTCAGCAAGGGAACATTTTAGAGAGCATGTCTCAGACTTTTTCCTGTGTACATAGTTCTCTGAAAATGGTCACAATCTGAGATCCTGCCTGGCGTAAGCCTTTGAAGGAGAGAGGTGAATCCCCCCACAGGATACGGCCAGAGAAAGACAAAGCCCTGAAAAATCATGGAAAAGAACAAGCAGGAAGTTCTCAGGGGAAACAGTGCCAAGTGCAGGAGGGCCCGCCACAGGGTTGGCCGTGCCTCGGCTGCAGGGACAGGCGCTTCTTGTGTCCAGCGAAGATGATCTGAAGGCAGGGACAGAGTGGAGAGTGCACCTGGGTTCCTGGCTGCACTCTCACTGGAGCAGGGGATGTGCCATGGTCAAAGGAAATGGCCAGGAAGAGTCATTTTCCGTGCCTCTTGGAGGAGGGCAGTCACAACAGCAGGTGCTAAACAGGAAGAAGCAAAGCAATGGTTTTGAAGTCCATTCAGCACCTAGAAGGGCTCAAAAACTGAGGTTTTAAAGGCAGAGGTGACAGGAGGGTGGAGGTGGGATGAATGGAGAGGTTGGGATTAACATAGATACTCTACTATGTGTAAAATAGATAACGAGAACCTTATTAGTTAATAGGAGTTGGTGATGGACAGGGAAGCCTGGCATGCTGCAGTCCATGGGGTCGCAGAGTTGGACCTGAGTGACTCAAAATTCTCCAAGGCAGGCTTCAGCAATATGTGAACCGTGAACTTCCAGATGTTCAGGTTGGTTTTAGAAAAGGCAGAGGAACCAGAGATCAAATTGCCAACATCCATTGGATCATCGAAAAAGCAAGAGAGTTCCAGAAAACATCTATTTCTGCTTTATTGACTATGCCAAAGCCTTTGACTGTGTGGCTCACAATAAACTGGAAAATTCTGAAAGAGATAAGAATACCAGACCACCTCACCTGCCTCCTGAGAAACCTGTATGCAGGTCAGGAAGCAACAGTTAGAACTGGACATGGAACAACAGACTGGTTCTAAATCAGGAAAGAAGTATATCAAGGCTGTATATTGTCACCTTGCTTATTTAACTTCTCTGCAGAGTACATCATGAGAAACCCTGGGCTGGAAGAAGCACAGGCTGGACTCAGGATTGTCGGGAAAAATGTCAATAACCTCAGATATGCAGATGACACCACCCTTATGGCAGAAAGCGAAGAAGAACTAAAGAGCCTTTTGATGAAAGTGAAAGAGGAGAGTGAAAAAGTTGGCTTAAAGCTCAACATATAGAAAACTAAGACCATGGCATCTGGTTCAATCACTTCATGGGAAATAGATGGGGAAACATTGGAAACAGTGGCTGACTTTATTTTGGAGGGCTCCAAAATCACTGCAGATGGTGACTGCAGCCATGAAATTAAAAGATGCTTACTCCTTGGAAGGAAAGTTATGACCAACATAGACAGCATATTAAAAAGCAGAGACATTACTTTGCCAACAAAGGTCCGTCTAGTCAAGGCTATGGTTTTTCCAGTAGTCATGTATGGATGTGAGAGTTGGACTATAAAGAAAGCTGAGTGCCGAAGAATTGATGGTTTTGAACTGTGGTGTTGGAGAAGACACATTGAGAGTCCCTTGGACTGCAAGGAGATCCAACCAGTCCATCCTAAAGGAGATCAGTCCTGGGTGTTCATTGGAAGGACTGATGTTGAAGCTGAAACTCCAATACTTTGGCCACCTCATGCAAAGAGCTGATTCATTTGAAAAGACCCTGATGTTGGGGAAAATTGAGGGCAGAAGGAGAAGAGGACGACAGAGGATGAGATGGCTGGATGGCATCACTGACTCAATGGACATGAGTTTGGGTAGGCTCCGGGAGTTGTTAAAGGTCATGGAGGCCTGGTGTGCTGCAGTTCGTGGGGTTGCAAAGAGACACGACTGAGCGACTGAACTGAATTAAACTGAGCAACTGAACTGAACAAATGAGAACCTGCTGTACAGCACAGGGGGCTCTACTCAGCACTCTGTGGCGACCTCAATGGACTTAGTGTTGTTTGCTCAGTCGTGTCTGACTCTTTGTGACTCCATGGACCATAGCCCGCCAGGCTCCTCTGTCCCTGGAGTTCTCCAGGCAAGAATACTGGAGTGGGTTGTCAGTTCCTTCTCCAAGGGAGCTTCCCGACCCAGGGATTGAACCAGGTCTCCTGTGGCTCCTTCACTGCAGGCAAATTCTTTAACATCTGAGCCAGGAAAGCCTGACCTAAATGGGACGAAAATCCCCAAAAGAAGGGAAATATGTACACATATAGCTGATTCACTTTGCTGCACAGCAGAAAACAATAACATTGTAAAGCAACCATATGCCAATAAAATTAGTAAAAGCAAACAACATGATACAAATAAAATAATACAAAAATATACAAATAAAAGCAGAGATGACAGAGCAGGATGGGTAGCCAAGTATCTGATTGAGGATTCTAGCCGCCTGCAGTAGAAGCTGAAGAGATACCTGGATGGCACATCTGAGTGTCTCCTGAATCAGGCGGTAAGCTGGCCTTGGCCTTGGCTCAGTACAACGAAAGAGCAGCCGACAAGGAGGTCAAGAGGGGAGCTCAACCTTGAAGGAGTTGGATTTCAGAGTAACCGGAGCCAACCACCCAGTCTGAAGCTGCTTTTCTCAAAGCATCGTCATCACCAGGCACGGACAGCAGCTGCAGATGCCCCCACTTGACACACAGGTGTGTGCTCATCACACACCTGTCCTGCTCATCACTTTGCCTTATCACATATTCCAGACGCCTGTAGAAAATTACTTTATTAAAGACGTTATCTGGGTGCCCTGGATGTACTGAAGGGGTTCCTTTGAAGGACTTTTAACATTATTCTCTTCCTTCCTTCCTTCCTTTCTTTTGGCACTGTTTTCTTTTTTTTTTAAATTGTGACAAAATACATAAAACATGAAATTTGCCATTTTAGTCATTTTTTAAAAAAATATTTATTTATGTGGCTGCACTGTGTCTTAATTAAAGCATGCAGAATCTTACCTGCAGCGTGTAGAATCTAATTCCCAGACCAGGAATTGAACCTGGGGACCCTGCATTGGGAGCACAGAGTCTTAGCCACTGGACCACCAGGGAAGTCCCTGTTTTAACCATTTTTTCAGTACTTTGCCTGGAAGATCACATGGACGGAGGAGCCTGGTAGGCTGCAGTCCATGGGGTCACTAAGAGTGGGACACGACTGAGCGACTTCACTTTCACTTTTCACTTTCATGCATTGGAGAAGGAAATGGCAACCCACTCCAGTGTTCTTGCCTGGAGAATCCCAGGGATGGGGGAGCCTGGTAGGCTGCCATCTCTGGGGTCGCACAGAGTTGTACACGACTTAAGTGACTTAGCAGCAGTAGCAGCAGCAAGTATGTAATTCAGTGACATTAATTACCTTCAGCATGTTCTACAACCATCACCAATATCTATTTCCAAAACTTTTTTGTGACCCAGCATGGACACTCTGTACCCGCTAAGCAGTAACCACCTCCCTCCCTCCCCAGACCTTGGTGTAACCTCTGGTCTACTTTCCGTCTCTAGGAATGTGTCTACTTCAGGTAACTCATATAAGCACATTCGTTCCTCTGCTTCTGGCTTAGTTTACATAGTCAACTTCTTCAAGGTTCATCCCTGTTGTTGCCAGCACCAGGATCTCCTTCCTATTTAGGACTGAATAATATGCCTGTGTTGGAGAAGGCAATGGCAACCCACTCCAGTCCTCTTGCCTGGAAAATCCCATGGACGGAGGAGCCTGGTAGGCTGCAGTCCATGGGGTCATGAAGAGTCGGACACGACTGAACGACTTCAGTTTCACTTTTCACTTTCATGCACTGGAGAAGGAAATGGCAACCCACTCCAGTGTTCTTGCCTGGAGAATCCCAGGGACGGGGGAGCCTGGTGGGCTGCCGTCTCTGGGGTCGCACAGAGTTGGACACCACTGAAGTGACTTAGCAGCAGCAGCAGCAATATTCCCGGGTATGGATGGGCCACATTTTGTTTATCCATCCGTCTGTGGAGCTCCGTTTGACTATGGTGAGTGATGCTGCCGTGAACATGGGTGCAAAGTATCTGTTTGAGTTCCTGCTTTCAATTCCTTTGGGTGTATACCCAGAAGTGGAATTACTGGATCATATGGTCGTACTATGTTTAGCTTTTGAGGAACTATCAAACTGTTTTCCATGATGGCTGCACTATTTTACATTCCCATCAGCAATACGCAAGTGTTTGAATTTCTCCATGTCCTTACCAACATTTGTTACTTTCATTTTTTAAAAGAATACATTATGTATAATAACCATTCCAGTGGCTGTGAAGTGATATCTGATTGTGGTCTTGATTTGTTTTTCCCTAATGACTGGGGATTTGATCGTCTTTTTATATGCTAACTAGTCATCTGAGTATATACTTTGAAGAAATATCTATTCAAGCCTTCTGCCCATTTTTATATTGAGTGGTTTTGTTGTTGTTGTTGTTGTTATTGAATTGTAGGCATTCTTTATATCTTCTGGGTACTGATTCCTTATATGATGTGAAAATATCTCCCCCCATTCTATTTTTTTTTTTAATGTTTATTTGTTTGGCTGTACTGGGTCTTAGTTGTGGTATAGGGGCATGAGACTCCTAGTCGCAGCATGTGGAATATAGTTCCCTGACCAGGGTTCAAAGCCGGGGCTCCTGCACTGGGAGCTCAGAGTCTTAGCTACAGGACCCCCAGGGAAGTCTTCCCCCATTCTGTAGTCTGTCTTTTCATTCTCTTGATAGTATTCTTGGATGCACAAATGTTTGTTCGTTTGTTTGTTTCTGAAAAATAACTTTTATTCTGAATCAGTGATAAACTACATATTCATCTGCCACTATTTCAAGTCACAGTTATATTGACATCTGTCCTTTGAAACACTGAACCGTTTTTTCTACAAAAAATATGGAACGCTTCACGAATTTGCCTGTCATCCTTGCACAGGGGCCATGCTAATCTTCTCTATATCGTTGATAATTTTAGTATATGTGCTGCCGAAGCAAGCACACACACATGTTCTTAATGTTGATCAAATCCAATTTATTAACTTCTGTTGCTTGTGCTTTTGTTGCCAGGTGCCAAGTCACTGTCAGATCCAATGTCATGAGAACTTCCCCTATGTTTTCTTCTAAGAGGTTTACAGTTTCAGCACTTATGTTTAGGTCTTTCATCTATTTTGAGTTAGTTTTTGTGTATGGAGTAAGGAAAGGAGCCAATTTCAGGCCTGTGACTATCTAGACTTCCCAGCACCTTTTGTTGAAAGGACTATCCTTCCCATTTCTTATTTTCTTTTATGTTTACATATGTTTAAGTTCCCTGCTAAGGTAGGAAAGTGAGGATTACTTAAACTGTAAGCAGTCGATGAGCAAAATATATTACATTTAGGTAAATACAATATTGAAACCAGATATCTCTTCTGTGGATCTGTGTTAATATTACAGATCTAAGTCTCACCTCTTCCATGATGCCTTACTTCTTCAGCCTGAAACAATTCTGTCCTGTATCAGACTCTTAGCTTTCATGGTCTATATTTTTTTGCATGAATTTTTATCTTTAAAAAAGTAATCATTATTATTATTATTTTAATGTTTTATCTAGTTACTTACTTATTTGGCTGCACCAGGTCCTTGCTGCAGTTTGTGAGATCTTTTTTTAGTTGTAGCATGTGGGTCTAGTTCCCCAACCAGGGGTTGAACCTGGGCCCCCTGCATTGGGAGTGTGGAGTCCTAGCCGCTGGACCACTGGGGAAGTCCTTTGTGTGGATTTTTTAATTGAAATGTATTTGACATTAGCACAGTGTAAAGTTAAGGTGTTTTAATTTTTAAAAAACTATCAATTGGCACTTTTTACTCCAGGGCCCCAATTATTTTTCTTACAAACTACAGAAATTTATTTTTCAGTGTTTGATGAGTCACTTCCTAGACTGCACCTTCTCTGTAGCTGGCAGACTGATGCTGGCAGGAAACCTTAGCTCCTCGTCGGTTTTCTCTGTAAGGGTTCTCAAGTGTCCTCAGGATGTGGTACCCAGGTGTCCCCAGAGGAGCGATCTAGGAGGCCGAGGAAGAGGCTCCCATGATCTCTTGGACAGCTCATTATGACTCACTGAATGTCAGGCTAAGGGTCCACGTTAGGCATGACTTTACACTGCAGCCTACCAGGCTCTTCCATCCGTGGGATTTTCCAGGCAAGAGTACTGGAGTGGGGTGCCATTGCCTTCTCCGTGCATGCATCCAATGTCCTCTAATGCAAGGTCAGGCTGAGAAGTCTCACCATCTGACGTCTGCAAGATGGAGGCCCTGGAGAGCTGGTGCAACAGCTCCATCCAAATCTGAAGTCCCAAGAACCAGAGGGGCCAATGGTATGAGTCCTGTGGAAAAGCCACTGGCTCTTCTTGGGCACAGTTCTCGGGGACCGAGATGGGGGATACCCACAAAATCCCCTCGGCCCTCAGGCACACACTGCCTGGGAGTGCAGGTGAGTCAGTGCCCCGTGGGGCGAACCTTGACCAGTGGGATCAGGAACCAGTCCTTCCTGAACAAAGTGGGTGGATGATTCTGAGGCCCTTCAGCACGGCTCCTCGGAAAGTGCTAAGAACACGCAGCCTCAGTTTCCTACAACAGTCTTCCCCAAAACACACCTTTATACTGGTTTTCCTCCTTTCCTGTCTCACCCTCCCCAGTTCCTGCCCACCTACCCCCACTCCCTACCGCCAACGCTTCTACTCAAACTTTGGTCTCAATCTTTGCTTTCCAGGAAGAACACAGGCTAACACAATAGCCCTAGTCTTCTGATAGCTCTTCTTTTTTTTTCAGTCAGAAACAAATGATTTCTTGTAAGCAGTGATACAAGACAAAAGGAAAGTAAATGTTAAGAGTTAGCAAGGAAGGGTATGGCTCTGTGATCAAGACAGAAATACTTGGCTTCTGTATCAGGCTCAGCAAAGGCAATAGCCTGAAAATAGCTGCTTTTATGGAATCAGCTGTTCTGAAGTCACTGTCAGTTGACCGGAAGCTGTAATTTCCCTGGTCTGTCCTTACAGCACCTCCGTCCAGGGCATTGTTCTATGCAGAGGCCGCCGGTGTGATAACTCCTCCTGTGTAACTGGGTTACATGCCAGCCTTTTGGTTTTCTAATCAAAGGTTTATTTCCTTATTTATTTCTTACTTGGCGGCTGCGCCATGTGGCATGCAGGATCTTAGTTCCCTGACCAAGGATCGAACCCATGCCCCTGCAGTGGAAGTTTGGAGTCCTAACCACTGGACTGCCGGGGCAGTCCCATTCCTTATTTGTTTTTAAAATGTACAATTTACTGCTTTTTCAGTATATTCACAAAGTTGTACAATCGTCTCCGCCATCTAACTCCCAAATCTTCTCATCTCTCCAAACAGAAACCCGTGTCCATAACCCATCACTCTCAGATCCCCACCAACCACTAGTCCACTCTCTATCTCATAAATTGTCCATTCTGGACACCTAATATTAATGGAGTCGTACATGACCTTTTGTGTCTGGATTTTTTCACTTAGCCTAATGGTTTCAGGGTTCATCTATGTCATAGGCTGGGTCAGTACTTCTGAGTTCCTACTTCCTGACACCAGCCAATTCTTTGCCACCAGCTGGTTGCCCAACAATTTTATTCAGTTATTGCACTAACTCCTGGAGTTAGCTCAGACACCACAGATGAAGTACTCAGTCCCACAAGACATGAAAATCCAGCTGCATATGGGGTGCCCAGTCTACTTGCATTTCTGCCCAGGCAGCTACAAATTCAGAGGTTCCTATGATCCCCTCCCCCACTTAAGTTTGATACCTCAGTGGGATGACTCCAGCTCACAAGTCGGGAGAGCACTTGACTTACTAGTTTGCTGTAGAGACCACAGCTCGGCACAGACATGGAAGAGGTGCAGGCGGTGAGGTATGGTGAGGCCTCTCAGGGCACACCCCCTGCCAGCACTTTGATGTGTCCATCAACCCAGAAGCTCTCTGAACCCTGTTATTTAGGGGGTTTGCGGGAGTTGATGATGCGATTGATTCAATCATTAGCCATTGGTCATTGAACTCAATCTCCTGCCTTCTTCCCTCCCTGATGTTGGGCATGGACCTGAAAGCTGCAACCCTCTTACCATAGGTTGGTCTTTCCTGCTGCCAGCTTCCATCCTGAAGCCACCTAAGAGCCACCAAGAGTCAGCTCATTAGCATAGACTCAGATGTGATTGAAAGGGGATGGTTATCAATAATAGAAGACTCTCCTATCACTTAGGAAACCCCAAGGACTTTAGGAGCTCCATGCCAGGAACCAGGGACAGGGACCAGACATATATTTACTATTGTTCCATAATACTTTATTCCTTGTTATGGCTGAATAGTATTCCATTTGTTTATCCATTCCTCAGTTGAGGGACATTTGGTTTGTTTCTGCCTTTTGGTTATCGCAAATAGGGATGGCAGAGCCTGGTGGGCTGCCGTCTATGGGGTCGCACAGAGTCAGACATGAGTGAAGCAACTTAGCAGTAGCAGCAGCAGAACAGAACATTTATATGTAAGTTTTATGTTTTCTTTTCTCTTGGGTAAATACCTAGGAATAGAATGGTAACTCCCATGTTTAACTTTTTCAGGAACTGCCAAGCGGTTTCCCAAACACTTGTATTTTTTTAAAAAATAAAAACTCTCTATATACATTATTTTGGGCTTTCCCAGTGGCTTAGCAGGAAAGAATCTGTCTGCAATGCAGGAAATGAAGGAGATGTGGGTTCGATCCCCGATCGGGAAGATCTTCTGGAGAAGGAAATAACGACCCGCTGCAACAATCCCATTCTTTCCTGGGAAACCCCATGGACAGAGGAGCCAGCGGGCTACGGGCCACAGAAGAGTCTGAAGCGACTGAGCACACACCATTTAGGCTTTATCTCCCCGTGAACCTTGTAAACTCTTTGAAAGAAGGATCAGCATTTTCCAGTCTCCTGAAACCACCACAGGGTTTCTCCTAATGCCTTACTCCTCAGCATTTGTGTGTGGTCATTTAACAGGACAGTGTGCCCTTTGCCTTGGTTACTGCTGTTGTGCACCCGCTCAGCTGTGTCTGACTCTCTGCGACCCCCTGGCCTGCAGCACGCCAGGCTCGCCTGTCCTTCACCACCTCTTGGAGCTTGCTCAGATTCAGGAGCAACACCAGTCTTGCTATCAGCGGGTTGGTGGACATATACACGGCTTTCTTTGCTTCCGTGCTCTCCTTGCTGGAGGAACGCACGGTTGGTGTGTATATGTCGTAGAAACGGTCAGAGTGTGGTGATGGTATTTGGGTGGTGGCTAAGAGGGAGTGGGCTTCCCTTGTAGCTCCGTCGGTAAAGAATCTGCCTGCAGTGCAGGAAACCTGGGTTTGATCCCTGGGTTGGGAAGATCCCCTGGAGAAGTAAACGGCAGCCCACTCCGGTATCCTTGCCTGGAAAATCCCATGGACAGAGAAGCCTGGTAGGCTGCAGTCCACAATGTCGCAAAGAGTCGGGTACGACTGAGCGACTAACGCTTACTTGCTTAAGAGGGAGTGGGGTTAGAAGGAGTGGCTTCTTCAGTTCACGTGCTTGTTCAGACCCCGGAGAATGTTGATCAGTTCTCACTCAAAGCGATGTCTCCACTCACGTGAAATATGTGTACTTTGAGGGGATCTATTTATGTTCCACTGGGAGTCATCCTTTCCTGTCAGGAATCTCACCTGCTGCTTTGTCTGTTTGGTCAGATTCCTGGCACATTTTTGTTTCCTGTTGTTTAGTAAAGGTGCTTTTTCTGGGATGTACCAAACCTGATTTTTTTTTCCTTTTGATTCAATATATTGAGAAAGAAATGGGAAGGTCAGATCCATTCTAGGAGTGCTTCGGGTTGTGTGTTAAATAGCCTTTCATTTTGAAACACAAGGACAGGATTGTAATAAAAGGACAATGAACAGTAAAAACAAAAACAAAAACCCAACAACAAAACAAACAACAAAAACCAAAGTGATGTGTCCAGTTTTTACTGTACTCATGTCTGGCAGTATCTTCCCTGTACCCTCAGCTCATCTCAGCTCTCCATTCATGGAGAGCCTCACCCCAGGCGTTAATCAGGCAGGACTCTTCCATTGGCACGTGACAAAAAAGCCAACTTCAACTTCCTCGTGAGAAAAGACAAAAGCAGAGGAGCAGTTTCTCGGCTGTAGGTCTCAGAGTTATCATCTTCAGCGAACCCGGGTCCACCATTGTCAGATGGATTGCTCATGTCCACTGTCCCCTTGAGTCTGTGGGCTCTGTTTTCTCCTGTCTTGACTTTATTCTCAGAAAGATTCTTTCCCTGGCAGCACGTCGTCCCCCAGAAGCTCCCTCTGCTGCTCACTGTCTCTTTGACATAAATCCTAGGAAGCAAGGCAACGACCAGGAGCTCAGCTGGTCAGAGGAGCCCATGGAACTCGCACTCCTCGTCCCACCACCCACCCGAGAGGGGAACGGGAGTGAATGAATGAAAGAAAGAGGGGGCAGGAAAGAAATGAGAACTAGCAGGCCTTTACTTGGTAACCAAGCCACCATCTTGGAAACCACCCTCTCAAGAGAAACGTGGCTCCTTGTTGACCTTCTCACTGCATTCGAGACAGGAGGCTCTGTGTGCCAGGCCCATGCTGGGCTTTGGCAGGGGCGGGCAAGACACTGGAGCTCGAGGGAGAAGGACAGCTGGTTGCTGGTGAGGCTGGAGGAAGGCCTGGAGCAACTCCTTCGTCGCTGGGAACCCAAGCCTCTTGGGAGCAGTCACACGAGGATGGCCTTAGCTGGGGGTGCGCAGAAACTGGCCAAGTTCACAGTCAGCCTCTTTCAGCCTGGACAACCTTTGAGAGAGGTGTGTCTGTCTTGAATTGCAGAAATGAGCTGCAGCAGAGGGGAGAACCAACATTTCTTATGGTTGCAATGTGCAGATGGTGTCAAAACATGTTGCCGCATCTATGTTGCGCCAACCTTGAGAAAGCAAGGCTCAGCGCAGCCATGAACAGAAGACGTAATTTTGGGTTGAGAACTTAAGGAGTTCCAGCATGGCTCCTCCAGATAAATTTATTTTGCTTGTTTACTCCACTGCGGTTTTCACTTTTTTTATTTGAGTGGAAATGCACATTTTCCTGGTCATTAAAAAAATAAGATGTACAGGTTTAAAATTCAAGCAGTACAGAAGAGTAAGCAACGCTAAGCAATGATATGGACATGGGGAGCCTCCATTATACAAACACGTACAGTCTTGCTCATTCATCTATATATTTGGTGTTTAGTTTAATAGCTAAGTCATGTCTGGCTATTTAGTTTAATAGCCCACCAGGCTCCTCTGTCCATGGGATTTCTCAGGCAAAAATACTGGAGTGGGTTGCCATTTCCTTCTCCTGGGGATCTTCCCGACCCAGGGATCAAACCCATGTCTCCTGTGTTGTAGGTGGATTCTTTACTGCTGAGCCACTGAACACTATTCCAGTGAAAATGCCTTCAGAACTTTTTTACAGCTAGACAAGGTGATGCCAAAGTAAATGCTGAAAGGTAAAGGTGCAAAAATTGTGATAAAATTCTGAAAAAGAAAAGTAGGGTAAAATTAGCCCTAGAAGATTGAAATATATTATAAAATGACCATTATTAAAAGTTTGCCAGTGACACAGATATAGACAGATTAGTGGTATAAACTAGCTATTCATAAATAGATCCAAATATACATGTGGGCTGTATGTGTTTAAGATAAAGGTAGATATTTATATCTAAAGGTAGAATTTCGGGATTGGGGGGTGGGGAGATTACTAATAAATGGAATTGAAACATTTAACATACTATCTAGAAAAACAATGCCTCCCGCATTGCAGGCAGACACTTTAACCTCTGAGCCACCAGGGAAGCCCTAGAAAAACAAAACAAAACTGGATCCCTACCTCATTCCTCATATTCCAAAACAAATTCCAGATATGTCAAATGTGTTAGTATTAAATTGCTTCAGTCGCGTCCGACTCTTTGCAACCCTATGGACTATAGCTTGCTAGAGTCCTCTGTCCATGGGATTCTCCAGGCAAGAATGCTGGAGTGGGTTGCCATTTCCTCCTTCAGATACTTAGATGCTAAAGTATCAAATACTTAGATGTTAAAAATAAAACCATAAAAGTAAAACATTGGGAGAATTTAAGAAAATAATCTTGGGTGATATCATGGGCTGAACTGTATTTCCTCAGTATTCATATTTTGAAGTCCTAACCCCCAGGATCTCAGAATGTGACTGTTTGGGGAGATAGGGAAGGTAATTAAATTTAAAATCAGGTCGAGGCAGTGGGCTCTAATCCAGTATGTTGCTGCTGCTCCTGCTCAGTCGCTCAGTCATGTCCGACTCTGTGTGACCCTGTGGACTGTAGCCCACCAGGCTCCTCTGTCCATGGGGAGTCTCCAGGCAAGAGTATTGCAGTAGGTTGCCATTCCCTCCTCCAGGGTATCTTCCCAACCCAGGGATTGAACCCTGGTCTCCGGCATTGCAGGTAGACTCTTTACCACGGAGCCACCAGGGAAGCCCATTGTCTGATATAACTGGTGTCCATATAAGAAGAGATTAGGACATAGACGCTCATAGAGACAAGACACGGGAAGAAGGCAGCTAGCTGTGTACAGCCAAGGAGAGAGGCCTTAGAAGAAACCAACCCTGATAATACCTTGTTCTTGGACCTCCAGCCTCCAGAACTGCGAGGAGATAAATTTCTGTTGTTTAAGCCACCTTGTCCACGGCACTTTATTACGGCAGCCTTGCAGGCTCATACAGGTGACTAAGATATTCTCAGCAGCGTATGACATTCAGAAGCTGTAGAAGAAATGCTTGATAAATTTGACTACTTAACAATTTAAAATTTCTGCACACAGAAATAAAAAACCAATGACAACAATGAAACCTATGACAACAATGAAAAGCCTCCCCAAATTAAAAAGACAACACACCAGAAAAATATATGACACCCCAAGGGCTAAATTCTTTTATTAAAAAAAGAGCCCTTGATTGCCAGATCATCCTTCCTTTCTTTCGTTTTCTTCCTTTTTTCCTTCCTTCCTGATGGTTTCCTGTTGAATCCTAATTTCAGTTGTAAGCACCCTGTACAACCTGACACTGTGTGGGGCTCCTAGTTTAGAACCTGTAGACCTGTAGTCTAGACACCCACCACAGGGTGGTGGACCTTCAGCGGATCCGTGGACCTACATCCTTTTAAGTTCTCATGCCATTGAGAGATGGAGAATTGGGGTTTCTTCCCAGACACCCAGAATCATACATACACATGTGCACACACACACACACCATGAATATTAACTCTCCAATACAGTGCTCTTTGGAGCAGCCTTATACTGAAGAAACTATTTCCTTATAAGCACTGTGATGCTTACTGACCTGGGTGGGAGCAGCCCTCGAGTCGCGGAACAGAGCCGAGTCAGCCACTTCCTTTGCTCTCACCTACCAGAGGCCCACCTGCCTGGGAAGCAGCCTCATGGAGCTGTGGCTGATGGTTGGCTGCAGAGAGAGCCAGAAGAGGCTCTTAAAAAATCCCTTCTCTGTGCTTTAGGCCAAATCACACTCCCAGGCAGAAGTCTCCAGAAGGGAGAGAAGAAACAGGAAAATTTGTGATCCCCAGGAATCCCCTCCCATGAGCAAACATGAGGTGAGGGGAGGGGCAGTGTGCTGTCTGTGGGGGGCAGGGAGGATGAGCGGGTAAAAATGTACACTTCACACAGTTAACTGTGGTTAATCTCGGGCAGGGAGACTTGGAATGATTTTGATTTTCTTTTTAATTTTCTGTATTTTCTAGGGTAAAATTGGATTGCTTTTCTAAACACGAGAAAGAACAATAAATGTTATAAAAATCATTTTGTATGTGAATCTTACCTTCCTAACTAGACCATATAAACTCCGTAAAGTCTTGGGTGTTTCCCAGACTGAAGTCACTTGGGCAGAAGATGCTTTGCCCGGGGTTAGAATGACCCATGGAGCCATCTGGGCAGCAGGATCGGGGGACTAGGTGTGTGTCACCTGCATCTGATCTCAAAGGCATGTCGTCGCCCCCACTGTGCACCTGGCCTCATGGTGCAATGTTCCAGGGCTCCGTTACTTGTGTTGCTTTTTGTTTTATTTTATTTATTTTTGTCTGTGCTGGGTCTTCATTGCTATGTGCAGGCTTTCTCTAGTTGTGACAAGTGGGAGCGGGGGCTACTCTTTGTTGGGATGCACGGGCTTCTCATTGCAGTGGCTTCTTGTTGCTGAGTGTGGGCTTCAGTAGTTGCCCCACTATGGGCTCAGTAGTTGTGGCTGGAGGGCGTTAGAGCATGGGCTTAGTAGCAGCATGTGGGCTCAGCAGTTGTGGGGCACGGGTTCAGTTTCCCTGCAGCATGTGAAATCTTCCTGGACCAAGGATCAAACCTGTGTCCCCTGCATTGACAGGTGGATTTGTTACCACTGAGCCACCAGGGAAGTCTGGTGCTGCTTTAAACTTTGAGTGGTACTTCCTGGTCCATTAAAAGGTTGCCACTCACAGGTTTAACATTGGTTGGTGTGAATATCATCCATCAACTTGAATGTTATTTTATGCAAGATATCCTCTCTGATTTCCTCACTGAGAAGTAATCATTCCTTCCTCTTAAGTTTCATCACATGTGATTCCTACCACCATAGCATCCATCACCTTCTAAATTTGTGTCAAGTACACACACATCTTATCTCCTCTCCCAAGTGATGTGTTTTCTGAAATCAGGATCCATCCTTCTCTTTACAAGGACACCACCCTATGAGGTAGGTGTGTTATCTCCACTTTACAAGTGAGAAACATGAAGACCCAGAAGGGTAACAACATCTAGTCCAGTCGATTAGTATCTAGTGTAGTAGATCTTTGGGCTTCCCAGGTGGCACAGTGGTAAAGAATCCATCTGCTGATGCAGGAAATACAAGAGACATGAGTTTGATCCCTGGGTCAGGAAGAGCCCCAGGAGAAGGGCATGGCAACCCACTCCAACATTCTTGCCTGGAGAATTCCATGACAGAGGAGCCTGGTGGGCTACGGTCCATGGGGTCACAAGAGTTGGGCTGAGCACACACAGCACACACATAGTAGATCTTCAGTAGTCATGCTGCTGAGTGATGGAGGCTGGATTCACATTCAGGTTGTCTGACCCAAGTCTGCGCCCTTCCTTCCTGGGCCTCAGCACTCCCCAGCCATGCTCCCTGCACACCGCAGGCAGCAACAGTGCAGTAGATACTCATCAAATAAGTTTATTAACCCGTGATACAACAAGAAGGCTGGGCAGCTGGTGGAAGACCCTCCCAATTTCCCACGCCTCCTCTGATGGCCAGCATTAGGCCAGTTTAGATAGTAAAGGATTTCAGAGTAAAGTCAGGGGACACTAAAGAGCTAGATCTGCCTCCAGACCACCATCAGACCAAGTCTGACCAGTGCAGACATGAGTTGTATTAAGCTAGGACACTGCTTCACAATCATACGGAAACCTAGCTAAGCCAGCAACTTCCTAAAGAGGAGAGGTTACACATCTCAGAGAACAAAATTATGTCACTCTTTGAACCTTGGTGTTGACTGTGTGTTGGGGGTGGGGGAAGGGCATATATATTGTACATGTTATACACACATACTGGAGTAGAAAATAGTCTTGCCTGGAGAGTCCCATGGACAAAGCCTGGAAAGGGTTGCAAAGAGTCAGACGTGGCTGAGCACACACTATACACACACATGCACACACACACACACACATATAGTGAGGTTTAATGAGAGCATGTGAAGGGCCTGGCACAGAGTGTGGTACCCAGAGGAACTGCACACCTACGAGCCCTGCCTTATGCTCCACCCTCATTTCCCAGCTAAGCCACAGGAAGGCACACAGCCAGGGGAGAGATGAGTGCCAGTGATAAAACAGATGAGGACAGCTGGTGATAAGAGAGATGCTGGCCCAGCTCCACAGGACTCAGTGGATGTGAATCAGAGGTGGTGAGGTCCACTGCCAAGACCCCAGAGAGCAGCTTTTATTCTTATGAGAAAAGTCTGTCAGGAGAGGGGTGAGGGAGAGATCTGCTGGAGGAAAGTGGAGGCAGTTTTCTCCCAGCAGAGGGTGAAATCAGTTCCTGGGATGTCTTCCTGGTAACAAGTGACTGGTTTGTTAGCCAGGACTGGATTAGGTCAGGGGTATTTAGCCATCTACACCTCTCGCTGGGTTCTCAGCACCTTAGTGAGGAATAACAGGAAGGTTAATTGCAGGAACCTGCCAGTCTGCTCATCCCACATCAACCAACCAACCCTGGATGGTTGCTCTCATTCCAGAAGCTGCTTGGTCTCCAGCCTCTGTGAAGTGTGCCCATCTGCCTGGAAGAAGGCAGTCCAGGCCATGTTTTCCCCAAGCAGTAGAAAAAGCCAGGCTGAACAAAGCAAGAAGTCTGTCCTAAGAAACTGGAAGTTTACTTAAAAGATATTTCAACAACCTATGTCTTTGGCAAGTCTACCCTGAAACATACTCCTAGGAGGAGATATGCATGCAGGGTGTTGGGGTTATCTTTATTTTTGAAGTTTTATTTTTATGTGGACTATTTTAAAAGTCTTCATTGAATATCTTACAATATTGCTTCTGTTTTATTTATTTTTGGCCATGAGACATGTGGGATCTTAGTTCCCCAACCAGGGATTGAACCCGTACACCCTGCGTTGGAAGGTGAAGTCCCAGCCACTGGACCACCAGGGAAGTCCAAGTTATTTTTGTTCTTGTTGTTGTTTGGGAGGTGGAGTGTCCTCTCAGGAACAACATGTGAACAGCAGTAAAGGAAGCAGTTTTGGGCAGAGGGAGGAGGTGAGTTTGCATGCTACAGCACCAGGGCCTCTGCTGAGCCCCCGGTGGCTGGACAACAGTGCAGAGTTGTCTCCAGTAAAACACGGTGTGGCCTTGCATCCCCAGTGACCAACCACTGCATGCTGGCCGCCCCAGAGAGGGGCAGAATCTTGTGCAAGGCAGCCCCCTCACCCTCCCTGACCCTTCGGAGGGGGCTCAGCTGTGAACCACCAGCAGCTAACGCCTCAGCGGCTGGAACCTTCTCTAACCCACCACGAGGTGGTGAGCCACGTTCAAAGTTCAAAATCTAGGGAAAGTGTCAGACTGTCATGATTTTAGAGAGTAGTCATGAAGGAAAAATGAAGAGAAGCCCACTTAGGAGCGGAGATTTGGGAAGGGCCATTGTGTAATTGGCAGCTTTCCAGAGTGCTGATGGGCTAGAGCCTGGCCCAGGTGGCCTGAGTACAGGCCTGCGAGGTCTGGGGTGTGATGGGGAAAGCTGCATGTTCCTTGTCAATTAAGGAAGTAGAATCAATGGACTGCTACACCTGGGAACTTACCCCATAGCCCAGAATCAGAGTAGTCACTCAACAGATGTCTTTTTGAATTAAATAGTGTTTCACTGGTTTGGAGTTTCTGTCTGAGGGATCCGTTGGTGCTCTTTGTGAAAAGTGTGGGTTTTCTTCCCAGAGTGCACATGCACCAGTATGCCCACCTTGATTTAACTGTATAGGGGTCTAAAAGTCCTATTCATAACACAGGTCAAGCCCTAGGAAGAAAAGGTAAGAAGATGAGAGTTTGTTAGATCTTGACAAAGGAAAACAAAAACCCCACAACTGAACAACCAACCTTATCCATCCAATGGCTCCCTCTGAGGCTGACCCTTTACATTCCCCAAAACAGGCACCAACCAAATCCAAAGGACACGCGTCTCAGCAATTGTACAGCTATACTGGTGCATGTGGCTGAGTATCTCTTCTGCACACAGAAGGCTTCCGGTAAATGATTGTTGGATTGAATTTCATTGCTTTGGTAGTCCTGGCCTTGACATCTGATGGCTTTCTTTCAAAAGTCAGGTTACTTTTTCTTGCCAAAATATGACCATGACCATTTTTCCTCCTTAAAATAATCCAATGGGAGTCATCGAGTAATTTTGAACAAATTCAGGGCAGTCCATTCTTACCTGCATTGTCCAATGTCACTAGCCACGCATTTAAGGTTGCTGGATAAAAAACTGGACACCAGTTACATTTGAATTTCTGATAATTAAAGACTAAATTTGTAGTGTAATTGTGCCCCATGCAATATTTGGGTTATCCTTACACTACAAAATTATTGGTTGCCTACCCGAAATTAATAATTAACTCTGCATCCTATATTTTTATTTGCTTTTTCATTCCAATCCCAAAGAAAGGCAATGCCAAAGAATGCTCAAACTACTGCACAATTGCACTCATCTCACACGCTAGCAAAGTAATGCTCAAAATTCTCCAAGCCAGGCTTCAATAGTATGTGAACCGTGAACTTCCAGATGTTCAAGCTGGTTTTAGAAAAGGCAGAGGCACCAGAGATCATTGCCAACATCCACTGGATCTTTGAAAAAAGTGAGAGAGTTCCAGAAAAACATCTGCTTCTGCTTGATTGACTATGCCAAAGTCTTTGACTGTGTGGATCACAACAAACTGTGGAAAATTCTGAAAGAGATGGGAATACCAGACCACCTTACCTGCCTCCTGAGAAATCTTTATGCAGGTCAGGAAACAACAGTGAGAAATGGATATGGAACAACAGACTGGTTCCAAATTGGGAAAGGAGTACATCAAGGCTGTATATTGTCCACCCTGCTTATTTAACTTATATGCAGAATACATCATGAGAAATGCTGGACTGGATGAAGCACAAGCTGAAATCAAGATTGCTGGGAGAAATATCAATAACCTCAGATATGCGGATGACACCACCTTTATGGCAGTAAGCGAAGAAGAACTAAAGAGCCTTTTGATGAAAGTGAAAAAGGAGAGTGGAAAATGTTCGCTTAAAGCTCAACATTCAGAAAACTAAGATCATGGAGTCTGGTCCCATCACTTCATGCCAAATAGTTAAGAAACTATGGAAACAGTGAGAGACTTTATTTTGGGGGCTCCAAAATCACTGCAGATGGTGACTGCAGCCATGAAATTAATAGATGCTTGCTCCTTGGAAGAAAAGTTACAACCAACCTAGACTGCATATTAAACAGCAGAGACATTACTTTGGCGACAAAGGTCCATCTAGTTAAAGCTATGGTTTTTCTAGTAGTCATGTATGGATGTGAGAGTTGGACTATAAAGAAAGCTGAGCACCGAAAAATTGATGCTTTGGTGTTGAACTGTGGTGTTGGAGAAGACTCTTGAGAGTGCCTTGGAGAGCAAGGAGATCCAGCCAGTCCATCCTAAAGGAAATCAGTCCTGAATATTCATTGGAAGGACCAATGCTGAAGCTGAATCTCCAATACTTTGGCCACCTGATGTGAAGAACTGAATCATTGGAAAAGACCCTGATGATGGGAAGGAGGAGAAGGGGATGCACAGGACAAGATGGTTGGATGGCATCACTGACTCAATGGACATGAGTTTGAGTAAACTCCGGGAGATGGTGATGGACAGGGAAGCCTGGCATGCTGCAGTCCATTGGATCACAAAGAGTCGGACACAACTGAGCAACTGAACTGAATTCTGGTAACCCTACACACATGGCTAGCTAAACTTAAATTAATTGAAGTGCATAAACATTTTAAAATTTATTTTCTCAGCCTTGCTCACTATATTTCAAGAGTTCAATAGCCATCTTGAATAGCACAGATATAAGACATTTCTGTCATTGCAGAAGGTTTTATTGGACCCTAATCTGCCAAGCAAAAGATCACAGGAAAGGTTTCTTTTTACACACTTAAAGAAAGTTGTATTTGGGCCTAGAAGACCCTTTGTAACATAGCCAAGACTCCTCAGTCTCCATTTGTTACTTTTACTGAATATGCAGGGTATTTATTTATTCCCGACAAGTGGGTCTCTATGACAGAAGCAGTTCCTGCACACTGACTTTTGTGGAGGCAGGCATTCTGCTTTTCTCCTGGGGCTACCAGGAACAAAGTCAGCTCTCAGATCAGAGCAGATCAAAATTTAAAATGTCCTAAATGAAAAATGAATGTGTTGTTGTTTGACTTATCAGTCTCCTCACTCACAGATTTTTCTTAAATTGATAGTCAGATGACATCATCACCTAGATTATCTGTTTATAACCCAAGTCTGAGATGAGCTTGGAAAACACAGCAGAAGTCTTCCCTCCCTTAATTAGCCTTTTGGGAAAAAACCTGTTTTGCATTGCCGCCTGCAGTGCTGGGAGTCTTACAAGGAGCAGGAGTCAATTAAACTTCAGAAGAGACACTTGCCAAAAGTTGATTTTTTACATACGACTCAGTGGATCTCTAGTAGAAACTGGCTAACATGCCAAATGTGACCAGCTTAAAAGTGAGAAGACTGTATCAAAATAAAGGTCAGGAATCTAAAGGATTTTACATAGTCAACAGTTGTACACCAAAATATTATAAAAGACAAGAAGACAAATGACTTAAGTTTCAAAATATTGCTACGTGTGTGACAGAGTTGATGCCGTCTATATATGAGAAATTCTCATAGATCAATGAGCAGAAGACAAATACCTCAGTAGAAAAATGACCAAATGATTGGAAAGTCACAAAATAAATACAAAAGTCTAATAAACCTTTAGTGTCTAGGATAGGGACTATCACACAGTGGACTCTCAGTAAATACCCACTGGATGAATGAATGTCTATGAAAAACACTTGATTTCAGGAAAAATAAAACACTGCAAATTAAAATAACAGTGAAATATCATTGGTTGTTGCTTGTTGGGTCAGCCTTTTAATGTACCCTCCAGGACTTAGTGGCTGGTACCTCGACTTGCGCGTGCATGCTCAGTCACACAGTTATGTCCGACTCTGTGACACCATAGACTGTAGTCCACCAGGCTCCTCTGTCCATGAGATTCTCCAGGCAAGAAATACTGGAGTGGGTTGCCATTTCCTCCTCTAGGGGATCTTCCTGACCCAGGGACCAAACCCACATCTCCTGCGTCTCCTGCCTTGGTGAGTGGGTTCTTTACCACTAGCACTCCCTGGGAAGCCGTACACAGACATGGAATGCATCCACATCAAGCCCTTTCTCACACCGAATTGTCCCAGTTGGAGAAGGAAAAGGAGGTCTGTCTTTGTCTTTGGCATGCTGGCTGTCAGGGTGGGCTCTAGAGCCAACAGTGGCTGTAACTCCCACTTGAATGTGGCCAAAATACAGAAGTTAGAAATGAGACGGAAAGACAGAGCGAGGGAGAAAGAGAAAGTGCTCTGGTGAAACTTGAGTCGATATATCCAGTCAGCTTTAAGGCTAGTGTACTTTCTTCCTTTCTGTGGTTTTGTGAACCAGTTAATTCTACTTTTTTTTTTTTTTTTTTGCTAAATTTAGCATGAACTTGGACTTCCACTTCCTATCAAGATGGCGGTCAAAGGGACCAAAATTACCCTCCCACCAAGAAGCAACAAAAAAAATCTAGAGAAAGCATTTTTTTAAGTAGCCATTTTCAAGACATTGGATATCAACACACTGCTATATTCAAAATGGAAAACCAACAAGGACCTATTGTTTAACACATGGAGCTCTGCTCAATGTTATGTGGCAGACTGGATGGGAGGCAGGTTTAAGGGAGAATGAATACATGTGTATGTGTGGCTGAGTCCCTTCACTGTTCACCTGAAACCACCACAACATCATTAATCGGCTATATCCCAATATGAAATAGAAAGTTTAAAGTTTGGAAAAAAAGATATTGGACATCAGACCTGACGAAGCAGGAAAAAAATGAGGTAAGCCCTATGCACGCCCAGCCTACTGCCTTGAGAGATTTTCCAGATGGTGACATGGAAAGGTGGAATCTGGGTAGAGCTTGGCAGACTCCCTGAGTTGAGAAGTTGAGCTAGAGTCCAGGGAGACCAAGACAGCCAGTTTGCAGGGCAGAATATCAGAGAGGAGAGCACTACACACACACTCACAGAAAAATGACAACAACAACCGAAGTCTAGAGATCTGCAGAGGGTCCCCTTCAGCTGTTCAGCAAAATTGTCACCAGCACGTGAGTGCAAGGGAACTGTTCAAGACTAGGGAAAGAGCCACCTGAAGGTGTTGTAGGAACAAGAACTCATCCAGGGCCTGCAGAGTGCCTGTTCCTGCCAGCCAGACTGGAAATCTTATAACTCACAGGTCATTAAGCAAAGTACTCAGAAGGATTTTGCCTCAGTTGTAGGGGCAAAGTTGGCTCTCGATTAAATGCAGGTCTGGTCCTGCCTAACAGATTTTTAAAAATAAGATGAAAGTATCAAATTGTTTCCAAGTAACTGTGCTCCAAATCACTGCAGATAGTGATTGCAGCCATGAAATTAAAAGACGCTTACTCCTTGGAAGGAAAGTTATGACCAACCTAGATAGCATATTAAAAAGCAGGGACATTACTTTGCCAACAAAGGTCCGTCTAGTCACGGCTATGGTTTTTCCAGTAGTCATGTATGGATGTGAGAGTTGGACTGTGAAGAAAGCTGAGCACCAAAGAATTGATGCTTTTGAACTGTGGTGTTGGAGAAGACACATTGAGAGTCCCTTGGACTGCAAGGAGATCCAACCAGTCCATCCTAAAGGAGATCAGTCCTGGGTATTCATTGGATGGACTGATGCTGAAGCTGAAACTCCGATACTTTGGCCACCTCGTGCAAAGAGTTAACTCATTGGAAAAGACTCTGATGCTGGGAGGGATTGGGGGCAGGAGGAGAAGGGGATGACAGAGGATGAGATGGCTGGATGGCATCACCGACTTGATGGACATGAGTTTGGGTAAACTCTGGGAGTTGGTGATGGACAGGGAGGCCTGGCGTGCTGCAGTTCATGGGGTTGCAGAGTCGGACATGACTGAGCGACTGAACTGAACTGAACTGTGCTCCAGAACATACTCAAAAATTGAAACTACAAAAATATCCAGCACTCAACAAGGTAAGTTCATGATAAATGGCATTAATGAAAAACTACTGGGCAAACACACAGATAAGTGGGGAATATGACCCATAATGAGGAAAGTAAATAATCAAACTGACCCAGAACTAATGCAGATGTTAGAATTAGCAGGTAAGGATATTAAAATAGTTATTATAACTCTGTTTCATAGGTTCAAAAGGCTAGAGAAAAGGTTGAATATGTTAAGTAGAATCATGGATGATATTTTTAAAAGACCCAAATTCAACTTACAGAAGTATAAACAATAGTGTCTGAGATAATGGGTATACTGGGTGGGCTTAATGGCAGATTATTCATAATGTTTCCAAAGTTTGTCCGTGTTGTAGCATGTATTAGTACTTCCTTCATTTTTATGCCCGAATAATATTCCATTGTATGGATATACCACAATTTACTTATCGATTCATTAGTTGATGGACATCTGTTACTACCTCTTAGCTGTTGTTTGTAACAACACCGCTATGAAAACTCATGTACAAGTTTTTGTGTAGGCATGTTTTATTTCTCTTGGGGATATACCTTGGAGTGGAATTTTCCTAAGCTTCTTTTTCCTCTTATCCCCATTTATCAAGTACATAAATAGTCCTATTCCAGCTGGAATTGCTGGAATTACACGGTAACCCTGTGTTTAACCTTTTGAGGGAACAGCTGCACCACTTTACATTCCTAACGGAGGTGAAGTCCAGTGAATCTATTTTTTGCTGTTGCTGCTTACACTTTTGGTGTCATATCTAAGAAACCAGTGCCTAGCTATAGCTCAGAAGATTCACTCCTAGGTTTTCTTCTGTTTTCTTTTGTATTTGGATCTATGATCCATTCAGAGTTAATCTTTGCGTGTGGTATGAAGTGGGTATTCACTTTCTTTTTTGTTTGTTTGTTTGCCTGTGGCTAGTTTGTTGTCCCAGCACCATTTGTTGAAAAACCATTCTTCCACATTGAGTGGTCTTGGCATTCTTGTTGAAAATAAACTGATCACAAATGTGAGGGATTATTTCTAGTCTCTCAATTCCATTGAGCTGTGTGTTTATCTGTATGTTCCACCTTACCTTGATTACTGTAGTTTTGTAGTATGTTTTTGAAATCAGAAAATGTGTTTTAATTTTACTCTTGTTTTTCAAGATAGTGTTTGCTATTCCCTTGGAATTCTATGATTTTAGGATCAGCTTGTCAGTGTTTGCAAAGCAGCAAGCTGGGATTTAATAAGGACTGTGATAATCTGTAGCTTAATTAGAGAGTATTGCCAGCTTAACAATATTAATTCTTCCAATCAATGAACACGGGACATCTTTCTGTTTATTGAGGTCTTCCTTAACTTCTTGTTGCAATATGAGTACAAATTTTACACTTCTTTTGCTAAATTCTAATTATTTTATTCTTTTTGATGCTATTGTAAATGGAGTTGTTTTCTGAATTCGGTTTGTTCATTGCTAGTATATAGAAATACAATTGATTTTTGAATGTTGTTTGTGTATGTTGTAAACTTGCTGAATTCAATATTAGTTCTTATTTTTAGTAATTCCTTAGGATTATCTATATCATGTCACTTGCAAATAAGCATAGTTTTACTTCTTTTCTAATCTGTTCTTATTTAATTGCCCTGGCTTGAACCTTTAGTACAATGTTGAACAGAGCTGACAAGAGCAGACATTTTTGTCTTGTTCCAGATCTTAGAGGAAAGCATTGTCTCTCACCCTTGAGTACAGTGTTCACTGTGGATTCAAATTATGTTTACTTTTAAGTATTAAGCATTTTTGTAAATTCATCCAATATTTTACACATAGTTTTGAAATTTACTAATCTCTCAATTACCTATTGAGACTGAACAGAGCTAGTTTTATCTTCTGAATGTGACTTACAAACACATGAGCCCTGCTGCAAATTTGTTTCTATTTGGTGCTGGCAGTAACCAAAGAAAAAAGATATTTGACCTTATATTAACATTCCTCAAGGCTGTCTTAAGCCTGATGCTAATTTGATGGAGTTAATAGTTAATTTTTATAATCCCTTTAATGGCTCTGTGGATGATCACAATGCTCTGTGCACAATAGGTTCTCAGTAAATATTGATATATTGTTGGGAGTTAATTGATGATAGGAGAAGGGATAACATGGAAAAATAAAACCCAAAGATAATCCAATATTCAAATTTTAGCCATTAATTTTTATCCCAACATCGCTGTTCAATTTCCCCTCTAAGCTTCTATATCCTTTTGTGCCCTTTATCGAATGTATAAGTAGCCTAGACGATAGACACTCTGAGAAGAGAGGAGAAATTTCTGATTAATCCACAGACACTCCAGTTCGAATCTGAGTTATGCAATGGGGTTTGTACACAATTTTGTGATCTTAAAACAAATCCTTATCAGGAAAATTAATTCCCTATTGGGCACTCAACAAATATTTGGCAGTTTAAAAAGTAATATTCTAGATTTAACACACCTGGCTAGTAGATGAATGTAAGATTCTTGGGATGATAGTTTCTTTAGGCCATAGTTTCTAAATCTATTTTTTAAAGTGGGGTGGGGTAGCGTAGGGTGTGGTGTGGTGGGGGATGGGCTTCCCAACTGGCACTAGTGGTAAAGAACCCGCCTGCCAATGCGGGAGCCACAAGAGATGTGGGTTCGATTCCTGGGTGAGGAAGATCCGCTGAAGGAGGGCATGGCAACCCACTCCAATAGTCTTGCCTGGAGAATCCCATGGACAGAGGAGACTGGTGGGCTACAGTCCATAGGGTCACAAAGAGTCAGACAGGACTGAAGTGACTTACTACACACGCACAGGATGGGGAATAGGACCAGATTATATCTAAGGGTTTTTCAATTTTCTTCTAAGACCCTATTTTATGATTCTATTTGAGTCATCTTTCTTTCTTGGAAGCTACTACTTTATATGCTCCATTAATTGTAACCAAAAAACACCAGGTAGATAAAAACACTTCTCATTCTTATTTGGGGGTGGTGGAAAGGGGTGCTAAGGAAATCTGCCTGACATTGACAAGGATCAAGGAATGAAAAAAATATTAAGAGTTTAGAGTCCTTAATGGTCATCCAAATCAATCTACCATCCATTGTGGGCATTCCCTTCAATATTATGTACAGATCAGTCATCTAGCTTCTGCCTGAATGTTTCCTATAGTAGGGAGTTCACTGGCTCACAGGACAGTTGATCCCAATTTAGGGCAGTTTTAATTATTAGCAAATTCTTGCTTATGTTAAGCTGCAATATGTCTCCTTGTACCGCCTACCAGTCTGGCCTCTGGAGACACCCAGTTCGTTTGCCTGGAGAATGCATGTGCTTAAACAACCTTGTGGGGCTGTTGTTGTTGTTTATGTATCTGGCTGCACCATGTGGCATGCAAGAGATTTGTCCCTGACTAGGGATCGAACCCATGCCCCCTGCAGTGGAAGCACAGAGTCTCAACCACTGGATGGCTGGGGAAGTCCCCCAGCCTTGTGTCTTAAAAATCCCAAATTCAGTGTTAAGGAAGTCTTAGATCATCATCTGCAGTTGTAGTTTCCCCTCTCAGGATTTCAGCTCTGGTTTCAGATTGCATATCAGTCAAAGAGAATGAAAGAGCAACCTTGGCACTTGCTATTTGCCCAGAAAAGTTTGTTTTCAGATAGGTGAGTATTTTTCTCACTAGCAAATAACAAGGGGAAAAAAATATCCGTAAGATACACTAAGATCCAATGCCTTGGTCTAGCTAGATGTTATAATTTGGACCAAGAGAACCCACTAGTCACTGGCTGGGTGACCAGGGCATCACACTTCCCTTTCTGTGTATTCATGTTCTGACCTGTTTTATCTGCACTCCTCACCCCTCCTCAGAGGGAGTTCAGGAAAATGAAAATAATAGTATGACTATGTGAAAAGCTTTGAGTTTGAAAGATTCTAGGGAAATACAGGATGCTATTAGAGTGGATCTGTCCTGAAAAATAACAACTAAAGGCCAATGAACACACTTAAAGAATTAAAACTACAGTAAAATAACTGTATGTCATTGCATCACCTTTCAAACACACAGACATGCAAACCCAGCTGGAAAACCATCTCATCCTAAATTAAATGTGAGGATTAGTACTGTATTCAGGTTGAGTCACATGGATTGCCCCTGCAAGTTTGGCAACTACTGTCAGTTTTAACTGTGCAGTGGACTCTTGTCAGGATTAGGCAGGTCAGACTTTACTGGACACAGCATTGACTGTTCCTGGTGCCTGTATTTTTAAAAAAATAAAGGTCTTAAAAAAAAAAACCTCCAGTTAATACTAAATAAATACTGAAAGATTACAGTGTGTTAGAAGCTGACAAGATATCATAATATCTAAATGAATTTATTGACCTTTAAATGGAGCTTGGCCCACATGCCTGTTTGTCACAATTTCCTACTTATTTCCTTCCCCACTTTCTCCCCATTGTCAACTCTTGTTATTCTCAGTGGTCATGGAAAAAGAAATATATTAGTTTGAGTGATGAAAACAACACAGGCTGGCAGGTTCTTTCTCTTCCTTTACTGAACTATTTTCTTTCTTTTAAGATACAATTGACATACAACATTATATCAGCTTCAGGTGTCAACATAATGATTTGGTATCTGTATATATTTCAAAATGATCAGAGCAGTAAGTCTAGCTAACATCTTTTAAGAGAGCTATTTCTAATCAGACTCATTACAGAGCTTCTAACAGTAAGAATCAAAGGCTCTGACACAAGCTTGTACTGACAAACACAATCTCAGGAAGAAGTTCACTTTGGTTCTCTCCCCAACTCCTCAAGAGAATGTGCTAGTGATAATATCCAGTGAAAATATTATGTATTTTCTATGTGTAATTACAATGCAACAGGACTATCAGATTGCATTAAGTTTGAAGTGTTCTTTTCATGAAGGAAATTGGCATTAGTATTAGTGGAGAGAGAAACCAGTTTTAGGGAAGGAGGACTGAATATAAAGATGTAGGGCAAAGTGAACAAATGAGGTTAGAGAGGTAAATAAATTAAAGCTTTATGTCCTATAGGTAGTACTTAAATGATAATAATTTTAAAAGCTGTCTTAGGGGAATTCTGTTGATGTGCTAGTCCTGGAAGAGAGGAAGGAGGTCTCTGTCACAGTGGGGTCAGCTCACATTTTACCCTCTTTCTACTCCCCACCACAGGTAAGCTTCCCCTATGGGCCTGGGGATAGTGACAGACTCTCCAAAGGCATCTTGTATGTGCTTGTATACAGGGGTGAAATGTTGGTAACAACTTCAAAGTCCAAAACTGAAGTTCAACCATGTGATGAAAGGTTATTCTGACACTTAAAATAATATTGCATATTTAAAAATTAGTGATAATTTTGATGGAAATATGATTGACTGACTGACTGACTGAAGTCGCTCAGTCGTGTCCGACTCTTTGCGACCCCATAGACTGTAGCCTACCAGGCTCCTCTGTCCATGGGATTCTCCAGGCAATAGTACTGGAGTGGATTGCCATTTCCTTCTCCAGGGGATCTTCCCAACCCAAGGCTCGAACCCGGGTCTTGCACATTGTAGACAGACGCTTTACCGTCTGAGCCACCAGGGAAGTCTTCCCTGGTGGAAATACGATTAGTGTTAGGTTAAAAATAAAACAACACATACATTTCAAAAAAAGAAAGAAAGAAATATACCCACAAATAAAAGCACAGATAAAATATTGGAAGGGAATATACCAAAATATTAATGTGATTATTTCTCCATGGTATAATTATGAGTGGTTTTTACTTTTCCCCCCTTATATCTATTTTGTAGGTTTTCTAAAATAACATGTATACTTCTGGAATAATAAAACAGTGAAGGTTGGTTTTTAAAGAGTGTTAACAGATAAATTAAATGGTTTTCCATTCTTTAAAGAGATAAAATAATGTAATTTAAAAAATATGTCCTTTGTTGTTCCGATGAATAGAATTTATTATAAACCTGGTTTGTTGTGTGTGAGTGTGTATAAATGTAAGTGAGTGTGTATAAATATGTGTGTGTTGTGGGGGAGGTCTTGGATACACAGAGTTAAATTTAACCTTTCAAATTAATCACATGGTTGACATCTGCTATGACCAGGGCCCCATCCCAAGTATTGTACAGGATACAGTTGTTATGAAGCAAACACCTTGTTTACAGAAGGCCTACATCTGATGTGGAAAAAAGACTTAAATATGTGGAAAAGTCAGTAACAATCCCCATAACAAGCTGATGGGTTTTTCCGCCAGTTGTTACATGATGTTCTGTTCATGTAATTTGATGATCAGAAGATGCTTTGTTTTTTTTAGAAGATGCTTCTTGAGAGGACCTGTCCACTTGAAAACATCTTAGTCAGTGTTTTTTGGGATGTTACCTGTCTTTAGGCAATAACCATGTGTCACAGGAATCTGCTGAGTTAAGGCATTTTCCCCCATTTATAAAAAGTTGAAATAAAATTGATTTGGCAATAAGATAGGGGCTAAGTCTTTACAAGGGTTTTAAATTTCACTTCAGGCCAGGTTCAGCCTTTGGGCCTCCTTCTAATTACTACCTGTGACAATTTTATTCTAACCAGGGCCTAGCATTTATGTCCTGATTCTTGGGTAGCTAATCCAACACTTCAGTGATAAGATTGCTCAATCCTGTTGTGTCATAACTTAATACCTCTGTTGAAGCTTGGTGATCAGGGCTGCAGAGATGCGCAGATAGACAGCTAAAATCAGCCTAGCAGTTGAAAAGGTCTGCTTTGACAAGCTGCTCCCAACATGTGCTAAGCTATGAAGCAATAGCAATACTGTCTTGTCTTTTTCTAGGAAACCCCTACATCTAAATTTAGATACCACATGCACATCCCTAACCCAGCCCTTAGTAGAATCATGACTTTTGTTACTGTTTAGCACCCTTATTCAAAAATTAATATCATATTGCATATAAAGTATGAAATCAGATATACTCTGTCTCCAGTGGGAACCTAATCAGGAGATGCACATAAAAGAAACTGACAAGTGCTTTAGGGGAGTGTGATGGAGGGGGAGTCTTGGAGAGGGAAAGAAATAATCATTTTAGGATTTTCTCAGAGAAATTATAAAGAAACTTCACTGGAAGTCCCAAAGGGAATAGGCTGAAGTAACTTGCCACTCTGACAAAGGAAAACCAACTTGTTATGAATTCAGTTCGATGAAGAGTCCAGCTCTGCTAGAGTCTCATCCACTATAGCCCTAGGTGGTCCAGGTTCCTCTTCCTTTATCTTTCCCTATTGTTGCCTTGTGCGTGCGTGTATGCTAAGTTGCTTCAGTTGTGTCTGATCCTGTGCTACCCTATGGACTATATAGCCCACCAGGCTTTTCTGTCCATGGAGTTCTCTATGCAATAATACTGGAATGGATTGCCATGCTCTCCTCCAGGGGATCTTCCTGACCGAAGGATTGAACCTGCATCTCTTGCATTGGCAGGTACGTTCTCTACCACTAGCACCACCTGGGGATCTTTGTACTGTGTATAATTTTAGGAGCTTTGTGATTAAACTGGAGAAAGATGAGACTACTACTTAAGGACTACTAGTATTGTCTTTGGAGAAGGCAATGGCACCCCACTCCAGTACTCTTGCCTGGAAAATCCCAGGGACGGGGGAGCCTGGTGGGCTGCTGTCTGTAGGGTTGCACAGAGTTGGACACGCCTGAAGGGACTTAGCAGCAGCAGCAGCAGCAGTATTGTCTTAAAATAATGTATACTTCTGTCTACTGTAGATCATTACTCAGTGTAGAACTCGGAGCTCTTTTCCTAATTCTCAGCCATCCTAAGAGAGCAAATTTACAACGTCTTCAATTGGTCTAAATGCATACAGACATTTGGAAGATGAACTATTAATTGCTGTTGATACTGAACTTGCTAAATATTCTTTCTAGTTACAGAGTTAATCTGACTGTGGAGATTAATAAGTAAATTATGTTCAGTAAAATCATCATCTTAAGAAAAATGTTATTAAATTATGAATGTTAAAGTAGCACATATACTTCTCCTTGATCATTAATGACTGGTTTGGCAGAATTATATGCCACTGAAAAAATCTTCTTTGCATAGTTTTTGTTGTTGTTCAGTCACTAAGTCATGTCTCATTCTTTGTGACCCCATGGACTGCAACACTCTAGGCTTTCCTGTCCTTCACTATCTCCCAGAGTTTATTCAGGTTCATGTCCATTGAGTTGGTGATGCTATCTAACCATCTCATCCTCTGTTGTCCCTTTCTCCTCCTGCCTTCAGTCTTTCCCACCATCAGGGTCTTTTCCATGAGTCAGCTCTTTGGATCAGGTGGCCAAAGGATTAGAGCTTCAGCTTCAGCGTGAGTCCTTCCAATGAATATTCAGGATTGATTTCCTTTAGGATTGACTGGTTTGATCTCTTTGCAGTCCAAGGGACACTTAAGAATCTTCTCCAGCACCACAATTCTTGATTCTAAGGCATCAATTCTTTGGTGCTCAGCTTTCTTTATGGTTCAACTCTTACATCTGTACATGACTACAAGAAAAACCATAGCTTTGACTATGCACACCTTTGGTGGCAAAATGGTGTCTCCGCTTTTTAATACGCTTTCTAGGTTTGTCATAACTTTCCTTCCAAAGAGCAAGTGTCTTTTAATTTCACGGCTACAGTCCCCATCCGAAGTGATTTTGGAGCCCAGTAAAACAAAATCTGTCACTGCTTCCATCTTTTTGCCATGAAGTTATGGGACCAGATGCCATGATCTTCGTGTTTTGAATGTTGAGTTTTAAGCCAGGTTTTTTACTCTTTCACCTTTATTAATAGGTGCTTTAGTTCCTCTTTACTTTCTGCCATTAGAGTGGTATCATCTGCATATCTGAGGTTGATATTTCTCCCAGCAGTCTTGATTCCAGCTTGTGATTCGTTCATCCAGGCTGGCATTTCACACGATGCACTCTGCATTTAAGTTAAAGAAGCAGGGTTTCAGTATACAGCCTTGACGTACTCCTTTCTCAATTTTGAACCCATAAGTTATTCCACGTCCAGTTCTCACTGTTGCTGCTTGACCTGCATACAGGTTTCTTAGGAGACAGGTAAGGTGGTCTGGTATTCCTATCTCTTTAAGAATTTTCCACTTTGTTATTTATTTTCTGCTTTTTGAGGTATAATTTATGTACAGTTAAAATTCACCTGTTTATAAAGTGTACTGTTTAATGAGTTTTGAATGAATACAGCTCATACCTACCGCCAAAATCAAGATAGAAAATATTTCCTTTACTTTAAAAGTTCCATGTTCCTTTGCAGTCAGTCCCCTTTGCCCCTTCTTACCCCTGACCCAAGAATAGATCAGTTTCTATGATTTTACCTTTTCTAGATTGACATGTAAGTGAAATTAGTCACCTTTCCCATCTGACTTCTTTCAGCTAGCATCATGCTCTTGAGATTCATCCAGATTACCGTACCCATCAGTAGTTTGTTTGTATAGCATTCCAGTACATGGAAACACCAATTTATTTATCCATTCAATTACCTGTCAATAGATATTTGTTGTATTTCCAGTTTGGGGCTATCGTGAATAAAATTGCTCTGAAATGTCTTTGTGTAGACACATATTTCTATTTCTCTTGGGTGGGTACCTAGCAGTGGATTTGTTGGATTATATGGTTAAGTGTATGTTCAACTTGATTACAAAGTCACACTATTTTCCATACTGGCTGTACCACCGTATGTGTGATAGAAACAGATAACTTTGCATTCTCGCCACCACTTGGTATTCTCTGTCTTTTAAATTTTAGCCATTCTAGTAAGTATGTGATGATATTATAGTGTGATTTTAATTTTCACTTCATCAGTGACGATGATGCTATACATCTTTTAATGTGCTTATCTATCATCCATTTATCTTTTTTTGGTAAAGTGTCTGCTCAAATCTTTTGCACACTTTTATTGCACTGTTTATCTTAATGTTGAGTTGTAAGAGTTCCCTACATATTCTGTTTACAAATATTTTTCCTGATATTTGTTTTGCAGTATTTAAGTCTGTGACCTTTTCATTTTGGTAACACTTCCTTTAAATGACAAATTGTTTAAATTTTTATAAAGTCCAGTTTAAAATTCTTCCTTTATGTGCATTTTGTGTCTTAAGAATTCTTTGCCTAACCCAAGGTCACATTGATTTTCTATGTTTTCTTTTGGAAGTTTTATAGTTTTAACTTATATTTAAGTGTATGATCCATCTCAAGTTACTTTTCAGTATTGTATGAGGAAAGGATTAAGGCTCATTCTCTGGCACTGGGGGGAGGCCTGGTCCTGGGACTTCAGTAAAGTCAAGTGTTCATTTCATTCTCTTTCTCCAGTGGGGAGGGTCTCTCTCTTCACATTGGGCTGCCTGGGATTGGGGAAGGGGTGCTAGGGATGAGGTAAAACTGTCTTTCCTTCCCTCTTCAATGCATCTTACTTCTCTGCTTTACCTGGGTGCTCTAAGTGCCACTTAAAATCCTTAGCTCTTGTGAAGGTATTTTGGCATGTGGATATTCCTTCTAATTGATATTTCTGTGAGGGAGCAGTCATTGGAAACTTGCTGAAGTCTGAAAGCCAAACAATATGTTTTAAAATTTTTAATTTTCAATTGTCCATTGCTTGTATATAGAAATGCAATTGGTTTTTGTATATTGACCTTGTATCCACTATCCATGTTAAGTCACTTAGTTCTAGTAGGGCTTTTTTTTTTTTGCATTCCTTGGGTTGTTTCTTTAGTCTGCATGTCTCATCTTTTTTCCTCTCAGTGCATTGGTTAGGACTGCTAGTACCATGTTATATCAAGTGGTGGGAATGAATATTCTTCCCTTATTTGCCATCCTAGAAAGCATTTGTTCTTCTACCATTAAGCATGTTAGCTCTAGTTTTTTTGTAGATGTACTGTATCATGTTAAAAAAGTTCCCTTTTATTTATAGCCAGCTGAAGGACTATATATATATATATATATATATATATATATATATATGTAAAATGAACAGTCATTGAGTTTTTTGTTTCTTTGTTTTGTTGTGGCTATGCTATGTGGCTTGCAGGGCTCTTAGTTCCCCAATTAGGGTTTAAACCCTCAAGCCATGGCAGTGAAAACCTGAGTCCTAAGCACTGCACCGCCAGGAACTTCTAGTAGTTGAGTTTTGTCAAGTGATTTTTGTGCATCTCTTGAGGTGATCATATGATTTTTCTCTTTTTTGTTTGTTGATAGGGCTTCCCTGGTGGCTCAGTGATACAGAATACGCCCGCAATGCAGGAGACACCGGTTTGACTCCTGGGTTGGGAAGATCCCCTGAAGGAAATGGCAGTCCATTCCAGTACTCTTGCCTGGAGAATCCCATGAACAGAGGAGCCTGGCAGGCTACAATCCATGGGGTCGCCAATGAGTCGGACATGACTTAGTGACTAAACAAAAAAATTAAGTATTTTTATCCTTAAATAAGGAGATCCTGTTATATGCTACAAGATGGGTGAAACTTCAGGACATTATGCTAAGTTAAATAAATCAACCACAATAAAAAAAAAAGGCAAATCACACTGATTACTTTCATTTTATGTTTACTATTAAATCTTCAGATAAACCCAACTTGGACATGATGTATTACCCTTTTTTTAAAAAAAAAATCTCGATTTTATTTACTAAAATTTTGTTTAGGATTTTTGCATCATGTTCATGGTAGGTATTGAATTGTAGTTTTCTTTGTGTGTAATATCTTTGTCTGGTTTTGCTAACTAGGTAATGCTAGCCTTATAGTATGAGTTGGGAATTGCTTCTACTCTGTTTTTGGAAAAGTTTGTGTAGAATTTGTATTATATGGCTGTATTTCCTTATGTGCTTGGTTTAATTCACCAATTAAGTCATCAGATCTGGAGTTTTCTTTGTGGGAAGATCAACTATAAATTCAGTTTCTTTGATATAGGGCCACTAAATTTTCTTTTTTTCCTTGCTGCTGCTGCTAAGTCACTTTAGTCGTGTCCAATCTGTGTGACCCCATAGACAGCAGCCCACCAGGCTCCCTCGTACCTGCGATTCTCCCGGCAAGAACACTGGAGTGGGTTACCATTTCCTTCTCCAATGCATGAAAGTGAAAAGTGAAAGGGAAGTTGCTCAGTCGTGTCTGACTCTTCTCAACCCCATGGACCGCAGCCTACCAGGCTCCTCTGTCCATGGGATTTTCCAGGCAAGAGTACTGGAGCGGGGTGCCATCACCTTCTCCATTTTTTTTCCTTAAGTGAACTTTGATAGTTTGTGCTTCAACATACTTGTTCATCTTATTTGTCAATATATTGACATAAAGTAGTTCAGCATGTTCTCCAATTATCCTTTAAATTTCTGTAGGATTTAATATGATGGCCTCTCCTGTGGTCCTGATATTAGTCAGCTGAATCTTTTCTATTTGGGTATTGCCCAGACTTTAATATTAATACATACAGAAACATAATTTTAAAATATAATATACGATCTAATACCTATTATTCTGCAACTTGAGTTTCTTATTTACTAGTGTTATGTGACTACAGATCTATTTACTTTGTGCTCTTCTATGGCTCTATGGTATCAAAATTTATACTCTGCTTTATTTTCTTGTCAACATACATGCGGATTGTTTCATTTCTTGGTTATAGACAAAGCTCTAGTGGACCTTCTTAGAGTTATTTTTAGTGCATATGTGCAAGCAGTTCTCTAAGGTGGGTACCAAGAAGGGAGACTACTGGGTCAATGGCTATGCATACTGCACATTTTAATAAGTACGAACAAACAGCCCTCAAAAAAAGTTGTACTAATTTATGTTATCATTAGCAGCACATGAGTTTCTCCCACCTCTGTCAACCCTTGATATTATAAATCCATAAACATTTTGCCATTTTTTTGAGGGAAAAATACATATCTTAACTTGCAGTTCCATAGTTACTGGATTCGTGGGTTTTTTTTTTTTTCCCCATATGCATTTCTTCCTGCCTCAGTTTTCTTCTCCTAATGTCTCCCCCTTTTCTATACAACTATCTTTTTCTTTATATTTAAAGTGTTATTTATGTATTTTGGCTATTAGGCTTCTGGTATACAGGTTCCAAGTTTTTCTGCCAGCTCATCCTTGTGCTTTATTGATCAGCATTGTCAATTCTAACATACTCAAATGTTTTTCTTTATGGCGCTTGGCTTGTTCTTTGAAGTCCTTTACTATCCCATGTTTCCCTATGTTTCAAAAATTCTTAGAGTTCTTTAAAAGAAATTAGCTCCTTAAACTGTGTGACTATCAATTTGCAAATGGTGTGAGGTAGACATCTAATTTCTTTTCCAAAGGAATAACTAATTGTTCAAGCACTGTTTATTAACCTTTTCACACCGATCTGAAGAAGATTGCCATCTTCCTCATTTATGGACCTCCCATGCACACATTTCTGTATTCTCTCCATTATCTGTGCTTATCACAATAAGCAGATTTAATCTTATGGTTTTCCAATATGCTTGGATATGGGGCAAGTCCCACCCCCCCCTTTATTTCCTTTATAATAAAAAATGGTTTCAAAATCTGTTCTTCATTGTTTAACTGCCTGATTCTCTCTTCTTCCTTGGGTTCCAAGTGACAAAGAGGTGAAATAAGAATTACCATAGGCAAGACAAGGGAGCATGAAGAATGGAGAGAGACAAAAAAAGAGCAAGTCTCTTAAGATGTTTTTTTTCCCCCTCTACACTTCAAGATGCTACCCTATGAATATGCCAAATAAACATGAAATAAGTTTCTGTGTTCAGCTACTGTCTGAATCATAGGTGGCTTTCATTGCTGTCTAGTTACCAATGGCAGGGACCACATAAACATCAAATGGGAATGGATGGGAGCTAGAAAGAAACATCAATCAGGGTGAGAAAATAAACAGGGACTAAATGAGTAAAGAACATGGTGAGAGAAAATATAAACTTGTATTCTTATGGACCCACCTGCCAGGCAGTCCAGTCTCTGCTTAGAGCATCCACTGGGTTCTTTCTGGTACCTCTTGATGCTTTTTATATATGGATTACAGAGAGGTCGGTTCTTTACTGGACACCTGACTTTACAGAGAAAGGAAAAGAATGATTTGGGATATAATAGTAATGATTCATAGCAAATACCACTGAAAGTGGGTAGGTGTTAAAAAGGGAGCCCAACAAACAAGTGTGGTAGTAAAATATTCACGTAAACAGTTTAATCTTCAAATCTAACACTGTACCTGTTTTCCCGGTGAAGCTACCATTACACAAGTCGGAAAAGCCGTCATATGGGTTTTGAGTTAACAATTAAATTATTTACAATGAATTTAGCTGTTCCTGACTGTCGATAGGGCCTGGTGGTTGTCATGGGGCTTGTGTTCAATGCAGTGTGGCCAGAGCTTCATGGTCCAGTAAGTACGACCAGGTAGTAACAAAGGCTTTCAATGGCCGTTCACATAGAAACATCCTCATTTTTTCTGTTGCCAAAACATGAACATTGTGAGTTACTGATCTCCTTTTAACTCACCAATTTATAATCAATTGTCTCATGTTTTAAAGTAGGCTATTTTCCCTAGTAAAAAGCAACAATTGCGTCAAGTTCTAAGGAGCTGCCTCAAGAAGTCCCATGTAAGAGGCATTTCTCCCCTTTGCACCAAGTTTACAAATGAAGACAAACCACTTAATACACTGTAATGATATTTACCATTACCAAAGCAAGTGAGGGGATAGTCTCTAAAACAATGGAATGCGAACACTAAGACTTCAGTGGCCCCTACTGAACTGTTTTAAAATGTTCATAATCTGCTAGCTTCATGAAACCTAACAACCGCTGGCTTTAAAACAAACTTTTTTGTATACCTAAAGGGTAGCTTCTGATTAAAAACATTAAATAAAATAGTGTAACTGTTTTACGTATCAGATAAATCACTCTGGATTGTAGAGCCAGACTTCCCTCTCTCTTAAGTGGAGCTCATGCAGCTAGCTTTGGGCATTTGCTAGGAAACGAAGCGCTAACGAATCTTCCGTCCGGCTGCTTCCAACCGCTACTCTTCCAGTGTGGCCGCGCGGCCCGTGCGCTCCGCAGCCGGTCCGCCGCGGGCGCGGGGCCGGAGCCGGAGCTAGAGCCCCGGCGGAGCGCACGCGCGCTCGGAGCCGTTGCGCACGTTTCTGTGCTTCCCGCTCCTACCGTTGGGCTTAAGACTTTCAACCGCCGTCTGGGTCCGGCTTCCTGCTCCGTTGGGTGCCCCCTGGTGCTCATCACCTGCACCATCTTGAGTGGCGGCTGCGCGGAGCTAGGGGTCCAGGGAGCCCGAGGATGCTTTCGAGAAAGCCTCACGTCCAAAGCCGGGGTGTCGATCACACGGGCACACTCAGGCACCTCTAAAGGAAGAGGGAGGCTGTTTTCACTAAGCACCAAGAGAGACAGGAGCAGATTAAGTTTCATCCAAGTCAACTCAGCACCTTCAAGTTTGTGGTAAAAGCCGCAAAGATACGTAGACCTTGTTTCTTCTCGAACCCACCCCCTCCCGCGCGCTGTGCGCTTTTTCCGGGCGGAGTTCGCTGTGACCCTTGACTGCAGTGGGGCGGCCGGTCTCTGCGAGTCAGAGGATCTGTCCTGGGCTTGGAGCCCAGGATGCGGCCTTAAGTGCCGTGGAAGGGAGCTTCCCCCCTCCCCCAGCCAATCAGTGTTATGCACAAAGTCTGTGGCCCGAGCAGAGGGGTCCGGCTCCTCCCGGCTCTCCGCCCACACTCCGGTCGCGACACCGTATTTAAATAGGAACAGCAGCTCGTTTTCCATCCATGGCAATCCCAAGAGCTCGCTCTCGCCTCAGTACAGCATGGTGGGAGCCTCTCCCCTCTTCCTGAGTCCTTCTCCTGTTTTTCTCTTCCCTTCTTCCACAATTAATGCCTAAGTCATGCTTTTCCTAGCTAGCGCCCACTAAAGGATAAGGCTTAGCGACCCGCGGTGACGCTCCCATCCGCTTTCCAGAAGAGGCGGTTTCAAAGGGAACTACAGCTCCCGTGGGGCCTCAGGCTAAGCCACCGCAGGGCATCACGGGAGTCGTAGGCGTCTTCCTGCTCTGTCCCGTTCATTCCTCAAGGTGTCAACTACAAGTCCCAGAGGGTCTCGGGGCGAGACAGCCTGCGCGAGAGCCCCGCGAGCGGAGTGGGGGTGGGGCGCCCCGGGCGGCGGGGGGCGGGGCCCGAGCGGGCTGTGTGGAGGCTTCAGATTCCCGGCGCCATTTAGCGCGGAGTTTCGCCGGCGGACGCGGCTGTTCTTCCGCGGCCTCTCTGCACTCATCTCCGTGACAGAAGGCGCCCGACCGGGTGACTGCCCTTACTTCTCCCGGCCCTCCTCGGCCCGGAGGAGCACCGGGCTCGGGCCCTCCCCCACCGGCTCTCCCTCCGTCAGCCCCCGGCCCCGGCCCGGAGAGGAAGGGGTCCGCCCGGCCCGGGGCGGGCGGTGAGGCCCGGGGCCGGGGGCCGCTCCTCCGTGTTGCGCTTCGGCTCCTCGCGTTGGGCAATGGGCGGCCTCTGAGGCCGTCCAGCAGGGCGGGGAGGAGGAGCGGCCGCCCGCCTGGCCGCGAGCCCCAGCGCGGCCTCGCCCGCCTCCGCGCCGAGCGGCAGCCGCTCGGGGGTCCAGCCCGCCCCGGGCCGCAGCGGTGGAGAGCCAGCCGCCGCCTCCTTGACTCGGTGCGGGCCGCCGCGCCGCCCCCATGACCGCGCGCCCCCGGCGCTCCAGCCCGCCCGTCCGCCGCTCGCCGCACGATGGGTGCGGGCCGTGAGGCGCCAGCCCCCGTGCCTCCGCCCCGCCGCCGCCCCCGACAAGCGCGCCTCGAGAGCCGCAGCGGCCGCCGCAGCCGGGCCCGCGGGCCCGCCTCCCGCTCGGGCCGCCGAGTCAGTGCCGAGTGAGGGGCCGTCGTCCCGCCGCCCCGGGCCGGCCCCCTTCTTCCGCGAACTCGAGCCGCCCGCCTCGCTCTCGCTCCCGTTCCCACAATGTCTGGCGGCGCCGCCGACCAGCAGAGCAGCGCGCCGGGCTCGCTGTTCCTCTCGCCGCCGGCGCCTGCCCCCAAGAATGGCTCCAGCTCGGACTCCTCGGTGGGGGAGAAACTGGGCGCCGCAGCGGCCGATGCCGCAGCCGGCCGGACGGAGGAGTACCGGCGTCGCCGCCATACCATGGACAAGGACAGCCGGGGGGCGGCCGCGACCACCACCACGGAGCACCGCTTCTTCCGCCGCAGCGTCATCTGCGACTCCAACGCTACGGCGCTGGAGCTGCCCGGCCTCCCTCTGCCGCTGCCTCAGCCCGGCGCGGCTGCCGTGGTCCCGCAGCGGAGTCCCCCGGAACCACCGCGCGAGGAGACCCTGACCCCCGCCGCTGCCGCCCAGGTGGCCCAGCAGCCGCCCGCCGCCGCCGCCGCTCCCCTTGAGGAGCCGGTCGCCGCGGGCCCGGCCACCTCTTCGGCCCCGGGCAGCGCGGGCAGAGACCGCCAGGCTGTCCAGCCCGGCCCCGCGGGGAGCCGAGAGGAGCCTCAGTCGTCGAGAAGTGGCAGCGGCGGCGGTAGCGCCAAGGAGCCCCAGGAGGAACGGAGCCAGCAGCAGGATGACATCGAGGAGCTGGAGACCAAGGCCGTGGGCATGTCCAACGACGGCCGCTTTCTCAAGTTTGACATCGAGATCGGCAGGGGCTCCTTTAAGACGGTCTACAAGGGTCTGGACACCGAGACCACCGTGGAGGTCGCCTGGTGTGAGCTGCAGGTATACCCCACCTTCTTTCTCTTACAGTGCTGTGGGTCCCACATTTGGCTCGGCCATTTGGCCGAATTTTCCCTTTACGTGTCTTCCTCTTAACTGTTCGCTGCGAATGAGGGGAGGCCAACTTTCGAGAGTCACCAGGATTTGGGGTGTTGGCACAGGCGAGGCGTTAGTATTTGTAGCCAGAGATTCGCTCCTAGGGAAGGAGTGGTGAAAGTCATCCGGATACCAGCGCATTGCCTCCTCGTCATTGTTTTAGTGTCTGGCAGGAAACGAAATGAGCGGGGAAGTTTTTGAGTTCGGAAAGTACAGTCCTCTTGCCTTGTGTTCATCAGAGATCTGCAGTGATGAGCGGCTGGTGTGTTAGATGCGTGTTTCCATTCCTGAGAACAGGCTGTCTTTTTAAATTGAGAACGACCTTGTTCACAAATGACCTTCTTTTCGACGTATCTTGGTGGTCGCACCGGCATCTAATAAACTAAAAAAGGTTTCCTTCACTGGATAGTTTGAGACTAGAAAGTTACAGTTGGGTATTTGATATCGTTCCACCTAATGATGTTTAAGCAAGTTTTTGATAACCGTGAGCAGACGTTGTTACTAAAACTAGTGTGTGTTTAGCCCACTCGCTGTTCTGTGGGTAATACAGGAGCTTATGTATGTGTGCTTTGAGGGTTGTAATGTCATTATCATTGTTTTAATCTTGTAAAACATTTTTAAGCTAAACTTTCTCAAGGGTGCAAATGAGTGACAAAGGCTTCATTTTTAACCTCTAGGAGATTTTCATGGTGTAAATAATGGTGTGTCATCCTGGTTGACAAGGATATAACGGGGTTTGAGCTACTTGTTGCTTGATCTGTAGCAGCTTGACTGAAGTTGTCTTCACCTATGTGTGTTCACATAAGTTATTGGAAGAAGCAGAGTTGAACTGAATGAAAAAACCACTGACATTATACGTGAAAAATGCCAGTATCCATATTCTTCTGGCAAAGGAAATGAACCAAGCTGAAATAGGATATGAAAGTACCTGAGTGATCTAGGAATTTATCTATTATCCGTGAACCAATACGTTAACATTTAACCTTTTGAATGTCACCTTCCAAATGACCAAGGTCGTATCAAGTGTGAAGGAAAATTAACATGTGGAAGGAAGTAAATTTAAAAAACTGATAAGTTTTTTAGGAATATAATTTCTTAAATTTTATAGTTAGTGATACAGAACTTCTAAAGGCATTGTGAAATAAAAACTACTCAATTTTGTAGTGTTTTAGAGTGGGGAAGGTGGTGGACCTTTTTTTTTTAAATTGTCAAATTATAACTTTATTCCTTGGTCATTCTTACTCAGAAACTTAGGTCTGATTTGTTTTGGTTTACAGGCAGAGTATTAGTTACAAGCAAACAAACACCTGTTACTTTTTTAATACCTAACTAAGGTGCTTATTGCTACTGACTCTGGATTGTGTTCTTTTATAGTTTCATATTTGAATAGGTGCTTTTTAATAATTTTTTCCCCTCAATTTGTTACCTTACTCTCAAGACTAGACCAAAATAAGTGTTGAGCACTTTATGGATTAATTTTGTTAGTTTCAATTTCTAACTTTTAAGACTTCTCGGAATGTATGTTTTTTTTTTGTCACCTAGAATATTCAGATAGTTTATTATCTTGAAACTAGTGATACAGTGGGGGGGAAAAAAACCTCAATTTGTCTAATGTCACAATAATTTTGTCTAAGCTTCTCCTTTTTTTCCTAGAACTCATGAATTTTTGATTTTTGTTCTCTAGGCATGGTCATGGTTAAACAAAAGAATATCTTCTATGTATATAACATTGCCATATTATTTTTATGCTAGTTTGGAATTTGGCTGGAGAACCAAATGAAAATGCATTGTATGGTACCCTGCTTTGGAACCTTCCTTATATGATCCTACTTCTACAGTTTTCCATTTTTGTTTTTAAAATGTGATTATTTTAGTCCCAAGATCCTTTATAGCAGTAGTTGGACAGTATTTATGGTGTTTTGGCCAAAACACTTGCCTAACAACCTACTCAGTAGGTTAGTGTTTGAGTTATTGTCTTTGGATCTAAGTTAAAGGACAAGCCAAAGGATTACTAAGTCATTGGAGAAAAAATAAACTTTTTTCACTAAATGTATACTTACTACAAATTTTTCTTTAGGAAGACTGGAGAAATATTGTGTTAAGTTGCTGAGTTAAAAATGTCATGTATTAAAACTGGAAGAAATCTTAGGCTATTCTGCCCAGCTTCTTATTTGATAAATGAAGAACCTGAAGTTACAGAATAACTTACTTGTGAATGACTTGCTTGGGTTAAGGAATAAAATTAACTGATTAGGATCTAATAATTTGAGAAATGTTAAAGCATTTGTAGTCTAGTAGATGGTTAATTAGTCAGTCTCAAATGAAGCAGTTCTGTTTTTGATGTGGAAGTTACTGTCAGATTTTTGGAGAAATCTGATCTTGTAACCCTGGCAGATTCCAGACTTAGGATATGGGTAGTGATTTTATCACTTCAAATGGAGAAATAAATAGGCTTTGGGGGATGAAGGATGGGTGGGTGTGGTAAGCAAGTCAAATTTGTTTCCATCAAGCCTATTTTTAGAGTCACAATATGCATAGTTATCGATTAAAACAAATACTGACTCTTAATACGTGGGTAGTACTTCCCTGGTGGCTCAGGTGGTAAAGCGTCTGTCTACAATGCAGGAGACCCAGGTTCGATCCCTGGGTCAGGAAGATCCCCTGGAGAAGGAAATGGCAATCCACTCCAGTACTACTGCCTGGAAAATCCCATGGACAGAGGAGCCTGGTAGGCTACAGTCCATGGGGTGGCAAAGAGTCGGACACGACTGAGTGACTTCACTTCACTTCACTTTGCTACTACAGGATCTTAAGTGATAACTGAGATCTATTAAGATGCATATTTCCTTACCTGGTTTTACTAGGCAGGTGATGTACCTTAGTTTTACTTCTCTTTTGGCTTGATCAGAAAATGTTGTTACTGCTGGACTTTACAGAATTTACATTGCTTTTTTTAGGGAGAGTTTGTTTTTGTTTTAAAGAAACATAGCTTAGTTGCTCTAATAAAACATAATTATACACTGCGATTCAAGAATGATTCATTTACTTCAAGCACTTTTCTGCCCATGCTGCTTCTAAATACAGAGTTCACTCAATATATTGATAAGATTGTTTCCAGATCTGCCTGAAAGGATAAGTCAAATCATAAATTTTGATGAAACTCCAAAATACTTAGTGTGTACTTTTTTCTGGCTTTTAAGCAAGTTAAGGCTCAGGTCTGATCATGAGTATATGATACCAATGTTTTATGAAAAGTTTTTTGATGGTGTAGAAATTTGTTCTGGTTCTGTAATTAAGAAACCATAACTTATTCTTTGTTCTTAACTAATTGAACTGTTATTCCCATTTTGAATAGTGAGGATTTTTCTTACCTTTTTAAATTTGTGCCACATTCGTTGGTTTTTAGGAATCTGTCCTACTAACTTTTAGTCTCAGAAACTAAATTTCAGAGAATAGTCTTCTGAGTCTTTTTGCTTTTAAATTCTCAGAGCCACTGATTTGTTGGAGTATGGGCAAAATTCAGGTAGCTCAAGGGTAGCTGCTGTGCAAATTAAAGAATGATTGATGACTTGTTTGAAGTAATCCTTTGTCCCTTCTCAACAGGACAGAATAATAATTAAAGACAGGATAATTTTGGCTAGGTAAGAGTTAATTTAAAATATATGTAGATTTATTGTTTTAAGAAGTAACCTTTGTACAGGAGAAAGAATTATATTTAGGTTGATTTTTTAAAAAATATAGTTCTTTGTCTTAAGGGCTTAAATGGTTTCCATTTTTCTTAACTTTTTTCAGACCTTTAGTATCACAATTGTTTGTAGTGTAAGAACTTGCAAAGAGAGATTGTTTTTGTGTAAAACAAACTGGGAATCTATTGTTGCCTGGTGACTGAGTTCATTTCTTGACATTCAGATTTTAGTGCAAGATCCTGGTCATTTAAAGTCATCTTGGTTAATCCCTGTGGAAACATTCAACTAAAACTGGACTCTCATTTTCAGAAATCAGCTTGATTTCAGAAATCAAGTGTGTTATTTGTGTTTCCTGATAAGTTAGTATTTTAGATAAAGCTGTAAAAGCGGCAAGAATGGTTATGTTCAAATTGTAGTTTCTGAAAATGTTCATATACTGTGAAAAATTCACAATAATTGGTTACCAGGTTTTGCTATGCCAGTTCTGTATATTTACTTATTGTTCTCATTTTGTATTTTGTTTAGTCCTGTATTAAAAATCAAGTGTGCAGGATTAGGTGAGACTTAGCATGACCTGCACTTGGATTTGGAAAAGGCACTTTTTTTCTGCAGTATAGCACAGTGATTAAGAACTAAAATGCCTGACTTTCCATTCAAATCCTGGCTCAGCTAATGATTGTGTAACCTTGAGTAAACTTCTGTGTGTGTTCCTTACCTGTAAAGTGAAATGTAATGAGTGCCTATTTTACAGAGTTGTTGTGATGATTAAGTGAATTAGTATATATAAAAAACTTTGACCAAGCGTGGCACATATATATTAACTGTGAGGATGCAGCATCTTTTTTTTAGGCTACCTTTTTGAGGGTACTGATGAAAATCTTGATTTGTTTACATTTATACTGGAATAAAGTACAGCAAAACTCCATACTGTTGCTACCATTCTTACAGGAGAAATGTTGGAATTGAACATGGCATCATCAGTGTTTTCACATCCTTTAGCTTTACCTGTCCTCTGCCTAACTTCCTCTTGTTAATTTCATAACTTGTTGCTCCCAAATGGCAGTCTTTCTGAATGACTAGTTTCCAGAATTTGCTGAGATCTCTGCTCTTGGGATCATTCTTTCTTCACATTGATTAAAAATCATTTATATTCTTTGTCTATTCCATTAGTCTTTGAGCTCTTTGAAGACATAAGTAGATCCTCCATCTACTTTGGTAAGTATTAAATTTTTTCTGTTATTAAGTCAGAAATAGTTGTAGATATCAGGTTTTTTTCATCCATATTGCTTGCCTTTCACTGGTCCACAGTAGATTCTCTAATCTTGTATTTTGAGATTTCACTCTGGTATAATACAACACATGTAGCAGAAACCAGCTCTGAGGCAGATAACTTGGATTCTGTGTTGCCCAATTATCTGACCCTGAGTAAGGAACGTAACTCTGTAAGACTGATTTATTAGTAACATGTCTTATTGACTTCACAGAATTGCTGAGGAGCAACTGAAATACTATGTGAAGGTAGTTTGGAAAATGTAAAGTATGATACTTCAAAGAAAAATCCATTTCGAAGGCTATTAATTATCACTTGTTACAGATTAATTATTTTAAACTTCGTAGTTAGTTGGGTTTTAGGAGCATTTTGTTCAGTTTAAGGGTTTTATTAAATCTTAAGTTGAGTTTAAGGGTTTTATTAAATCTTAAGACAGCTTTTGGACTGAAGAGCAGCTTTTGGACTGAAAAGAAATTGCCAGAAGCTTTTTCTTAAGAGTGTTTTTGTTTGGAAGAGGATTATGCCTTTGACAACTGGCAGGCTTAATTTTGTGTGTGGCTCTAAAAAGATTGGTTATTGATATGTTCTTCAGGAGAGAAGAAACTTTAGTATTTGCTTGGTTTTGTAGTTGACTTCATTGTAGACTATCTCTACCTTAATTTGTATTAATTTAGCTTTTCGAGTGGGCTTTCATAAAGAATTTATTTAGTTTTTGATGTTCTGACTTGAGTCTTGGCATTGTAAGATTGACATATTAAATGTGCTGTGCTAAGTTAATGTGCTTAATGATTTTTAGAAAAGAATCGCCAGATAAGCTTTGTCTTCACAGCAAATATAGTTTTCCCTGAAATTTAAGAAATATTAAGAAATTAGGATTTTAAGACTGATTTAAGAAAATGTTTGGAAATCTGCTTGGTATAATCATATTCAGGTTAGTTAAGAAAGCCCGCTGTTTTTGTAGATGCCTTTTGAGCTGCTAGGTTGCAGTTTCTTAGACCCAGATGATCTGTGTTTTTGGTCATTGTGTACCTGGTGAATGGTGTTGAGTTAATCGGGCACTAATATATAAACCAAACAGTGAGAAGTGAAGTGAAGTAGTGAAGCACAGCATTACTGTTGTGCACATTGTCTCCATTAGTTAATAGAAGTAAGCATGTTGTTTGAGGTAATGATAGGATTCTCTTCATGGCTAATGGTTTTGAGCCAGACACCATGATGTGCAGTCACCCTCCATATCTGTGGGTTCTGCATTCACAGATTCAGCTAATTGTAGATGGAAAATATACTGGAAGAGAGAAATACCAGAAAGCTCCAAAAAGCAAAAGTTGAGTTTTCTGTACTTGTAGCAACGGTGTGTATTGCATTGTGTTTACAACTATTTATATAGCATTTACATTGTGTTAGGTATTATAAGTGCTCTGAGATGATTTAAAGTATACGGAATATATATGTAGATTAAATGCAAGTAATGCACCATTTTATAGATGGGACTTGTGGATCCGTGGATTTTGTTATCCATGGGTGGTGGCTGGGGAGCGTCCCTGGAACCAGCCCCCTGAGGACCTTGAGGGGTGACTGTATTCATCTCTGTGGATTTTCTCTCTGCTTGGATTGGTCGCTCATCCTGTGTTGTGGTAGACTTAGGAAATGCAACATAACATCTCTTTAACATGCTAAAGACTTCGTAGACATTATTGTATTTACATGCTCTTTGAACTGTCCACACACCCTTCCCACACAAATACTCAGCTGTAGGCAGTGGAGAGAATTTGAAGCAGAGAAGTAGATTTGCTTAAAATTAACTGTGGAGAATTATTTAAGGAGTACGAATATGTAGAGTTTAGTTTTATGTTTGAGTGTGAGATTTCTAGGGCCGGAACTAAGACAATAGAGGAGTGCAGTTTAAATATTTAGTAGAGAAAATGAGCAGGGTTTATTGATGAAGTGGAATTTGGAGGAAAAATGAAGCACAGGCGAGAGGATGGGAATAGAAAATGGTACTGTCAACTGAGGGAGGGAATAGGAAAGAGTGGAGGGTTGGCCTTTGAGGGGAAGGGCTGTGGAGATGCATTCAGTTACATAATAAGTGTGAGGTGCTTGTGATACCTCCAGGAGGAAGTTCAACCAGGCCACTGGATACATTCCTGAAGCTCAAAAGAATGGGTCTGAGGTAGAAATAGAGGCTGTCTGTATTAGTCATAGCTGGAATAATGGAAGTAAATGCAGTTATCTAAGGAAAGGATATATATGAAGAGAAACAGAGGAAAAGACAGGGAAGAATAATGGGCCTAGGGCAGAGTAGCAATAATTAAAGGGTGGGCAAAGGAAAAAGGAGCCCAGGGAGACTAAACAAAACAGCAGGAGAGCAGAACAGAGAGAAGAAAATTTCCAGGAAGGAATATAGCAGAGAAGTCCAGTTAGCATAGTAGCAGTTGTGGAGAGTGGATGTTAGGAAATGTAGGAAAAAAATTGTGGAGATAAGTATAGGCTGTTGAAATTGTTTACTGATTTTGGCTATTAAGTCATTCACAATATTCTGAATGGTACCTAAATGAGAGGGGAGGTTGCATAAGGGGGTGCGCACATAAGTATCTCTTAAGTCTCCAATAATGTCCAATAAAGTTCTTTATCCATAAAGCCTTATGTGGCTATTTAAATTTCAGTTCAGTCACTCAGTTGTGTCCGACTCTTTGTGACCCCCTGAACCACAGCACACCAGGCCTCCCTGTCCATCACCAACTCCCAGGGTTTACCCAAACTCATGTTCACTGAGTTGGTGATGTCGTCCCCTTCTCCTCCTTCCCTCAATCTTTCCCAGCATCAGGGTCTTTTCAAATGAGTCAGCTCTTTGCATCAGGTTGCCAAAGCATTGGAGTTTCAGCTTCAACATTAAATTTAAACTAATTAAAATGAAACAAAACCTTTAAACTTAATTCTTCAGTTTTACTGGCCATATTTCACGTGATCAAAGCCATGTGTGGCTACCATATTGGATGGCACATATAGAACATTTCTATCATGGCAGAAAAAGTTGTGGGTTAAGTTGTGCTTTAAAAAGCAAAATAGTTTTATTGAGATACAATTCACAGCACAAAGAATATACAGTGTGATGCTTTTATAATTGAAGTTATACATTTAAAAAGCTGTATTCTATTAATAAAATAGTATTTCCTTTTTTGGAAAAGATATACAGAGGATATTACCACAAATTCACATGCTCATGCAGAATTAACAATAACTAATGTTATGTCATATTCGCTCTAGATATTTGATGATCTTACAGTTTGAGAAAAGTGGAAGATTTGCAGTGAGTTTAAAGAGTGGCTGAGGAAGAAGGGCATGGCAACCCACTCCAGTATTCTTGCCTGGGAAAATCCCAGAGGAACCTGGTAGGGCATGGTCCATGGGGTTGCAAAGAGTTGGGCATGAATGAAGTGACTGAGCACTCATGCCCAAGGGAGGTTAAGAAGTAGAGACGATAAGAGTAGGCCATTTCTTTAGACAAGTTTGAACAAATATGGGGCAAGAAAGATTGGGTAAGTAGGAGGTATGATCTTGGAGAACATGGATAGATGAGGAGGGAAAGGTCTTTAAAAGTTAAAACATTGAAATATAATAATTTGTCTGCTTTCTCTGCCTCAGATAAGAGTCTGTTCTAAGCCAGTTACTGTTTTGGTTTTGGTTATTCTTCATGGATAGTTAAGTCAATCCAAAATAGTTTTTCATACTTCATATGTTGTTTGTCGACTAGTTTCTATAATACTCAATTGTTGGGTGTGATGTACTGATTCTTAAAACAGCTTGTTTCTCTCCATAGTTAGTCTCTGGCATTAATGCTGCATTTGCGTGTTCATCTGGTGATACAGACTTTATTATGGGGCATCTCTGAAATGACTGTCTTTGTGTGTCACTTGAGGAAGCAGATTTCACATGAAACTATTACAAGAAGGATTTTTAATTATTACACTATTTCTAGAATGTGGTTGAAACGGACATATCTACAACAAAAAGCCTAAATAACTTCTTTAAGCCCTTGTCTTTTTGAAGAAGTGTTCTTTGCTAATTAAATTAATCTGGCAAAGTATTAATAATTACCAATTCTTACCTAATAGGATTTTTTTGGTGACAAGCATAGTCTTTTTGCCCATAGTATATTATTTGTAATTCTCAGAGGAACAGTACAACGCAGATTTTTAAACATTTTATATTTGAGGAAACAAACGCAGGTTTAATAACATGTTTAAGATCACATGGCATCTGAGTCCTTGTTTTTTTTCCACTGCAAAATATTTCAGTTAGACTAGGAAGAAGTTTGAGTTATAGTGGAATTGAATTTTTTTGTTCTGTTTAGCAATTACAGTTTGTTATTGAGCAACTTACACCTTTTATACTTTCAGTTCATGAAGTAAATCTCCATTTCAGTAGCCGTTTAACCAGTTTACGTTTGTAGATGCTATAAGGAGGGAGATGGTGTGTTTATTAACTTCTTGGTGTATCCCAAGTTTTTAGATATTACTTACATTGTTATGATATAGAGCATCTGTTTATTTTTTATTATTTTTGTTTATTTTTAATTTTTTGATGGCTCCCTGCGATATGCTGGATTCTAGTTTTCTAACCTCGTATCAAACCCACAGCCTTTGCAGTGGAAGTGTTGAGTCTTAAGCACTGCATCACTAGAGAAGTCCCTTGAACGTCTGTTTTAGACTTCAATCTTTGAGAAGGGATATTATTTTTAGTGGCACTGTGTATCACATTTCCACCTAATAGAGACAGATTGATGGTTACAGTGCTGGTATGTCCTTAGCCGTGCAGTCATGTCCAGCTCGTAGTCAAGAATACTGGAGTGGATTGCCATTTCCTTCTCTAGGGGATCTTTTCGACCCAGGGATTGAACCCAAATCTCTTGCTTGGTAGGTGGGTTCTTTACCACTGAGCCACCTGGGAAACCCCTATAGTGTTGGTAAGATCTGTCTGTCTGTTGAAAGTCATGAGTTCACTTTCATACCTCCAGTTCTAGAGTTCTTTCTAGCTTTCCCCTTTTCCATTTATATACACACCCTACTTCTGAGAGTGACAAACTTGCTTCTTGTTATCCTAAATGTATGTATGAATTGGCATAACCTAGAAATACACATGTGGTCTTTGTTCCTGATTCCTAATGGAGCTCCTAAAAGCCTTGAAAGTTCCAGAAGGATGGGAGTATCTTTTGTTCTAATGAGGTGACTCTTGACTGACTGGCTCAGAGATAGCTTCAGGGTAGGTGCTGGTCACCAGGAAGACCATGCCATGATTAGAGGGTTGGAGCTTTCAGCCCTTCTCCCACCCCCAACTTCTGGGAGTGGAGGAGGAGAGGAGCTGGAGATGGAGATACTCATCAATGGCCAGTGATTTACTCAACCATGCCTAAGTAGTAAAACCTCCACAAAACCCCCTGATTAACAGAGTTTAGAGAGCTTCTGGGTTCACAACCACTTCCAGGTGCCCAGGAGGGTGGTACAATGTAGAGGGAGGGCATGGAAGCTGTATGACCCTCCTCAGAGGCAATACCTTGCCCTGTGTATCTCTTCTGTTTGGTGGTTCCACTCTGGCAAGTTCTCAAACCTGAGAAAGGGGTCATGGAAACCCTGGATTTATTGGTTGGTCAGAAGTGTAGGTGACAACCTGAGACTTGCAGCTAGTGTCTGAAGTGAAGGCAGTGTTGTGCGACTTAGCATTTGCGGGGGTCCCTGCTGACTCCAGGTGGTTGGTTAGTGTCAGAAATGAATTGAATCAGTAGGACACCCATTTGGTGACCAAAGAGCTAAAACATTTGTTGGTGGTGTGAAAAACACTGTACAGTTAGTGTCAGAGAGTTGAGAATAAAAGAGTTCAAGATAGCCAGTCTCTTAGCTCCTCTGGGTTGAGGTCCCTTAGGCACCCTTCTCACTCCAGCAAGGCTATTTGAAAATTAATTCACTTTCTGTCCTTCTATATTCTCTCTGCTGCTGCTTTTGGGGATATGGTACTGCTTTTTTTGTTTTTTAAAGCCTACAGTAAAACAGGTGACATAAATTGCCATGAATTTGCTTTGTAATTTAGAAGAATATTGCAGTAATCCAGGAGAATTTTTCCTTCACCCACATTCATAATCATTTCCTATAAATACAGATAATGTCTGTATTTAATTTCTACTAGGAATTAATTACATTAATTCCTATTAGGTTGGTGCAAAAGTCATTGCAGTTTCAGACATGAATTTTAAATCATTATAACTGGGCTCAAACACATCTTTATTAATCTAAATAGGAAACATTACAGTTAGCACGTTTTTGCCAGTGAGAAGTTTATTCCTGTAGCGTAAAAACAAAACAAGACCAGGAGCTGACTGTGGCTCAAATCATGAACTCCTTATTGCCAAATTCAGACTTAAATTGAAGAAAGTGGGGGAAACCACTAGGCCATTCAGGTATGACCTAAATCAAATCCCTTATGATTATACAATGGAAGTGAGAAATAGATCTAAGGGACTAGATCTGATAGAGTGCCTGATGAACTATGAACGGAGGTTCGTGACGTTGTACAGGAGACAGGGATCAAGACCATCCCCAGGAAGAAGAAATGCAAAAAACCGAAATGGCTGTCTGAGGGGACCTTATAAATAGCTGTGAAAAGAAGTGAAAAGCAAAGGAGAAAAGGAAAGATACCCATTTGAATGCAGAGTTCCAGAGAATAGTAAGGAGAGATAAGAAAGCCTTCCTCGGCGATCAATGCAAAGAAACAGAGGAAAATAATACAATGGGAAAGACTAGAGATCTCTTCAAGAAAATCAGAGATACCAAGGGAACATTTCATGCAAAGATGGGCTCAATAAAGGACAGAAATGGTATGGACCTAATAGAAGCAGAAGATAGTAAGAAGAGGTGGCAAGAATACACAGAAGAACTATACAAAAAAGATCTTCACGACCTAGATAATCACGATAGTGTGATCACTCACCTAGAGCCAGACATCCTGGAATGTGAACTCAAGTGGGCCTTAGGAAGCATCACTACAAAGCTAGTGGAGGTGATGGAATTCCAGTTGAGCCGTTTCAAAGCCTAAAAGATGATGCTGTGAAAGTGCTGCAGTCAATATGCCAGCAAATTTGGAAAACTCAGCAGTGGCCAGAGGACTGGAAAAGGTCAGTTTTCATTCCAGTCCCAAAGAAAGGCAATGCCAAAGAATGCTCAAACTACTGCGCAGTTGCACTCATCTCACACTCTAATAAAGTAATGTTCCAAGCTAGGCGTCAGCAATACATGAACTGTGAACTTGCAGAGGTTCAAGCTGGTTTTAGAAAAGGCAGAGGAACCAGAGATCAAATTGCCAACATCCATTGGATCATCAAAAAAGCAAGAGAGTTCCAGAAAAACACCTATTTCTGCTTTATTGACTATGCCAAAGCCTTTGACTGTGTGGATCACACGAAACTGGAAAATTCTGAAAGAGATAGGAATACCAGACCACCTGACCTGCCTCTTGAGAAACCTGTATGCAGGTCAGGAAGCAACAGTTAGAACTGGACATGGAACAACAGACTGGTTCCAAATAGGAAAAGGAGTACGTCATGGCTGTATATTGTCACCCTGCTTATTTAACTTCTCTGCAGAGTACATCATGAGAAATGCTGGGCTGGAGGAAACATAAGCTGGACTCAAGATTGCAGGGAGAAATATCAATAATCTCAGATATGCAGATGACACCACCCTTATGGCAGAAAGCGAAGAAGAACTAAAGAGCCTCTTGATGAACGTGAAAGAGGAGAGTGAAAAAGTTGGCTTAAAGCTCAACATATAGAAAACTAAGATCATGGCATCTGGTCCCATCACTTCATGGCAAATAGATGGGGAAACAGTGGCAGACTTTAATTTTGGGGGCTCCAAAATCACTGCAGATGGTGATTGCAGCCATGAAGTTAAAAGATGCTTACTCCTTGGAAGGAAAGTTATGACCAACCTAGACAGCATATTCAAAAGCAGAGACATTACTTTGCCAGCAAACGTCCATCTAGCCAAGGCTATGGTTTTTCCAGTAGTCATGTATGGATGCGAGAGTTGGACTATAAAGAAAGCTGAGCACCAAAAAAGTGATGCTTTTGAACTGTGGTGTTGGAGAAGACTCTTGAGAGTCCCTTGGTCTGCAAGGAGATCATTGGGAGGACTGATGTTGCAGCTGAAACTCCAATACTTTGGCCACCTGATGCGAAGAGCTGACTCGTTGGAAAAGACCCTGATGCTAGGAAAGATTGAGGGCAGGAGGAGAAGGGGATGACAGAGGATGAGATGGCTGGATGGCATCACCGACTCAATGGACATAAGTTTGGGTAAACTCCAGGAGTTGGTGGTGGACAGGGAGGCCTGGTGTGCTGCAGTTCATGGGGTCACACAGAGTCGGACACGACTGAGTGACTGAACTAAACTGTAGTGTAAAAATCCAGGCTTCAGGATTCAGCTAATTCTTGGAAAGCATTTTTTGCCTCCTGCTGGTTGTGGAAGCGTTTTCCCTGAAGAAAGTTGTTGAGATGTTTGAAGAAGTGGTAGTTGGTTAGCAAGAGGTCAGGTTAATATGGTGGATGGTAGCCCAGGTGATTCAACTTTTGAAGTGTTGGTTGTGCCATGTGTGGTTGGTGGTGTTGTGGAGAAGAATTAGGCCTTTTCTGTTGACCAGTGTTGGCTGTAGGTGTTGCAGTTTTTGGTGCATCTCATTCATTTCCTGAGCATATGTCTCAGATGTTGTGGTTTCACCAGGAATCAGAAAGCTGTAGTGGATCAGTTGGGCAGCAGACCACCAAACAGTGACCACGACCTTTTTTTGGTGCACATTTGGCTTTGGGAAGTGGTTGGAGCTTCTTCGTCCAGCCACTGAGCTGTTCATCATCGATTGTCGTATACAATCCACTTTTTGTCGCGTGTCACAATCCAATCAAGAAATGGTTCATTGTTGTGTAGAATAAGAGAAGATGACACTTCAGAATGCTGACTTCATTTTCTGGTCAGCTCAGGAGGCACCCACTTACCAAGCTTTTTCATCTTTCCAATTTACTTCAAATGCCGAATGACCATAGAATGGGCTGAGTTCTTGGGCATCTGCTCTTGTGAGAGGATCAGCTTCAATGACAGCTCTTAATTGGTCGTTGTCAACTTCCCATGGCCAGCCACTGTGCTTCTCATCTTCAAGACTCTAGTTTCCTTTGCAAAACTTCTTAAACCACCACTGTACCGCACCTTTGTTAGCAGTTCCTGGGCCAAATGTGTTCTTGATGTGAGTTGTCTCTGCTGCTTTATGACCTGTTTTGAACTTGAGTAAGAAAATTGCTCGAATCGCTTTTTGTTTAACATCATTTCCATAGTCTAAAATAAACGGCAAGTTAAAAGTCTGTAGCAAAAAAAAGAGAGAGAAATGTGCATTAAAATAATGTATATAGCCGCATTTATTTAAGAATGTATTCCAATATCAAGTGGCAAATTTCAACAGTGCAAAAAATGGTGATTACGTTTGCACCAACTTAATATTTAGTGTTTTTTTCAATCTTTTTCAGATGAAAATTTATCATCCAAATTAATATATTCTGAGTATAAAAAAGAGGTTCCCTGGTGGCTGTATATAAAAAAAGACTCATTGGATTTTGAAGACTTTATATTTTTTTTAAAGTTAAAATATTCCAATTTTAAAAAGTGATTACATATTAAAATGATAATGTTTGGGTATACTGAGGAAATAAATATTACTTTTTTATTTTTAAAATATGGCTACATGAAAATTTAAAATGGAAAAATTGCAGCATAGTTCACATTATATTTCTCTTGGCTACCACTGACCTAGGCTGTTCTGTTAAAATGTTGTAAGAGAGCTGATGCTGCAGTAAATTAAGTTTACTGCTTCCTTTTTAAAAAAATATCTTAGCACCTTCCTTTTTGTGGTTTCTTTCATTAGCGCCCTTTGCAAAGCATAATTCTTTTGCTCTTGCTGAACACAGAAATTTGGGGTTTTAATGTCTTTTCTTTTTGGCTTGTGGTGCTTTTAATATCTGATTATTATGAAAATTGGCATCTTAGTTCATTAAAATTTTATCTTGTCTTTTGTTATTTACCAACATGTCTATATCAGAAATACTTCTTGTGATCTTACTCTGAGTACTTTATTTAGTTGTTGCAAGGAGAATGTTAGAAGTCAGTTTTTCAGCAAATACCTTGAAATATTTTCTGTAAATATTTTATTTCAAATAAAATGCGTGTTTGGATGTATATTGAATGTGTAAACTTGCTGCTTTATTTATATTCTTTGATAATTGATAGGCACTGTGGTTTCTTAAAGTTGTTGGCTAATTTAGTGTCCATATTCCTAGTTTAATGATATTGATAAATAGGTTGCATTGATTTATTGGTATCTTTTGCTTATAAAAAGAGACATTATTTATGGTTCAACAACTTATTTGCATTAAGTTTCTCCAAAATACTTAATGTTTTGACTAACTGTTCCCATACAGTAAAGAAGGTTGAAAAGATTAGTGAAGATGTAGCTACTTGCTTTAATAAAGTTGTAAAATATTTGAGATAGCAAGACAAAGCTTTTCAAACTCTGTATGGTAGTTTAATGACCATGAAAACCAGTTTTCCTTTTTGTATAAGGACGTTTTGGAAGTCACTTTTTAGAGCTACCTGTTAATTTGATTTGGCTCAGTTATCTGAATTATAAGCTTCACTGATTTCCACCATAGATTTTACAACCTTCCTTAAATCACAGACAAAAAAAAGGCTTACAAGAAAGTTTTATAAAAGTAATACATTCTCATAAAAATCGTAAATTAGAGGGCAAAGAGGAAATATAAATTACCTGGAATGTGTCACTTCATCTACTGATAAGCATTGTTAGGATTTCTAACAGTCTAATTTCTGTGTGTTTGATTTTTGTTTTTATAGCGGTGATCATATTTGTATGGTCCTACAGTTTGCTAGTTTCATTGCATAGCAGAAAGGTTTTCCTTAAACTTTTGAGGTTTGTAGATCAACCAGCAAATTCTGTTCATAGTCATAATTGGTGTGTGTGTTAATGTCGCTGTTAATATACTGTTAAGGTCACATAATTTTCCTGATTTATATAGAAAAGAGCATTTCTTATGTTAAAAATTTGAAATTTTAGATTAAAAACTACTAAATATTTAGATAAACATATTATTTGTGCACTGTTACAATTGTTTTTGATACTTTTTAACCACTGTATCTGCGGTAATGACATCAGTTTTGGAACTCATATTTTAATCGTAAGTTAGCATGTAAAACACTTGAATTCTACTTGAGTATGTATTAATTTTTCTTAATTCTCAATAAGAGAAAATCAGTTAGGATGTTTGGCTCACAAATACCTACATTTAGTGACAGCTAAATCTCGGAAACCGATAATTGATGGGTTTGATCACTCTGAACAGAAGTTTAAAAGTCACAGTTGATACATTGCAAAGCTGATTAGTTTTTCACCTTCAGCCTTTGTCAAGAGATTAGCAGAGAGTTCATTCACAGCCTCTTATGATTTTGGGCATGGTCAGAGTATTATTTTAAATCAGGCATTTGCTTCTAGAACAGTTACTATGGTTGAGAAGTTTGTAAAAGTTGAGTATTAGGGGCTTTAATAACAGTACATTGAAAGTTCTTTGAGGAAGTTTAGTTTTGTACATTGACTAAATTACAGGGGAAAAAGCCTTAGTGTGCTTTTTTTTTTTTTTAATTCCTACCTACTTCAGATAAATCTGCTTCCTTTATTTAAAGTTTTAGCAAAGTCTACTCCCAAGCTACTGTAGAGCTCTACAGAGAAGTTTTTAAAGTACAGGAAATTCTTAATGCATTTAAAGTGCACTGCTTCCTAATTGTTTTTTCCATTATACAAGTTGTGTATGCTCAAAGACATCTTAGAGGATAGGGAAAAATTGAAACTAAAATAACCCTGCCAAAATTCCATCACTAAAAAAGTAATGCTGATGTATCATTTTGGAATACTTTCCTTTTGTTTCTCCCTGCCCAAGGTGGGTTTTATATTTATTCAACAAATATCTACTGATAAATTCTTATGTGCCAGGTACTTAGTTGTTAAATAGAGGAAAAATCCTGCCCTCCTGGAACTTACGTTCTGCTGGGGTCATAGGTGTGTGTGTGTGACCATCCTGTTCACTGGTATAATTGCTTTTGCTTCTTAGTACTGCTGCATGTGCTTTTGTGATGTCAGTTTCAGAACTGACATTTTGATCCTAAGTTAGTACAACACTTGAATGACATGCTCCTTTATATTAAGCCTGGAAGGTTCTTTTGAAGGCCAAGTTACAGGGACTGCTGGGTAATAGGATCTTCTCTAGAATTTTCTGAGGCAAAGTTACCATCATTTTCTCTCCTTACCAGCTCACCTCCCAGTCAGTATAGTGAAAGTGAAGTCGCTCAGTCATACCACTCTTTGTGACCCTGTGGGCTGTAGCCTACCAGGCTCCTCTGTCCATGGGATTCCCTAGGCAAGGGTACTGGAGTGGGTTGCCATTTCCTTCTCCAGGGGATCTTCCCAACCCAGGGATCGAACCCAGGTCTCCCGCATTAGAGGCAGACGCTTCAACCTCTGAGCCACCAGGGAAGCCCCAGTCAGTATAAGGGTACTGATTATGGTCTGGTGAATCCTCCTATCTCCTTCTTTCCCTCCCAACTCTACCTCCTCAAACTCCTTCTCAGTGCTTTCTCCACCCTTGCTTCTGGTGTCTCTCTTTGGGCTGTGCTTTCTCAAACAGAACCCAGTTGAAGGGGTTGTCTTCTAATTGCTGGTTCTAAAATAACACAAAAGACCTGGAGGCTAGGGACTTCAAAGGCTGGGAATTGAGGCAAAGAATTTACCTATTGCTTTGTAAACAAAACACGAATTAATATCTCAGATTTCACTGTTCAGAACTATTTTCTTAGTATTAAATTCAGAAATGGAATTACTGGTTCTGAGAGTATGAACATTTATGTACTTTCTACACATGGTGAGATTGTTTTCCAAAAGAGATTTGGTGACCTCAATGATACTTCACTGCCCTTATCATGAAACTCTCATTGCTTTATATTTTATGTCTTCAGAACTTGACTTTATTCTGTTTTCTTCATTACTTTTTAATTGTAGCAGGTCTTCCCTCCGAAGTTAGGTAACTATTTCTAATTTCTTATTTTTCTTTTCTTAGTATTAAAATTCGTTGTGTTGTTGTGGACATATTTATACTATAGTATTAAGATTAAAATTTTAATTTATACAGATTTTGACAAATGTATAGCTTCTCATCAGTGTTTAAAATTTTATTTTTGCAATCACATTAGTGGTTATTTCCTCATTTCTATTTTCTTTCATATAGTATTTAGAGAGTAAATTAAGGCATTGCTTAATGTGATGAGTTAAATGGCACATCAGGTAATACTTTTGGGACAGTGATTTTTAATTCAGTTTGCTTTAGATTTCTGTGTTTTTATGACAAAGTTGTGTTTTCATTAGCAGTTCCTTCTAGGGTCTACTTTTTATCGACCAGGCACTATGTTTTATATACACTCTCCTTTAGTTCTTGTGACACATAGAGATCAGTCACCATTTGCAGGTGAAGAGACTGGAAATTAAATAATTGGCCCAGATCACAACTGGCAAGTGATGGAAGTGGGAGTTGAGTCCAAGTCATTCTTGTTTCTGTTTTTTTTCTTTTTGTTCTTGTTTTAAAAGCCAGTATGTTTCTCTTCAAACGTTATAATTACCTAGTAGTGCACATTAAAATGGATACTGTAGGTTGTTTATGTGTGACCCAAAAGCCAAATTGGTAATTTTTCAGTTTTTAACCTGGCATTTGATGTTGTGTTTTAAGTACATGAGGTCAAAGTTGAATCTCAATGTTTTGTTCTTGCTTTGTATGGAATTTGTAACAGGGCAGGCGCTTTGGGAGAGAAATTACTTTTTTTCCAAGGACTTCCAGAAGGCAGTAAAAGCAAATGGGATTTAGAAAAGAATATGGACTATAGAAAATTAATTGGTAATCCTGTATTTGAGAGTCATAATTGTTGACTAGAATGCAAAGACCTAGTCATACAAAGTAGGTGCTCATTCAGAAGAAATGTAGACGGTAAAGGCTTGGATTATATGACCATAGATGGCTCAGCAGTAAAGAATTGGCTTGCCAGTGTAGGACACAAGGGTTTGATCCCTGGGTCAGGAAGATCCCCTGGAGGAGAAAGTGGCAACCCACTCCAGGATCCTTGACTGGGAAATCTCAGGCACAGAGGAACCTGACGGGCTATATAAGGTCTCAAGAGTCAGACGTGGCTGAACAACTGAGCATGCATGCGCACAAATATAACATAAACCCAAAAAAGTTGACATATTGTGACTATCATACCAGGTGAGTAATTTGTTAAAAAGTGGTTTGTTGAAATTGGAAGGAACCACTCTATGTGATTAAGGTTTAGGATTATGAATGATTTAATAATGTAGGACAGGACATACCCACTTTATAAAGAGATTAACATAACCAAACTATGGAAAAATAAAAGATTTTTAAAAAAACACTATGAATATATATTCTAAACTACAGAACAAAAATTTTAAATTCTTAGTAATACTGGTAGTAGTCTAGTAACAGGAGAAGGCAATGGCACCCCACTCCAGTACTCTTGCCTGGAAAATCCCGTGGACGGAGGAGCCTGGTAGGCTGCAGTCCTTAGGGTTGCTAAGAGTCAGACACGACTGAGTGGCTTCATTTTCTCTTTACACTTTCATGCATTGGAGAAGGAAATGGCAGCCCACTCCTGTGTTCTTGCTTGGAGAATCCCAGGGACAGGGGAGCCTGGTGGGCTGCAGTCCATGGGGTCGCTAAGAGTCGGACACGACTGAGCGACTTCCCTTTCACTTTTCACTTTCATATATTGGAGAAGGAAATGGCAGCCCATTCCAGTGTTCTTGCCTGGAGAGTCCCAGGGACGGGGGAGCCTGGTGGGCTGCCGTCTATGGGGTTGCACAGAGTCGGACACGACTGAAGCGATTTAGCAGCAGCAGCAGTAACTTGGTGAACCCCACCACAGGGCCATAGTGGGGTTCAAAAAATATTACTATCAAAGTCACATATTGCCAGGAAATTAAAATTTAGGAAAATCTTGAAACTGAGGGAGGAATAAACAGTGGGGAATACTGTTGGAGGACTGGAAATTGGCAGTTCTGCCGATTTTACTACCATAAAATTGAAAATGGATTGATTCCTCCTCCTGGCCCACCCCTACATTCAGGAGGATAGCATTCTTTTCTGTTAAAACTGCCACTGATTATATATTTCTCCTGACAGTGATGATCATGTTGTCAACTCTCTCAAAAGAGTTGAACACTATATTTATTTTTGTTGTATTTTAGAAAAATTAGTATGTGAACTTTAGCAACTCCTTTATTTGCATATGAGGAATTCCCTGCTGGGAAAATATGTTGCTGTGAATATAATTTTAAAATATATACATACATATATTTATTTATAAATTCTCTTTCACTTGCTATTCTAAAAGAAAAATCCATATACAGTCTTGTGAATTGAATGGACTGGAATAAAAATACTGTTTTAAAAAATATCTCTACCATTACTCTGGAAGTTTGAGAAGTAAAGAATAACTAAGACATTTCCTTTTGTTTGAGTGTGAAGGACACTACTTCAGTCAACTCCCATTTCCTCTTCCCTGCATTTGTTTGAAATATTCTATGTATGACACTAATTTGACTACTCAGCGTAAGGCTCAGAAATCAGAAGAAATAACTTCCAATCTCAACCATTCCCAGTGTTGAGCAGTTTTCTAAATCTGGAATTTTGATGTTAATCATTAATAGAATTGTTTAAGGGTGAGCAGTTAATATTCTTTATAGAAATAATTTTGAGGTATCTTTTTTGGGGATTCCTTGCAGATGATATTATGACTTTATGGCTATTAGGAGGAAGGATGTGGAGACGAGTCATTGCTTGTATGACCACTCCGGTATGGAGTGGTGATGATCTGCCCACTACGGGTAGGGTTTAGTGTTTCTTGTTCTTTGTAGAGAGATCATCCTTGTGTAGACTGCAGTCCTTGAATGTTTCTTTTCTTACTGACTCAGTTGATGAAAATTTGTTAGTAGATGGGAAGTCTTTTGTTTTTACATCCAGGTTTATTGTTCTGAATGAGACCACTTGAAATATTTATAATGTTTCATACTGAGTGATTTACACAGATTACCAAAAACCCCCATTTGAATTTTGTAGTACGTTGCTTCTAAAATTGGGACAGAATGTAGAAGTTCAGGAAAATTTCATTTGTATTGTGGCCCTGGCCGTGCATTTTCCAAAGCAGTGAGCTGCATTCCTAACCTTGGTGTGTTGCATGCACTGCTGAGCATAATGGGAAAAGGAAAGTGCCATAAAAAGCTAAGTACCAGGTAACTAGCTGGGAAAAACTCTTAATGGGAGAGCTGGTGTGGTCATTAATCCACTAGAAGAGTGCTTGAGGAAATGGCTGCATGTGTTAAACTGCAGTTTCTTTTGGTTATTAGAAACCAAAATAGGAAATTCAGAATTAGCACTTACATACTGATAACATTTTTTCTGCTGCCTAATACAGTGCAAAGAGAATTAAAATGGGAAACTTGGTTCTAATGCTAACCATAGAAGCATGACCTTGGGTGAGTATGTTGTCTTACTGATAAAATGAATGGTGAAATTGTTTAAGGGTCCTTTCAGCTTTCGCTTGTTGCCTTAAATATGCTTCATTTCTGCATGAACAATCGAGAAGGAAGATTTTTACTTTGATAGAGCCTGATTTCCCCAACAACTCCTCTAGTCACTTGATGCCTAGTAGATTTGCTATACACAGACTGCATTGCAGTGCTTTCAAACCTTTTTGTGTGTTAGTCGCATCTTATTCTTTGTGACCCTCATGGACTGTAGCCCTCCAGGCTCCTCTGTCCATGAGATTTTCCAGACAAGAATACAGCATTGGGTTGCCATTTCCTTCTCCAGAGGATCTTCCCAACCCAGGGATTGAACCTCGCTCTCCATTGGAGACAGACTCTTTACCATCTGAGCTACCAGGGAAGGTTCCTTTTTAACTTTTAAAGATTTCAAACCTTTTTAACTGAGCTCTATTCTAAGAAATACATTTTACATTTAGACCAGGCGCATACACATTTTAAAATGACAGAAGTTTGACAAATTCTTTACCAGTGAAGAGTTATGTATCTCTTCAGTTTCATCTGTGTGTGTGTGTTTGTGTGAGTGATTTACAGTGTACTCTTTGAAAACACTTTATTTAAAGTATAAACTTGAAACTGGGTTCTTTTTTTTTTTTCTTAATAAACTGAATTAGTTAAATCAAGCAGTAAGTTGTTGATAAATATTTTCCCCAAAATGAAAAATATAGTGGCTGTATGAATTTCAGCTCCTGCCGGTAACACAAGCTCTGAATATAGTGTTCATTCTTAGGGAGGAACAGATAATGATTTTTCATAACAGTTGAAGTTAGGCATATGTAAAATCTATAGTTGCTTAGTCTTCAGTGCAGATAATTTAATGATCTGTTAGTTCTATTTCGGCTTTTTCTTTAGTCCCTTATTAATAGATTGGCATTAGCTATGACACAAACCGGTGGCATGAAAACCCTTAAGCACCTTTTTGCGTTTTGAGTTTTTAAAGGTATTTTGTAGAAGACACATATATAATTTTAATGCATACATATGCTGCTATTTTAAATAAGTTCTTTCCTTTGGGGTTCTAACCCTCAAGAGAGGTAGAGAGAGAGATTTAACTCAAACTTGCCCATCTTTTAGTCCTGTCAGATTCCTTCTCTCCCCACCCGTCTGCTCCCAGGTTTGAGTTTTTATGGAATTTGTGGGTTACTTTTTTAATGTAAGGATTAAAATGAAGTTCTCTCGGAACATACTTAATATTGGTGACTCTGGACCTCTCATTTCCTTAAGTTCTAAGTCTTTTTCCTCATCTCAAAATGATAATTTGTATACTTGACTGGGTTGGTTTTTTTTTTTTTTTGGACTGGGTTATTTTAAATATCAAAGAAATAATGGCAGTATACTCATAGTGCAGTGTGATATTTTATGTAATTAAAAGTCATTATCATATGCTTCTCTGTTGGCTCAGACAGTAAAGAATCTGCCTGCAATGTGGGAGTCCCCGGGTGGGAAGATCCCCCGGAGAAAGGAATGGCAACCCACTCCAGTGTTCTTGCCTGGAGAATTCCATGGACAGAGGAGCTTGGCAAGTACAGTCCGTGGGGTCACAAACAGTTGGACACAACTGAGAGACTAACACACACACACAATATGGAAATTGACTTCTGAGGTTAGACTTTGGAAATTAACTTCTGAGGTTTTTGATTGGAAGTGACCCTAAAAGTTCATGACCTAATTTTCATTTCACTGAGTCTTGGATTTGAATCTAGAGAGAAAATTGTAGCAGTTAACGTAGCTAACTATTTAATCTAGCTAACTATTTAATCTAGTGGCTCTGTAACAGTACCGCTTTACATGTTCTGCAGAACATCATTTCATTCAGTTTTCTAAGTAACCCTGTATGTAGTATCTCGTCATTTCTATTTTATAGAAAACCAAGGAAAATATTTGGTGGAATAATGTTTCTAAAATTGAGGATCCTCCTATGGGGCTTTGGTGTATGTCATTGAGTATATCACTGTGGGGTTCCTAAGTCAGTGAAATTGATTAGAATTTAGATGTAGAAGTAAAATTCAAGGAAAATGTCCTGGAAGTGAAATTCAAGGAAAACAAGATGGAAGTAAAATTGTAGTGAGAGACTTCATCTTAATTATATTTATGTATAATAAATTGCACTCATCTCACATGCTAGTAAAGTAATGCTCAAAATTCTCCAAGCCAGGCTTCAATAGTATGTGAATCATGAACTTCCAGATGTTCAAGCTCGTTTTAGAAAAGGCAGAGGAACCAGAGATCAAATTGCCAACATCCATTGGATCATCGAAAAAGCAGTAGAGTTCCAGAAAAACATCTTTTTCTGCTTTATTGACTATGCCAAAGCCTTTGACTATGTGGATCACAACAAACTGTGGAAAATTCTGAAAGAGATGGGAATACCAGACCACCTGACCTGCCTCCTGAGAAATCTATATGCAGGTCAGGAAGCAACGGTTAGAACTGGACATGGAACAACAGACTGGTTCCAAATAGGAAAAGGAGTACGTCAAGGCTGTATATTGTCTTCCTGCTTATTTAACTTATATGCAGACTATATCATGAGAAACGCTGGGCTGGAAGAAGCGGAAGCTGGAATCAGGATTGCTGGGAGAAATATCAGTAACCTCAGATAAACAGATGATACTGGCCTTATGGCAGAAAGTGAAGAACTAAAGAGCCTCTTGATGAAAGTGAAAGAGGACAGTGAAAAGGTTGGCTTAAAGCTCAACATTCAGGAAAATAAGATCATGGCATCTGGTCCCATCACTTCATGGCAAATAGATGGGGAAACAGTGGCTGACTTTATTTTTCTGGGCTCCCAAAAGCACTGCAGATGGTGATTGCAGCCATGAAATTAAGATAACGCTTACTCCTTGGAAGAGAAGTTATGATCAATCTAGACAGCATATTAAAAAGTAGAGACATGACTTTGCTGACAAAGGTCCATCTAGTCAAAGCTAAGGTTTTTCCAGTAGTCATATATGGATATGAGAGTTGGACTATAAAGAAAGCTGAGTGCCGAAGAATTGATGCTTTTGAACTGAGGTGTTGGAGAAGGCCCCTTTTTTTGTTGTTGTTTAAGAAATGGAATAATCCTATTTATTTTTATTTTATTTCTTATTTTAGTTGGAGGCTAATTACTTTACAATATTATGGTGGTTTTTGCCATACATTCACATGAATCAGCCATGGGTATACATGTGTTTCCTATCCTGACCCTCCCTCTCACCTCCCTCCCTATCCCATCCTTCAAGATCATCCCAGTGCACCAGCCCTGAGCACCCTGTCTCATGCATCAAACCTGGACTGGCCATCTGTTTCACGTATGATAATATACATGTTTCACTGTTACTCTCTCAAATCATCCCATCCTCGCCTTCTCCCACAGGGTCCAGAAGTCTGTTCTTTACATCTGTGTCTCTTTTGCTGTCTTGCATATAGGGTCATTGTTACCATCTTCCTAAATTCCATATATATGCATTAATATACTGTATTGGTGTTTTTCTTTTTGACTCACTTTGCTTTGTATAATAGGCTCCAGTTTCATCCACCTCATTAGAACTGATTCAAATGCATTCTTTTTAATACCTGAGTAATATTCCATTGTGTATATGTACCACAGCTTTCTTATCCACTTGTCTGCCGTTGGACATCTAGGTTGCTTCCATGTCCTGGCTCTTGTAAACAGTGCTGCAGTGAACATTGGGGTACACGTGTCTTTTTCAGTTCTGGTTTCCTTGGTGTGTATGCCCAGCAGTGGGATTGCTGGGTTGTATGGCAGTTCTATTTCCAGTTTTTTAAGGAATCTCCACACTGTTTGGAGAAGACTCTTGAGAGTCCCTTGGACTGCAAGGAGATTCAACCAGTCTATCCTAAAGGAAATCAGTCCTAAATATTCTTTGGAAGGACTGAAGCTGATGCTGAATCTCCAATACTTTAGCCACCTGATGTAAAAACTGACTCATTGGAAAAGACCCTGATGCTGGGAAAGATTGAAGGCAGTTAGGAGAAGGGGACAACAGAGGATGAGATGGCTGGATGGCATCACTGACTCTATGGACCTGAGTCTGAGTGAACTCTGGGAGTTGGTGATGGACAGGGAGGCCTGGCGTGCTGCGATTCATGGGGTCGCAAAGAGTCGGACACGACTGAGCGACTGAATTGAACTGAACTGAATGACTAATGTAGTTGAGCATCTTTTTCTTGTGCTGCTTTGCCTTGTGTGTATCTTTGGTGACATGTCTGTTAAAATATTTTGCCCACCTTTTAAAAAATTGGTTTGTTTTTTGAGTTCTTTATTCTAAATGCAAGTCTTTTAACAGGTGTAAGAATTTATAAGTGTTTTCTTATAGTCTGTGGCTTGTTTTTTTCATTTTCTTAACGTCTTTAAAGAATCAATAGTTATTAATTTTGGTGAGGTCTTCTCAGTTTTGTTTTTTTAGATCATCCTTTTGGTGTCATATCTAAGAAAGCTTCACCTAACCCCAAATTACAGAGATTTTGTAATTTTAGGTTTTGCATTTAGGTCTATTTGTATATGGTAAGAGGTATAGATTGAAGTTCATTATTTTGCATGTGGCTATCCAATTGTGATAGCACCATATGGTGAAAAGACTGTCCTTCACTAAATTGTTTTTGTGCTTGTGTTCCTCATTCATTTTTTCGGTAGCTTTACTGAGATACTCAATACCATAAATTCACCCATCCACAGTGTACAACTTTGCTTTCAGTATATTCACAGAGTCATGAGCTTACACCACAAGCAACTTTACAACATTTTTATCACTCCAGAAAGAAACCCTGTACACAGAGAGCAGTCACCAATGAATTTTTCTAGAAGTTAACAACTTTTTGCAAAAGTTGAAATACTGTTACCACCCCTACCCCTTCCTGCTTAAATTTAAAACTTGATAATTTTCTGTATCACGCTGACAGTTTTGCAGTTTTCATAGTATAAGAGTATAACCACATCATAAATTACTTAATCATTTTGAGGGAACATTTAATCCGTGTATTCAGATTATACCGTAGCAAACATATATAACTGGGGATGCACATTTAATTTTATGATAGGTTGCTTGCTTACATAATTGGTAGAGATAAATAGTTGTGAGGCTTATTGCCGAAAAAGCAGCCACCGTTCTTTTCACCTTCCTCTTCCTGTTTCCTAGTCCTCAGAGATACCTACTTGCAGGGTTCTTTCTTTTTTTTTTAATAGTTATTTCTTTAGCTTTGTATATCTCCATATATCTACTTAACATACTGCAGTTGTTGGGGCTTTTTTTCAGTTTTTGATACCCTCTTTTTGATCCTCACCGTGGGTTACTCCCACATCCGTCATGTATCCTTTTCTGTCATCTCCTGCAAAGAAGTTGAAATATTTAGTGTTTCCATCCTTGTTCAGTTGCCCATTTGTGTCTGACTCTTTGTTTACATCCTTATGACTATGTAAATGCTCTGCAAAGTTGAGCCTAGTAATATATGATTAGTTTTCACTTATTGTTCAACCTTTTGCTTTCTCTGGAGTTAAAAGTCTGAGTTTTTGTTTAGTTTCTATGTATTACATTTTCCCCCCTAAAGTTCTTCTCCTGGTTATTTAAATCTTCTGTCAGTGTGTTGAATCTTCTAGATATTCTTCCATTTGGGAGATTCCTCTTCTAGAGACTTAACAGCGTTCACCAATCCATATTCCTTGCTTTCCAGGTTGATGCCTGGGTTAGGAGTCTCCTTTTGCTCATACGCTCAGTTCTTTTATCTCTAGCTAATGGAGGGTCTTGTTTTCCAGAATTCTATTTCTTTCTCTTGGTCTCTTCCCTCATTTTTGAAGTATACTTTTATATTTGTCCGAGAAAGGGTATTTGGGAGATATATATATTTTTTAAACCTTGCATTTCTGAGAGTATCTTCATTTTTCTTTTCCTCCCTTCCTTAACTGGCAATTTAGATACCAAATTCTAGATTGGAAATAGTTTTCCTAAAGAATCTCTAATTTGTTTTAACTTCAGTGTAGCTGTGAAGTCTGCTGCTGGTAGGATTCTCTGTCCCTTGTAACATACTTTTTCTCTAGCAAAGATTTTAGGTTTCTCTGCTTGTCCTCAGTGATGTGCTTTGCTGCTGCTGCTAAGTCACTTCAGTCGTGTCCGACTCTGTGACCCCATAGACGGCAGCCCACCAGGCTCCCCCATCCCTGGGACTCCCCAGGCAAGAACACTGGAGTGGGTTGCCATTTCTTGGTGTGGGCCTAATTTTTCCATGTGGCTCTTTGTGTCTGAAAATTCCTTGGTCATCAGCAGATACTTTTCACTTTGTTGCTTTATTTCTTACCCTTTATTTTCCATGAAGTTGGTAAAGGACAGGGAAGCCTGGCATGCTGCAGTTCATGGGGTTGCAAAGTCAGACATGACTGAGCAGCTGAACTGAACTGATTTTCCCTGTTGCTTCTTCTGAACTCCTGTTATTACATATGTATGTTGGTTCTTCTAAAACAATGGTCTAATAATTTCCTTGTCTTTTTTTCTCTTGTATTTTAATGTCTTTTGTTCGCTAGTTTGCGTCTTAGAAAATCTTGGCTTGACCATGCTATTGCATTTCATTTTTGCTGTCATATTTTTTAACTTCCAAGGGGTTTTATTAAAAAAAAAAAAAAAAGTTATCTTGTATCATGTATACAAGCTTTTCTCATTTGAGAATTTTCTCTCCTTTTTTCCTTGAAGTTTTCAACTCTTTTCCTAGCTTCTACTTTTTCCCAGTTATTATTTTTTTTTATTGAGTTTAGTTGGTCCTTAATTTTAAATGTTTTCTTCAAGTTGATGAGCCTTAAGGTGCTTGCTGGCATTGGAATTAGGCATTGAGAAACGGATAAGCAGTTTAATGGTGGGGGCTTATTTACTCTGGGCCTCACTGTGATCTGACAGGGCTGTTGGGGAATCTTTTGGAACTCAGATGTTGGTATTTAGATGTTTTCATTTAGGCAAGTCAGAATCCTAGGTTTATTGCATATGGCCAGAGAATAACTTATGGTTGGTTTCTGTCATCTCTCCTTTAAAGGAAGTTGAAGTTCTATGATCATGTGCTCTATTATTTATTAGAGGAAAATATTCTGCATTTGTTCATCATGTTGCTTAAATCCATATAGTCTTGCCTTGTTAGATTACTTGCTTAGCTAATGTTTGAGGATCATATATCAGCCCATTGCCTTCATGTGGGCCGCCATCTCATTCTGATATTGGATAATCTGACTGACTCCTGCATTTGGCTGCATTAACCCTTGCATATACCCACCATATTTCCCCACCCAATCATACATAAAAATCTTCTGTTTCTGTGCTGCCACGAGTTGTTTTTATGAAACAACTTGATGTTCACATTACTTTCCATTGCCTGAAATTGTTTTTTCCTAATATTTGGGAGTTGAGTGGATATTGTATATTGTAGATTCATAAGAAGTCCTGCATTAAAGAAGCCTGTTTAACTTAGTTTTTACCAACATTTCCCAAATGTATTTGGTCCTCTTTCTTGGTATGTTTTGTAATATGTCAGACGTACACCTTACACATATACACCAGCGCAGTTATTCACGGAACATGTATTGAGGTTATATTCTCAGCTCAGACACTGAGAAGATCAAGAAGGCATTCTAAGTCACAAATAGTCTATGATAAGTCCTATGTTAGTGTTTTTAGATATATCTACTTTGATAAAAGTGTCTTCTGAAAGTGCTGAGAGTTTGCAGGATGTTTCTGGCAGCAAGTAGCCACAAGGCCAGCGTTAGTGAATAAAGATTTATAATGTTTCATAAAAGATAGGGCATTTCCAGGTAGGTCGGTGCAGTCATGGCGTCAGCAGCATCTTTGCCGTTCTCGGGCCAGCGCCCCTGACGGCGCAGTCTCAGGCGTCACATGGGTCCTGGACGGTGCTCAGCAGCAGCAGAAGCCGTTTCTTTCAGATTGTCTCCTGTCTCACTGGCCAGAGTTGTCATGTGCCCATGCCTAATTCAGGTCTCAGGGATGGGACTCTGTGACTGGTTTAAGCCAGTTGTGATTCTTTTCCTTGGACTGGAGGTAGGACCGGCTTCTCTTCTGTCACAAGGTGGATATTTGAACCAAGTTAAGTGAACACTGTTAGCAAGGAGAAGGAGTTTGGGAATGGCGAGTAGGCAGTGGACAATGCCTGCTACTTAGTCTTGAGGGATGGGAAGGAACTTCGAGTAGGAGGAGACAGAACGCTTATGGATAAGGTGGTTTCTAAACTGAAGTTTTGTGAACAGGGAAGGTTGGTAGGGAGACTTTCCCTTAGCCTTGTAAGCCATCCTCTTTGCTGTTTGTCTTTTTTTTTGTTAAGAACAGTAAACATGTTTAATATATTTCCCTGTGAATCTGTCTTCAGTTCCTATGTTTGTCTAAAAGCTGTGTGGTGGGCTTTAAAAGGAACATGTAGCAATTAGTTGAATGACATGTTTTCTGTGAGATAGAGGCTTTATAGGAAGCTGCTAATCACTGTTTTAAAGTGACAAAAATCTTTCGATGTGGCATACCTTAGTATTAACTGTTTTTTGTAACTTTGGGAGATTCCAGTTTATGGCCTAAATGTTACTTTGTCTGTTTCTTTCTTCCTTCCCTCCCTCACTCCCTTCCTTCCCTCTTTTTCTTCCCATCTCTTCATTTTCTTCCTTGCTCTCTCTCTCTTTTTTTGGAATGAAACTTAAGTACATCTTTGGCACTGCCTGATCTTGTCCTTCTAATTTTAGAGGTGAAGATGTAGAAATGCCAAAAGATTAAATGATTTGCTTGATATTATTTGGCGAGTAGAGCTAGGTTTCTACAGTCCATGGGGTCGCAAAGAGTTGGACATGACTGATGCGGCTTAGCAGCAGCAGCAGCAGCAGCAGCAGCAGAAGAGCTAGGTTTAGAAACTGTGGTGTTTTGGGAGATGAATTGCAGCTGCAGTGGAAAACTAAGGAAACTGTGCTGTTAAGATGCGAAAGATGATTGTTTTTCAATCTTTTTAAATTATAGAGAGCTAATATTTTAAAAAGGGACATAAAATTGTTTCTGTTAGGGTTGGTGGGTATTATAAATTTTGTGAATGGCATAATACCATAGTGTATTGTTAATAAAGTTGCAAACTTGGAAAAGAAATCTAGGAATATTGGTAATAGAATTTTATTGTTTTTAATTATAAAACATATTAAAAATGTCTTTCTTGTAACTAAGAAAAAGAGGCAATTACTACACAAATAGGCTTAAATGGAAATTTTCATGTGTATGCTCAAAATTTTAGCCATATCAGAATGCTGTTATAAATGTTGGTTGTTTGTAAAACTTATGTGATAAGAACTTCTTGGACAACACAGTCCTTAATTTACCCAAAATCTAGATCTGTGCTTTTCTGTAATTCTGATTCAAGTTTATATTTGGCCAAGAGGTACTTTGTTTGAAAGAGGTGTTTTTTTTTGTTTGTTTTTTTTTTTTTAAAGAAAAAAGCAAAAGGAGGAGGGGGAGTACATTTCATGCATGCAGTGCTAGTCGCTCAGTCATGTCAGACTCTTTGCAACCCCATGGACAGTAGCCTGCCAGGTTCCTCTGTCCATGCAATTTCCCAGGCAAGAATCCTGGAGTGGGTAGCCATTCCCTTCTCCCAGGATTCCTTCAGCCCAGGGATTAACTCTGGGTCTCCTGCACAGCGGGCTGATGCTTCATTGTCTGAGCCGTTGTGGTGGTGGTGTTCAGTCACTAAGTCATGTCCGACTTTTTGCCTCCCTGTGAACTATAGCATGCCAGGCTTTTCTGTCCTTCACTATTTCCCTAGATTTGCTCAAAATCATGTCATGATGCCATCCAGCCATCTCATCCTCTGTCACCCTCTTCTCCTCCTGCCTTCAGTCTTTGCCAGCATCAGGGTCTTTTCTAAGGAGTCAGCTCTTGTGCATCAGGGGGTCAAAGTATTAGAGCTTCAACATCAGTCCTTCCAATGAATATTCAGGGTTGATTTCCTTTAGGATTGACTGGTTTGATCTTGTTGTCCAAGGGACCCTCAAGAGTCTTCTTCAGCACCACAGTTCGAAAGTGTCAGTTCTTTGGCACTCAGTCATCTTTATGATCCAACTCTCACATCCATACGTGACTACTGGAAAAACCATAGCTTTGACTATAGAGACTTTTGTTGGTAAAGTAATATCTCTACATTTTAATACACTATCTAGGTTTGTCATAGCTGTTCTTCCAAGGGGTTCCCTGGTGGCTCAGAGGTTAAAGCGTCTGCCTGCAATGCAGGAGACCTGGGTTCGATCCTGGGTCGGGAAGATTCCCCTGGAGAAGGAAATGGCAACCCACTCTAGTATTCTTGCCTGGAGAATCCCATGGACGGAGGAGCCTGGTAGGCTACAGTCCACGGGGTCACAAAGAGTCGGACATGACTGAGCGACTTCACTTCACTTCATTCTTCCAAGGAGCAAGCGTCTTTTAATTTCATGATTGCAGTCACCCTCTGTATTGATTCTGGAGCCCAAGAAAATGAAATCTGACAGTTTCCACATTTTCCCCATCTGTTTGCCATGAAGTGATAGGACTGGATACTATGATCTTAGTTTTTTGAATGTTGAGTTTTAAGCCAACTTTTTCACTCTCCTCTTTCACTTTCATCAAGAGGCTCTTTAGTTCTTCGCTTTCTGCCATATGGGTGGTGTCATCTGCATATCTGGGGTTATTGATATTTCTCCCAGCAATCTTGATTCCAGCTTGTGATTCATTCAGCCTGGCATTTCACATGATGTACTCTGCATAGAAGTTAAATAAGCAGGATGACAGTATACAGCCTTGACATATTCTTTCCCAGTTTGGAACCACTCTGTTGTTCCATGTCCAGTTTTAACTGTTGTTTTTTGTCCTGCATACAGGTTTTTCAGGAGGAAGGTAATGTGGTCTGCTATTCTCATCTCTTGAAGAATATTCCGCAGTTTGTTGTGATCCACACACTCAAAGGCTTTTAGCATAGTCATTGAAGCAGATATTTTTTTGTAATTCCCTTGCTTTTTCTGTGGTGCAGCATATGTTGGCAATTTCATCTCTGATTCCTCTGCCTTTTCTAAAACCAACTGGTACATCTGCAAGTTCTTGGTTCATATACTGTTGAAGCTTGGCTTGAAGGATTTTGAGCATAATCTTGCTGACATGTGAAATGAGTGCAATTGTACATTCTTTGGCATTGCCTTTCTTTGGGATTGGAATGAAAACTGATCTTTTCCAGTCCTGTGACCACTGCTGAGTTTTCCAAATTTGCTGGCATATTGAGTGCAGCACTTGAACAGCATCATCTTTTAAGATTTGAAATAGCTCAGCTGGAATTCCACCACCTCCACTAGTTTTGTTCGTAGTGATGCTTCCTAAAGCCCACGTGACTTCACAGTCAAGGATGTCTTGCTCTAGGTGAGTCATCACACCATTGTGGTTAACTGGATCATTAAGAGCTTTTTTGTATAGTTCTTTGTGTGTTCTTGCCATCTTTTTAAAATCTCTTCTGCTTCTCTTAGATCCTTCTGTTTTTGTCCTTTGTTGCACCTATCTTTGTATGAAATGTTTGTTCCCTTGGTATCTCCGATTTTCTTAGAGAAATCTCTAGTCTTTCTCATTCCATTGTTTTCTTTCTTTGTGTTGGTCACTTGAGAAGGCTTTCTTATCTCTCCTTGCTATTGCGCTGAAACTTTTCCTTCAGTTGAGTATATCTTTCCCTATTTCCTTTGCCTTTGCTTCTCTTCTTAGCTATTTTAAGACCTCTTCAGACAACCACTTTGTCTTCCTGCATTTCTTGATCATTCTGTCGTCATAACTTGTCATAAAATGGTGAGCCATTTTAGTTTTCAGGTATTTATTATTTGTGAAAAATATTGAGTGGGGCAGATTAACTTGTCTGTCCTGTAGCTTATTTAGACAGAACATTGCACTAAAGTATATAACATTAACTATTAATAAGATTGGGCTTCCCTGATGGCTCAGATGATAAAGAATCTGCCTGCAGTGCAGGAGGCCTGGGTTTGATCCCTGGGTTGGGAAGACCCCCTGGAGAAGGAAATGGCAATCCACTCCAGTATTCTTGCTAGGGAAATCCCAGGGACAGAGGAGCCTGGCAAGCTACAGTCTTTGGCATTGCAAAGAAAGAGTCGTATACAACTTAGCAACTAACACACATTAAAATGACTAATGTGTCCTTTCCTTATAATTTTCTCTCCATTTCTAATCTTAAATTGCAAGAGTGTTGGCTGTTTTTAGTCATACAGGAATCATTTATTGGTCCAGGTTTAAATACGCATCATAATATCCCACTTCTGGGCTTCAGTTGGGAATAGCAGTTTGATTTTACTCAGACTTGTAGCCAGAGTGCCCACAATGGAAGAGAAGAACTGTGGGATTTCCCATTATACTGAACTGTCTGTCTTCCTAAGGATAGGAACTTTCTTAACCATCTGGGTAAATCCAAAGCACTGCTACTTCCTACCTCCCCCTCAAAGTGCAAGAGTTTGTCAAGGATGTTTTCTGGCGGAAGAAATTAGCCACGTGAAGGCGGGGAGGGAAATACATGTGTGTACAGGCTGAGGAAGAGCAAAGATATAAAGGTGAAAGAGCTTGGCACAGAACCATAGTAATTTTACTTCTGGTTAATAAGACTTTTTTTTTTCTTATTTTGTAATCTGTGACTCTTGTAGGAGAAAATCATACAAATAGGAATAAATTTGAATTGTTTAATAATAAAGCTGTATGCAGATGTTTACAACAGAACCTGAAAGTTTCTCCTTGTCTGTGCCATCCTGCTTTCACTGCTTTTCCCGGAGGCAACCGTGTATTTTGTACATTTTCATGTGCTTCCAGTTCTCCACCCCTTTGTACAAATGTATATTCATTTTTTAAAAATTGTAACCATTTTTCTGTGACTTTTCTGTCCTTGTGGAGTTTTTACGGAAGTCTGAGGAAAAGAGACATGATTTGGATTCAGATTCCAGCTAGGTCATTAAAAGCCTCCATTTTCTTCATTTGTAAGATGAAGATAATGATAGAATCTCCCTTTTAGGGTTGATACACAGATTAAATGGGACTACATAAGGACTGTTTAGCATGGCAACTAGTTCTTGGTGAGTAATACATTGTAATTAAGAAATAAGGCCAGGACACTTTTGTGTCATCCTCCTATAGCTAAGGAATAAACTTGAAGCAGTGGAGCACAGCCAGCCCTCTCCATCTAAAGAATAAAATGTCTGGGGTCTAGCGGTGATGGCGGTGGCCAAGTGATTAAAGGGATGTGTCATGAAGAACAAATCAGACCTTTTCTTTGTGGTTTTTAGAATCATGGAGATACCAGATTGTCAGCTGTCTATGAAAGAACTATTTAAGGCAGAGCTTAGCAAAGTTGGATGACCTGAAAAATCTATAAAATTATGAGGAAGAATGTGTTGTTATATTGGTCTCCCTGTTGTCTGTTAAAATGAGACATGTATAAGAGAACTAAGTAGTAAATTTAGGATAAAAATAAGGTTACTGTCATAAAATATACTAAGAAAAAATGGTTGATTTCCTTTAGAAAAGATTATGGAAAGAATCCTAAAACCATAATATCATTCATGTAAATCCTTTAAAAATTTGTTATCAGCCTCTATTAACTTGGAATAATTGGTTCTCATGAGCATCCTTTTTGTTTTTACCTTTTCTCTGCCGTCCGTTGTGTTGGGCTGTTTGTTAATGGAGCCTTGTAAATGTTTTCCTGCTTCAGGGAATGTTCTGATTTTTACTCCTGTTTTTTTTCCTATTCTCTCTCTCTCTTTTTTTTTCTGGGACATATTTATTTGTATGGTGGAAGGACTGATGCTGAAGCTGAAACTCCAGTACTTTGGCCCCCTGATGCGAAGAACTGACTCATTTGAAAAGTAACCCTGATGCTGGGAAAGATTGAAGGCGGGAGGAGAAGGGGACAACAGAGGATGAGATAGTTGGATGGCATCACCGACTCAATGGACATGAGTTTGAATAAACTCCGGGTGTTGGTGATGGACAGGGAGGCCCGGCGTGCTGCAGTCCATGGGGTCGGACACCATGACTGAGTGACTGAACTGAACGGAACTGACAGTTCTAAATCTTTTTCTCTCTCCTGCCTCTCCCCTCCCACCTCACATTTTTGGCTTCATCTCTTTTGATCACCTTGTAATTTGGCAATGAGGTTTTAATATTTTAAAGAGAAAAAATAAGACCATTGAGCTTTTCTCTAGCATTCAGGTTTCCTGCTGCATGGCTGTCAATTTTTTTTTTCCCCACCCAATCACCTGCCTTCCATATGTGTGGCTCACAGTGGGGCTATAAACACAAGTTTGGAAGATCTCATTCAAGAAAGAGCCAAAAGGAAAAAGCATGGGTATAAGAAGAGAATTTGGAAAAATCATGCAGGATCCAAAAGTATAAATTAAAATGCTAACGTATTCAGTAAGATGCATGGAGATCCAAGTGGATTTCTGGCATGAGAGAAAGAAGATCAGACTACTTTAAGGAGGGCTTGAGAAGACAATTCAAGACAACAATAGCAGAATTTAAATCTACATTGAATATCATTTAAAAAAAAAAAAGCTGATGCCACAGAAAGTCAATAATAATGAGAAGTGAATTCAAAGAAGAGAGAAATAATTTATGGATAGTTGAGTTTCTAAAGGGACCAATCAATAATTGATAGCCTAGGAGATGATTTTTCTGAGTTAAAAAAGTTCTTTGCATATAGACAGAACTCATTACTTCATTCTCATCAAAAACCAGCAAATACACATCTTAGACAGAGAATCTAGCAAAATAATTGAACTTTAAAGATTGGGAAGAAGGGCAGCTTATAAATGTCCATGTGGAGAAATACAGTTATTAATACTAAAGATCCAAAGTCAGACTCCCAGAAGACCATGGCATGTACTATTTAAAGGAGCTAGAGTATTGAAACAGGACTTAAGGCATCAAGAATTGAAGCCATTTTGTAATGATCAACAATATAAATGAAGTTGTTAAAAATGTAAGCATGGCTGTAAAGGGAATTTGTGATGAATAGTCTATGGAATCAAAAAGGAAGCACTAATCAATCTCCAGATAACTGTAGCAAGAAGAGGTAAGGAAGGTGGTAAACATGGTTTAAACTGTTGTAAGGCCAGAGAGCCTGACTCTAGATGTAAGGCAAAGAATGTTGTTGGACAAGTAAAAGGAAACTCTGATAGAATGAAATAAGGTACCTTCCAGACTGCTGGGAGAAGACATGAAAAGGAAAATAATTCAGTCATATGTTAGGTTGACTCATACTACTGTATTCAGTCATTATTGACTGACAAATATGACAGTTTTATTTGGTTCAGTAGTATTCCATTTTGTATATTTACCAGGTTTTGTTTTCCATTAATCTGTTGTTGGACAGTTGGGTTGTTTCCACACTTTGTCTACTGTGAATACTGTTGCCGTGAACAGTGGTATAAAAGTTGTTATCTGTGTGAGTCTCAGCTTCAGTTTCTTTGGGTATAAGCCTAGAGGTTGAATTGCTGGATTATATGGTAATTCTGTTTAGATTTTTGAGTAAATTTGCCAGACTTTTCCACAGTGGCTGTACCATTTTATATTTCTATCAATAATGCCCAAAGGTTTCAGTTTCTCTGTATTTTTGCTAACCCACTAAGTTTCCAAGTTGTTTTTGTTTTTTGTTTTTATGGTAGCCTCCTAATGGCTTTGAAGTTGACTTAAATTGTTAACATATTATTTGTGTAAATAGAAAACAATATATATTCCTTGTGTTTTATAGATCTTATACAACTATAAAATCAAAATATACTTTCAGTTTTGCAAATTAAACTGAAATCAAATTAATGTTTATTGTTTCAGTCTTCCTTTATAAATACTTTACTCCTTTGAGAATGTCTTTTTAATGATAACTGCAGAAATACTCCCTTTAACTGCTAAAGGAATTCAGAGTAACTAATTGGGAAATTTGCTGACATTTTAGGGCATTCCAACCTGCTTACAGCCAAACTTAATTTATGAACAAAATTAACAATGACTTGAATATATAAATTGCCACTCAGGTTATCATCTGGTTGCTAATTTAGTTAAAAAAGCAAACTGCCTTAAATCTTTTGTTCAACTAGTTGAGCCACAATATACAGATATAACTTGGGAAACCCATGGCTCAGACAGTAAGGAATCTGCCTGCAATGCAGGAGACCTGGGTTTGATCCCTGGATCAGGAAGATTCCCTGGAGAAGGAAATGGCAACCCATTCCAGTATTTTTGTCTGGAGAATTCCATGGATAGAGGAGTCTGGTGGGCTACAGTTCATGGGGTCACCAAGAGTCCAACACAACTGAATGACTAACACTTTCACTTTCATATGTATATAAATTTGTAATCCATTCTCTAAGTCGGAGCACAGAATTCTTTTCAGTTCACTTCAGTCGCTCAGTCGTGTCCGACTCTTCGTGACCCCATGACTGCAGTATGCCAGGTTTCCCTGTCCTTCACCAACTCGTTCAAACTCATGTCCATCGAGTCAGTGATTCCATCCAACCATCTCATTCTCTGTCATTTCCTTCTCCTCCTGCCTTCAGTCTTTCCCAGCATCAGAGTCTTTTCAAATGAGGCAGTTCTACACATCAGGTGGCCAAAGTATTGGATGGAGTTTCAGCTTCAGCATCAGTCCTTCTAGTGAATATTCAGGACTGATTTCCTTTAGGATGGACTGGTTTGATCTCCTTGCAGTCCTCCAAAACTCCAGTTCAAAAGCATCAATTCTCCAACTCTCAGCTTTCTTTATAGTCCAACCCTCACATCATACATGACTATTGGAAAAACCATAGCTTTGACTAGACAGACCTTTTAATATGCTGTCTAGGTTGGTCATAGCTTTTCTTCCAAGGAGCAAGCATTTTTTAATTTCGTGGCTACAGTCACCATCTGCAGTGATTTTGGAGCCCCAAAATATAAAGTCTGTCACTGTTTCCATTGTTTCCCCATCTATTTGCTATGAAGTGATGGGACCAGATGCCGTGATCTTAGTTTTCTAAATGTTGACTTTTAAGCCAACTTTTTCCACTCTCCTCTTTTACTTTCATCAAGAGGCTCTTTAGTTCTTTACTTTCTGCCATAAGGGTGGTATCATCTGTGTATGTGAGGTTATTGATATTTCTTCTGGCAATCTTGATTCCAGCTAGGGCTTCATCCAGCCTGGCATTTCACATGACGTACTGTGCATGTAAGTTAAATAAGCCTGGTGACAATATACAGCTTTGACATACTCCTTTCCCAATTTTGAACTAGTTTGTTGTTCCATGTCTGGTTCTCACTGTTGCTTCTTGACCTGCATACAGATTTCTCAGGAGGCAGGTCAGGTGGTCTGGTATTCCCATCTCTTGAAGAATAATTCACAGTTTGTTGTGATCCACACAGTCAAAGGCCTTGGTGTAGTCAATAAAGCAGAAGTAGATGTTTTTCTGGAACTCTGTTGCTTTTTTGATGATCCGCATGTTGGCAATTTGATCTCTGGTTCCTCTGCCTTTTCTAAAACCAGCTTGAACCTCTGGAAGTTCACAGCCTGGCTTGGAGAATTTTGAGCATTACTTGGCTAGTGTGTGAGATGAGTGCAATTGTGTGGTAGTTGGAACATTCTTTGGCATTGCCTTTCTTTGGGATTGGAATGGAAACTGACCTTTTCCAGTCCTGTGGCCACTGCTGAGTTTTCCAAATTTGCTGGCATATTGACTGCAGCACTTTCACAGCATCATCCTTTAGGCTTTGAAATAGCTCAGCTGGAATTCAATTCCATTGCCTCCACTAGCTTTGTTCATAGTGATGGTTCTTAAGGTCCACTTGACTTCAGATTCCAGAATTGTTCTACCCATGCCTGATATGTCTTGCAGTCCCAAATTAAGATAATGCTAACTTCTCCAGATGACTTCTTCAGTAGTCTATTCCACTGCAGTGTAAAATTGGCCAAATGTGAATTAGATTCACAAATATATATCAAGGAGTAAATCCCTATGAATGGAGTATCTGACATAAAAATTCTGTTCTTTTGTGTAATGATTTTCACAGTTTAAAAGTTTGCAGGCAGTATGTTGATTCCTCAGAATAACTTAGTCAAGAAGGATGATGTTTGCATTTTACAGCAAGGAAACTTATGGCAGTTTCTTGAGTTACAGGAGTGCCGAAGAAGAGATGAGTATGCTGTGTGGATTACAGGATTCGTTCCTACCTGTATGGGTTGTTTTGGAAGGTGTGAAAGAAAAGTTGGATCTGAGTGGCTTTGGAATATGGATTTGATGTACCCGAGGGTTTCTCAAACTTAGTGGTCGTAAGAAATTCTTTTCCCTGTTGATTGATTCGCTAGGGTGAGGGCAGTGCCTGAGAATCCTTGGCTACAAATACCCCAGAAGATTCTTGTAATGGGGCAAAATTGACTGGCTAATTTTACACTCACTATTTCAGAGCAGGGGACTGGGTATGATTAAAAAGTATTTTGGAGAACATATGAATCTGAAGGATAGAATGAGGTGGAAAAAAGCATAATTAGGCGATAGATTTTTTTAATAGGACGTAGTTGTACCTTTTACTGGGTTGCAATAATGTAAATGAAACGTGGAAAATGATGCAATTTCAGAGATTAAAGGAGATTCCACCTTTACTACTTGGAAAGGCAAAGAGAAACAAGGAAATTGAAGTGGATAAGCTAGTTTTGGAAGAAATTTGTAAAGTAGGAGATACATTGAGTTGTTGACCGTAAAATGTCCAGTAGACATTTGTAAATAATAATTTGTACTCCAGAATTGGCAAAACAATACATTAAAATAGTCTGACCTTGATAAGCATGAGGATATCAAGTATTCATTCTCAGTGTAAAACTCTAAAGATGGATGTCCTTGTGCACATCAGGCTTTCTCGTTTTGTTTTTCATTCCTCACTCTTCAAATCTTACTGCTGTCTGTACTTTTGAGTTTACTTGTAAAGTTGAAGTATTTATTCACTGCCCCTGAAGTGAATATGGTAAAGAGAGAGGTTAAGGCTGAGCTAATGAGAGGATTTTAGAAGAAAAGAGGGCATATAAGTATTTAAAGTTCATACGAATGGCTATGTTAAAGAGTCTCCTCTCTTATTTTTTAGTTAAAGTTTTTTTGCTTTGTTCTAATTTTCTTGGGCTGATACCTTGTCGGGCACACAGAAAAGCTCATGCATTGTATTTTTACATGCTTGGTCGTGTCTGGCTCTTAGTGACCCCATGGACTGTACCAGGCTCCTCTGTCCGTGGGATCTACCAGGCAGTAAGACTGGAGGGGGTTGCCGTTTCCTTCTCTAGGGGATCTTCCCAGCCCAGGGATGGAACCCGAGTTTCCTGCATTGGCAGGTGGATTCTTTATCACTGAGCCATCAGGGAAGCCCATGTTCTTATATACTGGACTTTATTTTATTGACTTCTTTCCTGAACAAAACAAAACAGTCCGGATATCAGACTCTGAATTCTGTGATGAGATACCTGCTGTTTTGTGGTGTGTACCCACCTCATTCAAGTTCCCGTGCTGGCCAGTTCTTACCAGGATGACCCACTAAGTTTTGTTTCCTTGGTCTCTCCCTTGGTGACCATTCATCAACTCCATTTCATTTGGACTTTGTTTTCGGTATCCATTGCAAAGTAACTTTTGTCTCTGAAGTGTAAAATTTTCTTCCTATAAATAATCAAGAGTTTTTTGATCTTTGCATCCAGCTTCAACTCTCCTTGTACCCCCTTGGCCGCCTTCTTTTCTTTCCTTAGGAAGTTTTAGAATAAGTTCCTACCCTACAACCATTGGAATTTAGCCCTCTCAGTTAACTGCATTCACGTTCAGATAAACCTAATTTATCTCAATGAAGCCTATTTATGAGACTAGGTAGTGTTCTGAATTTTGCTGTATTGTAAACAATAGATATTGTAAGTCATTTAGTGAAAATAGCTATTTTCTGATAGGACTAAATATGTTTACTCTTTTGTGGTTCAGCTATTACAAGTATCTGCTACATTTTTTAGTCTTAACATAAAGCTTTCTATATGTACCAGGCTTCAGATATTTTTTATTTCCTTTTGGTTTTGTGCCTCTGAAAAGAGAAGGGTGGTGAGAATCTCAAGCCCCACATTTACTTGTTTGTGGCCCAGATTTGGGGTGACGTGGAGGATGCTTAGTGGTAGAACTACTAAATAAATTAGCATAAGTCTGGTTTGAGAGAGCACTCAAGACTTTCTTGTATAAGTAGATTATTTTTTCTTCCTGCTTTGAAACAGAGAACATTTTGTAAGAAAATAAAATGCGAATAAAGATGAGGCAGAGGGAGAAGGGAGCAGTGGAGGAGGAGTTAAAACAGGTTCTTTTTTTGCTCTTCTTTTGATGACCTTTTTTTTTTTTTTTTTAATCTATCCGTTGACCTGTTGAGGAAAATTTAAACAGACTCTCTTCTCTACAGGATAGACCCTGTTCCTAAGGCTATCATATTGGAAGGTCATAATGAAATTTGTAGAAGGAGTTTGTTGTTCAGTCGCTCAGCCGTGTCCGACTCTTGCGACTCCATGGACTATAGTAAGCCTGGCTGTGAAATTTCGTAGACAAGAATACTGGAGTAGGTTGTCATTTCCTTCTCCAGGGGATCTTCCCGACCTAGGGATCAAACCTGTGTCTCCTGCATTGCAGGCAGGTTCTTACCACTGAGCCACCATGGCTTTACTCTGTAGATGTGGCCATGTAAAACTCAGGTTTAATTTTCACATGGTATTTCACAACACCTTAAAAGCCCTATTAATCTTTGTTGTTGTTGTTAACAGGAGTTTTTGCATGAGCATCATTATTTTGCTTCTATTAGTTATTTTCCCCACCTTTCCTCAAGCCTTCAAGCCTCAAGTCTGATTATTTGGGGATTTTCAAGAAGAATATGTTACCTGTAGTTAAAAAGCAAAGTATTCAGTAGATAGAAGTCTTTAAGAGTACAAAATACTTTTCTTTGTAAAGTATTTCAATTCAAATACTATCTTTGAATTGTTACTTTAGACCATGAAGGCCTGTGAGAGAGAGGAATCTGGACTTAGTCATGTACATGATAACTTTATGTGATAACTTGCTTTCAAAATACAGAATAATGCTTTAAATTTTCAGGAAATATTTACTGGAACCCATGCTGCATGGGCCCAAACAGTCGTTCAAACTGCTGTTCTCTATGCCTGAAGACAAGTTTTTATTTCCATATTCCAACGCCCAACAATTCATATCACTGTAAAAGATGGAGTAGGTGCTCAGGGCTGTGCAAAGTCAGTGTGGTGCAGACAGTGATAAACAGGGAGGACTCCAGCATTGACCTCACGTACTCTAATCAAGGAGCTCCAGACACTGCTCTCCACCCATATTTTGATGTGTAGACTTATCACATGTGTTATTTTAGTAGTAAAATTTTGAATATTGCTAAAAATAAAATGCATAGAAGTTTAAATGTTAATAAGTCTCAAGTGTCAAATTTTCTGGGGGTACAAATGTTAATTAACTAATAAGGGAAATATTTCTGACTTGATTTTATGAAAATCAAGCTCACTGTTTCAGTTAATCAATTTGTTTGGAAGGTTTGTTTCTGAGGCTGATAAAATAATCAATAGGAAGGCATAGGATTGCTGTTTTAGAGAATACTGAAATTTAGGGATGAGAAATGCCTCCAGAGGATGTTTAAAATATACAGAGCAAGGAACTGGAGTTGTCAAATTGCTGTAGGTCATTATACATTGCATTTCTCACCCAAGAAGAAATTGCATCAGCAGATAATCTCCTGAGCACTGTTATTTGGACGGCACTGAGATGAACGGTTGTTTCACTTGTTGTTAAGCTCCCCACCTCCACCCCTAGCTGCCTGGAACTGTGCATGTTATGGGAGGCCATGTGACAGTGATCCTTGGTTTTGTTCATTTAGCCTGTCAAAACAATTTTATGTAGGTGGAAAGAAATGAATGAAATGAATAGAGTGGGTTAGCTGCATCAGCTCTCATTTACACCGAAGGTAATGAGTGTTACAGTAGGGATAGTGTATCAAGCCCCCAGAAATACCCAGTTTGATAATGTTGGAGAAAAAGATGCCAAAAAGCAACAGCTGTGGTAATCTGCTTGAAATTTTCTTTGATACTTACAGTTAGAAATAGGGACTTCCCTAGTGGTTAAGACTCTGCTCCTAATGCAGGGACCTTGAGTTCAGTCCCTGGTCAGGGAACTAAGATCTCACATGCTGCGTGATGTGGCCAGAAAATAAAATAAAAAATAAATTTTACCATTGACTTCATGATAATTTGATTGTCAGTTAGCAGTGTTTAAGTGTCCAAGTCTTTTTTTTTAATACAACTTTTAAAGGTTACAGTCCATTTACAGTTATTAAAAAATATTGGTTGTGTTTCCTGTGTTGTACAACACATCTATGTAGCCTGTCATATATGCAGTAGTTTGTACTTCCCATCCCCGCCATGCCATACTGGCCCCCTCCCCCGCTGGTAACCACAAGTGTGTTCTCTGTATCTGTGAGTTTACTTCTTTTTTGTTATATTTGACAAATGATAGTATTTAAACAATGTATACTCCTTCTGTTTTACCTTCAACTATAATTTATAATTCAGTAAAGTGCCTAGTTCTTTTCAGTGGTCCCTAGTTAATAACAAATATCAACATGGCTCTTCTGAGAAGAAAAATGTTCTAGGAGCTATATAAAAATTAAGATATGTTTGTCTAGTTTAGTGAATGGAACATGAGCTGTGAATCAAATCTTCATTTAATTTGTGCTTCTGTGAATTTGAGGAAGACTAAATTTCTGTATCTCATGGGTTTTCTGAGAATGGGAACAGAAGTACAACCACCAGTTAGTGCAAATAGCAAACACTTGACAAATATTAATTAAAAAGCCCCAGGTGTTCTTATGGTCTGTGTGCTTGTGTTAGTTTTGATCTCTTTTACATTGTTTTACAAATTCTTGTGGGTGCTAAAATAGTATAGTTCTCTGAGATATGAAATTGTCCTAGATTAAGAAGTCCTAGAGCAAGTTAACAGATTATTGAAAGAAACACCAAATTACTTGGTTGGACTTTTTCTCTACTTAGTTGGTAATCTATATTCATAGTTTTTTTTAATCTATATTAATATTTGGGTGTGGTGAGTGTTACATTGCTGCCCATGAGCTTTTCTCTAGCTGCAGCAAGTGGGGGCTACTTTATGGCGTGTGGGCTTTTCATTGTGGTGGCCTCTCTTGTTGCAGAGCACAGGCTCTAGGGCCTGAGGGCTTTAGTAGTTACTAGGTGCTGGCTCAGTGGTTGCTGCAGGTGCTCTCAGTAATTGTGGCTTACGGGCTTAGTTGCTCCTCGGGATGTAGAAATCTTCCTGAACCAGGAATCAAACCAATGTCCCCTGCATTCCAAGTTAACCTCTAGACCACCAGGGAAGTCCTGTGCTCATATTTCTAATGTTAAAGACTTAAAGCAAGATTCCCTTAAAATAAGTCATCAGTAGCTTTCAGGGAGGATAAAAATCTATAATAGACACATAAAATAGTCTCCATTTACAGTATAGATGACTTTGAGGCAAAATTAGATAAAAATTGCATTCAGAGTATTTATTCTGTAGAAGAAAATTGGTTGTAGATTTTTGTTGAGTAAGACGTCCCTGTTTTGTTACTAGCGTGCCCCCCCCTTTATATTTTCCTATAAATGAGTAGTTGGCAGACTTTTTACAATAGCTTTTAACAAATCCTTTAAAAAATCAAAATGATGGCAGCCTTGACCTTTGCAGATGGGTCGTAGTGTTTGAGTTGTGTTTTACTGAGTCTCAGAGGCCCAAATTTAATCCTTACCTTTCTTTTTTAAGTCATAAGAATTTTTTTTATTCCTGAGGAAATGCTAACTACTTGTGAAGAATGTACACACACTTTATTTTTTGGAAAGCACATTCATGAATTCACTTAACACATGGCAGTTGAACAATGCTAGATTGTCAGATGCTAAAGATAGAACACTGAAAAGGCATTTTGTCACTGCTTTTAGAAAAAGCCTCACTGTAATATTACTTGTGACTAAGAGCTCTGAAAGAGGCATATAGATGGTTCATGTCACTGTACAGCTAGGCGGAAGGGGATGATTTAACCTAGAGTAGGGGGCAGTCAACAGTGCTATCCCTGTGTGAATGACTGGACTTTAACCGGGCATAAAAGCTCCATGGAAGGGCATCCTGTATAGAAGGAAGCATGTGTGAGGGACCTGAATGGGAAGAAGCTGCCATGCTTGAGAAGGGAAACCTGAGAGTGACAAGAAAAAGGCTCTAAGAGTGGGCAAGGATTGTATCATGTAGGGCATTGTAGGTTGTAGGGGTTTTCCACCTTTATCCTAAAGGCTGCAGAAAGCTATTAGAGAGTTTTAAACAGGATTATGACATACGGTACTTCACCGAGTCTAAGATTCCAATTGTATGATGTACTCTAATTTCAGAGATGTTAAAAATGTGGAAAATGACATTTCTAAGAATCAATGAAGTGGTCATACCATAGAATTGATTAAATTGATGTTAAAATATTCTGACTGTATTTGGATAGAGTGGAATACACATTGTACAGGGGTAATAAGATTAGATGTGTGGAAACAGCTAGTAGGTTTACTGCAGAAATCCAGAGGGAGATCGTGACAGCTTGAATGAAATAGGATGGTGGCAGTAGAGAAAGACATGAATAAATTACTTTGGTTTGAGTTTTCTGGAGAAAAGGTTTACAAGTCTTGTATACATTAAAATACTCGTGGATATCATAAAAACAATCTTTAAGTAGATTTTAAATCAAAATTTAAGTAACAATGTAGAGTGCTTATGCCACAGTCTTGGTTAACCTCTAGTGACAAGTTTCTGGCTATACCAGTTGAGAGAAAACATTTTGTTTACTACTAAGTACTGTAAACTACCTTATCCTGTACAATGTAAATTCCAAGTTTCAGCTGCAGTGGTCTACTATAAGTGATGCACTTTCCAGAGGCTCTAAACTCTGGTTGAATAAACACATTTAAGTTAGTTTATATCTCGTAGCTCAAGGTTATTAAAGTTCTGAGCCTCCTTGCCTCCAGTCTATATCCTGCATTTCCAAGTTTACCTTTAGCACTTTCTACAGACTCTTGCGTTCTTAAGCAATTCAGGTATTCTAACACTAGAGCTCCATGCCCATGATCTCAGTGCTTAGGGTAGCCTGCTATGGTGAGGACAACACTAGCTTGTGCACACAGAATTGGGTCTTATAGCGAGTACTTGCTCTCCAAGTACTCTTTTCATAAATACAAATAAAAGTATTTTCTCTTTTTAATATCTAATGAAGTTAATGCCTCTGCCTCTTACATTGGAAGGTCTAGACTAGCAGGAAACTTGTCTCTTAGGTTTGTCGTATCCTATTGCCTGACATGGGGTACTCAAGTATTTAAAATTTAATCAACCATTTATGAGGAGATATAATAATCGCTAAAACTGAAATGAATGTTGCATGTCTCAGAAAATAAGAGTACTTATCAAGACAAGTAGACTATATATTGGAAATATAAAAATTAAATATTACTTAATGGTAGGTAGAATATTATAATTCATTTGGCTCGTGTGTGATTAGTCTTCTGATTGTTCTGAGAGTAGATCAACATTACAGTTTCTTTAAGTTTTCATAATTCAGCAGTAATGTATGAGAGTCAACAGGTGATCTAGGTTTTCTTTTTTGAATAGTGTCCTGAAATGACATGTAAGAATGTATGGTAAACTATTTTTTTAATAAAACATACATTAATAAGCACTATTGTCAGTAAATGAAAAATGAAACAAGCTGAAAATTCTTCCCACTGTATAATACCAGATACTTTGAAAATTTTAATGAGACGAACTACAAAATCCTATCCTTTTAAATGCATAGTTGAGCTTATGGGGATGTCAGGATGATTTCCAAGGTTTAAAAACAAGAAACTAGAAACCAGAGTAGGAAAAGTGAATTGACACTGGGGTTTTTCTGGGACAGTTGCCAGTCTTGTTGACTAAGAGGCATGGTTTAAAAGGAAAGATATACCCATTTGAATGCAGAGTTCCAAAGAATAGCAAGGAGAGATGAGAAAGCCTTCCTCAGTGATCAGTGCAAAGAAATAGAAGAAAACAGTAGAACGGGAAAGACTAGAGATCTGTTCAAGAAAATTAGAGCTACCAAGGGAACATTTCATGTTAAGATGGGCTCGATAAAGGACAGAAATGGAATGGAACTAACAGAAGCACAAGATGTTAAGAAGAGATGGCAAGAATACACAGAAGAACTATACAAAAAAGACCTTCATGACCCAGGTAATCATGATGGTGTGATCACTCACCTAGAGTGAGACATCCTGGAATGTGAAGGCACGTGGGCCTTAGGAAGCATCACTACAAACAAAGCTAGTGGAGATGATGGAATTCCAGTGGAGTTATTTCAAATCCCAAAAGATGATGCTGTGAAAGTGCTGCACTCAATATGCCAGCAAATTTGGAAAACTCAGCAGTGGCCAGAGGACTGGAAAGGTCAGTTTTCATTCTAATCCCAAAGAAAAGTAATGCCAAAGAATGCTCAAATTACCACACAATGGCACTCATCTCACACACTAGCAAAATAATGCTCAAAATTCTCCAAGCCAGGCTCCAACAGTACGGGAACCATGAAATTCCAGAGGTTCAAGCTGGTTTTAGAAAAGGCAGAGGAACCAGAGATCAAATTGCCAATATCCGCTGGATCATCAAAAAGCAACAGAGTTCCAGAAAAACACCTATTTCTGCTTTATTGACTATGCCAAGGCCTTTGACTGTGTGGATCACCACAAACTGTGGAAAATTATAAAAGAGGTGGGAATACCAGACCACCTAAACCTGCCTCTTGAGAAATCTGTGTGCAGGTCAGGAAGCAACAGTTAGAACTGGGCATGGAACAACGGGCTGGTTCCAAATAGGAAAAGGAGTATGTCAAGTATGTCACCCTGCTTATTTAACTTATATGCTAGTATATGACGAGAAATGCTGGGCTGGATGAAGCACAAGCTGGAGTCAAGACTGCCGGGAGAGATATCAGTAACCTCAGATATTCAGATGACACCACCCTTATGGCAGAAAGCAAAGAAGAACTAAAGAGCCTCTTGATGAAAGTGAAAGAGGAGAGTGAAAAAGTTGGCTTAAAGCTCAACATTCAGAAAACTAAGATCATGGCATCTGGTCCCATCACTTCATGGGAAATAGATGGGGAAATAGTGTCAGACTTTATTTTTTGGGGCTCCAAAATCACTGCAGCCATGAAATTAAAAGACACTTACTCCCTTGGAAGAAAAGCTGTGACCAGCCTAGACAGCATATTGAAAAGCAGAGACATTACTTTGCCAACAAATGTCCGTCTAGTCAAAGGTATGGTTTTTCCAGTGGTCATGGATGGATGTGAGAGTAGGACTGTAAAGAAAGCTGAGCACTGAAGAATTGATGCTTTTGAACTGTGGTGTTGGAGAAGACTCTTGAGAGTCCCTTGGACTGCAAGGAGATCCAGCCAGTCCATCCTGAAGGAAATCAGTCATTCATTGGAAGGACTGATGGTTAAGCTGAAACTCCAATATTTTGGCAGCCTGATGTGAAGAACTGACTTATTTGAAAAGACCCTGATACTGAGAAAGATTGAAGGCAGGAGGAGAAGGGAACGATAGAGAATGAGGTGGTAGATGGCATCACCAACTCAATGGACATGAGTTTGAGTAAACTCCGGGAGTTGGTGATGGACAGGGATTACTGCCATGCTGCAGTCCATGGATTGCAAAGAGTCGGACATGACTGAACGACTGAACTAAACTTATGGTTTTATCATCTCCCCAAGAATAGATGAAATCTCAAGCCCAAGCAGGTATTGGAATTGAGATCCAGTAAACTTGTTCCTTAAAGAGGAATGTGTGTGCTGAGTCGCTTCAGTCATGTCTGACTTTGTGACCCCATGGACTGTAGCCCACCAGGCTCTTCTGTCCTTGGGATTCTCCAGGCATGAATACTAGACTGGGTTGCCATGCCCTCCTCCAGGGGATCTTCCTGACCCAGGGATCAAACCCACGTCTCTTTCATCTCCTGCATTGACAGGTGGGTTCTTTACTGCTAGCGCCCCCTGGGAAGCTCTAAAGAGGAACAACACCTTTAATATAAAGACAGACTAGAGAAAATTTCAGTTTCCGAGTCAGGGAAACAACAGTTTTTCCCAAGTCACGTGAAAAAAAGTTTACCCTGAGAATTCATGGTCTGGGAGCTATGTTCATGCAAGTATGAGATAAGGATTTGAATTTGGATTACTTGGAAGTCACAAAGAGTCCAGCAAGACCGAATGATTAATAGTGTCACTTTTCACTTTTACATGGAATGATAGCACTGCAGTGCCAGGCATGGCCCCTTTGAAAAGCAGTTTGTTAATACCTGTTCCCTGTGATCCAGCAATTCTACTGCTAGCTTAGCCTAACAGATGTATTTACTGGGTTTTTTATGCCCCAGAAGGCTTCAATAATGAAAGCTAGAATAATGTTTTAGGTTCATATAATAAAATACATAGTATATTGAAAACAAATTGTATTAAAATAGTTATTAAACCTTTTGAATTTGTGATATAGTATGTATTATTAATGTATATATTTATAAGCTCTCCTAGAAGATCTAATGACTAGCGTAATTTCACAGAATGCCTAGTGTGGTATTTTAAGATAGGGATGGTATATCTAATCAGGGTAGTAGTAGTAGTAGTGGAAGTCGGTCCTAGTACTGGCGGATTGAACCCAGGTCTCCTCCATTGCAGTCAGATTCTTTACCAGCTGAGCCACGGGAGCCACTCTAAGAATACTGGAGTGGGTAGCCTGTTCCTTTTCCAACGGATCTTCCCAACCCACGAATCAAACTGGGATCTCCTACATTGCAGGCGGATTCTTTACCAAGAATTATTTAAGGGCAGCAATGGGAAAGGCTATCTAGTTACACAGGAGAGTTTACATTATGTCTTTAGTGTTTAGACACATTATGTTATTGTATGCCTGGAATAGTTTGTTAAAATATGTATTACGTGCTTTGGTAGTTGACAGTTTCAACTTTAATTTACAGGGCAATGCAGAGTTTGTGTGTATGGTGCTTTGTCAAAGGAAGAACATCAGATTAAGTGCTTTTCTCCATTTACCTCAGATAAGAAGTGAATTAACCCGTAAAGTGCCAGGCACTTTAAATATGTGATAGAAACATGCCTAGTAGATTACTTCTTACAACAGTCCTATGAGGTGAAGGCATACGCAGTCATCCCTCAATTTCCTTGGGGAGGAGAGGGGAGAAATTTAGATCTCACTACTTCCAAAATGCAATCTTGTTTCATTATTAAATTGCATGTCTCTGTCAATAGGTGACTTACATTGGAATTGGTAAAATAACTGTACCTAAACACCGTGTATCTGAAGCACACATTAACTGTGAAGATAGTAAAATAATCTCAAGCATGACCTTATAATTTAGAGTTTTCTTAAACACACTTTAGCCTGTTCTCATACTCCCCATAACAGGCTGATTAAGTTATTATTAGTAACTTCAGTGTTAGGATGTTTTATTTTAACATTGTTGGTCATTATAATATAGTCCATGTTTAGCATCTAAGTGTGACTATGTGGCTTGGTGTGTTTTTTTATTTTAAACCATATTCTGTGTCTTCTTTTTTTTTTTTAAGTTTCAGATATACAGCAAAGTGATTCAGTTATACATATACATGTATCCATTTTCAAGTTCTTTTCCCTTTTGGTTTATTACAGAATATTGAGCAGAGTTCTCTGTGTTATACAGTAGGTCCGTTGGTTATCTGTTTTAAATATGGTAGTGTATACCTATTAGTCCCAAACTCCTAATCTTAAACCATATTCTCTTTTGCTGTTTGATTATAGGATCGAAAGTTAACAAAGTCTGAGAGGCAGCGATTTAAAGAAGAGGCTGAAATGTTAAAGGGTCTTCAGCATCCCAATATTGTTCGATTCTATGATTCCTGGGAATCCACAGTAAAGGGAAAGAAGTGCATAGTATTGGTGACTGAACTGATGACATCCGGAACTCTTAAAACGTAAGTTTATCAATGTTAGAAAAGCTGACCAGGAAATAGAAGAGAACTTGAATCTCTTATTTCAGGCCCTATCAGTTCTTGTTGCCCAGCATCCTAAGGAGGAAATGTTAGTATGGGAGCACATACCCTGCTCACAAGGTTCTCTGGTGTATAAAGTGGTCTGGTAGGAGATCCAACCAGTCCATTCTGAAGGAGATCAGCCCTGGGATTTCTTTGGAAGGAATGATGCTAAAGCTGAAACTCCAGTACTTTGGCCCCCTCATGCGAAGAGTAGACTCATTGGAAAAGACTCTGATGCTGGGAGGGATTGGGGGCAGGAGGAGAAGGGGACGACAGAGGATGAGATGGCTGGATGGCATCACTGACTCGGTGGACATGTCTGAGTGAACTCTGGGAATTGATGATGGACAGGGAGGCCTGGCATGCTGCGAGTCATGGGGTTGCAAGGAGTTGGATACGACTGAGCGACTGAGCTGAACTGAAGTATTAACTGAGATGGAGTCGCAGAGTAAGCCTAGTTACTTTTAAGTCATGGTGAATGACGTTTCTAAAGTTGAGTGGCTGAGAGATCAGAAATCAAGTGACAAGGTAGCCCTCTAGTGGTTGAAATGAAGCTGAAGCTTATTGACAAGTTTTACCGATTTATCACTTCATGTTGGGCAGTTTTTGCTATGTCTTTGCAAATTTGTACTGAATGCCAATTGTATTGTGACATTTATACAGATAATTCAGTTTCCCACAGGAGCATCAGAAATTGAAGCCAAAACAGCTAGATCAGTCACCTCTTCCAGGAATATGGATAGGTCAAGCGTGGATAGCCCTGTATCTCCTGGATGTACCCCATGCCTGTGCTCGTGGATACTCAAAAGTGACATGTGCAAAGCCAACAGATTATCTCCCCCTGCAAATTCTAATTTCCCTTCCAACTTTTCTAATATTTATGGCAACATCTTTATTCTAAGTTGTCCAGGATTCTTCTTATTCACATGTGTCTTTCTTTTCCTAGACTGTGTTCCCTGGTGCTGTACTTGAGACTTGATAAATATTTGAATGAATTAAGGAAATTTGTGAAATTAAGGAAAATTGTGTGATAAGAGTTCTGTGTATCTTCATCTTGAGATTCTTTTTCTGGTTTGAATACTTAGTGGGTTGTCATTCTGTCAGTACACAGTAGTTTTTTAAATCTTGATAAAATTCATACAACATAAAATTATCCTGTTTAAGGTATTCAATTCATTGGTATTTATTACATTTACAATGTTGTATAACCACATCTGTCAAATTCCTAAACATTTTTGGCTCCTTAAAAGAGCACCCCCCCATCACACTCAGTATATTTTCTCTTTAATTTCACACAATTAAGTTTTTAGGCATTTTTCTTTTAAGTTTAACATTCTCTTTCCCCATCATCATCTGTTTCAGTTTCTGAGCCTCATAGCAGAGGCAGCAAGAGGTAAAGTAGAAAGAGCTCTGGACCGTAGTTGGTGTCTGCTCCCTGCTCTGACTTCGGCCAGCTGTGATTTAGGGCAATGAGAGCCCCTTCTCTGGGCCTCAGTGCTCCATGTATAAAGTGCATGGTTGGACTAGACGATCTCTAGGATTTATGGATGGGAAATTTTTTTTTTACTGTGGTAAAAACACATGAAGTTTAATGTCTTCATCATTTTTAAGTGTATATAGGTTAGTACTGTAAGATACATTCATGTTGCTGTGTAAACAAATCTCAAGAATTCTTCATCTTCCAAAACTAAAACCCATCAAACAACTCTCCATTCTCCCTACCGACTATTTTGTCTCTAAGGGTTTATCTGATCAAGATATTTCATATAAATGGAATATAAAATATGTGTCTGTTTTGGCTACTTTCACTTACCATCTTTTCAAGGTTTGTTGTGGCATATATCTGTGCTTTATTCCTTTTTATGACTAAATAGTGTTTTGTGGATAAACCACAATCTGTTTATCCATTCGCTTGCTGATAGATATTTGGGCTGTTTGTACCTTTTGGCTATTGGGAATAATGCTGCTCTGAACATTTGTGTACAAGTGTTTGAGTACCTGGTGTTATTTCTTTTAGATTTATGTTTCTGTGAGTAGAATTGCTGAGTCATATGGTAATTCTCTACCTTTCTGAGGAACCACCAAACTGTTTTCCACAATGGTTGTCTGATTTTACGTTCCTGCTGACACTCAATTCAAAAATGGGCAAGTAATTTCAATAGATATTTCTCCAAAGAAGATACAAAAATAGCCAATACACACATGAAAAGATGCTCAATATCCTGTCATTAGGAAACACAAATGAAAACCACAGTGAGACAACCTGTTAGGATGGCTATTATCAGGGCTTCCCTGAGGATCCAATGGTTAAGAATCTCCCTTGCAATGCTAGGAAGACTGGTTCAATGCCTGGTTCGGGAAAATCCCACCTGCCATTGGTGACTGACCCTGTGTGCCATAACTAATGAGCCAGTACTCTGGAGACCATGGGCTGCAACTGCTGAGCCCACGAGCTGCAGTTAGTAAAGCCAGCATGCCCTAGAGCCTGTGCTTTGCAACAAGAGAAGCTACAGCAGTGAGAAGCCTGTACATTTCAACTAGAGTAACCCCTGCTCACCATAGCTAGAGAAAGCCCACGTGCAGTAACAAAGACCCAGCAACCAAACATAAATAAATTATTTCTTTTTTTAAAGAAAGAATGGCTGTTATCAAAAAGACAGATAACAAGTACTATGAAAAGAAACTGTTGTGCATTGTTGGTGGGGATTAAATTGGTGTAACCACTATGGAAAACAGCACAGAGGCTTCTCAAAAAATTAAAAAATAGGACTACTATATGACCCCACAATTCAGTTTCTGAGTATTTATCCAAAGAAACTGAAACACTGACTTAAAATTATGTACCCACATGTTCATTGCAGCATTATTTACACTAGCTAAGTCATGGAAGCAACCTACATGTCTATTGATGGATAAATGGATAAAGAAAATATGGTATGTATATCTACAATGAAATACTATTCAGCCATGAAGAAGAAAACCTTTCCAAAATCATCAATGGACTCTTGAGAGGGTTGTGCTAATGGAATGAGAAAGACAAATACCATATGAACAACACCAAAAAGCCAAACTTACAGATGACAGAGAACAGATTGGTGATTGCCTGAGGCAGGGGCAGGGGCATGGGAGTATGAAATGGGTGGGTGGACAAAAGGTGCGAACTTTCAGTTGTAAATAAATAAAAGTCTTAAGAATGTAATGTACAGCATGGTGACTACAGTTAATAATACTGTACTGTATATTTGAAAGTTGCTAAGAGAGTAGATCTTAAAAGTTTTCATCACAGTAAAAAAAAAAAGTTGGAGTTTTGTAATGGATTTCAACTAGACTTACTGTGGCGATCATTTCACAATATATACATATTTGAATCATCATGTTGTATACCTTAAACCAATATATGTTAATTACATCTCAATAAAAAAATAGAAGTGGAAAAGAATATGAAAAGGATTATATATATGTATAACGGAGTCACTTTGCTGTGTAGCAAAAATTAAAGCACATTATCAACTATACTTTAATAAAATAAAAAAATAGAATAAGCATATGGTTCAACAATTCCACTTCTTGGTATATACCCAGAAGAATTAAAAGCGGAGTCTTAAAGATGTACACCCGTGTTCATAGCAGCAAAGTGTGGTGTATATGTACAATGGAATATTTTTCAGCCTTTTTAAAAGAGAAGGAAATTTATGGTATATGCTACAACAGGAATGAACTTTAAGGGCATTGTGCTACCTGATATAAGCCAGTCACAGAAAGACAAATACTGTATGATTCCATTTACATGAGATACTTAGCGTAGGCTAATTCATAGAGACAGAAAGTTGGGTGATAGTTGCATGGCCTCAGGGGAAGGGGAAGTGGAGTGTCATTGTTTAAAGGGTATAGCGTTTCAGTTTCATAAGATGAGTTCTGGAGATGGATGGTGGTGATGATTGTGCATAATAATATGAGCATGGCTCCAACAGTAAAGGATGCCCTAAATGTGGGAGACCTAGGTTCAATCACTGGATCGAGAAGATCCCCTGGAGAAGGGAACGGCAACCCACTCCAGTATTCTTCCCTGGAGTATCCCATGGACAGAGGAGCCTTGTGGGCTACAGTCCATGGGGTCGCAGAGTTGGACACAACTGAGTGACTAACACTTCAACACTTCAGGTGGTACAGTTTATGTTCTGCGTATTTATCATACTTTATTTTAGTGGAGGGGGACCAAGTGTGTTGACTTTTCTCAAATAACAGTGTGGAAGAATAGTGTCCAGTTCCTTTTGTGAAGCCAGCATAACCCCAATACCAAAATCTTAAGATACAGCAAAAGAACTTTATAGAGCAGTGTCCGTGAATATAGGTACCAAATTTCTTTACAAAATAGTAGCAAGTTGGATTCTAGCCATCACATTGTTGTTGTTCAGTCGCTCAGTCATAGTAGACTCTGCAACCCCATGGACTGCAGCACGCCAGGCTTCCCTGTCCTTCACTATTTCCCAGAGTTTGTTCAAACTCATGTCCTTTGAGTCAGTGATGCCATCCAGCCATCTCATCCTATGTCGCCTTCTTCTCCTCTTGCCCTTAATCTTTCCCAGCATCAGGGTCTTTTCCAGTGAGTCGTCTCTTCGAATCAGATGGCCCAAGTATTGGAGCTTCAGCTTCAGCGTCAGTCCTTCCAGTGAATATTCAGGATTGATTTCCTTTAGGATTGACTGGTTTGATCTCCTTGCTATCCGTGGGACTTTCAGTATGTCAGTGACAAATAGGGTTTATCCCAGGATCGCCAAGTTGGTTTAACATAGAACGAATTAATGTTTTTCAGCACATTAACAGAATAAAAACTGTATGACCATTTCAGTATATGTGGAAAAAGTATTTGACAAATCAGCATCTATTCCTTACTAAGAACTCTTAGCAGACTAGGGGTGGTAGGAAACTTCCTCAGACTGCTAAGAGCATCCGTGGAAGAGCTTTATACATCACTGCTTCCTGGGAGGTGAGGAACAAAGCACAGATGCCTTTTCACTGCTTATATTCCATATTGTTCTAGAGGGCCTGCCCAGAATAAGAATAGGGAAACCAGGAAAAAGCAAAAAGATGGGAAAGGAAGAAATAAAACTGCTCCTGTTTGCAGATTATGTAATTGTTTACATAGAAAATTCCAGTGATTTTAAACAGATTTAATAAGGTTATAAGATACAAGGTTAATAGACAGTCTGTTATATTTTATCATTTTGTAGGTGTGAAAGAGATACAAGCTAGCCTCATCTTTTTCCCAATATTTTTTCTCTTAAAAAGTCATAATTTTAATTCTTATTTTTCATTGTTTCTTCATGCATATATAAGCTTAAATGTATTTATATATGTGTGTATTCTTTGTTTTTTCTTCAAATTGTAATGAGAGATAATTGACATTTCCCAACATTTTATTCTAAAACCTTCCAATTATACATAAAAGTTGAAAGAATTATATAGTGAACACATAGTCTCTCCCTGGATTCTTTAATTTAGTTAACCTCTGTTATGTCTGCTTTACCAAATATGTTCATCTAGTCATCCCCCTCTTTTTTCACTCCAGATTAAGTTGCAGACATCAGTAAACACTTGAGTACATACACATTTCATCAAAGTTCCAATATTTGTATGCTTGATTTTTCCTTATAATGAAATTTATAAGCAGTGAAAATATTAATCATAGTTCTGTCATTTGATGAGTTTTGATCAAAAGTGTTTTTAAAAAAACAGAACATTTAACATACAGAACATTTCCTTCATTTCAGTAAATGCCTTACTCTTCATTGACAACCTTTTCCTCATCCTCCAGGATTAATTCTTTATATGTTTTTAAACCATAAAAACAACTTAAATCTTAAAAGTTTTCTTTAATTATCTCTTTTTTTTTTTTTTTGAGATGTCAAATGTACTTTATTTTTTTTTTATTTATTTTTTATTTTTTAGTTTTTTATTTTTTAAATTTTAAAATCTTTAATTCTTACATGCATTCCCAAACATGAACCCCCCTCCCACCTCCCTCCCCATAACATCTTTCTGGGTCATCCCCATGCACCAGCCCCAAGCATGCTGCATCCTGCGTCAGACATAGACTGGCGATTCAATTCACATGATAGTATACATGTTAGAATGTCATTCTCCCAAATCATCCCACCCTCTCCCTCTCCCTCTGAGTCCAAAAGTCCGTTATACACATCTGTGTCTCTTTCCCTGTCTTGCATACAGGGTCGTCATTGCCATCTTCCTAAATTCCATATATATGTGTTAGTATACTGTATTGGTGTTTTTCTTTCTGGCTTACTTCACTCTGTATAATCGGCTCCAGTTTCATCCATCTCATCAGAACTGATTCAAATGAATTCTTTTTAACGGCTGAGTAATACTCCATTGTGTATATGTACCACAGCTTTCTTATCCATTCATCTGCTGATGGACATCTAGGTTGTTTCCATGTCCTGGCTACTATAAACAGTGCTGCGATGAACATTGGGGTACATGTGTCTCTTTCAATTCTGGTTTCCTCGGTGTGTATGCCCAGCAGTGGGATTGCTGGGTCATAAGGTAGTTCTATTTGCAATTTTTTAAGGAATCTCCACACTGTTCTCCATAGTGGCTGTACTAGTTTGCATTCCCACCAACAGTGTAGGAGGGTTCCCTTTTCTCCACACCCTCTCCAGCATTTATTGCTTGCAGATTTTTGGATCGCAGCCATTCTGACTGGTGTGAAGTGGTACCTCATTGTGGTTTTGATTTGCATTTCTCTAATAATGAGTGATGTTGAGCATCTTTTCATGTGTTTGTTAGCCATCCGTATGTCTTCTTTGGAGAAATGTCTATTTAGTTCTTTGGCCCATTTTTTGATTGGGTCGTTTATTTTTCTGGAGTTGAGCTGCATAAGTTGCTTGTATATTTTTGAGATTAGTTGTTTGTCAGTTGCTTCATTTGCTATTATTTTCTCCCATTCAGAAGGCTGTCTTTTCACCTTGCTTATATTTTCCTTTGTTGTGCAGAAGCTTTTAATTTTAATTAGATCCCATTTGTTTATTTTTGCTTTTATTTCCAGCATTCTGGGAGGTGGATCATAGAGGATCCTGCTGTGATTTATGTCTGAGAGTGTTTTGCCTATGTTCTCCTCTAGGAGTTTTATAGTTTCTGATCTTACATTTAGATCTTTAATCCATTTTGAGTTTATTTTTGTGTGCGGTGTTAGAAAGTGATCTAGTTTCATTCTTTTACAAGTGGTTGACCAGTTTTCCCAGCACCACTTGTTAAAGAGATTGTCTTTACTCCATTGTATATTCTTGCCTCCTTTGTCAAAGATAAGGTGTCCATATGTGTGTGGATCTTTAATTATCTCTTATCCACCCTCCCCAAGTGAAGCAGAATTTCATTTTTAAATTTGTTTTTAAAATTTCATATTAGATTCTATATTAGCTTTTTAGTTAATCTTCCTTGTGTATATGTGTACATTTTAGGTATTTTTTTCTCAGTTTAAATCTTCAAATCTTTATTTAAATTTAAATCTTTAACTTTTCACAGCATGCTTATGGTTGATACTGTACAATTTCATGCAAAATAAAGAAAACTTGCACAAATATAGGCCCATTTATCTCTAGTACTTATAATTTATGCTATAAGCTTTATGTTATGTATGTCTGTTGTATAGATCCTGTAACACAGTGTTATAAATTTTCCTTTAGGTAGTCACATGTAACATAAAGATAGTGCTAGGAAAGTGTATTCTTTTATATTTACCATTTGTGTGCTTCATTTTTTTCCCTGAGTATTTCCAGATGAAATAGCATCTGACCTCAGTTAGTCAGAAAACTCGATTCTTTTAGTGTTAGTTGGGTTGCTTGTAATCTGCTGCATACACACATATTTGAGAGGTTAGCCAGAGATTTGGGCAGAGTGAATATGCAGAACTTGGAGTACCCCTTCTGTACCTCCTTTCTGGATTCCCCCTCCCCTGCCACCTTTCAGGATTTCTGCTGTCCAACAGAACTTTCTGTGGTGATGGAAATGTTCTGTAATCTGCACCGTCCAAAATGGTGGCCACTTGCCATGTGCAGTTGTTGAGCACTTGAAATGTGACTGGTGCAGCTGGGAGATGACCTTTTTAAGTTTAATGTATCTAATTTATTTAAATATAAATATTCTCATTTGTCTAGCGGGTATGGTATTGGATGGACTTTTATTGTAGAAAGTTGTATTGAACACACTGTTTTAGATGCTACGGTCATCTTGAACTCTGTCCTTGTATTTATTCCTCAGCCAATAAAGCTACAGGCTTGTGTCCAGGTTTGAACAACCTGCACAGACTAGTGCTTGCCCTTTTTTCTCATCTGTCCTCCCTTCCAGTTTGTGCCTGATTCTGATTGGTCTATAGAATCTTCAGGTGTGTGTGTGTTTGCTCGTGCACGTATATTCACTGGAGTTTATATCTGCCTCCAGTAAGGTTTGCTCCACCATTTGCCAGAAGTCAGACTCTACCTCTTGTCAGTCATCTTGGCAGTGATCTAATTTTAAGGAATTTGTTTTTTGTGCTTTATTATCAGAATTTGCTTGCCAACTACTTGTTACCCTATCCCCTTTAACCTTGCTAAAAGTAGTACTAACCTTAGGTTACTGAATCTTAATATTCTAAATTTGATATTCCTATCTCAGATATGCTAGAATTTAATGGAACTCTTCAAAGCAGTAAACACATATCATCGATAACCTGTTTGGTGTACCTTGCCTTCTCTAGGTACCTGAAAAGGTTTAAGGTGATGAAGATCAAAGTTTTGAGAAGCTGGTGCCGTCAGATTCTTAAAGGCCTTCAGTTTCTTCATACTCGAACTCCACCTATTATTCACCGGGATCTTAAGTGTGACAACATCTTTATCACTGGCCCCACAGGCTCAGTCAAGATTGGAGACCTAGGTCTGGCCACCCTGAAGCGGGCTTCTTTTGCCAAGAGTGTGATAGGTATGTTTCACAGGTACCTTGTGAAAGTGACAACTGGCTTTCTGACATTCACTTTATTTAGAAACCTGACTCTGTCAGAGCTTTTATAATGTGAAATAAACCTTCAGAAATTCATAGCTTGAACCCAGGAAGTGATATGGAGTTCTCTGTATTTATGCCTCTAGAAGCATCCTAAAGACAATTGTTGTTTCGTGAAGTGATATGAAGAGAAGTAAGGTGAACTTTGTTGACAAAACCTTATGTAATAGAACTGTCACCTTCCTGGGTCATTTTGTTGATGCTTAGTATCATACACTTATATAATAGATAAACTGTGTTAACTTTCCCCATGAAAGAAATTGAATTTATATATAATTTAGTCTCTGGAAAGGTCTGTTGTATATATTTGTATTCAAAAAAATCTGCCTATTAAAACTATTTTAAAATGTAAAAATATAATGGTTCATTATCAACTTTTTCTTCTGCTCTTCGAAAGATCTGCTTAAAACAGTTCTCTGTCTCAGTACTATTTACACTTTGGTTTGGATGGTTCTTTGTTGTGAGGACTGTCTGGTGTGTTCTCAGATGACTTAACAGCATCTCTGGTCTCTGCTCTCTAGATGCTGGTAGCATGCCCATTTGTCCACCTCCCTCCAGTCGTGACAGCCAGATATGTCCCCTGTGGGGCCAGTTGCCCTCCTCGACAATCATTGGTTTACAGGACAACGCTGTGTGTCAGGACACTGCAGCTGGAAATATAGTTTAATGCCTATTGTTTTATAAGCTTTCCCTTCTGAAGAGGGTGCGACAGTTTGAAAGCTTGAAATCTTCATGAACTCTGTTCTCTCAAAAGGTGATGATGACAGCAGCAAGAAAACTACTCATTTTTAAGTGGGCTAGAATCCTATTTTTAGTAAGAAAGAACATAGAATACCAGTAATTTGCACATCCTGATTAAAACAAATAAGTGTTCTAGGGAGTTATTTAAAGCTAAATTTCCCTTCTGCCTTCCCTGTTGCCTATAAAGAAACAGTTCTTTGATTGTCTTTGGTATGTTAATCTCTGGCCCAAGAGTTTTTTCTTCTTTCTTGTTTAGATTGTATTGTGCAAGCCTGTTCTTAGAAATGTTCTGTAATTTTAGGTATCTGGGCTTAATTTCTTTGAAAACATTGGAAACTTGGTTTGTGGAATCACACACTTCACACTTTTAATTCACTATGAGAACTCAAATACAGACTGAATGGTGTGTGTATAGGGTGTCCCTCACTACATTTCTTACCCCTGCAGTAGATTTGCAAACTACGGGGAGGGTGAGTGGCCTCACAGACATTTACACTATATTTTATTTTTAAAATGCGCTGAATGTCAGGTTGTTTTTTTTTTTAACTGCAAAGCTGCCTTAAAAGTGAAATTGATCAGTGTACTGTTATTGGCAAGAGACTAGCTCTAGATGTTAACTTTACAGCTCTCATACAGTAGGGGGCAGACAAGTATTTTTATCTTTTTAACCTGTCATCCTGTCTTACAGATAGATGCCATTTTCTCTGCTTTACTCTTTGCTGTTCTCTTACCTTTTTCTCCATTTGTTTTCATGTGAGTTATATCAGTTTATCTTTCATGTGAGGCTCTATTTTGACATTGTATAACAGTAATCCACTTGAAACAGTAAATAAACAGATGCGTGGTCCTTTTCTTTTTATAAAGGAATTGCTGTGAGAGGTCTGTGACAGATTTGATGGAGCAGACTAAGGTGATTTCTCTCCTCTCCCCCCACTTCTACCTGTCTTTTATCTTTACCCCTTCCACTTTCTTCTGTCTCACAGGTGAGCCCCTCTGCTGCCCGCCCTCCCCATGAGTACGTCTGCAGTTTCTCCTCACATTGAGTCTGAATCGTTCTTTTAATTTAAGGTACCCCAGAGTTCATGGCCCCTGAGATGTATGAAGAGAAGTACGATGAATCCGTTGATGTTTATGCTTTTGGGATGTGCATGCTCGAGATGGCCACGTCTGAATACCCGTACTCAGAGTGCCAGAACGCTGCACAGATCTACCGTCGAGTGACCAGCGTAAGTCCTGTCAGAACTGACTGGTGATCTTGGGCCATATCTAAGAAGCTGGGTAACGTCAAACCATGCAGAAGGGAACAACAGTAGAAAGCATCACATGGTGTTCACCCCTCATCTCTTTGTGTCTCCTCTTTTCATAAGATCACTGGTCAGATTGCGTTGTGGCCAGCCCACTCCAGATTGGGCTCTTCTAACTAATTGTACCTGGGGTGATCCTGTTTGCAAATAAGATCACATTCTGAGATACTGAGGGTTAGAATTTTAACATATCTTTTTGTGGGGGTGACACTGTTCACCATAATAGCTCATGGGTTCATCCAACAAATATTTAAGTCTCTCTTATGTTCCAGACTTCTTTCTAGACTCTAGATATTGAATATTAGTGCTAAGTAAAAGACAAACCTGTCTATCAAGAGCTCACTACTCAGTGAAGGAGAACAGACAAATAAACCAGACAGTTACCGTAGGGTATAAAAACAGTTTTCCTAGGGTCAGTACGTAACAAAGCATGTAGTGGTTGTGTCTCATTGAGTTTGAACAGGTGAGGAAAATTATGTGAAACAGGGAGCGACTAAGATAATACTGCATGTGAAAAACATCTATAATTTGTGTGTCTGCAGTTTGGAAATAGGAAAAAGAAGAGACAAGGGATAAGGGAGGGAAGGAAAGTTGAGACTGTGCCTGAGCGCCGGGGGAGCCATTGCAGCCGCTGTAAGACGTGGTAGGTGGCATGGGGCTTCCTGGCAGTCCAGTGGATAGGACGCTGCGTCTTCACTACTGAGAGCCTAGGCTGACCCCTGGACTGGGTACTAAGATTCCACAAGCCACTCGCTACAGCCAAAAAAAGAAAACCCCACACTTGGTAGGTAAAACCCCACACTTGGTAGGTGTTGTAATATCAGACCTAAATGTTTTAAAGATTATTTTGACTGCAGGACAGAGGATGGATATATGAGGAAACTAATAAAAGCTGAAAACCCAGTTAAGAGGTATTGCAGTAATCTGAAGGAATAACTAATCGATTGAAATAAAGGATTAGAGGTGGCCACAGCAGATGGATGAGAGATCAGTTTTCTTTATAGATTAGAATTCAGTTAAGCTAAGGTGTTCTTTTCCACTTAATCTTTATGAAAACAAATAATAATGTGAAAATACCCTTTGTAAATACATATCCTTTGAACGGAGATCAAACTGAATATTGAACTTGATTATGGGGTTAAATACCTTAATTTTAGGACTGTAAAATTTACAGTTTGTATGTAAAATGGTTAGTGTAGTTTCTTCTACTCACTTAAACCATCTGTAACTTTCCTTCATTCCATTATACTCTAAACCAGGAATTAGCAAAGGTTCATGGGCCAAATCCATCCTGCTACCCGTTTTTGTACAGCCCAAGAGCAGAGAATGCTTTTTGCATTCCTAAATGGTTGAGGGGGGAATCAAAAGAAGAATAGTATGTGATGGCATGTGAAAATCATATGAAATTCAAATGTCAGTATCCATGGAGAAAGTAAAGACAGCCACTCATTTGTTTCTATCTTTTCTATGTCTGTTTTCACATATTATAATAGTAAAGTCAAGTAATTGCAACAGACTGTTTAGTTCCAAAAGCCTAAATTATGTACTGTTTGGCTCTTAACAGAAAGTTGCCAACTCCTAAACATATCCCACCAAAACTTAAAAAGTTCTCTGAAGAGTTCTATAAATAATTACCAACCTGTCGAAGTAGTGGTGATGTTCTATTAGAATGCCGTTGGCCTCTGTACTTGGAGTAGACAGGAGAATCTCAATGTGCACAAGTAGTTAATTTCAGTAATCAGCTCTGATAATTTTAAGCAGTCTTTTCTCTCTCTTAAGAGTAGAATTATCACTTCAGTGGTGAGAACATAAGAGCTTTTAATGTGATAACCATTTTTCACTGGCCTTATTTATTCTTTCTATTGCCAAAGAATAAATAGCATCTTAAACCTAGTATTACTCCTTGAGGTGATAATTCTAGATTTTAAACACAAAGACCTATTCACAGAAATACTTTGTTTACCTTCCAATAATGCTGAATGTTTAGTGAACAGACCAGAAGAGTGAAGTACACATAAGCTAGCCATATAGTTAAACATTCTCTACTGTCTCTTTCAGCTACTGCCCTTCTTTGTAGATCTTGCAGTATTTCTAATTTGAAACTTGGTAGATTTTGTTAAGAATTATCAGATAGTGCTTTGCTATCAGAGAGACTGCCCAGGCATTACTGGTGGTCTAGGGGTAGGTGTCTCTGATTAATCTTGTGAATTCAACTCCTGATTATTTCTCTAAACAAATAAAGGTTGGTACTTAAAATATCTCAAGGGATCATGGAATTTTAGTTTCTTTTTGTTAAATCAAGTCTGCTTTGTAAAGAAATTAAGTTATTACATGGTAGTAGCAATTTTTTTTTAAATGCAGAATGAGAGGGTGACCTGTATTAAATTCTGTTTCATACTTACCCACCAAATATGCTTACCTAGTTAAAATAATGACTGCGTAAGATGAGTATGTGCAGGATGGAGTCAACCCTATTGGGTAAAAACCTATTCACCAGAGGCTCAGGGCTAAAACCAATGGTTTGAGTTCTTTGACCTCAGACTGTCAGGCACAGAGAGCACTGCTATAAAATTAGGTAAAAGTTTATATAAGCAGTTATTTGGTAAAAGTAAAGAAAACAAATTAGTTTGATTTTAAGATAATGCATATGAAACACTGTAATCAATTAACAGGTGAATCTTTATTTGCAAATGCCAGCTCTAGCTCAGTTGAGAGGAGAATTCCCTTCTCAAATGAAAAAGTCTGGTGTTAGCTTAATCGACCCTAGGAAGACCAACATCAGAGTTTCCATAGTCTTAGTATGATATTTAACCTTCTCTCAGTCTCTCAATGGGTTGTGTGGGTTGTTTTTTTTTTTTTTTTTAAGATAAAAATTTACATACCATAAAATTAACCTTTAAATCATTTTAAGGTGTAAAATTCAGTGGGTTTTAGTGTTTTCAGTGTTCTGCAGTCATCACCAGTAATGCTAGAACTTTTCTTTCGCCTCAAGAAAGAAGCCCTGTACCCATTAGCAGTTATTCCTCTGACAACCACTAATGTGCTTTCTGTCTGTGTGGATTTGACTTACCTGTTATGCACATTTCATACAAATAGAATCATTAAATATATGGCTTTTTGTGTTACACTTTGTTTTTGTGTTATGCACTGATACAGCATAGTGTTTTCAGGGTTTATCCATGTTTTAGCATGAATTGGTTCTTCAGTCCTTTTTATGGCTGAATAATATTGCACTGTATGAATGTCCTTTATATTTCTGTAGTTTCTTCCTTCTTTTCTCATTGTTTAAACTGTTTGAACCTATAGCCACCCTCTCCTGGAGAGGAGTTGGGAACAGAAGGGGTGAAATGTACAGTGTTTTAAAAGGTTCTGTCCTAGAGCCTGATTTATTAAATCTTTGCTTACAGTGTTGTGTTTGTAGCATAGCATTCAATGTGTTGTAGGTACTCAGTGATATTTTGAAGAATAAATAATTCAGTTAAAGGAATCCCAGATAATAGTCAAGTCGGACACTAGTAAGTTTTGAGGAGTTGAATTTACCCTGCAAATAAGGTCACCTTAGAAATATTAACTTTATCCTACTGATACAGTTTATATATGTACATACACAATATATTCTGTAAAATGGGGAAAACTACTTGGTATAAATCAAGCAGAAAACAGTAACTTGGATAGAGTCAGAATTCCAGGATTAGAAAGGCATTTGATAAAGTCATCTATTCATGTGTTCTTCATCAGTTCTCACATCACTATTTAGATATTTGCTCTGCAACGTGCAGTCCCCCAAAATTTAAAGTTTTGGCCCTATCCCAGACGGATTGGGTCAAAACCAGCCTTTCACAAGATCCAAAGATACTTTGTGTGTATGTTAAAGTTTGAGAAGTGTGAGCTGGAACAGTGATGACCACAGGTCCCTTCCAGGTCTGTATACCTTATTTTTGGTTAAATTAAAAAAAAAAAAAAAAGACTATTATAATAGCAAATGTTATTTGAATAAATTTTTGTTCTATTGTTCATGGAACATTTTTACTAACATTATAAGTAAACAATTGACTTCGAAATCCAACCCTATTTAATTGCGTTTTTTTCTGTCTTATTCAGGAGTTGCTTTTTAAAAACGCAAAAGAGTGAATAAGTCAAGCTGCAGAAAAGTTGAGGTATTAAGTCAGTTGAACTGTGGAATCCTTAATTTCTGAGGATACTGAAAGCATTTACTTGTTCTTTATTTTTCCTCTTAGCTGTGAAAATTGAGTTCCATATTATCTACAGTTCATTATTCTGTACTGTCAATTATTATATTTCTTATTTGGGAAGTGCTGTCTTGGTTTCACCAACCTCCATTCCCATCTTCTGACTTCCATTGAAGAAATGAAAGGGGCAATTTTTATTAGTCCTTTTAAATTTTTCTAGCCTTTTTTTTTTTTTTTTTCATGTTTTGGGTGCTGAGATAAATGTATGGGGAGTTTTAAGTACCTAGGTTATACAGTGATTTATATGATTATATAAGCAATAGTGATGACTCCACTGAAATACACCTTGAAATAGTATACTACATGTCTGACCTTGCAGTGGTACAATTGCCATGTAAATAGCAGATGTTAGCAGTGTAAATATTAACACATGTACATGCTAGTCTCAGACATTGCATTAAGCACTTTGCATATATTATGTAATTTAATTCTTCCAACATCCCTGGCCAGGAGCGATTTACTAGTGTTATTATCTACATTTTGTAAATAAATAGTCTGAAGCTCAGAATGGATAGCCTATGATTACATATCTAAAATATAACAGGGTTATTTGTTATTCTGTTATTCCATGTCCCCTGCTCATATCAGAATTCTGTACTGAATCCATAAATGTCTAGTGCAGTGTCAGTTTGTGACTTGAGGGCCTTCAAACCTGTGTGTAACTGCCAACGTGAAGGGTGGAGATGTGTAATTTACCAGTTGAATAATTATATTCTGTGGTGCACTGATGATAAACTGCTGTGTGTCGTTGTTGTACACATGCATTGCATTCAGGTTCTACTCTCTGTGCTTGCTCAGAGAGGCCTTCCCTGTCCATCCATCTAAAATGACCTTACAAGTGCACACACTTTACTTTTGTCTCCATATGATTTTCTTTTTTTTTTTATGACTTTTGTCACAACCTCACCGTGTTTACCTAAAGCCCCAATTAGAACACATTCTTGGGCTGGTGGTGTTATTTGGCTTATTCTTGGCTATATTCCTAGTGTTTAGAGCCAGTGGATACAAGGCACTCAATATTTGTGAGATGAATGCATAAATACAGAACTATAGGGAGTGAAACATAGTGTTGCCATGGAGGAAGTGGGCTCTGGAGGTGGGTCTACTTGTGTTCAGATCCCACCACTGCCATTTCCTGGCTGTGATACCTGGGGCAAGTTAATTAACTTCTCTGAGCCTAAACTAGTAGTGAGGATAAATGAGAAAAGTGCCTAAATACAGTTAGCAGTCAGTACCTAACTCACATGCTAGTAAAGTAATGCTCAAAATTCTCCAAGTCAGGATTTAACAGTATGTGAATCATGAACTTCCAGATATTCAAGCTGGATTTAGAAAAGGTAGAGGAACCAGAGATCAAATTGCCAACATCTGTTGATCATCATAAAAGCAAGGGAATTCCAGAAAAACATCTACTTCTGCTTTATTGACTATACCAAAGCCTTTGACTATGTGGATCACCACAAACTGTGGAAAATTCTGAAAGAGATGGGAATACAGACCACCTGACCTGCCTCTTGAGAAATCTGTGTGCAGGTCAGGAAGCAACAGTTAGAACTGGACATGGAATAACAGACTGGTTCCAAATAGGAAAAGGAGTACGTCAAGGCTGTATATTGTCTTCCTGCTTATTTAACTTCTATGCAGAGTACATCATGAGAAACGCTGGGCTGGAAGAAGCACAAGCTGGAATCAGGATTGCCGGGAGAAATACCAATAACCTCAGATATTCAGATGACACCACCCTTAAGGCAGAAAGTGAAGAGGAACTAAAAGCCTCTTGATGAAAGTGAAAGAGGAGGGTGAAAAAGTTGGCTTAAAAGTCAACATTCAGAAAACTAAGATGATGGCATCTGGTCCCATCACTTCATGGGAAATAGATGGGGAAACAGTGGAAACCATGACAGACTTTATTTTGGGGGGGCTCCAAAATCACTGCAGATGGTGACTGCAGCCATGAAATTAAAAGACGCTTACTCCTTGGAAGAAAAGCTATTACCACCCTAGACAACATATTAAAAAGCAGAGACATTACTTTGCCAACAAAGGTCCATCTAGTCAAAGCTTTGGTTTTTCCAGTAGTCATGTATGGATGTGAGAGTTGGACTGTGAAGAAAGCCGAGCACCGAAGAATTGATGGTTTTGAACTGTGGTGGTCGAGAAGACTCTTGAGAGTCCCTTGGACTGCGAGGAGATCCAGCCAGTCCATCCTAAAGGAAATCAGTCCTGAATATTCATTGGAAGGACTGATGCTGAAGCTTAGGCTCCAATACTTTGGCCACCTGATGCAAAGAGCTGACTCATTCCAAAAGACCCTGATGCTGGGAAAGATTGAAGGCAGGAGGAGAAGGGGACGACAGAGGATGAGATGATTGGATGGCATCACCGACTCAATGGACATGAGTTTGGGTAAATTCCAGGAGTTGGTGATGGACAGGGAGGCCTAGCGTGCTGCAGTCCATGGGATTGCAAAGAGTTGGACCCGAATGAGTGAGTGAACTGAACTGAACTAAGTATTACCATTATTATTAGCATCATTATGGCAGGTAGTAAAATAAGCTGTCTCTTGTTCAATTCTTTTATCTAGTGACATTCAACAAACAGCAGTGTTTAAAATGTGCTTAATGAACTTAACACCAATTTTTAAATGAGTGCAAATGAGCTAGCATTTATTATCTTTTGTATTCTGATAAGTAGATAATACTTTCATTTCACAGGTAAGAAAATAGATTCAGGGGTTAAGCATTTTTCCCAAGGACATGAAGGAGAAATACTAACTGTAGGATCAGAAATTCTTAATATTATGCATGTTGAATGCACGCTTAAAATCCATGTTAAATGGAATTTAATCCATTTTTGATTTAATCTTAAAATCCATTTAAAGCATCTCTTAACTAATACAAACCTTAGAATTTATTCATTTGCTTGCCTTTGTTTTTAAACTTTTCCCCCTAGATTTCAAGGGAGAAAACGTGAGAGTACATGGATTCGGCTCAGTTCAATTGCTTAGATGTGTCCGACTCTCTGTGACGCCATGGAGTGTAGCACGCCAGGCTTCCTTGTCCATCACCAACTCCCAGAGCTTGCTCAAACACATGTTCATAGAGTTGGTGATGCCATCCAACCATCTCATCCTCTGTCTTGCCCTTCTTTTCCCACCTTTGTTCTTTCCCAGCATCAGGGTCTTTTCCAATGAGTCAGTTCTTTGCATCAGGTGGCCAGAGTATTGGAATTTCAGCTTCAACATCAGTCCTTCCAATGACTATTCATGACTGATTTCCTTCTGGATTGACTGGTTTGATCTTGCAGTCCAGTGTACTCTTAAGAGTCTTCTTGAACATCACAGTTCAGAAGCATCAATTCTTCAGTGCTCAGCTTTCTTTATGGTCCAACTCTTATATCCTTCCATGTCTACTGGAAAAACCATAGCTTTGACTAGACGGACCTTAGTCAGCAAAGTAATGTCTCTGCTTTTTATTACACTGTCTAGGTTTGTCATAGCTTTTCTTCCAAGGAGTAAGCGTCTTTTAATTTCATGGCTGCAGTCACCATCTGCAGTGATTTTGGAGCCCAAGACAATAAAGTCTATCACTGTTTCCATTGTTTCCCCATCTATTTACCATGAAGTGATGGGACCGGATGCCATAATCTTCGTTTTTTGAATGTTGACTTTTAAGCCAACTTTTTCACTCTCCTCTTTCACTTTCATCAAGAGGCTCTTTAATTCTTTGCTTTCTGCCATAAGGGTAGTGTCATCTGAATATCTGAGGTCATTGGTATTTCTCCTGGCAACCTTGATTCTAGTTTGTGCTTCATCCAGCCCAGCATTTTGCATGATGTACTCTGCATAGACATTAAATAAGCAGGGTGACAATACACAGCCTTGAGTCTGAGATCGGTAATTCTAACATTGGTGTCATAGGTTTGAGCCCCTGTTCAAAAGAGAAAAACTTCAAGTTGTCTTGAAATTTCCCACCACTGGCAGTAAAAAGATCCAAATAAGAGTGCTGATGTACTTAGCCTAGTTTTTGTCTGTGAGTAAAGGAGTTGCAGTGGCATCAGTTTTTGATGTGGAGGATAGTGTATGTGTGTTTGGAGCAGTGCACAGGCTCCCATGGATCCAGAGAGTAATCAGCCTCAGGGAATCAGGTGGTCAGCTAATTGCCTTGGATAGAGCCAGTCAGATTTGGTAGGGAGTTTGAAAAGGCTTGTTTTCCAGTGGGATCATAAGGTTTGTTCAAATTCCTGTAAACTAATGGTTCATACCAGTAAGAATCTGGCTGAATCCAGCCTTCTGACAACCAAGGTAGAAATAATGGGGATTTTTAATTACTTTGTTTGTGTAATTTGACTTTGTCACTGATTCCATTAGCCTTTGGATTGCAAGGTTTGAACATTCTTTCTGGGAAAAACAGAATTAAAGCAGTTGGAGTGAAATTCCTTTTGGTCTTTATATAACAGATTGCATTTCAGCCTACTTTTTTTACAGAAACACGTGAAGCTGATTCCTGATTAGATAGGGATTGAAAAGTTGAGAAAGACTTTGTATTTTTTTCTTTAGCAGTTGGAATTTTTTTTGTGATATCCCAGAGATCTAAATCCACTTGGAATTAGCTGAAATGGTTGCTTTATAAATTTTATTCCTATTTCCATCCAGTAAATTTAGATTACACACATAAGCAAAAACTTTGTGTATCATCTAGTGTATCCTGGAAACATTTTGCATGATTTTCAAAGTGATTCTAATACTCTCCTGTGATTTGATTAATATTAAAGGGTGTTAATATTCAGACATAATAAATCAGACCATTACTCTTAAACCACAGAGTTGGAAATCATTCTCAACATTTTAGATGCTAAACAATAGCCCTGGAATCCTTGTTAGAGAATTTCTCAGAAAAACTAATTTTACTTATCCCAACTAAATGTTGATCTGGAATTCTCACAGCATTAGACTACAAGTAAAAACTGATAGGATGTAGAAAGATGGTTGCTGCTGTGCTTTAAGTGCAGTATACAGAGTTGAGCTTCCTGGGATCTTGTAGGTAATCTGTGTGCCAGAAGATCGATACAGATACACTGTAGTTCCCTGTCTCTGGGTGGTTTGAGGTGTACCTTGATACTGAGGTAGGGCTCAGTTGACTAAAAAAGGGGGCAGTAGAAAGAATAGGCTTGTGAAAATGTGAAGTATTCAGTGAAAAAGTAGCCAGTTTCACTAGACTTACTTGAGATAGGAATAGGTAGAAGTTGGCTTGTGAGGGCTTTCTGCCCCAGATTAAGTTAACTAAAAGTACCGTAATATGGACTGAAACATTGAACTAGACATTATTGAATCTGGAGTATCGTTTTTACTTTACCATTGACTAGGCCTTACTCCCTAGAATATATTCTGTTGTATTCTACGTGCTGCTGCTGATGCAGTGTATCTAGTAGGTGTCTGATACATACCAGACTGGACTGGACATGAGTCCTCGTAGGTTCCATGAGGTGTTGAATTCTGACCTTGACATGGCATTAATCTCTCTGATGTACAGTTGTCTTGTGTGAGCAGGTAGGGTCTCTAGCTCAGATTCTTTCTAGCTCTCTGATCCTATGGCCATCTTGTAAGTGTGGGGAATTATTAACCATATTTGAGTCATGTGATGCGAATTAAATGATATCAGACAATTGGAAATGGTTAAGTGTCAGATGATTGGATGAAGCTAGGTGATTGAACAGGCCATAGTGTAAAATAAATACTGGAGAGAAAAGCAGCAGTGAAGCCCATCTTAACTTGGTCTTAGTTTAAGGAGGTGAGATGTTGACAGATACAGATGAAGACCTACAAGACCTTCTAGAACCAACACCAAAAAAGATGTCCCTTTCATCCTAGGGGACTGGAAAGCAAAAGTAGAAAGTCAAGAGATACCTCTAACAGGCAAGTTTTTGCCCTGGAGTACAGAATGAAGCAGGGCAAAGGCTAACAGTTTTTCCAAGAGAAAGCACTGGTTATAGCAGACACCCTCTTCTAACAACACAAGAGATGACTACACGTGGATATCACTGGAGAGTCAATAGTGAAATCACATTGATTATATTCTTTGCAGCCGAAGATGGAGAAGCTCTGTACAGTCAGCAAAAACAAGACAGAGCTGACAGTGGCTCAAATTACAAACTCCTTATTGCAAAAACCAGATTTAAATTGAAGAAAATAGGGAAAACTACTAGACTATTCATGTATGACCTAAATCAAATCCCTTAGGATTATACAGTGAAAGTGACAAATAGATTCAAGGGATTAGATCTGATAGACAGAGTGCCTGAAGAACTATGGAGGTTCATAACATTGTACAGAAGGCAGTGATCAAAACCATGCCCAAGAAAAAGAAATGCAAAAAGGCAAAATGGTTGTCTGAGAAGGGCTTACAGATAGCTGAGAAAAGAAGAGAAGCTAAAGGCAAAAGAGAAAAGGAAAGATATATCCATCTGAATGCAGAGTTCTAAAGAATAGCAAGGAGAGATAAAGACTTTCCTAAGTGATCAATGCAAAGAAATAGAGGAAAACAATAGAATGGGAAAGACTAAAGATCTCTTCAAGAGAATTAGAGATACTAGGGGAACATTTCATGCAAAGATGGGCTCAATAAAGGACAGAAATGAGATGGAATACCAGTAGAAGCAGAAGATATTAAGAAGAGGTGGCAAGAATACACAGAGAGCTATACAAGAAAGATCTTAATGACCCAGATAGCCACGGTGGTGTGATCATTCATCTGGAGCCAGAAATCCTGGAGTGTGAAGTCAAGTGGGCCTTAGGATGCATCACTGTGAACAAAGCTAGTGGAGGTGATGGAATTCCAGCTGAGCTATTTCAGATCCTAAAAGATGCTGCTGTGAAAGTGCTGCACTCAATATGCCAGCAAATTTGAGAAATTTGAGAAAACTCAGCAGTGGCCAGAGGACTGGAAAAGATCAGTTTTCATTCCAATACCGAAGGAAGGCAATCCCAAAGAATGTTCAGACTACCACACAACTGTACTCATTCTCACATGGTAGCAAAGTAATGCTCAAAATTCTCCAAGCTAGGCTTCAACAGCATGTAAACCAAGAACTTCCTGGTGTTCAAGCTGGATTTAGAAAATGCAGAGGAACCAGAGATCAAATTGCCAACATCCGGTGGATCATAGAAAAAGCAAAGGAATTCTAGAAAAACATCTACTTCTGCTTCATTGACTGTGCTAAAGCCTTTACTGTGCATATCACCACAAACTGTGGAAAATCCTTCAAGAGATGGGAATACCAGACCACCTGACCTGCTTCCTGAGAAACCTGTATGCAGGTCAGGAAGCAACAGTTAGAACTGGACGTGGAACAATGGACTGGTTCAAAATTGGGAAAGAAGTACTTCAAGGCTGTATACTGTAAATGTGCCTATTTAACTTATATGCAGAGTACATCATGCGAAATGCTGGGCTGGATGAAGCACAAGCTAGAATCAAGGTTGCCAGGAGAAATATCAATAACCTCAGATATGCAGATGACACTATCCTTATGGCAGAAAGCAAAGAAGAATTAAAGAGCCTCTTGATGAAAGTGAAAGAGGAGAGTGAAAAAGTTGGCTTAAAAGTCAACATTCAAAAAACGAAGATTATGGCATCCAGTCCCATCACTTCATGGCAAATAGATGGGGAAACAATGGAAACAGTGATAGACTTTATTTTCTTGGGCTCCAAAATCACTGCAGATGGTGACTGCAGCCATGAAATGAAAACACGTTTGCTTCTTGGAAGAAAAGCTATGACAAACCTAGACAGTGTAATAAAAAGCAGAGACATTATTTTGCTGACTAAGGTCCGTCTAGTCAAAGCTATGGTTTTTCCAGTAGACATGGAAGGATATAAGAGTTGGACCATAAAGAAAGCTGAGCGCTGAAGAATTGATGCTTCTGAACTGTGATGTTGGAGAAGAGTCCCTTTGACTGCAAGTTCAAGCCAGTCAATCCGGAAGGAAATCAGTCCTGAATATTCATTGGAAGGACTGAAACTCCAATACTTTGGCCACCTGATGTCAAGAACTGACAACTGACTCTCTGGAAAAGAGAGATGCTAGGAAAGATTGAAGGCAGGAGGAGAAGGGGCGACAGAGGATGGGATGTTTGGATGGCATCACCAACTCTATAAACATGTGTTTGAGCAAGCTCTGGGAGTTGGTGATGGACAAGGAAGCCTGGTGTGCTGCAGTCCATGGGGTTGCAAAGAGTCAGACATGACTGAGCAACTGAACTGAACTGATGTTGTCAGTCTGGATTGGTGGTCACAGTTGTTATGCAGAAAAAGCAATGATGTTGAGAAGTAACAAAGAAGCCAGTAAAAATCTCCCTTTTGTCCAGCCAGAGACCTTTAGCCATTGGAGGGGAAGTAGGAGTGCTAGCAGCTTGCTGTTACCTGCTGTTTTAAATGTTTCTGTTTGTTTAAGGAGCTCCCAGAGAATAATAGTACTTAAATGTTGTGAAGAAGCATCTGAGAATGAGTAAGGTTTCTATTCTGGATCATGGAAATAATGATGCCTTTAAAAGAAATTGGTGAAGTCCAGAGAAAGGCAGAGTTGAAGAGACAGACAATTTAGACCTATAAACTGTTACACATATGTGAATGGTATTTTATTGTACAAAGTGAAAACTGTTAATTTTGGTGTATTAAAAATGCTGGTCTTCACAGAGTTAGATATTTGTGCCTATATTTTACCTTTGTCCAAAAAAAGCTGCCTCAGTTTTGGTTTTGTTTGTTGCACGGTAAAGTTTAAAAACATTCTCACATACTTATATCTGATAAACCTATGAAGCAGAGAACAAGATCCCTGTTTTCCTCTGTTTCGTTTTCATTATCTAATCACAGTCTTGAGCAGGTTTGCTCAAACACTGAGGTTAAAGGTAGTAGTGGGCTGCATGCTCTAGTTAGGACCGGTATTGGCCTTCTGCACTGCCTACTTAGTGTGCTTGGCAGTGATGAATTAGGTTGAGCAGGAAAATTGTTAGAATTAAGTCATTTCTAGCCTTTAGAGTCGAGATATTCCTATCAAATAACCTCTAAGCCATTATGCTACTGTTCCTGAGTGATTGAAGCCTTAGTATCCACTGTCTTAATGGGGGTTCAGGCTTACCACATTACAAGGGACAATGCTTTGTTATGTTACCCATTGTAACATTGCCAGGAGCAGTGCTTTTTCTGTCATCTTTGTTAAATGCCATGAGGAAAAACCTTTCCTTAATCACCAGGGTCAAAGCAGTAGTCATTTGGGTCCATGAGTTCTTCCTGGCAAATGGAGATGTCTTTAGGTCAGTTGTGTCTGACTCTCTGTGACCCCATGGACTGTAACCTACCAGGCTTCTCTGTCCATGGGATTTTCCAGGCAATTGTAGTGGAGTGGGTTGCCATTTCCTTCCCCAGGGGATCTTCCCGACCCAGGGATCGAACCCGGGTCTCCCGCATTGTAGATAGACGCTTTACCATCTGAGCCACCAGGGAAGTCCTATATATTAAGCCTTTTAGGGAAGGAAAAGGAGAAGAATAAATTCTTACCACTTCTGTGTACTCATTTGCAGCTGTTTAAATTTTTTTTTAATGTACCATGAGACCGTGGTAAGACAGTTTACCTTGATGTCACCACTTTCTAAATTAGGTAAATAGGAACTGTTACGCTCACTTTTCAAGTGAGTTTAAAGAATATGGCCCTGGTCACACAGACTTGGTATTTATAGGCTGAACTCTATATACTAGGAGCTCAACCTCAGTACTGGGGTTTTCTTGTCCAGTGTTCTTTAGGCTGTATATTCTGAGTTTACATTTTCATTCCCCATTTTCTTCTGAAGCTTAGTTTCAACAGGAGTAGGGGGAAGAGGGTGTTTAGATAAATAGATTTCTGGTGTCAAGGAGGCAGAACCTGTGGACATGGCAGGGGTGGAGCTTTGAGCAGGTGAAGAATCTTGTTTGTCTAGGGACCTGCTGCTGTTGGGGGAGAGGCAGGAGGAGGAGTAGCAGAATAGATGGCCTGCTGTTCAGCATGTAGTTGTGTTTAAAGGGCTGATCACTAAGTAATAAGGAGATTGTTGGCTGAGCAGAGCAAACCCATGTTTGAGGGTTGCAGAAGCATGGCTAGTGTTAAACAGGAAATTCAACTTCAGCCTGATTTTGATGTCTGCCTTGCTTATGCTGTGGGCTAAGTTATCCTGTTAACTTACATCCTATACAATCCCCTCCCTACATTTTCCTCTAACAAGTCTGTTTTGCCTTTTCTGATGGATTTTACAAAGAGAGATTTTTGCTCAGTGTTTGTCTTCGTAAATTCTCATTGCTGCTGCTGCTCTCAAAAGGATTGTATAAATGAGGTGGGTAAGAATTTCCTATATATACCAAAGGTGTGTTGTGATATTTATGTATGGAAGGTTTCAGTTAAAGTATTGGGATTGTTAGTTCAGAATGCTTTTCAAAATAGATTAGTTCTGCAGTTTAGTTAACTTATACAGCATTTTCTGTGAGGAGGAAGGAGACTTGCTCAATTCTAAGTGGTTAGGAAAATTTTTACTCTTAGGAAGAGAAAAATGTTACCCTGACACAGACTGCAGCTTAAGTTTTTAAGAAACAAGTGCTGACAGTTTTTAAGAGCTAGAAGATTGAACCGGAGAATACTATATTGTGACTCACTTTAATTTTTATTATGACTCACTTTATTTTTCCATCAGATTAGCTGCATAAGTATATAGAATTGACAGAAAAACTCTGTGAGATACATATATGTTTGGAGTTTTTCTTAGTTTAAATAAAGCAACATATTTTATAAAGATTCATGTCAAGTTTTTTTTTTTTTAATATCAACTCTGATGTACCCTTGGAGAATCACAGTTGTTGTTTTTTTCTTTTTGTTCTCCATTTAAAATTGCATAAAAGTCACCTTTTTGTTTCATTTATGAGAATATATAATTTTAATTCCAAGGGTGTCTTAAATGGATATACATTAGCTGTTGAAGAAGTACTTATGTGTAATGCAGAATAACAAGCCAGTTTCATGTCAAAGAAACATTTTATGGCGCTTCTGCCTGAAGAGAGGTCTTGTGAATCACAGCAGTGAGGAAGAGTGTTTCTGGAGTTGGCAGGTTGCTAGCTCTGAAAGGGTGAAGGGAAAGGGCGCCAGTCTTCTCAACTTAGGTTTTCTTATGTGTAAAACATTAGCTCAATTTATTCCTTAGTACTCTTTTCTGTTTTGTGTTCTTGAACCTCATTCAGAATAGATGAGCAAAACTTTGCTTCTGCTGGTCAGAACAAGACTGAAATAAGACTGTGTGGGGCTAAATCAGACAGTATAGAAAAGAGATGTCATTTGAAGGATTTTTAGATTCTTAAGTTAATCATCTTTTTTGAAGTAAACAAATTCAAGGGAAAAAGATGAAATATTATCATGAAAACATTTTCTTATCATTGTTCTGTCTGGTGCCTAAATCATGTTTTAGAATAATCTTAAATCAATGTTTTAATTTAAAAAATTATCAATTATTTAAAAAACAGTTCTCTTAGATAGAAAAGAAGCTTCTGAGTATGATGCTTCTTGTGTATTGAAACATGTGCTTGTTGATTTTAAGTGGCTTTCCATCAGGTGCCCCGATGTCTTCAGTAGGTCACATTCAAGGTCATTGATGTTTTATGCTTATTTTTACCTTTTTTTGGGGGTCACTTTTAATATACAATTCCTATATCTCCTTGCTTCTTTCCACGTGATTCAGAATACCTCTGTTAGATATTTTGATAGATATTTGGATAATCCTGACTTCTTGGTGCTTGGTGAAATTTCTTCTTGTCTTTTTCATTGGGTGATGTCTGAATACAGGCTGCTGGACTGTCTCCTGTATTGGCCGTCTCAGTGCCTGCAGTGTTCTTCAAGGCAGCAGCAGCAGCTGAATATGGCAGTGGCAGTTTGTGCAGTAGTGGTGCAGAGTTTGCTGCCCCTGAATCTTGGCTATACGTTGAGAAAGCAGCTTACCCTAGTAGTCAGTGTGTTATATGATGCATAGTTGCTGGTTTTGCAACTGTGATCTGGTATCTCGGCTGTTCAACTCGCTTTTCTACCTGTAAATAGAAATTCCTGTTGTGAATGTGTTTGTCTGCATAGGTAGGGTTAACAAGAGGATTATTTTTAAGGATAACCAAAGCTGAAAGCATATTCACTGTGGATCTTGGTGATTATTTTTCAAAGAGAATTGTATGCTTTTTTAAACTCTAAGCCTTATTACCTTTGGTGATTACTTTTGAAGTCAAAGGTGCCTTAGGTCAGCAAACTTAATAATTCAGAGCTTTCAGCTTGGATAGTCACATATGATTCTAGTTCCCATGAATATAGTTAAACAGGTATCATCCCTCTTTGCTAGACAGGGAAGTGAAGCTCAGAGCTGCCTCTCCTTGTCCAGCTCACGCCTAACTCAAGTCTTAAGCTCCCTCCTTTCATCTTCCAGTATGCCTGTGCTAAATTGAAAAGGAAGAGTCTTAATACAGTCAGTATATGTGTGATTTATTACCTCAATATGTAGAGTTGCCAGGTCAGACTCATTCCTCTAAAACATGTGCGTTTATGGAAGTGGGAACATGTTTTCTAATCCTGTTCTATATCCTGTTTAACTTCTTTTCTATAATATTTGAAGTGTCCTTACATGAAAGGCCAGCTGTGTATTAGTGTCTGATTTTACCAAAGAACAATCTTTCAGATAGTTTTCTGCCAACAGTGAGTGTTCTAGGAACTTATAATACACAGTATCTTATTTTTTTAAAGTATTTTAGACTGTTCTTCCCATTATATTTATAAATGGCATCTTAAAAGTTTGCTTTATACTTTAACATGTTATTGTAAAAATTAAAAGCAAATATAAAAATCTCCAGTGTTTCTGCTACCAGAGAACTTTTAGTGAGCATCATCCTTAAAAAAAAAACAAACAAAAAACAGTTCCTGTTTTCTTTAGCTTTAATTTAAAATACCACGCCATACCATGCCAGCTTGCTCAATTGAAGCAGGCTTTTCCTTCAATGACATTGTTTTTTGTTTTTATTAGAATGATTATGTGAAGACAAGGACTGGTTGGGAAGACTTAGCTAGACTTGAAAAATAAGAAGATTGAGGAAAAATTCAAATAATATGTATTGTCACCGAGACATTAGGTGATTAATTCTAGTCCCTGTTCCCTGTCTCCTCCTTGCTGTGTGTTAGGTGGTCATAGACTTACTGAGCCTCTTGGAAAGTATATCGTGTTGCTACTTCAGCTCAGTCTGTGTGACTTAGAATAGGCAGGAATAGATAATGAGATGTTCTTCTCCACACCACCTCTCAGACAGGAGTAGGTTGTTGTTCTTCTATCTTCTATACATTTTCCACACACCGCTGAAATTTTTGTTTGCAAAAATTTACCTTTTGTGAAAATTCTACAGTATTACAATGGTGCTATTTAATATAATAGTGATGTTAAATTTTTTTCTGAAATTAATTAGAAAGTTTGTCTTTCAGATGAGTCTAATGTATTGTCATTTTATGTTTTCATATGTACAAGACAGTTTGCTCTTCAGCTACCATACCAAGCCAGTCTAAATTCTTCACTTCTTACTGAGTTTGTTAAGGAGTACTATAATGATAGAATACCTGCCAGACTAAGCATGTGAATTCATGCCCACACGTGGGTTCTCTCTTCAAGAGTTGCATGTTATGTTGATTAATGTGTTAGGGAACAAGGTTGAACAGAAGATCTTCTAACCAATTAGAACAGTTGGGCTTTGTTTTAGCCAAAAGTTCCATTACCTGAAACACAGCAAAAGATGCTAACGATAGCCTGCTTTTGTCACTAGCAGTGTCATGGCCATGGAAGTAAGTGACTCCACTGTCTCAACTGTTCCCTATTGTTACCTTGTAGGGGCTAAATTGCTACTACCCAGCTCTGACCCTGCATGAACTAGATCCTGCAGGCAAACCAGGAAAAAGCCAGGATGGTGAGAAGGCAGTCTAGTAGAACCTTAGGAGGCAAGTTGAAATTCAGGTTCAAAGTCCCTGCCTTCCTTGATGTGTTCTGTTGCTATTTTTATGATTTTCAGGGGGTGAAGCCAGCCAGTTTTGACAAAGTAGCAATTCCTGAAGTGAAGGAAATTATTGAAGGATGCATACGGCAAAACAAAGATGAAAGGTAAGTTGCCTCTTTTGACCTGGATATTGCTTAAACAGAAACTTCAAGTATAATATGCTCTGAATAGAACCCTCAACCTAAGGTGTATGTAATACTTTACTTGTGCTTAGTTTCTCTGTTTATGTCTTGTAATATCTTGGAAAGTAAAGTTCTATCCACTGGAGCTAGTATTCAGATTTAGTATACTGAAATATCGTAAAAATGTGGTTTGGTAGACTTTGAATAAACCAAAACCACCTTAAATGTAGCTGCTATGTTCAATAAGAGCTACTTACTTATAGCATCTACAGGATTTATAAAACTCACTAGGTTCTATCCTAATACAGCAGATGTTTTCCTTAGCTGTTTACCAGTTGAATTCTAAAGATGAAGTAAAATTTTGGCTCTTTAAAATCAACTCAGCTATGCTGGTCTTGATTTACTGTTGCTATGCCAGAATTGAAGAAGAGCAAAATGTCAAAATTCCTTTGAGTAAGAAGAGACAACTTCACCCAGAGCTTGGGAGGAGATCTGGCTTAGTCATTATGCTAACAGAGGGCTTTTCTCAGAGGAGTGGCAAGTATCTGATGTGCCATATAGCTGATTCATCACCCGTTAGGCATGGCAAAGGTCCAGTGTCTGTTTTTGAAAAATAATCTACCTTCACCATCCCCCGTCACCCTCCACAGAAGAAAAAGTAGACCCACTAGTACAAAGTGTGAATTGAACATAATCTGCCTCTTGAAGAATGTGAGTGATCAGGTATTTCAGCCAAATTAAAGAATTCCATATCTTCACTTCTCCAGTCTCATATTCTTTTCATAACTTTGTTATTTGGAAGAGCTTAAGATCTTGATCTTTAAGGCTTTTTAGTAGAAATTTAGTTTGGGTTTCTGTTTTTATATACACTGATTGAAAAGGAGACGCCTTAATCTCTTTAAGAACATTTTTTTGAAAAACTATAAATGAATATTTGTCTCCAGTCATAGAATGTGGTACTCTTGTTTCTTGTCTGGATGGAACAGTTTACTAGATTACTGGTATTTTGAGACCATTTATCTAGAGAAACTGTTCCATGATCAGACTTCTGCTTGCCTAGTACACTAGGTGCTGAACCAAGAATTGAGAGGATTTATTGTGTAAAGGAAAATTGCTATATTAGAAGGTAATGTACTATAGAAATAAAAAGGTCTTTGAGTTTTGATTCTATGATTTATGACTTTTATAAGTGAGCAAGATGGTCAGTCTCTCTCAGAATCCATCCATTTCCTGCTGATCAGGAAATGGTATCTCATTGGATACCAGAAATCAGATGAGATCATACATACAAGAATTTGGTTAACTATTAATACAAGCACTATATAACACATTTAAAAGTATCATTTCCAGGGAGAGTAGCACTGACATATATACGCTGCCATGTGTGAAATAGGTACCTACTAGGAAGCTAGTGTATGGCACAGGGAATCCAGCTGGGTTCTCTGTGAGGACCTAAAAGAGTAGGAGGCGCAAGAGGGAAGGAGCTGTATGTGTACATATAGCTGATTCACTTTGTTGTACAGCAGAAACTAACACAACGTTTTAAGGCAGTTATACTCCAGTAATAAAAAGTATCACTTTCAGCCCTTATTCATAAATGAGATTGTTTTGATGTTCCATAACTTGAATAAAACTATAATCACTGCTTAAATGAAGCAGTGTAGAAATGAATTAGAAAATTCCTGTTCTTCTTTTTGTAGTCCTTTTTCATTATTCTAAACATAACATATTTGAGAAGTATCTTTTAAATCTAATGGCGTTCTGTTTTTTGTTTCTTTCCCTTCTCTTTTGAAGATACTCTATCAAAGACCTTTTGAACCATGCCTTCTTCCAAGAGGAAACAGGGGTACGGGTAGAATTAGCAGAAGAAGATGATGGAGAAAAGATAGCCATTAAATTATGGCTACGTATTGAAGATATTAAGAAACTAAAGGGGAAATACAAAGACAATGAAGCTATCGAGTTTTCCTTTGACTTGGAGAAAGATGTGCCAGAAGACGTTGCTCAAGAAATGGTAAATTAACACTGATCAAGCCATTTAAATTTTATGTTGATTTATATACATTGATACTATTGATATACGTTGATACTATTGAGCAGAAAAGCAGTTTATGAAGCAGTGTGTATGACATATCCTGTTGATATAAAATTACGTTAATGGTCCCAAGATTTATTCTTATTTTAGAAGACATGTATATGCATAGATATGTATAGTAGATAGATGGATGGACAGACAGGCAGGCAGGCAGATATACAGAGAGGGAATGAATTGGAGGACATTTTGAAGTCATTTTCAAAGTCTGTAAGGTTGACTGACTTGTAATTAGTGTAACCTATTTAGTAATAAAAAATTGTTTCTGCATACTGATACATTAGCCTTTGGTCAGTCATCTGGGTAATAAACTCAATAAGCAGATCACACATTGTTTTTACTTCAAAGGAAATTTTCATGATCGATCGTTAGTAGGCAGCTTTTGGCCAGTCATTTTCAAGGAAACGCTTTGCCAAGCTTAGGCTTTCCATGGTGCCTTAATAGCCATTTACTGCGCAGAGATAAAAATGGTTTCTGCCCGAATGTGTCAGAGCCATTCAGTACCTAACATCTGAGAAGGGGTCAGCATGAGAGAGGTACTTAATTTTAACTGTCAGGTTTTTATATTATTTGAGTTTTTATTTTTAACTTTCATATATTTACCACAGTTGTTTTGTTTGGTTAAGTGGTTGTCTAGTGAAAAGACGGTAAAGTGTCTGCGCACAGTGCTAGAGACCCGGGTTCGATCCCTGTGTCAGGAAGATCTCCTGGAGAAGGAAATGGCAACCCACTCCAGTACTCTTGCCTAGAAGATTCCATGGATGGAGAAGCCTGGTGGACTGCAGTCCATGGGGTCGCAAAGAGTCGGACACAACTGGGCGACTTCACTTTCTTTTCTTTCTTTCTAGTGAAAAGAAGTAAAAGCAACACAGGTTCATATTGATGGTTACATGTGAGTGGGAAATTGAGTATGATAAAATGAGCCTTTTGGTTTTACTACTTGGATGCTTAGGTTCCCTGTTGATTTGTTATAATTAGTGAAGGTATATGTACTTCATGAGTTTGTATAAAGATAATATGCATCCACTCCATGAGTATCTGCAAAAATGGTGGGCAAGTGCTTAGTGCAGACCAGTAGTTTCACTGTTTGGTTAAGGTCAGTCCTCGGACAGTTCTTTCTCCCTCTCCTTCTCTGTTTTCCTTTCCCAGAAGACTGTTGTTTGTGTTTGGTTTGTTTTCTTTTGCTATCCTGCTGCTTCCTGATGTACCCTTTCATCCTATAGGTAGATTCTGGGTATGTCTGTGAAGGTGATCACAAGACCATGGCGAAAGCCATCAAAGATAGAGTGTCGTTAATTAAGAGAAAACGAGAACAGCGTCAATTAGTGCGGGAGGAGCAAGAAAAAAGAAAGCAGGAGGAGAGCAGCCTCAAGCAGCAGGTGGAGCAGCAGCCCAGCACTGCCCAGGCCGGAGTCCAGCAGCCCCCTGCCACCAGCACTGGTGGACCCGCTGCCTCTGCTGCGTCTGCGTCCGTCTCCACGCAGGTAGAGCCAGAGGAGCCTGAGGCTGACCAGCATCAGCAGCTGCAGTACCAGCAGCCTGGTGTGTCTGTGATATGTGAGTATCAGGGGCCCAGTGAGGCTGCCAGGCACGCTCTTAGCTAACGCTCTGTCTTCCTGGTCATTGTTTTGCACTGGCTTCTTGGTTTTGAATTGTGAATCTAACATAAACAAGAGGTTTGAAATGGTTGCTATCTCCTTTTCCTTCTGGTTCTTACGTTCACAGCTAATAGCATAGAAGAATGGGACAGTGAGGAAATGGGATTAGGATGTGAGAAATTCTGCAGGTTCCAGCATCTTGGATGTTCTATTTGTAGATTCCTACCTTTTACAGTTTCTTAAATTAATAGTGAAATGTAACATTTATCTTAGCTACTTAATATTGAACCTGTTAATCTGATTCAGCTCTTTTAGCAAAGCTGAATAACGTATAAACTAGAAATTAATGAGGCCACTAGTTACTAATCGAGCCATCTTAATACTTAGAGCCCGCTGGTTTCCACGGTTAAGACTTTGGAAGCTGTGTCAAAAATGTCAGGCCTGTTAACAACGTTCTGTTTTATTCCCCCTTGTTCGTCAGGTGGTAAATTCTGTGATGGCCAGGGGATTTTTTTTTATAAGATGAAACTTTATGGATTCCTCCATTAAACATAGAAATCTACTTAGTAAAACTAGTCATTCTTCATTTAGTTCAGGTCTGTGCAAAGATAAGACCAATTAACTCTAAAATCAGGGGTTTGTGATGGGAAAACGTGAATCTCCTTTTCACGATTTGTCTCTCTGTCTTGTATTTTGGCAACTTCTCCTTCAGCTGACGGGACAGTTGACAGTGGTCAGGGGTCGTCTGTCTTCACGGAATCTCGAGTTAGCAGCCAACAGACAGTTTCGTACGGGTCCCAGCATGAGCAGGCACCTTCCACTGGCGCCCTCCCAGGGCACACAGCGTCTGTTGTCCAAGCACAGGCTCAGCCCCATGCGGTATATCCACCCTCAAGTTTGGTGAGTAACTGCGCAAGAGCGCGCACGCCTGTAACATGTTCAGGGCACACTCTGCCACTGAATGAGTGACAGCATGAGTCCAAAGTGAAAAGTACAGGTGGTGCCTTTCCAGAGGAGGCAGGTTATTTATTAAAGTGCCATCAGAGTGGTGCAGGCAGGGTGGGATACATGCATTACTCTGTGAAGACACTGTTCACAAGATTTAAACTAATCAGCATTTGATTAAAGAGAATGCTCTCTAGCACTTTAAAGTTGAAACTGTTCAAAGCAGTGTAAGTTAGACATACAAATGTGGGTGGGGGACAAGGAGAGTTTTTCAAAAGTTACTTGAAAGAATTACTAAGTATTTTCTGTAAGATGTCTTATTGTGTGAAACACAGGTAAGACCTTCAAACCATTATAGACTGCTGCATGTGAGTACACCAGAGAAAAGGAATGACCATTTAATTTAGCGCTTGTGTTTAATCATCAGTTGCTATGCGTGTTCTTGCCTTAAAGTCTGTGTTGGATACAAGTTCTTTCCCCAGTATATGTTCATTTGCTTCTTCCCTTTATTTTGGTATCTGTTTTATGACTGATTTATTTTCAGATTCAATTTGTAGCAGTTATATCCTGATGTATATATTGTACATTTGTACCTATGCATATATATACATACACACACACATTATTACCCATGTTTTATGTTAGCCACTCTTGCTTCTCATACAGAGAATGTTCAACTAGACCAGTAGATAATACCCCATTTCTTTGGTAAACCTTCCATGAAGTCTTCAGAAGTAAACAAGATGCATCTTCTGCCTCAGGATGGAATTGAGAATAACTGGTCACTACAGTGCTGTTGTTTAGTGAGATCTTTAGGCAGATTGATTGCCCCTCTGTCTCACGAACTTTTAATCTGAATTTGTGGAAGTCTTGTTCTTCATTGAATGAAACTCTTTCCCTGGTAAGAAAATACTTCTCATTCTGGTCTCTTACCCTACAGCTGGAATAAAAGATGTTTGCTTGTTTTAGAGTCCATTAGTTAGTTCTGCATTGGCTACATCTTAAGATGAATGGCCACAGTTACAGAAAGAAAACTTCCAGTTGTAGTAGCAATGTACTTCTCTGACCTTTAAAATAAGTAGGTAGGGTAGAAGAGCTTTATACAGACTGTACAAGTGTATTTCTGTGGTGTAACAAATATTATTTGTCAGCATTTCTTACCAGTTTCTACTCTTGTTGATTTCTTCTGGCTCATCATAACTATAGATTTTTAAAAAACTTTCTAATCTCTTGGCTTCCTGCATCACAGGATATGAACTTTGGGTCTCTATTTTAGAAATGGAAAAGGACTGACCGTTTATGAAGATGCTAAATATTTAGCCACAAATATAGCTATATTTATTAATGTTCTAAAAGCACACCATTAATGAAATGAAAAAAGGCAAACTCCCTGCCTTTTAATGATAATATTCCATGAAAGTATCATGAAGAATTACTAAATGTTGAGGATTTTTCAAAGCTTTTATAATCAGTCCTAATTCCAGAAAGTATTTACCATGGCTTGCAATAGCATATCAATTACAAGTAAAATTTAAAAATACAAGAGAAGCAAGAGTGGGGAAAAATGTAATTAATTAAACAGTTCACAGTTTCTAAAAGGAAATAACAGACATGCTCAGGACAGCCTTAGAGCTTTAGATTTGCTGCTTTGTAGCTATACTGAAACCTTTATATTAAGGTGCTTTAAACTTTTAAACCAAAATTGAACCTCTGATGTGGCTGAAAAAAATTTTAACGTTATTCTTTAGAGATTCACAGTTTAGATATTTTTCCATTGACTACTTTAGTAAAAATACAGATTATTTCCTGTACCTATTATGAATTATGTCTAGAAAGCTAATGCTTTTCCTGGAATATGACTTTAAGCTTTATAGACAGATAGGCAAATGTGATAAACTATTCTATCAGCCAACAACTTTTTGTCTACTGCCTTCTAAAATAGGACTTAGAAATCTTGTATGTCTGAGGTTCCCAGAGCTCCAGCAGAGCAATCCAGTCTTAAGATCTTCTGCATCTTATAATATGCATTAAACTGACAGAATTTATTAACAAGTTTGCAGAGACTACAGCCAGTACTCATTGTTTTCCCAGTCTGTTCTGCTGCCTCAGTCGGTCATTCTTATTCATACACTCATAACAATTAATGTTATTTCAGAATGTTTAGGAAGGTACTTGATCATTATTTTGGTGGTTAATTTTAAAAAACCTGTGCTTGACCAACAGTGTAGAGAGAATAGTATGGTCTGCCAAGTGTGCTTTGTGGAATTCTGTCTCCTCAGAAAATGACTTGGTGGAATGGGGGGAGGATGGAACATTTCTTTTATGTCAGCTGTGCCCTGTGACCATTGTACATTTTGTTGTTTTGTTTTCAGAGTGCTGTGTTTTTCACGTGTGTTTGTTTTCTGTTTAGCCTCGTCGTGGCCGTAGCATGTCGGTTTGTGTCCCCCATCTTGCTGCTGCCCCCTCTCTGCCCCGCATCTCTCCCGGTGCTCCTTCCACCCCACCACCAGTGCTGTCCGCACCTCTTTCTCCTTCCCTCCTCCGGACTGCCCCCGAGGAGACTTTTGCCGAAAAGCTTTCTAAAGCATTGGAGAGGGTCCTGCCTATGTACTCTGCCTCTCAGCGCGAGTGCCGACGCTCCAGCCTGCCTTCCCTCTTTGTCAGTGCTGTATGTAACATCAACTTCCTGACAGATGAACATTTATCACCAATGAATACATCCAGGCATCAGGAGTTGTAATAACGATTAAAAAACAGGACTGAACTTAGTAATATAGTACGCTTTTAGGAAATAGGTTTTTCCTGTAATTTGTTATAAGGCTGTAATGGGGAGAAAAGCAAGGAGGTAATCAGAGAAGAATGCTTATGACACCCTGGGCACATAGCAGTCTTTGAGCAGCATAGTCTCCTATCCCCCGCCAGTGTATTCAACTCCTTGCATTTTCATATTTTACCAGAGTATGTGTATTATTTAATTTTAAACTCGTTGGCTTTTTCGAAAGCAAACTTTCTCTTAATCAAAAATTACCGAAATATGTTTTTGCTTTGTTCCAGAGAGATACTGATAATGCTGCTTGAGTCCATTTTTTCCCATAGTCAGTGAGGAATAATTGAAGAGAGAAAGTTGCTTTTAATTTGTTACCTATTCAAAATGAGGGATCAACAAACTAAAAGGCCACATAATGTTCCCTCTTGGCAAGTTTTTTTTTTTTTTAGATTGGATAATGGACCTTGACTCTAATGCAGTACGTTAGATGCGCATAAAATATATGCAGTTTGCTTTGGCCCCATTAATGTCTGTAGATATGTGGGACTTTGCTGCTGCTTTTCCAGATAGAGGATTTGGTTAGCATTCTGATCTAGGAATCCCAAAACCTTCAGATTTGTACCTAGGAGAGTGATTTTACTGTATAGTGTCTTTATGGCCTCTGAATACTCTTGAATAAACAACAATAAACCAGAGCATTCTGATTCAAAATAGAAACCTCCTTTTAACTGTTGTGAAGAAGTAATAATGGAGCCGTTTTGCGATTTTGATAGGATCTTTCCTATTGAAAGAGTGAAACTGATCTACCCTTTAAAAAAGGGGCCTGTGAAAGTGAATTATTACAGTGTGTACCATTTGCATTTGACAGGGTAGAATTCTCATTTTTAGATTGTTAACCTAGAACTGCTTCTGTGACCAAAAAATGCTGTCAAATCAAGTTGGCTATTTACATTACCCTTTTCACCTGATTTGAATGGCAAATTAGTTGACCTTTAAACTGGCATCAGAAAAGTGGGCGTTCAGTGGCTTGGCATCTGTAACCTGCTTCATGTAGTAAAACTCACTGCATACGATTTGGGGCAGACAGGGAAAGACATGATGGTCACTAGCCAAGCTGTGTATCTTTCACTAGCCACCAGGAATCTCTTCTGATTTCTAGTTAGAAGACATGACAGTAGTTAATCAGAAATGAACCGTGGAGCCTCTTAACATAGCAGAAGACAGTAAGGCTTCAGGGTAGGAAGATTTGGTACAGTCATAGGTGAGCATGTTACTTGTGGGTAAAAGCAGAATAGTCACTTGGAAGGTTAAATTCTTCATTTCCTTTGAGGAGGGGAGCGTTGTGGAAAAGCAGCTCCTATCTAATGCAAAGATCCCCACAGAATAGTTTTATTGACCCTGGATGTATTTAATGGGTTTTTACTATGCACATAATTTCCAAAAGCATTGTATTTCTTTATTAATTATAAATTTGGTGTAACCATTTTGTAGGGTTACACAGAGCTGCCCAGATGTGCATGTCTGATGTAATTTCACATATGAATGTATGAATTACTTGTCTTATTCATGTTGATACAGCCTCAGTCCATGGCGCATCCGCGTGGGGGGACCCCAACATACCCAGAATCACAGATATTTTTCCCAACTATTCATGAACGTCCAGTTTCTTTTTCACCACCTCCCACCTGTCCACCGAAGGTGGCCATTGCCCAGCGGCGTAAGAGCACCTCCTTCTTGGAAGCCCAAACTCACCAGTTCCAACCCCTGCTGAGGACTGTCGGCCAGAGTCTTCTTCCACCTGGTGGCAGCCCACCTAACTGGACTCCAGAGACTGTAGTCATGTGGGGCACTGCAGCCAGTAGAGCTGGGGAGCTGTGTGAGGTGCAGGCCCATCCTGTGTTCGAGCCAGCTCCAGATTACAGTGACTACAGAGCTGGACTGGTGCTTCCAGAAGAAGCTCACTACTTCCTCCCTCCGGAAGCAGTGTATCTAGCCGGGGTACATTACCAGGCCCAGGTGGCAGAACAGTTTGAGGGTTTTCCATACAGCTCACCAGTCCTGTCAAGTCCTGTGAAGCAGACACCTGAGCAGAAGCCAGTGCACGGGGGCCCCACCTCCAGTTCTGTCTTTGAATTTCCATCGGGACAGGCTTTCCTGGTAGGACACCTCCAGAATGTAAGATTAGATTCGGGACTGAGCCCAGGCTCTCCCCAGTCTAGCGTTTCTGCACCTGTCAGTACAGATGCCACACGCTTGAAGTTTCACCCTGTCTTTGTTCCTCATTCTGCACCTGCTGTGTTAACTCATAACAACGAGAGCAGAAGCAGTTGTGTATTTGAGTTTCACGTTCATACTCCAAGCTCCTCTTCAGGAGAAGGAGGGGGAGGAGTTTTACCTCACCGCATTTACCGAAATCGGCAGGTTGCTGTGGACTCGAACCAGGAAGAACCACCTCCTCAACCTGCAGGATTACATAGCCGCCTGCAGCCTGTGACTGAAGAACAGCAGGCGCCCCAGGCCCCAGAGTTGACCATCTCTGTGGTGGAGCCCACCGGACAGACCTGGCCCATAGGAAGCCCAGAGTACTCCAGTGATTCCTCCCAGGTCACTTCTTCAGACCCCAGTGAATTTCAGTCACCTCCCCCTACAGGGGGAGCAGCTGCTCCTTTTGGCTCTGACGTCTCATTACCCTTTATCCGCCTGCCTCAGACAGTGTTACAAGAATCCCCACTCTTCTTCTGTTTCCCCCAAGGAGCCACCTCTCCGCAGGTTTTATCCGCCTCATTTTCTTCAGGAGGATCTGCACTCCATCCACAGGTTATAGGAAAACTTCACGGTTCTTTTGCACTACCCTGCTGTGACAGTTACATTTAAGTTTTCTGTCCCTCTTTTCCATTCATCAGGGATATTGTTTAATTTATTGTGGAGTTTCTCCATTGATCGGGGAGGGTAATTTTAAACTACTTGTATTTAAGACCAAAATATGAGACTGCAGCTGCTTGATTGACCTATAATGTGTACAAACCCTTGGAGAAAAGAAAAACTTAGAATTTTAATTACTTGTCAAAATCAGTTATTTCTGTCCATACATATTGGGTTGGCCAGAAAGTTCATTTGAGTTTTCCTGTATGATGGTATGTGAAAACCCGAACAAACTTTTTGGTCAGCTCAATAGAATGGATGGAGTTTTCAATTAGTTGTGAACATGTTAGTGTCTATAAAGTTGACATTGATTATTTACAAACAGTACTGTAAAATGTTTCTTTCTCCCTAGAAACAAACATGGCTAGTTTTTAAAACTTGGAGGAGATCATTTTTTTTCCCCTTAAAATGAAAAGAATGGAAAATAGGGAATTTTTTTTTTTAATAGTATTAGGATTATATAGAGTTTCCACTAGTATGAAAGGATCTTAAAAGACAGGAAACACCTTAGGAATTTATCTTAACAAATGAAGATGCCTTTTTAAAGTGGCATCCAATAAGTCACCATGTATTATATGTTCAGATAAAATGTTAATCCATTAAATTGACTAATTCTAATTTTTAGTAACTAAATTAGAATCTAGTATGGGTGATGGGGCTTCTTTTGTCTTAAGAATTTGTGATATATGTTGCAAGGTAAGGAACATGAGATATCTCAGTTCTTAGCTTTTTCCTCAACAGATTAAATGCTGTTAATGTATGTGAACATATGCAGCCTCTTGCAACTAAAGACAAAATGATGGGCATAATAGGATTCAAGAAGTGGAATCAGTATTGACTGTTTTATATATTCCCTTGATACATTTTGTCAAATGTGTAAGTCTTATAAAATCTGTGTAGGAGATCATGCAGTTAATTAGGAAGCTTTGCAGTCATGTATTCAGGATGTTATTTGGATGTTTTAAATGATCTCACTATTACATAAATACTATATGTTCCTCATACTTTCTTCCTATGGTCTTCCCTCATCTGAGGCAGAAGTATCCCCCAAAATATACATCAAATACTAGTTACCTAGAGCAGTACTAAGAAGCAGAAAGATCCAGAGCTTGAAAATTTGTACTGCGTGCATATGCAGTGTGATAAGCTCACGTTAACACACTGGTTGTCAGCTCTACTCTGAATGTGTGCACTGCCACTTTCACTCTGTGAACTTCCAAAATGAAATTTTAAACATCAAGTACTCTACAGGAAAGGTGGCAGCACGAATATATGCTCAGGTGGTTAAGATGCAGTTGGATTGGCTGTCCTATCCAAGTAGGCTTCAAAGAAGTGCCTCTGAACTGAGATGAGACAGTAGAGGTGGGGCTTCTCATCTTCATGACTCACCTCTGTCAAGTTCTTCTTTCACTCTCACCTTCTTGTTTAACTTGAGATCTCTTCTAGGTGAGAGTTCCTCAGATTCACCCTTATTGACATTTTAGATTAGGTGACTCTTAGTTGTGGGGGCTATTCTGTGCATTTGTTGGATGTTAGCAGCATCTGTGGCCTCTACTCACTAAATACCAGGAGCAGCTACATCTCCCAGCTGTGCCAACCAAAAACACATCCAGATATTGCCGAATGTCCCTGGGAAGGGTGTGGGGCACCCAGAGTGGCCCTGGTTGAGAACCATTGCTCTAGGTACTTGGCAGTTAATAGTAACAGGTTTTTGTTTTTTACATTTTTTGACAAAAGTCACTATATCACTATAAGAAATAGCAAAAGGAACCAAAGTCACATTATCTATTTAAATACCCTCTTTTCTTTGTTCAGATAGATTTTTCACATTGATAGTCTGGTTACTTTTTTCCTGATTTTCAGTAACAATTTTATTATGAATGTTACTATTTTGGTAAAAATTACAGCCTGAGCAGTGGAATAGGTTTTAACCATCAGTGGTTTTTGCACGGTATGTTCTATAATACGATCCTTCTCTACCCTTCTCTTTAAAAACCTGCCCCAGCCACCTCTCCCACCATACTTGACCAAGCTAATATTTCATCTTGCTCAGGCAGGAACTCATATGTTTATTGCAGAAGCCTGACCTCTGTGTGCGGGTACCTTTGGGCTGCTCTAATTTTTTGTATTCACTTCTTTCCTTCAGGCACAGGGGCAGAGCCAGGGTCAGCCATCTTCAAGTAGTTTAACAGGGGTTCCATCCTCCCAACCCATGCAGCATTCTCAGCAGGTGAGAGCAACTCATTGCTGCGCTTTATCCAGAACCCTGTTTACATCTTTCATGAATTGGGTTCCTGATGTAAGTGGCTTGCTAAGTTTTTGAAAGGAAAATCAAGAAACATAACATTTCTTGTCTTCGGTAACATTTTAAAGAATCTTTCGTTTAATGTATTTTTGAACAGTCTATTAGATTAGACATATATTGAAATTCAAAAGAATTTTTCCTGAAGTGATTTATGTGCCTTCTTAAACAGATGATTGATTCTATGCTATTTTAACAATGTGGTTGACCCTTGAGCAACACGGGGGGTTAGGGGCACAGGCCTTCTGTTCAGCTGAAAATCTGTGTGTAACTTTATAGTAGGTCTTCCCTCTTCATGGTTACATATCCATGGATTCATATCTTGAATTGTATAGTACTGAAAGAAATTCACGTGTAAGTGAATCCGTGCCATTCTAATCCATGTTATTCAAGGATCAACTCTACAAAGAATATCAATTTTATTTCTGTATATTTCATGATTTGTCCTTTTATGAGCATTTTACCATTGCTTTCCTTGTGCTTGACTCTAATGATTCTACACACCTTTTTAATTATTTCTAATCTGTGGGATGGGGTATCAGATTTTATGCTAAAGCAAATGAAAGCCTAGGAACCATTTTCAGAAACTTTTATAACATGTTCTAAATTTCTGATTGGGGGAGTTTGTTCCCAAAGGTTCAGAGAGCTCAAGAGATTGGTACAGAGCTGAAGTATTCAACAGCAAAACTGCTGATTCTAAAATTAAGAATCTGTAGATCATCATTGCTGTTAGTTAACAGTAGTTATTTATAAGGAAATAATGCTTTAGGGGCACAACTGAATATTTATTATCCATTACAAATAAAATTTATAGTCACTACGTGTGTCATAAAAACTTCCCGATGAATTATATTGTTGAAAGTTCCCTACAAAGTGTGTTTTCAAACCACCAGATTCTGAATTGGCTTGTTTTTCTTAATTTTTGAAGCTTAAGTTTTTAATTCTCATTACAAATGACTGCTTATCATCCAGCATGTGATCATGTAGTCGTGATGCTGGCTTAAGATGAGGTGTTCTTTGTACAAGATTAACTTGGCTATATAGCCAAACCTTGTTTTATTGTGCTTCATAGGTACCACTTTTTTTTTTTTTTTAAACAAAAAATTGAAGGTTTGTGTTAACCCTGCTTCAGGCAAGTCTGTCGGTACCACTTTTACAACAGCATTTGCTCACTTTGTGTCTCTGTGTCACATTTTGGTAATGCCCACAGTATTCAAGCTTTTTCATTATTACTCTATTATGGTGATCTGTGATCAGTGATCTTTGTTACTATTGCAAAAAGATTATGACTTCCTGAAGGCTCAGATGATGGTGATCATCTGTTAGCAATAAAGGATTTTTAAGTTAAGATATGTACATTATGTTTTTAGCCATACTGCTATTTCACACTTAATAGACTACAGTAAGGTATAAGCATAACTTATATGTGCATGGGGAATTCAGTCCAGAGAATTCATGTGACTCACTTGATTGTAATAGTCATTATATTGCAGTGATCTGGAACCAGTGATCTGTATTATCTCTGAGGTACCTACATAATCCATTTTCTCTGTGACCAACATCTCTGTCTTATAGAATGGAAGGGCTGGAAATAACTTGTTTTGTCTTGCTCCTGCCCTTTCTTCCAGACAAGTATCTTAATCTGTATGTAATTATAGTTAAATTCAAGTAGTGACATTTTTGCCACCCTTAACAGGTTTAATTATATTAACAACCTCTGCTAAGAACACAGATTTAAAGTTCCATAAAGCTGGGTGAGAATGGACACTGCCATTGGTACCAAGTTCCTACCAATACCAGTAAAATGTACAGGTTTCAGTGTATGCTCTTTTTCCTTTTCAAAGGAATTTGTTAGATGTCTTATATTCAGGCATGTAATGAAGCAGATAGTGCAGGAAGCCCTTGAGTGTAGCAGTGATAAGACTGTGCACAGTCAAGCGGGCAGCTCTGCAAACCCTGTCAGTTGAAAGGAATTAGGTGGTTGACTCTCTGGGAAAAGGTGTGACTAAATGGCTATCTCTGTAGTACAGATGAAAGTGCCTGTTTCAGTGATGCTTTCTTCAGACACTTGAATTTTAAATATAGGATGAATTAAGTAGAATCACAGTCTGCATGAATGTGTGCAGTATGGACTGACTTTCCCAGGGTTGCAGAGCCAATAGGTAGAGAGAATGAAATGTTACAAACCAGAACCTAAGATTTCTTCCAGTAGTTCCCCACCCCCCCTTTATTAAAGTTCTACAGGGACTCAGGATTATGCAGAGGTGCCCAAGAAGCTGCATGTAGTTAGTTTTATCTTCTGGGATTCCATATATAGAAAAGAAAGATGGTAAATCTTCTGTGCTATTCAGTTAGAGTCTCTTTTTAGCTGTGATTTATGTTTCACATACTGTCAGGGCCCAGTGCCTCCTTAGGAAACCATATCTCTAATTTTATTAGTGTAAGGAAAGAGATGAACTTTAGCTAAAATTTTCTTTATTTCTGTGTTTCTGAAATAAAATGAATAAGGCTTGCTTCTTTTCAGGTTTTCCTCAGGAATCTCTTCTAATGGTATGTTGTGTCCTAATGTGGTACCAAAAATAGCTTTCTCCTGGAAAACAGTATTTTACTGCCAAGAAAGGTCATGAGCTCCCCTACTGACTTAATAATTTCATCCAGCAGAACACATATAGAGTCTTAGGTATTTCTTACTTTCTGTTCAACTCAGGCTTAGGAGTTTTTGGTGTTTTTTTTTTCAATCACCCTTGTCCGACAGATAGTACACAGTCTGTATAGGTTATGTGAACTGGTTTCATGAGGCAGTTTTATGCAAAGGATGATACCAAGCTGTTATGCTAAAACAATATTTGTTTGGCTAAAGTGTTGATTATTAGCCAGGGTGATTGTGCAAAAAAACCACACCATATACTCCTGGCTTATTCAGAGGTGCCACTTTTCTGGAAATGCTTTAAGGGCTAACTGGCATACATGCCTCTCTATTACTTTAAGCAAGGAGTGAGAGTATGTCTATAAATCTGCTTATTTTTGACAGTCCACACACACACAGCAACTAATTAAATAGTTTTTTCCCCAAACTGAGTTCATGCTCTGAAGAACCATGTGCTGAGTGGACAGTGATGGACAGCAAGATGGCCTGTGGAAGGCTAGTTTCAGGGAGCCTGAGTCATCTGGTAAACATGTATGTCAGCTGCTACAAAAGGAGTGAAGATAATAGTATCATTATACACAATGTGCAAAGCACTCTACCTGGGTTTTTATTTGGTCCTTACATGAACCCTCCCAAGTACCATCATTTCCATTGTACAGATGGGAAAGCTGAGACGAGAGCTGGAGAGGCTGAGTGCTTTACCCAGATGTACACAGCTGCTCAGAGAGGATATTTAAACCCAAGCAGTCTGATTCCATGAAAGGAGGAAATTATATTTCTTCTGAGCAGAGAGGGGGAAATCAGTAGGTTATGAAAGCCTTTGAACCGGACTGTGATTATGAGTTAGATTTCAGATGAAGGATAAGGAGCCTAGGCCCAAAGAAAAGAGTGGGCTAGGGAGCAGTATAAGTAAGGTAGAAGGAAGAAAGGTAGACAGCTGTGAGACAAACAAATAAACCTTGGCTTCAGTGTAACCAGAATACAGATAAGTTGGGGTTTCCCTGGCAGTCCAGTGATGAGGACTCAGCACTCCCAACGCAGACCAGGACAGGGGTTCAATCCCTGGTCAGGGAACTAAGATCCCACATATGGCCTAAAACATAGCGGGTAAAAGTGAAGGTGTAAGTTTTGAAAAGAGCTAATTAAGCCCAAACCTTGATGTAAGCAAGGTTCCACACTGGTGGAAGTCAGGGGAGAGGTAAATCATACGTACAGATATAAGGTGGAGGTTTTCCTCAGATTTACCCCTCATGACAAAGGGGACCACCAGATAATCAGACCTTGATCCAGCGTGCATATCAGAGGGCTCTCACTGCTCTTTGTTTTGAACAATAACATAAAAAATACGAATGGACTAAAGTAAAACTGTTGAGAACAGATGTGCCTGTAAGGACCTTAAATGGTATGTGTATGGTTGGGAATGTTTGTAGGCAATGTCTAACAGAGTTGGTTTTATATAAGCTGAGACATCATACATCTTATTCGTAGGGGAACAACCTCACTATTCCAGGTTCACTGTAAATAACTTAAAGATCACTTAAAGGTTACACGAATATACTCCTGTGAAGCAACTGCAGAACACTACAGCTATCCTAGTATTAACCAAACAGATGTCAGACAAATCTGCTGGCACTGCAAATTTCACCTCAAGATACAGCTTAAAGGAAAGGTACTGTGTTGTGTGCCAGAAAAGTGAGACCATTCCTAGTGTAGGTCTCCTGAAGATAAAGATGCTGATGTAGTGCATGTGAAGAACTGGAAAGAGGCAAGGGAAGCAGTATTTCTGAATTAGTCTGTTTATATAATGCACAGTCTTACTTAGCTATGTAAATTAATGGCTTAGGTAACTTAGATATTTCCATGTGAATTCCTTAAAGTTTCAATATATTCAAGTTAACCAAAAGCATTTTCTACTTTTTTAATTTTTAGTGGGAAAATGGGCATAATTGTCTTATATTCAGAGTTGCCTTATAGTTGGGTATTTATGATATATCTTAGTTGCTGAAAATAAATTTTTTATAATTTAACAGCCATTAGTTCCTAGTTTTTTAAAGTTAATAAGGATACATTATCAGAAATAATTAAATAGTAAAGCATGATTACTGTTACTATTACATTTCAGAATTCTTTTGAAGGTTTTAATTGGTGTAGTCAGAAATAAGAAATATCATGGAGAACAGAAATATTATTTACAAATATTACCTAACAAAATCTAGGATGCTTATTGAGGTGTCCAGATGCATAATAAATATAAAAACAAAAATCTCGGAAATGCAGTGTATAGTATCATGACTGAAGTTGATAATGCTGTATTACATGTTTGAAGGCCACTAAGAGAAGATTGTAAAACTTCTCATCACAAGAAAATATGGATTATATGTGGTGATGAATGTTAACTAGACTTACTGTGGTGAGCATTGTGCAGTGTGTACATATATCAAATCTTTGTTACTGTTAGTTGTATCTCAATTAGGTACATATATACAAACACATACACACAGATAGCTTATCTTTATACCAGCAATAACTAGTTAGTTGTATGGATCAGGACATCTGTTACTGTTTATAGCATTATTTTAAGTAACAAAATTTTGAGTCAAACAAACGTTCATCATTAAGATATTGGTACCATAGATAAATGAAAATGGTAGGTCAGAGAATAGTATTTATAAAAATGGGCTTTTTTTTTTTTTAAATCAATGTGTGTAAGTGACCACTTATGCATAGCAGAAAATCCATAAAGCAAGTGCACCGGACTACTAATTGTGGTTATATCTGGAGAAATGAGGTTGGGTGTTTTCATTTAACTCTATTAATGTAATATAATGGTTAAAATTTTTATTACAAACAGGTGTTTGTTTTATATTTTAAAATTAATTTTTAAATTACTGATAGGTATTAGAGAATCTTGAAAGTCAGCTGTGAAGTTCAGAGTTTCAGCTAGAGGGGACCATTAGTTTTACTGCAAAATTTAATACTTGGGTACAGTTACATGTCAGCATTGAGTGTAGACGTATTATACCAGAGGGTCCAGCACGTGCTGGATTCCCACATGTCGTTCACTTTGCTGCACTCTGAATTGAGTGATTGTGCCCTTGTTTTCAAAGAAAGAAACCTCATTTTAGTAGTAAAATGAGCAATCACAAAGGTATCAGAACTAGTCTATGGTAGAGTTCAAAGTTCAGTGCTTTTCTTCTATCTTGTAGCTGTTGTCAGAGCTGTTCTTTAAGCAAATTAATTATACAGTTGAGAAACTAGACTAAAGAGATAATACGAACCACATTGAGAGCTGCTATCAAGAAATGGGAGCAAAGAGGGGAGGGCATTTGGAGGAGAGAACATCTGTTTGAACCTGGATCTGAGGTGTCTGTAAATATCCGAGCTGCTCCTGGGGCAAGGAGCATGTCAGGTGAAGAACCAGTGGTGACTCAGACTCGGAAACATGGGTTAGTTCTTGGTTGACCCATCACACAGAGCAGCAGAGGAAAAATGAAGATGTGTAAAGGGAAATTGGTGAGTTTGACTTTGTGCATGTCTTGATTACTAAAATTGCCATCTCTTACAGACACTGATAAGCAGATGTCCTGCCTTAGAAACATGCTGTTAACTACTTGAAATAAAACTGAATGATGGTTTTCTTCTCAGCAGCAAGGAGTGCAGCCAACAGCCCCCTCTCAGCAGGTGGCGCAGTATCCGCTCCCTCAGACATCGGCCCCCAGCGAGGCCGCGATTGCACAGCCCATGAGTCAGCCTCCACCTCCGCAGGCCTTGCCACACGTGTCCGCGGGAAAACAGGTGAGTGCCATACTTCTGGAAGGAGCACCGCATGACTTCTGCTTCTCTGGTGGTAAAACTGCTAAATGGAATGAACATCACTTCTGTGCATTGTTCCCGTTCAGTCGCTCAGACTGCAGCCCGCCAGCTCCTCTGTCCATGGTGTGTCTTTTGTAGATATGAACTGATTAATATAAATGGGTTTATAAAGCAGTGGTAATCCAAAAATGTTCAGTTTTTAGGTTTATCAGCCTAATAGAAGTTCGACAGATGTAGAACTGATAAGGGTGCTGCAGTGATGACATTTTCTAGAATTGTCAGTTGTATCTGTTCTAGGTTTGCAGTTATGCCGTGTTTTCACATAGACTTATGTGTTGTTCCCTGCCCGCATTGTCTTCTGACAGTCATAAAAAAACCTTATATGGAGTGGGGTTTTTTTTTTTCTCTAAATAATCCTTCTAGTACTTGAAAAGTAGCCTTGTTGAAGATAAACACCTTTCTGAATGACATTTTTTCAACTTAAAGGTTGGGGCTTGTGCTTGTATTTTGATACAGTGTATTGTTTCTGTCATATTTTGTCACATCTGAGACTGTCAGTTGTAAAATGCACCATTATTTTAGGTAACACTGAAAACTGACGCACCATTAATTGTAAGGTATATCTTAATTTCATAAATGTTAAAGTGACCATGTGGAAAGGCATGATTACATCCTGCAATTAGTGGAAGATGGTTGTAGACCTACTCTTACAAGCCTGGGTAGGACATGAGAACTGTGGAAGCAATATGGATGAGCTATAAGTTCACTGAGGAGAAAGTCCTTTGAATTTCAGCCATTATATAATAGCAGTTGTAAGTTCAGTGACAGCAAATGTACCAGTGGATTATGGCTTGAGAAACATGCCTCAGTCAGGATGTGAAGATATTTCCTATGCAAGAGCTCTCTGTTGTTGATGGTGACGTGTGAGTGGAATTTTCTAGCGCAGATTTAGAACAGCAGCACTCCATCAGCCGCCCGTCTGCAGCTGCCTCTCCCTGATCCTGTTGGCACGTTAACTTACACTAATATATGCAGGGATTGGTGTTTGTTTTAATTTTCTTTCTTTTTGGCTAATAAATAAGTCTTGCTTTTGGCAGCCTTGCTTTTTTTTTTTTTAAGTCTGTCTGTTTTGTTTTTCTTTACTTTCCCAGCTTCCAGTTTCCCAGCCAGTACCAACTCTCCAAGGCGAACCTCAGATCCCAGTTGCAACACAGCCCTCAGTCGTTCCCGTCCATGCTGGTGCTCACTTCCTTCCTGTGGGACAGCCACTCCCGCCCTCTTTACTGCCCCAGTACCCCGTCTCTCAGCTCCCCTCTGCTCCTCCTCACGTGTCTGTGGCTCAGCCAGGCTTCCCACCCCTGCCCGTCACGATGGCAGCTGGTGTTAGTCAGCCTCTGCTCACCTTGGCTTCATCTGCTGCGGCAGCGGCCGTCCCAGGGGCACCTGCTGTCGTCCCTAGTCAGCTTCCTGCCCTCCTGCAGCCTGTGACCCAGCTGCCGAGTCAGGCTCACCCACAGCTCCTGCAGCCAGCAGTTCAGTCCATGGGGATCCCCGCCAGCCTTGGACAGACTGCCGAGGCGCCACTTCCCCCTGGAGATATTCTCTACCAGGTATTGTGCTGGCTGGTAGATGAAGGGCCCCAGAGGGTTTGGTCGTAATGACAGAACATCGGGGGACTTAAAAACCGAGTAACTGAATATCATAATAACCAGCAATAACACAGGTTGCTGTTCTCAACCAGACATGCCAAAATAGTCCACATCTGAGCAAGGACCCAGTAGAGATGTCTGACTCATTTGCATCTTTTCCAAGACCCCTCCTTGAGAGAAAAATGCCTCTCTCCACATTCGCTGTGAGCTGAGAGCTCGGTATGACTCAACAGTAGATTGTATCAGGCTGCGTTTTTTTTATGGGAGGAGTAATGGTGGATAGCCAACATGGTGTCAATGGAAACCTTTAGGGTTTAGATTTAGAACACTAGCAAGTCATTGTGTGACTGCCATGACTGATACCTGCAAGAGTTTTTGCATTTTCATGTTGGACTGCCTGGAAAGTAGGTGGTTTTTCTTGGAGGAATTATGTTTATTCTTCCTATTTAAAATGATCTCCAGAAGGGGAAAAAAGTAGCAGTTTATTATTATTTTTTTTTAAGTCACAGTTTAAAAGTTCAGTTATGTACTGTCCTGTCCTCTAAATCAAAATCAGTCAATCATTTCGTTTGAAAATCTTTAAATTATTAGAGATTGGGCTACTTTTCTTTGCTGTGTGCTTTCCTTTCTTTTTCTTCTTCCCTTGCATGTCTTGCTGTTTTGCTCATTTGATGACCCAACCTGCACTAATTTCCCTTCCTCGTTTCTGTCACAGGGCTTCCCACCTCGACTGCCATCACAGTACCCAGGAGACTCAAACATTGCTCCCTCCTCCAGCGCAGCTTCTGTGTGCCTGCCTTCTGCAGTCCTGTCCCCTCCCATGCCGACAGAGGCGCTGGCTGCCCCGGGTTACTTTCCTGCAATGGTGCAGCCCTATGTGGAATCCAGTCTCTTGGTTCCTGTGGGCAGTGTAGGAGGACAGGTCCAGGTGTCCCAGCCGGCAGTGAGCTTAGCACAAGCCCCCACCACATCCTCCCAGCAAGCAGCTCTGGAGGTAAATGGAGTTCCTGCATGTTTATATCTGAAGCATACACACAATGGGATAGAAATGACAAAGGAGAAACATAGGTTCCCTGGCTTAGGATTCATTTGGAAACTATTTCAAACTAACTTGTGAACGACTTTTTCTTACAGCAGAATGAAATGCCAGTGTGGGGGCCTTGTTGCCACTGGCTGTTCTGTTGGGAAGTGAGTGTACTTTGAGAAGAACAACCTTGTTAGCACTTCACTTCTCTAGCTGGCCCTCTAGCGTTCTTAACCCTTTCTTTCACAAGTTCCTGCCATGGGCAGTCACCAGAATAGCTTCCCCCGCTGTGCTCCCAGTGATTGTTTCTGCCCCACTCTGAGAGAGCTCTGAGCCGTCTTCTGCACTTTGCTCTGCCTGCCCTGTTGCACATTGTGGTGAGATGCTGGCTGCATGGCAGGTTGTAGTTTCTCACTACCTAGCCGCTCCTCTGGCTGATGACACACCATGCAGTCTGTACCAGAGACTAGCTTTAGAAATTTCCTTTGCAATTTTAAGACGACTGTCTGTAGATGCTGAAATTGAGAGTTATAGTGCTTTTAGGACTTAGGGGAGGGGTAAGGAAAAAAAAGACTAGCTAGTTGGGGATGGTCAGTAATAAACTGCTTTATGGCCGAGGTGTGAATTTCCCTTTCTGTTCACAGAGCACTCAGGTCGTCTCTCAGGTGGCTCCTCCAGAGCCAGCTCCCGGGGCTCAGCCACAGCCTGCCCAGCCAGCCACGGTGGTCTCTTCTATAGACAGGTATGTGACAGGGCAGTTCTCCGTTCTTGATGGGAGGATGGAATAGAAGGAAGGTTGAAATCTCACCGACAGCTGCACATTGTGTTCGCAGTGCACATTCAGATGTGGCTTCAGGCATGAGTGATGGCAACGAGAACGTCCCCTCGTCCAGCGGGAGGCACGAGGGCAGGACAACGAAGCGGCTGCATCGAAAGTCTATAAGGAGCCGCTCTCGTCATGAGAAGCCTTCCCGCCCAAAACTGAGAATTCTCAATGTAAGTGTTACTGACTTCTGGCTTCACGTAGTTGATTAATAACATTTAAATATTTATAAAGCTTGGGAATATTGATGAAAGTTTAGGATCTTTTTTTTTAATCACCCAGATATTGTTACATTTGCTATTTCTATGAGAAGGCACTGTCTTACCTTTTAGGAAAAAAATAGTGTTTTCTTTGTAGAACAAAGACCTTACGTTTCTTCCAGACCCTTTAGTGAAAGATGTATACAAGTGCATGCTAAGTTGCTACAGTTGTATCCGACTCTTTGCGCCCCTGTATAGCCCAGTATGCTCATCTGTCCATGGGATTCTCCAGGCAAGAATACTGGAGTGGGGTGCCATTTACTTCTCCATAAGTATATAAGTAGCTGAAAGGCTGATATTTTCTTCAGGATTCCTTGCTAGTAGTATAAGAGGCAGTGCTTGGCCTGTGTTAGCTGTCACATTCAGTCCCAGAGCTGAGTATAGTGTTCTGAGATATGAAGTACCTTTCTTTTTTCTTCTTAGGTTTCAAATAAGGGAGATCGGGTGGTAGAATGTCAGTTAGAGACTCACAATCGGAAGATGGTTACATTCAAATTCGATTTAGATGGTGACAACCCTGAGGAGATAGCCACAATTATGGTACGTCTCTGTCTGGAGTTCCAGACTTTTCCTATGTCCTTGATCTTTATATCCACTGCCATAAGCGCATATGCAGTATTCTGTGAACTATTTTGACAGTAACATTTATTTCAGTGTGAATTTAACTAGCACACCAAATCTGTGATTTAGAAGTGTTTTTTTCTAGGTCATGTGTAACTAGGTATTGAAGAACCGACTTACATGGTAATCAAATCCAGTATGGGTGTTAAACAGATGGGCAGAAGTGGTGCTGGGATGACTAAAGCTCCAGCACTGTACGAAAGGTGGACGTCGCATTCCTCTTACAGGTGAACAATGACTTTATTCTGGCGCTGGAGAGAGATGCGTTTGTGGAGCAAGTGCGGGAGATCATTGAGAAAGCTGACGAGATGCTCAGTGAGGATGTCAGTGTGGAGCCAGAGGGTGACCAGAGCTTGGAGAGTCTCCATGGCAAGGATGACTACGGCTTCTCAGGCGCCCAAGTAGGTTCATCATTCCCATGGTGAAACTCTGTTTACGGTAAACGTATGCTGTATTTGCCTTGCAGAGTCTGAGCCGTCTAGTCTGACACTTTGCGAGTGTCCAGTGATACTACATCACACCTGCAACTGAGATGATCAGCATTTATATTCTCTTTGCATGTGGCCATTTGCTTTGCTTGGTCATTAAGACTGAGTTAGAGAACACATTTAATCCCTTTTGTTTGTTGTAGAAATTGGAAGGAGAGTTCAAACAACCAATTCCTGCATCTTCCATGCCACAACAGATAGGTGAATTTCTTTTCTTCTTACTGTTTGTTCTTACCTTTTACCTAAGAAGTTGTGCGCTGATGATGAAATTTTGAAGTGTTGGTGACTGTGTATGTAATAATAGCACAGTTAAGTGGTTTGTGTCTTTTTAAGCAGGCGTTCCTGCCAGTTCTTTAACTCAAGTTGTTCATTCTGCTGGAAGACGGTTTATAGTAAGTCCTGTGCCAGAAAGTCGATTACGAGAATCAAAACTTTTCACTGAAATTTCAGATACGGGTAAGAAATTGTTTCTCCCACATACATGTATAAATCCCATGTCTCTCCCTCCTAGATTGGAAGCTTGGTCAAATGATGACATAGACAGTAGAGAAGAGTAGAAAATTGAGACTAACCAAGAGATAAACATATGGAGAAGGGAAATAGATGATGAATAGAGTGGATTTAAGCAAACGGGCGCGGAAGGATGGCCACACTGGACATAGCCTGTATGACTGGAGCTGCGTGGGTTCAGCACCATGCGTGTCTCCACTTAGCACTACCATGGATGGCTTGCGGTCCCTCCGTGCCCTTTCAGAAGTACATATTCATACAAGATGGCCTACTCTGCTTGAGCGCCCCTGTCACGTGCTGACACCTGCTCGAGAGAGCTCGTGTACCTTGTGGGTGTGTGGCACCGTTAAGAATCCCAAGAATAGGTGAGGGCACCCTTCTGAACCGGCTTTTTACAACGGACTGAATCTGAGTTTTCCTTTTCCTTTGCAGTTGCTGCTTCCACATCTGCTGGCCCTGGAATGAACTTGTCTCACTCTGCCTCATCCCTTAGCCTGCAGCAGGCCTTTTCTGAGCTTAGACACGCTCGGATGGCAGAAGGGCCGAGTACGGCCCCTCCCCACTTTGGTCAGACAGGCCCCGTGTTTCCAGCAGTGCCTCCCACCCTGAGCAGCGCCCCTGGAGCCCCGGCTGCAGCAGCCGCAGCCTCAGTGTCAGCCCCTGCCCCGAGCCACCCTCTTAGTGACGTGGCCACATCGGCCATTCAGGCTGAGGTGACAGTGGCCCCTGGAACAGGTGTGATGCCTCCCAGTGGTCTCCCTGTACCCGCTGTGTCTGAGTCCCCGGCACCTTCCAGCGTGGCCCCCAGCGTCACCATCCCTGCAGTTCTCTCGGCACTACCAGCGCCCCAGGCGGCGCAGGCTCCCACCCCCGGCGGCGGGGCCTCCAGTGCAGGCACTTTCCCCTCTGCACCCACATCCCTGACACCAGCCTCTGCTGTGGGCAGCGCTGTTGCCTCTGCTGCTCAGCTTCCGCCTGTGCCATCTCAGCCCTCAATAGGCAGCTCGACCGGGGTGGCCATGCTGACAGCCATGCCCGCTGCCACTCTGGGCCCCAGCCTCACAGCACCGCCGTCCCTCGCTCTCAGCAGCAGTACCTCTGCCCCGGCTCTGGCGGAGACAGTGCTGGTCAGTGCCCACGCACTGGATAAGGCGGCCCATAGCAGCACTACTGGCCTGGCTCTGTCCCTTCCTGCCACCTCGTCCTCTCCTGCCCCTGGAGCAGGAGTGTCCAGTGCTGTTTCTCAGCCTGCTGCTGCGGCTCACCCTTTGGTCCTCCCATCAGTTGTAACCTCTACTCCCGTACTCTCCCAGGCAGGACCCATGTCAACACCTCTACTGCCCCAGGTACCCGGTATTCCACCCCTGGTACAGCCTGTTGTCAGCGTGCCTGCTGTGCAACAGACCCTGGTTCATAGTCAGCCTCAGCCCGCTCTGCTCCCCAACCAGCCCCACACTCACTGTCCCGAGATAGATGCTGACACTCAACCCAAAGCTCCCGGGATTGACGACATCAAAACTTTGGAGGAAAAGCTGCGATCTCTCTTCAGTGAGCACGGCTCTTCTGGAGCCCAACATGCCCCCATCTCGCTGGAGAGCTCGCTCACTGTGGAGACCGCTGTCACAGCAGGCCTCCCAACCACTGCTGTTGCACCAAGCAAGCCTCTGACTTCCACTGCCAGTACTTGCTTGCCACCAACCAGTCTGCCCTTAGGAGCAGCTGGTTTGTCAGTTATACCAACGGTCACTCCTGGGCAAGTTTCCACGCCAGTCAGCTCTGCGCCAGGAGTGAAACTTGAAACTGCTCCAGCAAAGCCACCTTTAACTAAGCCTCCAGTAAGATTCTTATTTTGAAATAGTTGGGAAAATATTGTTCTTCCCTACCCCCCACCCCGAAGTAAACTTTTTCAGTTTAGCCTTGCAGTATAGCTATAGTGATGCTTGGCTTCCTTATAGTAGATATTTATTAAATTAGTTGAAGGTGATTTTAGAATATATGTTCATTGAACCTGAGATTTTTCTCTTCTGAAATGTGGCAGGATTTGGGATTAACTAAGATTTTCTAAGAATGATAGTAGGTAAAATGCGGGCGTTGTTTCTGAATTGGTGCAGACTGAGGCTGAAGAAACCCCCATCCCACAGGGTGTGGGGTGCTCCTGCTGGCACCGTGCCTGGGGACAGCAGTACAGTCTTTGTTTCCGTGAGAATGCGTGAGGCTTTCTGCTTTGCTCAGGTTCCATAGGCACACAATTTGGAGTTTATAAAAAGTTGGCAGTGGGTGGTAAGTTTGACGGAAGGAGGGGTGAATCCAGTGTTAAGGATACGATTACTAGAATGAGCCTGCTGGTTCTGCTGTGGTGCCTTCCTCTCATTCTGCTTCAGTCTCTGCTCTTCTCCAGATAGCAAGCCTGCGTCTCTCCTGTTGTGTGCTTCCCCCTCTTTTTGCCTGGCCTTCTGCGTGAGATCCTTTGTACAGCGGGGTAGTACAGTGGCTTTACTCAGGCAGCATACAGATGCCGTGATAGCATTAGATTTCTGATGCCTTTTGCTCTCAGACCTGCCCCATGGTTATTTCTGAACTGTGCTGTGCCCTCAGACGGCCTGATAACACTGTGCCAGACAAGCTTGCGAGGGCCTGGCCTGTGCCTCATGTCCAACAGCCTTCATCTGCTCTGCTTTCTCTTGGGAATAGCCTTTTACTGAGTTCTGTTCATTGTATTGGTATATCATGGTAACCCCTCTAAGAGCGCCACGGTTATAATGTCCTTTATTTACGGTAGATACCAGAGTGTAACCCAGGCAACAAAGTTCCCTAAATCAGATGCATCCTGTTCCTACACTTCTGCATTTGAATTAGTCGGTTTGCTCTCTGTATGCTCTCTCTGCTCAGCGTCTCACGGACTTGAATTTCCCTTCATTGTCTGTAGGTGCTGCCCGTGGGCACTGAACTTCCAGCTGGTACTCCGCCCAGCGAGCAGCTGCCACCTTTTCCGGGACCTTCACTAACTCAGGTGCCCTGCAACTTGGCAAATTTCTGTCTGTGCCTTCCCTTTCTTTCTCAAGGCTCATTGCAATTCTCCACTGCATGATCTTGCCTCTGGCTCCTGTTTGGTTTTGACTTAGTAACAACTTGCTTTTAAAACCCCGTAGCTGATGATATAGGCCCTACTTAAAGTCAGAAGCAAATCATCTAGAAATCATTTGCTGTTAATATTTTTTCATATCTTAATGGGGAAAAAAAAAGCAAACATGACATTTTGCCAAAAAAGATATAATTGCTTTGTCATTCATGCTTTTGTAGAATACTGAAAGATGACACCATTGTGCAAGTGGAAAATTTTTAATGTAATCAAAATTAGTGGTGAAAGTTCCTAAGAAAAGGGTGCCACCCTGATAACTGATAATGGCCTGTTTTTTCTTGAATGTTTGACATTTCTCTCAGTGACCTCCTAATGAAGTAATTGGGTATGAGAGCGTCATGGTTATGAAAAACAGGTATTAATCTTAAAATCCAAAACCCAACAGAGCTCAGCTAACATGAGATTGCTCAGAGACAAATGAGACCAGTGACATAACAATGAGATCCCATCTCACACCTATTCTGCTCACTCGGGGTCAGAATCGCCTGCAGTCTGTGAATTAATATGGCCTTTCCCAGTCTACCCCCAACCCCACACAAGAGTCAAATTCCTATAAAGTACTTGGCATGATCCCATTGTAACTATGTAAGAGCTTGTGACATGGGACAAGCTAGTAAACAGTGAAACTAAATTAGGGACTTACTTTAGAATAAGATGTAAGAAAAAAATATGGGAAATTGCTAACTTGAAGTCTGAGTTTATCCTTACTTCTTTAATCCCAGATACACAGTAAAACATAATTTAAGCAACTTGCTAAATAAAGTAATAACTCCAATAGAGAACCCACTGCATCAGCTGCTAGACTTTGAAAAAGATTGTGAAAGTCTTGAACCTATTTTCTCATTAAAAACATGTATTCGAATTCCTCAGAAGGCCCAAAATGTGAAATGAGAAACTGCAAATTAGACCTATGGGAGTGAGGCTAAGTGGATGAAGAATAGAGAGGCGCACGGTTGACAGAAGCCAGGGCAGTGACAGCGTGCTGATACCTACTGTTACTCACAAGCACAGGTCCTCAGGAAGATGCACCAAACTGAAGGAGAAAATAGGGAACGATACGGCTGATCTGCCAGTCAGCCTTGTACATGTTTCAGAGTATATTTTTATGGAGAGGACAGATACAAGAGAGAAGACCTCAAAGCTGTAAAAATTAATGTAACTGGGGTTTTTTTTGGCTTAAGAACTTGATGATACTGTTTTGAGAGCTTGGTAAGTCATTCAAGCAGGGAAGCTAAGGTGAGTGTAGATTATTGGGTTTAGTGCTGAGTGAGCAGAGAAGGTCATGCTGTGTGGTCTGAGCAGGAAGCAGTGGTCCCATGTGCGTTGGCTCTGGCCGTGCCTGAGGCTGTGCTCACCATGCTGTGTCCTTCAGCCCCCGCAGCCCCTGGGAGACCTGGACGCTCAGCTGAGAAGAACCCTCAGTCCCGAGACTGGTGTGCTGACATCTGCCGTTGGTGTGAGTTCTGACAACCTTGATAAAATCTTCCCATAACCCTCATGTGTTATGTTCCTGGGATGTAAGCTGTGACCTTGACCACTTTGAATACCTTTAGCACCGAAGCAGAGTCTTTACTTTTGTTCCAGTCAACAGAAATGAGATGGTTAATGAAGGAGTAACACTGACCTAGCAGTGTAACCAAGCAAGACATTGGTTTTGATTTTCTTATCTTCCCTGTAGTTAGAGCTCTCCCACAGACCAGCCCTGTGGATTCTGTGTTTATGCCCGGGAGGAGGCCACACTTTTAAGTTTGAAGCCTTAAGTCTTTTAGGCTTGTGACAAAATAATGTTCTAATTCAAATTACCTTTCTGTGAATATCCACATTTAAGCATTCCATGAGAAAAATTAAGAAAGCGATTTGGAAAGGTTAAGACTCAAAATTTCTTTTAAAAATCTCGAAAACATCCGTCTTTCTTTATATCAGACTAGTTTTTAGGTTATTAAAGAAAAATTGCCTTAGACAAAAGCATTTCTTCACACATCCTGTCTTTCTGGCCAGTGGAAAGGCAGCAGGGAAAAGACCCTCTTACTGAGCCTCTGACGCTAAAGCCGTGGTGGTGTCTGTGTGTGTCTTGCAGCCCGTGTCTGTGGTGGCTCCAACCGCGGTTGTGGAGACAGGAGCCCAACTTCCCAAGGACGGTGAGAGCACCCTTCTTCCTCTCTGTTCCCACGCCCGGCCTTCCTGTAGTTGATGGTGGGAGGTACACGTTCTTGAGAGTTTGCAGGTGTACTTGAGACTGTCAGAGGACATTCTTATTTCCTGCTTGGCAAGAACTGATACTAACATCTAGAGCAGTAGTGTCAGGAGGGTCAGGAGGTTTTTACTTCTTTTTGAGTGGTGGCTTCCTAGGGGATAATGATAGTTTCTTAGCATAAGACTCTTTCTTTTTAGCTAGGCCAGATCCTTGCTAAAACATAACAAGGAAATTCAAGCACACTTATAAAAGTTAATTTATTCACAGCCTCTTGGCTTTTGAGATGTATAGAAATATAGAAGCTTGAACAGCATGGATGGTGAAAATGCACATGTAAGAGTTCAGATTCTCAGTTTTAAACATTATTTTTGTCTGTTTCTGAATTGTTTAGAATTGGCATGTCCATAAAATCTGTTTTTAAAAGGAATATTTCCAGAAAAATTTAATTCTGTAAAAATTATCCATAGCAACAGCTTAAATGTTTTATTAGAACTTTTATCATGATGTTAGTTGAAAGTTCATATCAGCTATTGTTGTTGTAAAGTTTTGTTGTAAATCTCTCTTCACCATCAGTCCCACCAAACATGGGAAATTTAACACTTTTTGTTGTTGCCTTTTCCCAGATAACCATCCTTCTCAACATCACCTGCCATAAGTGTAATTCCCTGTATAACTATTAGTAAGATTGCCTGAATGCTCTTACTACTTCCTGTCTTCCTTAAAAGTGCTAAGTTTCACTTAAGACCTTTCTAAATTAAATTATTTCCAAGACAGTCACACTATGAATTGGCTCTTATTTTAAAAGAAGTGACTTGAAAATCAGTGGAATAGATTAGAAAGTCTAGAAATGGACAAACTAAAATAGAATGTAAAATATGAAAAAGGTGGCCTTTCAAATCAATGAAACAGATGGGGTAGTTCAGTAAGTGGTTTGGACAACTAGACAGCCATCTGGAAAAAAGTAAAGATGTATCACTAGCCTAGGCCAAAATAAATTCAAAGTGGAACAGAGATGGAAAATGCTGCCATAAAGCAGGACTGTAAGAAAACAAAAGGGATCTTTTTTTTTTTTCCAACTATTTAGAGCAGAGTTGACAAACTTGTTCTGTAAGAGGCCAGAGAGGAAATACTTCAGGTGTTGCTGGCCATACAGTCTGTCACAACTACTCAAATAGCTAACCTATTGTAGCTCCAAAGAAGTAATAGATAATAAATGAATGAGCTATGTTCCAGTAAAATTTATTTATAAAAACAATCTGTGGGCTAGATTTGGTTCACAGATCATAGTTTGTTACTCCCTGATACAGAGAAAGATGTTATTATTATGTTTAATACCCAACCCAGAAGCATTAATAGATTTTCAATTTCTGCATGGGGGAAAAGTACTGTTACGTCCAAAGATAAAGATAAATGAAAACCTGGGAAATGTGTGTGTTGTATATGCCTATCACAAAAAGGAGTTTGTTTTGCCAGTATAAAGAATTTCTGTAAATTTGGCATAGACCAAATTTTAAAAAAGATAACGGGAGGAAAAAAACAAACATAGACGTGAAAATATTTAACATCCTTCATGAAACAGAACAGTAGAATAAAACTACAAGTCATCATATTTTTCCCCTATCCTTGGTAAATTCACTGGTGACTTGGTATATATATATAGCCTTTTTGGAGATCAGTTTATGTCTGTCAAAGTTTTAAATGGCAGTGATTCAGTACTCCCATTCTTAATTTACTACACAGATTTTTAATATAAGAATATACATATTAGAGCAGTTGCTGCTATAAAAGTCTGCTATAGCTAGTTCCTATTTAAAATGGGTCTTTAGTGTCTTCAGCAGAATCTCTTGGTTTGCTTCATTTATTTACATCTTTGAGTTACAGGACAGAGCTATAGTGTCCCTGCCCGTCAGCCTCAGTATCTCTTCCCTTGTGAGCTAAACCGGGAAGCCGCTGCTCCCAGCTTTTATTCCTCCATGTGGTGTGCTGTCCTGTGTATGGTGTACAGGGGAGACAGAGGGTTTCACAGCGATGTAATCTTTACACAGAAGGTGTTCAGGAGGAAGGCGAGCAGTAACCGTTTCCCCTTGGGCGCAGCGAGGGGGGACAGACATAAGGAAGTGTTCCTCTCCTCTAAGGAGTTTCTTCTTGGAGTGTGCAGCTTCTGTTTACTGTGCTTCTGGCTAGGGAAAGGAAGCTGCTAAAAAGAGGCTGACATTCCTTCTCTTCCTCCTTCGTGTAGCTGTTTCAGTCTCTCAAGTCACAGAAGCACCCACTTCCACAGCTGGTGTTCTGAAGATGGGGCGATTTCAGGTGAGACTCTCACTTTTAAGGGGTAGTGTGTGTGTGACGAGCAGTGGTGGTGTATGTATGATAAAAAAGGGATTTCCGATTCTGGAGTGGGAGTGTATATAAGAAACTTACATCTGTCTTTGGGGACCTAATTGCCATCAACGATATGTCTTTTTTAGGAGCACTTTAGAGCTGTTTATCATTTTCCTCTCTTAAAATAATACATGGAAGATGAAGACTCCTCAGAGTGGTAGAGGGACGGTAGACAGCTGTCCTCCCTGCCCATCCTCCTCTTTTCCTTCGGCCCTGTGCATGTGTGGACCTGATGTTGACCCTGCTTCTTTTCTGACGGCTCGCTGTAGCTTTTCCCAATCTAGGAGTAGGGTTATCTAGCCATTCTCCTATTGTCAGTCATTAGGCGGTTTCTAATTTTTGAATAAGTAACAATAAACATCTTTGTATAAAAACAGTTTTCATGTTTAGGATAACTTTCTTAAGTTTGATTTCCATAGTGAAAATACTGAGTCAGCATCAAATGACACCATGTAGTTCTATTTTCCCAGTTGGGAAACAAGTGACTATTTTCTGGGTTAGTGATAGGGAACAGTGCAGGCTTTAAAAATCTTTTTCTGCTTTCTTAGCTACTTTCTAATTATTCTCAGGATAGCACTTGAAGCTGGGGGGTATTGGGTCATGTTCTTCTCATTTGTAAAGTTCTCCGAGTTTGTGGCTTCCCTGACTTTATTTCTAGTACATTATTGAACTAGCACAGGAATCTGGATCCTTCCTTTAGCACTAGCTAGTTGTCCTATTTCTTGAAGCTTAGCTGTCATTTAACATTTATTGGATTTAATCTTTGTAGTTTCCCTTGTTTACAAGCAATCGTCAATAGTCTATGACCTGTTGTTATTTATATTTTAACAAGAAATGACCTGAGTCCTGTGCCCAACAGGAGATAATGGAAGTAGCGAATTTGCTTGGCTTAGCCAGCCGCTCAAAATCTCATCTGATTGCATATCTCAGTGCAGACCTGTCATGCTCTGCGGTACAGTTCCTTCTGTTTTCACAGTCCGAGGTGGAGGGCCTGTGTAAACGAATAATCAGCCTACTCAGACTAGGACGTAAAGTGATTCACTTTTGTTTATCATCCGTTGTGAAAATGGAGTGTTCAGGAGCTTTTTAGTCTCACTTTGGTCTGTTTATGTCAGGTTTCAGTTGCAATGGACGATCCCCAGAAGGAGGGTAAAAGTAAATCGGAGGACGCCAAGTCTGTCCACTTCGAATCCAGCACGTCAGAGTCCTCAGTGCTGTCAAGCAGTAGCCCCGAGAGCACCGTGGTGAAGGCAGAGCCCAGCGGGCTGGCCGTCCGGGGCACCTCTGCAGATATGCCGGACAGCGCCCGCCAGCCGCCTGCCTCAGAAGCTGGGCAGCCTAGCAAGGTCGGCCGTTTTCAGGTGACCACCACAGCGAGCAGAGTGGGTCGCTTCTCTGTGTCCAGAACCGAAGACAAGATGGCTGAGGTGAAGGGAGAGGAGCCAGTGGTCTCTCCTCCTTTCATGGACTCAGAACACGACATTCCTCCCTCCGTGACGCCAAAGAAAGAGAAACCCGAACTGTCTGAGCCTTCGCATCTGAATGGGCCGTCTTCCGACCTGGAGGCTGCCTTCCTCAGCCGGGACGCAGATGCTGGCTCAGGGAGCCCACACTCCCCTCCGCAGCTGAGCTCCAAGAGCCTTCCTGCCCAGAGCCTCAGTCAGAGCCTCAGCAATTCCTTCAACTCCTCCTACATGAGCAGCGACAATGAGTCAGACATTGAAGACGAGGACTTAAAGTTAGAGCTTCGCCGACTACGGGAAAAGTGAGTGTGTTTCTCCTGTGAGGGTGGCGGCAGAGCTGTGTGAGGACCCCGTTCCCGATGCAGGAGCGGGGCCTCTGGATGCAGTTCTCGGAAGGACTCAGGGCATCCCTAGTCACAGAGCTGCCTCAGCACCTGTGCATGGCTGCTACATGTGGTTTTTAACACTAGCACTTCAGTGTTATTAACCTAATCTTAACCATTTCTTAGCCTAGTGAATGAATCTGGTAATGGCACTGGGGTATAGAGTACTTTAGCAGGTTTTCTTGGTCACAGTTGACAAACTGGATTTGAGTTGCCAGTTCAGTATCCTGTATAGAGCCTCAAAGTCAGGAAATCCTTCTGGAACATCATCAGTCATTTGTGGTTGGCTAGGAGCTTTTTTTGGAGAAGGCAATGGCACCTCACTCCAGTACTTTTGCCTGGAAAATTCCATGGACAGTGGAGCCTGGTAGGCTGCAGAGTCGGACATGACTGAGCGACTTCACTTTCACTTTTCACTTGCATGCATTGGAGAAGGAAATGGCAACCCACTCCAGTGTTCTTGGCTGGAGAATCCCAGGGACGGGGGAATCTGGTGGGCTTCCATCTATGGGGTTGCACAGAGTCGGACACAACTGAAGCAACTTAGCAGCAGCAGCAGGAGCTTTTTCTGGAGAAGGAAATGGCAACCCACTTCAGTATTCCTGCCTAGAAAATTCCATGGATGGAGGAGCCTGGTGGGCTACAGTCCATGGGGTCACAAAGAGTCGGACGCGACTGAGCGACTTTACTTCACTTAGGAGCTTTTTGGAATTGGCTTGGGTGTAGAGGCCAGCAAGAAGAGCTGACAAACTAGAATCTCAAGCTAGTAGAAACTAGATTAAGTGCATTTGAGGGACAGAGCCATTAGCAGATAAACCTGTGCGTGAAGGTGATATCATGTTAATTTTTGTTGGAACAGAGGTCGTTATTGTATTTTTTAACTGTTTGGTTATCTTTTGTAGACATCTTAAAGAGATTCAGGACCTGCAGAGTCGCCAGAAGCACGAAATTGAGTCTTTATACACCAAACTGGGCAAGGTTCCTCCTGCTGTCATCATTCCCCCAGCAGCCCCCCTTGCGGGGAGAAGGAGGCGACCCACCAAAAGCAAAGGGAGCAAGTCCAGTCGCAGCAGCTCTTTGGGGAATAAAAGCCCTGGACCAGGTCAGCCGTGGCCATCCTGCCTTGTGTTTCTGTCTCTGTCTGTGTCTAGAATCTGTTGAACACTGGCTACTTCCATTGAATTAATTGCGAAGGAGTTTGACTTTCCCATAGTCTGACTTCCTTCCTTCCACTCCCCATGTTTATGGAGCCTCTTTCTGAGCCTGGAAGACAGGGTGGCACTGTGCCCTTTTCCTGTGTTGCCCATATTGCTGTCTGGTGGTTTCCTTCATTTGTAGTTGTTCTTGACTCATGGAACTCATGTCACCAAACTCCTAGGCAGCTGGAAGAAAACACACTGTTCTCTATTTAGTAAAGCCCAGGTCAGTTCTCTCTTTTTAATGAGTGGAGTGGTCATAATCACAGTTGGCACGTATGTAAATTTCATGTAGGTGTTTGGGTATGTCATGTGATAATGTCCTTGATTAAAGTTTTGTTTTATTTAGTTATGTGGGAATAAAGAACGTGCTGGTATTTATAGTCAAAAAATAGTTAAATCATAATCTCTTTATTTTCGTGGTTTGCCTATTTTTTTCTTTATTATGTAGAGTTTTTACCCTTTGGTGAAGTTATGGTAGTATTAGGTAACTAGTTGTAAGTAAAAGCAGCTGGAACACACTTACATACTTACACGCCAGTACACTTGGCACTTGCTCCTCAGTTCTCATGTTAACTGTATTGGACAGCACTTGCAGGCTTAACAGCTTCCCATTCTCTGCAAGTTTTCAGGGGCCCACACCTTTTCTCTGGGATGTTAGAGCCAATTCATTATGAGATGTGAGATCATAAGTCACAGCAGCTAATGTAGATTCTGATCCCAATTTCAGCCTTCTTTTGGAGTGCACTTCTGTTCTACTAGTTATACTAAGGAATAGCCAGGTGTCTACTTCAGGACACCTGGCTAATGAGTGAAAGCCATCTATCAAAAATAACTCTAAATATGCATTACTCTATAATCCCTGTGTCATTTTTTGACACCTCTTTGTACTTTATTTGACACATGTACCAGAAGGACTAAGGAGAGACTGTCTCTGGACCAGTCTCCGCTAAAGAGGGTAAGAGGCAGGGCTGAAGTCGCACAGTGGAGTTCCCACGTCTCCTGCACGCACTGTCTTCTTACCCAGCTGGGACTCCTGAGTCCCCCAGGTTATCTGCAGCTCAGCAGCTTCAGGGATGGGGCCCTGCAGCCCTGTTGCCTCTCCTTCATCTCTTACTCCCCATCCCGTCCAGAGGCCTTTGCCCTTTGGTCTGTAGCTTTTGACCCATTATCACTCCCTCAGTGGGACAAACAGTCGACAGTACTTGTCCAGTGCAGGGGGAAAGCTGTGTACCTCCCTCACCCCAGTGTATCTTCTAACAGGTACCCTGTCTGGTCAGAGTGCAGCTTCAGTCTTGCACCCTCAGCAGACCCTCCCCGCTCCTGGCAGCATCCCGGAGACAGGGCCCAACCAGCTGTTACAGCCCGTGAAACCATCTCCTTCCAGTGACAACGTATACTCGGCCTTTACCAGTGATGGTGCCATTTCAGTACCAAGCCTTTCTGCTCCAGGTCAAGGTGAGAGCCACGAGCAGCCACCATCCTCTGAGAGCCTTGAAATGGAGACACAGCCACACGCAGGACAGAAGCCTGGGGCAGGCAGGTGGCTTGGGGGAGCAGCTGACCTGGAACCTGCCGCCCACAGGGTTCTTTGGGCTGTCAGGGGGGTGGGTAGCAACTCGCTTGGGTGGGATCACTGCTCCCTTCTGGTGGAAGTAGGTTTTCTTCAAGGGATTACAGCAGAAAGTGGCCCTGTGACGCCTCAGTGCAGTGCAGGACGCCTTTGGGGTTTGGAACTTATGATTTAATACTGGACTGGGTTTCCTGAAACCAGATTCTTAGGCGTTTTAGCCCTTTCTGAAAGTTAATGCATTTGTTCAGCCAGTGTAGACTTTAATAATTTCTAAGTGTGAAAGAGACATACTAAAGTGAACAGCCTTAAAATTCAAGTTGCTACCTTTAATCTACTTCCCAAGTATAGGTCATTTAATAAACAGAGGTTTAATAAAATGATCACTCAGAACATTCCTGTAGAGGAAAGACCTTTTAGTAACATTAGACAAAACTTAAAAGCTGTTGGGCATCTGGGTGGAAAAGAATGAAGGGGATCTAGACGGCAAACGGAGGTGCCTTTGCTGCAGCTTTGCGAAGGTTAGGGATCAGCCTGTCTCTGAGCATGCTGGTGGGTGGCGCAGTCTGGGCTGGTGGGGGACAGACCTGACCCCGCCTCTGGCGTGCAGGCCTGTCCTGCGAACTCGTCTTTCTGTGTGCCGTCCTAGCACATCCGGCTCTCAGCTCGGGTTCTAACGTCTCGTAGCCGTGTTCTGTCTCTTCTCTCCCTGTTCTCCCCGTTCTCCCCCTCTCACAGGCTGTGCCAAGTTTAACTGTGCGTCCGAGCAGGTGACGTTCAAAGCTGGCGGCAGGAGGACGCGATTTCTGAGTACGCCCTGCTTGGCTCTTTGTGTGTAACACCTTTACTCCTTCCTTGTCCTTGTGTCTGCCGCTGGACCTGTTGTTTCACGCAGTCCATCTTCATGTGTGTCTGTGCCTCATCTTCGCAGTGGCTTGGCTGAACTAGTATCGCCCTCAGAAGTTTGGGCCTCTGTTAATTATGATAAAAGATGGAGATCTGATGATAGGTTTCTGTGAACTTCAAAATGAGTTTTCTGGTAGAACTGCCTCCTCCTCAGCCTGTGCCAGAGGGCAGCATGGTGTCCAGGGCGAGGGCCTGCTGGGTCACTCAGCGTAGTGATGTCCGTGCGCCCAGCCACGCATAGTGCTCCCGCTTGCTCTGGCATTAGGAGTCACAGCAAGCTTCCTGACCACCGGTGCAGGGAAAACGGAAACCCTGTTTTTGTATTATTTTTCAGAGTAGATTGAAAGCTTGTTTGTTTGTTTTTTTTTTTTTTGTAACCTCAGTTAAGCGTAACCATCTGTCAGTTGTAAAGATGGTGGAATCTCTTCACTGGATGTTTTCACCACCACTGCCCTCTGATTTCAAAGAGGGTTTCAGTGTAGTTCGTCTTATAAATTATGCTCATTAAGACCAAGGGCCAGCACCTGCAAGCCAAGATGAGCTTTTTAACAAAATCGCTGGGACTTCTCAGCTTTCTTCCCCAAAACAAGGCACCTGCCTCTCCAGCCCACCTCCCTGCGTGTGGAGTGTGGGCGGTCCTGCACAGACCCGGTGAGATCATGGGCACAGGACAGGAGCCCAGGGAGGCACACATCATTCCTGTCTGATGAGCCTGGCACGTTCCGGTAGTTGATAAACGTATGTTGAAATGAGAATTTAAAAAACAAAACTGAGGTTTAAGTAGAAAACCTTTGTTAGAGCTTAAACGATCTTCTCTGTTAAGGCCTCAAGCTTCTGATGTGGCTGTTGACGTACTTTTTAGTGCATGTGCTCGGACTCTCGTCGTCTCTCGAGTGTGGTTCAGAGGTCCTTGGGCCTCAGGCAGCACTCGTCCAGGGCTGTGTAGCCCAGAGGGAGGTGGAAAGCCTGCCCCGCTTGGTAGGGCAACAGCTTTCCTGGCAAGGCTGAGTGGGTGAGGGAAAGTCACTCAGTCGTGTCCGACTGTTTGTGACCCATGGACTATACACAGTCCATGGAATTCTCCAGCCAGAATACTGGAGTGGGTAGCTTTCCCCTTCTCTAGGGGATCTTCTCAACCCGGGGATGGAACCCAAGTCTCCAGCATTGCAGACGGATTCTTTACCAGCTGAGCCACAAGGGAAGCCCAAGAATCTTGGATTGGGTAGCCTATTCCTTCTCCAGGGAATCTTCTGGACCCAGGAATCAAACTGGGGTCTCCTGCATGGCAGGCAGATTCTTTACCAACTGAGCTGGCAGGGCCTGGCAAGGCTAGGCTGGACCAACAGTGTTGTTAGCTCCTTGGCACTTCAGTCAGCGCTGTAAGTCCTGTGTCCAGTTAGATGACTGAGGAGACAGTAACAGCAGGGGACCAGTGTTCGGAGGTGTCAGTCCCGTGTTATGTGGCCTGTAGTGTCTCAGAGGGAAGGAGGAAGACCAGGGCATTTTTGTGAGGGAGGTATCATGTGACAGGCACCTCTTCTGTTAGCTCAGAACATTCCCATCGCACTCTGAAAGGTAGGTGATGTTACAGGGTTGTTCAGATGAATGAGAGGCCCTGCCTCCATTGAAGGCACGTCAGTGTCCATTATGTAAAGCCTTTGTGAGCAGATCACAAGATGCAGATTTAAAGCAAATAGACCCAGTGGTTTAGGACTGGCGAGCCCTGGTTCAGTCCGTGTCGGGGAACTAAAGGCCCACAAGCAGTGTGGTGTGGCCAAAAAGAAAAAAGTGAAAGAGCAAATATGGACAGAGATATCGGGCTCTTGGGTGTTGGGGTCTTAACTAGTCTGGGGTGCTTCACTCTGTGCTCAAAATAGATAATGGTTTGGAAGCACGGCTTGGCTTCATGCTTTATTTCTGTTCAAAAGTTGCTTGTTCTCCACATACTTTTAAAAGATTTTTCTAGGGGGCACGGGGTTAGTATGTATGTCTAGGGTTTGGAAATAGTGTGTTAGCCAGTTTAAATGAGAACTGTAACAATGGTACCATGTCAGCCTCCTGTGGTAGAATTGCGAATGCATTTAATGCAGTGCGTGTTAACAGCCCAGCAGGAGAAGCAGGAAGGGGCCAGGGCCTGGAAAGACTGCCTGGGTACTCAAGGTTCCAGCAGCGGGGCCAGAGCCCCAGAAGCCTGGTGCGGGGCTCGCTCCTCCAGACAGCGTGGGGTGGGGCCATGGGCCGGGAGGGGCCCCCGCACAGCCCAGGCCCTGTCCCCTCCCCTCCCTCTCTCCTGCTGGGCCCTGGTGTGCTGTATGGGGAGTCTAATTATTTTATACTTCTGTTTCTTTATCTTTAACACACTGCTCTCTCTTTGTGCTTCAGGGAAGATGGTGAAAAAAGTCTGCCCTTGCAACCAGCTCTGTAGTAATTATCCTTTCTTTCTGTTACTTCTGGTCCCTGACTGTGAAGCCTGTCGCCCTGAGCTCTTTGCGCCCTGCAGCCTCTCGACTCCCGGACCCCAGCCCTGCACCCTTTTCTGGTGTCGTCTTCAACACACTCAGTGGTTGCCACTGGCTCTCCTTCCAGATTCCAAGTCCCCTCACAGTCCATGCTTTCGGTGACAGCCCGCACCTGGCTTTGTGGCCGCTGTGGGCGGGGGCGCCTGCGGCTGTGTGTAGGGCGAGTGGGGCTGCCTCGCGCCCCAAGGAGTCAGCCAGCTGTGTAGACGGTGCGGACGATAGCAGCCGCCGTCAAGGGGCTCTTCCAGAAAACGGTGCTTGGGAGGCGGGCAGTAAGCGTGGCTCATAGTGGGCTCTTGTTACTGGAAGGGGGCAGGGGGTGGGGGGGCAGACTAGGGCAGGAGAACATTTTTGGTGGGAAAGCATGCACTGCTTTTAGAATTTTTGAGCAGAATTGAGAAGGGATTAAAGGACAGTGAGTGTCCTCTGAAGGCTGGCCGTGTCTCAGAAACGCCTGCTCTGCCGGTTTCGTCACTGCTTTCCTGCTGCCACGGACCACGTGCACCCCCATTCTCCTGGGTTTAGTAGCCAAGCCAGCTTTTCCTAGAGTTAGTTTCTGCTTGCAAAGGGGGGTGTGTGTCATCCTCCTGTGGGAAGGCGGTTTTCAGCAGCCAGGATGAGAAGGTCGCCTGTGTGGCTAGTGCCCCCCCGGTGTCCACCCCGCGCCGTGTCGTGGGGCCTTGGCACCCAGCTGAGCCCGGCCTGTGGCAGCAGCGCTCCCCTCCGTGGGCTGCTGACAGCTCTGCTCACTTGTGACCCTTTGTGTCGTCCTCATCGTCTCACTCGCCACCAAGCTCACTCTGCTGTGGTCACGCACGTTGGGGGGTGGGGGGCGAGATGGTCCTCGTGCATGCGCTGCGACACCATCCCCACCCCGGCCCCGCCTGCGCTGTCTCCCTGCTGCCGTCCTGGAAGCCTGTGTCCTGTGCGTCCCACTTTTCCTCCTGGGTTCTGCTCTGTAGGGAACTCGGCCCCCGCCCCCGTGTTGCCTGGGTGCTGAGAAGCACGGGACCTCTGCGCTGGGCAGCCTCACCTCACGCACTCGGGCTTGGGTGCCCAGCCCAGGCGGGTGAGCCACCCCCGCCGTGGGGCCTGGGGGGTGGGAGGCGAGTCGCTTCTGGCACTGTTGGACCGTGACAGCGGCAGTGTCCGCGTTTAGACATTCAGCCCTGGCCTTGACTGGGGATCTGAAGTCCTCTTGGTTCGCGCCTTACAATGGCCGCTTACAGTTATTCTGCAGCACATGTGAGATCTGGTAAGAAAGTGGGGGTGCGGGGAATACACAAGACCCTGACTCTTCTTTCCCTCTTCCCTCAAACCTGCCTCTCGAATAATCGCCAGTGTGCCCTCCAGCAGAGCCGAAATCAGGCAGGACACAGACTCCTTTCTTCCTCATCAAACCATAGAGACCCTTCATCACAGCCCCAGAGCCTCTGCTCCCCCGCACCCCCGCCTCCCTGGGTGCACAGAGAGTGCCTGCTCTTCGGGGAGGGGCAGGGCGGGGAGAAGCCAGCGCGGTGCAGCCGGGGTGAGCCCTCGGGGAAGCCGCCGGGGTGAGCCCTCGGGGAAGCCGCGTCTTCCTGGAGCCGAGAGGCTCGGGCGCAGCACAGAGAACCTTCGCGTCCTCGTGCTTCCTCACAGGGAGTTGGGAGAGGTTGAGCCTTCACTCTCCCAAGTTGATGTTTGTGTTCCTGTCTGTGGGCCCAGGTGAAGCAGCTTTCTGAACAGAGCACGCGTTCTCTCATCTCCCTCTGGAAGAGCGGCTGAGCACATCCCAGACCCCGTCCCCCCCGCGGCTTGGGAGCCCAGCTCTACTCAGGCCTGTGCTCGCAGTGCTTCGGCTCCCGCAGGGACCCTGCCCGTGCTCGGGGGGCCCTCGTCTCTTGCCCTGTCCTGCAGCGTTCAGAGCAGCCAGGCTTGGTGGCTTCAGCACACAGCTCCTCTCAGCGGGCGCTGGGCAGAGGCCCAGCAGCAAGTGTCTGCACTCCCGACACCGTGGGGACTGGTGAAGCGAGGCCCAGGCCCTCGTCCCTCCCTGGCCCTGCTACGCGCCGCATTTGGCTCCTGAGACCCTGAAACCTCCCTTCTGCATGGCTCCCTGCCTCATCCCCCCCCCCCCCCCCCGCCCCGTCCTGGGCTTGCCGCTCATCATCGTGGGAGGTCTCTCCTCTCCCTGAAGTCACCACCCAAGTCCTTCTAACGGGCGTGCCTTGTTGCTTCTTCTGACCTCAGGGACCAGCAGCACCAACGCCGTCGGGGGAGCTGTGAGCAGCCAGGCCACCCCAGCTCCGCCTCCTGCCGTGACATCCAGCAGGAAGGGCACGTTCACGGATGACCTGCACAAGCTGGTGGACAACTGGGCCCGAGATGCCATGAGTTTCTCAGGCAGACGGGGAAGCAAAGGACACGTGAGCTATGAGGTCAGCGCAACCCTCGTGTTTCCTCCTGCTTGTCCGAGTGTTGCTGGGCACGGGGACCCTGCCGTGACCACCTCCAGGGGCTTCTGAGTTCTAGCACTTCGGGGAAAAAAGAAATCAGCCAGGTCCCTTCTTAGTTTCTTATCCTGGATTCCTTGCTCTGAACTCAGTCAGCCCAGTTTTCCCTCCCCCTTTCCTTAACACTCTGAATGGCGTGTGTTCGAGCCACTCACATAAGGCATGCGATGCCACCCCCTTCCAGTCAGAACAGGTATGTGGTGAGTGTCAGGAGCCAGTGATGGTGACAAAGGCTGTCTGCGGGTTGTTCCCCCGACCCTGTAAGGTCAGAGCAGCCCAGTCCTAAAACTCTCCCCCACCCTGTTCCCGTCCCACCTGCACGGCTTCACCGCCTGTTCTCTCCCCAGGGCCCTGGCATGGCAAGGAAGTTCTCCGCGCCCGGTCAGCTCTGCGTCTCCATGACCTCAAACCTGGGCGGCTCTGCCCCCGGCTCTGCAGTGTCAGCTACCTCTCTAGGGCACTTCCCCAAGTCCATGTGCCCCCCTCAGCAGTACGGTTTCCCTGCCCCCCCGTTTGGCACGCAGTGGAGCGGGACGGGTGGCCCAGCACCCCAGCCGCTTAGCCAGTTCCAGTCTGTGGGAACAGCCTCCTTACAGAATTTCAACATCAGCAACTTGCAGAAATCCATCAGCAACCCCCCAGGTTCCAACCTGCGGACCACGTAGACCCGAGGCGATCCTGGGGCAGGTTTGGGGGCAGGAGATGGAATGTGGGGGGTCGGGGGGCGTAGCCTGTATGCCAACTACTAGTGCTGCATTTAACTGGTCATTTCTTGCCAGAAAGGAATGTTTTAATCCCACTTAGAGCCCTTGGAGTGGGTCCTCTCCCCTGCCCTCACCGTCGCCTGGAGTGGGAGGAAGAGAGAGGGCCGCTGTCTTGTGTGTGCTTTTTCGTTGCCCAGACCCAGCAGTGAGCTCTTGGGAAGTCAGGTTGGTCAGAAGGCTCCTAGAGAGCTCTGGAAAAGCAGAGCTGTCTGTATTTTCAGGTGGTGAGGCTCTTCATTTTGGTAGCCACCCCAACCCCTTACTTACTCCCTCAATATAAACCACAAGACAAAAAATTTAAACTATTGGGCTCTCTCCTACCCTGTCGACCCCTACCCCCCACCCCAATCCAACCAACCTTTAGAACCCAGTGAAGACACCAGGGGAGGGATGGAGGTTTCAGCCCTTTCTTACAATAGGTCATTAGTGCTTTAAGCAAATGATACTCGCAGCTTTGACTGCAGCATTAGCAATTAGGAAAAAAATTAAGTTCCCTGCGGACATGTAACTTTGCCATCAGTTTTGATGTGGAAACACTGTGATGTATAAATGTTGTTGGACAACAGTAGTTTAAGAGTAAAATATGAAAGGCTTAAAAGGCTAGCTCTGTCCTTCACTTACTGAGATTTCACTTTTCTCCTTTGTATTTCCATTGTATTAGACAAATAAATGTGAATGTAAACTTGTACGAATCACTCTACTTGAATACTTCCGTCCTCCCAGTACCGCTTGCTGGATGCTTAGTGCCTTGGACTTCTATCGCTTCTGCCGTTGCACCAGCTTCTCGTCAGACCCTGGTCAGCGAGGGTGTGTGGAAGGAGCGCGTGGGTCCGTGTGACCCAGCAGTGGACTGTGTTGTAAGGAAACTGGAAGGGTATTTTTTTCAAGTCATTTAACAGTTTTGTAAGATGAGCAGGGTGAGAAGTTAAGTTGACATCAGTGGTTAAAGCAGAAAACTGTTTCAGGACAAGTGAGGAGGGAGGCTGTCTCCAGATCGGGCAGTTGCCAGACTGAGCGTGGCGCGACCGGTGCTGAGACGAGAGGCTGCAGAACAGACGTGCGTGAAGACGCGGTGCTTGGCCAGCGGCTGCCCTAAGCCTTACTTACCTGCGCTGGGCTTGAACACAGAAGATTGAGAAGAAATGGCTGAAGAGAAAGGAAGGGGGTGGTGGCTAGTTTTTAAGTTGGGAAATGTGATAGTGAAATGTCTCGGATGGAGAAAGTTGCTCTAAGAAAAACTTTGCCTTGCTTTCCTCTTGGTGCAAATGTACCGTGTATTTCTCAACGTGGGGTCCTGCAGTTTGTGGCAAGTGGCCCCACATCTGAAATAAGCACTGTAGGAACGGCTGCTTGTCCCTCCTCACTCCTATATAATGTCCAGAGGGTTGCAGGGTCCTAACCCCCTGGCTACCTTTGTTTCTAGAACGAAAGTGGGTATTCTCATAGAGAGAGAGGCTCCCCCCAAGTAGTAGCTGCAGCCCGCCAGTGTCACTTAGTGCTGTGCCTAGTTGTGGTGGGCAGTTCTCTTACTTTCAGAAACTTCAGGAAATCCTCTCCCATTGCCTGTTCTGGGGGTCTCTATTCTCCCAGAAGATGGGGCAAGAAGCTAGGACTCCTAATTTGGGGGTGCTGCTTCTCTCGACTCTGAGCCACGTCAGTGGCCCATCCCAGGAATCTCCCATGACAGGAAGGGCCTGGCTGTCCTGTCCTTCATTGGCCGTTTTCTTTATTAAGTCAGCCAAGGCCCCAAAGATGCAAATAAAAGCTGAGGTTTTTAGGAAGGTAAGAGATGAGAAGGGCAGGTGCTCCAAGCTTTGCTTTGAAACTTTACTTCTTCTCTGCCTGTAATCCTCGAGAAATGGTAAGAGTAAGGACAGAACAAGTAGTGCCGAGGAAATGGGAAACGGACACGCGGACAGAGGAGACAGGACTTTGTACCAAAGGAGGGAGCCAAGTGCAGCACGACTGTCTTGTCACTTTGGTTTAATGATTTTGAGGTCTCTTCACTCACATGGAAAGTAAGAACTGGTTTTATTTACTGTTGATTTTTTTCCCCTCCTGTGGATGAAATAACTGAAGCCTAGAGGAATGAACCAGTGCTACTGAACTGTTTAAATTATTTTCGTGTTAATAGTATACTTTGAGTATCTTTTTCCACATTAAAAAAATCTTTCTGAATTATAAATGTTTTCCTTACATTATTTAACAATGTACACTGTTTAAAAAAAAATAAACTGAATTCAAACCTTGGGGATTCTTGGCAGCCGTCACTCCTGTGTTTGGCACTGCGGGTTGCACTTCCTGCTTGTGGACATGTGATGAAGCCACTCAGATAAACCAAACTTGGTTTTGTTGAGCTGTGGGGATTCATTTTCAGTAGGTGCCTTTTCGTGATCGCATTAGCTCTGATACAACTTGTGTGCAGTGTATAACTGGGTTCCTATCTCCAGAAACTTTTTCAAACAGTGATTCTGACCTTAACTAAGATGCTGCAGACAAGGAGGATAGTGGTGACGACAACCAAAAGCAGAAGAAGTTTCCGCAGCTCAGGTGAGGGGTCGGGGATGCTGGGGTGGTTGAGGCCTCCTGCTGGGGCTCCTTGTCCCGGGCACCACATCACAGGCAGGCCTGGGCTCCAGCTGCCTCTGGACTGTAACTGTAAACGGCTGCTTCCATCAGAGTTTTGGTTTCCGGATACATATGAACACTGTTCACAGGACACTGGTGGAAGTGTGCACTAGCACCGTATCTTAAAAAAATAAATCATTAAAATGCTCGACACGGGGTGGCCAAAAACCTTCCGTTTGTTTTTTTAAAAGTGAAGTGCAGTAAGAAGAGGCATGCCTGTTACATTGTTACAGGGTAGGATTTAATTTTGCTTTCTTAAAAATACCTTTTCTTTGGTCTTAGGAGAAAAGGGAAGTAGTTTCATGAGCCGATGAACAATAGTGATGAAGACTGCAATCTTGCATGGCAGCGTTAGATAACGGGGGGCCCCCACAGCAAGAGGTCAGCGGTCACTCAGGAACGCACCACAGGCTGAGGTGATTTCTGTCTTCATTAACACAATAGCTTAGGAATAAAGAGTGAGGAGCCCAAGAAAAGGCACCGAGTCTCTACAGAGCTTCCCAAATGCCCGACTTGATGTGAGCAGGTGCTGAGTCCCCCAGCAGAGTTCAGGATGAAGCAGGTAGAGCCCTGAGGCAGAGTGCACTCCTCAGGCAGGACCAGTCATTTCATGACCAAAATGAAGTCCCATCAGGACAGTTCAGGAGGTGCCCTGAGCCGTGGTTAAGGTGGGTCCAGTTTCCTTTTCTTCATGTCCTGATTCTTCCTAGAGGAGTCACAATTCCCTGTGGAGGAAACTGTTCAGATGTGGCTGCAGTGACTTTAAAATCAGGAGTAAACTAACAACTGATACAATCCAGAAGCTATCAGCTAACAGTCCTGCACGACCTACTTTAAACCACAAAAGCCCACGAATGAAAACTGTTATATGAGGACAGATCCCTCCATTAATATGAGACCGAGTTGCAAGAGAAAATGTGATGGGTCTGCGTTTAACCACAGCTGTTAAATTGAGCTGAAGAGTTAGCCCTCAGGTCAGGACCTCACGGGAACCTCTGGCTTTTAAACTAGTTGTCCTCCACGTTCTTAGACTGCTGCCCCTCTGACAGGAGTCCAGACTTCTTAAAATGGAATGTCATTCTGCTTTTAAAACTCAGTGAATCACACACACCCAGGTTCCCTTTGGTGTTTGCTCCTAAAACACTTGTACCTGTGGTGTCTTGGTTAAGGCTGGAAGTTTGGAGGTGCCAGGGTCCAGATTGTGCCTGTGGATTCTGGTGGCAAAGGCTTGGTGGGATCCTGTTCTGGGTCTCCATGTGGTTCTTCAGGACCGAGATGGCAGGGGTCTCCGGTGGTTCTGGTTTCGAAAAGGTCTTGAGCACGCTGTCCTCTGCATCCATAGCCATGTCCCACATTTCAAGACTGTCTGCAAGGACAGCAGTCATGGGAAAATGTAACACAAGAGAAAAGAGCAGGTCACGAGAAGGTTCTGTATGGTGAGGGCCCCACGACGGCATCTGAGTTTCTCCCCCGGTCCTATGGAAGGACACCAGGCTTCTCCAAGACGCAGCAGAGGAGCTGCACATGCGCGAGCAGTCAACCCAGCGTCGGGCCACTCGCATCCCCTTGGTGCAGAACCAACGGGAGTGAAGATCCCTGTGCCTCTTGAGGTGAGTGTGTGGTGACCAGTGACTCACAGGCACCTGGCATGTTTACTGATTGGGCCTTAGATCACACCTCTGGCTCCGCTTACCTGGGAGCAGGTCTGTCTGGGTGAGTGGCTCTGAAGGTGAGCGGGTCCTGGGGAGGCTGGGCTTGGTAGGAGGCACCGGTGGCGGCTGTGCTGCAGAGAGAGGGGGCAGCCTGAGCTTCTGTCGTCATCGGGGGGCTGGGCAGCCTCAGGGGTGCGTGTAGAGCTGCCCGGTTACACCCCGCAGAGCCAGCACCAAGCTCAGGGCCCTGCGTCCCAGTCCCACCTACTCCTCTATATAAACTAGGGCTGAAAACACCATATTCTTCTCATCAAACTAGAGAAAAAACTGAAAAGTCTGGGTTGGAAGCTAAAGACCCAGAATAATAATTCTTACTAAGAACAGCCCCAGCACAATCCATTGTGGGCTTTTCATTAATCTCAGCTGGCCAGTGCTGAGGGGAGTTTTAAAGAACTAAACAGGAACCAAGTCCTCAGAATCTTAGAAATTTTTAAGGAGAAGCTCGGAAAAATCCGTTTTGTCTTTGTTTCTAGTCTCTGGAAGACTTCAAAGCAATCTGTCTCTACTACTCCCAGTGAATCTGGACTCTGAAAAAAACACGAGTTCATGGAGAAAGAGCTGCCAGAAGCCCCATCACCTGCACACCCAACTTTCTGCCTTACAAAGAGCTCATGTCCGGGTGGCCAGAGTGACTGAGGCCCGAGGAGGCTCTGGCACCGGGGAAGTCCAGCTCTGGTGACATCAGGGGCTGTCTGTTCTTCACCCAGGGGGAAACGCAGGGCAGGACCCGGCGCTTGGAAGCCCTGGACCCGTGTGTGCTGAGCCCTGGTCTAGACCGAACCTGCCGCTTCAGGCAGAGGTGCCCCCAGCCTCTTACCCTGGTCCGTCCTTCCAGAGGACAGAGCAGAGGTGGCAGCCTGCTGCTGTCTCTCCATCTGTTTCCGGAACTGCTGCTGCAGCTGCTGCTGCCGGAGCTTCCGCTGGAGCGTGGCTTCACTCTCCGCGGTGCCGGGGGCCAGGCTTCTGTAGCAGGAGACCAGTGAGGCGTGGGGGGGGGGTTTCCGAGTTACCTGGTCAGCAGCACACAGTTGCCAAGGGGGCTCACGGCCCTGCGTGCTGCTGAGAAGGTGCAAGTGGAGGGAGGAGCGGAGGGGGCAGGCGGCCGTACCGGGAGCTGCTCTCCGTGGCCCCCTGCGTCACGGTGTGGGGTCCAGCCAAGTGGCTCCGTCTGCATGGAGAGGTCGCCTCCTGGGTTTTAGGGGGCTCCAGGGTCGCATTCTGCTGGCAGCTGCTGTATCTGGCTTGTTCAACAGATGGTTCAAAATCTTGTCTCTTTGCGTTAGTTAAATCCACTTCAAGAGGCGGCTAATAAAGGGAGAGAATAATTTCCTTCAGTTGCTCTTGCCCCTTCCTTGAACGCATTCCACAACTCTCTGCCCTCATTCCTTCGAGGTCCTGAGAAGCTGAGACAAAGGATCCACAAGTGCACGTGACTCCAACTCTACGTGGAGTAAAACACTCCATTTTCCTCCTGTGCCATTCTGTGCTAGCACAGTTTTCATACAGAGGAGTCACAGTTCAGTTTTTATTTAGGGCAAAAAGCTCTGTAAAATCTAACTTCAATCTTTCCTTGGCAACTGGGCCTGACATACTTTCCTATGGAAATGATCATATATCATCAGTCACACTACAGAAACCCAGAGCCTGTGCTCCAGAGGCGAAGCCTCACTCAGTAATGTGAGGCTCACAGAATAACGGAGGATCAGGTTGAGACGACTACATTTGGGTAAAGATAACCTGAAAATGAAAATTACACTGTGAAATTTCTTATCTACATTGGGAAGTAAGTCAGTCAAAAAGAACTGAGCTTCTGCAGGGAGTTTCCTGGTTCCAGGCTTTCACGCCAAAGGCCCAGGTTCAATCCCTGGTCAGGGAACTGAGTCCCCACACGCCGCTGCCAAAAAAAAGAAACTTTAGGGGAAATGAGCTTATGCTAGGAAACTTGAGGATGGTATGCTCAGTGAAACAGGCCAGGAACAAAGAGAGGACTCCACTGACAAGAGGCACCGAGGGTAGCGAGAAGCAGAGACAAGGCAGATGGTGGTGCCGGGGCTGCAGGGAGAGGGAGCGGGGGTCACTGTGCAGTGGGTAGGATTTGTTTTGTAACAGCAAAGAGCTATAGACATAGGTGGTAGTGGCGAGCGCCCCATGGTAGCAGTGTATTTTGTACAACTGAACTGCGCCCTTAAAATGTCTGAGAAGGTAAATTTTATGTATATTTTACCACCACAAAAAAAATTGAAAATGAGCACTGAAAAAAATTTTAAGACAAAGCTAAATGCTGCTGAATATACAGAATAATTGGAACTCACATACTGCTATGTGCCATACTGGACAACTGTAAGTAGAACCTACTAAAACCAAGCATGCGCCCAACCCTCTGAGCTTCGCTAATAATTTCCACAGTAAATGCACGTGTGTGCACCGAGGCAGGCTCAAGAACGCTAACAGCAGCCCTATTCAGCCAAAAGCTACGAAAATCTCCAGCGTCTATTAAGTAGGATGGGAAAACCGACTGTAGACCCGTGTCACAGAAGATGCCACTACCCTCAGCACAGAGGAATCACACGTGGAGTGAAAGCCCGACACAGAACAGTTCATAATGTGAGTCCCAAAAGCAAAGAACAACCAGAACTTTCCTCAGCAGTGACGGGGCGGGGTGGCACACCCGGAGACTCCGGGAGAGGTGATGCTCGACCTGCCTACGTGGGTGTGTCTGCCCTAAAATTCATCCAGGTGAGCATTTATCACGTGTCCACTGTCTACATAGCTATGCTGTACTTTTTAACACAACACTTTTTATAAAGCACAAACCATACAATTCCATTTATATAAAGTTTAAAAGCAGGAATAAACCTGACTAAAAGACTAAAAAAAAAAGTTACTTTAAAAAGAAAAAAAGTCAGCCTTCCCTGGTGGTTCAGTAGTTAAACAATCAACTCTTGCAATGCAGGGGACCCGGGTTCAATCCCTGGTCCGGGAAGACCCCACCTGCTGAGCCTGTGCTCCACAAGAGAAGCCACCGCAGTGAGAAGCCTGTGCAAAAAGGCACGGGGGTCCCCCGTTCGCCGCAACCGGAGAAATACTGAGCACAGCAGTGAAGCTACAGCACGGCCCAAAGTTTAAAAAAAAAAAGAGAAACAGTGAATGGAGTGGGGGGGGCAGAAAAGTTCTAGAGAGCTGGTTATGTCCTGTTTCCCTAATCTGGGGTGTAGACAGCTGTGTTCACTTCCAAAAATTCACCAGGCTGTATGACTTTCGCAGCTTTCTGTGTATATGTTGTACTTCATTTTAAAAAAAGTGAAAAAATACAGTCATGTCAACAAAATCGCTGACTAGGAAGCTCCAGGCCCTCCCTCGCAGCAACACCAAGGTAACTAAACAGACGGATACCCCTGTAAGAGCTCCAGGGACCAGCCAAGAGGAGCCAGCACCCAGGCCACCGTGACACCAGAACTAAGTTAACAGCAGAGGAGGCGGGCTGCTCGCGGCCTGGCATGGGACAGCGGCCTGGCACGGGGCAGCGGCCGAGGGGGCTGCCGCTCGCTTCTCCAGGGCCCTTCCTGCCCTCCTGCACTGGCAGGCGGATTCTTTAGCACCGCACCACCGGGGGAGCTATCTGTTTCTCACTACGACTACAAAACACAGCTACAATATCCCTCATGAATACAGACGCAGAAATCCTAAACAATGTTATTAATAGCAAACTGAGTCTAATAATAGATTAAAAAGATTTTAAAAAAGGAAAGAAAGAAACGAAGTTCTGCCAATTGACACACACCTCTATGAGGGGCAGCACAAGAAAAAGACCCCTGAAGTACAGCAGAGGGAGGTGGCCGGGCAGGTGGCGGCTCTTCAGGGGCCTGAAGAACCACAGCCACACTCAGCAGGCAACGGGCATTCCCGCGCCCGACCAGTCCAGGTCACATTGGACTCCAGACCCCACTCTCCAAAGGCAGGGGCGCAGGTCACATGACACGCACCCACACAAACGGGAATCCAGCCCTTCCAGACGCAGAGCTGCAGAAGAGCGGAAGGCTGGGCCGGTGAGGCTCTGAGTGTCTGAGAGAAATGGCAGCGGGCTGAGAGGGCCCTGTGCTCCCATCTCTCAGACCTCTGCCGAGCACATCCTCTCCACCGTGGACTCTTTCATCATCCTCGGTGGTAAGTGAGCCCACTGGCCCCTGCTAGCTCTTATGTTCAAAGACGGTGGAAGTGCACGTCCCCGACCCTCTACAGAGCCGGCCTTTCGCACCCCTTTCCATCACCACATACTCAGATACAGGGGTTCAGTCACCATCCCCACTTCCAACGTACCTGGTGTGGAAGCTTGTTCAGTGACCTCAGATAGTCTTTGTCCAGAATACAGTTTCCGAGTGCGTTCCCAAAACTTCTAAGGGTAAAACAGAGTGGAAGCCGGTTGAGAACACAGCAGTGAGCAGAACAGTCGCATATCCCTGCTCCAGAGCATAGGGCGTGAGTCAGTCTTTCACAAAGCCCGCTGGCCCTTCCCGCTGCGGAACCCAAGCTCCAGGGCTAAGTTCCCTTCCCAGGGACCGCTGCGACCCCCAGTGCGTGAGCACACGCGCTCGGGCACAACCTTCACGACTAGACTTCTGTACTGAGAGGCTCAGATCCCCTACAGGCGAATTTTTAAACCAAGTTTTACCTGTATTTTTTTCTAGTAATTCAATTCTCAAAGGCATCTTGAAGCCCCAACAAGATCAAAATCCTGCTCTGTGTGATTAAGTTAATTACGTTACATGCAAATAAGAACAGTGCAGGTGCGTTACAGACAGTGAGGAAGCAACCCGTGGGCTCCTGCGGAGGGCAGGGGTGGGGAAGGCAAAGTCCAGCACAGAACAGGATCCTACCTCATGTTCCCCAAGAGGGCCTTGGAGTAAAGAGAAGCGGGGAAAGGCAGCAGGAGACGGCCGCCTGGGGCTGAGGGTTGGGGGTCCGGGGACAGCTCTGGAAGCAGCCCTGAGATCAGTGGCGCTGGCCCACCTTGGCGCCCGCCTACCTCAGCGCCCGCTTCAGCCCATCTGTTACTGCCTCCTTCCTGGCCTTTTCCAAGGACAAGGCTTTTGACTTAAGGCCTTCGCTGACACCATAGCCCACATCTTCATGATACGAGCCATCCTGGGGGCAGAAAAGGCGTTCAGGCCCCACCGTGAGGGGTTAGAGCCCATCCCTCACTGCTCTTGTCGTCATCAAGCAGTCTTGCTCAGACTGGGCGTTAGTCCTGCCAGGCCGCCTCCTGGACTGGATCTGTGCCCACACGTGCCAGGGCTCAGTGTCAAGACAGTTCTCTCTCTCCCTCTTTACATAAAAAGGCACACGTCTAACCCAGCCCAAGTCTACCGCACAGTAGAAAAGCCTTGTGGGGGACGGACAGAGTTTGGGATGGACATGTACACACTGCTGTATTTAAAATAACCAGCAAGGCCATACTGTGCAGCACAGGGAACTCAGCGCAACCTTCCGTAATAACCTAAATGGGAGACAACTGGAAACAGAGCGGGTGCCTGTGTAAAACGGCATCCCCTCTGCTGTACACCTGAAATTGACATTACTGGTCAGCTACACTCCAATATGAAAAAGTTAAAAACAAGAAAAAACCTTTGGGACACCAAGAAAAAGGAAAACTTGAAATATTATATTTAACTGATTCTAATGACTGGACAGCAAATCCTCTCACAAGTCAGGTAGAATATGCTGCTCAGCTTCCACCAAAAGCAAAGATAGGCCTGATCAAGCTGTCAGCTGACAGAGAGCTGAATATAACCGGATGATAACACTATGATCCTGAAATATAACTCAGAAGCAGTCAGAGAAATGAATCACACTGTAATGAAGCTCTTTGCAGTCCTGTGTATGTGAATTAGGGTTTCAGTCTCTGTGTGTGCACTCAGTCACGCAACTCTCTGCGACCCCACGGACCACAGCCCACCAGGCTCCTCTGTCCATGGGGCTTCCCAGGCAGGGATATTGGAGTGGGTTGCCATTTCCTTCTCCACGGGATCCTCCCGACCCAGGGATCGAACCTGTGTCTCTTGCGTCTCCTGCATTGGCGGGCGGGTTTCTTTACCACTGCGCCACCCAGGAAGCCCAAGGTTTCCAGTACTATTTACAAAAATAAGTCGGAACAGAATTAATGCTAGATGTTTAGGAATAAGTAATATTAACTATAGATATATTAACAATAGAAAAAACGCTTCATCCATCTTTATCAAGAAATGCATTTTCCATAAAATTTTATATTTTGATGTAGTTTTGCCGTCTCTTCAAAATAAACACAATTGACTCTATTGTGTGTTAATAACACCTGTAATATTAACAGTAACTCAATCCAGAAGAAATGTTTTAATAGAGAGCCTTAAGATCACTGGAAATTTACTCCCCCCTCCAAATTTTTACACATACACAAACATACACAGGCAGAGAAGTATAATAGTTATTAATAAAAAATTTTCAATCATATAAGCCAGTAGGGGACTTCCCTGGTGGTGTGGTGGATAAGAATCCGCCTGCCAATGCAGGGGACACGTGTTTGATCCCTGGTCCAGGAAGATCCCATGTGCCATGGAGCAACTAAGCTGCTCACCCGAGCCCGAGCCCCAGAGCCCACAGCCCCTGCTGCTGAGCCTGTGCGCCACCACGAGCAAAGCCGCTGCAGTGAGGAGCCCCCGCTCACCGCAACCAGAGAAAAGCCCTCGCAAAGCAATGAAGACCCAATGCGGCCAGAAAGAAACAAAGCATCACTTTGCGTTATTTAAAAGACACGCTGGTGGAGAAATGGGATGGAAATATGTATTTAAGAAGAGACAATGTAAAATTTCTGATGACTAAAGAGTAACTTGCTCAAAAAAAAAGTAGCTTGTATACATATTTTTAAAAATAGATGACAGCATGTCATCTTCCATGGTATTAATATTTAGAATCCATTGGTACATTTTAAAAAGATGTAGCAGATTTATTTTAGAACGTAGAATTTTACAATATGCCAAAAAATGCACCCTTGCAACTGTTTGTATGTGGTGAAAATTCTTAGTCACTTAAAAATGTGCAGGAAAACGAGCTCCTCAAAATTCTCTTGGGCGCCTGAGTAAGGCCGAGTGAACACACAGCCCACTCTGGCCCAGAGTCTCTGCACCCGCGCTCTCTCCCGCCGCACATCTCCCCCATCACCCTCACCTTCAGCTGGACTCGCACAAACGCACAGACGCCCACGTAGAACTTGCCATTGTTAAGGTCAACAAAATCTAGGGTGGGAAAGACAGCCAGGTGAGGGCTCCTCCTGCCGGGGACGGGGCACACCCACCCGGCCCTCAGCTGTGGCGTGTCCGGCGGGAGCCGGCAATGCCAGGAGGGCGGCACTTACCCACGTTCTGCTGAGTGATGGAGTGCGCCCAGCCATTGTAGCCAAACATCTCATTGGCCAGATTAATGACCCTGTGACCCTCGATGTAACACACCTGGAAAAAATAAAGACGAAGAAACACCTCGTTAAAATTCCTCACCGTCCAACAGTCAGCATCGCGGGCCTCCACTTTTCAGGCAGTGAACTCGCCTACCTTCTGGCCTCCTCCAGCCATGCGGCTACTGATGTACTCTGGGCCCAGCCTCTGCCTCAGGGCGTTCTGGATGGCCTGGTGTTCTTCCACTGTGTACTGGTACTGGAACCAGAAAGGGGAAACTGAACCAACATTCCTGCCATCCCTACGCTCAGATATACTGAGGATCCTATGAGCTGTTGTTCGTGTGGGCTGTCTATCAATACCAGGAACAAGGACTCCACAGGCACGCACTCCAGTAACCACTGGAGCAGTGACACGGGCACATGCTAGGCGGCCTCTGGAAAACTCCAGCCTCACTCACGAGAGAACAAGAGTGAAAAAGGCAGTGTGCTTTAGTAGTACTATGAAGATAACTTTGATTTCACAGGCTCTGGAAGGTCCTCTGGACCCCAGGCATCACTGGACCACACTGAGAACCACTGCCTTAGATGTGACTACCGTGTTACCACAATTCTCTCCAACCACAACTAGGAAACTAAGACTTCCTGTCTCAGACTCTCTCATGACATTTATGTAGACGTGAAAGAGGAAAAAACAGGGTAGGAAGCCTTGCTTCCATGTGCCCTCCAATTCAACCATTTCCCCTCCTGCACGTAGAGAGCTGCACCAGTCTCTGATTAGATTTTCGAGGCCTTGGTGGTTTTCCCCTGGCCCCATCAAAGTGCAACAATACACACAGATCTCTGGTCAGACACATAGGATGTGGGTGGACAAAGCAAGAATCTCCCTTATATGCACAGAGTATCTCCATAAACCCCAGAAACTTTGGATGCCTCCAAAAAGAGAGATCCAAGTGTCATGGAGACAGGACTGACAGGAAACACTGGGACTTTTTACAGAGTCTGCTCCACTTGGAATGTTACAGCAAAAACAATTTACATCTAAATGTAGCCCCCAGCACTGCTGAAGCTCCCTCAGAGCTCAACAGAGACGCCCAAATAACGTCTCTAGGTGAAAATAACAGCTTCCATGTATCTGATGGCGCCGCACACACTGCTTCCCCAGACCATCTTGGTTTTCACTCAACCTCATCCCTTCCAGGGAGGAGGACACACTCACCTGACCAAAGCATAGCACAGGGCTGCCCCCAGCAGGCTGGCTGCCACGGCCTCCAAGGACTGCTTCCGCAGTCCCGGACATGCTGGTTCAGGCCGACTCTAAATAAACAGGACAGCAAAACAGAGATCTGAAAAAACGCTAGTGGTGAAAAGCAAGTCTCCGCTACAATCAGATGAAGTCACTTTCTCCACACGCCTTAAACACAGGCCAGGGGCACAGTTCCTCAATGCCTGGCTGTCTCCGAATAGGCCTCTGAACCCCTCAGGGCCTGCTTCTACCTTTCTGCTGAGTTCTGCCAGCGTGGCGCTGCTACTAAAGATGATTTTTGCAGGAAGAATGTGTTATATGTTACAATTACAATGCTTGCAATAGAAAAAGTCAAAACTACAAAAGCACGCTAGGAAAAAGCCAATAACCAGCTTATGATCACCAACTACAGGAGCATCGTGACCTTGACCTCTGTAGGGTCAAAGAGGAAACATAAGCCGCAGCAGCTGAACTGTCATGGACCCTGATGCCGTGGAAGAGTCACGTGGCACGGAAGACCCCGTGGCCAGAAAGGACACAGCACTGAGCCACCCATGGTCCCCGTGGCTTCGTTATCTCCCGGGACCTTGTTCAGGCCCCACCCCAGGCCGACTGACTCAGAAACCAGCCCACCCAGCGATTCTGACAGCTCCAGGCTGAGTGCCAACGTGTCAGACTGAGCCCACGCTATGTGCAGGCTGGCAGTGCACAGCCTTACCTTGGGAGGCCCCGCCCCTGCCGCACACCCAGCAGATTCCAAGTGGGGCCTCAGCGGACCTGCGCATGAATCCTCGGATTACCTATAGAGCCACAAATCTGTGACCGTCAAGTAGTATATGATTCCACACATGGCATCACACTACAGTGTTTAAGAGCTCACATTCCTAATGCTGACTTCTGGCTCCATCACCCATAAGGTCTTGACCAAGAGAAGTATCACATAAGCTCTCCAATGACATTTCATCATCTGGAAGATGGAGATAACAATAGTACCTACACTTCCTAGGAGTTCTGTAAAGATTAAGTGTGAAACTGCACGAAACTGCATCAATGCAACTAGAGACGATCATAGTTAAGTGAAGTCAGAAAGAGCAAGATAAACACCATATGATATCACTCACATGTGGAACTTAAAATAAGACACAAATGACGCTATCTATGTAACAGAATCAGGAACAGAGAACTGACAGGTAGTTGCCAAGAGGGAGGGGGTTGTGGGGGGCGGAGAGTGGGAGGCTGGGGTTAGCAGATGTAAGACTTTTCCATACAGACTGGATAACAATAAGGTCCTACCGTACAGCCCAGGAAACTATGTTCAGTATCCTATGATAAACCATAATGGAAAAGAATATTTTAAAAATGTATATATACGTATCAGTGAATCAATTTGCTGTACAGCAGTAATTGACACAACACTAAATCCACTGTACTTCAATTTTTAAAACCTGCCTTAGAAGAGTGCCTGGCACATATGAGGTATTAAATAAACGTTCACTACTGCTGAGTGCTTGTTAATTTCTTTCTGTACATTATGAAAATGCAGAACTGTTTAAATGATCATAAAATGTTACCTTTCAGCTAAAAAATGATAAATTTATCTATAATCTTGCACTAAAAAGAGTGGCCTAGTCAATAATTAGTGTCTAAAATTGTTAAATCAAAAAAGAATGCAGTGACAATATTATTAGAATGTGACTGTGAATGCCAGAGAAGACAGTTGAAAGGATGAAACGCCCCTGAGGAGTGGTGCCCGTGTTAGCAACAGTGCAGCAAGGCTCGTCTTTTTAAAGATGAAAATTTTAGTGCTGTTTCCTTTTCAAATACATACATGTGTTAAACAAAAATTGAAAAAGCAGGGGTCAGCAAACTTCTTCCATAACGGGTCAGGGAGCAAATGGGTTAGGTTCAACAGGTTACACAGTCTCTGTCACTACTTCACCTGGACACCGTCGCATGAGAGCAGCCCGTGTCGGGTCACAGTGGGGGGTTCTGACAAAACGTGGTCCGCAGGAGAAGGGAACGGCAACCCACTCCAGTATTCTTGCCTGGAGAACCCCATGAACACTATGAAATGGCAAAAAGATATGAAACTGAAAGATGAGCTTCCCAAGCCAGTAGTGTCCAATATGCTCCTGGGGAAGAGCGAAGACAAAGCTCCAGAAAGAATGAAGACGTTGAGCCAAAATGGAAAGGACACCCAGTTGTGGATGTGTCTGGTGATGAAAGTAAAGTCTGATGCTGTAAAGAACAAGATTGCACGGGGACCTGGAAAGTTAGGTCCTTAAATCAAGGTAAACTGGACGTGGTCATATGAGGTGGCAAGAGTGAACATCGACATTTTAGGACTTAGTGAACTAAAATGGACGAGAATGGGAGAATTTAATTCAGATGACCATCGGCAAGAGTCCCTTAGGAGAAATGGAGTAGCCCTCAGTGTCAACCAAAGTCCGAAATGCAGTACGTGGGTGCAATCTCAAAAACGACAGAATGATTTTGATTTGTTTCCAAGACAAAATGACTCAACCTCACAGTAATCCAAGAAAACCAACAAGGACCAGTTACTGTACAGCACAGGGAACGTTGCTCAATATTCTGTAATAACCTAAATGGTAAAAGAATTTGAAAAAGAACAAATACATGTATATGTATAACTGAATCTCTTTGCTGTCCACCTAAAACTAACACAATATTGTAAATCAACTATGCTCCAATATAAAATAAGAATTTTTAAAAACAATGAAAACCAAAAAGAAAGAAACAAAAACTTAACCACAAAAGAGGTGGCAGCTGTGGCCTGCAGGTCAGTGTGGCATCCCCAGTGGCAAAGCAAGCTATGAGGGCCACAGGCCAATGTGGTCCAGGACAGAGCTCCAAGGACTTAAACAGGACACTTCCTGAACCTCTCTGGGCCCCAGTTTTCTCATCTGCAAAAGGGAATATTAATAAGACCACCCTCAAAAATGTACCCTATTAAATGATGTGGCAATAACAGCATAATCATAATCCTACCAGACTTTTTGGCGGAAACTGCTAGGATGACGGTTCAAACAAAACGCAAAGGGTCTAAACTAACCAAATCCAATTTGAAAACCAAAGAAGCTGCTGACCCACACTGCATGACTTCAGGACCTACTATACTTAAAACACTGTGAGGGTGGTGGGGAGCTTCCCTCTTAGCTCAGTGGTAAAGAATCTGCCTGCCAATACAGGAGGTACGGGTTCGATCCCTGACCTGGGAAGATCCCACGTGCCGTAGAGTAACGGAGCCTGTGGCCACAGCTATCGAGCCTATGCTGTAGAGCCCGGGGGCCGCAGCTGCTGAAGCCCCCAGGCGCTAGGCCCATGCTCCCCGACGGTGAGGAGCCTGCGCACCGAAGCAGAGAGAGCCCACTCATGGCTGGACAAAGGCTCAGCAGCAGCGAAGACCAGCAGCCAGAAACAGCCAACAACGTAAAAACCACCACAGACCAGCGGAGGGGACGGACACACTGGAGCAGAGGAGGGTCCAGAAGGCAACCGCCATCTGAGCTCCAACCAAGGCGCCAGTGCAGTCCAATGGCATTTTCAACAAGCGATGCTGGAACAACTGGAGATCCGTATGAGCAGAACACTTAATATTTTTCACAAAATAATTCTTACACCGTTCACAAAAACTGGAGATGGATTTTAGCCTAGACATAAAAGCTAAAACTAAAACTTCTACAAGAAAATACAGAAGTATATCTTCACAACCTGGAGGTAGCCAAGATTTCTTACTTATGACCTAGAAACCAATAATTATTAAAGGGGAAAAAAGAGACAAATATGACTACATCAAAATGTAAAACTCTAAGAAAATGAATGGGCAACCGCAAAGACCGATATCCAGGATATAAAAAGGACACATAAAGAACTCCTACAACTCAAAAGTAAAAAGACAATTAACCCAATTTTAAATGGGCAAAAGATTTGCGCAGGCACTTCTCAAAGGAAGATATAAACTGTCAATAAACACAGAAGAAAGTGCTCAGCATTGTTAGTAATCATGGACTAAAATTAAAACCAACCACGACACACCGCTTTTCACCCACCAGAATGGCTAAAAATAAAGGCTGACAACACCAAAAGTTGGCAAGGATGTGAAGCACCCAGAACGCTCACGCGCCGCTGACGGCTGTAAACATAGGGTACTCTTCACGGAAAAAGAATGGCTTGAACATGAAGCCAAGCACCCCAGAGGGCAGGGGGGATGGCCTTCAGACAGATGTCCTCCACTGCCCACCACAGTTGCGGGCATCTGAAATAAAGCAAGCTTTCCACCAAACCTGGCCTGTTTATTGACCTTTTGAGCGGTGAGCAGCCAAACCCCACCTTCCACGCCCTTTCAGTAAGATTTTGGCGCCCAATTTGGGGCTGGCTCCGGCTGGCTGCTGTGCTTTCATGGCACCAGGCTCTCCTGGGTCTTCCAGAGGAGAGCTGTGGCCGTAACGGTGTATCCACCTGCTCGTGGTGAGCAAGCCCGAGTAGGGCATTTGGGGGATGTTCAGTAGCTGCCAAAACCTTTTGCTTTGAGGATCCTCCCTCTGCTAGGCACTGGCTGCCAACGTACATTTTTCCTTGGTGGAATAAAACTTACATTTGTGACAAGCTGATGAGCTCTAAGACCAGGGAAGACCACCGGTGTGCACACGGGCAACCTTCTCATTTGTGAGTGCTAGTAACTCAGACGGAAAAGCATCTGCCTGCAATGCAGGAGAACCGGGTTCGATCCCTGGGTTGGGAAGATCCTCTGGAGAAGAAAACTGCAACCCACTCCAGTATTTCTTGCCTGGAGAATCCCATGGACAGAGGAGCCTGGTGGACTACAGTTCATGGGGTTGCAGAGTTGGACACGACTGAGCGACTCACACACACAGTGCTATGTGGGCGTTCTTGACAACTGGTTCTGATGTCCAACTATGAGGACTGTTCTGGGGAAGTGTGTGTTTGCGACTCCATACTGGCCACCCTCAAAGAAGGTTTCTGACAGATCTGTCGATTGGTATGTGAGTGTGTATTCCATCTGTGTGACTGGTATTCTTGTTGCCTTATGTAAAATGGAAATTCAGGTTCAATTCATTAAGAAAACTTTTACCTGGAAAATTGTGACTAAAGAAAGATGATTTTTTTTTTTTTGATCATGTATGGCAAAAGTATTCTTTAGACTCCAGAGAAGATAGGTTAAAATGGATCTCTTAAAATTCAAAAAAAGCCGGTTCTCCTTACATATACAGTTAGGAAAAGCTAGCTTGATAAAATGCTTTTTTCAGACCCTGAGGAAACAAAAATAAGCTTAGGGGCAAATTTGAGGTTAACACTTATCATGTCCCTGAAATACAAACATAGTCCATGTTGCTTGGAACTCCAGCCTTGGATTACTTGTGAAACTTCAAGCTAAGGAAAAAAAAAAAAAGGAAAAAATCCTTTTAAAATTGAGTTATGTAAATTTGGTTATTCTATCATCCATAAACTGGTAAGATTAATCACAATGCCTAATTCATGAAATGTAACAAGAGGAGACGACGAGATCTCTGCTTGGATGTCTGCATGTCTCAGGATGTGTTTTTGTCTTTGGATGATATTGCTGAGGTTAATTTGTAAAGAAGCTCTACTTAACTGGCTTAAAAAAATATAAGTGCTTACAGATCAAACAAATCTAAATTTACCTACTTTTGTCTTCTTATAAAACCAAGAGGAAAACTAAAGATGTTTGGGTTTATTAAACATACATGTACTATTAAAAAAATTATGCTATTAAAAGTGTATGTTTTTTGAGGTTATGGGGTACGATCTTAAGTTTGCCAATCAGAAAATGCTGGTATAACATTTCAATTACCTGTTTCTTGGTTTTGTTATGGTTTCAAGTGTTAACAACTGTGATGCGTAAAAATAATAAGGAAAGCATTTTGGTATGTAAAAACAAGAAAACATGTTGGCAAAAAAAGGTATACAAAAATAAAAATATTTTTATTGAAAAAAATGGTAATAATTTTGTCCTACAGCTGTTTCTGGATAGGGAAAATATAGGACTAATGTATTCAAATCCAAAAAAAATGATAAAAGGTTCATTATAAAATTTTTTTGAAAAAAATTTATGTTGTAAGATTAAGATTAGACTAAATTTAATTAGGTATATAAATTTTGCTATTAACAGTAAACTGATAAAAGACTAACTTTCCTTTTCTTCCTCTCTGTTAAAAACGCAAAGTTCTGCTGGAATATTGATCTGATTTTGGTAACAGACACTCAATAGAAAGTAACTGCCTTGTTTCTAATGATACTTTTGACACTAAGGTTCAGGATGGAAAGACCGTCTAGCAATGTCGTCACAAAATCCCTGCAGGTGTGACCGCAGCCATGAAATTAAAAGACGCTTGCTCCTTGGAAGAAAAGTTATGACCAATCAAGACAGCTTATTAAAAAGGAGAGACATTACTTTGCCAACAAAGGTCCGTCTAGTCAAAGCTATGGTTTTTCCAGTGGTCATGGATGGATGTGAGAGTTGGATTATAAAGAAAGCTGAGCACCAAAGAATTGATGCTTTTGAACTGTGGTGTTGGAGAAGACTCTTGAGAGTACCCTGGACTGCAAGGAGATTCAACCAGTCCATCCTAAAGGAAATCAATCCTGAATGTTCATTGGAAGGATTGATGCTGAAGCTGAAACTCCAATACTCTGTCCACCTGATGCAAAGAACTGACTTATTTGAAAAGACCTTGATGCTGGGAAAGATTGAAGGCAGGAGGAGAAGGGGATGACACAGGATGAGATGGTTGGATGGCATCACGGACTCAATGGACATGAGTTTGAGTAAACTCTGGGAGTTGGTAATGGACAGGAAAGCCTGGCATGCTGCAGTCCACGGGGTCACAAAGAGCTGGACACGACTGAGTGACTGAACTGAATGCTGTCACAGGGTATAACTACTCATGATGCGTAGGACTGCTGGCTTTAAGTTTAATGCTTGAAGGGGGCAGGGGATTGCCCCCCACCCATGTCCTCTGCTTGCTTTTTGTCTGTGGAAAATTCAAAGAATAAGTTTAATCAGAAAAGTGAAAAATGTGGAAACAAAGGAAAACAGTTGAAGGAGACTAAATAATGTAGTCATGAAGCATAGTCAGGACCTTTAGCTCTTTCTCAAGGACTATAGGTAATGCTTTGAAGCATATCCTATGAGCTGTCTTACAGATACTAAAACACCAGGTGCAGAAGTTAACTACTTGATGGCCAGACTGAACCCAGGACTTAAGCTGCCACAATTCCGAGAACTAACTGCAAAGAAATGGGAACAAGTGCACCCCAGAACTGAAGATTAATTGTGCCTAAAACAACCAAGATGATGCTAGGAAGACCAGTGATGACCAATTTGAAGATGACTAAGAGATGACTCTGTTTCTGCATGTAGCCCGCACCGCACCCCCTCTAGCTCTAGCTATAAAAGCTCTCATCCCTTGCTTGTGGGGGCAGGGGTGCAGAGTCAGTCTTTGGACAGATGTCCACCACACTCCCCCTCAGTTGCCGGCATCTGAATCAAAGCAAATTTTCCTTTCCAGCAACCTGGCCTGTCTATTGGCTTTTACGTGGTGAGCAGATGGACCTCCCGTCACACACACATTCGTGTTATCATGAATGAGCCACCTTTCAAAGCTTAAAACTTTAGTCTGTAAACATGGGGGAGCAGTGGAAATTCTAAGTTGAGAATTATACGATATTTTCACCCGGAAATGTTCCTTGTCATCAGTGAATAACTGCAGGAGAGCACAGCTGGAGTCTACATTACAACAGTCAGCAGAGGAAAGGACAGAGGCTCGACCAAAGTGACAGCCACAGATGACAGGTAAGATGGACTCTGTACGTGCATCACTGAGGCTCAGTGATCAGTGAAGTGCTGACTATGAGGATAAAGACTAGCAAGACTAGATACCAAAATTTTTTATTTTCAGTTATGTACATGCTGCTCGCTTGTAGAACTTTTCTTAAATTTAGCAAGAGTAGAAAAAGCATTATTTAAGTAAGAAGAAAAAAGATAGCAAAATGTCCTCTCTTTCTTTAAACCTGACACACCTCACTATACTCTAAACAGAATTAATCTTAAATTTCCACAGCATTTAGACAGACATCACAGCACACAGGTTTCCCAGGTAGCTCAGGGATAAAAACTGGCCTGCCAATGCAGGAGACGCAAGACACATGGGTTCCATCCCTGGGTCAGCAAGATCCCCTGGAGGAGGAAACAGCACCCCGCTCCAGTATCCTTGCCTGGAGAATCCCATGGACAGAAGGCCTGGCGGGCCACAGAGTCAGACACGACTGAACACACAGCCCAGATAACACTATAATCCATTCTACTGCTGAGAACACAGGGGCCGTATACTAACTACTGACTGGATCTCCAGGACTTAGCATAGTCCCTACCCAACTTATAGAATAAAGAGAATGGTAGCTTTATTTTAGCTCTTCTCCACTTCAAAACTGCCAGGGCTTTATTAAAAATGAATACCATGTGTGGATAAAAGTCACAGAAATGGAATGAGCTTCTGAGTAATTAAACTGGTCACAGAGTCCACTCTCACTGGTAGCGCGATCTGTTCTACAGGCACTCTGAGCACGGGCTGACCCAAGACCCAGCCACTGCTCCTGCCGAAACACGGCTAGGTCCCTGACAGCGGGACCCTCCAGTTGCTTCATTTCCATCAACCAGTCAGTAGGAAGCCTTGCTCTGCACGTTTCAATTAAAGGCACCCTATGTAAGTAAGACACAGTGCTGATTCCTTAACACTGAACTCACAGGGGACAGCACCTAACTCACACCTGAACAAAGCTCATTGGAAAGACGCCTGCCTTTCTGCATCAAGTTTGCAGGACCTTCTAGACAGGGGTGGACTTGGGAGGGCGTTATACTAAGTAAGTCAGAGAGAGGACGATCAACACCATGTGATGTCACTCACAGGTGGAACTGAAACAACACAACAAACTAGTCAACAAAAGGGAAGCAGACTCACTAGTGAGCTCAGTGGTGGTACCAGCGGGGGAGGGAAGGAGGAAGGGGCAAGGCAGGGGTAGTTGGAAAACGAGGGTTGTTACACAACCTTATGTGCACGATCTCCTGCGAGCGAAACTGGAAAATTGTAAAGAATTACAGAATTAAAGAATCTTTCAATCATTTTTTAAAAAATGTGCTAAAGAAACAGTGGAATCACGAATAAAAAGTTTAAACTGGCACTGAAGGACAACGAGGCCGCTGGTTTACAGTCCGAAACAAGCAGGCAGAGGTGAGGCCTGCCGGACTTCGGCAGGGACAGCGCGAGGGTCACCCAGCACACCAGCCAGGCGCCCTGAGCACTGGTTCTGTTAGGGGACCGGTCCGTGAACACACAAAACACCGAAGACGCGCTAGGTCTGCTTGGATATGAGCTCCCCCGTCCCCCGGCTCTGCTACATCATCCGTCCGCTCATGTCCAGCCCACCTGGTGCCCATCACTGGACGGCCGGCCTGGCGGCGTCTCCAGCGAGCCCCGCACACGAAGGCTGCTTTGCCCGTGACCGCCAAGGGTCCAGGAGTGCCGCACTGAGAACAGAAAATTGTACAAACCTTCCCGAAGCAACCGGACCCGAGGCTGCCGAAACGCCTGAGCCGGGCCCGGAGCTTCAGGATGGGGGAGAATTTAGATTTCAGAGGTTTGTGCCTCGGTCTGTGAGTCCCCGGGGGGAACAGACCTTAAACGGGCTCGGAGACCAAAAAGCGCAAAAGCCCAAACGCCCATCAGTTAACGGAGAAAGAAAGCAAGGTTCCCCCTCGACGAAACGCCGCCGAGCGGCCGAGGACCGAGGAGCGCCGACCCGGGCCGGACCAGGTGAGCCGCGTCCGCTAACGAGCTGGCGGGGCTCTGGGCGACCCACACGCTCCGCACCAGCGGCGACTGCGGCCCGGCCCGGCGAACGCGCCGAAGGCGCGCAGCGGGTCTCTTCAGACCGAGGGATTCCACCGTGTTTGGATCCTGGCTCGGTTGTTTGAAAGCGCCACAAGGGCTGACTACACGCTGACCTGTCAAACCCCGCCGAGACGCCAACGCCTTCCGGGCCGCAGCCGCTGCCGCCTGGGGCCCGTCGGCGGACCCGCCCTCGGTCCCCGCCCCGGGCATCACTGACCCCGCGGTCCCGGCCCTGGCCGCCCGCTCGCTCGCCCGGCCCGGCGCCCTCACGGCTTATCACACACCGCTGGGCGCGGGACCGCTAAGCCGGGACCCGCGAGGCGAGCTCCCGCCCGGCGGCGACTCCACTTACGCGCCTCAGCCGCGCAGAGCGGACAGGGCTCTGTTCAGACTGAACGCGCAGAAACTCGCTGGGGCACGGCCGCCTGGAGACTCCTGGGAAGAAGGTCTGGGGAGACCGCGCGGACGGAGGAGGCCTGAACGTGCGGAAGGGCACTAAGCACGGCAGCGCAGAGGACTCTGGGAAGAAGGTCTGGGCGTGACCACACGAGCGGAGGCTGTCTGACCGTGCGGAAGGGCCCTAGGCACGATCCGCAGAGGAACCTGAGGAAATCAAGGCGAGACCACGCGCCGAAAGGCGATAGGCACTGCCGCGCAGAGGATCCTGGGAAGAAGGTCTGGCAGAAACAGCGACAGCGGGGGGTGGCTTCAACACGCAGAAGGGCGCTTGAACGGCCGCGCAGAGGACTCTGGGAAGAAGGTTTCGGAGACACTGCAACGGAGGAGGAGGCCTGAGGGGCACGCAGAGGACCATGGGAAGAAGGTCTTGGCGACAACGCCCCGAGGCTGGGCGGCCCGAACCCGATCCTGCTTAGGATGGCTGAGCAGAGGACTGTGGGAACGGAGTAGGTCCAACTGAACTCTCCCCGGACCACTGTGGGGCATAGGAAGAGGAACCGCGAGTCAAGTCAGCAGATGGGAGCAGAGCCATCTGTTGAGAGCCGTCAAGCAAGGTGGCAGTGCGACCCGAACCTCCGTGCCGGCCGCTCGGCTCCCGCATGCCCTGCGCCGCCGTGTCCTCTGCTGCCCCCTGGCGCCCTGCGAGCTCGCGGCACCGACCTCTGCGCCCCAAGCCCAGCAAGGACTGCGCGGGTTGCTTGGCGCCCCCGGTGCATCCAGGCTGCTGTGGTCGTCAGAGCCCGGCAGGGACTGCAGGGGGACTGGCCCTCCGAAACACCCCCCCTGCCGCTGGGTCCCCAGGCCAATGGACTGGTTTCAAATTGGGAAAACACACACACACACACGTCTCTTAGTCGTGTCCCACTCTTTGCGACCCCATGGATTGTAGCCTACCAGGCTCCTCGGTCCATGGCATTTTCCAGGCATGAATACTGGAGTGGGTTGCCGTTTCCTTCTCCATCAAATTAGGAAAGGAGTATTTCAAGGCTGTATACTATCACCCTGCTTATTTAACTTATATGCAGAGTCCATCATGTGAAATGCCAGGCTGGATGAATCACAAGCTGGAATCAAGATTTCCGGGAGAAACATCAACAACCTCAGATATGCAGGTGGTATCACCCTTATGGCAGAATGACTTCCTTGGTGGCTCAGACGGTAAAAGCGTCTGCCTACAGTGCTGGAGACCTGGGTTCGATCCCTGAGTCGGGAAGATCCTCTGGAGAAGGAAATGGCAACCCACTCCAGTACTCGTGCCTGGAAAATCCCAGGGACGCAGAAGCCTCGTAGGCTCCTATCCATGGGGTCACAAAGAGTCAGACACGACTGAGCGACTTCACTTCCTTCCTTCCTTCCTTATGGCAGAAAGCAAAGAGGAACTGAAGGGCCTCTTCGTGAAGGTGAAAGAGGAGAGTGAAAAAGCTGGCTTAAAACTCAACATTCAGAAAATGAAGATAATGGCATCCCATCCCATCACTTCATGGCAAATAGATGGGCAAACAATGGAAACAGTGACAGATTTTATTTTTGGGGGCTCCAAAAGTCACTGCAGATGGTGACTACACGCATGCAATTAAAGACACTTGCTCCTTGGAAGCTACGACCAACCTTGACAGCATATTAAAAAGCAGAGACATTACTTTGCAGACAAAGGTCCATCTAGTCAAAGCTATGGTTTTTCCAATAGTCATGTATGGATGTGAGAGTTGGACCATAAAGAAGGCTGAGCACCAAAGAATTGATGCTTTTGAACTGTGGTGTTGGAGAAGACTCTTGAGAGTCCCTTGGACTGTGAGGAGATCAAACCAGTCCATCCTAAAGGAAATCAGTCCTGAATATTTACTGGAAGGACTGATGCTGAAGCTCCAATACTTTGGCCACCTGATGTGAAGAACTGACCCTTTAGAAAAGATCCTGATTCTGGGATCTTTTCTGGAATTAATGCTTTCAAACTGTGGTGTTGGAGAAGACTCTTGAGAGTCACTTAGACTGAAAGGAGATCAATCTAGTCAATCCTAAAGGAAATCAGTCCTGAATATTTACTGGAAGGACTGATGCTGAAGCTCCAATACTTTGGCCACCTGATGTGAAGGGTCTACTCATTGGAAAAAACCCTGATGCTGGAAAAGGTTGACAGCAAAAAGAGAAGGAGCGGGCAGAAGATGAGATGGTTAGATAGCATCACTGACTCAATAGACATAAATTTGAATAAACTCCAGGAGATAGTAAAGGACAGGGGAGCCTGGCATGCGTCCAGGGAGTCACAAAGAGCTGGACACAACCTCAATAACACCAAACACATACAATAACAACAGCAATAAAACATAAAAAATAGGCAGATTAATATCTGACCTCAGAATGAAGAAAAGCTTTCTAACTGTAAAAGCTGATAAATTAATCATAAAGTAAAAGATGAATAAATGTAGCTACCTATTTAACTTTTTGGACTTCCCTGATGGCTCAGACGGCAAAGCATCTGTCTATGATGCGGGAGACCTGGGTTTGATCCCTGGGTTGGGAAGATCCCCTGGAGAAGGAAATGGCAATCCACTCCAGTACTATTGCCTGGAAAATCCCATGGACAGAGGAGCCTGGTAGGCTACAGTCCATGGGGGTTGCAAAGAGTCGGACATGACTGAGCAACTTCATGTTCATATTTAACTTTAGCTTCTGAAGAATAAATAAGAAAAAGGAGGAAATATTGACATGTATGATGAAGTGTATTCATATATAAAAAGTACTAACAACTCAAGAAATTAGACAAATGAAGTTGAGTGGCTATTTCACAAAAGGAGAAAGATAATAAATAGGAAAAAATGTTCAATAAAACCAAAAAGCATACATATTGAAATAAATATATAATTTCAACCATTTCTTTTTTAAATTAGGAAATTAAAATGTTTTATATAAATTTAATACATTCTTACTGAAAAACACAAAAGATAAAAACTCATCTAGCATTTTACATAACCACTTGTATGTAAAACCAGAACTATTCTCAGAGTTGACCACTGTTATCTACTGATATATATAGTTTTTCTGACCTTGTATTTATGATCATACATTGAAATAATTTTGTCTGATAATATGCAGTACAGATGATACTTTCATACTGCTAGTAAGAACATAAACTGATGCAGGTTTTCAGAAAAGCAATCTTGCAATACATATCAAAAACATACCCTCTTATCCAGGAATTCAGCCTCTAGGACATTAGCCACTAAAGAAAATACCAGGGATGTACACAAAGATTTCTTTATAAGAATATTCTGTATAACATTATTTATACCTGAAAAACTGCTGGACACAAAATGTTAACAGTATGAAATGTTAAATAGGACAGCCATTAAAAATCAGGTTGTAAAAAATACCTATTGACATGGCAAAAAAATGTTCAAGATCATTTTCTGTGGAAAAAGCAGGGCCTAAAACTGCTTGCCCACATTCATTAGGATGGCTACTATGTTAAAAAAAAAAAAAAACAAAAAACACCAAATGTTGACAAGGACTGGAATACTGTGCACTACTGATAGGAGTATAAAATGGTGCGAATACAGTGGTAGGCCTTCAGAAAGTTATATAGAATTACCATATGACTTGACAATCCCACTTCTAGTTATATACCTAGAGGAACTGAAAGCGGAGTCTTCAAGAGGTATTTGCACACCCCTGTCCATAGCAGCATCATTCGTAGCAGTCAAAAGAGGGAAGCAGCCCCCGTGTCTGTGTCATTGACGGATGACGGACAGACAAAATGTGGTGTGTATACACAATGGCCTCTGTTTCACAGCCTTAAAAAGGAAGTGAATTCTGACACGTTGGACAGTATGGATGAACCCTGAGGCCATCACGAAGCCCATCAAAAGAGAGGGCACGGTGCGATTGCACTTACAGGACAGGAAGTAGGCAGATTCCTAGAGACAAAGTGTGAGAGTGGCGGCCAGAGTCTGGAGGGAGGGGGAAATGGACAGTTGCTGCTAAATAAATACTGAATTTCAATTTTGCAAGAGGAGAAGAGCTGGAGTTTGACTGTACAACCGTGTGAGTGTCCTTAACACTTCTGAGATGTACACTTGAAAATATTATGATGGTAAATATTATGTGTATCTTATTGCAGTTTCAAATTTTTGAATTAAAATATTTTTTAAAAAGCTTGCCTACAGTGAGGCAAATCAGAGAGCTTCCATATGAGCTGATTTAATACCTTGTTCTTAACTATGAAGACAGTAAAGGTTCACAAGGAATATCTTTGAGATAAAAGCTATTAAATGAAAAAAGAACCCAAGAGAGAAGGAAAACAAAAATATTTTTTCCAAAAAAAGAAAAACATAAATAACATTATAGGATAAGAAGACAAATGTATTCTGTTCACAAGACAGTAGGCTCTAAAAAAAGAAAAGAAAAAATATATTAGATAAAGAAGGCATTTAGAAACTTAAAATATAACACCCAACATAAAAATGTCACTAGTAAGTTTGGAAGATAAAGTTAAAACAACTCCCAGAAAGTTGGTTGAGATGGATAATAAAAGAGAAACAATATGAAAATTAAAGCATTAATCAAGGAAGTCCAACATCTGAATATGTGTTTCAGAAAGAGAGTAAGAAAACACCTGGAAGAAATGAACAAAGCAAACAAAAAACCTCTTATGATCTGAAAGGCATAGGTCTTCAAACTGAAAGTTCCCACCCCAGAGTTCAGTGGGATGAATTAACAAAAAGCTACACTTGAGAAATTTTAGATCATAAGAGGTAGAGGAAACAAGAATCTTAAATGAAAATATGCAGAGTGAAAGCCAAAAACTTGATATACAAAGTCTCAGGTTACATCAAAAGAACCAGGAATCAGACTGGCTTTGGGCTTCCTGTGCAGCAAATAGTAGAAGCTAAAACACACTGAAGCAATGTCCTCAGGAGTCTCGGGGAAAATGACTTCAAGCCCAGAATTCAATACCCGAATTATCAATAAAGTGAGAGAAAAACCAAAGACATTTTTAGACATACATATGGTCCAAAAGAAAAAAAAAAAGTTGCCTGCCTTTTCTCAGAAGGTTAGAGAAGAATGTCTTCTCTTCAAAACATAGAAAGAAACTATGAAAGAGGAAGGTGCAGGTTTCAGGAAACATGATCCAACACAGGAAAAAAAAAAAAAAAAGAGGCATGAACTTCCTTAGATGGTAAGAAGTGAGAATCTCAGGGAGGCAGCTTTGTGGCAGCCAGCAGACCACGGGTCTGAAGTGGAGAAGAGGGGAAGAGCTCCAGGTGAAGGGTCCACAGGGGGAAGTGGTGCTGAGAGATTATCTGACTGTTTTGGATGTGTGAGAAATTGTATTGAGAAGAATTAATGAGTCCTTACCAATTAAAAAAAAAACCAACAGAGTGATAAGGGCCAACCGGCAAATGTTGAGGAGGCGCTAGAGTGGATCTGGCAATTGTCATGGTCAAGGTTGAAGCAGGCAAGCGTCATCAATGGGTGCTAAGTCTCAGGGGAGATTCTGAGGAGGAGCAGAATATTTGCATGATCCTAAACTGTCTCCCCACAGACATAAACTGCAAAGGAGGACTGGAAAACAAGCAAAAACAAACAGTAATGGCACAGTGGAGAAACTGGGCAAACACAGGCCCTGACTAGGTGATCAGATTAGCATCATCAGCGAGGAGAGCAGGGTAGTGTCTCCAGGTGTGACACCCCAAGGAGGATACAGCTTCACCTACTCGGCATCCAGTGAAGAATGCTAGCCTCAGTCAGACCACAAAGAAACCCCGGACAAATGCAGAAGAAGGAACATTCAGGTACAGGGGAAAAGCTGGGTGTTAGGGGGCGGGGTGGAGACACTGCTTTCTTCAAACGTCAGTGTCACAAAAGATAAATATGTAAATCTCCTGGCTTCCCTGCTGGCACAGCGGTAAAGAATGCTCCTGCCAATGCAGGAGATGCAGGTTCGATCCCCGGATTGGGAAGATCCTCTGGAGGCGGAAATGGCAACCCATTCCAGTATTCCTGCCTGGGAAATCCCATGGACAGAGGAGCCTGGTGGGCTACAGTCCATAGGGTCGTAAAGAGTCGGACACGACTGAGGGACTAACAACAACATGAAAATGTCCCAGGATCAGGAAGGCTAGAGATCTGACAATGAAATGTAGTACCTGCCCCTTGACTGGATCCTGTGCTCGAGGGAAAACTGCCATAAAGAACATTTTTCACTTAATTGATCACACTGGGATATGGATGATAGATTAACTTCTTAAATCAACCTAAGCTTATGAATCTGTTAGGCTGACAACTGTGATCACGTTAAAGGAGAAAAATCCTTTTCCTTAGGAAATACACACTGAAGTGTTTAGGGGTAAGAGAGCCTTGATAGAGGAAACTCGCCCTCTAATTACAGATAGATGAACAGATGACGGATGGCCAGCTGGAGAGAACACAGATAATGCAGACGAGGTGAGGGTACACAGCTATTCCTTGTGCTTATTTTTGCAACTTTGTGTTGTTTGAAATTATTTCAAGTCAAAGTTTTAAAATACTGTAAATACAATATGATACAAGTTTTGTATTATATGTATTATGTATTACTTTTTAAGATGAAAAGGAAACATCAAACTTTTCTGGGGGATGGGACTATATCAGTTCAGTTCAGTTCACTCAGTCATGTCCTCCTCTTTGTGATCCCATGGACTGCAGCACACCAGGCTTCCCTGTCCATCACCAACTCCCGGAGCTCGCCCAAACTCATATCCTTCGAGTCGGTGATGCCATGCAACCATCTCATCCTCTGTTGTCCCCTTCTCTTCCTGCCCTCAATCTTTCCCAGCATCGGGGTCTTTTCCAATGAGTGGGTTCTTCACATCAGGTGGCCAAAGTATTGGAGTTTCAGCTTCAGCATCAGTCTTTCCAATGAATATTCAGGACTGATTTCCTTTAGGACAGACTGGTTGGGTCTCCTTGCAGTCCAAGGGACTCTCAAGGGTCTTCTCCAACATCATAGTTCAAAAGCATCAATTCTTTGGTGCTTGGTTTTCTTTATGGTCCAACTCACATCCATACACGACTACTGGAAAAACCATAGCTTTGACTAGACATACCTTTGTTGGTAATGTCTCTGCTTTTAATATGCTCTCTAGGTTGGTCATAGCTTTTCTTCCAAGGAGCAAGAGTCTTTTAATTTCATGGGACTATACAGGTGACATTATTCTTCTTTAAATTTACACATTTTTGTATCCTCCCATAATAAGTGGGTATTATTTTTATAATAATAAAAAATATAGTTTTATGGCAGTGGAGGCACTCACGCTTTCAGTGTCACCTCCACACCTGGAGCCCGACGCTTCTGAAGGCTTCTCACGGTGACTGAGTCAGCGCTATGAAAGCACCTGATGTTGATGGAGCAACTTCCTTCTGAGATGCTCTGGGATTTTATAATTACACTTTATCCTGAGCCTGATTCTTCATGGTAGAGACGGGCCACGCTGAATCATACCTCAAAACAAGAGGATTATTTTATCAGCTTGGAGCACACTCTGGCAGGTGGTGCACATTCTCTGCTTCCCGGTACTGCTGATGGTTTTTGTGAACCTGCCTGCAAGCACACATTTAAACCAGCCATAATGAAAACTGATTTTCCTTACCTGGGTTGTCAATCTGGTGTAAATGATGGAATCTTCACACTTTTCGAGCCAGAAAGGAGGGAGCTGGAGAAGGGTGGGTAGCAACCTAAAATACTTCCAGGGACTTTCTGCTGGTCCAGTGGCTAAGACTGCATGCACTCCCAAGGCAGGAGGCCACGGTTTGATCCCCGGTCAGGGAACTAGATCCCACGTGCCAAAACTAAGAGTCTGCGTGCGGCAACTAAGACCCAGCACAGCCAAATGAACAATTTAAAAAATAAAAAATAAAATACTTTCAGAGCTTGCTGGTCCTTCATGTCTTTACTCCACTGGCATCCTGGGGTGAGAGCTGGCAGGTCTCCTGAGACCCTCGACTCCTTCCCCAAACCCTTGAGCCTTCCCCCATTGCTTGACCCTCATGAAGCTCTGGCAGAAGTGAACTTAGTGCTTGGAATAAGACAAGGGACATTTTAACCAACGACTGGCTAACTGCTGTGTGCTGCACAGCAGGGGCTGACACACTAGAAGATACAATATACAGGTGTGAGTCTCAGCCCCGGCGGTACACACAATAAGCCCTGGTTTCCTATGCATTCTACTGCCTATTTCTTAACAAGGAAGTAAGAGGCTTTGAGAACGCAAGAGCAGCTGTCAAGGGGAAATCTCCATATTGTGTTCTTTCAATAATTATCATTTCCAAACAGGTGTTCTGAGATGGAGCCAGCTGGTATCAGAACCACCATTTCAATGCAAAACATCGTTTCCCAACTAAGCTACTTGCTGGGAACAGGTAGCTTTGCTGGGTCTGAGGCAGGGGCAGGCAAGGACGCGTGGAGGAGCACGGGCTTTCTCCTGTGGCTGCAGGGTCAGTCAGTGTTCAGAGGGAAATTGAGTCTTTTACAAGTGGTAAATCTTCGGAATGGTGGACTCCTTGCCAGGCTGTGACATGGTGGAGGAAAATGTGGGTCAGCACACACACTACTGAGAATGAGGGAGAGAAGGCCGGTGCTGCCATAACCCTGATTTTTAAAATTTCTTTTTGGTTGTGCTGGTCTTTGTTGCTGTGCCCAAGCTTTCTCTAGTTACAGAGCAGGGGCCACTCTCTAGTTGTGGTGCCCGGGCTTCTTGTTGCAGTGGTGTCTCTTGTTGTGGAGCACGGGCTCTAGGGCACATGAGTTCAGTAGTTATGGTGCTCAGGCTTAGTTGCTCAGCGGCATGTGGGATCTTCCCAGATCAGGGATGGAACCTGTGTCCCCCAGCATTGGCAGGCAGATTCTTAACCACTGAGCCATTGGGGAAGCCCCAATCTCGATTTTTTATTTCCAGAGTCTTCTTTTTCAATCAGTCTTGTTGAGTTTAAAATGTCTGGTCCTATAAGAACTTCCTGTATTGTCAGAGGCTTTCCTCAACTTCAGTGGCATCAACTCTGAATTTCTGAGACTATTTTAGAGAAACCCTGACTGTCCTTTCACAGTCTCCATGACCTAAATGCTTATGGCACACCCTCAGAAGCTAGACGAGAGGCAGCAACTGTTGAAATCATGATGACTAAGTATTTAAAAATAAAACAACAACAGTACTTTCATGGTGCTGACTTTGCACCAGGCTCCGTTCTAGGCCATTTACAGATAGGTGCTAATCCTTACAACTTTACAACCTTTATAATGACCTCACGAGGTAACTAGTGAGATGCCACATTCACTGAATCTCAGATGCTGTCGAGTTCAAGACTCACCATAAGGTTATTAACCCTGAAGAAAAGAAAACAATCTAATCAACAGTAAACAGCATTCACTAATCTGAAATTTACATCCCACTGCTGTTCCCTTATCTTTCTGCATACACAAAAAATGTTAATTTTCAATACCTATCTATGCCACAGTCTTTTCAAAGACATTTTTAAAAAGACAGTCAAGCTCAGTACACATGGAGTCCTGCAACGGCACACAGCTCACTCCAAGTATGCCCAACATGGGCAGACAGCGATGCCACCGCTGCCATCTGGCTGACAAAGACTGTGATGAGCATCCTGATTTAGAAATGTTGAAATAACTGCATCTTAGCATCAAAGAAAGCATTTCCACTTTGTAGACGCAGAGACTGGCACAGCCAGATTTAGTGATTTGCCCCAAAACCTCCCAGATAGTAAGTGGCTTAGCCAGACTTTGAACTGGGGTGGTCCTGCCTCAGAGCTGAGAAACATTGAACTCTCTGCATCTTCAGTGATCTCCCCGTTTATGCTGGTGGAGACCTCACTTCACAGGTCAGTAAATCTATCCTTGGGCAACTGGAACTGGAAAACAGAGCTTCTCTATCAGAGTTCTGCACTTCCTGATCCGTCCTTTGGGACCACACAGAACAAGCCGAATGTCTCTTTCACATGACAGTGGTTTCGTTTTTCCAAATAAAAAGTGAACCGATTGTACTGCATTCACTCAACAAATATTTATTGATCACTTAGCAGGTACAAAATACTGTGCAGGGAACTATGCGTTTTACTGCTCTTCCCTTATCTGCGGTTTGCAGATAGCACAGTTTTGTCTTTATAAATTGAAGAACTGTGGCAACCTTGCCTCGAGCAAGTCTATTAATACCATCTGTCCAACAGCATTTGCTGCTACATTTCATGTCTCTGCGTCACTTTGGTAACTCTCTCAATACTTCTAAAGTGTTCACTGTCAGTGTACCTGTGACGGTGATCTGTGAGCAGGGGTCTGTGACGTTACTGTTGTAGTTGTTTCGTGACAGCATGGACTGCGCCCATGTAAGGCAGTGAACTTAACGGGTAAACGTTACACATGTTTCGACTGCTCCACTGACCCACCCTTCCACATCTCACTCCCTTTCCCTGAGCCTCCCTAGGGATCCCCTGAGACACAATTAAGAACCCTACAATGGCCTCTATCTGTTCAAGTGAGAGGAAGAGTCGCACTCTTTTTTAAATCAAAAGCTAGAAATGAACTAAGCTTAGTGAGGAAGGCATGTTGAAAGCCGAGATAGAAAAGCTAGACTTCTTCCACCAAAGAGATAGCCAGGTTTTGAGTGCAAAGGGAAAGTTCTTGAAGGAAATTAAAAATGCTACTCCAGTGAACACAAGAATGATAAGAAAGTAAAACCACCTTATTGTTGATATGGAGAAAGTCTGAGGGGTCTGGATAAAAGAAATCAGCACATCTTTTGACAATATGGTTTATTGAATATTTTAATCCACTGTTTACTCAGGAAACAAGAAAAAGATTCCTTTTAAAATATTACTGCTCATTGACAATGCACCTGGTCACCCAAGAGCTCTGATGGAAGATGGGCAACGAGATGAATGGTGTTTACACGCCTGCTAGTACAACATCTATTCGGCAGCCCATGGATCAAGGGGTAATTTAAACTTTCAAGTCTTATTATTTAAGAAATGTATTTTGTAAAGCTATAGCTGCCATAGACAGTGATTCTTATTTTAAAATTTTATTTATTTATTTGGCTGTATAGGTCTCAGTTGCGGTACTCGGGATCTTTGATCTCTGTTGCGGCATGTGGGATCTAGTTCCCTGACCAGGGATTGAACCCCGGGCCCCCCATCTTGGGAGCATAGGCCAGCTGGTGGCTAAGACACAACAGTTATTCCTCTGATGGATGTGGGCAAAATAAACTGAAAACCTTCTGGAAAGGGTTCACCATTCTAGATGCCATCAAGAACATTTGTGACTCATGGGAAAAGGTCAAAATATCAACACGAACAAGAATTTGGAAGAGCTGATTCCAGCCCTCATGGATGACTTTGAGGGGTTCAAGGCTAGCGGAGGAGGTCCCTGCAGACCTGGTGGCAATATCAGGAGAACTGGAAGTGGAAGTGGAGCCTGAAGATGGGACTGCACTGTCGCACTCTCACAATTAAACTTCAAGTGGAATTAGAAGTGGAACCTGAAGATGGGGCTGAATTGTCGCAGTCTCACAATTAAACTTCAAGGAATGAGGAGTTGCTTCTTGTGGATGAACAAAAACAGTAATTTATTGAGATGGAATCTACTCCTGGTAAAGAGGCTGTGAAGTCTGTGGAAACGATAACAAAGGATTTAGAAAATTACATAAACTTGGTTGACAAAGCAGCAGCAGGATTTGAGGGGACTGGCTCCAATTTTGAAAGAAATATTACTGTAGGTAAAATGCAAACCAACAGCATTGCTGGTACATAGAAATTGATGGAAGTCAATCAATGTGGCAAACATCACTTCTGTCTTATTTTAAGAACTTGCCACAGCCACCCAGACTTCAGCAACCACCATCTTAATCAGTTAGTAGCCACCGACATAGAGGCAAGACATTCCACCAGCAAAAAGTTTACAATCTGCTGAAGGCTCAGATGATGGTTATTAGCATTTTTTAACAATAAAGTACTTTTATTTTTGGTGTGTGTTTTTAAAAAAATTTTTAAATTCTATATTGGGGTATAGTCGATCAACAATGTTGAGAAAGTTTCAGGTGAACATCAAAGGGACTCAGACATAAATATACATGTATCCATTCTCCCCCATTGGGTTCTCAAAGCAAGAATACTGAAGTGGTTTGCCATTCCCTTCTCCAGTGGACCACATTTTGTCAGAACTCTCCACCATGCAGAATACATCATGAGAAATGCTGGGCTGCATGAAACACAAGCTGGAATCAAGATTGCTGGGCGAAATATCAATAACCTCAGATATGCAGATGACACCACCCTTATGGCAGAAAGTGAAGAAGAACTAAAGAGTCTCTTGATGAAAGTGAAAGAGGAGAGTGAAAAAGATGGCTTAAAACTCAACATTCAGAAAACTAAGATCATGGCATCTGGTCCCATCACTTCATGGCAAATAGATGGGGAAACAGTGGAAACAGTGACAGACTTTATTTTGGGGGCTCCAAAATCACTTCAGATGGTGACTGCAGCCATGAAATTAAAAGATGCTTACTCCATGGAAGAAAAGCAATGTCCAAACTAGACAGCATATTAAAAAGGAGAGACATTACTTTGCCAACAAAGGTCCATCTAGTCAAAGCTATGGTTTTTCCAGTAGTCATGTATGGATTTGAGAGTTGGACTATAAAGAAAGCCGAGCGCTGAAGAATTGATGCTTTTGAACTGTGGTGTTGGAGAAGACTCTTGAGAGTCCCTTGGACTACAAGAAGATCCAACCAGTCCATCCTAAAAGAAATCAGTCTTGAATATTCATTGGAAGGACTGATGTTGAAGCTGAAACTCCAATACTTTGGCCACCTGATGTGAAGAACTGACTCATGGGAAAAGACCCTGACGCTGGGAAAGATTGAAGGTGCAAGGAGAGGGGGATGACAGAGGATGAGATGGTTGAATGGCATCACTGACCCAATGCACATGCGTTTGAGTAAACTCTGGGAGTTGGTGATGGACAGGGAGGCCTGGCATGCTGCAGTCCATGGGTTTACAGAGTTGGACACGACTGAACTGAACTGATTCTCCCCCAGGCTCCCCTCCCATCTAGACTGCCAACAGCATTGACCTGAGTCCCCTGTGCTGTACAGTAGGTTCTTGTTGTTTATCCCATTTAACTACAGCAGTGTGTACAAGTCGATCCCAAACTCCAGAACTATCCTTTCCCGCATCCTTCCTGCCAGAAACCATAACTTTGTTCTCTGTAAGTCTGTTTCTGTTTCGTAAATAAGTTCATTTGTATTATTTCTTTTTAGATTCCACATGTAAGGGATATCATACAATATATCTCTTTCTCTGTCTTGCTTCACTCAGTATGACAATCTCTAGATCCACCCATGTTGCTGCAAATGACATTACTTTGTTCTAATACCTGAGTAATAATCCATTGTATATATATGCACCATATCTTTACCCACTCCTCTGTCCAATCCAACCATATTATATACAATATCATTTTCTTAAGATGGACTTTAGGTTGCTTCCATGTCTCGGCTATTGTAAACAGTGCTGATGAACACTGGGGTGCATGTATCCTTTTGAACCATTTTTCTCTGGATTTATGTCCAGGAGTAGGGTTGCAGGGTCATATGGCAGTTCTATTTTTAGTTTTTTAAGGAGAACATTTCCACACTGTTCTCCACAGTGGCTGTACCATTTTACATTCCCACCAACAGTATAGGAGTTCCCTGCACTCTTCTCCAGGATTTATTTTTTGTGAATTTCTTTCTTTTTTTAACTATTTGGCTGCACTGGGTCTTAGTAGAAGCTCTCATAATCTCTGAACTTCTTTGCAGCATGTGGGATCTAGTTACCTGACCAGGGATTGAACCCAGGTGCCCTACATTGGGAGCTCAGGGTTTTAGCCAATGGACCATCCCTATTGTTTATGGATTTCTCGATGATGGACATTTTGACTGGTGTGAGGTGATACCTCATTGTAGTTTTGATTTGCAGTTCTCTAATAACTAGAGAATAACTGAGCGCAGGCGGCTGCAAGCCGGCGCACTGAGCACAGCCAAGAGGAGCTACCCCGCGTCCGAGGCCAGGGGCGGCGGCTGAGAGGAGCTACCCCGCGTCCGAGGCCAGGGGCAGCCGGGAGGAGCAACCCGAGGAGCGGTGGCTGCGCAGGCACAGGAGGGCCTAGAGGAGCTATCCCACGTTGAAGGTCAGGAACGGAGGCGGTAAGGCGATACCCCTCGTCCAAGATAAGGAGCAGCGGCTGTGCTTTGCTGGAGCAGCTGTGCAGAGATACCCCACGCCCAAGGTAAGAGAAACCCAAGTAAGATGGTAGGTGTTGCAAGAGGGCATCAGAGGGCAGACACACTGAAACCATACTCACAGAAAACTAGTCAATCTAATCACACTAGGACCACAGCCTTGTCTAACTCAGTGAAACCAAGCCATGCCTTCGGGGCAACCCAAGACGGGCGGGTCATGGTGGAGAGGCCTGACAGAATGTCGTCCACTGGAGAAGGGAATGGCAAACCACTTCAGTATTCTTGCCTTGAGAACCCCATGAACAGTATGAAAAGGCAAAATGATAGGATACCAAAGAGGAACTCCCCAGGTCATTAGGTACCCAATATGCTACTGGAGATCAGTGGAGAAATAACTCCAGAAAGAATGAAGGGATGGAACCAAAGCAAAAACAATACCCAGCTGTGGATGTGACTGGTGATAGAAGCAAGATCCGATGCTGTAAAGAGCAATATTGCATAGGAACCTGGAATGTCAGGTCCATGAATCAAGGCAAATTGGAAGTGGTCAAACAAGAGATGGCAAGGGTGAACGTCGACATTCTAGGAATCAGCGAACTAAAATGGACTGGAATGGGTGAATTTAACTCAGATGACCATTATATCTACTACTGCAGGCAGGAATCCCTCAGAAGAAATGGAGTAGTCATCATGGCCAACAAAAAAGTCCGAAATGCAGTACTTGGATGCAATCTCAAAAACGACAGAATGATCTCTGTTCGTCTCCAAGGCAAACCATTCAGTATCACAGTTATCCAAGTCTATGCCCCAACCAGGAACACTGAAGAAACTGAAGCTGAACAGTTTTATGAAGACCTACAAGACCTTGTAGAACTAACACCCAAAAAGATGTCCTCTTCATTCCTATAATGGACTGGAATGCTAAAGTAGGAAGTCAAGAAACACCTGGAGTAACAGGCAAATTTGGCCTTGGAATGCAGAATGAAGCAGGACAAAGACTAATAGAGTTTTGCCAAGAAAATGCACTGGTCATAGCAAACACCCTCTTCCAACAACACAAGAGAAGACTCTACACATGGAGGACATCACCAGATGGTCAACACCGAAATCAGATTGATTATATTCTTTGCAGCAAAAGATGGAGAAGCTCTATACAGTCAACAAAAACAAGACCAGGAGCTGACTGTGGCTCAGATCATGAACTCCTTATTACCAAATTCAGACTCAAATTGAAGAAAGTAGGGAAAATCGCTAGACCATTCAGGTATGACCTAAATCAAACCCCTTATGATTATACAGTGGAAGTGAGAAATAGATTGAAGGGCCTAGATCTGATAGATAGAGTGCCTGATGAACTATGGAATTAAGTTCGTGACATTGTACAGGAGACAGGGATCAAGACCATCCCCAAGGAAAAGAAATGCAAAAAAGCAAAATGGCTGTCTGGGGAGGGCTTACAAATAGCTGTGAAAAGAAGAGAGGCGAAAAGCAAAGGAGAAAAGGAAAGATATAAGCATCTCATTGCAGAGTTCCAAAGAACAGCAAGAAGAGATAAGAAAGCCTTCTTCAGCGACCAATGCAAAGAAATAGAGGAAAACAACAGAATGGGAAAGACTAGAGATCTCTTCAAGAAAATTAGAGATACCAAGGGAACATTTCATGCAAAGATGGGCTCGATAAAGGACAGAAATGGTCTGGACCTAACAGAAGCAGAAGATACTAAGAAGAGGTGGCAAGAATACACAGAAGAACTGTACAAAAAAGATCTTCACGACCCAGATAATCATGATGATGTGATCACTAATCTAGAGCCAGACATCCTGGAATGTGAAGTCAAGTGGGCCTTAGAAAGCGTCACTAAGAACAAAGCTAGTGGAGGCGATGGAATTTCAGATGAGCTGTTTCAAATCCTTAAAGATGATGCTGTGAAAGTGCTGCACTCGATATGCCAGCAAATTTGGAAAACCCAGCAGTGGCCACAGGACTGGAAAAGGTCAGTTTTCATTCCAATCCCAAAGAAAGGCAATGCCAAAGAATGCTCAAACTACTGCACAATTGCACTCATCTCACGTGCCAGTAAAGTAATGCTCAAAAATCTCCAAGCCAGGCTTCAACGGTACGTGGACCGTGAACTTCCAGATGGTCAAGCTGGATTTAGAAAAGGCAGAGGAACCAGAGATCAAATTGCCAACATCTGCTGGATCATTGAAAAAGCAATAGAGTCCCAGAAAAACATCTATTTCTGCTTTATTGACTATGCCAAAGCCTTTGACTGTGTGGATCACAACAAACTGTGGAAGATTCTGATAGAGATGGGAATACCAGAGTACCTCACCTGATTCCTGAAATACCGGTATGCAGGTCAAGAAGCAACAGTTAGAACTGGACATGGAACAACAGACTGGTTCCAAACTGGGAAAGAAGTACATCAAGGCTGCATATTGTCACCCTGCTTATTTAACTTACAATGCAGAGTACATCATGAGAAATGCCAGGATGGATGAAGCACAAGTTGGAATCAAGAGAAATATCAATAACCTCAGATATGTAGATGACACCACCCTTATGCCAGAAAGTGAAGAAGAACTAAAGAGCCTCTTGTTGAAAGTACAAGAGGAGAGTGGAAAAGTTGGCTTAAAACTCAACATTCAGAAAACGAAGATCATGGCATCTGGTCCCATCACTTCATGGCAAAAAGATGGACAAACAATCTAAACAGTGACAGACTTTATTTGGGGGGGGGCTCCAAAATCACTGCAGATGGTGACTGCAGCCATGAAATTAAAAGACGCTTGGAAGAAAAGCTATGACAAATCTAGACAGCATATTCAAAAGCAGAGACATTACTTTACCAACAAAGGTCCATCTAGTCAAAGCTATGGTTTTTCCAGTAGTCATGTATGGATGTGAGATTTGGACTAACAGTTGGACTGTTAAAGAAAGCTGAGCGCTGAAGAATTGATGCTTTTGAACTGTGGTGTTGGAGAAGACTCTTGAGAGTCCCTTGGACTGCAAGGAGATACAACCAGTCCATCTTTAAGGAAGTCAGTCCTGAATATTCATTGGAAGGACTGACGCTGAAGCTGAAGCTCCAGTACTTCGGCCACCTGATGTGAAGAACCGACTCATTTAAAAAGACCCTGATGCTCAAAAAGATTGAAGGCAGGAGGCGAAGGGGACAACCGAGGATGAGATGGTTGGATGGCATCACCAACTCGATGGACATGAGTTTGAGTAGGCCCCAGGAGTTGGTGATGGACAGGGAAGTCTGGTGTGCTGCAGTCCATAGGGTCACAAAGAGTCAGAGATGACTGAGTGACTGAACTGATTCTTTCCTTTGCTGTGCAAAAGATTTTGAGTTTAAGTAGGTCCCATTTGTTTTTGTTTTTATTTCTGTTATTCTGGGAGATGGACTGAAAAAGACATTGGTGCAATTCATGTCAAAGAGTGATCTGCCTGTTTTCCTCGGGGTGTTTCACAGTGTCCAGGTTCACGTTTAGGTGTTTAAACCATTTTGAGCTTAGAATAATCTCATTTCATTTTTTCACTTGTAGCTGTCCAGTGTTCCCAGCACCACTTGTTGAAGAGACTGTCTTGCCTTTTGTCACAGACTGACTGACCACAGGTTTGTGGGTTTCTTTCTGGGCTTTCTGTCCTGTTCTAATCCAATGTTATATCAATTTTGAATCCCTGGGGGAAAAACTCACTTGGTCATAAAGGTTTTTATTTTGCTAGACTTGTTTTGCTACAATTTTCTAGAGACCTCTGTAGTATATACATGGGAGATACTGGTCTGAAGTTTTCTTATATTTGTCTAGTTTTGACATCAGGTTAAAGTTTGTCTCATAACATTAGCTGGGAAGTGTTCCACCTCTTGAATTTTTTTTTTTTTTTTTTTTTGTAACATCTGCCATAGCAGACTGGGCTCAGGACATGACGTGGTTGGCCAGTGGCTGGCCTATTATGGACTTTACATTTATTGCAGGCTGCAGTTGGAAGCATCTGGGTGGTGTGGAGCTGACAGGGTGATTCACAGTTCCTTCTGTTTTACATGAAATAGAGAGGGCAGTGCTTCAGTGACTGGGTGGAGTCTGGCTGCTGGAGGCTGGGAGGCGGCTTTCTCAAGCATCACTGTACTAGTGTGCGTGACTCAGCCAGGTTCCCAATCCAGTAATAACATTCTGCCCTTCTGAATGCAGCCATGATCCCCGGGGATAGGGAGTTCTTTCATTTCCTGTCCTTGTCTATTGTATGATGGCAGCTCCACTGCTTACCAAGGCACTGCCACTCCACTCACTGGAGAAGGAAGCATTTAGGCATATGGTTTAACACCTTCACGGAGAAATTCCAAAGACATAAAAATAAAGTTGATGTTAATTGTTAACAGTATGCTGCGTTTAATATGCATTGTTGTGCTAAATTTTCAAAATACTCCAAGAACTAAGCACTGTTACTGCTATTCATAGTTAAGAAATGTGCATTTCAGAGAGGTGAGGTAACTGGCAAAGCTAGAGAGCATCAGAGTAGAAGTCAGGGGAGAGGTCAGGGCTAGAAATGTACACACAGGTGTCACTGCTATGTAGGCTTCAGACTGGCCAAAAAGTTCTTTCAGTTTTTAGGTAAAAAACACATTTTCATTCTCACCAAGAACTTTATTGAACAACATATTCACCATTTTGTTCCACTACTTTCTGCCATTTTTCAGGCAACTTCACAATTCCATCTTCCCAAAACTTTTTATCTTTTTGAGCAAAGAACTGTTACAGGTGACTTTTACAGTCTTCCAGGGGATTGAATTCTTTTCCATTAGAAGAATTTTGTAAAGACAAGAGCAAATGGAAATCCAAGGGTGCAATGTCTGGTGAAAACGGTGGATCAATCAGAACTTCCTAGCCAAGCTGTAATAGTTTTGCCTGGTCATCAAAGAAACATGCAGCCTTGCCTTATCCTGATGGAAGACTATGAGTTTTCTGTTGACTAATTCTGCATGCTTTTCATCAAGCGCTGCTTTCAGTTGGTCTAACTGGGAGCCGTACTTGTTTGAATTAATAGTTTGGTTTTCCAGAAGGAGCTCGTAACAAAGGGCTCCCTTCTGATCCCACCATATATGCAACATCACTTTTTAAAGATGAAGACTAGCCTTTGATGTGGTTGGAGGTGGTTCCTTTCGCTTGCCTCATGATCTCTTCCATTCCACATTACTGCACAGTATCCACTTTCCATTGTTCATCAAAATTTGTTTTTAAAATGAAACCTTTTCATTAGTTTAAGTAGAGAATCATATGTGGAATTACAGTCAAAAAGATTTTTCTCATTTAACTTACGTTGAACCCAAACATGAAAATGATGAACATAACCAAGCTGGTGCAAATGATTTTCAGTGCTTGATTTGGATATTTAGAGTATGTCAGCTATCTCCTGCGTGATATAACGTTGACTTTCTCAACTAGTTTTTCAGTTTGACATTATAAACTTCAGCTGGTCTATCCCACCGTGGAGCACCATCCAGTGAGAAAGCTCAAGCATGAAACTTCACAAATCAGGTTTGACAGGTTCAATCTTTATACATTACACAAATCTTTTTTTGCATTTCAATTGTGCTTTTGCCTTTCTTGAAACAATAAAGCATAATATGTCAAAAATGTTGCTTGTTCTCTTCCATTTTCAATATTAAAATAGCTACACAAAAATTTGTCCATTTTGATTTTTTTTTTTTTAAATGCATGCTGATCTGAGAGCCGTCACAATACAATCTAACAAAATTGTTTTAAATGAAGTTAGAGACACCTAAGGGCTACTAGAGCCATCTAACAGAAAAAGGGAAGCGAGCATTCTGGCCAGCACGATAACATTTAGAGCCATGGGAGTAGATGGGATAACGTAAGAATAAAGTGTAGATAACAAGCAGAAGGGACCCCAGAGACTGAGTCCTGCGCACTGCAACATGAGAGGCAAGACAAAAGAGAAGGAACAAAGAAAGCTCAAAGAGAATGGCCAGGGAGGTAAGAAGGGATGCCTGGAAGCTACTTGTGAACTGATTTGTGTTGTGGCAAAATTCACATTGAAGCCTGCACCCCAGTACCTCAGATTGTGACTGTAACTAGAGATGAGGCCTGTAAAAAGGTGAAAGTTGAAAGTGAAGTCGCTCAGTCCTGTCCAACTCTTTGCGACCCCATGGACTGTAGCCTACCAGGCTCCTCCGTCCATGGGATTTTTCAGGCAAGAGTACTGGAATGGGTTGCCATTTCCTTCTCCAGGGGATCCTCCCAACCCAGGAATTGAACCTGGGTTTCCGCATTGTAGGCAGACGCTTTACCGTCTGAGCCACCAGGAAAGTCCAAAGGTATGATCTGCCCTCTCTGAGGCACGAACTCAGGACCTTCAGATTATGAGACTGACGCGCTGCCTAATGTGCTAAGAGGGCACAGTGAGGCTGTTAGGGTGGGTCTTGATTCAGTCTGTCTGGTGTCCTTGTAAGAGGAGGAAATAGAGACACCAGGGCGGGATACAGGAGCACAGAGACCACGTGAAGACATAGAGAGGAGGTGGCCATCTGGAAGCTGAGGGAAGAGGGAAGAGCTGCCAGAAGCCAGACTAGATGTAAGGAGCATGAATGAGAGACTGAACAAAAGCAGAACAACTTTAATTTTCACTGAAGTATAATTGATTTACAATGCTGGATTAGGTTCAGGTGTACAGCATCGTTTGCTTTTTTTTTGCAGATTGTATTCCATTATACCTTTCTCGGTGGTTGTTTAGTTGCTAAGTTGTATCTGACTCTCTGCGACCTCATGGATGTAACTCCTCCATGGATGCAAGGCTCCTCTCTCCATGGGATTTCCAAGGGAAGAATACAGGAGTGGGTTGCCATTTCCTATTCTAAAGGATCTTCCTGATCCATGGATCAAACTCCTGCTTGGCATGGAGATTCTGTACCATTGAGCCACCAGGGAAGCAAGACAAATAATTCCTGGCGCTATAAATTTTTTGTTGCTTATCTATTTTATGTGTGGTAGTTTGTATCACTAATCCCATACTCCTAACTTGTCTCTTCCTCCCACCCACCTCTACTAACCACTAGCTTGTTTTCTGCATCTGTGAGTCTGTTTTTTTGCATATACATTAACTGGTATTATTTTTTGGATTCCACATGTAAGTAAGTTCAGTTCAGTTCAGTCGCTCATTCGTGTTCAACTCTTTGCGACCCCATGAATCGCAGCACGCCAGGCCTCCCTGTCCATCACCAACTCCCGGAGTTCACTCAGACTCGTGTCCATCGAGTCCGTGATGCCATCCAGCCATCTCATCCTCTGTCGTCCCCTTCTTCTCCTGCCCCCAATCTCTCCCAGCATCAAAGTCTTTTCCAATGAGTCAACTCTTCGCATGAGGTGGCCAAAGTACTGGAGTTCCAGCTTTAGCATCTTTCCTTCCAAAGAAATCCCAGGGTTGATCTTCATACAGTATTTGTCTTTCTGATTTATTTCACAAAGCATAATATTTTTGAGGTCTATCTGAATTGCTGCAAATGGTATTATTTCATTCTTTTTATGGCAGCTGCTAAGTCGCTTCAGTCGTGTCCGACTGTGTGTGACCCCATAGACGGCAGCCCACCAGGCTCCCCCGTCCCTGGGATTCTCCAGGCAAGAACACTGGAGTGGGTTGCTATTTCCTTCTCCAATGCATGAAAGTGAAAGGTGAAAGTGAAGTTGCTCAGTCCTGTCCGACTCTTAGCGACCCCATGGACTGCAGCCCACCAGGCTCCTCCGTCCATGGGATTCTCCAGGCAAGGGTACTGGAGTGGGGTGCCAGTGCCTTCTCCATTTTATGGCAGAGTAATATTCAATTGTGTACATATATATGTATTTCATCTTCTTTATCCATTTATCTGTTGACAGACACTCAGGCTGATCTCATTTCTTGGCTACTGTAAATAGTGCTGCCATGAATGTTGTGGTGAATGTATCTTCTTGAATTCGAGTTTTCATTTTTTCCAGATATACCCAGGAGTGGGGCTGCTGGATCATATGGTAGCTCTATGTTTAGTTTTATAAGGAACCTCCATCCTGTTCTCCATAGTGGCTACGCCAATTTACACTCCCACCAACACCTTTCCTCACACCCTCTCCAGCATTACTTACTCTTTGAGATGGTCATTTTGTCCTCACTGTGGTTTTTGAGTTGGCATTTCTCTAATAATTAGTAATGTTGGGTATCCTTTTGTGTCCCTGTTGGCCATCTGTTTGTCTTCCTTGGAAAAGTGTCTATTTAGGTCTTCTGCCTATTTTTGATTGGCTCATTTGTTTTTTGATGTTGAATTACATGAACTCTTTGCATATTTTGGATATTAACCCCTTGTCAGTTGCATCACTTACAATACTTTCTCCCATTCCACAGGCTGTCTTTTCATTTTGTTGACGGTTTCCTTTGCTGTCCATAGAAGAAAAAGGTTTTAAAAGAAAAGTGCTCATTTATGTAGTTTAAATGGTCTTAAGCTTCCATGTGAGATGTGTGGGGCTTCCCAGGTGGCACAGTGGTAAAGAACCTGCCTGCTAGAGCAGGAGACACAGGAGACTCAGGTTCAGTCTCTGGATCGGGAAGATCCCCTGAAGGAGGGCATGGCAACCCACTCGAGTATTCTTGCCTGGAGAATGCCACAGATAGCGGAGCCTGGAGGGCTACGGTCCATAGCCTCGCAGAGTCAGACATAACTGAAGTGACATCACGCACGCAGACATGAGATGTGCGGGTTTCTTCTGTTTTGTGTAGAGTGCTGTGTAACATGTCACTTCCAAATATTTTACCAGTCAAGGGCTCCCACAGTATAGTAAATGGGCAGTACTTATATTCATTCATTTATTCATCTTTCATCAAATAAATATTGATTAAACCATTCCTATGTGAGAGGCACTAATCCAGGAGCCGAGGATGGAGCAAAGAACAAAGTCTGGGCTCCCCTGGAGCTTGCATCCTAGAAGGCAGAGAAAAGATGAGCAAGCAAACAGTTATAAAGTTTGGCTGGTAGAAGGAGGTGCCATGACCAAGACTGAGGCAGAAGCCAGAGTAATGGGAACGGTGGTGCTGTTTAGATCGAGGGATGCGGGGAAGGCATCTCTGAAAAAGTGGCTTTGCAAACAAGAAAATGAAATGAGTGAGAAGGTACATGGGATAACCTACCCTTCTCCTCCTGCGTATTTCTCCTTTACTCTCATAATACTGACACACTCACTCTTCCAGCATCAAGTGTGCGGGTTTCCCACAGATTATGCAGTTTACTACACTGCCAGCTGACACTACAGTTCCATTCAATCCTGACACTAACTGGAGTTAGGCAGACTCTGTGGGTTAAAGGTTCAGTCCCACAAGAATGCCCCTCACTTCAAATGCCATTTGCAAATAATAGGCCCCCAGGTTACGCACAAAAGCTGTTTGAGTTGGCTACAAATCAGAGGTTCCTATTGCCTACCTCCTTGATTATTTGCTAGAACGGGTCACAGAATGCAGGGAGACAGTTACCTGCGTTTACCCGTGTATTATGTAACAAAGGACACAGATGAACAGCCGGATAAGAAGATACACAGGGCCCGGATTTGGGAAGGCCCCAAGCATGAGAGCCTCTGTCCCTGAGGAGTTGGGGACTGGTTCCCTCCCAATATATGGACGTGTTCACCAACCAGAAGCTCTCTACACCCCAGTTTTGGGGTTTTTGTGGAGGCTTCATCACAGAGGCATGATCAGTCATTAGCTCTGTCCTCAGCCCCTCTCCCCTTCTCAGAAGGGGTGAGGCGTGAACTTCTAATCAGGTTTGGTCTTTCTGGTGCCCAGCACCGCCCTCGCCCCATCCTGAAGTTATTGAGAAGCCCACCACAATCACCTCACTAGAACAAAAGGCACTCCCATCACACAAGAAATGCCAAGGGATTCCTAAGTCTCTGTGTCAGGAACCAAGGTCAAAGATCAAATATTAGAACAAAAGATGCTCTGACACTTTTACCACTGAACAAGATGCAAGGAGGCAGGGACAGAGACCAATATGTATTCATACATTTTTCTCAAGGTGTGGCCAAAAAAAACCCAGGGCTGTGGGACTTCCGTGGTGGTCCAGTGGATAAGACTCCAGGCTCCCAGTGCAGGAGCCCTGGGTTCCAGCTCAGGTCAGGGAACTAGATCCCATGAGCAGCAACTAAGAGTTTACATGCCACAGCTAAAGATTCTGCAACTAAGACCCAGCACAGCCAAAAACAGAAAAAATACAGTGTATAAACTATACTCAAGAGGTCATATATAAGCTATACATATGTTCATATTAACAGGATAAAGAAAATATCGTGGGGAGGGGGCCTGGTATTTTTTAAAAGGGCAGAGTCATGGAGGCAGAAAAAAGTGCCTTTCCCTCCAGTGTGAGAATTCTATAAGTAAGATAAATGCTAATAAACAGGACTTAGAATCCAGAACTTGTGAGGCCAGATGACCCTTAGTGCAGGAAAACAGGAGGGAGTGTTTAAAGTAGGTTGATGAGTTCACTTTAATCAAAGTCACCAAGGACAGGAGGAGAGAGGGGCAACAGAGGACGCGACGGTTGGATGGCACCACCGACTCAATGGACACGAGTTTGAGCAAGCTCCGGGAGATGGTGAAAGACAGGGAAACCTTGCGTGCTGCAGCCCACGGGGTCGCAAAGAGTTGGACATGACTGAGCAACTGAACAACAACAAGGATAGATCAGAACCAAGAAGGTAAATGAATATGAGAAAGCCTGTGGATGAGATTTTAATTTTTTAAAGTAATATTATATAAATTCTTTTAAATATACTATTGATGCTCTCATCAAAAGCAAACAATTTTGTCTTTAATTTTTGTATCTGCTTATGGTGATGGGTATTCACTAGACTTACTGTGATCATCATTTCATGATGTATGTAAGTCAAATCATTAGGCTGAACACTCTAAACTTACATAGTGCTGTATGTCAACTACATCTCAATAAAACTGAAGGGAAAAAAACAACAGCACTGTTGATGGTTACAGATAAATATGGAAAAATAATCAATTTTGCTAGTCTTTCCTGCAAAACACATGGAAAAGTTTCAACCAAGAATGTCTAGCAGGGGCATCACATAACTGGTTCCTTCTGCCTGGACTCAGTCGTGTCCAACTCTGTGATTCCATGGACTGTAGCCCCCCAGGCTCCTCTGTCCAGGGAATTTCCCAGGCAAGAATACTGGAGTGTGTTGCCATTTCCTAATCCAGGGGATCTCCCTGACCCAGGGATCAAATCCACATCTCTTGCATTGATAGGCGGGTTATTTACCACTGCACCACCTGGGAAGCCCCCATCTTCCACTTAACTGGCTTAAATATTTTGAAAAGCAGTTTGATAACTTTTACTAGAAGCCAAAAAATGTCTTTACCTTCTCATTTTGAGAATTATTCACAAAATGTATCAACCATAAAATACGGAAAGAATATGCATAAACCTTTGTACAAAGCTTAAATAACCCAAATGCTCAGCATTGTTTGCTCATTCATTTAGCAATTTTTTCCCCCAAGTGCCTACCAGGTTTCAAGCACTAGGGTTAAAATAGGTAATAAAAGAAAGTTCCTTCCCTCACAGAACTTACATTTCTGTGGGAGAGATAGGAAAAAAATAAGGGAGCACACTGCTGCTGCTGCTGCTGCTAAGTCACTTCAGTTGTGTCCGACTCTGTGCGACCCTATAGACGGCAACCCACCAGGCTCCCCCGTCCCTGGGATTCTCCAGGCAAGAACACTGGAGTGGGTTGCCATTTCCTTCTCCAATGCATGAAAGCGAAAAGTGAGAGTGAAGTCGCTCAGTTGTGTCTGACTCTTAGTGACCCCATGGATCGCAGCCTATCAGGCTCCTCCGTCCATGGGATTTTCCAGGCAAGAGTACAGGAGTGGGTTGCCATTGCCTTCTCCGAGGAAGCACACTACGTCCTTGCATATAAACACACATACACAGCAAGTCAGATGGAGAAAAATAAAACAGTGGGGAGGCAGGGAGGACAGGAGAAGGTCAGGGAAGGTGGCAATAGTGGAGACAAGGGGGCCTGAAGGAAGCGGGGTAAGGGGTCAAGTTTTGTGTGCTTGTCAGGAGGAGCAGGTCTTGAGGTGGGACAATTCCCAGCAAGACTGAAGAAAAGCAAGGAAGTCAGTGCAGCTGGGCAGAATGAGCTAGAAGGTGAGGAGCAGGTGAGGTCAGAGTCAGGAGGACTGACTCTCTTGGAGGAATTGTAGGCCATGAGAAGAAACCAGGTTTTACTCTGAGTGAGACTGGAGAGTTTTGAACCAGAAGACGACATAATTATGATCTAGCTTTTAAAAGGATAGTGGGGGTAGGGAGAAAGCAGAGAGCGGTCAGAAAAGGACTAAAATAATGGAGGTGAGGAATGATGGTATGCTGGGCCAGCACGGTAATGATAGGGGTGATGGGAGTGCCTGGATAGAATCTGAAGGCAGATCTGACAGCATTAATTAACTAGTTGAATGTGACGTGTAAGAGAGGAGTTAAGGAGGACTCCAGCATTTGGTCTGAGTAACTGGAAGGATGGAGTGCCAGCTACTGAGATGGGGAAGAGCAGCTCTGGTGGTAGAAATTAGAAGTTTGTTCTTGAATCTGTAAGATTTCAGATGCCCTTTATTTAAAACATGTTTCCACATTATAATTCATTATAGGATACTGAATATAGTTCTCTGCGCTATACAGTTGGACCTTGTCGTTTATCTGTTTTATATATAGCAGTGTGTATCTGCTAATCTGAAGCTCCTAATTTATCCCTTCCCACTCCCTTTCCCCTTTGGAAACCACAAGTCTGTTCTCTGTCTGTAAGACTGTTTCTGTTTTGAAGATATGTTCATTTCTGTTATAGTGTAGATTTCACATGTGAGTTATATCACATGGTATTTGTCTTTGTCTTGATTTATTTCATGTAGTATGATAATCTCTAGGTCTATCCAAGTTGCTGCAAACAGCATCATTTCTCTCTTTGTGGCTGAGTAGTATTCTAGTGTGTACACGCCCAACATCAGATGCGCTTTCAGCGGCAAGTGGGTACCTCACGCATCTTGCCCCTCGCGTGGACCACATCAGTGCACTTAGGACCATCGGCAGCCAGCACTTCCATTTCTTAGTCAGAGGGCTCTCTCAACCTAAGGCAATCTTGAAAAACACAATGCAACTCACTGAGAGGTGGTTTTCTTCCCAGTAAGAGAAAGGCACTGGAGCAGAAATTGTTTCCTTGCCTCCTGCTTTCTGTCTTTGAATGCCTTTGTTTGAGACTGTGGTGACTGGTGGGAGTGTAATCACAAGGGAAAGTTTAAGGGAACTTGCGTGGGGCAAAGCCCTGGCATTGTAGAGATGAGCTGGTTTTAGCACCACCTAGCTCCAGGGTGCCTGCTGGATCATCAGAACAATCTCTTCTTATTTAAGCCACTGTAAGTCATGTCTTCTCCTACCGACAAGTGATTCACTGCTCAGTAATAACACACTTGCTAACTTTATCAAGGACTTACTATATACTTGTGTATGCGTGTGCTCAGTTGTGTCTGACTCTTTGCAGCCCCATGGACTGTAGCCCACCAGGCTCCTTTGTCCATGGGATTTCCCAAGAAAGAATACTGCAGTGGGTTGCCATGTCCTTCTCCAGAGGATCTTCCTGACCCAGGGATTGAAGCCTCATTCTCCTGCATTGGCAGGAGGATTCTTTACCACGAGTGCCACCCGGGAAGCTCCACTAGGTACTTAGGAAGAGTTTACTAGTCCTTAGAGTCACAGAGAGTCACATGCACTAGTCTGAGCACTTTACATGCATTGATCTTTTCCCATCTAATTTTTGTAACACCTTTACTATTATTGTCTCCAGTTTCAATAAGGAAACTGGGCAAGGATAGATTAAGACACAGTATGGACCCCAGCACTCATCTTACACACTAGCAAAGTAATGCTCAAAATTCTCCAAGCTGGGCTTCAATAGTATGTGAACTGAGAACTTCCAGATGTTCAAGCTGGATTTGGAAAACGCAGACAAACCACAGAGATCAAATCGCCAACATCCGCTGGATCACAGAAAAAGCAAGAGAATTCCAGAAAAACGTCTACTTCTGCTTCATTGACTAAGCTAAAGCCTTTGTGTGGATCACAACAAACTGGAAAATTCTGATAGAGATGGGAATGTCAGACTACCTTACCTGCCTCCTGAGAAACCTGTATGCAGGTGAAGAAGCAACAGTTAGAACTGGACATGGAACAATGGACTGGTTCCAAATTGGGAAAGGAGTACATCAAGGCTGCATATTGTCACCCTGCTTATTTAACTTCTATGCAGAGTATGTCATGCAAAATCCTGGACTGGGTGAAGCACAAGCTGGAATCAAGATTGCCGGAAGAAATAACAATAAACTCAGATATGCAAATGACACCACCCTTATGGTAGAAAGTGAAGAGGAACTAAAGAGCCTCTTGATAAAGGTGAAAGAGGAGAGTGATAAAGCTAGCTTAAAACTCAACATTCAAATAACTAAGATAATGGCATCTGGTTACTTCATGACAAATAGATGGGTAAACAATGGTAACAGTGACAGACTTTATTTTCTTGGGCTCCAAAATCACTGCAGATGGTGACTGCAGCCATGAAATTAAAAGACGTTTGCTCCTTGGAAGAAAAGCTATGACAAATCTAGACAGCATATTAAAAAAGCAGAGACATTACTTTGCTGATAAAGGGCTGTCTAGTCAAAGCTATGGTTTTTCCAATAGTCGTGTATGGATGTGAGAGTTGGACCATTAAGAAAGTTGAGCGCCAAATTGATGCTTTTGAACTGTGGCATTCGAGAAGACTTTTGGACTGCAAGGAGATCCAACCAGTCAATCCTAAAGGAAATCAGTCCCGAATATGAATTGGAAGGACTGATGCTGAAGCCGAAGCTCTAATACTTTGGCCACCTGATGAGAAGAACTAACTCACTGGAAAAGCCCCTGATGCTGGGAAAGGTTGAAGACAGGAGGAGAAGGGGACGACAGAGGATGAGATGGTTGGATGGCATCACTGACTTGATGGACATGAGTTTGAGCAGGCTCCCGGAGTTGCTGATGGACAGGGAAGCCTGGTGTACTACAGCCCATGGGGTTGCAAGGAGTTGGACATGACTGAGTGTCTGAACTGAACTGAACTGTGTTGCATCTGCTATTAATGCCTTCTACTATTCGTGCCTGCTTAATTTGACATAAACCTGTAACTATAAACCTCACTATGGCAAATCCTTAATCACCTACACATAAATATGGACATTTATCGAGTATAAAAACTTCAAATATAATGGGTAAAGTTAGGTAATACTGTGCATGGTGAAATAATGATTAAAAATACCATACTCCTCCTCCCTGCAACTTTGGGAGTTAAAAAGTGCTGTAGGAGATACTTATGACTAAAGTTTAGTTATCTTCTCATGATGCAAATAATAAAGGGGTAATAAAGGGGGATCCCAAGCTATCACACCAGCCAGCACGCCTCCATGTACAAGTCCCAAACCAGAAGTGCAGAAGTGGATGACATCAGGTGGAATCTTGGAAGAGCAGAAAGGGATGTGGGAACACAATGCTGACCTCCCATCTCCCCATTCCTGTTTATAACAGAAATTCTCTGAAGAATCGCTAATACTCACAACTCTATTTCCATCCATCCCATTCTCCCTTGAACCAATTAATCAAACTTTTGACTGACTCACCTGAATACCTGCTCTTGCCATGGTCCGTGTGATGCCATGTGTCTGGACCATACTGACTCCATTTTGTCAGCCCCATCTTGGGCTCCAAGTCCTACCCCCACCCCCCGTTCCACGTGACTGAGCTGCAGTTCACTCACAGGAATGCATCTGAGTCCTCTAAGTTTCCTATCAACATTTACCCTTGCCTTCATCTGATATGGAACCTGGAAGAATGCCTTGTCCTGATGCAGGTGGTTAACGATCACGAGATACCCCTGGGGGAAGAAAAACCCTGGGTTCCCATCACTGCGGACGTGCTTCCCACTTGGTAGCAGGTTCTGCTTTTAGCCTGGCCACTTCCAGTCCCGGGTACCCCTTCTAGTGACATAGACTGCAGCTGTGAATGCCCCTGGATGCTGGTCCATAGGACCATGCCTCTAAGTTGCCAACATAAACTTCCTGACTGCACTTTATGGGGTTGCCTCCTTTGTGTTTTGGTCTCAAAGTTCCTTCTCAATTTGGAGGACATTACTCAATATCTCTGGGTCCCAACAGATGTTCACAATGTCAGTTTTTGATGTGTGTTGATTTATCAGCAGCATACAATGCAGGCAGCGCCCACTCTCTGCTGCTGGCTCTTCCTCAGCTCGCTGGCCTCTTACTATTGGAAGTTTCAGAGCCTGGACTTCATCCCCGTTCACACCTTTGATTTCCTATCTCTGCTCACAGTTTTACCTGCAGAGGCAGCTGAATACCATCGAATGACTGACCTCAGGTGATGTCATGTGGAACAGAAGAATTGCCTGGCTGACAGGCTTGAATTTCTGATCCATAAAATTGTGAGTTACAAAAAAAAAAAAAAAGTGGCTGTTTTCAGCCATGAAATTTTAGGATAATCTCTCTTGCTGCAACAGATAACTGGAACAAATACCATCTTTCTGCTAACGACCCACAAATTGTGTGAACCTCTCCTCCGAATTCCAGATTCATATCTGACTGCATGTTTGACATTTCCACAGGGCCATGTCTTATTTTGAGTTCTACCAGAATGAACCTGAGACAAGGATTCAGCTGGAAGTAGCTTATTTGAGAGGTAAACTCAAAAACACCAGTAATGTCACAGGGAAGGAAGACAGGGAAAGAGACCAAACAATAGGGTGTGTCATCAAGCCAGTTATGATGGAAGGAAGCTGCTTTCTACTGTTGGGGAACTCAGGGAGTTAGTTACAACCTGTGCCTCAGAGTCACCCACACAGAAGGCAAGGGACCTGGGGTAATCTGTGTTTTAACTTTCATCAGTCATTGGTCACAAGCTGCCCCTAAAGGAGCTGACTCCCCACCAGCCTTAGGCAGAAGCTCAGGCCAAAAACACTCAGGCAAAGAAATCCAAAATCTGGAAGAGAGACACCAGGACAGCACACTGAGGTAGAACGTTGAGGGAATGTGGGCAGGACACTAACAAGGTTTGCTTGGACATTAATATTTTAAAAATGCTTTTATTTCTTTATTACTGACTGCAGTGGGTCTTTGTTGCTGTGTGGGCTTTCTCTGGTTGTGGCGCATGGCCGTAGTTGCTCTGCAGCACGTGGGATCTTCTCAGACCAGGGATTGAACCCGTGTCTCCGGCTTTGGCAGGTGGATTCTTATCCACTGGACCACCAGGGAAGTCCAGATATCAATATTTTTAATGAACTATGACCGGTTGCTTTGGAGAATGACCCACAAACTGGCTACTGGGAGATAGTTCTCTATGATTTCATGTTTGTTCATGACTTGTGAGCGGAAAGCCACAAATTGTCCTTTTGTTTTGAATTATCTTTTCAAAGTATTTGAATAACTATGTGAAAATTAACACAGGAAACCTCAACTACAATTAAAGTCAGGAAGTTCTTTAGAGGGAACTCTTGTGCCCTAACACTCCTTGTCAAGTACCCCAAATCGGACAGACCTATTTGCATCTCCAGCAAGAAGGTCCCTCTACAGCCTAGAAGGAGGAAAGAAAATTTTCTTCTCGCCCAGCAAGCCCATCCAATGGAAAGCTCTGCAGCTCAGTCAATGAGGAATTAGCACCACCCTGAACTCTTACTTTCCTCTGGTGACCTTTCATTTAAACAGCCCCTCCTAACCCCCAATTTCTCTATAAGAGCAGGTTCCCCTCCTTTGTTCTCTGATGCCCATGGTCTGCCCGAGCTTGCATTCCTGAATTGCAGCTCCTCTGCTGCTACTGCTGCTGCTAAGTCACTTCAGTCGTGTCCGACTCTGTGCGACCCCAGAGACGGCAGCCCACCAGGCTCCACCGTCCCTGGGATTCTCCAGGCAAGAATGCTGGAGTGGGTTGCCATTTCCTTCTCCAATGCATGAAAGTGGAAAGTGAAAGTGAAGTCGCTCAGTTGTGTCCGACTCTTTGAGACCCCACGGACTGCAGCCTACCAGGCTCCTCTGTCCATGGGATTTTCCAGGCAAGAGTACTGGAGTGGGGTGCCATTGCCTTCTCCATGCAACTCCTCTAGCTATTCCCAAATAAACTCATTTTGCTGGTGACATAATGACCTATCTTATTTTTAAAGTTGACAGTGAGTAGCCTTGGAGGCTAGAGGTAATGTATCCCACCAGAACAAGGTTATTATTATCCAGTATAATAAGGTAATATCTATAAGGCATAAGGCAAAATTCAGGCAGGTCTGCATGCAGCCTGTTATAAAACCCTGGAGCTCCCTAACTTGGGATTCCTCTCCTGTAACCCGTCCCACAGTGTGGGCAGGTATCACCTGGCTCTTGCTGCGCTGTCCCTGCAACTGGGACTTCTTTCCTTGCAACCCTTTGAGCGGACGCTGGGGGAAAATCAGTTCACATGGACACCTTCAATCCAAATCCCACGGCGGGGTTCCTCTTCCCCTCCCCCCATTCCACATGTGAACTTCCTACCTCACATCATGACATCAGTATAGTCACTCGTTTGTTCTGTTCTACAAAAGATAAGCTAGCTCCAGAACTGCTATTCCACTGACGCTACCAATAACAAACCGAAGTAACTTTCAAAATTTCTTTGTAGCTATTAGACTATCTACCAGGGTCTACATAAGAACACTATGTTCAAAAGGGACTTCAATGAAACTTTTGTCAGTGTGGTTACATATAAATTTGACAAAATTAGGTTCATTTGCTTCATTGTTTTTTGAATTCACATATTTAAAATATGTAAACCATTTATGTGACTAAAAATGTAAAACTTTATAAACAATGATACGCTCCGAGAAATCTCATTACTATATCCATCCATTCCACTCAAATCCCAGAGGTAACTTATGGATTTGTGTTCCTCCATAATGTGTATTGGGCTTCCAAAATGAGTTGGGCTTCCCTCACAGCTCAGTTGGTAAAGAATCTGCCTGCAATGCAGGAGACCCAGATTCAATCCCTGGGTGGGGAAGATCCCCTGGAGCAGGAAATGGCAACCCACTCCAGTACTGTTGCCTAGAGAATCCCATGGACAGAGGAGCCTGGCAGGCTACTGTCCACGGGAAGAGTCGGACACAACTTAGCGACTAAACCACCACCAAAATGTGTATGGTGAAGCAGGAATCCCTAATGTGACTGTATTTGGAAACTGGGCTTTTACAGAGGAAACTAAGGTTACATGAGAGCATATTGGTGAGTCTCTGATCAGAGAAGACTGGTGTCCTTAAGAGAAGAGACACCCGAGCACTCTCTCCCTCCTTGCGCACTTGCACAGGGCAAGGGCCAAGTGAGGACCCAGCAAGGAGGCCATCTGCAGGCCAGGAAAGGACGTCTGACCAGAAACCAGATTTTTCTGGCACCTTGTCCTGGGCTTCCAACCTCAGAACTTTGAGAAAGTTTCTGTTGTTTAAGCCACTCAGGCTGTGGTATGTTATGGCAGCTTATACAGGAGATCATTTATATATGGTTTATCATACTAAATAACTTACGATTAATATATGGTTTATCCCTCCTGTGTTTCTTTTCAGGAAAATAAGCAAACACTTCCTTTTTTTCTTACACAAAAGATAATATACTATATGCTCTTTTGCACTTAACAATGTATGCTATACAGCACACTTTTATCAGTCTACAGAAATCTCTCTCATTTGTTTTTACCCCTGTATTTTTATAAATTGAAGTACAGTTGATTTACAATGTTTCAGATATAGAGTAAAAGTTAATAATATATTTATACATGTGTATGTATATTTTTCCAGATCCTTTTCCATTATAGGTTATATTTGCATTTCTTTATTGTATATATTTATCATAGTTCATACTATGTTTCCAATGTTTTACTACTACAAGTAAAGCCTGAGTGGGTAACCTTATGTGTATGCTGTGTAATGTCTGTGGAGGTGCCTATTCAGGGTAAATCCCTAGAAAATGGATAGCTGGGTTAAAAGGTACACACAGGTAGTTTTGTTTGATAATTCTTAACGACCCCTTTGAGGGGCTGCACCATTCTATACCCTTACCAGCTGTGTATGAGGGTCTCTTTTTTTTCCTCACTGCCACACCCGCAGAGTGCTGTCAAGCTTTTGAATTTTTCCCAATCTATTAATGAAAGATACTTCACTGTGCTTCTAATTTACATTTATCATAAGTTGCAGCTTCTCACATGTTTGTGTTGTTCAGTTCTCAGTCATGTCCTACTTTTTGCAGTCCCATGGACTGCAGCATGCCAGGCTTCCCTGTCCTTCACTAACTCCCAGAATTGGCTCAAACTCATGTCCATTGCGTTGGTGATGACATCCAAACATCTCGTCCTCTGTTGTCCCGTTCTCCTCCCGCCCTCAATCTTTCCCAGTATCAGGGTTTTTTCCCCAATGAATAGACCCAATGAATCAGGTGGCCAAAGTACTGGAGCTTTAGCTTCAGCATCAGTCCTTCTAATGAATATTAAGAGTTGATTTCCTTTAGGATTGGCTGGTTTGATCTTCTTCCTGTCCAAGGGATTCTCAAGAGTCTTCTCCAATGCCAGTTTGAAAGCATCAATTTTTCATCACCGAGACTTCTTAATGGTCCAGTTCTCACATTGATACATGACTACCGGAAAAACCATAGCTCTGACTATATGGACCTTTGTTGACAAAGTGCTATTTCTGCTTTTTAATGCATTGCCTAGGTTTGTCACAGCTTTTCCTCCAAGGAAAAAGTGTCTTTTAATCTTATGGCTGCAGTCACCATCTGCAGTAATATGTTTATGGGTCATGCATATATATTTTCCTCAGGTCATCATTTTTTTAAACTAGATTTTCTAATTAGGGTGTAGAATATGCTTGACTCTGTATATTTCTTTTATCTAGATACAGTACTAAATTATTTTAGTAAGTCTGATTTCAGTCTGTCAATTTTGTGTGTTTTTTTGGCCATAGCACACAGTGTATGCAATCTTAGATCCCCAACCAGGGACTGAACCTGTAGTGCAAGCATGAAGTCTTAATCACTGGACTGACAGGGAAGTTCCTAGTCAGTCAATTTTTTAATGTGGAAAACCCTAAGATGACAATCATATCATCTGTGAATAATAATAGTTACATCTCTTCCTTTATTATCCCTATAAATTTCCTTTCCTGTGTTAGTATGCTAGTTAGGATGAGGATAGAACACTGATGGAAGTATCAACAGTGGCTTTGTCTTATCCCTAAATTTAAAGAGATGATTTTGTGTTTTTCCATCAAAAAAATAGTTTGCTATAGACATTTGTAGCTTTTTATTATAGCTTTCCTTCATAATCATTTTGCTAAGTTTTGTCATAAAAATATTTCTTCTGCATCTATTGATATTTCTTCAATATATTATGGTAAATTGCATTGATTTTCTAATATTAATTCACATTTGTACACTTGGGTAAAATCAACTTAGTTATACTATTTCTTAAATACATTTTATCAGCTTGCTACTAACATCTTTGCACCTTTCTTCATATGATTGTTTTGTAATTTAATGTTCTTATACTATCCCTGTCTGGCTTTTGTATCAATATTTGATAACTTCACTAAATGAGTTGGAGTGGAGAGTTTTCTCTCACTCTATTTTTTTGGGGTAGGGGGGTAAATTCTCTAGAAGACTTGGAATAAGTTTAAAATGAACTTTTCCTTGAATATTTCCAAGAAACAGATCTATAAAATATTCTGGACATTTTTTTAAGTGGAAGATTTTTGATTGATTTACTGCCAACCAAACTTCTTTTGTAAAGGAACATTCAAACCTCTATTACTTCTTCAGTCAGTTTTGGGAAGTTACAGACAAATAGTGTCTGGTTAGATACATACATGTTCGCGAATTTTTCTGATCATCATCTTGCTGTCTTTCAAACCCTTTTCTAGGATTATTTTTCTCTGAAGTATCATTTAAACTTTCCTTTAATGAAGATTAATTGGGAATAAACCATGTGCTTTTGTTTATTTGAAACTGTCATTATTCTGTCCTTGATCTTGTCCATTAGTGTTACTGGAGACACAATTCTGATGACAGTTATTTTCTGTCAGCACTTGGAGGCATTATTCTACTATCTTCTGGCTTCTCTTGTGTGTTCAGAAGTCTGCCATCAGTCTAATTACTATTCCTTTGTAAGTGAGTTGATCTTTTATTTGATCTCCTGTTATAGGTTGAAATGTATTCCTCAAAAAGACAGGTTAAAGTCCTAACCTCCAGTGTTCAAGAATGGGACCTTATTTTGGACGCAATTAGTTAAGGTAAGGTTGTGATGCTGTGAAAGTGCTGCACTCAATAAGCCAGCAAATTTGGAAAACTCAGCAGTGGCCACAGGACTGGAAAAGGTCAGTCTTCATTCCAATCCCAAAGAAAGGCAATGCCAAAGAATGCTCAAACTACCGCACAATTGCACTCATTTCACACGCTAGTAAAGTAATGCACAAAATTCTCCAAGCCAGGCTTCAATAATACGTGAACAGTGAACTTCCTGATGTTCAAGCTGGTTTTAGAAAAGGCAGAGGAACCAGAGATCAAATTGCCAACATCTGCTGGATCATGGAAAAAGCAAGAGAGTTCCAGAAAACATCTATTTCTGCTTTATTGACTATGCCAAAGCCTTTGACTGTGTGGATCACAACAAACTGTGGAAAATTCTGAAAGAGATGGGAATACCAGACCACCTGACTTGCCTTTTGAGAAATCTGTACGCAGGTCAGGAAGCAACAGTTAGAACTGGACACAGAACAACAGACTGGTTCCAAATAAGAAAAGGAGTACGTCAAGGCTGTATATTGTCACCCTGCTTATTTAACTTCTATGCAGAGTACATCATGAGAAACGCTGGACTGGAAGAAACACAAGCTGGAATCAAGATTGCCGGGAGAAATATCAATAACCTCAGATATGCAGATGACACCACCCTTATGGCAGAAAGTGAAGAGGAGCTAAAAGCCTCTTGATGAAAGTGAAAGAGGAGAGTGAAAAAGTCGGCTTAAAGCTCAACATTTAGAAAATGAAGATCATGGCATCTGGTCCCATCACTTCATGGCAAATAGATGGGGAAACAGTGGAAACAGTGACAGACTTTATTTTGGGGGGCTCCAAAATTACTGCAGATGGTGACTGCAGCCATGAAATTAAAAGACGCTTACTCCTTGGAAGAAAAGTTATGACCAACTTACACAGCATATTCCAAAGCAGAGACATCACTTTGCCGACTAAGGTCCGTCTAGTCAAGGCTATGGTTTTTCCAGTGGTCATGTATGGATGTGAGAGTTGGACTGTGAAGAAGGCTGAGTGCCAAAGAATTGATGCTTTTGATCTGTGGTGTTGGAGAAGACTCTTGAGAGTCCCTTGGACTGCAAGGAGATCCAACCAGTCCAATCTGAAGGAGATCAACCCTGGGATTTCTTTGGAAGGACTGATGGTAAAGCTGAAACTCCAGTACTTTGGCCACCTCATGCGAAGAGTTGACTTATTGGAAAAGACTCTGATGCTGGGAGGGACTGGGGGCAGGAGGAGAAGGGGACGACAGAGGATGAGATGGCCGGATGGCATCACGGACTTGATGGACATGAATCTGAGTGAACTCCGGGAGTTGGTGATGGACAGGGAGGCCTGGCGTGCTGCGATTCATGGGGTCGCAAAGAGTCGGACACGACTGAGCGACTGAACTGAACTGAACTGAAGGTTGTACTGGAGGAGGGTGGGCCCGTGGTCCAATATAACTGAGTTCCTTATCAGCAGAGGAAAAAAGACACACAGATACACAGATGGGAGGCAGACAGTGCAGCGCTGCAGATGCAAGCCATGGAAAGCCAAGGGCTGCCGGCAGATTACCAGAAACCAGAGAGGGGCGGAAAGGACTCCCCCTTCTGTTTAGAGGCAAGAAGGCCCTGCTGTCACCTGGATTTTAGACCACACGCCTCTAAGGCAGAGGAACCAGAGATCAAATTGCCAACATCTGCTGGACCATAGAAAAAGCAAGAAAATTCCAGAGAAAATATCTGCTTCATTGACTATGCTAAAGCCTTCTACTGTGTGGATCACAACAAACTGTGGAAAATTCTGATAGAGATGGGAATACCAGAGTACCTCACCTGACTCCTGAAATACCTGTATGCAGGTCAAGAACCAACAGTTAGAACTGGACATGGAAGAATGGACTGGTTCCAAATTGGGAAAGGAATTCATCAAGGCTGTATACTGTCACCCTGCTTTTTTAACTTCTATGCAGAGTACATCATGTGAAATGCTGGGCTGGATAAAGCACAAGCTGGAATCAAGATTGCCAGGAGAAATAACAATAACCTCAGATATGCAGACGACAGCATCCTTATGGCAGAAAGTGAAGAACTAAAGAGCATCCTGATGAACATTAAAGAGGAGAGTGAAAAAGCTGGCTTAAAACTCAACATTCAAAAAACAAAGATCATGGCATCCAATCCCATCACTTCATGGCAAACAGATGGGTAAAAAAATGGAAACAGTGACAGACTTTATTTTCCTGGGCTCCAAAATCACTGCAGATGGTGACTGCAGCCATGAAATTAAAAGATGCTTGCTCCTTTGAAGAAAAGCTATGACAAACCTAGACAGCATATTAAAAAGCAGAGACATTATTTTAACAACAAAGGTCTGAAAAGTCAAAGCTGTGGTTTTTCCAGTAGTCATGTATGGATGTGAGAGTTGGACCATAAAGGAAGCTGAGCACCAAAGAATTGATGCTTTTGAACTGTGGTATTGGAGAAGACTTGACAGTGCCTAGGACTTCAAGGAGATCCAACCAGTCCATCCTAAAGGAGATCAGTCTTGAATATTCATTGGAAGGACTGATATTGAAGCTCCAATACTCTGTCCACCTGAAGCGAAGAACTGACTCATTGGAAAAGATCCTGATGCTGGGAAAGACTGGAGGAAGGAGAAGCGTATGACAGAGGATGAGATGGTTGGGTGGCGTCATCGACTCGATGGATAGGAGTTTGAGCAAGCTCCTGGAGTTGGTGATGGACAGGAAGCCTGGCGTACTGCAGTCAATGGGGCCACAAAGAGTTGGACACGAGTGAGGGACTGAACTGAACTGAACTGAGCCTCTAGAACTGTGACTCTAAATTCCTATGATGTTAAGCCACTCAGCTGTGGCATTCTGTTCCAGTAGTCCTGGGAAACCAACACAAGTGAATTTAAGATGTGTTGTTCTTTAGGTTCTCAGTTCCACTCCATTGTATCTAGGCTGGATTTCTTTCGACTGATTTGTTCTTAGCAACTCCTGATCTGTAGATTTATTTTGCTTATTAGTTTGGAAAGTCCTCACCCATTACATGAACAGACAGTCACCTCCTTCCATTATAATCTCCTTAAAGTACTCTTAGTAGGCTTAAAGTAGGAGACTGCCTTTTCTACCACGTCTTTAAACTCATCATATTTTCATCTCGCTGTCTCTCTGTGCTGCATTCTAAGCAGTTTGAGAGTTACTAAGCAGTTTAATTAGGCAGTTTAATTCTTCCACTGCATCTTCTACCTCATTTTGTTCTTCAGATGCATCTAATGTCTATTTAAAGTTTTAAAATATCATTGTTTTAGAGGCATTCCTTGTGGCTCTTTGGTAAAGAATCTGCCTGCCAATGCAGGAAACATGGGTTTGATCCCTGGGTCAGGAAGATCCCCTGGAGAAAGAAATGGCAACCCACTCCAGTATTCTTGCTGGGAAAATCCCATGAAGAGACTGGTGAGCTATAGTCCATGAGGTCACAAAGAGCTGGACATGAGTGAGCAACTAAACAATTGTTTTAGAAATTTCTGGCAGATTGATAGTTGTCTCTCAATCTATATTATTGTTGTTAGAGAGTAGTCTCTATTATTTCAGTAATATAACTTCTTAATTTTAACTGGATACATGCCCATCCACAATAAAATCTGCATTTCCCAATTGGCCCTTCAGCAAGGAATGACCGTGAGCTAAGCTCTTACCATGGGATATAAACAAGCGGTGTGCACAATTTTTTCGGAAGTTTTCTTAAGGGGAAAGGCATGTACTTTCCCACACCATGATGCTGGACCTTGCTGCGTGACTTACTTTGGTTAATGACGTATGACACACCTGAGCAGAGGCTGCAATGAGTTTCCTCAGCTTACCTCCTGCATGCTTGTTTTTCATCATGAGGAAAACAAAACGCAGGTGATAGGTGGATCGGATTCAGCACAGCAGCTGACCGCCCCTCCTCCAGCTGTCAAACTCCAGCTAAGTTAGAAATAAATATTTGCCTTCTTATAAGCTACTGAGTCTTTGAGAACAATTCCTTTACTTTCTTGCAGGCCAGAAATTAAAAATTATGGTTTTTGGTAATTTATTCATGATTTAGTTTCCACTGCTCAGTGATTGTGAATAATGATGCTATAGCATTCATATACAAATTATTGTGGTTTTGTGTGGATATTTTAAATTCTCTTACATATACAGCTAGGTGTAGAATTGCTGGTTTGTTTGTTTTTTTGCCACACCATGTGGCATGTGAGATCTTAGTTCCTGGAGCAGGGATCAAACCCGTGCTCCCTGCAGTAGAAGGGCAGTCTTAACCACTGGACAGTCTAGGAAGTCCCTAGAAGGTAAGGGTCAGACTGTTGCACAAAGTGACTGTACCATTTTATATTTCCACCAGGTGTCTCTAATGGTTCTGATTTCTCACTGACAGTTACACACCTTTTTGATTATGGCCATCCTAATGGTTATGAAGTGGATTCCACTGCATTTCCCTAATAACTGATGATGTTGAGCATTTTTATACATACTTATTGGCTATTTATACAACTTCCTTAGAGAAATATCTACTCAAATCCTGTACCTATTTTTAATGAGTTGTATTTTTATTGTTGAGTTTTAAGCATTTAAATGTTCTAGATAAAATATTAGGTATATGGTTTCCAAAATTTTTTTCTCACTCTGTGAGTTATCTGTTTTTTTCCTGGTGCTGCCTGAATCAGCCCACTAGGGCTGACATAACAAAATACCATAGACTGCATATGACCTCATTTAACCTCAGTTGGCTCTTTAACAACCCTGTCGCCAAATACAGACACATGTGGGTTAGGGCTTCCATACATAAACACTCTGTCCAAAACACTCTGTCCTCTGGATACCCCAAATTCTTGCCCTTCTCACATGCAAAACACATTCACCCCAATCCCAAGTCTTAACCCATTCCAGCATTGACTCTAAGCACAAAGTCTCACCTGATCCTTGGGTATGGTTGAGACTTGAGATATGATTCATTCTAAGACAAAATTCCTCCCTAGCTGTGAGCCTGTGATACAAGTTATGTGCTTCCAAAATACAGTGCTGAGACAGGCATACAAAGATATTCCATTCTAAAAGAGAGAAATCAGAAAAGGGAATGGCCCAAAGCATGCCTTGAACTGAGCCTTTTTTAAGGCTCAGGAAGAACCCTTTGGGCTCAGTGCTCTGCCCCCTGGGCCCACTGGGGTGGCAACCGTATCCTCCTGGTCCTGAGTGGTGACTCCATCCCCTCAGCCCTGGGCAGCAGTTTTATTCCTGAGGCATTGGTTTTTGCAGGCTCCACTGAAACCAAGGAGACAGCCTTGCCCCCTAGACTTGTATTCTGTGAGCTGGTGGCTGGAGTAGCAGCTGTGTTGATCTCTGAATCCCGTTTGTTGTCATTTTTCCATCTTCTTGACGGGTAATGTAACTGGCAGCCAGATAGCTCTAGTGTCCTATCCTAAGAATCTCAGAAGTCTGACAGCATTCCTGCATTTTCTTGTCTCTATGCCCTTAGTCCAAATTGGCAGTGTTTCTGCCGGTATAATCTTAGTTCTATTCCTGGCTACTTATGAGACGACTGATGAAATCCATGAATTGGACCCATGATCTCTTTATCAAATGGTTGTCCAGCTACACCCTTGACATGTTTCCCAGGACATTTTCTTTTTGTGTGATATGGATAGTAACTGGGTTCTGCACGTAATTCCAACATGTGAGGAGTGGGATGGTTCCCCATACCAACAAGGAGCAAGTCTCTGGGTAGCAGCTGGGTGTCCTACACCTCGGCTCAATTTTGACATTATCTACACAGAGACAGCATCAGGCTGTGTAGCTCACAGACTGCTGTACACCCCTCTCCCCCATCTCAGGATGCCAGGTGCAAGCCAGGTTGTTACCCGTGCTTTTGACCCACTGGCCACAAACTACCGGTTCCAACAATCACTCCCAACTCAGGATGCCAACTGCAAGTCCAGGCTGTGACCTGTACTTCTGACTGACTGGGTTATTAATCAGAGTTTCTCACGACTGACTTCTTGGGTTTTATTAATTTGCCAGAGTGGCTCACAGAACTCAGAGAAAAATTTTTACACACTGGATGACTGATTTATTATAAAAAGAACAGCCAGATGGAAGAGACACACAGGGCAAGGCATGGGGAGACAGCGCAGAGATAACAAGCCCCCTCCTGCTTGCCACTCTCCCCATTCTCCAGGAAGTCACCAACAGGCAGCTCTCTGAACCCTGTCCTTGTGGAGTGTTGTGGAGGCTTCATTACTTAGATATGATTGATCAAATCATTGGTCATTGGCAACTGATTCAGCCTCTAGTTTCTCTCCCCTCCATGGAGGTAAGAGGGTGGGGCTGAAGTTCCAACCCTGTACTCCCTGGTTGAGTCCTTTGCTAACGACCTCCATCCTTAGGGCTTTCCAAAAGTCACCTCATTAACATAAACACTTAAATAACAGGATACTATTTCACCTTTATGGCTCTGAAAGTGATTTCAGGAACTGAGGAACAAGGACTGAACACTACAACAGAAGTTCCTGTTGCTCTCGTCCCTCAGGAAATTCCAAGGGTTTTGGGAGCTGTGTCAAGAACCTTGGATGAAGACCATACATATATGAGAGATATATTTTAGTTGTCTGAATGACCAAATGTGTATTTCTTTTTTTAAAACTGAAGTATAGTTGATGTACATTATCATGTTAGTTTCAGGTGTACAACATAGTGATTTGACATTTAAACATATTACAAAATGATCACCAATACATTTTTCTTGCAAGTTACCGTATTGCAGATAAGCTAAGAATTTTCCAAATCTTCAAATTCTGGTTCATTTTTGCTTAACAACTCCTTCAATTTCTCTCTCACCTCCTGTATACTCTTAAGGAGTAAGAAGAAATTTGGCTGTACCACAAACACTGCTCAGAAATCTCTGCAGCTAAATATCAAAATTTATTACTTTTAATTTCTACCTTCCACAGAACACTAGGAAACAGTTTGACTTTCTCTGCCACTTTATAAATAGGGTCACCTTTCCTCCAGTTTCCAATAGCATGCTCCTCATTCCTGAGATCTCATCACAGTCACCTTTCAACTTGCATTAATTCTACCAAGAGTGTCTCTTCAAGGTAACCTAGGCTTTTCCCAAAACACACCTCAAAAACCTTTCGGCTTCTACTCACTGTGGGCTGTGTCGTGCTAAGTTGCTTCAGTCATGTCCAACTCTTTGGGATTCTCAAGGCAAGAATACCGGAGTGGGTTTGCCATGGCCTCCTCCAGGGGATCTTTCCTACCCAGGGATCAAGCCTGAGTCTTTTGTGTCTCCTGTGATGGCAGGAGGGTTATCACTAGTGCCACCTGGGAAGCCTCTATTCGTTACCCACTAGCAAAGCCCCTTCCACATTTTTAAGGTATTTGTTACAGTGGCACCCCACTTCTCAGTACCAAAATATGTTATTAGTCAGGTACGGCTGATGTAACATCACAGACTGGGCGGCTTAAATAACAGTAATGTACTTTACATATTTCTGGAGGCTGGATATCCAAGATCAAGACATTGGCAGGTTTGGCTGGTTTGCAAATGGCCATCTGCCTTTCCCGCCTATGGCAACCACTGATGCTTTCTGTCTCTATGACTTTTACTATTCCCGGTACCTCATATAAGTGAAACTGTACCATGTACAGTCCTTTTGTGATTGGGTTATTTCATTTGGCATAATGTCTCCAAAGTTCACCATATTGTAGCCTGTGTCAGAATATCCTTCCTTTTTAAAGCTGAACATACAAAAGTTTTGTATATTCCATTTTGATGGAATCCAGCTTAAAAATTTTGTCACAGTTTTAGTTTCATAGCTAAGAAACTATTACCTAATCCAAGGTCATCAAGATTTACACCTGCTTTTATCTAAAATTACTGTAGTTTCAGCATTTATATTTAGGCCTGTGATCCATTGTGAATCAGTTTTTGTGTTTGTGAGGCAGAGATCCAATTTCATTTTTTTTGCATGTAGTTATACAATTGTCCCAGCACCCTTTGTTGAGAAGACTATTAGTTCCCCAGTGAATCAAATGCCCACAAATGTGTAGGTTATTTTTGAACTCTCAATTCTTTTCCACAATATATACTTCTATTATTATTCCAGTACCACATATTACCTTGATTATTATAGCTTTGTAGTCAGCTTTGAAATCAGGAAGAATGAACGTTTCAACTTTTTTCTTCATGATTCTTTTGGCTATTCTGAGTCCCTTGCACTGCCGTGTGAATTTTAGCATCTGCTTGTCAATTTCTGGGGGAAAAAAAGGCAACTGGGATTTTTGATAGGATTGCATAGACTCTGTAGAACAAATAAAGGAGTATTGCTTATTGTAACAATATTAAGTCTTCTATTTCTTGGTCACAATTTAGCTTAATTATAAACCCTACACTTTGTGTCTTCTTATCCTCTCAATAAGCCTAATAACGCCTCGCTCCTCCACTGGCCACTTTTCCTACTTCTTACAGTACATTTTAGCAACTGTTTCTGATTCTGCCAACGACAGACATCATCTCTGGAGTGCTTTACCTCTACCTTTCCTCTCTCTGTTTCACATCTCCAACTGCCAGTCATATTTTTACCTTTACATTGTCAACATCAGTATAATTTATAAACTATGCTTTAACTACAGCAAGATTAGAAACCAGCACTAAGCTTTCTATCGAGTAATTATTCAGTTCAATTATTTTTCAGATTTCTCTCCCAGAATGCCTATCCTTCCACCCCAATCTAGCCTAGCTATTTATTAATTTTTGGCTGTGCTGGGTCTTCATTGCAGCACAAGGGGGCTTCCCTTGTTGCAGAGCACCAGCTCTAGAAGGCGCAGGCTCAGTAGTTATGGCACAAGGGCTCAGCTGCCCTGTGGCTTGCTGGATCATAGTTCTCCTGACTAGATATCGAACTCACGCCCCCTGTGTTGGAAGGCAGATTCTCAACCACTGGACCACCAGGGAAGCCCTAGCCTAGCTCTTGGGACATCCCTTTATTTCTGAGTTAGATCCACTGATTCCTGGTCAGTAGTGTCAGATACCTCATTTCTACCTCATGGTTAAGTAACTGAAAAAAAAGCCTATGTGGGCGCTTGGCGTTTTCAATCTCTGCATATCTGAAAATGTTCTCATTCTGATCTTTTAATGATAGCTCAGCTAGGAATAGCTGCTGTTGTTGTTTTTTTTTTTTTTAGAAAAATTCCTAGAATTTCAAGCTCAAGAAATATTTCCCTCAGAAACTTGAAGGTCTTTGTTATCTTCTCATATCTACTATTGCTGGTAAGAATTCTAATCACAGTCTCTTTTATGGGTCACTTTTTTCCTGGGAAATTCAGGACCTACTTGTATCTTCAGAGTTTTAACATTTCACAAGGTTGTTTTCTGTTTTTGCTCTCCACCAGTGGACGGTTTTTAGCTCTGGGAAAGTTCCTTCCATTATTTCTGGGATAATTTTCCATCTTTTACTTACTGTTTTCTCTTTCTCTTGTAATATTAGTCCTGTTGGATTGACTTATATTTTCTCTTACAATTTCCATCTCTTTGCATATTTCTTCTATTTTCCTTAAAACTTCATGGACTTTCAGTTCAGTTGCTCAGTCGTGTCTGACTCTTTGCGACCCCATGAATCGCAGCACGCCAGGCCTCCCTGTCCATCACCAACTCCCGAGTTGAGTCAAACTCATGTCCATTGAGTCAGTGATGCCATCCAGCCATCTCATCCTGTCGTCCCCTTCTCCTCCCGCCCTCAATCCCTCCCAGCATCAGAGTCTTTTCCAATAAGTCAACTCTTCGCATGAGGTGGCCAAAGTACTGGCGTTTCAGCTTTACCATCATTCCTTCCAAACACCCAGGGCTGATCTCCTTCAGATTGGACTAGATGGATCTCCTTGCAGTCCAAGGGACTCTCAAGAGTCTTCTCCAACACCACAGTTCAAAAGCATCAATTCTTTGGCGCTCAGCCTTCTTCACAGTCCAACTCTCACACCCATACATGACCACAGGAAAAACCATAGCCTTGACTAGACGGACCTTAGTCGGCAAAGTAATGTCTCTGCTTTTGAATATGCTATCTAGGTTGGTCATAACTTTGAATTTACAATTTTGGCAATTTCTAATTTAAGATTTACTTTTTGTTCCTAGAGTGTTAACTTATATATTATCCTTTTTTCATAGCTGTAGTAAGTTGGGAGCATACTCTATTTTTTTAAGTTCTCTGAAGTATCTTTTTCCTCTATGGTCACATTTTCTCCTCTGTCAGCCCCAAGTTGGAGACTTCCCTTAAATACCTAACAGCCCTTGGTTATCTGTTCATATCTAAGATGAAATAGTTGGACGCTGATGACGAATCTTTAGAACTTGGGAGGGTCTTGCCAACTTCACTCTAGGGTGAGTGGGTAGGAAGCTGGCTATTGTGCCAGAATAAAGAATGCTTTACTCTTAGTCATTAAATGCTCCCCAGAGATTATAAGAACTTGACTTTTAGCCTGGGATAAATGCCTAGCTATTGTATCTGAGGTATGGGGTGGGGAGGGCTGGGGTACTGCTGTTCTACATAGAAACCTTTATTTAGTTTCCTTGTTTTCATCCCTGCTTCTCACTCTTGGTCTGTTGTGCTGATGACTCCAAATTTCAGTTTCTTTAAATCACTTCTGGCTGCTAGGCCTCCTTCCTCAACTGCAGTACTCATTCCCTACACCTATTCCAAACTATGGTTTCTTCCATTTTGTTCAGTCAGACCACACTCACTTTCTCCGTGTAAAATTAACAACAACAAAAATTTGGTGGCTCCCTTCCCACTTTCTGTTCTGTACTGGTTTGTATCATTTTTCATTTCTTTATGAGCATTTTAACAGGGTTTTAGGAAGAGGAGGCAATTAAAGAATGTACTCAGCCAGCTTTAATTAAAAAAAAACAAAACAAAACCCTGGGACTTTGCTGGTGGTCTGAGGTGGTTAAGACTCCACGTTTCCAGTGCAGGGGGAATGGGTTCCATCCCTGGTCAGGGAACTAAGATTCCGAATGCTGTGTGAGGTGGCCAAAAGAATAAAAAAAAAAAAACTTAAATGTAGATTAAAGAAAAAAAAAAAAGATATGTAGGGCAGAGTAGGAAATAAAAAACAAGAACAGTGGAATGACAAAAAGAGAAACCAAAAAATTTTCTAAGCCTGTGATGTGGACAGTATTCCTGTGTAGGCAGAACAATGCTTAACTTAGCACCTTCCACTCTTCAAACCTACCCATTTCTGGGTTTGACGATAAACCTGAGACATCTCGTCCACACCTCACTTTACATTTAAGAAAAGCAGGACCCAGAAGTACTGGGATCTTTCCAAGGTCACACAAGTAGAGGATGGGCGAGGGGAAACCAGGTAGATAGCATGAAGTCCACTTTGCTTTCCTTCCACCTCCTCACATCGCTGGGGAGCTTACAGGACGAGCGGATCGGCAGTCAGGTGAAGACCGTGAGTCACAGGGGGTAGGCTTTTCCTGAGTAAAGAGTCTGAGAAAATCAAATACTTTAGGACGCTTCGTTTGGCAGGACCGCGCCGTCCCCCGGCAGCAGTACTGATCGTACAGAAGGGGGCGACGGTGTGGCAGGACCGAGACCGGGGGAACCCGAGGGCGGCGACGCTGGGCGGAGGGGGACGCGGTGACGAGCGAGGACCCTGAGGAGGGGCGCGAAGGTGGCGGTGGGACCACGAGGGAACTCACGCTGCTGTGACTCAACTGCTCTCAGGGTGTTTACTGATAAAACTCTCGCTGGCAGAGGCTGCAAACAACCCACATCATCACTCGTGGGGCGGCGACAGCTTACCTACAGCCTCACAGTAACGGCGCGCGCCTCAGACTAGGAAACCTGCCAGCGCTTCGGCACCACAAACTGGGGCGCCCGACGCGGGGCCGCCTGCCACCCGCGAGGACAGGGAAGGCCGCCGACGTTAACCGCGGACAGGCCGCCGGCGGGGTCTCCGGGCGGTGCGGACAGTCCGAGGGCCTCGGGGCGGGAAACTCACCTGCCCCCGGAGACCTGGGCACCGGCTGCGCGGCACCGGTCCACCGAGGCGGTAGTGGTTGCCCACTATCAGCGCCGCACCGCCTCCTACGGCAAGCGGAAGGAGACAGAGGCCGAGCGCCCCGCGCGGGGAGTGTGTGCGCGTGTGCACCCGCGCCCGCCATCCCCCAGCCCACCGGCCCCTTGGAAGGCGCCCGAGGTCCGCGCGCGGCCGAGTAGCCCTCCCAGGAGGCTGCGGGACGGCGAGCGGGCGCGGCCGGGCAGGGGCGGGGCTTGCGCTGACGTAGGCCCGGGGCGGGGCTGAGGACTCGCGCAGGGGGCGGGGCGCGGTGACGTCGGGCGCCCGGGCCGAGCTGTGGCGGCGGTGGTAGTGGCGGCGGCGGCGCCCGGGCTGGCAGCGGCATCGGCAGCCCAGAGGAGGGTGAGACGGCCGCGGTGGCGGCAGCTCGGGATCGGGCGGCGCCTGGAGCTTCCCGCCCGTCGCTGGCGCCAGGGCCCTCGGCTCTCCTGCGCCCGCTCCTCCCCACGGCCCTGGCTGGGTCCGGGCAGCGCGCCCCCGGGGAGGGCGGAGCCGTAGGTGAGGCGCGGGGACCCCTCCCCCTCCGCGCCCTGCCGGGGGGATGGGACGTCCGGGAGGGCGGCCCCACCCAGCCCACCGGCGGGTGTCCCTGGACCGGCTTGGGGGGCGGCGACGGCGGGGACCAGTGGGGGCTGCGGGCGGCCGGCTTCAGAGGCGTGATGTTGCGGGCGAGGTGGGGATGTACACGCCTCGGGGAGCCCCGGGAGGCTGGGGTGCGGTCGGGTTGGTCTGGGGTTTGGGTACCGATATGCAACGTTGAGATGAGAATTCTGGTCTCTTCTGTGAAGTAGTAAGATGGGAGATGGAGGGTTGGCTTCCAGAAGGGAGATGAGCTGTGGATGTTGCCTTTGAAGCAGTTGGAGAAGCTATTGCACTAGGTCTCACGTTTCTACTTAGGGCTTTTTTTTTCCCCCCCTCTTTTGGCGGGGTGGGGGTCGAGGAGGGAAGCGACTCCCTCAGCTTTTGGCTCAGGGTGGGGAAATTGTGGAGCGTGGACGGGTTTGGAGTTTTACACCCTTGAAGGGGAGCCGAGATCTTGGGTTAGACAACTTCATTCTGGCAGCAACATTAGGTAATAGGTCCCCTTACACTTTATTTCTAAAAGGCGTTATCTTCCAGTCTTTTATTTATTTATTTTGGTGCCTATACGATCTGTATACCTCATCTTCAAGTTTTATCCTGGCCCCTTAAGAGAAGGCCCGAGGATCAGGTGGTTCCTTTGGAAGTCACGTTTTTGAGGAGTAGCTGCAGGTGGTTGTGGTTGACTGCTTTGGATGGATAAAATGAACAATTTGCACATTCCTGTTGGCTCTAATTAAATGAAACATACTTAAATGTTTTAAAGCACGACTGTCTTTTGCAGCTCAGTTTTTAGTAGATCTTGACAGTTAGCTGTTTTGTGTTTGAGAATTATTGGAGATTTCTGAAGTTTCTCAGTTGCATGTCTTTATTAGACATTTAAAGTGGAATAAAATTTTTTGGTAGGTCCCTACATTTTTGAGAAACATTCTTAAAGTCAGGTGCTCTTGAAATGTTTTTGGGAGCATGTGTCTGTAGCTGCATAGGGAGATGCTACTAAGAGTAAAGGTTCTTCACAGCAGTGTTTCACAACTTAGCACATTAAATCAGAATCTCTTTTTCTGGATTCCTGCTCCCCATCAGATTACAGAACTCCCTGGCCTTACCTGTCAGTTAATATCATTTAAGCTATTTCTTGCTGGGAAAACAGGCCCTGAGATGGACATGTATTATGTAATAGATGGAAGTAGGCATGACTCTCAATAATTCATTTATGGAGGAAGAGAAACCGTCATGAAATGGAATTTAAGCAGTGACTTTCCCAAGGCTTATTCAATTTATTTGGGAACATAGCCAGAGAAGTGCTTTCCTGTAACCCAAGAGAGAAATATACAGGGTGAGTGTCAGTGGTTGCCTTTTTTAACATGTCTACTTAATGAGCAGACTATTATCCTCCAGCAAATACTTGTGCTTGAAGAAACTTATAGGAAACAGATGATATAATAGCTATTAAGTGAAAATAGGTGTGGTCCAGTTTGTAATTATAAACAAAAGATTTAATTAACTATTCAGACAAGTCAAACTATAAGTTGATATAATAATGGTTTTGATACCGGATTAGTCTACTTGGAAAGATTAAAATTCACATATCTGGTTTTGGCTTTCATATTATACTTTGACTTAATTGAGTATATATGGGGACAGATGTGAACTAAGATACCAGGTGAAACTGTGTATTTTGCTAAAATGATATTTCCATGGCTGACAGTGGGATGTGGTTCTCCTTACTGAAATGCAGTCATATAATTTGGGAAAAGTATAGGGTGATCTATTTCTCTTTAGGATTTCTTATGCCTGAGAAAACCGGTATGTTTTATTTTTAAGAAGTGTCATTTACTAGTCATTACTGTGATATCTTTGTTGAGTCTACTGGGATATTCCCCCCCACTTTTTTTTAAATTACTAAGGTCAGATAAGTATGTCAGTCTGTTAGGTCAACTTTAATACTGAAACGAAAAGCGAAGATTCTTAAAGCAACAACTGTTCTTTTTCTATGCTACATTTATGCTTTTAGAGACAGTATAAGAGCTATTAAATGTGTTTTGCACATACTATGACAAAAACGTTGATGGAGAAAGATGAGGGAGTGAAGTATTTTGGCTAATCAACAAACAGTGTATTGATTATGGATTTTCAAACATAAAATGTAATAAAGTAAATTAAGCATAAAGGTTATGTGTAATATAGTTTATTTCTATGACTTGCTTTTTCAAAATGTGAGCCTTTGGGGTGCTGGCTCATTCATTTATTCATTCAACAGTTATTTTTTGAGTATGGTTCTGGGTACATTTTTTAGCCTTTGGGGATATAGCAGTGAACAACACTGACTAACATTCTCACCTTCATAGAACTTACCTTCTGGATACCTTCTGGGGAAATGAAGAGGAACTCAGCAAAGGAGATTAATAAGAGGCCATTGAGGTAGAAGGAAAACCAGGAGAGTGTGATGTACTGGAAATGAAGGAAAGGAAGTTTTCAAGGAGGAGGGAATGATCAACTGTGTCATTGTTTAAAGATGTGTCAGACTGTTGGGCAGGAAAGAATTCTGCCTGATGTCTAATATCAGAGAGATGACTAAATGCTTTTTAGTGTGAGATGGGGGCAAATGGAAGAATCAGTTTTTTACTTCCTTGGATTGATTTAAAATAAATATATGTATAAATATATATATTTAAATTATATATAAATCATTTTATGATTTATATGTGGTAAATCATATAAATATATGTTTTATATTTAAAATAAAATCATATATATATTTTAAAAATATATATTTCATACTTTATTCTTTTCAGAACAAAATATACAGCCTGGGAGTTTATACTTGTACTAAGGAGAGGGCTTCCCTTGTGGTTCAGCTGGTAAAGAACCTGCCTGCAATGGGGGAGACCTGAGTTCTATCCCTGGGTTGGAAAGATCCCCTGGAGAAGGGCCAGGCTACCCACTCCAGTATTCTGGCCTGGAGAGTTTCATGGACTGTATAGTTCATGGGGTCACAGAGAGTCGGACACAACTGAGCAACCTTCACTTCGAGGAGAGGTATGACGTTATTGTTATTGATCATTTATACACTTATATTTTTAAACACATGTATCAAATCAGAAGTTATAAAAATACACAGGGAAAAAAATAAGTCTCTTCTCCATTCAGTTGTTCCTGAAGGCAGACACTGTTTTCAGTTTCTTGTTTTTCCTAACCAGTGAAATTTTGTGCAATAATATGACATTAAACTATTTTAATGCATAAAAATAACAAGTATTTTATCCTCTAGGTATTTTTTTCCACAGGCTTAATATTTGTTTTTATGATTGAAGTCTTAACTTACCCACAGACTTAATTCACCCATTAAAGTGTACAGTTTAAGTTTTTTGGGGGGGGTACATTCATCACCACGATCAGTTTTAGAACGTTTTCATTCTCTCCAAAAGAAGTCCCAAACCCATTAGCGGTCATTCCCTGACGTTTGGTTTTTAAGTATTGTTTTGCATAGTACGTGGGAAAAATGTTTGTGAATTACTTTATTTCCAGTTAAATGGCAGTGAAGCCATTTAGTGTTTACTGTTAATATTCTCTTTTTAAAAGCAATTTTTTAAAGGATCTATTTACTTGGTTGCGAGTCTTTTAGTTGTGGCAGATGGGATCTGGTTCCCTGAACAGGGATTGAACCTCAGCAAGGAGTTTCGTTGTAGTGGGAAAAGAGGAAAAGTTAACAGGCTTTTGTGGTCTGCTATGTTAAGTGCTTCGATAGGTGACATACAGGGTTCTACATCAGCTTATGGGATGGATCCCTAATAGGATTGTAGGAAGATCTAAGATGAGATCTCTTTTAAGGATAAGCACGATTTGGCTAGATGCAAAGGATGCATGCTGAGGAAACCACGTGTGCAGGACCCAAAGGCAAGGATGCGATAAGGCAGGTGAGTGATATGAAGATAGGTTGACCTGGCTGGAATGTTGAGTGGTGTGGGTGTCACTTCTCCTTTCTGTGAAAAGGTGTGCTGTCTTAAAAAAGCAAAATAATTTCAGTATTAATTTGCTTTAACTGTGGATTGCTGTCACTTCTTAGCTATAGAACTTTGGGTGAGTTACTTTATTGTCTAAAAACTCAGTTAATTTTTTCATCTGTAGGATGAGAATAATAGTCCTATCCGATGTGATTATTGTGAAGAATAAATGAGATAGTGCTCATAAAGTGTGGAATATAGTGAGTACTCTTAAATCCAGCTGCCCTGATGATGACATTGGGGTGGTGGTTTTGATAATGTGACAATGATCCTGAAAAATGGAATTCGTTATGGTATTCTGGAGCCTCAGAGAGTGCTCAGGAGACTGGAAAATGACCTGTCATTTAATTTTTTTTTTTTTTTCTGGGAAGAAGGAAGTGACTACCCAAAACTTGAGTCCAGCACTGTTCAGCGGAACTTTGTGTGATGATAGGAATGTTCTCTGATTCACCATCAATTACAGTAGCCACTAGTTACACGTGCCTTTCTTTTTTAAAGATTATTTGATGTGGACCATTTTTAAAGTCTTCATTGAATTTGTTACAACATTGCTTCTGTTTTTTATGTTTTGGTTTTTTGGCCGTGAGGCATGTGGGATCTTAGTTTTCCCAACAGGAATAGAACCTGTATCCTCTGTATTGCAGGGCGAAGTCTTAACCACCGAACCACCAGGAAAGTCCCCTCATGTGCCTTTTGAACACTTGAAATGTGGCTAGTGTGACTGACAGGCTGTATTGTTAATTATATTACAATTAATTTAAATAGCTACTGTGACTGTTGGCCACTATACTGGTCAACACAGATAGACGCTTAAAGGCTGCGGAATCTCATATTGAATTGTGGCAGTGTTATAGAGTCGATAATTTTTAAAAGTTAAAAAGTAGTTTTAGGAGCCTCACCAGGGGGTGGATTACAGCATGGGTTTACTAGGTCACATCCGAATAGTTTCCCAGAATTGACATGGCTCCTAGGCAGATGAAGGAAACGTGGTAGTTGTAACGTGTCTAGACTTCAGCTAGATCTTTTCGTGTTGTCTTTGTGGGAAATATGAAAAACTATGTTGGAGATTTCATGGGAATAGGGACCATCTGTCACATGTTCTCTACTGAGCAAATAATAGATGCTTACTAAATATTTGATGACTGAATGGATAATGGTACAATTAAGTGAAGTCACAACTGGCTATCAGTGGCCCTCCCCAGAGAATAGAGTTGCTCACTGAAGATGATGGATTAGGGGAGCTGCTGTTAGATGGACACCTCGTCTGTGTGTGTAGTGTTGGAATGACCCAGGAGCAGTGGCACGGGAGGTAGTGCCCATGAGAACCAGTGGCCTGCCTACCCTCACTGAGCGTGGAGCATGTCCAGGTCATCACTAGCTGCTGGTGAAGAGGTGGGGATGGAAGAGACTGTGTTGCTGAGTAGCATGGACGTCACACTCACAGGATTTTTATACAAGGGTTCAGAAATAGTGGTCTGGAGGTGGCTGTGGAAGAAAGGAGGGTACCAGCCTTGTTTCCCAGTAGCGGGCGTGCCATGTGAGCGTCTTCACGGCCTCCACTGGAGGGGACTGCGTGGGAAGAGCATCCTGGAAGAGCCAGTTCTCCGTGAAGGCAGAGGTACTGAGCAACTTTAGAGTTCTTTGGTAATAGAGTGAAGTTCCTTGCGAGTGTATTTCCCCACCCGAGTGGCTTCTTTTTTTTTTTTAAATCATCACTTAAACTTTAAGAGAAGCCTCTCTCATCTTAACAGATTGTTCAGCTCATACTTTCTCTGTCTCTTGCTTTAAGCTGAGTTTTGCTCTTTGCTTTACAGCCAGACTTTGTTGAGAGAGTTGTCTGCATTTGCTTTATGTTTCCATTTCTTCACCTGCAGTTTTTCTTCTCTATTTCTGTCTGGCTTCTGTCTCCACAGTTTCACTGAAATTGTGTTGCTTGGATTACCAATGTCTTTCTTTAAATGCCCTGGCTGTTTTTCTGTGCATTTATTTAATCTCTTAGCAGCCATATTAATAGTCCTTTGGTATGCAATAAATTTCCCCAAACTTGACTTAAAACAACAAACATTTGCTGTTTCATAATTTCTTTGGGTCAGGCATCTGGGTTTCCTGTGTCTGATTCAGGGTCACTCAGGAGGCTGCAATCAGATGTTGACTAGGACTGGTCATCTCAGCGCTCCACTTGGGGGAGGGTCTGCTTCCACCTCAGTTGCGTCACTGTTGGCTGGCCTGAGGTCCTTGCTGGCTGTTTGATGGAGAAGTCAGTCTCTCTGCCATTTGGGTTTCTGTGTAACGTCACTCTAGCAACAGGGTACCAGTCTCTCCTTGGTTGAGGGGTCTGTGGAGGAGGAGGGAGGTACTAGTCCTTCTTTTTGTAACCTAACCTGGGAAGTGACATTGTATCACTTCCTCGGTATCCTGTTCACTGGAAGGGAGTCCTAGGTCCAGCACAGACAAGCAAAGATTACACAATAGCAAGAAACAAAGGTAGATGTCATTCAGAGCCATTTTCAGGATTGCCTGCTACAGCCACCTTTGACGCAGTCGACTTCTGTGTAGACTTCTGTGCAGTCATTCTCTGGTAGAACGCTCACTTTTCTCAGGGTCTTTAGATCACACTTCTGTTTTCCTTTCTGGTTCTCTGGGCTCTCTGTCCAGTCATCTTTGTTGAACCTTTTCTCACAGTCATTAAATGCTTGAATTTCTCTGGGTGATCTCATCACCTATTCATTTCTCATCGCTGTGCTGAGTATTCGTGTTGCTCTTTTCAGCTTTACCTCTCTCGTGTGTCAAAGAGCTGTTGTTGTCCAGTGTTTCCACTCGACTGCCCCGTATACTCAGCAGATCCAAAACTAAAGATGTGTGATTCCTGCTCTTCTCTGGGGTCCCTTCATTTATTAAATGACACCACCAGAAATATGTGTAGTGTTAGTTACCTCGCGGCATGTGGGATCTTAGTTCCCCAACCAGGGATTGAACCCACATCCCCTGCCTCAGAAGGTGGATTCTTAACCACTGGACCGCCAGTAAGTGTAAATAAGTGTTAGTCACTCAGTCATGTCCGAATCTTCACGACCATATGGACTGTAGCCGTCAGGCTCCTCTGTTCCATGGAATTCTCCAGGCAAGAATACTGGAGTGGGTTGCCATGCCCTCCTCCAGAGGATCTTCCTGACCTGGGGATCAAACCCACATCTCCTGCATTGCAGGCAGATTCTTTACTGTCTGAGCCACCAGGGAAGCCTCTACTGGATTGCCAGGGAAGCCCCTCACAGTGTCTTTTGAGGAACAAGATTCTTAATTTTAGTGTAATCCAGTTAGTGTTTATGTGGTTAGTGCTTTTTAAAAAAAAAATTTTTTTTTGATGTGGATCATTTTTAAATTCTTTATTGAATTTGTTACAATGTCATTTCTGTTTTATGTTTTGGTTTTCTGGCCACAAGGCATGTGGGATCGTAGCTCCCCAACCAGAGACTGAACCTGCACCCTCTGCACTGGAAGTAAATCTTAAGCACGGGACCTCCAGGGAAACTGTTGGTTAGTGCTTTTCCTGTGTAAAAAATCTTTCCCTACCCCATGGTCCTGAAGTTACTCTTTTGTTATTGTCTTGGAAGTGTTGTTATACCTTTGATTTTTCCATATGCTTCAAGGTTTATTTTGTTTTTCCAATATGGTTCCTGATATTCTCAGCATCATTTATCGACGGTTCCTTCCTTTTTCTACTTCATTGTAATAATTCGAGGCTCTGTTCTGTTCCTCTCGTTTCTCTGTCTTGGTCCAGTGCCAGACTCAATTACTGTAGTTTTATAGTAAGTCTTCATGCCTGTTAAAGTGTTCCCACCTTGTTTTTTCCCAAGAGTGTCTTGACAGTCATTGTCCGTGACTATCAGGAATGGTATCAACATAGGGACTGATGTCGACATCAATGGAAATGAGTAGAGAGTCCAAGTGTAGACACCTATTTGTAGTTAATTAATTTTCACTAGAGGTGGGCGGGTAATTCAGTGGAGGAAAGGATAGTCTTTTTATTTTTGGTTATCTATTTTTTTTTTAAAACATTGGAGTATAGTTGCTTTACAGTGTTGCGGTGTTTTCTGCTGTTCAGCCAAGTGAGTCACCTCTACGATGGGCTTTGTCAGTCATGTTAGAGTCTAGAGTTTGACCTTGGGGGCAATGGCAGGACTTTGGGGACTTTTGAATAAAGGAAATAACACACTTTATTTACATTTTACAAAGAGTGGGTGGGAGGAAGCTAAGTGAAGAGGCCGATTAAGAGGCTGGGCCTTAATCTTGCTAAAGTCTGAAACAGAAAGTAGTGACAGTGAGGATAGAGAAACATCTGGAATTGAAAGCTTTAAAGAACACAGGACCGGCTGAGTGTGTGTGTGTGTATGTACGTGTACGTACATGTACTTTTGTGGGAGAAAGGGCAGTTGGTGGGGAGGGAGGAGACAGGTGACGCCCAGACTTTTGGATGGAGCAGATAGGTTAGCAGCAGTGCTGTCTTAACACAGTAGTCATTATATATGGGTATTTACACTTAAACTGATTTAAAAGAATTAAGATTTGAAGTTTAGTTCTTCAGTCACACTAGCTGTATCTCATGTGGCCAGTAGCCAAACGGGAGTCATGATATCTGTATCAGACAGTACAGATAGAGAATATTCTCATTGTCACAGAAAGGTCTGCTGCATAATTCTGGTCGGCAAATTTTGGTAGCAACTAGCTCTTCCCCCAGAGGAAAGTCAAAATAATAAGTGGTGTTTTCCAGTCTCCGAAGAGCTCTGGCTCCAGAGTAATCTAAGGGATTCTGTGAGTCAGACACAATTACCACCACCATCACCATCCAGTCATTGCCAGATACACAACACTTTCATGATCAGATAAAGTGCTATTGGACAGTGCTGGGCCAGAGGGATGGTGATGCCATTCAGTGGGCTGTTGAGGACTGCGGTGGTGCAGCAGGAACCTCTGGAAAGACTGCTGTCCAGTAGACAATTGTGTGAGCCACTTACGTGATTAAAATTTGAGTAGTCACATTACAGAGTTAAAAAATAATGGTTAGAGTTCATAATCTTATAATGTATTTTATTTAACCCAGTTCATCCAAAATGCCATTTTCAACACGTTGAAATATGAAACATGTCATATTTAAAATGGGCAATTTTACATTATTTCTTCATACTCAGTATTTAAAATCAATTGCATACTTTTACAGCATAAATTAATTCAGATGCTGTGATTTATCAGAAATACTTGATCTGTACTTAGAGTTCATAACATCTACAATTGGAAAAGTAGATTCACATGCCCAGCTCATTCCAAACATGCTTAAAAGTTTTCCAGTAATTATCAGGTTTTTAAATTTAACTTTTAATTAACAATGAAATAGCAAATGCAGTTCCTCACTCTCACTAACTCTTTTCAAGTAAACAGCCATGAGTGGCTAGTGGCCGCTGTATTGGACAGTGCAACTCTGAAACGACCAGTGACATTCACTTGACAGTTGGAAATTCAGGTCTGGAGCTCAGAAGAGAGGTGCAGGGGAGACAGGTGGATGGTAGGGACTGTGAGGAACGTGGAAATGAAAAAAGCAAGCTTGATTCTGGACAAACCAATATTAAGTTCTCTGTGTTAGTTGCTCAGTTGTGTCCAACTCTGCAACTACATGGACTGTAGCCTGCCAGGCTTCTCCATCCATGGGATTTTCCAGGTAAGAATCCTGGAGTGGGTTGCCATTTCCTTCTCTAGGGGATCTTCCCGAACCAGGGATCGAACCCAGGGCTCCTGCATTGCAGGCAGACTCTTTACCATCTGAGCTGCCAGGGAAGCCCTGGTTCTTGGTACTCCCTTAAAAAAAAAAAAATCTGTGAGTCTTGTGTGTGAGAGTAAGGTAGTCGATGAGTGTGCCGCTTATTGCAGTGGTTCAGTCCGGTGTGTCATCTTGAGCAACTCACTAAGCCTTTCTGAGCCCTAGTTTCCTCGTCTAGAAATGGGATGATACAGTCTCTGCCTACAAGGTTTCCTGGGAGTGTTAAGGGAATCTTCATGGCAGGTGTTAACCACGTATAGTGCTGCGTCTCCTCACTTCTTAGTCGACGTTTCTTGTGGAGTGTGATCATGTGCTCCGTCGTGTCTGACTCTGTGACCCCCGTGGACTGTCGCCCGTCAGGCTGCTCTGTTTAATACTTTATTCTTTATCAGTTTGAAACTTTATCCTTTTTTTAGGGGAAAAAAATGTATTTTAATTATGCACATTGTTATGAGCTGAATCCCAATTTCTGAAGCTTTAAATTCTGAAGAAAAGTATATCTTAAACTAAAGGAAATATTATTCACATGGATGAATGCTCATTATGGTCTACACTCTTATGTTTAACGCTTTGTATGATGCTGTGAAAGGTTTTTTTTTTCCTAATGTGCGATTTAACATGATATTTCTTTTGTAAAGTTTCACTTAAGTAGAGTTTGTAATAGAGAATCTATTTTAATTCTGGAACTTTGAAATGAATCATGGTCTCATTCTTTTTCTTAGTTATTCCAGGAGCCACTGTATTCTGCTTGAATCTCTTTGGATATTTAAAAAATTATGATTTAATTGTATTCTGGGCTAAATCTATAGAGTCTCTAATTCTACATTTGGGTATAAACATGTAAAAAATTATGATGAAAAAATCCCCATGTAATTCATGGTATTCAGAGAAGCATGGTAACCAAGAGGAGAAAAATGGACTCCACTAGGTCAAAGAGGAAGGAACAGTGATTTTTTTAGCGGGTCTGCAGATTATTTCTCCAGGTCTGTCCCTCAGCTCCCAGCTTGCCCATTATATCTGGCACTGCACTGCATCTCAAGTGTGTTGGATAAGATGACATTTTTACAATACCCCTGTGTGCTGCAGACCTAGTGTGTGCTGGAAAATCTTGCTGTCTTTTTCATATCATGTGCTGTGTATTCCCTTACATCTGATGTTAGGCATCTTGTGTCTGTGTTGTTGTAAATAATGAAAAATTTTAATGATGCATTTCGGACCAGCAGATAGGTTTGCTGATACGTGCCAACCGCATTTTGTGGTGGCAGGTGGAAGTGCTGTACGGGATGGGTTTTTGAGCCCAGGTCCCAAAGGAAGAAATGCTCACCCTAAATGACAGTGGCCTTTCCCTTTCGTTTCTGTTTAAATATTTTGAACATTTTTTCCTTTTAAAAAAGCCCTATATGCCCATTTGGAAAAATTTGACAACTGTTAGGAAGAAAGCTAACAGATTTCCTACCATTCTTTGTGATGAGCTTATCTGTATACAGTTGACCCTTGAACCAACAGGGGTGGATATGAGGGGATCTGACCCTCCCTACAGTCGAAAATCTATGTGTAACTTAGAGCTGGTCCTCTGTAACAGGGGTTGCTCTGAGTCCACAGATTCAGCCATCTGTGTGTTGTGTAATACTGTAGGATTTACCGTTGGAAAAAACATCCACGTATAATTTGACGTGTGAGGTTAAAACCTGTTGCGTTCATGGATAAACTCTATTTGCAAAATGGAGAGTATATGTGAAAATGTAGGTCCACTTTCATTTACTGTATTATAAACATTTTTCATATCAGACATTGGTTATGAATGTATTTTGTAGATGGAATGTAATCATAAAGATTTCACTTAAACATTTCCCAATTGAACAAGTACTAATAAAGCTGGTATATCATAATGTAGTGTTTTTTTCTATATTTTGGATCATTTAAGTAGATAGGGTTTCCTGGTTTTGGAATTACTGGATCAAAAGATAAATGTTTTTAAGACGGTTAACCATTTTCAAACTTACTGCTTCCCAAATGCTTTTATTTTTTTGAGGATGAAAGCACACACTTAGAATACAAATGCTTTAATTATTTTAAGGAAGAAAATAAAACATTGGGTTCTTACAGTTTTTCACCTAAACTTTTAAGTTTATAAAGTGTTTCTTTTCAGACATGCAAAAAAGATTGAGTTGTCTAATAAATACCTGTGTGCTCACCACCTGGTTTAATGTATAATTATATAGTTAAAAACTTTGTGCTTAGTTCTCCCTGGTTATAAATGTGTTTTTACCAACAATGATGTGACTGTTTAACCTTATCCCATAACACAGGTCTATATCCAAGACCTTTTGGGCCAGAATTCAGAATTTCTTAGGTTTCAGAAAGGTGATCGGCTGCGTCTGCTATGTATTATCTAACTTTACAAGCAAGGTCAGGGGGCACCCTCCAGTTCCTTCATCAAACACATTAGTATTTTGATATCAGTTCAGGTATGATTTTTGTCATGAAATTATTTACAGAACTTGGTGGTTTTCAGAATTGAGATGCATGGTCATGAACATGTGTGTCTCTCCAGTATACTTGTTCAGTGTGATCGGTCTGGTAGCATTTGTTGAACGGACCGTAATGTAGTAGGAGATGTGCTTTAAAATGGAAGGTAACTACCATCCAAACAGTTTAGTGTTGTAGGATTTGTAGTAAGCAAATAGCATTGAGGACTGGAGTCACTGTGGAAGGCTACACAACCTAGAATTTGGCTCTTTTGAACTAAGTGAGTAGCTCAGGTCGCTCACTTAAGTAGAGAATAACCATGATGAATAACATTGTGTTTACTCCAAGTATCTGCTTGACAAGATACTTGTCATGGTGAGAGCTTTGATAGACATTACAATTAGCTTAACTGATTGATAAGAATTTTTAAAAGCTACCATTAAGTTGATCGTAACTGAGTCACTCAACCTCCTCACCATTCCATAAAAAAGAGCGAAGTGACACCTGTGATGGGTGTGGTGATGGCTGCTGTTAGCAAAGGTCCTCTCTTCTGTCGGCGTGTCATCGCAGCATGCCCCAGCCTCACAGGTCTGTAATTTTTGGTCTCCAGGAGGATCAGATCAAGATCATATAGCCTGATGTCTGGTGTTAGCAGAGCTGTTAGGCCCCATGCCAGGGGTGGAAGCTGAGACATCTGTGCTTCTTTAACTTGTGGGGCTGTCTTTAACCTCTTGCTCATCACAGAGACCTTGTCAGCTTAGGGCCCAGCCCATTAATTACCATATTATAGTGTTGAATGGTTGAGGGCCATATTGAAGCCCTTAGTTGTGGTGAGACTGTGAGTAAAAGTAATACATACTCTCAGTTAAAACAATTGGAAAAGAAAAAGAGGCATGTGTACAGGGAAAGAGTGGCTCTGTTTGACCTTTGAGAAATAGCTCCTTGCCATCCAAATCATTGCTGTGTACGTGCGAACATACATGTCTCCTTTTGTCTGCTGTTGGGATCGTATTGTACAATTCTTCTGTAACATGCTCCCTACCCCCCACTTCACAGTACATCATAGATGTCTTTATAGAAATTGTCAAATATAGAGTTTTACTTATATATATATATTTTTTTTTTTCCAACAGCAGTATTTTATAGTGTGGCGATAGGATAATTTATCTAACTAGTCTCTTGGTGGTGGAAATTTAATTCTTTTTGCTGGTACAAAATAATACAGCAATTGAACATCATTGCACTTATATCCTTAAACTTGTGAAATATGTTTTGCAGAGAATAACTTTAAAAGCAAGACTTCTGGGTCAGAGAGTATGCACATTTAAAATTCGATAGATTCCACCAAATTGTACTTGAATTGGATTTTAAAATTTTGGTCTGTTGTTAGTCTTTTAATAGAGGGCTTAATATAGCAGCACATTTCTTGTCCCCAGTGACATTTTTAACCCTTGAACAAAATGAACAGAATCTTAAAAGTTGCGGAGGAGGAATAAATTAGTTTGGGATTAACATACACACTACTATATATAGAATAGATAACAAGGACCAACTGTATAGCCCAGGAACTCAATATTTTGTAATAACCTGGAAGGGAAAAGAATCTGAAAAAGAGTATATGTGTGTGTGTGTGTGTGTGTAACTGAATCACTGTGCTATACATGTGAAACTAATAATACTGTAAATCAACTAACTATATATCATTTTTAAAAATGTTGAAATACAGCCTTTTAAAATACTCTACTCATTTTCTGATAGTTGATGCCACTTAGTAATAGTGTAACTCATCACAGCAGGCTGGACTAGTAATTTTGAGATTTGGGTCAGATTCCATATGTAAAGCTTTAGCCAACGGGCGGGTGTTTTCTAGTTCCCCTTATAAATGCTTGCTAGCACATGTGTGTCAGCCTCTCCAGCTGTCATTAACTGGAAGTAGGTTACTGTGTTGTGTTGGAGGGTTTTCTGCCCTCCTTTGATTTATGAGTACTTGGTGCTCCTCTGGGGACTCAGAATGTGGAGCGCTGTTACCATCCTTTAATCTGCAAGGAGAGGGTGAGGGCGGCTGTGATGCCCACACTGTTTGCAGGAAGAGTGAGCATGGAAGGCTAGCACACGACTGTCGTGTGTGCTACTGTTTCACTCTTAGGCCCCTGGGTGGACTCCAGGATTCTCAGTGGGTATGTATTTGTATGTGGGCTGGAGCTGGGCTTGGGGGGTGGGTGTTCTTTCTCAGCATGTATATAGATTTTTGAACCAATGCTTTTCTTGTAGGGAGCAACGATCCTGGAATTTTCCAGTATTCTTCTCTTTATGGTTTTCCTGACCTAGATGACAAGCTTCGTGGTATGAATATATAGTAGTGGCCAGGTCTAAACTCCGTTTTGTTGCTACTGTTTTAAGAACTCACAGAAATATAGTAGTGGCTATGAGAAGTAGGATTTAAAATGTTAAGGAAAGCCTTAGATAACAAGGAATCGGCCTCTTGTACCTTCCATGTTCTGCTTTGTCTCAGCAGCATTTATTCCCCTTATTCCTTTTGGGGTATCAGAGTGGATTATTCTCACTATCACTGCTTCTTTATGGCCATCTATATATTCTGGTTAAGGGAGAGAAAAAGCACTTTTCTTCTTAGCAGTTAAGATGGATGTTTTTTAGAAGGAACTGTACGAAAGAGCTAAGGGAGAAAAACTCAAATCCTGCCCCCCAGGTGTAGAAGGGTTTTTAGAATAGAAATGAATTATTAAAAGCAATAAAATTTGTAAAAATTTTATAATTACAGAAGCAGGATACCACATTTTTTATTCTGATTTAAGCTTTAGTTGCCATTTGCTTGATTGAGAGATCTCATAAGATACGAAGACCCAGCATAGCCCCCAAATAAATAAATAAAAAGTGACTTCATTGTTTTAAAAATTAAGTTAATTCTTTCAGAGCTTGATGTTTGTAATTTTCAGGGCATAATATGAGAGGACAAAAATACATCACAGTGCACATAGAGAAGGTTGTCAGTTTATGGAATTTGGTTAAAATTAAAAATGAAATTTGTTAATATGAAGGAAATGACAAGTTTTCTTTACAGTTGTCTTAATTGCTTTTATTTGCCGTTTCCATAAACTCACTTCAAGATTACCACTACCTCTTGAATGTATAAGAACTATGTTAATGAATTTTATTAGAATTTAGGTTAACCTGTGGAGTTAGCAGACGCTTTTGCTTACTTGTTTTAGGCATGGCAGTGGGTTTTGGAGATAAGACACTCCTTTGCCTGTAAGGAAAGTAGTTAATTAACTAAAACATAGTAAATGTATTGTTTTAAAAGCCCTTGGTACTTTAAGAGGGGCGCCTAAATTAGACAGGGGTTTAAGGGTTTGTATAGGGTTGTGATTACTAAGCTTAGTTTGGAAGAATGAGTTGTAAGAAGCTAGTTGATGGGGAAGAACCAGCTCCTGGAAACAAAAGAGAGGATGGTATTTCAGGAAATCGCAGGTTATCTGAGAATGGCTGTCACACAGAAAAGGAGTGTGGTTAAGAAGTGACCCATCTTTAGAGAGGCAGGCAGGGCCCAGATCGTGAAATGTTTTGTCTGCAGTGCCAAGGAGTTTAGATTCTTATTTTGGGATGCCATCACAGGAAGTATGTAGGTGTGTGTGATTATGTCATATTTAAATTTTAGAGCAGTGGTTCCTACTTTTTTTTTTTTTTTTTGTTCCAGCATCTGTTTGCACTCTTATAAATTATGCAGACTCTAAATAGCTTTTTTTATGTGGGCTGTATCCATTACTGTTTACCATATTAGACAGTAAAACTGAGAAAATTTAAAAGCATAGGACTACACATTCCATTAGCCATCATGTAGCCTCTGGAAAACGCTACTATACCTTTGTGAGAATGCACAATGAAAAAGCAAGTAATGTGGTGTGAAGATAGTACGCATCTCCTGTTTGGGCCTCCCTGTGTCACCTTGTGGGCTTGAGGGGAGCAGGGAGTCTGACTCACTTGGGAAATCATTGTGTTAGAGGACCATTCTGGCAGTGGTGTACAACATGCACTTTAAATTGTGATCCAGTGTGTTCACACACACCCCAAACAAGTTTCAGGAAACAATACTGTCTTATCTCTTACATAAAAAGTTGTCTAAAAACTTAACTGGATTAAGAGAAGAAACACGTCATCTCAGTTTTTGGAGAAGGAAATGGTACCCCACTCCAGTATTTTTCCTGGGAAATCCTATGGACAGAGGAGCCTGGTGGCTACGATCCATACGGTCACAAAAGAGTAGGCTACAACTTAGCAACTAAATGATGTTTTTATGAAGAGCACAGCTGGGTGGATCTGGCTTAGGGTGTTTCTTGAGGTTGCAGTCGTCTGAAGGCTTGACTGGAGTCGGAGGGTCCCTTTCCAGGCCTGCTCACATGGCTGTTGGTGCTCTCTGTAGGGTAACTGGAATACCCTTACAGCATGGGGGCTAACTCCCCCCAGAGCCAGAGATTCAAGAGAGTGACCAGGACAGAAGCCTCTGTGTCTTTATGAGTGCATTTTGGAAGTGATACGTTGTCAGAAGCAAATCCTTTAAGACTGGTGGTACACAGAGGAGTTTTGTCTCCCCTCTTGAAGGAAGGAATAGCAGATGATTTAGGCGGGTACCTTAAAATACCATGGGGTACTTGTCAGGAGGGCGTGTCCTCCATGTGTCTCTTCTTTCCTGCACGCCCTGAGTGCAAGGTCCTGGTTGCTGTTCATCTGGGCATTGTTAGAGGACCATTCTGGCAATGGTTTACAACAAGAACTTTACATTGTGATCCAGTGTGTGCATGTGTGTTCATGCGCACACCTGAAACAAAAGTTTCAGGAAACAATACTCTGTTTCCTGAACACTTACTGGATTCAGAAAAAGCATGTCTCAGCATCGTGTTTGCAGCAAGCCACCTTGAGGGGTGAGGCAGTGCCTCCCACGGGGAGAGATCAGGCTTGCTTACTTACTGTCAGGTGGCGGGCTTACTGTCAGGTGGCGGCCTCCCTGAACTCCGTGTTCCTCTGCGGACCCGCTGCATGTGTCGTGTCTGCCCGGGCCCCACGGTGCCACCTTGTGGGACTTCGAGTGGGTGGGTAAGATGCTCATAGTGCTGGCTGTGCTGTGAGTAGCAAAATTCTTTGTCTCTGACCCAGGAGCCTCGTGTGTGCTGTCTGATGAGTAGAGTGAAGAGGTATGAAGTAACCACAGTAGATACAGGATAGGGAGCTAACAAAATATTGGATAGGAAGCAAGCTTAGGGGCTCGGAGAACTTTGGGGCCAGTTTATCATAGGCTCGAACTGAACAGCTGCACATATGTTTTTGTTTTTTTCCCCAGAAGCAGTTAGGAAGCCAGGTAGGTAATCAGAGAAGGTGTTTCTTTGGATTAATTCAGGGCAGGGGAGTTTGGAACATGAAAGTATTTTTTTCAAGCTTTTGTGGTATAATTTATGTGCAACACCCTGAGCATATTTAAAATGTGCGGTTTGAATTTTGACCTGTGTACCCCTGGGAAGCCTCACCCCAGTCAAGATAGTGAACATTTTGTCACCACGGAAGTTTCCTCTATCCCTCCATGATCCCTGATCCATCTTCATAATCCATTGTTCAACCCCCAGCCCCAGGCACATACTGATTTGCTTTCTGTCCTAATAGATTCCTTCTGGAATTTTATATAAATGGGATCATATGGCTTAATTTTTTTTTCTTGGTCACATTTTTTTTTTATGTGTGTGTCAGCTGTTTGTTATAAAGTACAAGGATTATTATCTTGTGGTTGTGGATCTGGCATATTTTTAAAAGAAATTTGAATTTTTTAAACACTGTCTTCCCTGAAGCTCATATTAGAAAGCCAGGATGAGGCCTTTAGACAGAGCTAGTGGGTTTTCTTCTTTTGTGGTGTTACTAGAAATGAATACAATTCTAATAGTAACAAAGACTCCACGTGCAAATGCCATTTTGGGTCTGAAAGTGGCTTGAAACGCTGGAGTGCGCCTGCTCACGCTGAACACTCGACGTGGATTTGTGCTCCTGGATCTCAGCCTCTGTAGTGTGATTTAGTTACTCAACTACAGGACAGTAGGGTTTTGCACCAAAGTACAGCTGGGAATTTTTTTTTTGAGTGTGACAACTTCAAAGTTCTGGTGGCACGATTCCTGAGACTGAATTACTGCTCTTTGTTAGTTTTCCTGATTCTGTTCTTCTACCCACCATCTTTTAAAGAAGAATTTCTTCTTAATAGAGGGATAAATATGATTATTTAAGCATTACACCCTAGAATACCTAAGGTATGTCTTAAAGTTTAGGTTTAGAGTCCTAGATTAGCAGGACACACTGCCTTGAAACTGGACAGTTGAGATGAGCAGATGATGGCAGATAAGCACAGTGTAATAGTTGGGAGCACCCAGGGCTCTAGAATTAGATGCCCTAAATTCAGATCTTGGCTCTACCTCTTAAAAGCTGTGTAACTTTAGATGAGTCACTCAACACCCATAGGCCTCACTTTCTTCATCTGTAAAATGGAGGTAATGGTAGCCCCTGTGTCGTAGGAGGCTTCCCTGGTGGCTCAGTGGTAAAGAATGCACCTGCAAATGCAGGAGACGTGGGTTCAGCCCCTGTGTCGGGAAGATCTGGAGAAGGAAATGGCAACCCACTCCAGTATTCTTGCCTGAGAAATCCTGTGGACAAAGGAGCCTGGCATGCTGCAGTCCATGAGGGCGCAGAGAGTCAGACACGACTCAGTGACTAATCAGCAACAGCAAGGGGCCTTATAAATATTAAATTAAATCTTATAAAATTCTTAGCACAGTGCCTGACATACGGCAAACATTTACTATGCATTAGCTTTTGTTATCATTTAAGGGGCTTTGGGTAATGAGTAGCTCTCTTGTTTTAAGCAATATTCAGATTACTTTAAAGAGAAAAAACTTTGCAAACCTCTTTGATCATGAAGATGAATTCGCTTGAGCAGTAGTATGTCGATTACTGCTTGTCGCCTACGCTACAGTCCAGACTTTTGCTTCCTGAGCTAGGTTCCTCCTGGGAAGGAATTTCCTAACGTTACTAGCAGAGTATTGCAGTGTCTGAACTTGGTGTCCTGTTGCTATTTCTGAGACAAGAGTGTGTGTTTCCTGTCCTGCTTATTGTTACCTCAGGGCTGTCTTTACTGGATCACCAAAGTGGAGATGGGATTGCCAGTGTATTCGCATTTCTGAAGCTCTTTAACTCGTTTGAGTTTGGCTGGACTATATAGACACTTTAAAATCTTACTTTTGACAGTGTGATTTACTTGGATTGTATTTTCAATTGCTTACTAAAATATTGTTTAATATGTTGAAGTCTGTTACTTGACTTAAGCCAGTTCTTTGGTAGAATGCTATTAAGAAATGATGGAGATCTAGTTTAGATCTGTGTTGTTTTATGTTTGAGTGAAGTGTACAATAGATGGCTATGTTATGTGTGTTTAAATTTTGTCTTAGTTACTATACTTCAGAATATGAACATATTTTCCTATTAAAAAATTCAAGTATTTGTGCATTGTGGGGATAAAGCTTTATAAGTGAAGCTAAGAGCCTCCACAGACATTTCCCCCCAACCTCAGAATTTCCCCTTGCCTCTAACCACTGATGTTCAGATTTGGCATTGCACATGTAGGAATTCTTTATATATTTTGTATACAAATCTGGACTGTAGCCTACCAGGCTCCTCTGTCCATGGGATTTTCCAGGCAATAGTCCTGGAGTGGATTGCCATTTCCTTCTCCAGGGGATCTTCCCAACCCAGGGATCGAACCCACGTCTCCTGCATTGTAGACAGATGCTTTACCATCTGCGCCACCAGGGAAGTCTATACAAATCTTTATACATATGTTAGATATTTTTTCACAAAGAGTTTGGGTTTTCTTTTCATTTTTGGTATACTTTGTCATTTTGACATAATTGAGTATATTCGTTGTTTTTCTTTATGTATTTTTGCCTTTTGTTTCTTAATTAAGAAGTCCTACCATTGCTCAAATTCACAGGGATATTCCTTGTGTAAGTTTTCTTACACAGTAAGTTTTCTTCTAGTGCTTTCAATAGTTTAAAATTTTATATCTTTAATGTACGTAGAATTTATTTCTCTGTACTGTGTGAAGTAAAATGTAACTTATTTTTTTCTCAGGCACCAGTTGTTCAGACTCCATTTATTGAATGATTTATCCTTTCCTTACTGTTTTGAAATGTTACTTTTAGCATGTGCTATACTCTCATGTATAATTTAGATTCTATTCTTGGGCCAGTTCTGTACAGTTTTAATCACTATAGCTTTAAAAGGCTTTGAGCCTTATGAGAAATCCCAGGGTTCAGATGTGGTTTTGGAGTCCAGGTTTTTTCTCCACAATGTCCAGTGGGCGTTATGCAGTGTCCTGTAATCATGCATGTCGTTTTCTCAGTGAAGTGTATGAATAATTACACTAGGTGAGGTACTTATAAGTGATAAGTGACCTCATATAAGGTCATGCCAGATATTGCTGCTAAATAGTTAAAGAGGGGGAAAAAAGACTTATTTTCAGAGTTTAAAAAATTGTTGCATTGTAAATAAAGGATCATGGACCTATAGTGTATCAATATCTTGCTATTTAGGGGACATCTTCCTTTGTTTTTCTGTTTCAGATTGTTTTGGTGGTGGTTGTGCCTTTCTCTCCCATTTGAATTATAGAGTTAGTCAGGTTATGTGAGGAGTCTTGTAGGGATTTTCATTGACACGTGGAGGAGCTGGAGAAGAAATGACACCTCGACAGTGTTTGTCTTCTCGTCTGATAACTTTCCTTTTGTTCAGGAAGTTTTAGAGTCTTTCCAAAAATTTCTTGCACATTTTTGTTAGATTTATGTCAGAGCATTTTTATGGTTTTACTGCTATTGTGAATGGAATTGAAAAATTGTATTTTCTAACTTTTATTGCTAATGGACTGTAAAGTGTCCATATTTATATGTTGATCTGTGGGTAAGTAGTTTGTTGAATCCTGTCTTTGTCAGTTGATGACCTTGGATTTTCCAGTTAGAAAATGATATGTTGAAACATTGAGTTTTATCTTCTTCTTGCCAGTCTTTATGCCCCTTATTTCTTTTTTCCATTTGCTTGGTGTGGTTTCGGTGTTCTGTTCTGAGACGTGTTGGATGTTTTAGGAATGAGCTTACTGAGAAGTAAGTTGTGCTGTGAACAAATGCACCAGTCAGCAGATGATGGAAGGGGAAATCCTCAAGTGGGGCCAGTGAAAGTGTCTGCGAGGGGAGATGTTTCCTCCTGCAAGAGCTAACGTGGAGTACTTTCCATTACAGATAATGGCATGAGCTGTTTCTTCTGGTTGGACAGCGAGGGCCTGATACTTCTGATGAGCCTTAAGCCGACTTAGAGCCATAGCACAGCCTCCCAGAGTTCCGTGTTTTGCTTTCTGCTGCATACCTTTCCCGGCTCCTGAACCCATCTTGCAGCCATGTATGGAAGTGCCCGCTCAGTGGGGAAGGTGGAACCGAGTGCCCAGAGCCCAGGGCGGTCCCCTCGACTTCCACGTTCTCCTCGCCTGGGTCATCGGCGAACTAACAGCACTGGAGGGAGTTCTGGAAGCAGCGTTGGAGGTGGCGGTGGGAAGACCCTCTCCATGGAGAACATCCAGTCCCTCAATGCTGCCTATGCCACTTCCGGCCCCATGTACCTAAGTGACCACGAGAACATGGGTTCAGAGACACCCAAGAGCACCATGACCCTCGGCCGATCCGGTGGCCGTCTGCCTTACGGCGTGCGGATGACCGCTATGGGCAGTAGCCCCAACATAGCGAGCAGTGGGGTCGCCAGCGACACCATAGCGTTTGGGGAGCACCACCTGCCTCCAGTGAGCATGGCCTCCACCGTTCCTCACTCCCTCCGTCAGGCCAGAGATAACACCATCATGGATCTGCAGACACAGCTCAAGGAGGTGCTGAGGGAAAACGACCTCTTACGGAAGGACGTGGAGGTCAAGGAGAGCAAGTTAAGTTCCTCGATGAACAGTATCAAGACCTTCTGGAGCCCGGAGCTGAAGAAGGAGCGAGCCCTGAGGAAGGATGAAGCTTCCAAAATCACCGTCTGGAAGGAGCAGTACAGAGTAGTGCAGGAGGAGAACCAGGTTAGTTCCCATGTGTTCTGGTATGAATGAATCAGTTAATGCAGATGAGACGATTTTTCTCTTCTGGATTCGTTTCTTTCCGTTTTCCCTGTTTCTCTTAGTGCTATATTTTGCACCCGCATTTCTTGGCCTTTTCCAGTCTGGCTCTGTGCCTTAATTTTTTTCTGGTCACCGTGTCTGCTTGCTCATAGTTCTTTCCCATTTTGCTTCTCTTTCTCTTCCTGCCTTTCCTTTCAGCACACGTTTTCTCTTTTCTGTTCTTGGGAGAAAGTACTTTTGCCACATGCTGTAAGACTTGCCGTGTGTGTGTGCTTATCACTCAGTCGTGTCTGACTCTTCGTGACCCCGTGAGTCTGCCAGGCTCCTCTGTGCATGGGGCTTCTCTAGGCCAGAATACTGGAGTGGGTTGCCATGCCCTCTTCCAGGGGATCTTCCCTACCCAGGGATCAAACCCAGGTCTCCATATGGCAGGTGGATTCTTGACCATCTGAGCCACCAGGGTAGCCCAAGAATACTGGAGTGTGTAGCCTATCCCTTCTGCAGGGGATATCCTGACCCAAGAATCAAACTGGGGTCTCCTGCATTGTAGGCGGATTCTTTACCAGTTGAGCTACCAGGAAAGGCTAAGATTTATCATACCAATTTTTTTAAAAAGTGAAAGTGAAAGTCGCTCAGTGTGTCCGACTGTTTGTGACCCCATGGACTATATAGTCCATGGAATTCTCCAGGCCAGAATAGCTGTTCTCTTCTGCAGGGGATCTTTCCAACCCAGGTCTCCCCCATTGCAGGTGGATTCTTTACCAGCTGAGCCACAAAAAGTCAACCTTAATAAAACCACCACAAGGCAAATCTGTGTTGACAGTACCAGAGGACGGAAATTAATTTAAAAAGTTGATGATGTAAATATTTATTAAGTACCAACAAGGAGTAGCAGTTCTTTCTGTTGACATTTATAAGAAAGTTTAACTTCTGAGTCTTTTTTAAAGAGAAATTCTTTAATTGGTCAAATTTGAGGATTTTAGGTGGAAGAAAGGCAGCTTGGTATGATTGGTTATGTATGAGATATAAATTAAACTTCGGTAGAAGTTGAATGTTAAATTGATAATATTGAATTTATCCTTGAGTTAACTAGCCATCAATATACCTTTCTGTTGGTGCAGAAAATATGCCCATCACCAAGATGGTTTTTATCATCAACCAACCTGAAAAAGTCCATATTTACGAGGAAAAAAATTATCGGCTTACTTCTTTATTTTCAGATAATTCAGGCAGCTAATTATGCCTGTATTTAAAAGCTGTGTGGATAAAAAGCAAATGACAGTAACCTTTCTAATTATCAAGCTACATTCAAAGGCAAAATATTCGAATCTTTCGAAATGACTATGGTGGGAACTTGGCACTTGAATCCAGTGGACGTGAAACAGTCCACAGGGTTCGGGTGCCAAAAATACCATATGCGCTGAAGGAGGGTGAACACTGCCTTATCTGGATTCCGCCCCTTGCCCTAATTAAACACCCGTGTTGGCAGGAACAGATTCTTCCTGCACCCACTGTAATTACCACACAATCCTAAAATTGTATAACTTTGCTCCAAAAAACGAAGGGTGCAATTTTAAAGTAAAGTGAAACACAGCAGTGAGATATAGAGAATTGAGAATGCTAATGAATAGATTACAGTGAGCCAGTCTGGGCCCTAATTAAACTCTGCATTCATCACACCCTCTGCAGCCCTCAGAGGCTGGAGATTTCCACTTTACAAAGAAGATTGGTTTAATAGGATTTACAGTAATTAAACAAATTTCCCCATTTCAGTTTGGGATTGGGGATTTAGATACATTCTCGATGTTTGATCTGATTGGACCATAGAGATCTTGGTCTAGAATCCTATCAAATGAAAAAAACGCGTTTGTTTAGAATAGCCTGATGTGTACAGTTCATTATTATGAAGTCCTTTTAGAAGATTGTTTCAAAATGAATATCCGGTTGTTTTTATGTTTCATACTCCTCTTGTTACTCAACTGTCAAGTACTGGTGATTGGAGAAATGGAACAATATATGTTTTCACAGGAAAGGTCTTTTTCTTAAATTGGGAGTGAGGAAGGGTTTTGATGTATTTATTTGCTGGAGAATAAAATAAAAATCCAGCTGTGAGCTTGGTTGAACTACAAAACTAAGGCTTTGGATGATTTATATTTTTTAATTTTGTTCTAATCAGTATCTAATAAGATATTGTCATACTCCTTTTTTGCTTATAATGCCTTGCTTGTAATATTCCTACATGTTGAGTTGAGTTGGAAGCTTATTTTAAAAATAATTGTTTTAAATCACTTTCATTGGCATTTTGTGTGATCAGAGTAATTTTTTAAAAATTACAGTGTAGCAGGTGAGTTTAATGTTTTCTAAGTTTTTTTTTTTGTTTTTTTTTTTTTTTTGCTTTTGGAGTTTGATTTTATTTGTGTAGACAGCAAGAGAGACTTACTATCTATAAATCTTTGCTTTGTCATTTGTTCTCACTCCTTGGACCCTGGTGACTATTAGCATTTTAATACTTTTAGGTTCTGCCTTGATTTGTCACATGGGGAAAGCCATTATTTGAATTTAAATCAGTATTTCCATAAGGTTGCTAATTGTTTCCCTATCATTTAAAGTCTGATTTGAAAATATGGGATCTCTGTCTTGGACTGTTTGTTTAACTTTTCTTTCTGCTCATCCTGTTGTAACATAGAGATGAATTATGAATGATTTTTCAGAGTACTGTGGATAAATCTGTATTACAGTCTATTTTTTCAGATAGATTTGATCTTTTCTGGTGTTGCAGAAATGAGATGTATTAGAGGCACTGTGTGAGTTGCCCTGAGAAAATTAAATGTAAGATAGATATGCTCCTTTTGGGAAATTAACAATCCTTTTGGGAAGCAGAATTTGTCCAGCTTATAGAAATAGAAGCTACCCGTCCACTGGACTTTGTCTTGTGCAGAGGTACATGAATGAGATGGCAAATTGGTTTCTTGTAGAGCTGGTAAATTTCCTTACCTGGGATGTAGTGGAGTGTTATGAAAAACGATCCAGTGAATCTAATTTAAAAAAAAAAAAGGTATGTATAAATGCCTGATAAGGCTTATCTGTGAGGAAGTAGAATTTGCTGGAGGACTGCAGTCTCTCTTTCCCCTTCTCCCTTACAGTTCACAGTGCAGTGCCATGTGGGATTTGGTCTCAGTGATGGAATTGGTTTTATGTGTCTGCTTATTTACACAGTCTTTGCAGGTGGCAGCTTAAATATGAGTTGGGAAACCCGTTTTTTATTCTTTCGTGCCAAAGAAACCAGAAAATGCACTTAGTGCACCGGGTTGTTTTAGTTACACTGCTGTTGATCAAGGGAGGTCATAGTTCCGTTTTCCTTTGATATCATGTCACGAGGGCTCTGTAAGAGTCTTGGGGAGGCCCAGAGACCCTGCTTTCTAACAAGTGACCGGGTGGGGGGACTCTAAATAAGGGACTTGTGACATTTCACTTATGCTCTGTGTTTTCAACAGGCAGCTGTGAGGAAGGAAGTTTTTTTCCCCACTCTTTCTTTTTTTGGGGGAAATTTTTTTTGGAAGGCCAGTACTGGAAAAATGAGTGGAAATATGAAGGTTTTAGGTTCTGGCTGCATGGAGGAATGTATTTTCTCACAGAGCTATATCCATCTGATGGACGAGTCAGCTTCACAGAACGGTGCTTGACCACCACTGGACCCAGTTCCTGGGAGGTCAGATTGCTGCTGACAGTGGTGTGGGTGCCCTGGGTCTTTGAGCTCCGTAGGATGACTGCAGGGACTTCACCGGGAGTGAGATGGAGAGCCCCTCTCCTCCTGCCCTCCTCTGTTGCCGCTCCCTGCATCGCTCCCTCCCTCTCTCCCTCCTTCTCTCCCTTTGTGACAACTTTATTGAGGTAAAATTTAATTGATCCTTTAAAAGTGTATAACTTCTTTCTTTCTTAATATGACTTATTTAGAGAAGAATTTGAGGAAAGGAATAGAAAGTTGCCCTAGGGAGAGAGGGAGGAAAGTTGACCTAGAACATAACCAAAAAAGTATTTAGGAGCAGCCCTTATTGCTGATCAGCAGAGAGGGCTGCCGGCAGGCAGGCATGCAGGAAGGGAGACCAAGTGAGTTTGCAGCAGAAAGCCTGGAGTTATTTGGGTTATAGGACTGGAGAAGAAGGTCCACATCCATGAGATAGTTTCAAAGAAATCTTTGAATATAGATGATGAGGCAAGAGAGGACTCTTTTGAGAGTCCCTTGGACTGCAAGGAGATCAAACGAGTCAATCCTAAAGGAAATCAACCCTGAACATTCATTGGAAGAACTGATGCTGAAGCTCCAATCCTTTGGCCACTTAATGCAACGAGCCAACTCCTTGGAAAAAACCCTTATGCTGGGAAAGATTGAGGGCAAGAGGAGAAGGAGGCAACAGAGGATGAGATGGTTGGGTGGCATCACTGACTCAGTGGATATGAGTTTGAGCAAGCTCCAGGAGATGGTGAAGGGGACAGGGAAGCCTGACGTGCTGCGTTCAGTCCATGGAGTCACAAAGTCAGACACAACTTAGCAACCAAACAACAACAGTGGTGATGACTTTTGATTGAAACTGTGATTTTTAAATTTGTTCACTCTGTGGGAGCTTTTTAATATCCATAACCCTAAATAAAGGAGGACTTAATGTCTTTAAGAATCACTGCATACTTTAAAAACGGTCTTGTGAGCGGTGCTTGCACATTATAATTTGTTGCTCAGAAAAAGAGAGCAGATCATCAAGAATTCCTTGACAGTGGGAATCTATATTCCTATTGCTTAACTCTTAGAAGGCAGTGTAAAATTCTGGAAGAGACAGAGCTCAAGTTTAAAGACTAAGAGTATTGCCAGGCAATGCATATGAAGCCATTCTCACGGAGACAGCTGTGTAACTTTCTGTTTCGTACATTTTGTTTGAGGCATACCCATTGAGCTTAAGATGAGGAACTGCTGTCGAGTACAGAGCCCAGGATATGTGCTTTCTCTGCTGAAGTTCCATGGTGTATCTGTAGACCTGTTGTTTTGTATGTTTCCTCTTGACTTGGTTTTTAAATTCTCTGAATGGTAAAAAAGAGAAAATACATACTTTTATTTTCTGATACTGCCAGCATAAGATAACGACAAGAGGTTGTTGCCCACCAGTTTATCACACACTCTTCACATAAGGTTAATCTCTGAAGTTTTCCTCCATGCTGTCAAGTTTTGTGATCAAGAACTTCATCTTTTGTTTCATAGCATCTTGAAAGCGTAACTGAAGGAAACGGTTTTTCAAGTTAAGGTTCTTCGTTATTTATGTTGCGTTCTTCCATGTTTTGTAAAATCCAGGAAGAGTTATGTGTCTGTAACTCAGGTATACTCATTGTTAAAAAATATCAATTATGGTATGTTGTAGTCGCTCTGTTTGAGGCAAAGAGTTTTGGACAGTTATTTATATATGTGTTATTCTCTGTACACCAATATCATTCCTGTTGTTGATCTGAGATAGTGGTAATAAAATGAAAGCAAAATTGCTTTGATTAGCTGTTCACAGATAAATCTTTGTTTAAGCATAGTATTTAAAATTTTTTATTACACAGTCACACTGTTTACATTATCAATATCCTATAGTAGTCACTCTATTTCAAAGGACAACATTCTTTGGGAGCTATGTGAAAACTGGTGTAAGATTTAAAATCTACTGAGAAGGTAGAAGAACATGTTCAGAAAATGTTCCCAGTTTCGATTCTCTTTTGTAGATTTGATAATCTGAGTAATTAGTAATGTATTCTTGCCACATGGCTCATCATGGGCACAGGAGCTTAGAATAGGTGCCAAACTCCTAGGACAGAGCATACTTAACAAGCTTCAATCTTTCCTGTCTTATAATTTCAGGAAGTGTATTTCTTATTTCTCTGTGAAAACGTGCTGCCCATGGTACAGGGCATTTTCAAGAAATGAGGCAGGCAGAAGATAGTCTATTTAAGTTGTATTGGATGAATTCCTGAATTTCTTTGGGTGTTTTTGGTGATAGGTGCTTGTTTTCAAGAACAGCACGTTGGTTCTCAGTTGTTCGAAAGTCATGGGCACATTGGCTGCCAGCATGGTTTCAAGGCAGAAGGCATTTTTAGATTTAGGGTAGAGAGGGCCCAGGATTGCTAGGTACCCTGTGATGCTTAGGGCAGTCCTGCTCTGAAAAATCCTCCCTCGTTCCAGGTGGTTTTCAAACATCTCACCCAGAAATGTGTGTAGATGAGAAATCTGTTTTTAATGACCTGAACCCATTTCTAACTACATAAGTGTGCGTAAATGCATTAGCATCTTTGGAATAACTTCAGTATACACTGAACTTTCCAGCATTGGAGCTACTGTGTAAGTTGATGGCAGATAGTACTTTTTTTTTTTTTCTTTTACAGTAAATGTGATGTTTGCTGTTAATTAAAATAAATATTTTTACTGTACTTTGTTTTGTTTGGAACTTAACATAGAATTTTTATCATTTTAGAAAATGACTTCAGCATTGCATTGTTGACCAGGACGTCCACCAGACAGTCTCTCTCTGCATGTGCCCTTGTCTTTTGGTGTGGCCATGTCTCAGCGTTTCACGTGTTAACGTACATGTTTGTTTCTTATAAAACTTTTCTCTTTCACAGAGCATTATATTAATTTTTTGGATTGCCTGTGAGAGTAGGCTTATTATCTATGAATTTTACTTTGAGATAATAAAGGACACATTACAAAATGTTTGTTAGAAGAAGGGGGATGGGTGGCATTGGGTCTGATGAGCTTGAGACTCACTGGTGTAGTGGATAGGACACCTGTTCTAGAAAAGGAGACTTCTGCTCTCATTTCTGTCCTGGCTCTGCCAGTCAGTAAACTAGCTGTGCGACCGTGGGTACATTGTGTAAATTTTTTGGGCCCGTTTTCTCATCTGTAATCCCTGGAGGGTCGGACAAGGTGGTCTCTAGGGATTCTTTCTTTCTTGTACAGTTATCTGACTTGTTTTGACCAGTTTTCCTAATGCAATTCTCTTGAAGAGTCTCTTCATCTTGATTTTAATGCCCTAGTTCGAGATTGACTCACATAACTGAGTTAGGCTTTTCTGGGAATGAGAAGTGCTCGACAATCGATCTCCTTTTCAAGGTAGGCAGCTTGAAACCAGTGCTTGCATATAAAGTACAAAGAGCTTTCATGGAGTTTAATGAGCTGTCACAGGGAGAAAATGCTTTTATGATTGTTGTGATAATGAAATGAGATTAAAGGAGATGCTATGTATAAAATCATGGATAAGGCTAAATGGCACAGTAGGTATTTGTTGTTGACTTGCTAAGTTGTGTCTGACTCTTTCTGATCCCACGGACTGTAGCCCGCCAGGCTCCTCTATCCATGGGATTCTCCAGGTAAGATAACTGGAGTGAGTTGCCATTTCCTCCTCCAGGGGATCTTCCCAACCCAGGGGTCGAACCCGCATCTCTTCCTTGGCAGGCAGATTCTTTACCACTGAGCCACCTGGGAAACCCCATAATAGGTATAGAGAGCAATAAATGTTACTTAGAATCAAGTCAAATACTTCTTAACTTCAGAGACTACTGTAGAACACTTTTTGAAGTATGGCATGTATCTTACAGTCTGCTGCAAAGAGGGAAGCAGTAGCCTGGGACCTGAACAGTGTTGCTGGAAAGTGGGTCACAATAGATAAGAAGTCTCCTTTGGATAACTAATCACTACCAATGTAACCTTAATATTCCTGAAGGAGTTACCAGGAACGCTGAATAGGGTAATTAGCTCTCAGGATTTTCAGTTACAGTCTTATCCATTATTTAAGATTTTTATTTCCGCAGTGACTCATCCGTGAATTATAGAGTGCTTTCCCAAAAGGAATGTAATATTGCTGGAAATAATTTTTTTTTACCACTCTATTTTCTCTCTGTGGTAAGGAGTTTCTGGCTGGTTAGTTGGACCTAAAACCCTCTGTAAATACTTTAAACTATGTGCCTTTGTATGAAGAAGACTTAACCTTTATGAAACGATGGAGAATTCTTAAGAATGGGCAACATAGAATGTTTACATTTACTCATCGTGTTTATTTAAAACTATTTCTGTCCTGTCTCCTTTTTTTCCAGCTGAAATTTTTATATAACTATGTCACAAAAAAGTGCTCTTTGCTTACATTATCTCTGTTGTTACTTCACTGCCATAAAAAATGTCACCTTGCGTCGGATGTTCTCTGTGGTTTCTGTGTGTCATCTGTTGAACCTTTAAAAGTAGTGTAGTAGTTCTGTCAGGAAAACGAAGCCTTACAGACACTGCTGTCAAACACGTCTCTGAGTACTTCTAGAAGCCTGGTGAACATGTTAATAATAACTGCTTTTATGGAGCATTTGGGCTTCCCTGGTGGCTCAGCTGTAAAGAATCCGCCTGCCAATGCAGGAGATGAGGGTTCAGTCCCTGGGTTGGGAAGATCCTCTGGAGGAGGAAATGGCAACCCATTCCACTATTCTTGCCGGGGGAAGTCCCGTGGACAGAGGAGCCTGGCGGGCTGTATAGTTCACGGCTTGGCAAAAGAGTTGGAGATGACTTAGCAACTAAACAAACAGAGCATTTACAAATACCATACTAGCTTCTTTTGTATGTTATTTCTAATTCTAACAGCCCTCCTGTAGGGAAGTGGTACTGTCCTCACTGATAGGTGAGGAAACTAAATATCAGGAGAGTACTCTGTTCACATCTCACATCTGGGAAGTGACACAGCTTCATCTCTCTGGTTACAAAGCCCAGTAAAATGCCATGGTGGCATTTTCAACTAAGAACAGCTGGGTGGAATGCAAATACTCATTTAAAATATTTATTGAAAAATTAACGTGTGCAGTCATTGAGTGTGAAAGTAAAAGTGTTAGTTGCTTTGTCATGTCCGACTCTGGTGGGCATAGACTGTAGCCCACCAGGCTCCTCTGTCCCTAGAATTCTCCAGGCAAGGATGCTGGAGTGAGTTGCCATTTCCTACTCCAGGGGATTTTCCTGACCAAGGGATCAAATCTGGGTCTCCCACACTGCAGGCAGACTCTCTTCTGTTTGAGCCCACCAGGGAAGCCCATTAAGTGTGAAAAACTACATTAAAATTCCTGTCTGTTTTAGTTGGAGGAGGAAATACAAGAATGGATGTTAGCAGAGGATCAGAAGGCTTCTGGGAAGGAGTTAACATTAAGAGAAGGGACCGAGGAGAGAGACACAGGTGGCCAGCTTAGCAGATGCTGAAGATTGACTTGATTAGCTTACATATCAGCAGGTGCCGGTGATACCGATCACTACTCTTGTTTCAACTAGGCAGAAAGCTTTAGGTTAACAGTTCCTGGACTTGGGTCTCACACACCAGTAAAATAAGAAATGAACAACGGCTACCCTCCCTGCAAAAAAGCGGGAAGGGGGCAGACTTGGCATGGGATTGTCAAATAAAGACAGTTAAAAAAGCTTAAGTGACCCCACACTCTTAGCATCATTTTATAAGATGAAAAACACTGTGACACCAAAGGAGTTGAAGTTGCATCATCACAGAGTAGAGGACAGTCCTCCCCAGGAAAATACAGCTTTTCAGTTTACCGTGATGGCTTTATTAAGGATTGGTGGACACCTGGTCGTTGATGTGCATTTAAAATGCACTGATTTATACCAGGAGTTTTGTGTCACAGCCTGTGGGCCAAATCCTGCCCACAGGATTCTTATATCCCCTGCAAGCCAAGAATGGTTTTTACATTTTTAAGTGATTGAAAAAAAAAAATCAAAAGTAGAGTGATGTTTTGTGAATGTGAAAAATTACATGAAATCTAAATCTCAGTGTTCATAAACAAGATTGATTGGCGCACAGCCATGCTTATTTATTTGCCTGTTGTCTACGGCTGCTTTCCCACTACAGCGGTGTAGTTGAGTAGTTTTAAACAGAGCCCATGTGCTCCGGTAAACCTGAGGTATTTCATCTCACCACGCACAGGGAACGTTTGCCAACATCTGGTCTACATAGCAGGATAAGTAGTGATAACTCACAGCCCCTGCCACTCAAAGTAGTAATAGTTGTGTGGTGTTTGCTAAGAAGCAGGCCCTGTTTACGTGCTCTGCCTGCGTTATCATCGTAACAATCCTTTGGAGGTAGGTACTGTTATCTGTCTGTCTATCTATGCCGGTTCTTAGTTGCCGCACCTGACCAGAGGTCGAACCCCAGCACCCTGCACTGGGAGCTCGAAGTCTTAGCCATTGGACTACCAGAGAAGTCCCTGGTACTGTTATCTTTATTTTACTGATGTGAAAACAGAGGCTTAGAGGGAACACAGAACTTGCCCAAGGTCACACAGCCGTAGAGTGTCAAAGGCAGGATTCAAGCCCAGGTGTGCTCCATGTCTGTGCTCCTCCTTCCTGCTAAACTTGGTGGTCACGAAAAAGAAGCAAACGGCACTTCATGGCACTGCACGCATGCTTCACATTTAGTTTAATTCTTTCAGGAACAGAGGGAAGTAGCCTTGTGCTGTAGCTGATCCAACGTTATCAGTGAGCAGAATGAAGTCAACAGTGATGGCTTCATTATTCGTGAACTTTTTGGTTTGACTCAGTAGGTTTTTCCCAGAGGTTTGTTGATTGAAATGGTCTACTTAATTGACATCCTACTTACTGAACTTTTGAGCAAGGGAAGGTCATTTCTGGACCATATTGTCTAATTTTTGGTATAATTAGAATAACTATTAACTTGGAGAGTAACTGTGTTCTTCACTGTCATAAATATTTATTATTTTGTTTTTGAGAGAAGGTATAACAATGTCAGACTTTATTTTGGGGGGCTCCAAAATCACTGCAGATGGTGACTGCAGCCATGAAATTAAAAGACGCTTACTCCTTAAAAGAAAAGTTATGACCAACCTACATAGCATATTCAAAAGCAGAGACATTACTTTGCCGACTAAGGTCCGTCTAGTCAAGGCTATGGTTTTTCCTGTGGTCATGTATGGATGTGAGAGTTGGACTGTGAAGAAGGCTGAGTGCCGAAGAATTGATGCTTTTCAACTGTGGTGTTGGAGAAGACTCTTGAGAGTCCCTTGGACTGCAGGGAGATCCAACCAGTCCATTCTGAAGGAGATCAGCCCTGGGATTTCTTTGAAAGGACTGATGCTAAAGCTGAAACTCCAGTACTCTGGCCACCTCATGCAAAGAGTTGACTCATTGGAAAAGACTGTGATGCTGGGAGGGATTGGGGGCAGGAGGAGAAGGGGACGACAGAGGATGAGATGGCTGGATGGCATCACTGACTTGATGGATGTGAATCTGAGTGAACTCTGGGAGTTGGTGATGGACAGGGAGGCCTGGCGTGCTGCGATTCATGGGGTCTCAAAAGAGTTGGACACGAATGAGCGACTGAACTGAACTGAACTGATACCTCCCAGTGAAAGTCGCTCAGTCATGTCCGACTCTTTGTGACCCCATGGACTATACAGTCCATAGAATTCTCTAGGCCAGAGTACTGGCGTGGATAGCCTTTCCCTTCTTCAGGGGATCTTCCCAGTCCAGGGATAGAACCCAGGTCTCCCACATTGCATGTGGATTCTTTACCAGCGGAGCCACAAGGGAAACCTCCCAAGCCATTGATTATATTAAAAGATAATCTTTTGTTGACATATGCAGATATATTTTAATTAAAAACTGTAGTGGTATTTTTGAATTATTTATTTATTTGGCTGCCCTGGAGCTTAGTTGCGATATGAGAACTCTTAGTTGTGTAATAGCTTTTTAAAAATAGAATAAATATCGCTTTGCAAGCCAAAGTCTGGAAAAAAATTGAGTTACCAGCAGGTGGATATTTAGGTGAATCTATTCTAGAGGAAATCACTGTTTTCCTCTTAGGGAAGAAGGCTCTGAAGGGAGGAAGTGAATTTTGAAAAGCCACTTGAATGAGGAAAGGAATATTAACAAGTAAGGGACTAGACTGAAATTAGTGTGACCAGTTGAAACTTCACTGTATTATATTCAGAAGCAGCTTTTATACATTCTGTCGTTCATCAAGCTTGGTCGTGTCCGACTCTTCTATGACCCTGTGGAGCCCGCCAGGCTCCTCTGTCCGTGGGATTCTCCAAGCAAGAATACTGGAGTGGGTTGCCATTTCCTCCTCCAGGGGATCTTCCTGATCCACAGATTGAACCTGAGTCTCCTGTGTCTCCTGTGTTGCAGGCAGATTCTTTAAATAAACAGAGATCTAGTGGCCACACTCAGAGAAGGGTACTTGGAGAAGAGTACCCTACTCCAGTACTCTTGCCTGGAAAATCCCATGGATGGAGGAGCCTGGTGGGCTGCAGTCCATGGGGTCACTAGGAGTCGGACACGACTGAGCGACTTCACTTTCACTTTTCACTTTCATGCATTGGAGAAGGAAATAGCAACCCACTCCCGTGTTCTTGCCTGGAGAATCCCAGGGACGGGGGAGCCTGGTGGGCTACCATCTATGGGGTCGCACAGAGTTGGACACGACTGAATCGACTTAGCAGCAGCAGCAGTAGCTACACTTAAGTTAAACATCACCTGTATTTTGAAATTTTTAAAATGATGATAACTAACACTCAGTGTTTTCCGAATGTTGAGCTTTAAGCCAACTTTTTTCACTCTCCTCTTTCACTTTCATCAAGAGACTTTTTAGTTCCTCTTAACTTTCTGCCATATGGGTGGTGTCATCTGCATATCTGAGGTTATTGATATTTCTCCTGGCAATCTTGATTCCAGCTTGTGCTTACTCCAGCCCAGCGTTTCTCATGATGTACTCTGCAAAAAGTTAAATAAGCAGGGTGACAATATACAGCCTTGATGTACTCCTTTTCCTATTTGGAACCAGTCTGTTGTTCCATGTCCAGTTCTAACTGTTGCTTCCTGACCTGCATACAGATTTCTCAAGAGGCAAGTTAGGTGGTCTAGTATGGCATCTGGTCCCATGACTTCATGGGAAATAGATGTGGAAGCAGTGTCAGATTTTATTTTGGGGGGCTCCAAAATCACTGCAGATGGTGACTGCAGCCATGAAATTAAAAGACACTTATTCCTTGGAAGGAAAGTCATGACCAACCTAGATAGCATATTCAAAAGCAGAGACATTACTTTGCCAACAAAGGCCCGTCTAGTCGAGGCTATGGTTTCTCCAGTGGTCATGTATGGATGTGAGAGTTGGACTGTGAAGAAAGCTGAGCACCGAAGAATGGATGCTTTTGAACTGTGGTGTTGGAGAAGACTCTTAAGAGTCCCTTGGACTGCAAGGAGATCCAGCCAGTCCATTCTGAAAGAGATCAGTCCTGGGTGTTCATTGGAGGGACTGATGGTGAAGCTGAAACTGCAATACTTCGGCCACCTCATGCGAAGAGTTGACTCACTGGAAAAGACTGTGATGCTGGGAGGGATTGGGGGCAGGAGGAAAAGGGACAACAGAGGATAAGATGGCTGGATGGCATCACTGACTCGATGCACATGAGTTTGAGCAAAGTCTGGGAGTTGGTGATGGACAGGGAGGCCTGGCGTGCTGCGATTCATGGGGTCGCAAAGGGCCGGACACGACTGAGCGACTGAACTGAACACTCAAGTTCACCTGATCTCCTGCAGCCTAGACCTCCTGTGTACGAGGTCAATTTTAGTGGGCTTTCAGTCCATAAAGAAGATGGGCCTGATGCTTCAATAAGGTCATTTTTTCAAATCTTTTAAATTGCCCAGTGATACACCTTTTTATAGCTGATGTCCCCAAGTAGGGATCCTGGTGCTCTGCAGGGCTTGGGGTGTGACTGGGGTCTTTGGAGGGGGTTAGGTGGTGGGTGGGGCAGTCGTGAAGGTTGATCTTTGACTTGGGGTTGACTTTTACTCTCATATTTGGAAAATTGCTTTCTTTTTTCATTTTAGGCCAATGTTTATTGGCTAGAACTATAATGCAGATAAAACTGCCAGTCACTTTTATACTGGGGGACATTGAATTTGTTAAAGTGTTGACTTGTCCCTGACGTTTGGGTGTGGGTGGTTTCTCTCTACTGTGTTGTTGCTCTTCCTCATAGCAAGGCAAGAGTTCCAGTGTTGGTGGGTTTTCTTCCTCTTAGCCATTCCATACGTGAAGTGAAAGTGAAAGTCGCTCAGTCTTTCTTTCTTTCTCAGTCGTTTCTGACCATTTGCAACCACAGGGACTATACAGTCCATGGAATTCTCCAGGCCAGAATACTTGAGCGGGTAGCCTTTCCCTTCTCCAGGGGATCTTCCCAACCCAGGGATAGAACCCAGGTCTCCCGCATTGCAGGCAGATTCTTTCCAGCTGAGCCACCAGGAAAGCCCCAAAATACAGGAATGGGTAGCCTATCCCTTCTCTAGCAGATCTTGCCAACCCAGGAATCAAACCGGGTCTCCTGCATTGCAGGTGGATTCTTTACCAACTGAGCCAAGAGGGGAAGCCCTTATTATTTCATCCATAATTTGACCCTAATCATTTTGAAATCTGTTGATTATTACACGCGTTAGCTGGAATTAGAATCTAAACCCCAACCCTGCCCAGGTTGAGCTGGCATCTTTGAGTCCTTGAGAGCTGCCACCACCTCTTTTTCTTGTGACAGATGGCTTCCCCTCCTGGTTGTAATCCACTGCTGACTTTTTTTTCAAAGAATGAATGCCATGTGTTCCCCATGTTGGCTGTGATTCTTTTTCCTGCCCACTCCTTGGTTTCAGAGGAACTTGAAATTGGATGTACTTACTGTTGGCATTTATGGCAGGAAGTAGATTCAACTGTGACTCTCTTTGCCAAGTGTTCATTTATTAGAAGCATTGTTGCTTCCTAAAATTAAACATCATTTCTTTGTCCTACCAAGAGTAAAACAAGTTTTATTACTTTTTTTTTTAAGAATATTCTTTTCACTTGATGTTGTATAGTAAATATTTTTTTGTGGCCAATTTATTACAAAACAGATTTTAAAATCTAAATTTCACATACTCAAAAGATTTATATGAGTATATGAGACTGCAGTCTGTTTGTCCAGGATATTGAATGACTAGATCTAGTTATACTGAGTATAAGGAATATAAACATGAAATGGATTTGTATCACAGAGACTCCAAAAACAGTGGAAATTGTTTGTGAGTATAGTATTGAACTTTGAACTTCTATTTAAATACACTTTGTGGTCCATGTGGACAGTCTTGTCTGGTTGTTTTAACCTTCCTGCTCAGTCTCTATTGTCCATTGGTGGGTGTGAATGAAATTGTCTTAGGTACTGGAGAGAATTCTAAGCCTAAATCTGAGCCAGTTTAATTCTGTAAAAATTCTGTTTGTATTTGGAGGTTTGGTGTTTGACTCTAGAAAAACACCTGCCAGGTCAGAGTAAACAATGGAGGGCCTTCCTGACCAAAAGAAGGTTAGATAAATGTAAAACAGATTTGTGCATATTACCCTCAGTAGTGCTGGAATTTGGAATTCTTGTCCTCAGAAGCCCCTGTTCTGTCAATCTCCCGTATTTGGCTGAGTGAATCTCCTTGTGGGTCTCCCTGGTGGCTTAGTGGTAAAGGATCCATCTGCAACGCAGGAGACTCAGAATCAGTCCCTGGGTCAGGAAGACCTCCTGGAGGAGGAAGTGGCAACCCACTCCAGTATTCTTTCCTGGGAAATCCCATGGACAGAGGAGCCTGGCGGGCTACAGTCCATGGGGTCGCAAAGATTCAGACACGACTGAGTGGCTAAGCAACAAAGAACCTCATGCAGCAATGTCAAAACTGTTGCCCACCCATGGGCAGCCTCTAAGTCTGTCTTCTGATCTTGCTAGATGAACCCAGCTCAGTGACTCTCAACCTTGGCTGCATGTCCGCATCACCTGAGAAACTTTAAGTGGGGGGCGGGGGAAGAGATGCCTGGTCTCAGCCTCATCTCTGGAGATTGTGGTTTAATTGGGGCTGGGACCTCCATGTGGGAAGCTCCCCAGGTAGTTCTAATGTGCTGCCAAGGCTAGAACCACTGGCTACTTCTAACGGATAAGAGCTGGTGGGTGATCTGAAACCTCTGTCCTCCGTCTAGTGGGGGAACTTGTTACCAAGCTACGGTACACAGATAGTCAAAAACAATTTCAATTTGCATGGATAGAGAATGTTTATCACTGGAATTTGAGACACAGATATAACCTGGGGGTGATCAGATGATGTTAGCATTTTTCGACATTTTAAAAGCGTTAGCTTCCCAGGGTAGCTGGGAGACGTGGGTGAGCAGGAGGAGACAAGAGGTCTGATTGGAGTGGAGCTGCTCAATGCATAGGGCTGTTGTTAAGGAGGATGAGGGGTGAAAAGAAGAGAGCAAAGTTAGAATGAGCTCTGGCTTCTGTGAGGCTTCGTGATAAAGGGATGAAGTGGGAAGTCAGGATGGGTCTTCAGGTAGAAGCTGCTGCTTCCTCACCCAGCGGGTGTATCTGGGGCTCATCCTTCTGTGAGACCAGGAAGGGGTGGTAGTGAAATGAATGGAGTGAGAGGGTCCTTTTTACATCCGAAGTTGTTTTCTGCCTGGTCACACAAGGCTCAAATACCTCTTACTAGAGCATTGCTAAGCTTTAGTGAATAAGGATCACCAGGGAGCACTTGATAAAAATGTAAATTTTGGACCAAAGTCCCAAGTTTCTGGTTAGGACTGCTGGGGTATGACTTAGGAATCCATCTTTAACAAGCACCTTGGTTAAGGTTAACAAACTTTTTTTTGTTTTCTTAGCATCTTCACCATGTTTGCCCTATCCCTTGTGTTATTTTTTTAGTTTTTTTTTTTTTAAGTTGGCACACTTTATAAAGTGGAATCTTATTTTAAAATGAAATTCTCACTGCTATACGTGGAAATCATATCACTTGCAAAAAAAAAAAAAAACAAAAACCCAAAACCCTATAAAAGTAAATGCATAGCTATTTGAAAAAAAAAAAAAAAGTCAAACGTATATATGGTTGAAGATCATCTTAACTATTATTTTGAGAAATGTGCCCCTGGTGATTCTGATACAGATACTTTCCTTATCATATTTGGAAATACATCAAATAGAGACAAAAAAACGTTTATTTAGACTGAATGGTTTTTCTGCTGACTGTACACTAGAATTGCCTGGGGAGCTTTTAAATACTTTGGCCAGGTCCCAGCCCCAGAAGATCTGACTTAATTGGCATGGGCTAGGACCTGGGCATCAGCTTTATTGTTTGTTTTTTAAATAAACCGCAGACACTCTACTTTTCACAGTTCTGGAGGTTGAAAGTTGGAGGTCAGGATGCTGCATGGCAGGGTTGGTTCTGGCAAGGACCCTCTTTGCTTGTCCTCATGTGGTATAAGCAGTGGGCATCAGTATCTTTGAAACACTCTCCCAGGTCATTGTAAAATAGATTTTGTGCTGAGAATTTAGAGATTAAAACAGAAGTAGAATGTAAATAGGCTTAAGCATAAATTTATGAGCCCTAAATAGATTTGTCTGGTAGAGTTAGAAGGAAGACGCTGGCCACCTGGGGGTGTGGCAGGAAGGAGGGAAAGAAGGTGAGTTGGTAAGGCACACAGTATTTATCTGTATTTATCCTCAATATCTCCTCTGCCCCAGCCTGCTTCCCTTGTTCTCTGTTCTCGGTGAATGTTAAGGTGTTTTATCTAATCAGATGGTGCTCAGGCTTAAGTGTGCGTCAGAACTACACAGTTGTTCAGTTGCTAAGTTGTGTCTGACTCTCTGTGACCCCATGGACTGCAGCACCCCAGGCTTCCCTGTCCTTCACTATCTCCCAGAGTTTGCTCAAACTCATGTTTTTTGAGTCAGTGATGCCATCCAACCATCTCATCCTCTGTTGCCCCTCTCTCCTCCCACCCTCAGTCTTCCCCAGCATCAGGGTCTTTTCCAGTGATTTGGCACTTCTTATCTGGTGGCCAAAGGATTGGAGCTTCAGCTTCAGCATCAGTCCTTCCAGTGAATATTCAGGGTTGATTTCCTTTAGCATTGACTGGTTGAGAGTTTGTTAAAACACAAATTGCTGGGCCCTACCCTCTGGGTTTCTGATTGAATGAACCTGGAGCAGACGATGTCCCAGGTGATGCTCATGCTGCTGGACCAGGCATCACACTTGAAGAAACTGAACTAGTCAACTGAGCCGGAAACTGAGAACATTAAACTTAACGTTTGTTTTCTCTGTGTGTGTCCAGAAAACTTGAAAAATAAAAAAACCGGCACAAACCCATGTATACATTATCTAGAATTAGCAGATGTTAATGGTGTGTGGAGAAGGAAATGGCACCCCACTCCAGTGTTCTTGCCTGGAGAATCCCAGGGACGGGGGAGCCTGGTGGGCTGCTGTCTATGGGGTCACGCAGAGTCGGACACGACTGAAGCGACTTAGCAGCAGCAGCAATGGTGTGTGGCGATACATTCCTTATGAATTAGCATTCTCTTTTTGGTTCTTAATAGGCTGCTGTATCTTATTTCACACTTTTCCAGTTTATTTCACAATTTCACCTGATTTCACAACTTTCCAAGGAGTTAAGCACGGCAGGTTCCCTGGGCTTGAGGTCAGTGTTCCTTAGGGTAAACTGTCATAATCAGGAAGAGGCAACTGTGCTCTGTTAATTTGTTCGATCGGTCTTATAGGCAACAGAGTGAGATAAGGACAGGGGAAAAGTGCAATCGTAATTATTATGCTCAATCTGAGAAAGACGTAAAAAAGTATTATACATTTAAAAGTGAAATTGTCATATGCAATCATTTTATCCTATTTTACACTTACATAATTTGTTTATTTGAATGGTTCACAGAATGAATAAGCCAAATTTATTTGTATGCCTAGAAACGCGGAAGCAGAAAGAGTAACCTGCTATGTATGGTGGTATAAAAATGTGACAGTTGTGAAAACATAGGAACCCAGAACCCTGGGTTCTGGGATATACCATTTGTTCAGTTCTGAAACAGTTTGTTCTTCCTTAAATATAACTGGCCTTCCGTGCCAAATAAGGGGGAAAAAAAACAAGAGGAAAACAGATCTCTGAATTCATAATCAGTGCTGTCAACTTGATTCTGGAATAATTAGAATGGTTTTGGTTAGTCTAACCTAACTTTTTTTGTCCTGCTTTAAATAGATGGCTCATTTTGGTAGAGACCTTCCCAGCCAAGTTAGTTATGCTAGATTGAAATAATGCTGTTCTTCTTGATCAGAAGAAGTATTGATCACCTCTGTGTGTATGTTTTCTTTTTTTCATCTTGGAGCTAGTAAGAGGATTCCCTGAACTTGCTAGGTTCTATCAGTTTTCCTCACCATTCTTTGAAGTGAGGATTTGCATGTGGCTTTGGAAAATATGGGGTTACTACCTTGAGGAAAAGCTTTGCATAGCTTCCCATCCACCGACTTTTCTGTTGATTCTTTCTGAATATCACATATTTCTTGTAATTATCCTGTGGACACGCTTGTTTCTTTCTACTTTCCACACTCTTAGTGTTTGTTCTTCTTAGAATATTTGTTCCCTCTTGCTGAAAGTCTGTATCCTCCCTCACAGAGTAGACCTGAGGAAAATAACCCTTTATATTTTCCTTTAACAAGGAGGCAAGCTCGTATTTGCAGCTCCCATTCTGAGTATTCGTAGATAGTAGAAGACAAAAATAGAGTCCTTGCAAGTTACAGAGGTGTTTGCTCCAGTTATTACATAGTCTGGGGGGTTGGTCTTTTCTCTCTAGAAACTGCTTTTTCTTTCCCCTTGCAAATGAGAGTGTGGTCTTTAAGCTACCCTGCCTTTCTAGGCAGTATTTGCTCTCATTGTGTTTCCAGCAATTTGCTGTGTTTTCTCTAGTGCCCTGGCCTTCTTTCTACATTCAGGAGAAAAGTTATTTTTCTTAAAGAGAGAATTCCCTGTGTTCATGGATAAGGATCTGAAAATTCACAGAGAAAATTATTTAAATGTTACATGCTATAAAAATTCTGTATTCAAAGTTTGAAGTGTGCTACTTCTCAGTTCCAGAGGATTAGCCAGACTTAGAACCATCAGGAACTTGCCTTCCCTCACTGCAGGGGGCTGCTTCCAGGCCATGTGGTTCTCCGGGACCCCGCCACGCCCTGCGGTGTGACAGACATCACGGAGTGCCTGGATTGGTGAGGACTGCATATTGCAAGCCTTTGCCCGTCATTTGTGTGTGACTAGGACTCTCACCTCACACCACCACTCCACCCCCCCTCCACCACCCACCTTTGAAAAAAAAATTCTTCTACTCTGTACCTTGCCCGTTTGAGTATTTACTGACCTTGGATTGTGTGGTTAGAGTTCAGCATTTACTCAAAGTGAGGGGCAGCGTTAGCGGTCTTTCTCGTGGTGTGTCATTGTGCGTTAGCTGGGTTGGACTCTTTTGTCCACGGGTGACCATGTGGTTTCCTGATGAGAGAAAGGAGGTCCAGCTGCCTCCCCTCTCACAGATGACCTTTGTTTCTGCGTGTTCTCTGTCCAGCATAGCATTGTCCAGCCAGTCCATCAATAAGTGTTTATTGAGTGTCTACCATGAGTGCCCAGTGCAGGCTGGTGCTTTGAGAGTTTTCTTAAGAGGAGGGAGGAGAAGGACAAGCAGCGACAGCGTTTGAGGACTTTTAAAAGCATGTTATAAGATGGATGTGCTCTGGGGTTTCATAAAGATGACGCTTTGGAGGGTCCAGAATTCTAGCGTATTTTGGTCTAGACTATTTTTAAGAATTATTCATAAGGATGAGTATTATTTAATGTCAAAGGTTTCTTAAAATTAATGTCTATATACGACTGTGAAGAAAGCTGAGTGCCGAAGAATTGATGCTTTTGAACTGTGGTGTTGGAGAAGACTCTTGAGAGTCCCTTGAACTGCAAGGAGATCCAACCAGTCCATTCTAAAGGAGATGAGCCCTGGGTGTTCTTTGGAAGGAATGATGCTAAAGCTGAAACTCCAGTACTTTGGCCACCTCATGCGAAGAGTTGACTGATAGGAAAAGACTGTGATGCTGGGAGGGATTGGGGGCAGGAGGAGAAGGGGGCGACAGAGGATGAGATGGCTGGATGGCATCACTGACTCGATGGACGTGAGTCTGAGTGACCTCCAGGAGTTGGTGATGGACAGGAAGGCCTGGCGTGCTGCAATTCATGGGGTCGCAAAGAGTCGGACACGACTGAGCAACTGAACTGAAGACTTTAAAAAATTAGCATATCAACATATGTAGTGTATGTTCCACAATTTCAGGATTTAAAAATGTTATTGGAATGGAAAACTATTCATAATATATTAGGGAATACAAATGGTATATAGGTATACTATGGTCAGTGTTTTTGAGGCAGTGTAGAGTCATTGTCCAGAGAAGGCAATGGCACCCCACTCCAGCACTCTTGCCTGGAAAATCTCATGGGCGGAGGACCCTGGTGGGCTGCAGTCCATGGGGTCGCTAGGAGTCGGACACGAGTGAGCGACTTCACTTTCACTTTTCACTTTTCACTTTCATGCATTGGAGAAGGCAATGGCAACCCACTCCAGTGTTCTTGCCTGGAGAATCCCAGGGACGGGGGAGCCTGCTGGGCTGCCGTCTGTGGGGTCGCACGAGTCGGACACGACTGAAGCGACTCAGCAGCGGCAGAGTCATTGTCACGTAGTATTAAAAGCCCAACACTGTGGGGCCAGACTGCTGGGTGATGTGCCACTTACGATTCAGGCGACCTAGGGCAGGTTAATTTTCTTCTCTGTGTTTTGGTTTCCTCATTTATAAAAAGAAAATAGTAATAGTGCATCAGGGGGGAGATATGAGGACTTTATGAATTAAAATACATAGTGCATTTATGTGGTAAGCATTATAATTTTTTCCTTAAAAGGTGAGTTTCATCTTAGGAAAAATGTTTTGAAGGATATTTTCAGTGATTTTCCCAGATGGGGTAGTATGGAATTTTTTTCTTATTATTTATCTCTAATTCCTTTCTTTTCTTACAGGGGACATGCATGCATTATATAATAAAATAAAAGATAAGGAAGAGTAAGATTTAGTCTGAGCATTTAAAGGAATTGTTACCAGACAAAAGCTAGAATCAGTTGCTAGTAAACTAGTAACTGACGGAGTGATATTGAATGGGCTACAGACCTGTGGCTTTATCCTTCAGTTGTCCACAGTGTGGCTCAGGAAACATGGTAGAAATACAGAGGTGAAAGTCCTGAGGGCTGGCTCTTCTGCTCTCTGTCCACCTTCTCCACAGTGTCTGTGACGGATGTCATACCAAGGTAAAATCTGCAGTGACTGGTTGTTTACAGTAATGTATTCAATTTAAAAAAATTTGTTTGGTCGACATCTAAGTGTTAGAAATTTACTTAGATCAAACTAGACCTGCCCCTGTGTAACTCACGTGACATTTATCTTCGATTTCTCTTTGGAGCTAGGTGGGATAAATCCGATGCTTCTTCCAGAATGGTGATATAATAGGAAAGGAGTTTATCAAATGGATTTTGAACAGCTCAGAGAATTACTGGTAGGGCTGGAGAATTAGGCTTGAAGCTTAGCTATTACAACATTCTACACGTGCTGATGAGGGACCTCCTCCTATTCCTGCTGCTTTACTGAAACTTTCAGGTGATGGCTGATGCCACTTCAGAGCCAAGAATCGACCTCATGATCCCTGGGAAACTTCTCTGTTCCCATCTCCCAGAGCCAGGTTCACGTGTCACCATCTGTATCAGTAAAAACAGAAGTTAGAGCCTCTTGACTCTTGTCACTCGATTCCGCATCAGTCTGTGTGCATATATTCAACTGGCATAGTCTGGGTCCTCCGCCCGGGTCTGGCTGCAAGGGAGTGGGGGTTTGAGTCTTCGCTCTTTGATAGGAAGCAGAACTCAAAATGAAGGGATTTCTTCACTTAGAAGATTACGAACACAAACATATGAAAAGATGTTCAGCATTACTAGTCAGTTGTTATTTAGTTGCTGAGCTGTAACTGACTCTTTTGTGACCCAGTGGACTGTAGCCCACCAGGCCCCTCTGTTCATGGGATTTCCCAGGCAAGAATATTGGAGTGGGTTGCCATTTCCTTCTCCGGGGGATTTTTCCCAACCCAGGGACTGAACCTCTGTCTCTTGCTTGGCAGGTGGATTCTTTACCACTGTGCCACCAGGGAAGCCCCATTGGTCATTAGGGAGATGCAAGTCAAAACCCAGTGAGGTACCACTTCACACCCATTAGCGTGGCTATAATAATGATTTTTTTAAAAAGGAAAAGCACTAGTGTTGGTGAGGATGTTTAGAAATTGGAACCCTGGTTGCCCTCCTGGTGGGAATATAACTAAAATGTTTCTGCCACTGTAGAAACCAGTGTGACATTTCCTCCAAAAGTTAAATATAGAGTTATGATATAAGTTTGCAGTTTCACTCCAAAGTATTAATATATACTCAGAAGAACTGAGAACTGGCAAACAGGTACATGTATATGCATGTTTATAGCAGGATAATTCACAAAAATCAGTAACCATAATTCACATATTTATTGTGGATGAATGGATAAATAAAATGGGTACATACAATAGAATATTATTCATAAAAAGAAATTAAGGTCTGATACACACTGTGATGTGGCTGTGGGTGTGCTGTGCTTAGTTGCTCAGTCCTGTCTGACTCTGCGACCCTATGGACTGCAGCCCACCAGGCTCCTCTGTCCATGGGGATTCTCTAGGCAAGAATACTGGAGGGGGTTGCCATGCCCTCCTCCAGGGGATCTTCCCAACCAGGGATTGAACCCAGGTCTCCTGCATTGCAGGCAGGTTCTTTACCAACTGAGCCACCAGGGAAGCCGTCAGTGATGTGGGTGTAACTCCAAAATATTCTGTTAAGTGAAAGAAGCCAGATGTAAAAGGTCACCTACTAGATGACCCCATGTATATGAAATGTCCACAGTAGATTAGTATGGAGAGAGAGAGCACCAGTTGGTGCTTACCAGGGGTTGGGGAAGGGTGCGGTGGGGAGATAGTACTACTTAGTGGGTAAGGAAGGAATTTTAACGTTGATGTGTTGGAAATATTTTGGAACTAGATAAAGGGGATGGTTGCATAACATTGCAGGTATACTAAATGCCTCAATTATTCACTTTAAAATGGTTAATTTTATGTGATGTGAATTTCATGTGAATAGATTATTTTTTTTTAAGTTTACAAACAGCCATTAATAAGACATGTTCTTATGAAAATGGTAACTGTCATTTGTTGAGTATTTACTAAAGGCTAGAGTCTTCACATTATTTATTCTAATCTTTATGGCAGCATTGCAAGATAGGTATTAGGAAAAGAGAAACAAAGAACTATATCATGGGCTTAAAAAATTCTTTAATTTAAGATACTGACTTGAATTACTTTAACCCTAGTTTATCAATCAAACTGAAGAGTGAGCTTGAAATCTAACCAGTGACTGGCCAGTAGGGAGCAGTGTTGTTGTTCCTTACCTGGCTCTGGTATGTTTAGAGCACCTTGAAGTCATAAATTTACACCTGTTGTGTTAATTTGATACTTTGGAAATGGCCAATTTGAAGCCTCTGATCATGAATATACACTATTTAAATTCTTTTTTTATCTTCCAGTTTTCAGTATTGTAGTTGAAAAGATTTTTTTAATTTAAAAGAAATTATGAAAATTAAAATTTTAGCAAAACTATATATGTTGTATTAAATACTTTAGATAGCTGATTTGTTTAAAAGAAACAGTAATATTTTTTTATCTCTGAAAGGAGTTTCCATTTTGATAGTTTATTTTCTTTTTTCCTTTTTTCGCACCCAGTTCTAACTTCTGGTTAGATATACTATTTGCAGGTTTCTCAGATGTCGATATTTTAGACATGAGTGGTCCATTGAGAGCATTATATGAATGAATGCTTGCCTCACTCAGTAGCACTTTGAGTTTAAAAACTGGTGGTCATTTTATGAAAACTTTTAGTAACTTGGCAGTAGTTAATCTTTCTTTTTAAGCTGTTAAGTTACAGCTAGTATTTTGAATTACTTTGGCAATGTATATTTGGCATTAGCTAAGCACTGTTAAGACTTCCCTGGTGGCTCAGACAGTAAAGAATCTGCCTGCCATGCAGGAGACCTGAGTTTGATTCCTGGGTCAGGAAGATCCCCTGGAGAATGGAATGGCAACCCATTCCAGTACTCTTGCCTGGAGAATCCCATGGACTGAAGAACTTGGAGGGCTGCAGCCCGTGGGGTCACAAAGAGTCAGACAGGACTTAGTGACTAACATACATATATACAAGCACTTTTAAAATCATAATCCATTATAGAAATGTATATATCATGTAATAAAATATGTATGCCTCAATTATCAAAACATAAGCTTCATGATAAAACATTGGCACTCTCTGTGGGAGATGTACTTAGGTATTTTTAAATTTTATTGTTTTACTGAAAAATATGTAGGTTGTCAACTACCAGATTGATTTTACAGCTCATGATTAATAAAGCAGGTTGAAAAGTCACCAGTGTCTCTGAAATTTTTCTGTAGGAAGTAGTTAGAGTTTGGGGGAGACTCCTCAGAAATCTGTGCGACTTTGCAGCCACAGCAGTTAGCAGAGATAATAATAAATGGTACCTCAGGAGAGATCTCCAGTGGCCCCAGGATTGCAGGTCCTTGTGGCTGGAGGCTGCTCCAATGAGTACTGAAAACTCTTAAAAATATGCGAGTGGAGGTGGTGACGGATCTCTGAGCCCAAGGCCAGGTGCAGTATGGCTGGAACGGAGAACTGAGGGTGCTTGGGGTGTGCGCCTGTCCGAAGAGAGCCCTGCTGGGTGTCCCAAGAGAAAGCTGAACGGATTCTTGTCTGTGTGGGTCCTGCTGCGGGATGTGACTCTGCGTCTGCCCCCTGTTGTCCCTTTACTCTGGAAACACTGCTTATGAACCAGACAAGCTTTGATGTAATGACAGTCGTCTGTTTACCATGATTGTGTATGAGCTGATTCATAACTTAAAAACACACTTTATGGCAAAACAGGCTTTGTGTGTGTCCTGTGGAGCCTGCCACTCTGAGTGTGTTCCATTGTAGACTGCTTTTTGCAGGAATTTCTCTAGCTGGTTGTGTCAGCTTGACATTTTGATTTCAAAGATCGTATTATAGTCTTTTTCCAAATGTCACACAGTGACTTCAGACTTTCTGAATGATAGGCATAAACTTTCCGTAGTGCTTTTGTTAGGAGCAGAGGATGATTTTATAGTTTCTTTGTTCCTGTCTGTGTCTGTAAACTCTTGACTATTGCTCAAGTGAGAACGTCTCTTGAGTCTGCGGATCACATTGATTTTGCCTAATGAAGCTTTTATATATTGATTTCATGTTGTTTGCTGTCTAAGTTTTACACTTATGTGAACTTTGAATTTGATTCGGACCTTGATGACTCTCAATGGGGAAGGGACTTTCCTAACGGGCAGATTGTAAATATAGGCTAAATCTCAAGGAAAACTGTACCTTAATAGCTTCTAAATGTCCTTCATTGGTGTGTATTTGAAAGGTCAGCGAATTTCATAGTTTTTGTGGTTATAAGCAAAGTTTCTTGACTGGAGACTGACTTTAGAGTATGTGGAAGGGCATATTATCAGAGAAGTGCTGTTAAGAATAGTGCTCTGTGTGTTCTTTAACTCATTCTCTTTTATGAAACACAATTATGTCATCTTTAGCAAGCAGATACTGTATTTTAGCAGTGTTGCTTCTTTCTCCAAACACAGGGTAGATAGTACAGTGATTTGTACAGTCATTTTTAGAACATTTTTTCTCATTACAGAGTAATAAATACATACAATAACACATTTTAAGAATACATAAATATATGTAGGGAGAAAAAAAAACCCTCCTGTAATCCCATTTGTTATATAGACATACCTATTTGGGATTGTATTTATGTGTGTACTTGTCTATACGTGTACACACACAATCTCTCTCTCTCTCTCTCTGTACTGTCTTTAAAATTTAATGTGAGGTAAATAAGCATTTCTCTTATGTTAGTACATATTCTTCAGGAGCATTATTTTAAATGACTACATAAAATTGCCATATTTTTAGCCATTCTACTGTAAGATGTTTAGGCCTTTAATTTTTTTTTTGTTATATGTATTACTGTGATAGTCATCTTTATTAACACATTTTCACATTTCTGATTATTTTCCTGTGATAGGTTAAAAAAGGAATCCATTAATCAAAGAGGATTGATGTAATTCCCATATAAATTTATGTATTCTTAAAATGTTTAACACATGTATTTATTACTTTGTAGTGAGAAAATGTTATGAAAATGACCCTACAAGTTACTATATTATCTGCCTTGTATTTGGAGAGAGAAACAACATTGCTAGCAGATAGGTTCTGCTTCCTAAGGGTGACACTGTTGTGCTCATAAAATGCAAGAGATGACTACTGACACACTTTCCGGAACGATTGGACCACTTTAGATGGTCACCAGCAGGTGTATAAGAATGCATGTTTCACCTTACCTGCTCATACAGTGTTCAAAAACCTTTTGCCTGAAAAAAACTTACCTCTTTAGGGCTAGGTTAAACATACTGTTTCCCTTTGCAATTCTTTGTTTACATTGTCATGTGTTTGTTGACAGTTTGCTGTGATTGGTCCATTCTTATTTGTTAATCTCTCTTAGGGACAGGAAGATCTTAGTATTTCATTGACTTATGTGGGCTTTCTCAACAGTGAAGATAAAGTTCTTTCACGGTTGTGAGTAATTTTTAGTTTTCGTCATTTGCTCCTTAGTTTTTGTTTTTTGAGGTATGTAGTTCTCGTTTTCTAAGCAGTAAAGTGGAACATACTTCTCTTACGTTTATATTTGTACGTTTTGGTCATTTAGAAATCCCTCCTCTATCTGAATATCATTAAGTGTTTATATTTTCTTCTTTTTATTTGCTGATTGATTTGCATTTTATACCCAGTTCTTTAATCTTCCTGGAACTTATTTTTGAGTGCACATGGGGAGAACATACTTAATTTTGATGTTTTCCTGATAATTGAAAAGCTGTCTAAATACTGTGATCATTCTCTTTCCTTTTTGTGTGGCATTTCCTTTTTCTTAAGGGCTTAATTATTGTGAGTTTTATTCCATTGATCTCTTTGTTGATATTTTTTCAGGACCACATTGATGGATTATAACAGGTTTATAATTTGTATTAATGACTGATTGGGCATTGAAAAAAATTTCCTTTATACACACACAGACATGTACACACACATGTACATATATGTATACACACATGCAAACACACACACATATATATACATATATAGGTATACACATACATACATACATATATATATAGCGCCATTCTCAACTCTATTCTTATGTGCTGTTGGACATTCTTACCACACTCTTTTTACATGCTGGCTGCCTCAGGTGTCAGCTGAAATAGTGCTGCTTCAAAGAGACCTTCCCTGTCTAAAATAGGGCAGCCTGCACCAGTATAAGCTCGAGTAAATCAACCAGCCTTTCAGAGGTCATTTCATTTTATACCAGATCTTCTAGATAGCACTTCTCTTGTTCTTCATCTTTAGGTGAGCTGTTAAAATGAAGACAGCTGTTGATCACTGTCAGCTCCTATTTAATTGCTCAGAATTTCCTTTATGCACTGTCATAAGAATATCAAGAACATTTCAAAAGCGTAGTTTTAAAATACATTAAAAGAAAGATATAACTAAGGCTTTTAAAAAAAAGTACAGCCTGTCTTAATATTTACTGTTTAATCTGCCACTGAAAATTCTAACCACTAGCAAATTCTGTCATTTAAGAGAACTGACTTTTGCTATATAAATTCTAAAGTTGTAGTTAAACAATGATGTTATGCAGTACATTTTAAAAAGAACAGTACACTTTTGATCATGTCCTGGATGAAAAAAGACGACCAGTGTCTGGGACAAAGATCAGCAAGGCTCTGTGAAACATTTGTCCCATTTTAAGACGAAGTATTAGGACATCTGTGTCATGGAGTTTCCCTGAGAATTTTCAGCTGCAGCAGAGCAGCCATTGCTCAACAGACTAAACTGAGGAGTGTGGGGTAATTAGCCAAGAGGACTGGACACAGCAATGACAGAGAAAGTGATTAGTTATAAACCATCAATAGCACAAGCAAAGGACTTTGAGAGAAAGCTTTTTGAGGTCCCGATTTCAGTGAGTAAAGTCCAGGCAGATGTTCTGACGCTCTCTTAAGCGGTTTCCTTCACACAGGGCTTATCAAAAAGAAAACAAGTCATCTGCGCCCACTAGCCAACATTACTTTTCATGAAAGAGAAAGCCCTATGTGATTTTAATGGTGCTGAACTCTTTTAACTCTCTTCCTCACTTTTCATGGCAGTTGTAATCTTAAGCAAACGAACAAAAAAAAATCGCTGATTTTAAGACTGTGGTGCTTCAGTGACAGGAATGGCACTGACTCCGGTACAGTTTTCGGTAGACACACAGAGCTAGTTGATTTATAACCTTTACTGTCATTAAGTAGTTATCATAAGTTATGAGGTTCATGTTAGGGATTATGCTACCAGACAAGTTGTTTTGTTGTTACTTCCCGCATATTTTACTGTGGGGAAGCATTATAAGCTGATAATCCAGCTGACTTGAAAGGGCTATTGAGATGATCCAGTCAGGGCTTTGTGAAAAACGTTTTAAGCCACAGACCCATGTTTTCAAATGGATATTATTCAGGTATGGAAATAAAACTTCTCTGAAGGAGTAAAATGAAAAAGAAAGCGGACTGCTCTGATTGAGACAGGACTGGGGGCCCAGGTGCCTGGATGTGGCCCTGCCAGGCTTTTCCTGAAGATGGTCTTTAGAACCCCTGGGGCTTCTTAGTGCCGGGTTCTATGAGCCGCTAACGGGACCTTTCGATTTTATTAGTACAGACAGCAGCAGCAGCTGCCACTTACTGACAGTTTGCTGTATGATGGCTGTTCTCTCTTAACCGCTAATGATTGTAGTAAACCTGCAGCCCTCATAGTGTAGATTACTCGAGTAGGGCTTGGAGTGTTTAAGGAACCTTGCTGAACTTGTCCTGTGGGAACCAGGAATTGAACCCATAGCCAATACTTCTTGCTCCGTGTTGTCCCCTAACCTCGAGGAAGAGTCCTTGTCAGCGTCCTTCAGTTGCAGTGATGCTGTGTTCCTGATTTCTGCTGACTTTCCTGACTGCTCCTCTTGTCTCCTTTGCCAGCCGCTCTTCCTCTGCCTGCATCTAGTGTTGAATCAGGCCTGTGACTGTCTCCTCTTACTCTCTTTTCTTTTCCTAGGGAGGCTCCTTCCTTGCTTTGGCCTCAGTTGACAGATCTATGTATCAGAGCTTCTACACTTTTATCTTTATTTTTTTTCCCAAGAATTTTAATAATTAGTTTAATTCATTTTTTTCAAACTTTTTATTTTACCCTGGAGTAACAACACTGTGATAGCTTTAGGTGCACAGCAAAGCGACACAGCCATATACACCTGCATCTGTAGCTCATTTCATTCCTCGAAGCTCTAGACACACACGCACAGTTGCTCCTTAAACCTTTTCTCAGCATCTCAGAAGCACCTCACATTCAGCTCAAGATCTCCTCTCAGTTCTGGTCCTTGCTTATTTTCCCCCATTTTTGTTTGTGGTTCCACCAGCTTGTCCATGGTGTTTAAGTCAGAAACTTCAGAATCTTCCTTGGTTGCCACCACCCTCCTTTTCCACCCTGCCAGTCAAATCCTGATTATTTTTTTCTCTGAAGTATTTCTCTAAACCATCCGTTTCCCACCCCGCTGCTGCTGCTAAGTCACGTCAGTCGTGTCTGACTCTGTGCGACCCCGTGGATGGCAGCTCACCAGGCTCCCCCGTCCCTGGGATTCTCCAGGCAAGAACACTGGAGTGGGTTGCCATTTCCTTCTCCAGTGCATGAAAGTGAAAAGTGAAAATGAAGTCGCTCAGTTGTGTCCAACTCCTAGGGACCCCATGGACTGCAGCCTCCCAGGCTCCTCCGTCCAAGGGATTTTCCAGACAGTACTGTCATATTTCGGTTCTGCCACTGTTGGCTGAGGTCTCCCGATTTTATCCAGTCTTTCTCTTTCCCCAAGCCTCACACAGACACACATACAGCCTCATCGCAGCCAGTTGGAGCTTTCGAAAATGGACTTGTGATGTGTGAATCCTGGCTCACTCACTAGTTACATGACCTTGGCACACTGCTGAGTTTCTGCAGACCTCAGTTTCCTCATCTGTAAAATGGGTATTCAGTCTTACCTCGTGTGACTGTTGTAAGAATTCAACGCAGTACTGTGTGCCTGGCACGTGGCCGCCACTTGGTGACTATTAGTCACGATGGTGGAGATGGTCATTCTTTGCCCAGAGCTTTCTCAGGGCTTCCTGTGGCCCTTAGAAACCATCACACCTCTTGCCACACTTCCTGGTGCTCAGTCTCCTTGGTTCCTCTGTCCCCTCCTCCTTCAGAGTCTCTACCTAAGTAAGGGTACATGGTGTGTCTTTAAATAGTTAACAGAAGTTAACTTCTTCAGATCTCACCCAGCCCCAAATCTTCTCTTATCTCTTACTACCTTGAATTTATAGCTTTCATCCTTGTTTGCAGTTATAATTGTGTGCATGTGTGTGTGTTGTTGCTGGGATTGAAAACTATCTTATCTACCTTGATGTTGGACACAGGCCATGTTTGTTTTGCCCATCTGCCATTGAGTCTCTGGCAGGGAGCGTAATGCCTACTGCCTGGTAGCCGATAAAGATCTTTCTCCATCAGGAAGGGGTTAGTTACACTTTTATTTTCCTCTCTGTTCTTTAGTGTTTGGTTAAGTTTATTTTTCAACAGCACCGCCTCTGTGGGCAGAATTGTCTGAAATGGACTCTTTCAAGTTAATTACTAGCCGCTTGTTCTTGATGGAGAGAACTCCTAGGGTGGCCAGAGTCCTCTTAAAATCTGTTTTTCTTCTGGTACTGAAACATGCTCGGAGTTAGTTTTTCCTCTTAGGAGAAAACACTCTTCTTGGGTTCCTGTAGGTTTCATGTTTTTGTGGAGCTTGTTTATAGGTTGGGATTCTGATTCTCTTCTGCTTAAGTATGTATTAGAAATAGGCAATATTTTAGGTTCACTAGATATTCCTTTGTGAACCTCTTAATTTAAGCTTTCTTGTTTCAGTTTAGATACCTTGGATCAAGTGTTATTTCAAGAAGTCGATTTTCCTTATAATATGGAGATCAAAGAATTTGTTCTTAAAAGTTGTCAGAAAAAAAACTATATAAGCATCTATCCCAGTCCATATATTTAGTTTTAAAATAGTTTAAACATTGGTAATGAATCAGGTATCCCTATATGACTTTTTTGTTTTTCAGATACCTGAGAGAAAAAAGAAACTTGCTAACTTAGTTTTTCAGTAAATAGGAAGAGGACAGAAAGGAGATTCTTGAAACTACTGGTTATTGTTGCTTTCAGATTTTCAGTGTCCTTATCTCCAAGACCATTTTTATAGGAATATTTGACATCAGATTTTCGGTAGGAAGATGGAAGTAGTTGTATTTTGTGGGAATTCTCAGGGAAGGATGCCATTTCAGGATGCAGGATGAGAGGAGAGAAGTGAGGATTCTTCTGTCTTTTCTGTCCCTTCTCTCATTCCTTCTTTCAGAGAGAGAAGAGCCTGTGCGTAGAAATTTTTTTCTTTCCTTTTTTTTTTTAACTTTTCTTGCCATAGAGAAAATTTTAAGCACTTTTCCCATCTTCCAGATCAAGCTGAGTAGTAGAACAGAAGCAGACCAGTGAGAGTCGGTATAAAGTCTGGAAGGTGAGAAGCGTGAGATCACTTTGGAGAGTGTCCTGAGCGGAGTTCTCAACTGGCACGTCTCCTAATACCAGACACATGACATCTTCCTCCGGAATCCAGCACGTCTCTTTTTGGTTGATTCTGGTAAATGTCTGTGCTGTGTGTAGCTATGCTCACTTCGTCTTCTGTGTCACGTGCTAGAGCAGCCTGGCTTCTTGCCTCTGCCGCATCCTCCTCCAAGGTTGTTGGCAGAAATTCTTACGAAGTGAAGCTAGCTTGAATGTAGCCCAAAGAAGAAGGGGTGTTGATTTGCATTTCAGTGGAGAAAATTGCTGCATAGCCTTCTAGGTCACCAGTTCAGAGCATCGTTTTCATTCTGTATCCCAGTAGGGTGGGCAAAGCAGAGCTCAGGAAGCAGGGCGCACTGGCAGTTGAATTTTCATTCTTCACCAGAATAGTGATTGCCATGCTGCTTTAATCACAAGTGTGTATGTGACTCCATGAGCTGTGGTCAACGTCTCTTTCTCCTGAATTAAATGAATTAGATGATGCATGTTCAGAATAGACAGACAGTTCTAGGAATCAATTTCATTGTTAAATTTAACTTCTGATACATCCCTTTGGGATAAATTTGGTCAGAATTTATTTGGATTTTTTTTTTTTTACTTCCAAAGATAAAGAATGAAACTAGGAATTGATTTTGAACTCCAGCAACTGTTGAAGAATCTTTACAGTGTGATGTGTTCAGTTAAATGTATTTAAAAATGATATTGCTAAATTCAGATACCTGATAATTTTATTGTAAATTCATTTTTCATAAGAAAAAGCAGTGCTTTTCAAGAGTTTGAAGACTACCATAATTGAATCTTTACTACTTGCTAAGCATAATACTCAAACTGGAAATTGTAAAAGAAAAGGCTCTTATCTTTGCATTAAAAAAATGATCCATTTAAAGTTGCCATAAACTATGTTAAAAGAAAAAAAAAACAGATTTGGAAATACATTTGTAACATGCACAGCAGGTGGAAGGTTATTTTCCAAATATAAAAAGCCCTTGAAGTGGGTTAGGAGAAAGGTTAAATGTCCCCAAACAGAATGGGAAAGAACAAGAACAGGTGAGTCACAGAGGTGCCTGTAGATACATGAATAGATGTTCAGTCTCACTTGTAAGCAAAGAAAAGCCCAAAAAAGAAAGAGAAGAAAGAAAATACCCCACTGTCAAAGATATGGGGAAGTGCTCAGACATTGTGTGGCGGAAGCTGATACAAACCTTTTTAGAGATAAATTTGTTGTCTGTCTTAAAATTATAACTGTATACCCTCTGATCCAGCATTTCCACTTTTCAGAATTCATCTCCAGTAAAAATCTGGATTTATGTGCTGCTGCTGCTAAGTCACTTCAGTCGTGTGACCCCATAAACGGCAGCCCACCAGGCTCCCCTGTCCTTGGGATTCTCCAGGCAAGAACACTGGAGTGGGTTGCCATTTCCTTCTCCAATGCATGAAAGTGAAAAGTGAAAGTGAAGTCGTGTCCGACCCTCAGCGACCCCATGGACTGCAGCCTTCCAGGCTCCTCTGTCCATGGGATTTATGTGCAGAGATGTGCATATGAAGGTGCCTGTTACAATAGTGAAGAGTGAGGACCAACCTAATTATCAGCAGTTACAAGTAAATTATCAATATCAACAGACTGGAATTCTGTGACAAGCATATTTTTTCCCCAGGTTTTAAACTGCCATAAAGTACATCAGGCTTTCCTGGTGGCTCAGTTGTAAAGAATCTGCCTGCCAGTGTGGGAGACGCAGGAGACTCAGGTTCGATCCCTGGGTCAGGAAGATCCCCTGGAGAAGGAAATGGCTACCCACTCCAGTACTCTTGCCTGGAAGATCCCATGGACAGAGGAGCCCAGCGGGCTACAGTCCATGGGGTCACAAAGAGTCGAACATGACTGTGTGCACTCACGTGTGTGCACATGCACACACACACACACCTTACATTAACCATCTTGACCAGTTTGCAGGCGCATCCACACTGATGTGCAGCCGTCACCCGGAGCTCTTGTTATCCTGTAAAACTGAATCTCTGTGCCCATCAAGCAGTCACTCCCTGCCTGCCACCTCCCTTCTCCTTCCCAGCCCTTGGCAGCCACTCCTGTACCTTCTGTTTCTTTAAATCTGACTGCCCCAGATCCCTCATGTAAGTGGAATCATATAATATTTGTCTTCTGTGACTGGCTTATTTCATTTGGCATAATATCCTCAGGGCTCACCCATGCTGTAGCATGTGTCGGAATTTCGTTCCTATCTGAGGCTGAAAAGTATTAGTAGGCATTTTTTTAAAATTTAACTTTTGAGTGAATAGTACATCCATCTATGTAGTACATCCATCCATCTTCTTGAACCCTTCAAATTGAAGAGGAGGGTTAGGAGGCAAGAAAGATGGGAAAAGACTGCAAATGTGTATCTCTCAAGGGGTGATGGCATTGTTCTCGAATTAGATAGTAGTGATTGATGTAGACCTTTTAATACACTGAAAACTGCTGACTTATACACACACTTTAAACCAGGGAATTTTATGGTGTATGTGAATTATGTCTCAATATCCAGGTGGTGCTAGTGGTAAGAACCTGCCTGCCAATGCAGGAGACATCAGAGACGAGGGTTCGATCCCTAGGTTGGGAAGATCCCCTGGAGGAGGAAATGGCAACCCACACCAGTATTCGATGAACCTGGCGGGCTACAGTCCATAGTGTCTGAAAGAGTGGGACGTGACTAAAGCAAATTAGCACACATGCACAGAGCTATCATTAAAAATTTTTCAATCTCAATTATACCTCAGTTAAGAACATTTTTATGCAGAGTAGAATAAAGTTTCTTACAGGTTGTCCCTCAGTCATTCGAGCCCCTTTCTCCTTCCTTCCCTCCTCCTCTCTCTCCCTCCCTGCCTTCCGTCCCCAAAACAATGATTGAATTGTTGTGTAAACTTCCAGAGGTATTTTTATTTCATGTGAATATTTTATTTTTTACTTATAGTAAACACTTATTGTTCCGTCCCTTTTCACCAAAGTGGTAGTAAATGGAACACAGCCAAGCAGGCATCTCTGAGGTCTTTTTCTCTTATTTTTTAAAAGTAAGAATGTCTCTTTACTGACTATGTGCTTACTATAGGGGATTTAGATAATACAAGAAAGCATGAAGAAAAATATAAAATCTACCCATAGCCAGAGATAGTCACTGGTAATTGTTTATATCTTTTTAGACTTTTCTCTGCATGCATATACTTCTATAAAAATTAGAATTGAGATCATCCTATACTTGCTATTATGTAGTCTGCTTTTTTCTACACTTAATATGTTGTGATTATATTTTTATCAGTAAGTATAAACCTGCATTTTAAAATATTGATGCGTGGTATTAAACTGGGTGGTCATTTCTCATTTACTCAACTCATCACCTATTAATATCCTTTTAGGTTGTTTCTAAGTTTGTCAGTGGTTTAAACAACAATGAGCATCTTTGTACACTTGCCAGATCATTCCTTGAGATATTTACTACTGTTTTACAGTTTGCCAAAAATATCGAGCAATGTATGTATTAACATACGTTGATTTCCATGATGTCATTAGCTCTGTGAAAACATGGTGCAGGTATTTCTGTCCTCATTTTAAATATGAGAAATCTGAAACTATAAAGGATGACCATATGTCCCCAGTTAGGTAGCTGTTTGGTATGGGAGCTGGAAGTGAAGCTAATGTCTTCTGATAGTAAGCTAGTTTCCTTCCAGCATGGCACACTGCCAGGCTTGAATACCTGCCTACAAGAATGATTTTCTTTTGTTGCGTCTTCATTTCTAAAAATAGGGTTCTCGATGTAACTTCCTTTTGGCTTCTTTGTATAGTGTTGTAGGGGCTTCCCAGGTGGCCCACTGGTAAAGAATCCGCCTGCCAATTCAGGAGATGCAGAAGACGTCGGGTCAGTAAGATCCCCTGAAGGAGGAAATGGCAACCCACTCCAGTATTCTTGCCTGGGAAATCCCAAGCACAGAGGAGCCCGGTGGCCTACATTTCATTGGGTCGCAAAGAGTTGGATGTGACTTAGCGATTAAACAACAGCAGCAGCGTAATGTTCTAGAATTTATAAATTCAGATTAGAGGTTCATATACTGTCTTTAGGGATCTAGCTAAAGATACATCCTCAGCAACATTTTAGGAGTTCATCTGCACAGACATCTTCATATAATTACTCACCTATATTGTTATCTTCTTCTGTATAAATAGCTCCCACAGTCTCAGTATTTTGTGTTTTGTTTTTTGTGGTTAAAGATTCAAGTTATCTTAGTACCTTTGGGTACTAGCATCCATGGGCTGGGAGGATTGCTTTAATTCGATGCCAGCTCTGTTACTGTGTGATCTTAGGGTGAGTTATGTAAGTCTCTGTATGCTTGGTGTCATCATCAGTAAAATTCAAATAATAGTACATGTGTTATAGTGAGGATTAAATGAGTGAACACTTAAAGAGTTCTAAGCACATTCTGATGTACTTCAAAAAATTTTTTTAATTTTCTGTTGGGATAATGTGATAGTTTCAAGTGAACAGTGAAGTGGTTCAGCCATACTGGCATGCACTCTTAAACGTTTATTATTTACTGTCGAAATTTAATTGTAAAGCACTTAAAAGTCATTTTGTGTTTCAGTATCCCTTGTGGTTTCTGGGGAAATTTTTTTATGGTATGTTTGCATTCTTATAGATTTCCCTGTCTTTCCCCTTTCCTTTCCTTTAGTTCTAGGTGATACCATCTATTAATTTTGAAGGGTATCTTTATTTATTTGTAGCTTAAGCACAGTGAAGAGTTTCTGGAGTCACCTTGTTTCCTGTTGATAATAAACACAAATTAAATTACTGACATTTTACAGGTTCTAAGGGCTTCCCTGGTGGCTCAGATGGTAAAGAATCTGCCTGCAGCGTGGGAGACCTGGGTTCAGTCCCTGGGTCGGGAAGATCCCCTAGAAGAGGTCATGGCAACCCACTCCAGTATTCTTGCCTGGAGAATCCCATGGACAGAGGAGCCTGGTGGGCTGCAATTCATGGGGTCACAAAGAGTCGGGCATGACTGAGTGACAAACCCTACAGATAGGAAAGACAGTGTGTGGAACAGAATAATGCGATTCCTGATTTGTTCAGCACAGGGTTCTGAGAGGTGTGGTAACTGCCTCCTGCCTCCCCTGATCCCGCTCTGTTGGTGCTCCTGGAGGAGGAGAGCTGACCTGGGTCTTGTTTTCTGTCTGGACCCAGCACATGCAGATGACCATCCAGGCTCTCCAGGACGAGCTGCGGATCCAGAGGGACCTGAACCAGCTGTTCCAGCAAGACAGCAGCAGCAGGACCGGCGAGCCATGTGTGGCGGAGCTGACAGAGGAGAACTTCCAGAGGCTGCACGCGGAGCACGAGCGGCAGGCCAAGGAGCTGTTCCTGCTGCGCAAGACGCTGGAGGAGATGGAGCTGCGGATCGAGACTCAGAAGCAGACCCTGAACGCACGTGACGAGTCCATCAAGAAGCTGCTAGAGATGCTGCAGAGCAAGGGGCTCTCTGCCAAGGCCACCGAGGAGGACCACGAGAGGACGCGGAGGCTGGCGGAGGCAGAGATGCATGTGCACCACCTCGAGAGCCTTCTGGAGCAGAAGGAAAAAGAGAACGCTCTGCTGAGAGAGGTGAGTGGCCGCTTTCTCAGCCGTTATGACACTCTGTCTTTTTTCCCTGATTAGTTAGCATCTTGGCCTAGATGAGTTTATATACTCTGTTGTGCTAGTGGAAGGGAACTCCTTCTTTGGTACCTAAATTCTACACCGATTTCTGTTCTGATTTGCTGTCTTGTGTGAGCTGATGTTGGCTGGCATGTATATCAGCTTAATGACTCTGTGGGTTTTTCTTTTCCCCTCTTGTAGACTTATTTTGTTGCTAAAGGGGCACAGAATATTCTTGATTGGTTACTCATCTCTTGATTTGTTCATAGAGACACACAACAACAAAATCAGAATCCGAGTGGCTAACTATTGCTCCATTTTAAAATGTATTAATCATTGAAAGTGAGCAATGACCTCGGTTTTAAGTATGCCGGGAAAGTCCTGGGCAGCAGTAATGGATGTTTGCCCTGTGGTTTCTATGGAAACTGTTGCCTTGCTATAAAAGATACGTGATAAGAATCATCTGCTGCCGTGGAGGCACAGCTGGAGGAATGACATGGAGGCAGACTGCCACTTATTTTCTCGAGAGGAAACTCGGGCTTTAGCTGAGCACTGTGACTACCAGTAATGTTTCACTTTTCTATGTAATACTTCATTTTAAGAAAGCATAACTGAAGAATTCATCTTGCATTGAATTAAAAAAAAAATTGACAGCTCTCATTCTCTCTATGAGGTCAGAAACTTCAGCTAACTTTCATATTGTGAACAATGAAGAAACATATAGTTTCTTCAGTATAGGAACACTTGTTTAAGCAAATGTATTTTATACTCATGATTATTAAAATGTGTAGTACTGGTACAGTAATAGATAGCTAAATTGATGAGGCGGAATTTCTCTTCTGTTTAAAAAATAATATAGTTTTAAGTTTATGATGTATGTTTTGGAATAATGGCCATTGGAAAACAGTTTATGTAGTTACATCAAATTAAATTCTAGATGAAATAGCTACTTTTTAAAAAATGGAAACAAGTAGAAGAAAATGTAAGGAAAAAGCTTTTAATATAATCTTGAAATAGGAAAGAATCTTTATTGCCGTAGCAAGAAGCTTGAATAATTAAATGTGTGTATGTTAGAAAATACAATTAACAAAAGTTAAAATGATTGTTTGGGGTGGAGTTTTGCAATTTGTGGCTCAACTGTTACATAAAGGTTGTTTCTAGAATAGTAAGGTGCTAGAGGCACTTGGCATCACCTTTCTGTTCTCATTTACTCAGCAGGTATCCATGGAGCCTCTAGTTTGTATTTGATCTTGGGATAGGCACTGGGTATACACTTCTTACATTTTTCATGTCAGAACACACGATCTGTGCCATCCCAGAACTAAAAAATCTGGTGAGAGACAGTGAACTGATAATTATGAGATGACATAAACTAGTTGAGTCTAATTATGTCGAGAGAAGGGATTGACAGGGTACGCAAGCATCTTTGAGGAGGTGCCCTTTAAGGGAACACTGAAGAAAATTGTAACAGTCTTTCTGAGCATTTGTGTAAAATCATGTCCTAATGCTAACCCTTAATGGTTTCAAAGGCTTGAGGGGAAGGAGTTTGAGGAGATGAGAAGGCAAAAACCATATTGTCTCAGGGGAGGCAGGCATGAGATGAGAGGTTGAGAGGTCACCGGGGCCAGGTTTGTTCATTCCCCTCATCAAGTGTTCATTGGGTGCTCACCCGGGTGCAGAGCACGGGGAGGCCACAGTGAACACAGTCCCTGCCCTCTGGAGACAAAGTGCTTGCCTCCATGAACCTTGCAGGTAATGCAACAGTTTTATTCAAAGTCCTAGAGAAAACTGCCACAGTGTTTAATCAAGGGAGTGATAAGATCTGGTTTAGCTTTTAAAATTTACTCTGGTTGGTTTGAGCATAGATGGGGGAGGGGGCGTTACAAGTGATCAAGGGAGTCTAGTAAAGACTCTTAATGGCTCCAGTCTGGGTTGATGAGTGGTAACTAGAAATGACTGTTGTACATTATAGCACCAGTGTGTCAAGAAAGGTAGAAAGAATTATAAGTTGACAACACTGAGACATCCATAGGTTTTATTCTTATTAGATTATCGTCCACCTCTGGAAAAACAGCAGTAATTCATCAATTCCAAGACTCAGTTTTCCCCCTTTTTAAAATTGTGAAATTAAGTCTTACCTTTGATGGGGCTTCCCTGGTGGCTCAGACGGTTAAGGGGTCTGCCTGCCATGCGGGAGACCCAGGTTTGATTCCTGGGTTGGGAAGATCCCCTGGAGAAGGAAATGTCTACCCACTCCAGTACTCTTGCCTGGAGAATCCCCGTGGACAGAGGAGCCGTGGAGTCAGACACGACTGAGCAACTCTGCCTCTCGCTTTCCCTTGGTGGTGTCCTAGAGTCCCTGTCAGCAAGGCTGCAGTCCTGCGGGACCCGTGCGTTCACACGGTCACAGCTGCTCGTTTTGTCACCACTGTAGCCCATGTTCTGAGCATTGTTGCTATTTCTCCTGTTAACGTTAATTGATGTTCAGTGCCCCTGCAGTAATGTTGTGATGTGAATCTGCACTGAAACAAAAAGTTATCGATATGAGGAAAGTTGTAAAAACAGTTTAGGGTTGTATATGGTTAAACTTGTATGGTTAAATAAGTAAAAAAGAATCTTGCAATCAGTATAAAATACAAATTCTGAATGAATCTTTGAGTCACGATTTATTTGGAGGCATTCCCTTCTTTTCTCTCGAGCACATTGAACAGAAGTTTGCCATACAGTCGGTGGCGTCTTAGATTTGATGAGATACAGTAACATTAAAATGGTATTCCTATCCAGAAATGTTTGTGTAAATTAGTTTTCCATTTTGTTCATGACCATGATTCCATCAATAGCAGGTAAATACTTCCCCCAAACAAAAGCTAAAGAAGGAAAAATAAAATTTAAGTTAATCTTGTATTTTCTGTTTGTAGTGGAATTACATTGTTAGGTGACTGACTTATGGTTAGATTTTGTATTGTTTACTGGAGTGTCTTTCCTTTGATGGGTAGAAGAGTGAAGACATCTGTTGGACAAATACTGAACTACAGCCCAGACGTGGTTAGGGCCTGGGGCCTGGGCATGTGGGGTTTTAACAGGCTTTCCAGGTGGTTCTGTGACACACCAAAGTCTGGTTCTCAATCTGTTGGCAGACCATACCTAATCTGGCTATGGAATTCTTGGATCAGCAACCCATATGCATTCTGAGCATTGTCTATAAGTGGAATAAATAGTTCAGATTTGTGTGTGTGTGTGTTTCATGTAGATCCTATTGTGATGAATAAAATACTGGTTTGTATAGAAGCATTTATTTACACGTATGCCAATTTTTGTCCGTATAATATTTCAGTCAGCAAACCTCATTTAGAACAGTTGCTGTCATGTTAGTATTTGCAGAAGCATTTGAGGTTAAAAGACCTACTGTGTGACTAGTTCTAGGTAGGAATTCTGACTGACTGACTAGCACATCTGAGGAATGCCTGTCTGTATTACTGGCAGTTGTAAAAACAGAGGACTTTAGAGGGAAGAAAGAGAAACAAATACACATAGAGAAACGATGGAAACAGTGGACAGGGAGTAGGGAGAATTAAATGCGCTTTCCTAGTAATTTTGGAAAATGCAAACAGCTAAATCGCACACCTTAGTGATTCAGCTTATCTTGTCTTGGGGGTGGGTGAGGGGTGGTGTGTACACCTTAGTGATTCAGGTTATCTTGTCTTGGGCGGGGTGTGTGTGTGTGTGTGTGTGTTTTGTGCCTCTTTGATGTATGGAATCTACCTGTGAGTGTGTGTGTGTGTGTGTGTGTGTGTGTTTTGTGCCTCTTTGATGTATGGAATCTACCTGTGAACCAGGGGTGCTGGAGGCTAAAACCTAAATGTTGGAAACAAAGAAAGTTCAGACATAAGTTCTGCTTTTCAGCCCGAAATACTCCTTTCTCTCAGCTGTGTAAGCAAGTGTTGACTTACTTTTTAAAAGAAAGAAAACTACTAACAAGAGGGAGATTTTGTTCCTACCTTGTTCGTTTTCTTTGTCTAGTCATTATTCTTTCGTGTATGAATGGGAGGAATTGAAGGCATTTTCTAGTGTGTGTGACAAGATCCAGATAATTCTACCTGTACTTGAATTTGTTTTGAATGAAAGTTTTCAGGCTAAAGAGAGTGAAATAAAGCAAGCACATAGCATATTTCTACTTCTTACATTTGTCTGAATAGTGCTTTCACTTTTATTTCCAGAGTTGTCTCTCTCTAACTGACAGTGCACACGTCAGAGGGTTGATGTGTCAGTGGGAAAATGGAGTTGATGAGTCTACCAACTGCGGGACGTATTCACAATGAGCTTTAATGTGCAGGCCTTTGAACGGAAATCTGTTACAACTGATAGGTTTTAAAATGTCTTAGTTGGACGGTTTTATACCTGCAAATGGTTTAAAGTACACCCACGTTCCTTGTTAGAGGAGGGTTTCTTTTTATTCAAATAGGTTTTTTTCTTCATATACTACAGGTATGCTTGCTGGAGTTTAAAATGAAATTCTAATAGTTTCACCTTAAAGAATTTGGAAATTTCCCCAAATTGGAAGTCAGTTGTGGGAAAAAGGTCAGATAAAATTAAATCAGTGTCTGAATTGTGAGATATTTCTAAGAAATGCAGTTTTAATATTTTAAGTAGATAAATGTAAAGTGTAGGGTCAGTGAGTCAGTGTTAGTTGCTCAGTCGTGTCCTGCTCTTTGGGACCCCAGGGATTGTAGCCGGCCAGGCTTCTCTGTCCATAGGATTCTTCAGGCAAGGACACTGGAGTGGGTTGCCGTTTCCTTCTTAGGGGATCTTCCCAACCCAGGGATTGAACTTGGGTCTCCTGCATGGCAAGGTGGATTCTTTACCATCTGAGCCACCAAGGAAGCCCTTAGAAGACTTTATTAATAGGTGCAGATTAGTTCACAGTTAGGATTCATTTTCTTTTTGTTAATACATTTTAAAGTTCTGTGCTCATTTATTACACATATATTCTCAAACATCCATGTGCCCACTTTTATCACCTGTTGACGGTGTAGGGCGTGTAGGACAGACTGGAGGCTGGGAGGTCACTGATGAGTCTGTTGTCTTAATGCAGAAGGCAGGTGATTATGATCTGAACTCATGGGTTCAGATTTTGTCCTGCATTAACGTGTTGTGGATTTTTCCATCTTTCTTAGTGGAATGTTTTGCCTGGCAAGAGTTAATTGTGGATGAGCTTGACTCTTAATGAGACCTACTTTTACACTCTGTTGGAGCTAGCCCAGGTGGTTGTCTCTCCAGGGCTAGAATGTCTCTGCTCAGCACTGCTGACCTTGTCTCCACTGGGCTATTTGGAGCTTGAATCTCACCATCCCCTATCAGCTCAGGTGGTTGCTCACTCATTGCTCTCTGATCATTGTTCTGCCCCCCAACAGTCGTTCTTTGTCTGACATCATGGAGTCTTTCCCTGTGTACCAATACTTAGTTTTTACCCGAAGACTCCAGGGGACCCTGTCGGATCAGACGCTTTTGCAGCTAGCTTCCTCCTCTCTGTTACTTTGTTACACATTTCCAGCATCTTGGGGACTCGGACCCACTGGTCTGTGTTCCGAGCCCTGCAGGGCTGCTGTTTTCCATTTGCCTTCTTCGAACATCACACATCAGATAGCGAGTCCGGATTATAACCTCATTAGTTTCTCTTCTCTCAAGGATCATAGTCCTCTGCTGCTTGTCTTCCAGTGCCTGAAAATAGTTGCTTCATGCATTTTTGTCTAATTTTAACTTAGTTTACACCAGGAGGCCAGTCCTCTATCCATTGTGGTCAGATTGTGTTGACCTTGTAGAGAGTGATAAGAAAATTGGAAACTTATTGAAGGATTTAATGACAAGTGCCATCATCTGTTGATGCTTTATCAAGATTACCCCCATTGCTTTCTTTAAAATGGACAGAAGAAATGGAAAGAAGCTTAACTTGATGCTGTTGTAATAATCTAGGTTCTAACTAGACTGGAAATGGAGTGAAATGGTAAATTTGAGGAGTATTTTGAAGATGGAACAGTTAGGATCTGCTCTGGAAGGTGGCAGGAGATGAGGATCGGGGAGGACTTGAAGGAGACCCTCTGGTGTTTGGCTTGAGCTGCCAGGAGGCTAGTGCCCTTTAAGGAGATGGGCAAGACTGACCAGTCTTCAGAAGAGGGACCAGGTTAAAGAGAGGAAATCAGGAGTTTTGTTTTGGATGAGGTAAGTTTGAGTGACCCGGTAGACATCTGTATAGCGTCAAACAGGCAGTGCTGGGCATTCGCCAGCACTGCTGAGAGGGAAGGCACCCATGTGCCTTCCCTGTGGTCACTTGGGCTATCCCAGGGGACCTGGGAAGTACTGGCTGATTCAGAGACGGTCTCAGAGTCTAACAGGAAAGGTTCGTAACCTCAGGGGGACTCTCTGGAAGATCCTAACTGTGGTGCTCTTCCACCTCCTTCCTTCTTTTCTGATCCTGAACTCACGGAAATTTGGATTAAAAAAATAGCTCTGTTTTTTGACACTGGTTAACCATAGACTACTTTGGACACTCATTCAGCAGCCTTACCCTCTTTTTCTTTCTGATCGTGGCCCCTACGAAACTAGAGGTGTCCATCGTGGGCGGCCAGGGGCCTGTGGTTCTCGGGCAGATGTTATGCAGAGGATGCTGTCAACACAGATGTCTCAGTAGCTTGTGCCTTGCGCACTGGACTGCTGTGACTTCTCCTTTTGAAAAGGGAATATTTCGAATCCCCTTATTGCATTGTTTAGCGTCTTGAAAATATGCTGCTGAGTCGTGTGGAAGAGTGACACACCAACCTGGGACATGCCAGAGCATCACCTGTTGTGATGGCTGAGGTCTCTGGGACGCATTGTGTGTAACCAAGTGCTCAGGGATGGGGGCCCTCCTGTTCCCCTTAGCTGAGGGCAGTGGGCTTCCTGGTCCGCAGGGAGACAGGAAGTGATTAGCATCTCACAAGGCTGGGGAAGTCATCTTTGCATGCAACTACTATACCCTTGCCACCCCTACCTTCTTTTGGGAAAATAGGAGGACACTTACTCTCTTTCTTGCTTTTTGTGTATAGGAGATGCATCGGAGATTTGAGAATGCCCCTGATTCTGCCAAAACTAAAGCTCTGCAAACTGTTATTGAAATGAAGGTAAGTGGGAACCTAATAAGGAACCTTACTGCATCAGTTCTCGCTTTCCAGTGATCACACTTTGATGTGTGAGTTTTAGAAAGTGGTACTTAGTTCACACACATTGTAGACAGAGAAGAAATAGTGAGACTTCATGAACACGACATATGAAAAGAGCTTCAGTTTCACTTCCCCTTGCCCAGCATTTCTTGGAATCAGCTTTTCTCAAACCTTTTGATCTCAGGGTCCCTTATTCTCTTAAAATGACTCATTTTGCTTGTTTTTAAGAAATTGTCTGCCAGGGACTTCCCTGGCGGTCTAGTGGTTAAGACCCTGCGCTTCCACTGCAGGGCACCTGGTTTGGATCCCTGGTTGGGGAACCAAGATTCTGCATGCTACGAGGCACAGCCAGAAAGAAAAATAGAAAGGAAAATGTCTATTCTTCTCTCAAGTAAGGCTGTGCTGTGCTTAGTCGCTCAGTCGTGTCCGACTCTGCATCCTCGTGGACTGTAGCCCGGCCAGGCTCTTCTGTCCGTGGGATTCTCCAGGCAAGAATTCTGGAGTGGGTTGCCAAGCCCTCCTCCAGGGGATCTTCCCAACCCAGGGATCAAACCCAGGTCTCCCACATTGCAGGCGGATTCTTTACCATCTGAGCCATCAGGGAAGCGTAGAATTTCATGGAAAAAAGTACCTGATTCAGTTGGCAGCCCATTGAGTGTCCTGGGAGCCATGTCATACTCAGGACACAGCAGACGGGCCTGGCCCCTTCCCATTTCCTCACACAGAATGGTGAAAAGATGTGTGCTTAAGGGTTAAGCATATGAAAGTCACAATCAGGGACATTGTTAAGTAAGCCAGGGTTCTGAAAATGTTCTTTCTTCTTTGTCTCTTTTCCCGAGAGCGCTGACCCTGAGAACAGGCTGCCTGCTAGCACGGTTTCATGCTGTTGCCATTGTCCTGAGGCACCCAGTCTGTTGTCTGTCCTCTACCTTCATTGCACATATTAGCCCAGTGGAAAAGGCCCACAAGTCAGAGAATTAGTATGAAAAGAGTTTTGGCTTTTCAAAAGGGCTGGGAGGCACCCCCGGCTTCCACGGACCTCTGCTTTAAGTTACTGAGTAGTTAGAAATGTTTAGGCTGAGGGTAATGGTGCTTGGTGATGAAGAGCTTGCCTTCTGTGTGAAATCCCCTGGATTAAAAACCTGGCTTTATGTAATCAGCCGCATGATGTAGAACGGGTAACCCAACCCCTCTATGCCTCAGTTTCTTTACTAATAAATGGTGATGATACTAGTGCCTATCCCATGGGCTGTTTTGTAGTTTAAATTCTTTAAAACAACTAAAACACTTTGAACAGGGCCTGGTACATAGTAAACATTCAATCAGTGTTGGCTGCTGCTGCTATTAACACTTTATATTAACAGCATATTCTTTCTTACAAGAGCTGAAGACTCCTATAGACAGGGACCCTCCCTCCTCTCCTTTCTCCCTCATCTCTGTTTCTCTTTTTACCTTCTTCATGTCCCCTAAATAGTTTAATGCAGTATTTTGCATTGTGTACCTTCATTTAATATTTGTTGATGTGACATGAATATTTAGTTTTTGGTATATAAACAGTTCTGTGTAAATAGATGCTTCTCAAGTACAGTTACGATAGCGGTTTTCTTAGATGATTTCCTCTTAAAACTGTTTATATTGTATACATCTGTATTCTCACTGGGGAAAGAGTTTTCCAGACAAATTCCAAATTAGTGGATTCTGGGTTCTTCGTAGTCAGACAATTAATAGTCTTGAACATAATCTTATAAAGAGCCTTGAGGAAGGTTGGACTGCATTCTCATGTTCCCCAGTGGTTATTTGTGCATATTATTTACCGAGCCCGTTGGAACCTAAGAGTGAAGCATGTGGCAGTGCCCACATTCAGGGAATCATCTTGCTTGCCTTTGACAGCACGGAAATGCAGTGGATCTATTTTAAGTTGTGTTAACCTCCAGCCATTTTGCTAAGAAGCAAGAGACGGAGATTCCAGTGGCCCAATGGGGCCAGGTGGATGTTATATTGAAATCGCAACTGAAGACACTGAGATGCAGCTGAGGCAACTTTTGAAAAAAGGTTGAGGATTTGGGAAATTTAATAAGGAGCAGAGGATTTCGGTAGGCTCAGTTGATTATTGTTGCGAGACCCAGGACTGGGGAAGAACAGAGTAGTAAGATGGTAGAGACTTTATTTATCTAGTTATTATCTGTTCTAAAACCTCCTTTGGAACGACTGTCCTCAAATAAACCCAGCCTGAGGCCCAGTCGCCCTGGTGCCAGAACTAGTCCAGCATATCAGGCACGGCAGGAGCTCTTTCTGGGCAGTCAGAGCTGGAATCTTAGTCCCTTCTGCATGATCCTGTGGTGCGTGAAATGGCAGCGAGGGTGCTGATCCAGTCCACAGCTGCCCTTCAGTGTGTGTTGGGATTCGGGGAGAAGATGGGAAATGTGTCCTGGCCAGGGGCTTCGTAGAGGAAGGGGCTGCTGATGTGCGGGGCCAGAGTTCTCAGCTGGAGGCTGTTTCACTTGTGTGGCACCCAGTGGAGCTAGAAATACGCCCCCTCTCTCTGCTTCCCCTTTCATTGCCGCCCAGGCTACTGTCAGAGGAGAGCCATGTATCCCTTTGTTCATTGGCAGGTTAATTACATGCCTGTTTCTATTATTGTAGTTATTCTTGAGGGACAACATCTTGATCTATCCAGGAAGATTTATAGTCACCTTAATTTTCAGACAGTGCATTTGAAGTCGTTTATCTATTCTTTGTGAGCTGGGGTAATTTTAAACAAGTAAATCAAAATCCTAGTTCAAGGAGGCTTCCCTGGTGGCTCAGTGGTAAAGAATCTGCCTGCCAGTGCAGGAGGCAGGGGTGCAGTCCCTGGTCTGGGAAGATCCCACGTGCCATGGAGAAACTAAGCCCTGTGCTGCAGCTCCTGAAGCCCATGCTCTGCCAGAGAAGCCACTGCGGTGAGAAGCCCGCACGCTGTAACTAGAGAAGCGCCCCTGCTGCCACCAGAGAGAAGCCCGAGCAGCGGAGAGACCCAGCACAGCCAAAAATACGTAGAGTACCAAGAAGTAATGGCAGTGTTACCTATGTCAGTCAAATATTTAAAAAAATCCCAGTTAGGGTTTAGAATGTCTTTGATTGTATTGATACAGTACGTTTAATTTTTAACCAAATGTGAGTTTTATTTGAATAGTTTTGTAAAAGAAAATGTTTGTTGTATTATTTTTAAAGGTACTTCAGTGCAAATCAGAGGAATTCAGCCCTTACCTCTCCCCTGAACCTAAAGATAGCTAGTTATAACTGTCTAATGATAAGTCTTTTAATTAACTCTTATCTGCGTGCTTCCAGATAGCAAGGAAAGTCAGTCATGACAGCCTGGAGGTAAAGTGAAAAAACAAGTCAGTCTCAAAATTTCTTCCTAAAGGAATGGTTTCTCAGAATTTCCAGATAATTTAAAATAAAGCTCTACTTAATTTATGCTCTTTAAGGTCTTTATTTCATAGGTGAATAAGCATATGCAACTATCAGTGTAAAAATATCTGTTCTTTGTTGTAGTTTTTCTGTAACTTATGATAATCTAAAGTAATTTGGGAATAAGCTAGGTGCTGTGACAGACAAACCAAGAAAATGGTAGAGAAGGTATTGTACTGGGAGGTGGATATTTGTGGTGAGGCTGATTTACAAGGACAGTGATACTTCTTTTTAAAAATGACTATGAAATATTTCAAACTCATGGTGAAGTTTAAAGAATGAGTAAGATTACTAACACAGTAGCACTCCCCCTTGTCTGTGGGGAGTATGATCCAAGACCCTCAGTGCATCTCTGAAGCCACAGATAGTATAATACCGTACCTTGTATATTCTGTGTTTTTCCCTGTACATTCCTTGGATATACTTTATAAACTAGGCACAGTTATGGGATTAACAGTAATAATAAAATGGAACAGTTATAATGGTATACTTTATGAAAAGGTGCACGGTCTCATCCTCTCTTGGTATCTTACTGTACAACTCTGACGCTGTCTCCGTCTAAACGAAGTGCTTACCATGCATGGTAGCCTTAACTTTGCAGTTTGAAGCACAACAGCAAAACCAGCACGAATTTCTTTTTCCTTCATCACAGTTTTGCTGATGGAAGATTCATTTGTACTGTAGATCTTAGCAACCTTAGCATATGAATTTTTTTCCTTAGTGAGAACTTCCATTGTTCCAGTTAAAAGAAGCATCTTATGGCTTCTCTTTGGCTAGTCTGAGCTGCCAGCTCACTGCGCTTGTGCTGTGGGTCACTTGAACACAAGCAGTGTGATGCCAGGACAGTCCGTCTGATGACCAAGACTCCCACTTGGTGACCAATGGGCAGGGATACAGTGGACGAAGAGATGACTCATGTCCTGGGGTGACAGAGGTGTGAGACTTCATCATGTTGATCAGAACAGCAGTATGCAGTTTAAAACGAATGAATCATTTCTTTCTGGAATTTTCCATTTGATATTTTCAGACCACAGTTGATCTCGGGTAACTGAAACCGTGGAAAGCCAAACCACAGAAAGTAAAATTGTGGATAAGACAGGTCCACTGTAGGGTAAACTGCAACTGTTGATGTAATTGACAATTCATCCCTTTGCTTTTCTGCAGTGGGAGGTTATCAGATGTTTGTGATTGTAGATAGTTGGACACATTACTGTCAGTCTTCAAAACCTTACTCTTCTCCCTACTCCATTGGCGACAGAGATAAACCTTTTCAGGTTACCAAGTAAAATGATAGTGTTACAACCTGGAAAGGTTTTCCTGTTAATATCACAGATGTTTTCACTAGAAGTTTGTTGACCATAAAGTGCTCAGAAACTTCAACTAGTTGTCCCTTGCTTCTGCCTCTTTCATTAATACTGTTAGCTTTAATCAGAAGGGCACAGAGGAAGGAATTTGAGAAAAAAACATACTATGTCCAGGAAGGATATATTTCAGAAGCAGGGCATCTCTTGTAGCTTTTCTACATATGTGTTGATCTTGGTTAAAATTCACATTGTAAAGACCGGCTTGTTCAGCCTCGCTGATTTTTCGTGAAGACGTTAATGTCTCAATCTTGCGTTGCCCTCAGGATTCAAAAATCTCCTCTATGGAGCGTGGGCTCCGAGACTTGGAAGAGGAGATCCAGATGCTGAAATCCAACGGGGCTTTGAGTACTGAAGAGCGAGAGGAGGAGATGAAGCAAATGGAGGTGTACCGGAGCCATTCTAAATTTATGAAGAACAAGGTAATGTTGTGAGATACCTGATTTTTAAAGGGGGGGGGGTTGAAAAACTGACATGTATTCCTGCCTCTTTAGTGATGATGATGGACCTCACACTCCTTTATCAGGCTTCAAGGAAGAATACTTGAAACATAATTCCTTCAGACAAAACTTTCCCAGTATTAACGTCAGAATTACTGATGTATGGATATTTCAAATTTCACTTAAAATTACTTGTGTGAGGCTAGGTGTGTATTATCATGGTTTAGCGCCTCATGTCTGTCAGTGCTTCTGAGGCAAGCAGAATTACATCCAGATGAGTTTTTCTCCCTGTATGAAACGTCACATTCTCTTGTGAAACAGTTTGAGTCAGAACACGAAAAGGCTGAACCCATCCCTCTTTTTCCCCCCCTGAAATGACTTAAATAAAATTGCATCTTCCCTTCAAAACACAGTTCCTTAAAGGAAAGTCCTTTGCGCTCCCCTCTGGGGAAGAGCCGTGTATATCAGGTTTATTGTTCCCCACATGCGCTTGGCTGTATGTACAGTAAGGAAGGCTGAGACAGGTCAGTCTGCATTATAACCGGTCACAGTATTCCTTCCTTAGATCCAAAGGCACTTCGTTTGATTTTCTCAACTATTTTAGGCAAGTTGGAGGATTTAGTTTATTACTGTTATCAGTTTATCAGGTTTGTGGTGTTTTAATTAAAGATCATAATTTCAGTTATAAAATGTTAGCTAGAATATAAGCATCCCCCAAACACCACCCCCCAATATGCCAGGGTGTCAGTTCACCAGTTTCTTAGAGGTGGAAACTGTTCCTCTGTGGTACAGTTTCTGGCTTCTCACCGTGATCCCCATACCTGCATATAAGTCAGTAGAATATTCCTCTGTTATCCTAAGAATCTGTTATGTGTGACCACAGCCAGTTTCATGTAACTTCCAGAACTGAAAAATCCATACATCCAACGTTCTGTTAGCTTGATTTGTCCCTCTCTCTTGAGAACAAAGTAAAATATCGTCTCTGCTTCCCGTTTGTTGGTTAGCACATCCAATCCCTGAAAAATGCCCTGTGAAAAGAGCACACTCATCCAGGAGTCCTTTGAAGTGGGAATTAGCGGAACCAATCTGATTGTGTTCTATGAGTTATTGTTGTTTCCAGTTCCTGCTCTGGCTCAAAAGCAGGTAAGAAGATGACCCAAGTTGACACTGGAGTGAAAAGGAATAACAATGTCGTGACAGGTAGAGCAACTGAAGGAGGAGCTAAGTTCCAAAGAGGCCCAAGGGGAGGAGCTGAAAAAGAGAGCGGCTGGTCTGCAGGCTGAGGTCTTTGCCGTAAGATCTACCCTTTGCGTGCCGCGGTCCTGCGGCGGGACCTGCGGCTGGCTCTGGGTGCTCCCCTCTCCCTCTGTGGTCGGCATTTCTGCCCGGCGCTGCACTAACCAGCCCGCGCTGCTCTTTAACCGACTCCTCTTCCCCCTCTGTGTGCCGTGAGCCGTGCGCTCTCCGGAGGGCCTGTCCTTGGTTCTCCATCGTTGCTCTGTCACCGCGTGGATGGCGCTTCAAAGCTTTTTTCCCCTCGGCTCCTTTCCTGTCACCAGACACTTGATGTATGTGGACGGTCTCTTTCTCTTCTTAGGTACAAAGAGTGTGCAGATGCTCTAGGCCCACAGCCCAGGGTTTGTTTGAATCTCACTTCTTGAGTGACGCGCTTTACCCTCCTAGGTAGACATCGCCTCTTAAGTCCCCGATAGGTGATTTTTGCAACACATTTTACTTTTCTGTGGAACAGATGTCTAGGAAGTGGTCAGCTTAACTTATAATTATCTAGTAAATTAGTCTCCAAATCTAGTTCCATCTCCTGTCTAGAGAAGTTGGAATTCCACTTCAAACTGTGATAAAATGATTATTTTAAAAATAGCTAACACTTGAGTATTTATTATAAGCATTTTATAACCTACTAAGTTAGATATAGGTAGATATATTATCAACCCAATCTATAGATGAAGAAACTGAGAACACATAGGGGTGCTCAGGATACTCAGCTAGTAAGAGGCAGTTTGATTTTTACACAAGCCCTCTGGTGCCAGGACCTATGCCAGTAGGGCCTGCACGCCACTGCCCTGAGCTAGTCGGGCACACATTTGTCTCACAAGTGTCAGGGGAAAAGATGCATTTGAAAATAATGGTGGGATAAGACTGGAATGCAGCATTTAAAAAAACAAAAACAAAACACTTGTGCTAATTTGGTGTGTTTGCTATTTATTTATTGACCCCTTTATAGTGTAGATAGAAAAGTGAGATATTTTGTCTAAAAGGGTCCAGTTTGGTTTGTGGTAACCATGAATTGTCCAGAGGAAAAGCTGATCTATAACTTTTTTCCCTCAGCTATTATTAATATCTTTTTGTATCACACAAGAGGCTGAACATTCCATACACTTTTTTCTTGTTTGTTTAATCTGTACACAATATAGTGGCACAGGTTTGCTTTCTCCCCATCTTACTGATTAGGAAACCAAGGCTTAGAGAGGAAATTATTCTAGAGGACACATCTATCCTTACTTGGGATTGACTGCAAAGCCTTGTACTCCTAACTTGTCTCTTTTTTTAACTTATTTTATATTGACGTATAGCTGATGGATACTGTTGCGGTAGTTTCAGATGAACAGCAAGGGACTCAGTCATAGGTGTATACATCATCCATTCTCCCCCAGGTCCTCCTCCCATCCAGGCTGCCACATAACGTTGTATGCTCTTAACTTCTAGGGAAATTTTGTGCTTCCAAACTCTTCTGTTTAGAATATTTTCTTCTCTTTCTCAGTCTTTATGGTCAGTATAGCATTATTTGAGGATTATTTAATAATGCAGATGAGGAGGAGACTGAAATTTTTATGTTAATTTTTGATCACATGGTCAGAGGTAGCTGGAAATTTGAGTAATCTATAAGCCATGGGTTCTTTTTGTTGTTATCCATTTTTTTTTTTTTTTTTGGTATTGGGATTAAGCCATAGGTTCTTTAGCTGATGAGGTGGGAACCTTCCTCCTCTATATTCATTCATACAACAAGTGCATTTTTCATGCCTTCTGTTTGTTAGGGATGGGATAACAAACACAGTGTGTGTTTTTTTGTCGGTAAAGGGATGTTGTGAAAGATGCTATACCACCAGTACGTGGTGACTCCTGGGCACCTTGCTGTATTTCAGGGTGGAGACAGCTGCTGTTGGCAGTTATCTTCCTCTGATGTCAGTCGTATCAGCCAGTACTTTGCATTCAGTGAGCTCACAGGAATACTTGTTGAATGAATGAATAATTAGATTTATAAATAGAGATTTCATGAATATGAGGAAAATGCTTGACTTCTTGCTGAAACAGAAGAGTAAATTAGAAATTTATTTTTAGTGCCCCTTAAAAAAGTCTAATTTTAATTACAGTAAAATTTATTTCATACTTTCTCATGGGAAATTGTTCTCAACTGCTTTGGCCCTAGTGCCTAAGATTATTGCAGCCGAAATAGTTTAGATACATTCGACCTAAAAAAAAATATTTTTTGTTTCCTCAGTGATACTGTGATTACTGACTTCTTACCAAGTTTATACTTCGAGTAATTAGTCTGTATTTTAGTGCATGAATGCCTTGCCCCAGGCAGTAGACATAATGTAAAAGCAGATGTCATTACTGTCAAGTTGGGTTACATTTAGAATAAAAGACTGAAAATTCTTAGAAACACAGTAGAATGTAAAGGAGATGTTTGAATTGAAATGTTTTCTAAGTCAAGGTGGGACTTCTCTGGTGGTTCAGTGGTTAGACTCTGACTTCCAGTGGACAGAGCACAAGTTCAGTTTCTGGTCAGGGAGTTGAGATCCCACGTGCCATGCAGCACAGCCAAAAAAAAAAAGCAAAATTGTTCACTGTTCTGTCAGTTAACCAAGTCGTTGGGCTTCCCTGGTGGCTTGGTATTAAAGAAGCTTCCTGCGAGTGCTGTAGGCACAGGTTTGGTCCCTGGGTCAGGAAGATCCCCTGGAGGAGGAAGTGGCAATCCACACTCCAGTATTCTTGCTTGGAGAATCTCATGGACAGAGGAGCCTGGCAGGCTACATACAGTCCACAGGGTCGCAAGGAGTTGGACAGAACTTAGCAACTAAGCAACAGACATGTCAAGATGAGAAAAATCTGTGGGAGGGGGTGAGTGGCACCTGTTGATTTATGGATTGCTCTGTCAGAGTAATTCAACTTCAAATTACCCATATAGACTCTTACAGAGTGAGATTTTATGCATTTTTTATTTAGGTTATATACTTTTATCCATTTAGTTCATATGACATGTTGTAGGTGATACAACTTTGTAGGTGGAGTCTTTTTTTTAGGTCAGTATCCCTAACTCCTCAAAACAATAAGATTTTTTTTTAAGTACACTTATAATACCTTATACCACTAAAAGTGGCTTTTTGAGACAGAGACTTCATGTAAACTTTCATTTCAGAACGAAAGAAGAACTGCAGTAGCAGCTTTTGAGTTTAAATAGCAGTGCTAGGAAGTTTCTTTTTTCTCTCTGTATTACAGCTACACTAATCCTGCTTTATGATTTGAAGTTTATTATGACTTAATAAAATGAAAACTGTTTTAGTCATGATCAGATGCTTCTTGTTATCTCATCATCATCTAAGTGAATTGGGATTTTTCGTGATCCATTCCTTTTCTAAAGGATTTCAAAAGTTTAGGAGACAATAAATGAAAACTGGGAATTTTCCTATTAGTTGAATAAGCTTATTTTGGGGGTGGGGGTGGTCATCTAAGATTAGATGATGCAAAAAGATGAATTGTGCCCTGTCCTAAAATTAATGCTGCATATCTCAACCTGGATCTGTCCGAGATTCAGATTAGAAGTTCTTGGTTTTATTTCTTTTTTCCTTACACTGTTTTATTTTTCTTCTCTAGATTGGTCAGGTGAAGCAGGAGCTGTCCAGAAAGGACACGGAACTACTGGCCCTGCAGACAAAGCTGGAAACCCTCACCAACCAGTTCTCAGACAGCAAACAGCACATCGAAGTGCTAAAGGAGTCCTTGACAGCTAAGGAGCAGAGAGCTGCCATCCTGCAGACAGAGGTAAACGCGTGCTAGGGTCTGCAGGGACACCGTTCCTGGGCACCTTGGCACTTGGGTTACTTCTTCACTTTTTGTCGTGTTGAGGTATGGGAGCCGTGGATACTGTTATGAGGGATTCTATAGCACTATGATCAGTTATTGCACTAAACTATAATCATCTTGTTTCTGTCATTCTTGGATCTAACAAATTAAAAACCAGTGCAGTTTACATATGTTTTTGATATTTCTAAGTATACTTTAGGACTTCCCAGGTGACTCTGTGGTAAAGAACCTGCTTGCCAATGCTGGAAAGTTTGACGCAGGTTTGATCCTTGGGTTGGGAAGCTTCCCGGGAAACGGGAATGGCAACACACTCTAATATTCTTGCCTGGAGAATTCCAAGGACAGAGAGGAGCCTGGCGGGCTATAGTCCATGGGGTTAGAAAGAATCAGACCTGACTGAGCGTGCACACATGCAAGTATAGCAATGAAAAGCTAGTTGTAAAAGCATTTGTTCTCACCCATGGTAAACCTTGCAGTCATGAATGACCATGAGCTTGGGCAGCCTGTGTTGGGTTATTAAGTGTCCTTAGTTTTTGGTACTATGAATAGCTCTAAGTATGCAAACTGTGGAATACAAAAATGTTCAAGATTCATCTCATTTTGAACTGCAGATTATTAGATATATGCCTTCACGTCCTGTTTGAAAATAGGGTTATCATTTTTAGAAATCTTAGAAGATGACCTAGGCTGTCAGCCTAGATTTAGGTAAGAACATACTGAATAATTTCATACAGATGAGAACCTGTCGTATTTGCAATGATGATGCTGTTTGGATTTACCGTCTAAAGGAAAATATTTTCTAAAGAGCTCAGTGATGTAGAGAATTTATGTAGGAGTAGATAAGCAGTTCTGCTTTCAGTTCAGTTCAATCACTCAGTCATGTCCAACTCTTTGCCACCCCGTGGACTGCAGCACTCCAGGTTTCCCTGTCCATCACCAACTCCCGGAGCTCGCTCAAACTCATGTCCATCGAGTCGGTGATGCCATCCAACCATCTCATCCTCTGATGCCCCCTTCTCCTATCAATCTTTCCCAGCATCAGGGTCTTTTCCAATGAGTCAGTTCTTCGCATCAGGTGGCCAGAGTATTGGAGTTTCAGCTTCAGCATCGGTCCTTCCAAGGAATATTCAGGACTGATTTCCTTTAGGATGGACTGGTTTGATCTCCTTGCAGTTCTCTTTACAGAAGAAAAGTCATGTAATATGGATTAAGGTTTTGTTTTAAAGAACTGGATAATCAACAAAGGTATAGTTTAATGAGAAAAAGGAATGGGTAGTAAAAAGAATGCAGAAAAATATCACAGACTCAGAAATTCAGTATCTTCAAGTGAGGAGGAAGAGAAAAATGACCCAAATATTTCACATAATATGCTATTTTTATACTGTGTGATTTTGTTGAAAATGAGCGATTTAGATGGTGTGTTTATAATTTTCCTTACAGCTTGCTTAGGCCTTTTCTACTTTGATCATGTTTCGTTTAGTCATGGCATCAGCTTCCTACCTTAGAGGCATGTTTTGGGTATGAATACAGCTCTGGCATCAGCGTTACCAAGTTTGACCACCAGCAGCAGGTGCAGATTCTGACCTGTTGCTTAAGTTCTTTGTGCCTCGTTTCACATCTGTAAGGTGAAGAGGAGTGCCGGCCTCATTAGGTGGTTAACATTAAGCCAGTTTATTCACGTCTGGTGCCTGACACATAGTAAAGTCTTCGTACATCTAGCTTTCGGCATCATCATAGTTCTTATAATACTGTCAGCTAATGTATGTAAACTGCTAAAACAGTGAGAGAACGTGGCCACTTTCCATTGGCATAAATTTTATTTGGAAGTTCTGCTGTTTACTGTTTTATCAAGCAAAATTAAGGTTTACTCGTGGAATTGCAGATACAGAACTACCTGGAAAATGTAACCTGCAAATTTATTAACTTGCATGCATGTTAAGTCGCTTCAGTCGTGTCCGACTCTGCGATCCTATGGACAGCAACCCACCAGCCTCCTCTGTCCATGGGATTCTCTAGGCAAGAATATTGGAGTGGGTTGCCATTTCCTTCTCCAAATTCTTTTAATCAGTTCAGTTGGAGAGGAGCTTTATTAGAAGAGTTTTTCACATCAGTACCTGGTTGCATGCAGTACTATGAAAGAGTCAGAAGAGGGCACCCTCGCCTTAGAAGTGAGCCTGCTTCCAGGCTTGCTGCTGTGATAGCTTTGGATGGAGGTGGCAGGTGTGCAAACCAGAGTCCCAGGCAGTTGGTTAGTGATGATGCAAACACTTAAAAGCTTGTCACAGTCTAATAGATTACTTCTTCCCCTTGGCAATTCATCCTTCTCTTTGTACCCCTCTCAAATAATGTTCTCATTAGCTGGGTCTCAGACAGATGGGCTTGTGATTGGCTTCTTGTACCGTACAGAACAAAGACTGTGTTTGTGGTCATTCTTGGATGGTTTTTATATTTGCTTTTAGCCATTGGGGGAGTAACTGAGTTTCAGCAATTTACTCCCACAAGTTATCAGGACAACTGCTCAAATATAAGTGTCTCATTCTGAACAATAACAGTAGGAAAGCTAGCTTCCTTTTGAATCGGGGTGATTTTATGAGTGTTATATGCCTGTTTATTAGGATTTACTTTTTTTTGTAAATTACTCTGATGACACTTGACACTTTTTCCAAAGCAAGTTTCTCCTGTTGGATCCCCTAAAAGTCAGTTTGAATCAACTGTTGAAAAGTTCTCATCTCTTTCTGTAATTACTAATATTTCTTTTGCTCTTATTTGGTCTTGTCTTCCTCTCTGAAGCTATCCTGGACTTTCATCTGGCTCTCAAATCACTAAAGCCAGGGATTGAGGTCTTTGGGGGCAGTGTGTATTAATAACACCCACGGAATTGTTCCTGTTTTTGTGAACACCTCTGTTGATCTGTTAACCTCCACAGAGCTGGTCTGGATTTAGTAACATTGTGGTCAAAAGCCTGGGCTTTGAAGTCAAACCTTGGTTTGAAACACAGTGTCCTGCATTTATTAGTTATGTGGCCTTGGATGAGTTATTTTACCTCTTTCCTCTTCCATTTTTTCATAGGTCCATGAAATTAATAATAATGCCAATTTCTTAAGGTTGAAATATATGTTTAATGTGGCTAGAATAGTTTTTTAATTATGATGCGCTCATCTGAATTTGGAGGTTAATATTAAATATCACTGGGTTAAAGTATTGCCATTGGGTTTTTTTAGACTATACGTTTGCAACCCCCTCCTACCCTTGTACAAACAAACTGGAATGACACATCTCTGCCTGTGGTCTTCTTGAAGTTTCTCTGAGCTCTTCAGCTTTTCATTGGGTTGGGGTGTCAAACGAACTCACTGAGTTTGTTGAAATAGCCTTTTTAAAAGGTCTGCTTGTGTGTGGTGTTGGTCTCCTGGCCTGGTGCCCTTCGTTCATCCTCCTTTCTAGGTGGAGACAGTGGGAGAAGTGGTGACAGGAGGTTATGCTATGATCTTGGGCAGGTCACTTCGTGTGGGCTTTGCTTTTTTTGCAGTGTTAAAATTAGGAGTAGTTTATTTAATTTTTAAAAACCTTACAAAATACTGTCAAATACAGGAAAAATGCAGAAAATAACATAATAGACATCACTCAGATTTAATCTGCATTAATGTTTGAACACTTTTAAAGGTCTTTTAAAAGCAAAGATTCTTTAAAAAAAAAAAAACTCATTCTAAACGGAATATTCAGCGGAATATCTGATTTAAGCAGAAACGTTTGTTAGAATCTCAGGTTTTTAAAACTGGTTGGGACCAGGAATAAATATGTGGGTGCTGTTGTTGGGGGGGTGGTGGCTAAAGCCTTAGGAATGAAGTGGTTTCTCCAGAGGAAGCTGAAGGGAGTAAGACATAGAAGGAAATGACAGAGGGTCCAGTGAGGAACAGGCTTCCCAGGTGGCGCTAGTGGTAGAGAACTCACCTGTTAATGTAGGACCTGGGTTAATGTAAGAGATCTGGGTTCAATCCCTGGGTTGGGAAGATCCCCTGGAGAAGGGCATGGCAACCCACTTTAGTACTCTTGCCTAGAGAATCCCATGGGCAGAGGAGCCTGGTGGACTACAGTCCATGGGGTTGCAAAGAGTCAGACACCACTGAAGTGACTTAATCACGCACCAGTGAAGAACATTGAAAAGGCGTGGTCGGAGAGTTGGAAGCAGAATGAGTCCTATAACTCCAAGAGGGGAATTATAGGAGATACACCATTGTTTCCATGCAAATACTACTGTGCTCTTAGGTAAATCTATTTATTGATATAAAACAGAAGAAGGCTAAGATGGGTTGAGATTATTATTGGTGTTTTTTTTTTTGGTGGGAAGGGAGTTGAGATTATTAATAGTTTTGTGATCAGAAATAAAAGACCAGAACAGCAGGGTAGCTATTTTTCTGTTCACGTCCATTGGTAGAGAAAGTCCTGCAGAGGAAAAGCCTCCTGCTTTTGTTGAAGTTGGCATAACCTGCTTGCCACAGACCTTGATGCTTGGCAAGCTGGATAGATGCTGTTCCTCCAGCCCAGAGGACATGAATAAACAAGGCATTATTCCCCCTGCCAAGAATGGTGTTAGGGTGATGACTGTGTATCCTGCTAATCGCTGAGGGGTTTCCCTGAATATGCTTTTTGTGTGTGTGTGTGTGTGTGGTTTGTGAAATATGGACCTCACGCAAAATTACACTATGAATTTAGTTCAAACCAAAAGATCAGTGTAGAATTCACAGCGATTAATCTAGTAGTAGCAAAGTGGTTTTTGTGGTATTTTGTATCTTAGATCTCCAGACCAGCACATTTAAATTCTGCGTTGCATGAAAAAACAGACCAAGATAAAGTGTACACAGGTGACTTGACTTGAAAAGATCATTTAGTGATTAGGGTGTATGTGGGCGCGGGTAGTTTGTGCCTAATCTTTGGGATATAAAATATTTTGAATATCAAAGCTGGCATTTCCCACTGCAGTAACACCAAAAGTGTGTGTCTATAACAAGAGTTTTCACTCATTACCTTTCTCAGTCACCAGTTCCTGTGGGTCTCATACCTGACATTCCCTCAGAACAGCACGCAGGGTTTAGTGAGTGGTTAGCACAGGCCCACCTCCAGGTCACTTAGCAGAGTCAGGGATCTGATGCAAAAATGCAGCAGGGCATCTAGGTGCTTTTCGCAAAGCAGCAGCACTCTGAGGTCTCACGGTTACTGTCCTCAGAACTCTGAGGGCTTTCGATAATACTCTTGCGTGGTTGGCAAGCGCGTACATGACCACATGCAAGAAGGTTCAGAAGTGTGAGGGTAGAATGAAGAAAACTGGTTAATTTAGAAGTAAAGGCTTGTGCAATAAACATGACTGCAAAACAAAACAAAACAAAACAAAATGATGTGAGGCTGTATTTGAAATGATTGCTCAGGCTGGGGAGAGAAATAAAACCACAATGGAGGTGGATAACAAAAAGGGTGATGGGTCAGAGGTTATGCTATGAACAAAGAATAGGCTTAGCAGGCGTAGAAGAAAGAGCTGAGTTTCAGAAATAAGATTTTCAGAGTTTGAAAGTTCTTAGGTGAATCTTTGCAGAATATAAGAAAGCTTGCCGTGTATCATTTATTAAACCAGAGGAAAGTTACAGATGAGGGAGTGTTTATTGAGGGGACAGTGGAACTTGTGGTGAAGAATTATAAATGAGACCTGAAAAGATGGCTCCCCAATATCTGGCTTTGCAGCCCTGGTGACATTGAAGTGGTTGAAATAGAGATTAGCAGAGTGAAATCTTTTCGTTTATATGTTTTTCGTCTCTAGCATGGTTTAAGATAATTCATAAGTACATGATGGTTTATCTATAGCAGTTTCAAATGAGACTAGTTTCCTAGGAAATTTTCCTCAATATCTGTTGAGCAGTAAATGCTACTACACACACACAGTATTGATACTCAGATACCATATCATTTTTATATAATGTTAGTTTTTTGGGTTTTTTTTTTTTTGCTTTGTTGTTCAGTTGCTAAACCATGTCTGACTCTTAGTGACCCCATGAACTGCAGCGCACCAGGCCTCCCTGTCCCTCACTATCTCCCAGAGTTCACCGAAGTTCATGTCCATTGAATTGGTGGTATCATCCAACCATCTCATCCTCTGCCACCCTCTTCTCCTTTTGCCTTCAGTCTTGCAGGGTCTTTTCCAACATCAAAATCTTCTCCAGTGAATTGGCTATTCACATCAGGTGGCCAAAGTATTGGAGCTTCAGCTTCAGCATCAGTCCTTCCAATGAGTATTCAGGGTTGATTTCCCATAGGATTGACTGGTTTGATCTCTTTGCTGTCCAAGGGACTCTCAAGAGTCTTCTGTAGCACCACAGTTGGAAAACATCAATTCTTGGATGTTCAGCGTTCTTTATGGTCTTTTTTTTTGGGCTAATAACTAGTTATTTATTTAATTTATTTTTAATTGGAGGATAATTGCTTTACAGTGTGGTGTTGGTTTCTGCCATACATCAACAAGAATCAGCCATAGGTAAACATATGTCCCCTCCGTCTTGACCCTCCCTCCTTAGTGTTTTGATATGGTATAGTTTTGATATATTATTGATATTATGGTTATAATGCTATTACTTCCGGATGTGTTGGTACTTGGGCAGCAAACTTCAGCTGTATAGTCTGAGGGGCTGGTGGTAGACTTGCTTGGCCTCACAGATCTCTGCGTGTGTGATGACATTGTCAGCTGCCAGTGGGTTGTAGTATCTGATTCGGCAAGTGTCATGTTTGGTGGAAGTTACAGTTTTCTTTCTAGTTTTAAATTTTCTAAAGCAGTGTGGCATCACTTGGGAACTTGTTAGAAATATTGATTCTTGAGCCCCAACCTTGCTGGATTAGAAACTCTGATGGCTTATCCTGGCATTCTGTTCAAATCTTCCGAAGGATTCTAATGCACATAAAATTTGCAAAACATGATGGATCATACCTGCTTTTATAGAAGTAGCAAGGCTCAGCCTTTTTAAAACAGTTCTCTATCTTGTCCCATTTATTCAGATCTATTTATCTTGATACCATCATAATTTAACTGATGTAAAATTTTTATTTCATTATGAAAGAACTCACAAAATTTTAGAGTTTAATTTCTAAGTAGTCATGATTACATTCAGAGTGGTATGTAGCCTTTCCCTTCTCCAAAAAGTGAAAGTTGCTCAGTCCTGTCCGGCTCTTTGCAACCCCCATGGATTGGTTCTCCAGGCCAGAATACTGAAGTGGGTAGCTTTTTCCCTTCTCCAGCGGATCTTCTCAACCCAGGAATTGAACCGGGGTCTCCTGCATTGCAGGCAGATCTTTACCAACTGAGCTATCAGGGGAGCCCCGTTATTTGATTCTAATGTAAGCTTACTATAAAAATATCACTTGGGTAACGGCGCACATGTATTGGGAAGGAATTACATTCTGTTCTTTTCAGTTATTATTGTTTAGTCATTAAGTCATGTCCAACTCTTTGCAACCCCCATGGACTGTAGCCCGCCAGGGTCCACTGTCCATGGGGATTCTCCAAGCAAGAATACTGAGGTGGCTTGCCATACCCTTCTCAGGGATCTTCCCAGCCCAGGAATCAAGTTGGAGTCTCCTGCATTGGCAGGCGGGTTCTTCACCGCTGAGCCACCTGGGAAGTCCTCCTTTTCAGTTAATCACTTGTAAAAATCTCAACACTCGTAGGTGGACGCTCTGCGGTTGCGTTTGGAAGAGAAGGAAACCATGCTGAATAAGAAGACAAAGCAAATCCAGGACATGGCTGAAGAGAAGGGGACGCAGGCCGGGGAGATCCACGACCTCAAGGACATGCTGGACGTGAAGGAGCGGAAGGTCAACGTTCTTCAGAAGAAGGTGAGGTACAGGTGTTCTGAACCCAGGGCCCTCTACCTTGTACCCACATGCTGTCAAAGTCTGTCTCTCATTCCTCTGTTGATACTTTGGCAGGTAGGAATTGAAAACTGTTGTTGAAGGAGGTAGGTTGTTAAAACTGCTCTGCAGATTCGGTTCTTAAAATTTCCAAGTAAACACTGTCTGGTATCTTCAGGCGTATTCTCCATGTTACTGTTTGTGCACAGCGCCTTATAAATCACCCAATAGTTTGTACTGGCATCCCTCTGCCTCTCCTGGTCTTCTGTCTCATACGGCAACTGTGGTGACATGTTAGTGTAGTCATGGGTCGGGTGCTTGCTGTTCCATCCTCGGGGTTAAGAGGACCACGGTTTTGAATAGAGACACGTGCTACTCTACTGACATGTAATGTGCATATCTCAAGGAAAAGAATACTTTCTTTCCTTTTTTAGCTTAATCACTACTGGGAAGAGGTTAACACCCTATAATCAGTCAGGAAAGTACTATTGATCATCTGCCCCTCCCACATTTAGCTTCATTAAGGCTGCCTTTGAGGTGACAGAGTACGCACTGCTGTTTATTGTTCCTTTCCATTGAGGGGATGGATGAGAAGTATTTGATGTTGTCCCAGTAGCAGCAGCAGCAGCAGTTCATTTTTAACCTCTAACCATAGCCAGGGAAGATAATTCACCTTATTACACTTCAAATTCAGCTTTTCCTTTGTGTACAGAAGACTGTGTTTAGTATTTGTCCTCTGTTACATGAGTTTGGTTTTCATCTGCTTTCGAGTACACATAAAAGTTAGATCACTCTAAATAGTTGCCTATGATACGTTGTTAGTGGATGCTAATTTGTTGTACGCTTTTGCTAGTTTTAAATTATGAAAGTAATATCTGTTCAAGGTAAAAAAAATTCAAGAAGTACAAAAACATCAGAAATGAAATTATTTTTTCTCATTCTTTGGCCCTGTCAGTGCAGCTCCTTAGATGTAACTTGCTGTTAATTACTGTATACTCTTTTATTAAATATCTGGTTATATATATGGGCCTGTTTGTGTCACCTTTTTTTAAAAAGACAACTGGGATCATACTTTTTTATTCATTTGTTTGTGTCTTTTTATCTCATTGTTTTTAGTGTCTGCATGGCCTTCAGTGTCTTACACCATAATTAACTGATGCCCTATAGCTGTGTCAGTAGATATTTATAGGGTTTTTTCCCTCTTATTTATATATTTGTCATGACAGCATAACGGATAGCGACATGAATACACCTCATTCAAGAGTGATACTGTGTGAATCCAAAAAAAAAAAGGATGCCCAGTTTTTTACAAAGCCTGTGGCTTTTTTATATTCAGATGACTTTCTTCACAGCTTCATCAGACAATTGTTGCCAAACCTGTAAAAATTTCCATTGACCTCGTAGATAATTAAAAATGTCTACCTTCCTGCTTAATATTTGTTTAAATCTGAGTGCATTTCATAGTTTTCTTTGAGAACCTACATGTTCCTGTCATTTTTACATTTTCTATCATGGATTAATTTTTTCCCATGTTGAACTGGCCTCTTTCCTCATGCTTTCCAAAATATGTTTTGTCTTTTTCTTCTTTGTTTCCTTGGTGGTATTTGTCTTAGAATTTACACGTCAGACTTAGTAGTCCTTTCCTCTGTGTCCTCTGAATTTTGGGGTGTGCTCAAAAAGCCCTTATGCCCACCAAGGTTATTAAGTAACTCACACACGCTGTCTTCTGGTTTGTTTAAAGTCTCTTTTTTCTTTACATCTAAAAATTATTTTATAAAATTTATGTATTGGCTGTAATGATTCAGCTTTTTGTTCTTATATGTGGCCAGACAGCTGTCATTATAATGTTTATTAAATAGTCTACTTTTTTTCTTCTGACATGAGATGCCACAAATAAATTGTCCTATAAATCTGGGCCTATTTCTGGCCTGTTCCATGTATCTGCCTCTCTATCTGTCCCAGTAGTAAGTTTTATTAATTATTGCACTTTTGTCATGCATTTAGTGTTCAGTAAGGTTGTTCTGCTTTATTCTTTTCCTTTTTTTGTAGCAATTTCTGACTTTTCTCACTTGTTTTTTTCTCCTCATGAACTTGAGAATCATTTTGTCAAATCCCTCTCTTCAAAGAATAGGTTTATGACTTTTCACTGGAATGTGATGTCTTAGAAATCAAGTTAAGGAAATTTCAAGGGGGTGATGATTAGCCTTGTCAAATACTGCTGATGAGGTAAATAAGATGCAAACTGAGAATTTTCCATTGGGTTTAATACTGCAAAGGTCCTTTGTAACCTTGATTACAGCAGTTTCATGGAGTAGGGAAAGTATAACTTGTGTCTAGTTTTCCTAATCTCTGTATTACTTTTAGCAATGTATTTAATTTTTATGTCTGAATTTAACACATTTTAAAAGTGAAGCAATGTCTGTTGACTACTTTCTATGAAAAATACTTAGTGTGTTTATAATCACCCTTCCTGACTTTCGCTGGTAAACTGTGTTGTCTTTCGCTGTGTCTTTTGCCGGTAAACTGTGTTGTCTTTCGCTGTGTCTATGGTACTTTTCATATTTACGTTGTGTTCCTTGTTGAAGGGAAAGAACTGTCGTTTCTCTCATGGTAATTCACATTGTGTAGCCTTCATTTCTGTTTCAGTGAATTTAATGTTTACCTCTAGTTGTTGCACCATAGCCTGCCTTGTTTCCAAGGTTTCAGTTCAGTCGCTCAGTCATGTCCGACTCTTTGCGACCCCATGAATCGCAGCACACCAGGCTTCCCTGTCCATCACCAACTCCTGGAGTTTACTCAAACTCATGTCCATCAAGTTGGTGATGCCATCCAGCCATTTCATCCTCTGTCGTTCCCTTCTCCTCCTGCCCCCAATCCCTCCGAGTATCAGAGTCTTTTCCAATGAGTCAACTCTTCTCATGAGGTGGCCAAAGTACTGGAGTTTCAGCTTTAGGATTATTCCTTCCAAAGAAATCCCAGGGCTGATCTCCTTCAGAATGGACTGGGTGGATCTCCTTGCAGTCCACGGGACTCTCAAGAGTCTTCTCCAACACCACAGTTCAAAAGCATCAATTCTTCAGCGCTCAGCTTTCTTCACAGTCCAACTCTTACATCCATACATGACCTCTGGAAAAACCATAACCTTGACTAGATCGACCTTTGTTGGCAAAGTAGTGTCTCTGCTTTTGAATATGCTGTCTAGGTTGGTCATAACTTTCCTTCCAAGGAGTAAGCATCTTTTAATTTCATGGCTGCAGTCACCATCTGCAGTGATTTTGGAGTCCCCAAAAATAAAGTCTGACACCGTTTCCCCTGTTTCCCCATCTATTTCCCATGAAGTGATGGGACCAGATGCCATGATCTTCGTTTTCTGAATGTTGAGCTTTAAGCCAACTTTTTCACTCTCCTCTTTCACTTCCAATGTTTACATTTCTTTTAATTCTTGGTTCCCCAAGAAATCCTTTGAACGCCTTTCCCAGAGTGGACATAAGTGCATGCTATTGACCATGCGTTTATATTACCTTTTTATATTTCATAATTTAGTTATTTGAGAGATACAGAAAACAGAGAGAGTAACATAATAAGTAATTGTAGTTATTCGTCTTGGGAAGTAAAAATTCAAATACAGTCCAAGTTCTTTGGCATACCTTTTCTTGATAGTATTCCCCTCTGTTATCTCCCAGAAATAAATACTTCCTTTGGTGTTTATGCATGCACCCATACCTTAGGCCAGGATAATGTGCTTTTGTGCAACTTATGTATGTATTAAGAAAATAGATGTAAGAGGAAGTACACATGGCAGATAAATATGAACAGTTAGTTACCCATTTACCCACACTGTCATCAGGGGAGTGTAAAGTAAAAGATTAAGGAATCATTTTATACTTACCATTTTAAGCTATATTGGCAAAAATTAAGTCTTACAATATCAGGTATTGGTAAATATGGCAACTGGATTTCTTTGTCATGCAGTGCTATTGGGCTTTTAGATACAGCTGTTTTGGAAAGCACTTATTAAATGTAAAGGTACCCTGCCATGTACATATACTTTAGATGAACTCCAAGTAGTAACCTTGTTTGGCCTGAGATAAAATGTAAACTGAGGAAACACTGTGCAGATATTCACTGACAGAGCCTAGTGAGTGAGTTGTGGCGAAGCCACACGGTGGGACAGTACCATTCGTTTTAGGGCAGGGAGTATTTGTGGACACGGGAGTCTCCTTGGCTCCTGTCCTTCCTGAGGACATCTGTAGTCGCACAGTCACTGCGTTCTGTTGGGCTTCTGGTCGTCCCAGGCATCCTCCGCCGTCTTCACTCATGCTGACAGCGTGGCACCTTCTGCTGTGCGCCTGGTGCTGTGCTAATGAGCACACAGACAAGATGTGGCTCCTGCTCTCAGACTCTCAGAGCTAAAGAGGCTGCTACACGAGTGGCGTACGTGGGCACAAAGCAGAGCATTTCAGATTCGACCTTGCGTGAGAGGAGTCTGAGAAAAGTCACAGCGGCACTGTCTTGAAGGTGCATGACGTTTACTCAGCAGATGGGGAAGGGGTGAGATGTCCCAGGCTGAGGGAGCGCTGTGAGTGAAAAAGGCAGGTCGTGTCCTTGCCAAGAGGCTCATGTCCCAGAATGGCACCTCCATTCTTCATACATTTGTAATCGGATTGTTAAAAATTTCTGGCAGATCTCTAGCTCTGAATGCTTCCCTTCCCCACCCCCACCCTCACCTTATGAACTCTGTTAAGAGTCTCTGGGAAAGTTATTCCCACTTCTTACATCATGAGAAGCTTTTCAGTGAATGCATTCATCTTTGTTATCCTGTTACTTTATTTAGGAAACTAGTAAGTAAAATTCAACTTTTATTTCCCCTGGCCCCGAAGATTTTCCATTAGAAACTTTAGAAATTGATCTGCAGTGAGATATTAAGCATAACCTTTTAGGTATTGGGTTGGCCAAAAAGTTTATTTTGGTTTTTCCATAGCATCTTAAGGAAGAAGTAAATTGAGCTTTTAAGCCAACCCATGGAACTTGAGATATTCCTGAAGACATGTCTTAATTCTACACAACACTTAACCTGCTTGGCTTCTTGATTTAGACACTTACTCCATAAGGAAGAGGGAGATGGTAACTCTTCTTTCATCATCATCTTGTTCTTGGCATCTGCATTCTCTGGTCATCTTTTCACAAATATTACTTATAACCATTTATTTAAGTAATATTTTAGCTATTTTAATATTTAAGGAGAATACCAGGAAATAATGTATTACTTTGGCCTATTAAATACACGTTAAACTTTGTTTTTTGAGAATAGTAGCAGCTGTGGTAATGGCTGGATTGTCCCACACTCTGGACGGGTTTGGGCTCGTCTGGACCATCCTTGTTCGTTGGGTTCTCAAGGCAGGAATACTGAAGTGGTTTGCCATTCCCTTCTCCAGTATATTCTCCAGGAATACACAGAAGAACTATACAAAAAAAAGATCTTCATGACCCAGATATTCACAATGGTGTGATCACCTAAAGCCAGACATCCTGGAATTCGAAGTCAAGTGGGCCTTAGGAAACATCACTACGAACAAAGCTAGTGGAGGTGATGGCATTCCAGTTGAACTATTTCAGATCCTGAAAGATGATGCTGTTAAAGCACTGCATTCAATATGCCAGCAAATTTGGAAAACTCAGCAGTGGCTGCAGGACTGGAAAAGGTCAGTTTTCATTCCAATCCCAAAGAAAGGCTATGCCAAAGAATGTTCAAACTACCACACAATTGCACTCATCTCACACACTAGCAAAGTAACGCTCAAAATTCTCCAAGCCAGGCTTCAACAATACGTTAACCAAGAACTTCCAGATGTTCAAGCTGGATTTAGAAAAGGCTGAGGAACCAGAGATCAAATTGCCAATATCTGTTGGATCATTGAAAAAGCAAGAGAGTTCCAGAAAAAGCATCTGCTTTATTGACTATGCCAAAGCCTTTGACTGTGTGGATCACAACAAACTGTGGAAAATTCTCTAAGCGATGGGAATACCAGTCCACCTTACCTCCGAGAAATCTGTATGCAGGTCAGGAAGCAACAGTTAGAATTGGCCATGGAACAATGGACTGGTTCCAAATTGGGAAAGGAATGTGTCAAGGCTGTATATTGTCACCCTGCTTATTTAACTTACATGCAGAGTACATCATGTGAAATGCCAGGCTGGATAAAGCACAAAATGGAATCAAGATTGCTGAGAGAAATATCAATAACGTCAGGTAGGCAGATGACACCACCCTTATGGCAGAAAGCAAAGAACTAAAGAGCCTCTTGATGAAAGTGAAAGAGAGTGAAAAAGTTGGCTTAAAACTCAACATTCAGAAAACTAAGATCATGGCATCCGATCCTATCACTTCATGGCAAATAGATGGGGAAACAATGGAAACAGTGAGAGACTTTAAATTCTTGGGCTCCAGAATGAATCACTGCAGATGGTGACTGCAGCCATGAAATTAAAAGATGCTTGCTCCTTGGAAGAATAGCTGTGACCAACCTAGAAAGCATATTAAAAAGCAGAGACATTACTTTGCCAACAAAGGTCCATCTAGTCAAAGCTGTGGTTTTTCCAGTAGTCATATATGGATGTGAGAGTTGGACTATAAAGAAAGCTGAGTGCCAAAGAATTGATGCTTTTGAACTGTGGTGTTGGAGAAGACTCTTGAGAGTCCTTTGGACTGCAAGGCGATCCAACCAGTCCATCCTAAAGGAAATCAGTCCTGAATATTCATTGGAAGGACTGATGGTGAAGCTGAAACTCCAATACTTTGACCACCTGATGCAAAGAACTGTCTCATTTGAAAAGACCCTGATGCTGGGAAAGATTGAAGGCAGGAGGAGAAGGGGACAACAGAGGATGAGATGGTTGGATGGCATCACTGACTCAATGGACATGAGTTTGAGCAAGCTCCAGAAGGTGGTGATGGACAGGGAAGCCTGGCGTGCTGCAGTCCATGGAGTCACAAAGAGTCGGACACGACTGAGTGACTGAACTAAACTGGGCCATCCCTTCCCGCCCACCATCTCTTGCTTTCTAAGCAATGAACGTATTTATATGCATGGTGATAGCCTTGTGCTCCAAGAATGAAATGAGACAATAGCAGATGGCCAGGCGTGCTGTACAACAGGATTAGCGTCAGCCCCTCCTTTGCAGGGCTCTCCCCGATGGTTTAAAGTAGTTTTGTGTTACAGTAGATCTCTTATTTTTATGATAAACCACTGACCTGGAAAATGTAACTGAGCATTTGAATCTGAGCTGCATTCAGAATGTGTGTTGAAATTGTACCGCCCCTTGCTTGATGGATTATAAATGGTAATGGAGCTTGGAGTTTAATTTGCTGACGCAGGTGTTATCATCTCTCCTGTCTCTGCTCTGTAGTGTCTGTTTCTTTTGCCTGGCCTGCATCTCCAGTGTCCTAAGTTTAAGTATTTAGAGTTCAGATCTAACAGTAGCGGAAAGCTACTGATGGATAGAATTAGAAGGTTTCCCCTTTCTTGGTTCTGGATTGGTTCTTTAAGTCTCCTGTTAGTTTGTTTTCGGTAGGAAGTCAGGAAGAACAGGTTCTTTATATACTTTGTTTTCTGTGGAGTTTTTAAGACTATGTTAGTTTCTTCAGTTTTTCCATATCATAAAATGAAAAGACATGTTTTATCATTGAAAACAACATTTACTAATTTATTCTGGGAAAATTAATATTTTAAGAATTGTGCTGCCTTGTCACAAGGGCTTCCCTAGTGGCTCAGTGGTGAAGAGTCCACCTGCGAGTGCAGGAGATGCGGGCCTGATCGCTGGGTGGGAAAGATCCCCTGGAGAAGGAAATGGCAGCCCACTGCAGTATTCTTGCCTGGGAAATTTCATGGACACAGGAGCCTGCAGGGGCTACAGTCCATGGGGTCACAAAAGAGTCGGACACGACTCAGTGACTAAACAGCAAGAATGATTTTTAATAAGAATTACTTGCAGTGTTTTCTAAGTATTGTTTTAAAGTCACAAGCTATTAGCTAAGTTAGAAGAAGATAAGGTCAGGCCCTAATTGCATTTAAGTTGAAAGCTTAATACTTAGGCATTAGGATTTTCCCTTTTCTTTCTTCTACTTATTTTTATAAAAAATTAAAAATTTTTTCTCAGTGGAAAATATATATAGCTAAATTCTTGCAGCATTTTATTGAAAAAACAATACGTAGGCAATGAAGTCTGATTGACGGTGGTATTTCTGCTGGGGAGTGTGCTCCATGTGGATTTACTTTGCTTATGTAACTTTTTCCCCCCCTCACCTTTTCAAGTAGACCTTTAAGGAAGGTAGATGGTTGAACTTGCAGAGTCTGATTTAACTTTGCTTTTGTCAGCATCATCTGTGTGTGTGCTCAGTCATGTCTGACTGTTCTGTTGATTGATTTTTGTATGTTGAGTCAGTATTGCATTCCTGGGATAAGAGTGGATATGTTTTTAAAGAGCTTTGTATTTTTCACCTGGGGAAATATGGAGCCCTGTTGTACCAACATTATCGTGGAGGCACTAAGGGCGGACCTGAGAGAATGTGGCCTTTGGATAAATTCTGTATTTTCGATGGCTAAGGCATAATGTAAATAAGAACTATTCAAAGGCTTATGCTGTAATGCTTTGTACAACATAGAAGTAATTTTGACCCTTATTAAAACATCATTTCTTTGGACTTTTGAGCAGCTTAGTAAATAATTTGAGGATTTACGGAATGTGTCCATTTTCGGTTGATCGTGTGCCATATTAATATCCTCAGATTCTTGCAGGCTCTAGTTTGGAGTGTCCTGAATTCTGTTTCGACTGAATACACATTTTAAGCTTGAAAAATGGTAATTAACAAGTCAGTATGAAAGGGTCAGGTCCCTTTTGGGACAAAGGTTATTCTTGGTAGTCTCTCAGGAGACCTTGTAGGAGGAACTAGTGTATAAAGACATAGATAGGTATCTGGAAAGGGATAAAGGATTTGGAAGAAAAAAAAAAAAACCGCTTGATCAAAGTTTCAAAGCACAGTTAATATTCTGCTTAAAACTGCTTCTCATTTGACATGAATTAACTTGCATTGACTTCTCACCTGTGGGAATCCCTATTTGGATAGATGCCTAGGTGCCTGTCAACTCTAGTTGAGAAGCTGAAATAATTAACCGCCTGAAGAAGTTAACGTGAAATCAGACTTTGACGAAGTCACTTTCTGTACCCTTCCTTCTCTCTGCCACACCGATGTATACCCTCACCAGAAAATAGCTTCTAGCATCAGACATGTATTTTATTCTTTATCTGTTTCATCTTCCTGTGATTGCTGGACCTCCTTACTTTTATCTCTAACACTTTTTCTTTTCCTGCAGGGGTTTTTCAGCTTAGAAAAATCATGCAAGTTGACCAAGGAAAATTCACTAAATTTGGTGAGGTTCTTGGGTTTTGGTTGCTTATAGTGAGGACCTGCTATTCTGTCGTTCTGTCCTCCCAGCATCCCAGCCAGACCAGACTCTGACACAGCAGCTAAGCAGGCAGTTTTAAGTGAAGTGACTCTTCATTGTAGACAGTATTGTGGGTATTTGAATAGAATGCCACCGATTAATGATTTTTAACTTTCTTCTACTCTTTGCCCATGGCTCATTTGTGTGGACTGGAATGTGAGACATACCTTAAGGTCATCATTGAACTACTGCTTCAAAATACCCAGAATTTGTGAAACAAACAAGTCAGGATACAAGGGTTCCTGTGTTCATGTGCTCAGTTGCTCAGTTGTGTCTGACTCTTTGCAACTCCATGAACTGTAGCCCACCAGGCTCCTCTGTCCATGGAATTCTCCAGGCAGGAATATTGGAGTAGGTTAACCATTTCCTACTGCAGGGGATCTTCCCAACCCAGGGACTGAAACTGCATCTCCTGCATTGGCAGGGGGATTCTTTACCACTGAGCTGCCACGGAAACCTCGTAAATACAGGTACAGAAGGATAATTAGAATAAACGCAGGATATGCTGATAATTAATGTCTGAGAAAAGCACCAAGTAGATACATGATTAAAAAAAGAAAGGAAGAGCCTAAGATTCCTGAACCTACTTCACACAATAAATTTGACACTGATGACTGCTTAGAATCAGTGTGGAGGCATCATTGAAAAATTTCAAATGATGCTCAGAGTAGGTAGGTGGCTGCGAGAAGTATTGGGGGATTTCTTGTCCTTAGTACTACAACCTATAGAAAGTCTCCTCTACCTTCGCTCAGTGATTAGGGCCTGGCAGAGTAATCAGTTCCACTTGAGTAGGAATAAATCACCCATGTTGAAACATGATAGTTTCTGACAACTGGAAATGCTGATAAAAACCAAAACAAAAGATGTTAAGAAATCTGTGCCAATATGGAGCTGCCTGCAGATCGATGGATTTATGTGCGGCCTGCATTTGACATCAGTCGTCGTCTTCCTCCATCAATTTTCTTCTCTCCTTGTAAAATAAAAATTGTATAAGGAAAAGAAAGGCTCTATATAGTGTAATAGTTACATTATTTCTCTTTTCTTTCCAGCCCAGTTACCAGGGATATACTCTAATTAGAGGGATCATTTTAAGGAAAATGTCTTTTTTCTCTAAATAATCATTTAAAAAATATTTCCTTCTTGAATTCTTCATTGTTAGTTCTTTCCTATGATATTAGGCTTTTTGTATTACCTAATTGGACCTCTCCATTAATCATCAGGTCCACCGCTTCCCTGGTGCTAAGACAGTAAAGAATCTGCCTGCAGTGTTTGAGACCTGGGTTTGATCCCTGGGTTGAGAAGATCCCCCAAAAAAGGGAATGGCTACCCACTCCAGTATTTTTGCCTACAGTGTTCCCTGGACTGAGGAGCCTGGCAGGCTACAATCCATGGGGTCACAAAGAGTCAGACAGGACTTAGCAACTAAACAACAACAAACAAAGCGAGGATATATAAGAGGAGTTCTTAGGATTAACTATTGTCCATCCCGCTGCTGGATAACTAAAAATGTTTTGTGTACACCCTCCTCCCGCACGGGGAGGGAGTTTGTTTAATGCCTATGCAGCTAGTTTGCACCTATCTGCATCTATTTCAAGTCTGTTTCAAGTCTTCCTTGCCCAAAAGAAGGCAGTTTTAGTGACCACTGCCCTTTTTTCATTTTGTCGGTTCCTCTCACTATGGAATGTTTATTTCTGCTCTTTATAAGTAAATAGGAGTCCAAGAATAGCCATCCTTTTCCTTCCCTCCAACTCAACAATCTGTTTAGACAGCTGAGTGATTGAATAAGAAAGCAGCTTAGGGGGAACTTGTTAAAGGGGATTTTACCTAGTTTAGTAGCTTCTATACCCGAGTATATTAGGAAAGGTTTTTTGTTTTTTTTTTCCCACCAGCAGAGAATAAATGGATTCCTTTAATAGTTGGACTATGTGTAAATTATACAAGTGAAGATGTTAACAGTTAACGTTTTAATATCTTAGATGTTGATAATGGAGGAGAACGAAGGGTACTATCCTTTTTACGCATGAAAGGGGTGTTTGTATGTTAGGCAGGCTCATAAAAGAGACCTCTTGTTTTCTTATATGTAAAACTTGGTTGGTTTTGGGAAATTTCATTTTGTAAGAAAAGCTGTCGTACTGCTCTTTCTTGGTAAGAAGGTCTAATCGACACCATGATTGTATCTTTTTATTTGATTGTTTTATATGTTAGCTTTCTTGGTGAGAAAATCTAATCAACAACCTGATTGTATCTTTTTATTTGAGTAGGGTTTATATGTTAGCAACTAGAATTAGGTGCACAGCTGGTTAAACATGTAAACACTAGGGCACTGCATTCTGTGTGTTTATGGTGTGCTAGAGTTTTAAGTGGCAAAACTCTTTAGTGGTTGTGAGTTTACCTAAATATTGATCCATATGAGATTCCAGTAGGAGGCTCTGATTAAACTAAAGGGAACTAATGCTTCTTCATACGTGATATTCTTTTCTCAGACAGTAGGCTTTAGACTTTATTGGCATTGAAAAGGCTGGAACCAGTTTCAATGGTTGACCTGTAGGATTATTTCCTTGTTAAAGAGTAAAAATCCAAGCTTCACAGTATTCA